>NC_060138.1:663965870-666365870 GCF_021461385.2 Schistocerca piceifrons
AAGTAAAGACAATAACACAGCGTTTAACCTGAGAAGAAAGATGCGTGAATATTTGTGTACTGTAAAGGACCTACGACGCAACGTCTCACAGCAGGAGTACACATGCTTTCAAGTGTACAAAGTAATTACTTAAAAGGTACATCAGTACTATGCTTAAACTACTCGTTTCCTTGCAGATCGAGCCGTACAGTGACTCGAAATCAGGCCCTCTGCCTTTCGCGAGCAAGTGCTCTACCTGCTGAGCTGTCCACGCACGACCCAGAACAGCTTCTTCAGCTTTACTTCCTCCAGCAGCTCATCTCCCACCTTCCACACAACACACAAGTCCTCCTGTGGAACTTGCGGCACTAACACTCCTGGAAGAATGAATATTATGGAGACATGTCTTAGCCACAGTCTGGAAGGTGTGAAGTTTAGAAGGTACGGGATCAGTTACTGGCGCAAGTACAGCTGCACAGCTGCAAGGACGGATCGTGAGTCGTGCTTGGCTTTAGCAGCCGCGCAGTGCGGTCTTCCCGTATTTCCACTTGCGGTGCACGCGTGCTACTTTTGTTTATCTTCTGCGGTCGTTACTCACGCGCCTTATACTACTCCGGAGCAATGGCGAACAAGTTTCATAAATTAGCACTACGTTTCACGTTTTGCAATGACTATGGAAGACCAAAAGCACTCGAGGTAGAGCTCTTTCTTCGTGATGTAGCCAAAATCCCGGCAAACGACATAGTGGGCATCCACCTATCAGTACTCAACAGTACGGGGTACGTTAAAGTCACCGATTACGCGATTTGCGATAAAATCCTTCGGAAAAGGCAGCACGGGCTCTGTTTTCGCTACGCCGACGGTAACGTCGAACCGGTGACTGTCGATCACACAGGATTAGGCACGCAAACATTTCGGGTCTTTGAACTGCCGTTCGAACTCCGGCAGCCAACGTCATGGACGCTTTCCGACCTTATGGTACCGTTCACGGCCATTCATCGGAACGGTGGGCACAATTTCGAGCGTACTCGGTCCTCAGCGGCGTCCACCAGATGAATAAGTCTCAAAATTCAACGAACACAAAATTCAAGATATATTCCCAACGGTTGAAACTGGGTACGAGCAAGTCAGAGTGACAGCGCGGCGGATCATGGAGGTTGGGCCGTATAACATGGCGGACGTTGGCTTAAAGTTTGTGACGTAATGACACCTCCCTTCGCTTTCTACTAGCATGGATCAATAATAAGGGGACGACCAAAATAATACTCCTGATTTGGCGGTTAATTTGATCTTTGCTTGAAATTAGCAAAATTTATATGACAAAAGATGGAAGGTTTGCAGGTACTACATACATTTTGTTTAACTGTAAGTAGAATAAACTTTGTTATGGCTAGGTTTACCCAAGCAGAGACAGGGGATATAGAATCTATCGCAAGTGTTAGTAAAAGTTAATATTATTATTTACGCAAGTCAGCGATGTAGTAGTGGCCAACTGCTTAAAGCTACATGGCGTATAGTAAAACGGTAATGAACCGCATATCAATCACTGTGGCACTATTCTTGTTATAACTGAATTTTTTGTTAAGCAAAAGGATCTGTGATTTAATGATATAGTAACTGAACTTAGCGCCAGAAAAACGCGACCTTTTTAACAAATAACAACACACCTACCGGGCGAAATGACGCAGTGGTCACCACACTGGATTCGCATGCGGTAGGACGACGGTTCAAACCCACGTCCGGTCACCCTGATTTAGATTTTTCGTGATTTCTTTAAACCGCTTCAGGCAAATGCAGGGATGGTTCCTTTGAAAGGGCACGTTCGGCTTCCTTCCCAATCCTTTCCTAATCCAATGGGATAGACGACCTCGTTGTTTGTTGTCTTCCCCCCCGAATCAACCAACCAACAAACACAGTTAGTTCGTCACTCGTTTGATATTCACATGTGGAAATAGAACATCAATTTATATTAACTATTTTGTCAAAAAATCGAAGTTAATTTGATTTATTTATTACAAGATGTACGTATAAAAATTATACAATTCTATGTATAAAAAAATGTATGTATATAAGAAGTTGTATTTATTGTTGGTATTTGAGTCTACAGCTGGCCGAAGTGGCCGTGCGGTTCTAGGCGCTGCAGTCTGAAACCGCGAGACCGCTACGGTCGCAGGTTCGAATCCTGCCTCGGGCATGGATGTGTGTGATGTCCTTAGGTTAGTTAGGTTTAACTAGTTATAAGTTCTAGGGGACTAATGACCTCAGCAGTTGCGTCCCATAGTGCTCAGAGCCATTTGAACCATTTTTTGTTAGCTGACTAAAATTCCATAGGTTACGCGGCTGTTTATACATCCTCACTCAGTTTCTAGATGATTCGACGCTTTCCATTTCGCTGTGAATCTAGTAAGACACTAATCGCATACGTAGACAAAGTGATCGAAATGAGGTGACGCCCGATAGGTACGCAACACACGTAACGTATAAGTAGTGCTGGCAGAACCTTAACTCGTCAGTTTTCTGGGAATACTACCGTAATCAGTGCTTACTTACGATAATCTACGGTAACCTACGGTAGTTTTACAACTACAGGCCCAACAGAATTCATATTGGAGTCACGCAGCACCTTTTCAGCAGCGCTGATTCTCTCCAGTGGCGGTCGCCGACGATCACGTTCGTTCGCCACAGTGCATTCTCGCGTCCTTTCCCCTCCCCCTCTCCCGTTTCCAGTCGCCACAGTGGCTGCCGTTATCTGCACTGCAGGCGCGCGTTCGGTAAAAAACTAAATGAGAGAAACGCCTCTGATAATTACACGGAGCGGAGGCGTGGCGCCGCTGCAGCCGGGACCGTGCCGGCCGAGCGAGGCGGAAATTTAATTTTCACGCCGTTTATGTTCACAGAGTCTGATCGTCCCAATTACACGGAAAATCTGGCCGTGTTTTCAATCTGTGCAGGAAGGAACACCATCGCCGTTGGATACCCGTCACTTATTGTGCGGAGTACAATATTTTCCGCAACCATTTTAAATGGAAGAGAGAGGAATACAATTTATTTATAAATCTTACATTCGTATTGTTTAAGTCGGAAAACAGATGATGCAGATATGACAGTCGCAGTTTTTGTAGCCGACATCTATGTTTACGATAGGCCACGCCTCTCTGTTTCGTCGAATCACAAAACAACCAGCTTCTTAATTTCATGGAATTTCTACTGGATTTAAAGAAAAATTTCAGAGACATTCAACAATGGTAGCGAGTGCGTAGGATAGTAACAGTAGACGACAAAAGCAACGCTCAAACAACAAAGAAGAGCATCGTTGGAGGAATAACGAAGCTCTGGAATTGCTAGATAAATGGAAAAGAAAAGAGAAAAAAGAAAAATGATGAACACTACAACAATTCTACTTACCTTGGCAAAAACAGCTTTGACACCAAGCTAGTAGACTGCTCACATTAGTAACATAACAATTGCCGTAATGTGTTAGTGCGTCACTATCCCGACGTTCATCTGTCTCTGTACGCTGTGACAAGATTAAAGAGAATCGATCAAATCACTGAAAGTGGACGAACAGTGTACCAAAGAAGAGTTTCTGCACTTCGGAAAAGAAGGTAAACTCCTCACCAGGACATAACACGCAGAAGAAATTTTATTTACAATCCTTGTAAGTCAAACGAATACCGTATTTATAACAGTTACAAGACAAACATTAATTTTAATTTTAATAATCAGCAGCCTCAGCTGCACCGTTTAACTAGAATTTACATAGGTTTCAGTAGGGATAACAGTTACTGTTACTGTTATTCTGAAGAAGATTGGGTTATCCCAACTGAAACCTAGGTAAAGTCTAGGTAAACGGTGCAACTGAGGCTGTTGATTATTAAAATTAAAATTAATATTTATACAGTTGCTGACAGGGCCCCGAAATTTTGAAGATATTTAAGTACAAGACAAACATCCTCACTGCTGTGAAAAGCATTTGTATATGGGCACCATACAGAAACATTTAATATGAGGTATTTTAAATTGTTTTTTAAAATTACTTAGTAACTACACGCTATTGTGATACATCATTCCCAGAAGTCGACTAAACGACACATTAAATACAATTTTAAGCCCAGTTTACTAAATATGCATTGCATTCATTTGTAAAGAATTCCAAGAAATATTTCCTGTTATACCATTTGAGTTACATTGTAATTTCCCCAAGTCAACTTCCCCTTTCTGGCCACAGATGGGCCAATTTGCCCAGATCGACGGCTGTCTCATCCATAAACCAAAGGTGTCACTTGGTTATGACATGGAAGAGTGTGCGGTCAGCACACCGCTCTCCAGGCTACAATTGGATTACCAGAATGGGAGCCACATCTGCTCGGTCAAGTATCTCATCAGTTGCCGTCACGGGGCTGAGTGGATCCTTTTAGTCCTCTCAACAAGAAAAAATACATGGTACGACACGCAAAACAAACATGGGTCTTCCAAATAGAAGCCACCTATATTGACTACTCGGCTATGGAGGCGAACACTCGACATTTAACCTAACATTTAAACTGCGTATTAAAGAAATTTCTCGAAAAAATACCACTAGAAGATTGAAATCGTCAGATTACTGCCTCCTGGTGCTAAACTGATGATAACTAATGTTAAAAAATGGTTCAAATGGCTCTAAGCACTATGGTACTTAACATCTGAGGTCATCAGTCCTCTAGACTGAGAACTCCTGAAACCTAACCAACCTAAGGACATCACACACATCCATGCCCGAGGCAGGATTCGAACCTGCGACCGTAGCAGCCGCGTGGTTCTGGACTGAAGCGCCTAGAACCTCTCGACCACGGCGGCCGGCTACATGTTAAATAACATATACTACCTGACATAGTGAAGCACCGATAACATGAAGAGGAAATGTAACCTTAAGTGCCGGCCGGAGTGGTCGAGTGGTTCTAGGGGCTACAGTGTGGAGCCGTGCGACCGCTACGGTCACAGATTCGAATCCTGCCTCGGGCATGGATGTATATGATGTCCTTAGGTTAGTTAGGTTTCAGTAGTTCTTAGTTCTAGGGGACTGATGACCTCAGAAGTTAAGTCCCATAGTGCTCAGAGCCATTTGAACCATTTAATCATAAGTCAGAATAAACAAATAAAATTCAAACTTTACGCGTTCAGAGGGAAATGCATGGTAATTCAGTGATTACAAAATCGACTTAAATATACATAGGACTTGTTAGTATTAGCCCATTTATGTATTACGTTGCTGCCACTTTGGCGTGCAGAATTGTAGTGGGAAGGGTGTCACAAAGACGTTTTATCCTCTTCTGAGGCACGCTGGCCCTCAAGTGTTGTAACTGGATAGTGGCACTAGAACGCAGTTGCCTCAGAGATGGTCCCATGGATGTTCTATCAGGGACAGTGTGGGGATCTTGCTGACCACTGAAGTATTTCAGCATCCTGCAGACAGTTGACTGAGACTTGTATCTGTATGCAGACGAACATTTCCCTGTTGAAAAATTACTCCACGATATTGTGCGATGAGGAATAATACATGAGGATACAGGAGGTCTGTGATGTACCATTTGCCATCAAAGTACTCTCAGTCACTACAAGCCGGTGCTTGAACTCACATTTGATGGCTACCCTACACAATGACACCAGGAGAAACGCTGCTGCTCCAGTGCAAAACGTTGGAAGAACGAGGATTGTATCATCTTAGACCAGCTGCCACTAGTCTTCTAGCCGGCCGGTGTGGCCGTGCGGTTCTAGGCGCTTCAGTCTACAACCGCGTGACCACTATGGTCACAGGTTCGAATCCTACCTCGGGCATGGATGTGTGTGATGTCCTTAGCTTAGTTAGTTTTAAGTAGTTCTAAGTTATAGGGGACTGATGACCACAGATGTTAAGTCCCATAGTGCTCAGAGCCATTTGAACCATTTTTGAACTATTCCTCTACCTTGTGGCGGTCAGATGCGGTCGACTGTAACCCTGACGACAAGTATGCCTACCCTCGAATTCCCATGTTGTCCAACAGCAAGCCACTGTCACATCTAAAAGCCATAAATGTGGGTATTGAACATGTATCATTACCAGCATGTAGGTAGCTAATCGGCCCCCTAGAACTGCTGCAAGGTAAGGTGAATTTCATATATGGCTGAACGCTAGTGGGCCCAGGACACAGAGAAGGCTGGCATGACCGCTCCAGGTGACCCATGTGTGTCAGCAAAGGACTGGACGTGGGTTAATCCCAGTATGGGCAATTTTGGCAATAGGCGGTCGTTGGCAACGGCCTTCCCGCATTGGCTATACCAGTTCCCGTGAGATCACCGAAGTTAAGCACTGTCGGGCGTGGTCGGCACTTGGATGGGTGACCATCCAGGCCGTCATGCGCTGTTGCCGTTTTTCGGGGTGCAATCAGCCTCACGATGCCAATTAAGGAGCAACTCGACCAAATAGCAGCGGCTTCGGTCAAGAATAACCATCATAACGAGCGGGAGAGCGGTGTGCTGACCCCACGCCCCTCCTATCCGCATCCCCCACTGAGGATGACACGGCGGTCGGATGGTCCCGGTAGGCCACTCGAGGCCTGAAGACGGAGTGTAGTTCGGTCGTTAGGAGGACATGATAAGTCAAATCATACTTCTAGAATTTTTTAACGATGTATTTTTGGTGGGGACGGCCTTCAGCCAATGAAAAAGCAGACAGTAGTGGAACACTGCAAATTTAAAGTGGAAACTGAGACTTTTCGAGAAAAGAGCTCAAGGGAGCGATTCTGATCGCTTTATTTGAGTGCTGGAAGCAGTGAGACCTACCTGCAACAATGAGGGATATTAGATCGTGGAGGTTTTGACTCCTGGCTGTGAATGGTGGCTAGCATACCGTAACTTCTGAAGAGCCTTTATGTTTCGAGAGGTCTGAATATGTTCCATAGTAGCAGAACTGACGATAGACAGAGCATCAATTGCTATTCTTTGTATCACGTGTATTAATTTGTAAATCATCATGTTGAATGAACTCTTAGCTGTTTCGGGCTGGTGAATATTTTGTGTATTGTTATCACGAAATGGGCTTAGTTTTCACATATCTATTATGATTCTATTATCATTCTCGTAAAGCTATCAAAGTGACTTTACTACATTTGATAAGGGTATTTTCTGTTTGTATTTTAACTAAATATTTAGGACCACTTTCCGTTTATTTGAAATGTACTTTCTTAAATGAACATTTTTCAAAATAATTCCCTGTCGTCTACATTAATTCCAGACGTTAGAATAAAACTCTTGTTATTAAATCATTTAACATTTATTTTGTATTCCTGCGTTTTTATTAATTCCCTGTTCTAGGTAATGTACAGACATTTTGCCTACAGTTTAGCGGCACCACCGTTTAAGATACGAAAAGTTAGATTCGGTGCAGTATTTCTGAGCGGGCAAGCAACAGCCAGGCGCGGGCCTGTTGATAATAAGTTACGCTTACCAGCGGCTATGAAGCAGAATGGAGGCCACAGGGCGGTAGACCCACTGAAAAGAGTAAACGCAGCAGTGTCCATGGGGCAAGTTACAAGCAGAAGGGGCCCACTGGCCAAACCCAGGTGTTATGAGTACGTACTCGGAGTGACTCGGAGCGGCGCGTTAGCAAAGCAAAGGCACACAGCTGCGTATAAATAGGCGCCGGTTCACTAACAAGGCATTCAAGTGTGACAGCTCTCCTGGACGGCGGGGCGTGTGACACCACGGACTACACACAGCAGCAGAAAGGGCCCCAGCATTCCAGTCCATGGTAGGACACTGGTTCGACCCTCTGAGGCCGCAGCCAGCCAGCAGCAGGCCACGCCACGGCTCGCTAACGCGAGCAGTCTTGGCGGCTCCCAACACACGCCAGAGGCATCCCGAGGTGAGGGCCAGAGATTCGGATGCAGGATCCAGGCGCTTCTTGTCATCGCGATCTTAAGCACGCCGGCGAAGAAGCACACAGTGGGCTGCCCTGCGAGTGGCGCTGAGGCAACAGGAATGGAGACCGCTGAGTCGACTGCTGGCGCAGCCTAACGTCGTCACAACTCCGCAGCCGTACTAGGCTGATAACACAGCAGTGCACTGCACGGGTCGCTGAGGCAGCAGTTCCGCGCCAAGTCGTATCGCACACAGCAAAGTGGTGTCCTCAGCATTGCATGATCCGGTGATATAGACCAAGAGGAACAGGGGCAGTGCCAAGAGAAACGGGGACACTGTAGCTGGGAATAATAAATCACACGGGAAAAAATGGTTCAAATGGCTCTAAGCACTATGGGACTTAACATCTGAGGTCATCAGTCCCCTAGAGCTTAGAACCACTTAAACCTATCTAACCTAAGGACATCACACACATCCATGCCCGTGGCAGGATTCGAACCTGCGACCGTAGCGGTCGCGTGGTTCCCGACTGTAGTGCCTATAACCGCTTGGCCACCCCGGCCGGCAGCCCAACATTTCCATCAACAACAGGTTCACAGCTACAGGTTATTATTTGTGGTGAATTAGCTGCTGGGCAAGAAAGCAGACGTGCACTTCACGAATCGTCCATAGCCAGGCTACCTAGCATACGAGTAACCAGAGATAAAGACACAGCTGGTTTGATCGTATGGACTGTAGTTTGGAAGAGCAGTTACATACAGCAGTAACCATCAGGTACCGTCGAGAACGATTCGACCAGCTGGCTAAATGGAGATCCACAACGAGATCTATTTGAGAATATGTCAGGTGTTTATATCGTTGTATCACACGAGTATGATATTCGAGTCCTTCACAGTGACCGCGCAATATCACGAGGATTCTCAGCGATTCACATTTTTTGTCAGGCATTCTATTTATTGGCCTGATTGGTTCATTCGTTAAAAGCAGTAGAGACACCTAAGGTTCACGTCCCCATTCAGTAATTCAGCTTCCCGTTTTCTGTAGTTTCTCTTAAATACCTGAAGCCAAAGGTTGACTTGGTTCTTTTGAAAATGACGAGATGAATGTGTTTCAGTGGACTAGTAGGCCACTGCAGGACTACAAACCGGTGGTAATTCCCACAGATTTTTTGTCACTTATCTGTTATGCTACACTGAATTGTTAATGTGAAAAATGCCACATTGCACCATGGTTCGGGGACCAAATTATTCTGTTCTTCCCTAACAACTGGTTGGGGAAGCCCGTCCATAGGCTGGACTAAGGCAATAGTGTACCATATCATCCAGGACCATGCTAAGTAAAGAATTTCGGCGCAAACGAACCTTCATATAGTGACAGCCTTACTGTTCCTATTTGTACTAGTATTCGATAAAATTGCCTACAATGAGCCTATTGTCGACGTGGTGTTGTACCTTAATCGGACTTTTCTTTTAATATCTTTGCGAGACAAGAGATTCTTTTGCGAGAACGTTATATACGTTCAGTTCTTTTATGATCATTTAGGCAGCTTTCTACTTGAAAGCTCAAATTCAATACTGAAACTTAAATGATGACATGACAAAAACATCTTTTGACACAAATGGAAGCAGTGCTGAAACCTCAGGAATGTTTTTTCTCCATTTCCAGACACTGTAGGCGGAATATGAATCAGACATATGAATTAGAAAATCTAGATTTTAAAAAAATCTCCTAGCTACTTTAACACAACGCTGATTTTTACTATTCTCAGTTTTTCGTTACATTGTGCGAATGCTTCTGTACCTAGTGGGTGATGGATTCATCTACATTCGTTTCTCCCATATTATATCTTTTCCCTACAGTGTAATATGTTGGAACAAGCTTGGCTGTAGCAAGTAGCCTCCTAAAGAACCTGGTTATTGCCATTACCATTTCATGTGACAATTGCGTAGTAACTGTCTTTTCGGCACGGGCAACAATGCCTACAGATTTCTATTCAAATCATAGTCCAGTGCGCAAAATCGATTTCCATAATCCTGGGATCAAGTATGTACACAAAATTTCCGTCCGAAGAACTTGAGTGGCAAGTAACATTGTAGCTCATATACAGTCTTCCTAATTTATGATGATAAAACGGCTTATACTTTACAAATGCAATAGAACATTGATGGGATGTGAATATGAATCATAGCATTTTCTGTCTAGATCATCTGTCTGACACTGTCTCTCTCTCTCTCTCTCTCTCTCTCTCTCTCTCTCTCTCTCTCTCACCTTCTCGCACTCTATCTCTCCCGTTATCGAGTGAAACAATAGAGGTCCCCACATAGATAATGACGAAAATTTCGTCGAAACTAATTCGCCTTTAGCAAAGTGACTACATTATGGTAGACTCGTAGATCTATATCGTTGTTTTACCCACGGCTAGGAGTAGTCAGTCAAAGACTTAAAGTGTGCAACTATTCACCCACACTTTGATTTTACGTTGCATAGTACGTGGAAGTAATAGGGTTCTGTTGTAATTCTGCACTTTGTGAAGCATAGTAGCTGTGAAAATTACAGTGCTTCAAGTTATTTGCAGGAATTGCAGTGCCCCGGTTTTGTGCCAACTCTATGATGCAAAATATGTGATCATTTTAATACTGCGGATCTTAAGATACCAAAATCTAAATGTAACTCACAAAAATTATTCAAAATGGACAATCTTCATCAGTTATAATCTTTCCCACTAATATTTTGCAAAATATCTGCAGCCTAACACATATCTTTTTGACGTGTGAATACAGTAATTGTCCAATTTAAAATGGAAGTTGTTATGATGGCGAAAAATTAGTAATAATAATCAACATGATAATTAGACATCTATTATTAAAAGCGGTTAATGATTTAAAAAGATAATTTCCGTATAAACGTGTGAAGTATGAACAAAAGTTGTAACACTACGCTACTGGGGACCATTGTCAGATAGTACTGCCTTGGGTTTCCCTACAAAATACAGCTTTTGCTGTTGCTTTTTTTCAAGGGGTATAATTTCACAAACTTTGAGAATAATTCCAAAATTACTAAAATATATGCACAATTTCCTGAAGTCTTTGGGAGGGGACCATATAAATCTACTGATAATAATTCTAGGGTGTCTTCAGGTAATGTACTTTGCATTGGACCTCTACTAGTTCTGTTCGGTATTTTGGCCGTTTGACAGACATCACACGACTTAATCCGTTCCTTTACCTTTTTACTGACGCTACCAGCAATCACTACTACAGTATTCAATTTATCCAAACATTTCTTTGGCCCACTATGCCCCAATGCTAAATGAAAATAGTCTATGACATCCGTATCAAACTGGTGTGGCCAACATACTCTCCATTCCTCAGTGACTAAATCTCTCCTCCTATATAAAATGCCTTTAAAGATTTTGTAATATTTCTTAATTTGAGGATACTGTACACTGTCAAAATTTACCTTCACAGATTTCCATGTCGGATCCTCATTCTGATGGTATCTCATATTTTTACATATTTGTTCAATTTCCCTTTTTCCTGAAACCTCTTTCATATATCTTATCTGAAATGTACCCTCTTCACCATTTTCATTGGGCACTTCACTCATACCATTAGGCAATCGAGATAAAGCATCTGCCACATAATTCTCAGTACCCTTAACATAGCAAATCTCGTAATCAAATTGTTGCAGGGACAAAGCCCAACGAGTTAGCCTGCCATTAAGTAAACGACAATCTTTAAGAAAAGTTAAAGCTCTGTGGTCAGTATGTATTATGAGCTTATGGCCCCATAGATAATTTTTGAATTTCTTTAACCCCCATATAATGGCTAAAGCTTCCTTTTCCGATATAGTGTAGTTTCTCTCGTATTTTGTTAGAGTTCTACGTGCAAACGCGATAGTCCTGTGTTCGATTTCTTTGCCATCACAGATTTCTTGGAAAATTTCTATACCAATTCCATAAGCACTGCTGTCAGTACTCATGTGGAAAGGTTTTGACAGTATGGGGTGATGCAAAATATTGTCATTCAAAAGTTCACTTTTTAAATTTTCGAAATCTCTCATACACCCATCAGTCCACACAAAAGCACTATTTTTCTTAAGTAGATTATTCAAATGAGGACTATTAAAAACTTGCCCCTTGACAAATTTTCTATAGAACCCACATAAACCTAAAAATGCTTTCAACTGTTTTCTATTTCTAGGAGCTGGACACCCTGCTATTGCACTTAACTTTTCCGGGTCCTTGCCAATACCGGTCGTAGTAATAATGTGCCCCAGAAACTTTATTTCCGACTTCACAAATTCACATTTCTTCCACTTAAGTGTCATGCCCCTTGCTTGTAGAGCAACAAAAACTTTCTGCAATAATTCACAATGCTCTTGCCATTCTTCTGTAGCAATCAGTAAATCATCTACATAAATGGTTAGCCGGGAACTCAATTCTCTCCCTAATACAAAGTCCAGTGCCCTAATAAATACTGCCACAGAAGTGCTAAGCCCAAATGGCACTACTTTATACTGATAGCATTTCCCGGCGAATAGAAAAGCGGTATATTTACAGGATTCTTTACTCAATGGGATTTGCCAGTATCCGGCGGTCATGTCCAGACTGGCTAAATACTTCACATTATAAAATTTTTGGAGCATTTCGTCCAGATTTTCAGGTCTGTCTATTTCCTTCTTTACAATTTTGTTCAAAGTCCTGGCGTCAATAACTACTCTCACTCCCCCATCCCTTTTATTCACGATGATAAGGGGACTATTATATTCGCTGCTACTCCGTTCGATTACACCCCATTCTATCATTTTATCTATTTCCACTTGCACAGCCTGCCTCTTTGATATGGGTACCGAAAACGGTCTTACAAACAAAGGTTCATGCTCTATTGTCTCAATCTGGTACTCGAAGTTCTTAACTAGGCCAGGTTTGTCCGAAAATACGGTGTTATTACTTTCTAAAATATCAAGCAATTCTGTTTTATGATCAGGAGGTATCTCCTTCAAATTTTCTACAATTTCTTTAAAATCATGCCCCTGCTTGTCACTCTCATCTATTGACCTCTGGACATGGTACACCTCATACATGTTTGTCAAACCATCATTCCCTTGGTCGATCTCCAACAGTAAAGAATCAATTTCTGAATCGAACACCTTCCCATTTTCCTCGAATTTTAATTCCAAATTTCTAGATGCATTATTAATTTTGATCACTTCCTGGCTACAATCAATAATAACCTTTTCTTTATCTAACCAATCTATTCCCAGAATCATTTCAGTACTCAAGTCTGGCACAACCAAAAAATCGTGTTCAAATTTTTGTCCTTTTATACTAAATTCAACCAAAATCTGGTTCTTTACAGGCTTGCTAGTTTTGCCCGTAGCACCAACAATTTTTACACCCGTCACTGACATAATTACTAGTCCAGGCTTATCACAAATGTGTTCGAAAAACGACTGGGAGATTGCACTTATCTGAGATCCAGTATCAAGAAGTACTTGCAATTTCACATTATAAATTTCAACTGGTATTACAGTTTGTTTAACCGTCGAATGTTTTTCATTGTTGTGGTCTTCCCTAAGCAAATCCGGGTCGACGATAACATCGTCCCAAGATATTCTTTTAACATTCACCTCACCTATACCTGGCGGTTTCTTTGGTTCCGAGAGTTCAAAGTCATTAATTAGTTGAACTCTTGGTAAAATAGACCCTGAGTCGTCAGGTGGTTCTTCTTATCTTTGTTCAGTTTCAACATCTGGATTTTGTTTTGAGACTACGTCATCATTAGGTACATTATCGCAATTAGCTGTACCCCCATTATTTTCACTACTACCGAAATATTCGTCACCTGAACACTCGTCAGAATCCGACCATTCTGAATCGCTTTCAAGTTCTAACATAAAAGCTTTTCTGAGACAGGCACTTAGTTCTTCCTCTGCATTTTCGTCAGGCTTTGATTTTAATTCAATATCCTCTTTTGACAAAACGGCCTCATTATCAGCTTTACTCACATCCACTGTTACTTCATATTTAGTGTAATCCTCGTGGACTTCAATTACTTTTAGGTAATCACCTGCCACTTCCCCACGGTGCCTTTCGGTAGCAGCTTGTACTGTTGGCAGATCGATAACAGAAGTTACTTCCGCGTCAATGCTTAGGATTTCATCCTCCAATTCCTTCCTATCTTTAATCTTCGTCCTATCGGCAGCACGTGTACTTTGCGCGGCGCCATTTACTCTCTCCTCTTCAAATTTGGGCCACGTCACCTTAGCGACGTCCCTACTATCTCCTTTTGCACTAACTAACTTCCTTGCCTCATACTCCTTCTTAAAATCCTCCCACTCACATTGCTTGAGGCCCTTGTACAGATAGTCGATCTGCACCCGCCAATTTCTTACTTCCGCTAATTCATTCTCGTCATTTACTTCATTGCTAACGCTGCTAACCGCACCTCTCTGTGTATCCACAGTTTCATCTATCATTTCCTTCGCCACGGAATTACCACTCGTAATGTATTCACCCTCTTTTACGGCAATGTTCGTACCTCATGCTGCCGCCTTGCTAGCGGCTTCTCTCTGAACATCTGTTCTGCTAGGCTGGGCCGTTGCCCTCTGATGCTCCACTCGCCTGTTAACATGTAGCACTCTGCGCAGCGAAGATGACTCATTCGCGCTCGCACCTGACGCTTGTTTCGCAACAACACGTTGCGTCGTTCCACGCCTGTCTCTAACCTGTCTCATAACTTTACTGTCGGTCCGGTAACTTTTCTTAAATCGGGGCCGGTATATACAGTCCGCTTCCGTCTGGCCCGCAACGTTCGCGGAAATCAGTTTCCCGCGTCGTTATTATTTTGCACGGTGTACCCTCTACCGCGAGCCGGATAACTTCCTCTTCCTCTGCCTCTACCTCTCTGTATCAAATTGACGCGAAACCCATCGCCGTCATTTCTCTCGTCATTATTACGGTTATTCCTGTTACTAAAATTTTGATGATTGGCACGACTTTCGCGCCAATGGTCTTCGTCTTCGACCCTTTCGAGAAACGCTTGGAAGCTGCGATGATTGCTTCCCACGTATCTCTTAGAATCTCCTGGAAGCTTTTTATATAGCTCCCATATGATTTCTGAATCGGATCTCCTACCTCTTAAATGTATCAATTTTCGGTACCAATATTCGCAGAAATCTTTCAAAGAATTCCTGCCCCTGTTATCATGATGTTTGGCCATGATAACTCCCGCCACAAATGATCCTGTTTTTGTTCGGACCGATATTCTTCCGTAAATTTTTGCTTAAATTCTTCGAACGTCATTCGTTCGGTATTCATATTAATTCCCCAGTGCTTAGCGTCACCTGCTAAGGCGCTAATTACTACGTCTATCTTTTCCTGATCAGACAAGTGTTCAGGAAATATCCTCTCGCAATTTTTGATGAAATCTAATGGATGCCATCCGTTACGTTTCTTGACGGGATCGAAGCGTTCCTCACCTTCCAATAGCTTAGTAAGTGGTGTGCCATTACAGACAACACCAGGCCTATCTTTAATTTTACTCTCAAGATCGAAAATTCTGCCTTGAATTTTCGAAGTATTTTGTTCACATTTTTGTACACATCCGGTAACTTTCTCACCTAAATCTCTTTCAGTGTCTGAAACTGCCTTTTTCAATTGTGAGATTCCGTGTTGACATTCGTTTACCATCTCAGTTTTAAGACCGAAAACATTTTCGTCTACTTTTGTTTCAAGCAGAGGCTCTACTTTCTCTTGGATGTTGAGGATTTCAACGTCAAATCTACTGTTAATGTTGTCAATTTCCCCCTGCATAGTATCCATATTCTTGTTAATTGTGTCAATTTCAAATTTCATAGAATTTACTACAGAGCTTAAACTACCCACTTTTTGTTCTACCTGTTCTATTTGTTTACTAATTTTGATTCCCTGTTCTTCGACCTGTGCTTTAATCTGATCACTTTGTGTTTTGAGCTGCTGATTAACGTGTGTTTTAAGCTGATCATTTTGTGTTTTGAGCTGCTCTGCAACGTGTGTTTCAAACTGTCCTTTTTGTATTTTGAGCTGCTCTGCAACGTGTGTTTTAAGCTGATTATTCTGTCCCGCAATTTGTTTGGTTAATTGTTCAAATAAATCGTTCATGCTTAAAATTTTCACACTGTTTTGTTCTACGGAATCTGTGTGTTCCGATCCTACTTCAAAAGTTTCTTTCGGTTCTTTCTTTATCTGTGGAGAATCAAACATGTCAGTGGATTCATTCACATACCCACTATCATCTACAAAGTCACCCTCTACTTCTTGTTTTATCCCTTGCTGTGTTCGAGGCACTCTTGACATTTCAATCTGTTCGTTAACATGTTCGTGATATTGTATGTACGCCAATTGTCTACCGCTAACGCCATCTGTTATCTGGCTGCGTACACTCCTGTCATTGCCAGCCACATTTTCCATTACGCTCGGCGCACCTACTGTGTCTACGCTCCTGTCCATACTGAATGCAAATTACAGCCCACTCCACCGTACTTGACGTTCACTGCTATTTACTTAACTAAATATTATTGCAATTCGTGCCACTGAACACCCACTGTGCGGTATTCACATTAATTTGTGACCGACAACAACTGGATGTCCTGTCACCGGGAGCCACTTGTAACACTACGCTACTGCGTACGATACTTACTAAAGCCGGTACTATGGTAAGTTGACGGGCTTCACCTTATAAGAAAGGATTTTGGTATATATGTTGACCACGTGTACCTGAATGGAGGCAAAATCACACTTTCACCCACTCAGTAACGACAATGATACGTCAAGCAAGTCTGAAGTGCAACTACACGTTAGGACGGACAAGAAACAACACATCAGATGCCACCAAATTGTAAATAATACGGTCGCCAGCCTAATTAGGTAGTAACTGAGTTTCTTCCCAGTACAAGTTGATGTACGTTCATACAAAACAACACGTAATAACACTGCATAATATGGTAAATTTTTGAACCATAAATTCTACTGAACTAATAATTTCACTTTCTGTACTAATATGGACAAGCCATAAATACACAACAATACACTATAATGTTTACTACAAACTTCGTACAGTCTATTGATCTGATTGAAATCGGGCATAGGTTACCCTAGAAATAGCACTTTCGAAACACACCTACAATGTCAATTTTGAAAAAGGTAAAACACTAATAAATTTTGGTTTTTATATTGACTTTAACTTTGCAGTTCAAATCAGTTCAGTATACTTCAGAATTTAAATGAATAGAAAAGAAAAGGGTGGGGGGGGGGGGGGGGGGCTTGAAACTGTTATGATCACTGTACTGAAATTTTGGTTATTTAAATCATTAAGCACTCAAGATTTCCAATATATGATTTACTACTCTTTTTGTCTTATTTCTTGCTCATTTAACTACCATTATTTTTGTCTCAAATTAATTAAACTTCATTACTAAACCACTTTCAAAATTATCTTCGAACTTTGTCAGACCTATATTGTTCGTTTATTATTTCATTAACAACAAAGTTCTTTAAACATCATTCTAACATAGATAGGTCTGCCGGTAATTATTATTAACATAAACTCTAAATCTTCATCTCGGGACACTCGGATTGCACAACATGTGGAAAGGACCCTGTCTAGGTTAGTGATGAGGATAATTAAATGATAGGACAGTTCTGGTAAAAGTTAAGTTGTTATTGAACAGTCAGGAACAAAAGTAACACTGGTCCACACGAATACAGTACTAAAAGTTTCCACCTGTTCGTATCGATGCGGCGGTTGGCGGGCGGCGAGATGGCGAGGCGCAGAGCACACATACAAGCACAGCTATGGCTTTTGTTGTATCGGCACTTTACTTCTTCATAGCGCCGCAATATTTTCCATTTAGTGCCTATAGAATTTTGCCATGCTGTCTAGTCATCGGAAACGGCATATCAGAGGCTCAATGAAACTACGTCTTCCAGGAGAGCCTCCTCGATCCAGAGCGTGTTGCTCAGACCAATGCCCAACTCCGATTATCACTGCTGAGCCTCTTATGCCGTGCAGCGCCCGTGTGCATTTTCCCGCGCTCGCCTGCCATCCACCTTTTATCGCTCCCCTACAGACAGGTTATTCACCAAAGGTTTTGCATTCCACATATCCTAATACATTGCCTACGTATGGACCAGACGCACAAGTACAACTTTAACATCTTATAAAAGTTTCAACATTTCTTACATTTCCATTTTGTTGTAATATTGCTTGCAATTTGACATAAACATTAATATTCACATCGAAAATTGTTTACAGTTTCTTTAACATAATGACATGAAAAGAAAACAGAAATGAAATCAGAACATCGCTTACAGTAATTTATCGAAAATCAGAAGAAAAAATTATTGTATGTACAGTTGTTGTTGTTACAAAGTGATATACATAGTGCTGTTGATGTCAGTATTCAATGTTCTGTATTTCTACATAATTGTTTCTTCAGCCTTGCATGCTGTTTTCCAACAGTAGCAGTAAAACATAGTCTCGTCAGACCATAAAAAAGTCATATAGTGCAGCTACTATTACATCAAATTCAAAGATAACTGGAGCATGGTACATAATACGGCTCATGTAAAGCAGATGTCTTGCAGCATTCATTTTGTAAGACGTGCTTGTCTAAATTAAAAATATTTAAAATAATCACAAAATCATCCGAAATGGACTAAGAATTAATAGTACTGAAAGTAAATTGTAGAAAATATTGGATGGTAACAGGAAGGTTGCGACAAGTCTACTATGGAACAGGACTGCTTAGTTAGCAACCCCCTCACATTTAGTGGTAAGATGTCCCAGCTGATAGTCCGTCAAAAACTGTACCCAGATCAAGCATGAAAACAGGATGAAAAGGAACTGAACTGTGAAGAAAGAAGCAAATTAGAAACAACGAACGGTACAAGCTCAAAATGTACAATACTGAGCGCATTGCCAGAATCATTCCGTCGTAATTGTGTGGTCACGATATTGGAATGTAAAGCGGAAGTTCCGAGTTCAAATCTCCCTCGTGCCGCCTTTTTTTTCACAAAATTATGAACTCTCCGTCCGATCACTGACGTATCTGTTCTACTTCTGCAGTCTTGGCAATAGTCATATGTGGGTTATAGAACATGAGTCATGTAGTAAAAATATATTACCCTCGCAAGTTAATGTGACGAATAGTGAGAGCAGGCGAGATGCCGCATAGGCCCCTCACACAAATGAAAACAATAAACAATTGGATGTGAACTGTACTACAACATAGTAACTCAAGAGTCAAAACTTCCAAAACGGAATGCAAAAGTCATAACACGTGGTTCTTGTGTAGAACAAACAGGAAGCAGGTACGTGTTTAGGTCCCTTCCTTACTCTTTGCTGTTGCAAAGGGACTTTACACCACGACGCAGACACACATTTGAATACATCGAACAGACATGCCAATGTTCGGACGGACAGTTCATAATTTTGTGAAAAAAATTAGCAGGAGGGAGATTTGAAGACGGACCTCCTACTTCGCAGTCCAACACCGTGACCATTCAACCACGACGCCGCAGCTATTCACGTTCGCTGTACGTTGCACATCTTGAGCTTGTACCGTGCACTGTCTCGAGTTTTCTTCTATTTTCACACTTCAGTATACTTTCTTCCTATTTTCATGCTTGATCTGTGTACAATTTTTGACGGGCTATCAACTGGAACATCTTACCACTAAATGTGAAGGGAGTGTGATAGGGAATTTCCCTTATAAGGGGAATGAGAGGACGATGTGTGACAACAAACAAATAGCTGTTTTCGTTCATGGTGTGCCAAATATGATATAGAGTGATACATATGTGAAGTCATTTCGAAAGGAAAGGTGTTGCTGTTTGCGATAAAATAATAATAATAATAATAATAATAATTCTTCAATTAGTATGATGCAATTTCAACTACTAGAAGAACGAAAGATGATACTGGCTCTCCAAGTCTTATTATTTTGGACTCTCTTGAAATTTGTGACATTAGAGGTGGAATGTATAACTGGTTTATTTAGTAAGTTATTAATAAGAAGAGTACAGATGAGATGTGGTTTCATTTCTGTTCCCTTATCAATGAACTGTTACGACAGAGAGTGCGACAAATCTATTTAATTATGAATGACTGAAATTAACTAATTTCTCTTTCATCTTTTCTTACTGCTGTTTCGTTGTTGGTAATGCCATTGGAACCATTTTCTAGGAGACTGTGCCTATATATCGATCTAAATGTTATCATACACTCTCTCCTCATCACATAGCAACATTTACAAAACAGCCATATAGCCTTAATATTTATCTCAAGAAGAAGAAAAAAGTTAAAATAAAAAAATTTCTGCACACTGTAATACAGACACTTTTAAAAGTTTTTCAACAACATGACCACAAACGAACACGTGGCATGCAGCAACAATACAGTCTTCCTTCTTCTGACAAAGAAAGAAACAATAAAGATAGTAGATATTGGAACATATATTGACTAGACAGGTAGCATATCATAAACTGAAAAGTAATGTATTCCTTATCAGTTGACTTCGTTGTTCTTATTTTCGTAATTAAATCAATGGTAAACGACGATTTTATTACAAATACTACTAACATTACCGACTAGATGTGGAATGATGTTAAAGGTTTGTTCACTCCACTGTCGGAAGTTCTATGTCTACGACGCCGTTATTAATATAGATGCAATCTTCTATTTGCGAGAACTGTCCTCTGTAACGTGTACCATCTCTAAGGGATTAAACATATACGCTAATATAGCTCACTGCCGTGCAGGAACATGAGAAATACACATTTGAGTACATCAAGATGTTATATTTCGGTTACAGGCTGTTCTTGGAGATGGAAGTTAGTTACGACATCAAATTTAACTCGTTCACAGAAATCATTAAATAATTACAAATACCTTTACAGTGTGAAAGTTCTTTATGATGGAAAAAGCGATAAATCTGACGTTTAATTGTACTGGTTTTCGTAATAATAATATACTTTGATCAGTTATGTATATGTTGGTAGCAATAGTATTTTAAATGACAAAAAATGCTTATTTTGAGTAAAATAGTATATCCGCATGAACACAATTTAATAAAATCATTTTTCACGAAGAAAAACGAGAAAAATATCAAATTAGCTTCGTGATGCTATATGTTAGAGTTACTTCTGTGACAATCTATTTTTACTTCTGTTAGTGATCTATCATCAGTTTTCATTCTGCTGACGATACCATAGTGACTGTGCCGTTAAATGCTGCTGTCAGTACATTAACTTGACAGATTTTCGCTCTCCAAATGTGATTAGCTGGTATGCTTCTGAATCAGAGACAGTACACAGCTCTCTTGTGCCATGACCAATTGAAAAATAAAGTTCAGTACGGTTCTGTTTTCCATACTTCAGTCTCTAAAGAAGACTATAGTTCAATTCTTTTATCTTGGCGGCTCGCGCATACCCGCCCAGACGCTGGAGATTGCTGCGTTGCCAGTTGCACACGACGCACGCGCCAATAGAAGCAGCGCCATAGTATAGCATAGTTCGCAAGCTTACGTTTAGGGGGGAGCGCGCAGTTCATGACGTAAAGCCACCACGGCCGCATTAACCCTATCGCTGCTACAAAGACGTGCTCCCTGCATTCCGCGCTGTGCGCGATTTTGTCACTGCACTGCTCGCCTGTGCAGACACATCGTGTTCCCACTGCTTTGACACTCTTTATCATTCGATTCCACAAAAACTATTCGGCTCATAAATTAGATTTTTACCTATCTTCTTGACTGATACCTTCCCCCCATAAATGACTTAATTTCGTTTCGATGTTCAACGCAGTTATTATGCAGCATTAAATATAGTAAACCTTTGCACGAAATTTTGAAGTGTTTGCAGAGGTAAAAGTCCATAGAGTGTACTTTCCGGATGGTCGATTTTAGTTGCCACAATGTTGAGAATGAAATGTGGACAAGATACCTATATATTTCATTTAATTTAAGTACCACATAAGTGTCGTATGTAATATTGAGAAATATTCCACCTTTCGCGACTGTAACAAAAGTTTTACTTACACTGGGCACGTTTGGCTTTATTTTAAAGCGCTTCAATCAATCAAAAGGAAGTAGACAAAATACATTAAACAAAACTGTGGACTTACAGAAACATTAGGACTTGAATATACCGCCTGTCAGTGAAGTGCTTGGAGCTATGTCAAATATAATTTTCTGTGTGGCACACACAAACAGCATTTATTTGCTAAAACACTGATGAGCCAACACAAACGTTGAATATTGTGCTACCGCAGCACAAAACTACGAAAGGTGACTTGGCAATGAAGGACACAAAATACAGTCCTCTTATGATGCTTCAAAAGAGAGACGCGCGTCTGGTCTGAATAAGTCGCTTATTACAGTTGCAGAAGAGGGATATATTTCAATACCATTGGTAAAACTGCGACTGTGGAACAAAAACAAGAAATAGAACATGAATACCATTGTGTATGTGCCATACCTTTCACCGATGGAAGTGCTTTAAAATAAAGCCAAACGTGCCATGTGTAAATAAAACTTTTATTACAGTCGCGAAAGACGGAATATTTCTCAATATTGGATACGACACCTATGTGGTACTTAAATTAAATGAGATATTGTTATACAGTAAATATTATATGAAATTTAGGTATCTTGTCCACATTTCATTCTCAACATTGTGGCAACTAAAATCGACCATATGGAAAGTATACGCTATGGACTTTTACCTCTGCAAACTCTTCAAAATTTCGTGCAATGGTTTACTACATTTAATGCTGCACATCAAAACAAAATTAAGTCATTTATGGGGAGAAGGTATCAGTCAAGAAGACGTGTAAAAATCAAATTTTTTGGCCAAATAGTTTTTGTGAAATCGAATTATAAGTGTGTCAAAGCAGTGGGAACACCATGTGTCTGCACAGGCGAGAAGTGCAGTGAGGACAAAATCGCGCACAGCGCTGAATGCGAGGAGCACCTGTCTGCAGCAGCGAAAAAGTTAATGACGAGGCAAAGCACTAGAAATTTCATTCAAACGAATAAAATTCGTGAAGTAAGGCACTCCAATATTGTTTTTAAATAAAGAAAATTTTACGCACCGCACAAGGTTTGAACTCATAGCCTTTCACTTGACAGCCCAACACCTTAACCGTTCCACTACCTCAGCTCATCGAATAGTTCAACTCCATAAGGAGTCTAACACCTCACGCAACTACTTATAAACACTGTTGGTATGACTATGAATTACTCACGCTTCGTCGAAGTACAATAGGAAATAAACAATTACCGCTGTTCTTTATTGCGAAAAAGCAGTTCGTGAGATTGAAACAAACACCTTTCCTTGCTATCGCCTGAATTAGGAGTCTTATTGCTTGTTTGGTTTAATTAATAGAATATGAAGCAATTGGTATAAAGAATGCTTTTTCCAAACTTTCTATAAAAGAAAGTCTGCTATCAAGACATTGCTTTTGTTCTATTACTTTATTTATGACGGAACGTTTCTAAAACTGAAGACACTCGTCCGTGCTCTGCACTGCAGTCGAGATCTGGCAACGTCGTTCTCTGTTCATTGGCTGACTGTGTTTTGTGACGTCAGATGCGCAGAACGAACCTAAACTCGGCCGCCAAGATATATGATGCGCACTTTAGTAGACTGTGGAAACAGTCGTGGCACTCTGACATTCATTTATACTGTCGGAAAGCCATAACTAATGGTCCTGTAGTATTATAAGTTTGCCGACGAATTGGATAACTCCTGATATTTAAATTATATTTCCATAAAAAATGAGAAACACTAATTTTAGGTGTAGACTGCTCAGTGCCGTATTCATCTAACAGTCTGCCGGATGCCATGAATATAAACGTAACTGCTGTTTGAGATACGTTTTCAGTGCTTGGCTCTTCCTTTTCCTGTTACTTCGTTTCCTTCAATCTATGTCTCGGTAGTGGTATCACTTGGCAGTATGTGCTGCAGTTGCAACTCACTCATAGAAAAATCTCATACATAACACGTTTACCAAAGAAGAAAGCGCAAAAAGCAACAGCTAGATGCCCAACGAAGTATGATTCTACTTGAGAAACAAACCAATCTTAGCACTGGGACAGCAGCCTGCACGAGCTTTGTACTAACAATTTATAATTTCTTTCTCCATAGTTTCGTTACCAGATTACTTGGGCCACCATACAGTAACTTTTTTATGTTCACAATTTAGTAACATGTAAATATTTACACCTTTAATAAAAAGATGGTGGAGTACAGGTAACGTTACAACGCCGACCGTTGGACTAGGCCACTTCTGAATACTGTTCTTGAAAGGAGGTCATGTGAATCTTGT
Organism: Schistocerca piceifrons; assembly: GCF_021461385.2. NCBI lineage: Eukaryota > Metazoa > Arthropoda > Insecta > Orthoptera > Acrididae > Schistocerca > Schistocerca piceifrons. The sequence continues at coordinate 663,990,092 of NC_060138.1, forward strand.
TGTGGGGAAGCAGTGAACAGACGGAACAAACGAACAACCGTAAGTTACAAAATTAATGATGAATTTAATACTGCCATTTTCTTGTAGGAAGATTAGTGTGTCGTCTTTTTTCTGTACCACTGTTATAGGGAGTGTGCAGTTTGGCGAAATGAATAACAAACGTTATTCGTTTGTACGTGAATTACACAGGTCAACGATGGAAAAACTTTTTGCTGAAAATACGTTATTCTTATGTTTTTAGGGTGGGAAAAACAAATATGATATTTAAAAACTGTATCATCCGCCATTTCTTCACATTTTACAGCTAAATTTATTAAAGTAAGCAATTTTTAAAGAATTCAACTGTTTTTATATAGTTAAAATAATTTTAAAAAGAGGTGTAATGAATGTAGTTGACGATGGTAGCACTGTTGAAAAACATTTGCTGGCAAAAAATGGTCAATTCCATTTTTGATTTAACAGATGGTGTTTCTTTGTCTGTCACCCTAACCTCACTTACCCGTTTCCTGTACATGTGCTAAGTACAATGTCTAATCGTGACAGTTTTGTTATATCTGTGGTGAATTTTTGATTAAAAAACACCAAATAAACAATATAGACTTTGTGAAAAAGGTTTATCTATCATATTTTGAATCTAAACTTGGTGATCAAGATAAATCTTGGGAGCCGGATAAGGTATGTTATGTGTGTGTTTAAGATCTGAGAAAATGGTCCAAAAACGAGAAAAAAGCGTTTAGATTTGCTGTTCCTATGAGACCGTGGGAGTTTAAAACTTTAGGATGTTTAATAAGCCTGAAAGTTCACTTTTTGAACAGTAACCTTGATTACTTCCCGGACAATATGGTAATGTTAGTGAGGAGCAAGGAGAACGTTTTCACCAGGACATTACAGTGGTAAAAAAACTCTACAAAGGCCGCTGGCACACCAACATGTTGGGGGAATACTGTTGGTCACTTCACCGAGAAGTTCAGCAAGCGACTCATCGTAGAAAAAGCTATACAAGAAGATACAAAAAAAAAAAAAAAAAAAAATACAAACCAATTCCAGCAGACAAGTGAAACCTCTATTAACACAAATCATTAAGTAACTTACTGTAAATACACTACTGGCCATTAAAATTGCTACACCGCGAAGATGACGTGCTACAGATGCGAAATTTAACCGACAGAAGAAGATGCTGTGATATGCAAATGATTAGCTTTTCAGAGCATTCACACAAAGTTGGCGCCGTTGGCGACACCTGCAACGTGCTGACATGAGGAAAGTTTCCAACCGATTTCTCATACACAAACAGCAGTTGACCGGTGTTGCCTGGTGAAACGCTCTTCTTGCTCCTCGCTAACATCTATCATATTGTCCGGGAGGAATCAAGGTGACTGTTCAAAAAGTCAGAAATGCGTACCATCACGTTTCCGACTTTGATAAAGGTCGGATTGTAGCCTATCGCGATTGCTCTTTATCGTATCGCGACATTGCTGCTCGCGTTGGTCGAGATCCAATGACTATTGGCAGAATATGGAATCGGTGGGTTTAGGAGGGTAATACCGAACGCCGTGCTGGATCCCAACGGCCTCGTATCACTAGCAGTCGAGATGGCAGGCATCTTATCCGCATGGCTGTAACGGATCGTGCAGCCACGTCTCGATCCCTGAGTCAACAGATGGGGAAGTTTGCAAGACAACAAGCATCTGCACGAACAGTTTGACAACGTGTGCAGCAGCATGGAGTATCAGCTCGGAGACCATGGCTGCAGTTACCCTTGAAGCTGCATCACAGACAGGAGCACGTGCGATGGTGTACTCAACGACGAACCCGGGTGCACGAACGGCAAAACGTAATTTATTCGGATGAATCCAGGTTCTGTTTACAGCATCATGATGGTCGCATCCGTGTTTGGCGACATCGAGGTGATCGCACATTGGAAGCGTGTATTCGTCATCGCCATACTATCATATCACCCGGCGCGATGGTATGAGGTGCCATTGGTTACACGTCTCGGTCACCTCTTGTTCGCACTGACAGCACTTTGAACAGAGAACGTTACATTTCAGATGTGTTACGACCCGTGGCTCTACCATTCATTCGATCGCCGCGAAAACCTACATTTCAGCAGGATAATGCACGACCGCATGTTGCAGGTCCCTTACGGGCCTTTCTGGATACAGAAAATGTTCGACTGCTGCCCTGGCCAGCACATTCTCCAAATCTCTCACCAATTGAAAACGTCTGGTCAATGGTGGTCTAGCAACTGGCTCGTCACAATACGCCAGTCACTACTCTTGATGAACTGTGATACCGTGTTGAAGCTGCAAGGGCAGCTGTACCTGTACACACCATCCAAGCTCAGTTTGACTCAATGCCCAGGCGAATCAAGGCCGTTATTAGGGCCAAAGGTGGTTGTTCGGGGTACTGATTTCTCAGGATCTATACACCCAAATTGCGGGAAAATGTAATTACATGTCAGTTCTAGTACAATATATTTGTCCAATGAATACCCGTTTATCATCTGCATTTCTTCTTGATGTAGTAATTTTAATGGCCAGTAGTGTACAAACCATGCTTATCTTGTGAAAAAGCGTTTCACTAATTTCCATGTTTACCGTGTAGCATCTACTGTATCATAAAAAGCATATTACTCGAAAACTACGGGTGATACAAAAGAACTATGGCTAGAATTGGATTCAGCTCATAAATATCTATGAAGATCAGCTATCAAAGTAAAAAAAAAGTTTAAAAAAAAATTTTTCGGTGGCCTGTGTTATCGAAGGTGAAAGTGAGGATACGTGTGATGTTAAGCTGATGACTGAATGAGTGAATTGTTGGACTAACCATCTGATCTTCAGTATTATATTGGAGATTTTTTTCTATTAGAAAATATGTCAGTATTTCATAAGCCCCTTGCTGGTGGTCATACATGAATTTGATTGAACGGGTGATATATCTGAGAGTATATAAATATGTATACTTTATCCACTGAAGTTCAATTGCATTCGTTAAATTATTTATTCGACTGAATAGGTTGACACTTTGGAAATAAGTTGTCACTTTTAATCGTATATTCCTGACATGGTTAGCCTGGAGGAGATCTGCAGAGTATTGTAAGTGAAGTAAACTTCACAAGCCAAGATCGCAAAAGAAAAGCATTTTACTGGATGACTGGTTTCGACAGAATTCTGTTGTCATCATCGGATCTTACTTTTCTGAATTTTTACAACATATTTAAATGTTAATGAATACAATCACAGTTTAGAATAATATATTTATGTCACAAATATTTTGATCGCAACGCTTTCTCAGAGCCACCAACGAAAGTCAAAGAGAAACTACAATGTACGCAATGAATCGTTCTATTAACCTAGCTTGATTTCAGATGTTGAAATTTGTGTGGTTTCCCACTCTTTGAAACAATGTAATAAACTCTGTGATGTGAAACAGATATTTTTTTATTAATTAGTATGCATTCAGGAAGTTTTCGTGTTGACCCTTTGGAAGGTATCTCTGTTCTGCATGTTCTAGATCGAGGCGACAGGTCCACTACGGAAATGTGGCGTTAACCTTGACCGCAGAAATCTGTTGCTGGTACAGTGTGTGACAGGCCGAAGCTGCTTTTCCTGTGGCACCGCTGTGGTCGTGGATATTCCGGAGAGAGCTCAGGAGCAATATTTCTGCGTCCGTGGCGGGAGGCGAGCACTGCGACGTATTTCAGCTGCGCGCGCTATCGGCGCTGGGCCACCCGTATGAGGGGGGAGGGGGTGGGGCAGGGCAGGGTAGCGGGGGGCTGGCCTAGGACTTCCGGCATCCGGCCGGCATGCAGCGACCGCCGGCTGTGGTGCGATACGACCGTGTCGGCAGTCACACAGCCTGAGCGCCGGGCGAGTCTGCAGCCGCTTCGAAAAGAAGGCACCGACAGAAAAAGAGAACATTACAGCTTTGCGTCAGCTCAACGCAGAAGCAAACTCTCGGACTGAACAGAGGATGGGAAGAAAATGGTGCATCACTTATTCATAGAAACTGTGCCAGCATTAGAACACTAACTTGATAAAAGTCATAGGATACCTTCCAATATCGTGTTGACCTCATTTTGCCCGGTTTTGTGCATCAACTCGACGTGGCAAGGACTCAACAAGTAGCTGGAAGTCCACTGTAGGAATACTGAGCCATGCTGCCTCTATAGTTGGACATAATTGCGAAAGTGTTACCGGCGCAGGTCTCTGGGCACTGACTAGCCTCTCGATTACGTACAACAAATGTTCGATAGGACTAATGTCAGGCGATCAGAGTGGTCAAATCATTCAGTCGAACTGTCCAGAATGTTGAAGGCCCAATCGCGAACAATTGTAGCCCAGTAACATGGATCATTGTCGTCCATCGGAATTCCAGTGTTGCAGATAGTCTTTAAGTAGCTGAACCATTTCCAGTTAATCATCGGTTTCATGTAATGTAAACACAGCCCACACAATTATGGAGCCACCACCAGCTTGCACCATGCCTTGTTTACAGCTTGGGTCCATGGCGTCACTGGGTCTGTGCCACACTAGAGGTCTACCATAACACTTACCTATTGAAATCGAGACTTATATGAACGGGCCATCGTGTTTCAGCGGTCTAGGGTGCAAGCGATACGGTTCCGACCCCAGGAGAGGCGGTGCTGGCAATGCTCTGCTGTTAGCAAAGGCACTCGCGTCGGTCGTCTGCTGTCTTAGCCCATTAACGCCAAATTTCGCTGCATTGTCCTAGCGGATACTTTCGTCGAACGTCCCAAATTTATTCCCGCGGTCATTTCACACAGTCTCGCATTCCTGTTTACACTGATAATTCTATGCAAACGCCGCTGCTCTCAGCTGTTAAGTGAAGGCCGTCTGCTACTGTGTTTCCGTTATGAGAGGTGACGCCGAAAATTTGGGGTTCTCGGTACCCTCTTGACACTGTGGATCTCAGAATACTGATTTGCGAACTGGAATGTCCATGTGTCCAGCTCCACCTACCAATCGGCGTTCAGTCTGTTCATTCCCTTCGTGCAGCCATAATCACGTTGGAAACGTTTTCATATAAATCACCTGAGTACAAATATCTTGTGTGTGCTGGTACTAACGCCGTCTGTAAATGTGCATATTGATATATCATGACTTTTTGTCACCTCAACGTCATAGCTAAATCAGAATGACCAGATTGAGAATTGAACCTCCATTTCCACCCATGTGAATTCAATTCTCTAACTACTGTAACACCTCGATAGGCTAATGACAGGACGTGTGTGTGTGTGTGAGAGAGAGAGTGATAAAAGGAGAGAGAGAGAGAGAGACAGAGAGAGAGAGAGAGAGAGACAGAGAGAGAGAGAGAGAGAGAGAGAGAGAGACAGACAGACAGACAGACAGGCAGATAGAGGGGGTTTTTGTACATAGGGGAGAGTATTGCACCTGTCGGATAGTCTACATAGAAACACACAATGTTCATTTCTTGGTATTTCAAAGTAGTTGGGCTGTGTCAATATGACCTGATTTTGGGGGGGGGGGGGGGGGGCACTTTTCTCTTATGTAAACAAAACATCCAGTATCCCTAGCGTCCTTACATAAACAAACTGCTCACTTCGACCATTTTTTGTTAGTTCAGGGCGTAATTAATGGGAAATAACTGCCATGGTAACTACAATTAAAAGCCAACACTGTCACTGAAATAATCATTATTTACAGCAAAGTTGATGGTCAAGTAGTTTACTTCCACTCACTTTTACCCACGTGTTAGTTACTGGTCAAATGCTTTTAGCCTAAAGTGCTAAGTGGCATCATAAAGGTGGCAATGTATGACCCAAAACTGATCCTCTCTAGTGCAGTGTGCTTCTGTTGGTACAGCCCCAATCATTGGCCCTCTTACGGTACATAGCATCCTTAGCGGGGACTTGGCATTTGTATTCTGTACCTTGTTCAAGCAAGAACACTACCATGAAGCATCAGAAATCATCCCCTGCTTCCATGGAGAACTGAAAGAAGAAGATTGTTTCATTCAAGGTAACTATTAATTTCTCCATCTTTCTTGCATTATTATTATACTTTGTTTTTAGTAGTACACTGTTTCTCCTATGGATCAAAGGACTCCTGATAATAATTCAGTCGAGCAGCCTGATTTTTTGGAGCCATTCGATTTTCAAAAGCACCTAATTTATCAGACTAGTTTCTCACTGCCTGTTTTGTTCAACTTTGAGCCTCGAGAACAGAAGCTGCAGTGGTCCACTTACAATCTATCATAGAACAATATAAAGTAACTCTTCTTCTATGACTGTGATTTTGTGTTAGCAATGACATCAGCACCGCTACCCATTCAGCTGCAATGGCATACCTCATGTATTAAACTGTCTCTGTTCGCAGCTAGGTAGCGCAGACATTAGTGGTAGTAAGCATGTAGCTTTATACACGTCCTCTCGTCATGAGTTCAACATTCTAATAGTACCTGAAAATCCCCAATTTAGTGGCAAGAATGTTATAATTTCATCATATGGGAGATGGTAGTTCATGAGAAGTGGCTTCCTTGTTCAGTGATCAAATGGTCCCCCTTCAATGGTTCAAATGGCTCTGAGCACTATGGGACTTAACTTCTGAGGTCATCAGTCCCCTAGAACTTAGAACTACTTAAACCTAACTAACCTAAGGACATCACACACACCCATGCCCGAGGCAGGATTCGAACCTGCGACCGTAGCGGTCACGCGGTTCCAGACTGTAGCGCCTAGAACCACTCGACCACCACGGCCGGCCAGTCCCCCTTCCCTGTGTTACTTGCCTGTTTCACAGCGTGTGTTGGTGAGTATCCAAAAGCAGTTAAAATTTACAACAATGGGGAGAGGTTAGAGTACATTCTTTTACAGGAAGCAAAAATTCAGATTTTGGTGGACTAGTTCTGCCATCCAGTGTGCAGTGAATGACTATCAGTTGCTGGGATTATGTGCAATAATCTTTCGACAAAGTATGGTATGCACTTTCAAAGCTGACAAATGATAACACTTTTGGGAAATTTTGCACCAAAAAATTTGACGTGTTGAGATGCTGAATGCAGCAATATGTCGTGAATCACTGCCACATGACATGGACAAAGAAAAACATGCATTGTTAATATTCTCCACAGTATTGACCGATGTGAAAAGAAAAAATAAATTACTTCTAAGAAATTGTTTTGTGTGTTCTTCAAGTAACGACACAGTGCAATTGAAACATGATCAGTAGCATACTTGCATTAGGAAAGAATCAGAGGGTCTTCACTACCTGCAGACCTATAACAGCTATGCATTGTAATGTGCCTTGGAACTACCGAAAGATGTGATACAATATTTTTCAAATAAAAATATTATGAGATGTGATAATTTCCAGTTTGTTCACTAGATATACAATAAACCTTTTCTTTATTTTGTACAGAGGTGCAAAGCATTAACGAGAAATTACTGAAACACATTTTTATTTATGGCTGATGTCTCATGATTAAAGACTAATGACTAGAAAAAAGTTACGAAGATTGTCTTCCCTTGGTATGTATGCTTTAATGACTAGAAACTTTCATACACAACTATGTCTCCCTGACAGACTAAAATAAGTTCCATCTCTTCTTATACAGTATTAGATGGGGTTCTTTTGGATATGTAGCTTTTTCATAAATATGTGGTTTCATGCTGCTGTCATTTTCTTTGTCTTTGACATACTCTGAAATGAAAGTCAAAAAATATATACATATATACACTAGTAATGCTGGCTTGGCTAGCAGCAGATGAAGAAAAAACCTATGTACATATACACACAGACACAAACACAAATACACGCAGCCTCAATTGTGTACAAAGTACATACATATTACATATACAATTTACATCGACAATTGGTATGCAGCTATCTCCCCCCTCCACCCATGTGTGTTTATGTGTGTGTGTGTGTGTGTGTGTGTGTGTGTGTGTGTACTGTGTGTATGCCTTTTACATTTGCTGTAACAAACTGATCATCCAACTATTCCACATACTGTCATACTCTCTCTTTCTCTCTCTCTCACACACACACACACACACACACACACACACACACACACACACACTTACATACACCTGCTATTTCGAGATAGACACACATTCAGACATTCAGTCAATGAAGTGAATAGTGTGAGTATGGAAGTGCCTTGATCCCATACACACAGTTAAACCATTTGTCATCGGGACATGACAGCCCAGTTTTAAGTTGCAGAACAGTATCCAGAAATGAATCCATACCAGGTAGCATATGCTCCCAGTAATCAGCAATCATGAGACTGCAAGATACACATCCTTACTACATTTTTGGATGGTACCTGTTTCTGTAACAGACAAATTTATTTTTGATCTAAGAAAGACCCTCCAATTCTACAATTTGCCAAACATTTGCCTTATCTTTCTTCAGGCCGATAACCTGTTTGTTTAGAAGGTGTTATTCCAAAAGGGTTATCGGCCATATATCCAGCGCGTGGGATTCTTCGCGGTGATATCTAATTACTTCATATGGATCGCAGTCTTCCACCAAGGAGATGAAACTATTGTATCAATACAAAGGGAAATCGGTATATGTGGAGTTTGAAGAGATCCAAGACACACATACCAACATAAACGGGTTACATAAACTCTGTTGAAACCTTGGCCATTTCCTGTATAAGTAATCCTTCATTGATTGCTGCCTTCTTTTAAATTTCGCCTGGGAATATAATGATGTCCGTCATAACGCCATCGCAGCTGGAAACTACATGAATTTCGCGGTGGTTTCGCAAATTCTCCATTGTTTTCATGAATATAGCATTATTTAGCAGTTTAAAAAACCTTTCTTAAAGTCTCGAGAGCTCTGTGTTCGGTATTAACTCCATACACTCCGTTGACCAGCATGACTGCTTGATGGAGATAATGTTCCCAAAATAAGACACTACTGGAGTTTTCTACATTGCATAATATAACTCTGTTTCCCTTGCAGTATCGTCATCAGCTTGGGAATGGAATAATTTATTTTGCGTTTATTGTGAATCTACAACTGATGTCATTATTTCTCAGAACTTTTGCCACTCAGAGCAGCCAGAGAAAGCCTTTTCCGATGCAATGATACGAAGATCACTTAAATTACGCTCTAATAATACAGAAAGTGACAAATAACTGAATGTACTGCGCCGAACTGCCTCCAATAACGCCTATTAATACAACACACTTGACTGCAAATATAATTACATGCTTGAAGTTCTTCTAAACAGAAGGAACATAGCTAGTGACGATGTCTCCGAAAAGATAAAATTGATCTAGTTTCCCTTTTGTGGGAAAGTTTCTCGTATTCTCCATTCATTTTTTCGCATATCTTATGTTAGAATGTCCTTAAAACTCTATAACACACGATGTCAGATACTTGTACACAACATCAAAACTAAAACCAACAAATTTCCAACTGCAGGCATTTATAAAATCTGCTGCACTGCTTGAGACGTCTTTTATATGGGCCGAACAGTTAGAAATTTTAAAACTATGTGCCACAAGCATACAAAAGTACGGGGGAAGAAAACAAAAGACAAATCTACATCTGAATCACACTTAATTTCAAAACGACACAGTGTCATTGATATTGCCAATAACCTCACCATTTTGCATAAAATGGAGTGAGGTGCCTGTATGAACATTTTTAAGGGAACTGAGCAAGCACGACAATATGAGCGATATTACTAATTAACAAAAAAGCCTGGGAAACATTGTTTTCTTAGATTCCTCTCAGAACGTGAATATTTCATGGGAGGTACTGACGTCTGCTGCAATTGGACGCTGAAATAATTCACTGGAGAAAGTTGGAAATCTATGCCAGATCAGGACTCGAACTCAGATTACCCACTTTACACAAGCGGCCAACCCAAATTCTTAACTTATAGCACGCTATGAAGTACCGTGACGGTCCATTTACCTCATCTGCGTGCAGCATTTCCTCTATTCTCACAACAGATTCGGTCCATATCGTCTGTCCACTGAGGAGATCAGAGCAGTCAAGCTTACAGGTATACTATACACGTATGGTGTCTATTCTGTTGAATATCCTCCTTCAGGGACTCACACCTAGTGAGTACGTGGCTGGCGACCACGGGGTCCCGAGCTGAGTCCTGGCATTGCTTCCACTTACTTATGCCAGGCTCCTCACTTTTATCTTTCCTATTTGGCCATCCTCGGCCAACTCTTGTTCTTTTCCGACCCTGAGGCTATTAGGTTTCGAGGGCTAGGGGTCCTCCATTTCCAACCTATACTTCTACTGAGCCGAATATCTCCCGGGATAAGGAGATTACCTTCTATCAAGTGCCAATGGCCTTCTAGGAGGGCGGATGAGCGGCTAGAAGGAAGGGCACTCTCATGCCCTTGGGGTGGGAAACTGCTCCTAAAGGCGGAGGAGCCACAAGGTGGCCAACGACATAGAATGGAGAAGGCAACGGGAAACCACTCCATTAAAGACCGGGCGGGTATCCCAAGTACCAACAGCTTATGATGGAAAGCTCTCTGGTTAAATTCTCTGGAGGTAGAATAGTCCCCCATTCGGATCTCCAGGCGGGGACAACGAAAGAGATACCAAAATCCAAAAGCATTAATGTAAGAAGGATAGCAACATGGAACGTCAACTCACTTCTTAAATGTGGTAAACTGGAAAACTTGAAAATGGAAATGAAACGAATGGATATTGATGTAATGGGAGTCTCAGAAATGAGATGGCCAAACGCTGGCGACTTTTGGTCAGGGGATTGCAGAATCATACACACTGGAACAGCACAAGACAGTCCCGGGATTGCAGGAGTGGGAATTATCCTCAATAAAGAGATTGGGTTAACAGTAAAAGGATTTGTTCAACATAGTGAGAGGATAATTTATGTTCGATTGGAAACTAAACCAAGAGACACAATCATAATCCAAGTATACATGCCAACTACGAGGCACGAGGATGATGAAATCGACATGATGTATGACCACCTTGAAGAAGTAATTGGCAGAATTAAAGGAGCTGAAAACCTTGTCATCATGGGAGATATGAATGTCGTTGTTGGGGCAGGTAAAGAAGAGGACGTGGCAGGGAATTTTGGATTAGGATTAAGAAATGAAAGAGGGGATAAACTTGTAGAATTCTGCCAAAGAAATAAACTTTTCATTACAAATACCTTCTTTAATCATCATCCAAGAAGAAGATATACTTGGAAAATGCCTGGTGACATTAACAGATACCAAATTGACTTCATATTAGTGAAGCAAAGATTTAAAAACCAAGTTAAGGACAGCAGATCATATCCAGGCTGTGATGTGGAAAGTGACCACATACTCGTTATGATGACGACTGAACTAAAATTCAAGAACATTAAAAGATGAAGTACATGTAAATGGGATTTAACAAACCTGAAAAACTAAAATACACTGAAGCACTATCAACTAGAAACAGACAAGAAAACAAATACACAGGGCTGCAATGACATCCAAAGCAGCTGGGAAAAAATAATAACTGGTATTTTAGAAGCAGCAGAAGAAGTAATAGGAAAAGAAAGGACAGAGAAAAGGAAGGAATGGATCACTAATGACCTACTAAATATGATGGAAGAAAGAAGGAAATTAAAAAATTCTGTGAAGAAGGAAGACCAAGAGAAATACAAGAGCCTGAAAAACAGAATCAACAGAGAGGCAAAATAAGCAAGAGAAAAATACCTTGATGATCTTTGTATTTCAGTTGAGGACAACATGAGCAAGGGAAATATCGACAAGGCCTATAAATGTGTGAGACATTGCTTTGGAGACAGAAGAAACAAGTGTAGGACTGTGATGGATGAAAATGGCAATATGTTGGATGACGATGATGAAGTTGCAAGAAGATGGAAACAATATATAGGAAAACTGTACAGCGGACCAGACCTGTCTGAAAACATCATGGAAGAAGAAACCGAAGTAGATGCACACAACATAGGTGAACCTATATTAAAGGTAGAGTTTGAACTAGCTCTGAAAAAATTGAAAAACAACAAATCGCCTGGTATAGACAATATCCCAGCCGAACTTCTGAAATCTGGAGGAGCAAAACTGAATCAGGAGTTGTATAATCTTGTTTTCAACATGTACGAGCAGGGTAAAATTCCTACAGACTTTGAGAAAAACATTATGATCCCCATTCCAAAGAAGGCAAATGCTACAAGATGTGAAAATTATAGGTCACTCAGCCTAGTTACTCACGCCTCTAAAATATTAACCTCAATTATCCTAAAACGCATAGAACAAAAAGTCGAAGCTACACACTCCGAAGACCAGTTTGGATTCCGGAAAGATAGAGGAACCAGAGAAGCAATATTTGCTCTAAAACTAATAATAGAGAAACTGCTAGATAAGAACCTGAAAACATACATAGCTTTCGTAGATGTAGAGAAAGCCTTTGATAATGTTGAATGGGATAAGATGTTTGAGGCACTCAAAAAAGTAGGAATAGACCGTAAAGATAGAAAAATGATATGGAACCTGTACAAAAACGAGACAGCAGTTGATTGGCGACTCCATAGTGTCCTGTGCACTACGACCAGATAATGGGTATATTTGAAAGGACAGACAGCATTGGTCGTATATTTTTGTTTATTATCGCAAAATCGATTTTCGGTCACTTAGTGACCATCTTCAGTGCTGTAATATATAACTTAAATTAGTAAGCACTGGTGTCAATAAGCTTACGGCGATCACATAGACTGAGCTTATTGACACCAGTGCTTACTAATTTAAGTTATATATTACAGCACTGAAGATGGTCACTAAGTGACCGAAAATCGATTTTGCGATAATAAACAAAAATATACGACCAATGCTGTCTCTCCTTTCAAGAGACAGCAGTTATCCGTGGACGGACAAAACAAGAAGAGGTGCAGATACGGAAAGGTGTCCGACAAGGTTGCGCACTATCCCCTGTTATCTTTAACGTATACATTGAAGAGGTGCTGAAAAAAGTAAGGGAAAATTCACAGACAGGTGTAGTAATTCATGGCCAACGAATAGATATGATAAGATATGCCGATGATATAGCTGTCCTGGCTGAAAGTGAAGAAGATCTTGTAGTCCTACTGAATAGAATGGATAAAGTTATGGGTGAAGAATATAATATGAGAATTAATAAAGCAAAAACAAAAGTAATGGCATGCGACAAAGAAGATCAAGTGAAAGTCCAAGTTCATGTAGGCAATGAACTGCTTGAACAAGTTGATAAATTTACTTATCTGGGCAGTAATATTACCAGGGATGGAAGGAGCAAGGCAGAAGTGAGAAGCAGAATAGCTCAAGCAAAGGCTGCTTTTAACAAGAAGAAAAACATATTAACATCTAAGAGCATCAGCCTTGAAACCAGGAAAAGATTTTTGAAATCATATGTGTGGAGTGTGGCATGCTATGGGTGTGAAACATGGACTCTCGGGACAGAGGAACAGCAGAAGCTAAATTCTTTTGAAATGTGGTGCTATAGACGCATGCTCAAAATAAAATGGATCGACAAGGTCACAAACGAAGTGGTTCTGGAAAGAGCAGGTGAGAAGAGAAGCTTCTGCAGTTTCATTGTTAAAAGAAGAGTGCAATTTACAGGCCATCTATTAAGACATAAAGGACTCCTGAACACAATCATAGAGGGATATGTCGAGGGAAAAAGACCAAGAGGAAGAGCACGACTGAGGAACATGGGTCAAATCGTGAAAGATGTGGGATGTGACACCTATAAAGAAATGAAGAGAAAAGCTGAAAAACGCACAGAATGGAGACAAGCTGCCATTGTAGCTGTTGCAAACCAATCCTTGGATTGACCACTACAGAAGAAGAAGATCCTCAATGCAGATGCACAATAGGGTTCGAACGTCTTGAGGGAATACAGGAAACGTTGCGAGAAAATGAGGTAAATAGGCAGGGTCGAGGTAAACGGGCAGGGTCGCTACTTCATTGTGTGTGGTAAATTGAGAACTTGGCTTGGCCAGTAAACGTGCACAAATAGCCGAAGCGGTTAAGGCACAACATGTGTAAAGTGGGACATCTGGTTTCGAGTCCCAGTCAGACACAAATTTTCACTTTCGCCTCTGAATTATTTCAGTGCCCAATATCTCACAATATTGACATTTACGTCCACACACACACACACACACACACACACACACACACACATTACGTGGAATTAATGGCGAATCAGACAAAAGCGTTAAGTAACTTTCCACTGCGTAGTGCTATGATTAACATATCAGAGAACAACATTAGATAACTCAATATTAACTACAAATTCTAGTTGTTATATTTGAATAGAGGGTCGAACGAAACATGTTGCGTTTAGGCTCCAGAAGAAGGCCTGAAAAGTTTTTTGTCTATTTCTTAACTGACTCACAGCAAATATTTAAAACATTCTTTTGTATACTACATCAACATCTTCAGGCTTTCGAGTGAAAACGTAAATACTACGTTTCCATGTCACACATGAGAGGACCATGTACAACTAACTGCCCATGTGACAAACGCTGCACGCTTAGGTCAGTCCAGCAATGCTCAGTGTCTGGCCCATTGTTTGTTAATTATCATACCAAAGGTAAGTTTAATAGGAAATTGGAGCCTTTTGAACCCGGAAGGAAAGTCTGCGGGTATCATTTGCATTCTTGGTACCAAAACATTTCGTCAGTTTCCACAGCCAGTTTGTATTGCGAACACGGTCAAAATATATAGTAGGTTGGTTATTCGGAGTCTTGTTCTGTTGCAAAGTCGGGGTAAGCTTAAATTTCTGAATAAAATAATAGTTGCACCTACTTTTGTAATAATTTATTTGGCAGAGTTCCAGGCGTCATTAATGAATTCAGTACGGTAGTGCTTTATGTCTGTCAAAGATAGTGTCAAGAAAGTAATAAATTTGTGACGGTGCATCAAACTTGGACCCAATCAAATCATTTACTTCGTCGACTTGTTCATTTGTGGGTGACAATACAGCCCTATCCTGATACCAATCAAGCGTCTTAGTTGACATGTTGTGAATACCTGGGTATACTTTTTCAGTTTGCCGGCTGTTGTGGCCGAGCGGTTCTAGGCACTTCAATCTGGAACCGCGCGACCGCTACGGTCGCAGGTTCGAGTCCTGCCTCTGGCATGGATGTGTGTGATGTCCTTAGGTTAGTTAGGTTTAAGTAGTTCTAAGTTCTAAGGGACTGATGACCTCAGATGTTAAGTCCCATAGTGCTCAGATCCATCTTAACCATTTCTTTTTAGTTAATTCCGTTCGCCTCGAAAGCTGAGTGGTCAGTTCAGCAGAATGACATGCGATGGGTCTGGCATTTTCTCCGTTGCGGAGTGAGTGTTATGTTACCTTCATCATCATTTCACATTTCAGTGTCATTCACACTGAAGTCGCTGAAGTGGCCAACTAAAAACACTTGTACCAAGCGACTGGTCTACCCGACGGGGGTTCTGCCAACTCGCACATTTCATTGTTATTTCAATTAATTCCAAGACATTTGGTACCGAAACAAAGACAGCATTGTCGGCCGGAGTGGCCAAGCGGTTCTAGGCGCTACAGTCAGGAACCGCGCTACCGCTGTGGTCGCAGGTTCGAATCATGTCTTGGGCATGGATGTGTGTGAAGTCCTTAGGTTAGTTAGTTTTAAGTAGTTCTAAGTTCTAGGGGACTGATGACGTCAGAAGTTAAGTCCCGTAGTGCTCAGAGCCATTTGAACCATTCTTTGAAAGACAGCGTTAATATTTATTTCACCATCTATTGCTTGAACTCTCTCACGGTCATAGACATGATGTTTTCAAAGACTCCGCGACTCTCTCCGCTCTCGTCCTTCTTGCGTTACTGGACATATTTGATCAAAACCGTACAGCCACCCGTAGGGCTGTTGTTTTTTACGCAAATCTCGCACTGTTCTGTCCATCGTTACACCAGATTTTTTATGGGACATCCAAACCTCACTCCAAACAATCGAACACGCGGGCGTATTGCCTGTACACAGCGTCCAGCGAGCACAGTATTTCGACGATCAGACACGTCACCGTTCTGAGATGCGCTGACGAAATGAGCTCCTGAGAGCTCGTGACCGAGTAATATCCGCTGCCCCCTTCGAGCCGCTCCGCCTGCGGTCCGGGCCCACCGCCGCGCGCCGGCGTCGTCGGTTGCGGAGACGCTAGCCTCAGGGTCTGTGATGGCGTTGATGTAATCTCTCTGTCCGCCCTGGTCGCCAGATCGTTTTGTTTGCTGAGAGTCATTTTAATTACACCCAGTACTGGTTCCAAACCTTGCTAAGATTATAGCCGCAATCTCGGTTGATGAGATCGCCCTGGTACGAATTTCTGTGGAGTCTGTAACGACGCTATGCCAATATTTGGAAGTCTGTGCCAGGATCTTGATACGTTCGTACTCCATCTCGTGACTCTTGGACAAACAATGCTCTGCGACCGCAGACTTTTTGGGATACGTCAGTCGAGTGTGCCGCTGGTGTTGTCGGCAACGATCTTCGACAATGCGCACTGTCTGTCCAATACAAATTTTCCAACACGGACACGCAATCTGGTACACGCCGGCCTTCCGTAAACCGAGATCATCTCTGGCACTTCCCAATAATGCTAATTTTTTATTGAATTGGCAAAGGAGTCGGTGCTTCTTCAATATGCGTCCGATTTTTTTTCCGATAGTGCAAGGACTACGTTATAAATGCACTGGCTGCCTCTTCCTCTGTGGCTTCTTCCGTCTCTACAGGATGTACTGTTTTGGTGGAGCGGAGACCGCGCCTAATCTGTCAGTCTGGGCACCAGTCTTTTCGAAATACGGTTCTTGGGCGTTCAAGCTCCTGAAGCAGACTTTGCGTCTGAAATTGCGCCCGTCCCTTCTTTTGACTGCTCCGCGATAAATGTCAGAACCGCGACGCCCAGTGTTGCAATCAGTGGTTTCCTTATGGACTGCCAAAGATAACATTTCAGAGAGACTGTTGTTCAGAATGTACACGATAAGAGTGACCTGATCCCAATCCCATACCGCCTGTGCGTGGAATGGCCGACTCCCATTAGTTGGAAACCGCAACGTATGGGATTAGGGGGGTGGGATCAATCACACCGAATACGACAAGCACCAACTATGACGTAGGTTAAGCTAGTAGTAGTACGACGTAGTTTAGAATACTAACATAGGAAACTGCAGCGATTACTAACCTTGGCCGGCCCGGTGCCAGGGGCATGCTCCCCGGGGTTAGCTCGAGGAGCCTGGCCACTCCAAGTAGGTTTGTATTTACTGGCACACCTGTGACGCTGCAGTTAGTAGTCATTTCTAAGTTAGAAGTAGGTAAAAACTAAACTGCCCATTGTTGTTGTAGGAATCTAACACTACCTTAGGAATTTAAATAGTAGCTCACTAACAACAAAATTGTAATCTAAGCTGCAAAAAACTTAGTCTTACGTAACAATTAATGGTCCACTAATCATGTTAGGAGGTGGGCCACATATGTATAATTATTATTGTATTATTGTTATGTCAATAAAGATTGTTTTTTTTTAAAAAAAAAAAGAGTGACAAGGCCCCGTTGGCGTTAGCTGGGATAGATACCGGGGAAAACATCAGATAACGCCCGAAGGCCAATGCTCTGAATGCGGTGGAAGCTGTGTTGTGGAGAGGGGAGGGGGGAGGAGTATGGGCAGGCACCGTTTCTCTAACAAAAGCCTTTTTTTACCTCTAAAATTTTACAGCTTTGTTAACTTGATCTTAAAATAGTAGGTAAACATTCGTTATCATGAACAGCAAGATCCTCAATACAGTTTGCTAAAGAAAGTTCCTGAAGTGTTATTTTAACAGATCAAAGAACAGATCTCAGAATCAATTTACAAGGCTTAAAACTCAAAATTTCTTTCCAAGCAAATGAAAAAAATACAAATTGCTTAATGCAAGGTTAAATAAAAGATTCTAACGCCACATGGCAATATCAAAATTTTCTTAGGTATCAGCTGTGATCTCTAGAGGCAATAAAATATTGATCGCAATAATTTTAATAACAACATAAATGCAATAAAATCTGATTACTATCAACGTACACCCAAACTCCGTAGCCTCTACGATGTGCACCGTATCACAAAATATTTTCCTTCCTTTCAAACACTTCACACCATAGACCTTCCTACAGGTGATGCATACTATATCCTACGAATTATGACAAATAACTAAGCGTAGATGTTGTAATTAACCAAGTATGTAGTCTTTTCCTTTCGAAATAAGTAAAAAACACACAAATCAACTCTTAATCTCAGTGATTACATCCGTTAAAAAATATACATTTGTTTTGATTTCATATTGGTCAGGCGCTCTTCTGCACCATACTCTCCTTCAGGATCACATGTGGCACGGGAAAGATTTTCTGCGATCGACAAAACGTTCACAGGGCTCAACCAACTTACACAAAATCCACACTGGGATTATACGTCGATGTGGATGCGGCTCGCAAGTCTTAAAACGGGCGAGGGAGTAGCTGCGGTATTACTGAACACTTCGACTATACCGCACCGCACCAAACAGCAGTACGGTGGTGTTGACAAGAGACAAAGCAACAACTGTTGCAAGGCAACCTCAGCAAGGCAGTAAGAAAATATTTGGGACTTTAAGCGCTTGGGGGGGCCACACCAAACCACAGAATGAGGCTGCAACCTACATTATGAAAATACTACCGGCGACTTCTCAACGACAAGGAGAACCGTAAAACACCGTAAGAAGTGAACTGCAATTAACACAATTCATAAGCGTCCGACTGAAAAGCTCCACAGTCACTCTTTCCATTACTACAAACACTTAAAATACCTCTTTCTCCTTCAGTTCACGTTCAGATTTCTTCGAATGGTTTTGAACGATCCCTATTTGATCCGTCTTGTATATCAGTGCAAAAACTGTGGTCATTCACGAAAGGCGTGAGATCACGTTCAGTGAGATAGAAGGCGCATGAGGTCCTTACAGAAGTGTTGAATCTTCCGTGGTATGATAACATTGTGATAGGTTGTCAAGAACATCACACTTCTTGTGGACTAATGGTGTCGATTCTGAGCACCAGTGTGTCTCAAAAGTTTTCCTCAGTCACTCACTAGAAAACCGTGCGATTTCAACAGTGGGCATTGTGGTTCTGACGTAGGTCACAGAAGCGTCAAGGAAAAGGGTGAGATGTAGGTAAGCGAAGTGTGATACATCCGTGGCGGCGATAAGCAGAGACATGAACTGCTAAAATCTCGGCCTCGCCTCCTTTTTTGCGGATGTCGATGTCTTCCTGTTCGAAACATTGCCGAAATCGAGGGTGAAGTTGCAGGACGCCACATTTTTTCACCTGGCCTTCTGCCTTGCAATGGAAGAAGACGAAGGGGTTTAAAAAAAGTGACCCTTTAATTTTGTTGCGCACTGTAATAAGGTGTCAATTGGTAAAGCAGCTGAAAGCCTTCACTGTACGATAATAAGATTGCAGTGAATGGAATTGGGAGAAAATAAATTAGTGGCTTGACTAAATGTATTGATTGGTTAATAGGACACATTCTGAGGCACCATGGAATTGTCAATTTAGTATTGGAAGGAAGCGTGGGGGATAAAAATTAAAGAGGAAGACCAAGGAATGAATACAGTAATCAGGTGCAAAGACATGTAGGTTGCAGCAGTCGTTCGGAAATGAAGAGGCTTGCACGGGACAGACTACCGTGCAGAGCTGCATCAAACCAGTCTTCCAGGTGAGACCACAACAACAAAAAAGAAAACTCAATTACATAATGTATGTACAGCCATCTCGGTTGCATAATTGCTGTTGTATTTATGCTACCGAGGTGGCTGTACATACATTCTGTAATTAAGTTAACGCACGGTTGCTGGACCTCAGCCAATAAAAACGTTTAAAATTTCAACAAAGAAAATACTTTATCTAAGCCACATTTCGAATCAGTGGCCAATCTTAGCGGAGCCTGAAATTGAGTGAAATAATTCCAACAACCTCAATAACAGGACATTTGGATTTGTTTTCAATTGGCCCTTATATTCACAATAGGACTCACATCGGCGCTTATTTGCAAAACGATATAGTAAAAAGCTTTGAATTTTTCTATACAGGCTAAAGGTATTATGATGGAAGAAGCTTGTACGAGCAATGAAGAAGCAATTCACCAAGTTCGACAGAAAGCGTACAAACAACGAAAGAAAAAAATAGGGGGATTTGTGGGTAGATATTTATGATACTACTACTCCAACAAAGGAGTAGGAGAGACACTTAAATTAAAACTGGGAATTGGTAGAAAATGTCGCTTCTTACCGGAAACGAAAGGGGAAAATTTTCTGACGCTTCAGAAATCGGCAGAAAAATATTGCATAAAGAAGCATCGAGTACAGGTCCGGAGAAAAAAATGTAGTTCTGCCGGGTAGTTCTGAACGTAATGGGATACATTGCGGTGGCCCAGTACGCTTTTGGTACGCAGAAGCCTGCCGTTTCACGTTAAGGACCACGCCTCAAGCGGTACTAGTCTATATAGCCTTAAAAAAAAGGGTGCACTTGTATCTCCCATGACAAGTGGCCAGTCCAGTCTATCTCTCCACTACTCGGTCCTTATAAGAATGTCTGCTATATATATAATATTGTGCGAAATCTTCTCTTATTTGGTTTCAGCTTCTTTTGCATATCGTGCTGACAGGTTCTCTTGAACTAGTAACTGACCTAGTTAGATATCATACGTTCGTCTCACGCTATGAGTTTTCTGTTGTACTCCAGAGTTCCTATTAAGTGCGAGCAGGGTAGATAATGTTTCAGATATCAGGCAGCGACGTTTATCTGCATAGAAGAGAACGCATTGTGTCAAAATATTAATGCAACTGGAGCGCATATTGTGAGCGTTCCCTTAAAAAAATGACGTCTCGCATCAGCAATCGACAATGTAGGGATTCAGTTTAGCGGAATTGCCTCGAAACATACCTATATACCGTTCCAGACAGTTCCACTGTTAGAACCACTTGTGATATCCACTGTAGAATCTCATATATGATTTTCTTCTCAGCTGTTCCTGGTTAATAGGCTTCAAAAAACAACTTTGAATATTAAATCTGTTATCAGTAACCATCCGTAAATGTTACGATTCGCTGCAACTTAATTTGTGTGGTATGCTCTAAGATCAGTTGGTTGTAAACATTTACTTTCAGACTCTAATTTCAATCATTAACTGAATTCTTTTGCGAAGATGATCCCTGGTAGTTGCCTTTCAAGAAATTAATTATCATTGTTGAAAACGTCATTAGTGCACCTAAAGTACTTCTATCAATGTCATAAGTTATGAGTCAACTTACAACACCCTGCTATATTATTCGGAGTTCGTAATAGTTTGCAATTTAGTATTTTCTCGCGAATTGATTTTTAAGGTTGATTGAATGTTCAGAGTAAATTCATTAATAAAGAAGTTCCTTTTAAGTTTAGTCACTAATAAACTTACGGTACATGAATCAGTTCCCAGTAAACTAAACAAATATTTCTTTTCCTGTCGTTGAAGAGGTACTACTGTATTAAAAATATGTGCTCGAAACAAATTAACAAAGACATACTTTTTTAAGCACACATTTATAGGTGTTATTATATACCACTACATATGAAGGACCTTTCCAAGACCGATATAAGATTATGTAAATACATAAAACTGCAACCGATGACTGGTTGTAATTTCATGTATTTACGTTGAATAAACAGTCACATGTTCTAAAACATCCGTAATAGATAAGCTTAAACTGAAATAATATTGATTAATTATGTATAAACTTTTCTCAATATTTTGTTATTAATAGGATACACAGCAGTTCTTGCCAGTGATTTCCATCTGTTCTCTTCGTCGCAAACCTTCGGCGCCATTCGTTCAGTGACCCGCACTGCCGACCGTTGCGTCGTAGAACACAAATGGATCTACCAGGAACTTGTTCGTGCGACATGAAATGGAAAACTGGAAAACGACATTTTTGGTATACACATTACATACGATGTATGCAATTGGACAACTAATGCGTTTTACTTACCCAACGACGCTTAGTCGGTAAACGAGGGCAATGTTTCTTCTTAAAATCAGGAGCTCTACAACTTGTACATCTGGGCAATGTTGCTTATAGAAGCAAGGGAATCAACATTGCCCAGATGTGCACGTTGTAGAGCTCCTGATTCATAGTGACTATCAGAGACAAACGAATGAAGGCTGAATTTCTGTTGACACATTAATTTAAAACTTGTGGCAACTTTTTCCTTTATTGCACGTTTCGCTGCATATGTTTAATTTGCCGACACTGTATTTCAAATTATTTTTGATTTATTGAAGTGAAATACAACTTATTTTATTTTTAAATTACTAGTGAGCAGCAGGGACGATAATAACAAATTTATTTCGACCTCAACTCATTCCACTTTAAAAGTTAGTATTTACGGTCTTGTTCGTATTTGTTATATATTTTAAAGTTAGCTGGTTTAGACTGTATTGAGTCATCATCAGGGCTAAAAATCCAGTACATTGTTACGAAAGTAAGACGTGTAGTCGTCATCAAACACTCATTTCTGTCAGGAGCAATGATGATCACAATTACAATACCACAAGGGAGAATAACATTCATTATTTAGAAGAGAAACTGGCGCACAGTGCCGGAAAACAATTTTTGCTAACTTACGCAGACGCGATAGAAACGTAAAAATTTGAAAACAAAGTGAAAAGTTTTTCCTTGAGACCACCTTCTATTCTGTAGAACAATTATTGGAATGTGTAAAAGGCGGCGAGTAAGAATCTCTAACTAACATTTGTAAATTTAATAACAATAACAGTCATAATTATAACAAAACTTTTAAGTGTTCGACATGTAGCGATATTCACAAATTAATTTATGCTGTGAATCTAAAAGACTTGTTCCGCACAATTATACATATGTTGGAAATTATTCATGGAAAATAAACTAACAAACTTAAAATATATCTGAAAAATCGAAGAAGACATATGTGAATAAAAGAGTATTTCCGGTTGATCACTTGTTCCGGCATGGCAATGATAAATTTTATTAAAGGCAACTCAGTGAGAGCAGGTGACATTGGGATGCAAGTGCCCCCCCCCCCCCCCCCGCTCCGTCGCTAGTGCGGTGAAGTGGGAGAGTGGGAGACAGGCTCCAACAGTGGGGCCGTATGCTATGCTGCATGCCACGCTGCACCATTCTAAAGAACATATCAGGTTAATTTAGCAGCATTATTCTGTGTCGTCCAGGAAGCAACACCATGATTATAGGGATGCCAAGATATTCTGTTACCGCCAAGTCTAGGTCATATTAGTGGCAAGAGGAATACGTTTCCATAGCTGATGTGTTCTTTTGAGGGGGCTCGGGAAGGAGGAGTACCGTTTGGCATCTCAAAAACACGACCGCAGTGGGCCAGAACATCCAAATTACAACCCAATGAGTTTAACTGTTATTAGTGTGAATAAGCTTTGGGGCAAGTGCATAATTATAAATAATACTGAATCTAACCGTCATAAACAAATAGCTTCCACAGTCAATTTTGTTTTTCTGTCTTAAACGTACTGTTAACTGAAAATCTCTTTCATCAGATACGAATCAGGTTTTTGAGTATATTCGGTGATTACCCTGTTAACAATATGAGTGGTTAACACGTCTCCTGATCATTACACAGCTAAAAGAGATTTTCCTTATGAACGCCGTCACTGTCATTATCACCAACACAGAGGAACACTAATGAAAAAGCAACAATACAGCACCGATTGTAAAACGTAACCATTCCATTTCATAAGTTACAAAGAGTAAAGGTTTCAAACACTGAGACAATCCGCAATGACCGAAAAGCATGCTGTAAAGTTATAACGGAATAAACCGATAGAGTGTAAACAGGATTCCAATATGATAACAGTTGTTGTTATTGTGGTCTTCAGTCCAGAGACTGGTTGGATGCAGCTCTCCACATGCTACTCTATCCTGTGCAAGCTGCTTCATCTCCCAGTACCGACTGCAAACTACATCCTTCTGAATCTGCTTAGTGTATTCATCTCTTGGTCTCCCTCTACGATTTTTACCCTCCACGCTGCCCTCCAATACAAAATTGGTGATCCCTGGATGCCTCAGAACATGTCCTACCAACCGATTCCTTCTTCAAGTCAAGTTGTGCCACAAATTTCTCTTCTCCACAATTCTAGTCTATACCTCCTCATCAGTTATGTGATCTACCCATCAACTCTTCAGCATTCTTCTGCAGCACCACATATCGAAAGTTTCAATTCTCTTCTTGTCCAAACTACTTATCGTCCATGTATCACTTCCATACATGGCTACACTCCATACAAGTACTTTCAGAAACGACTTCCTAACACTTAAATCTATACTCGATGTTAACAAATTTCTCTTCTTCAGAAACGCTTTCCTTGCCATTGCCAGTCTACATTTTACATCCTCTCTACTCCGACCATCATCAGTTATTTTGATCCCCAAATAGCAAAACTCCTTTACTGCTATAAGTGTCTCATTTCATAATCTAATTCCCTCTGCATCGCCCGACTTAATTCGACTACATTCCATTATCCTCGTTTTGCTTTTGTTGATGTTCATATTATATCCTCCTTTCAAGACACTGTCCATTCCATTCAATTGCTCTTCCAGGTCCTTTTCTGCCTCTGACAGAATTACAATGTCATCAGCGAACCTCAAAGTTTTTATTTCTTCTCCATGGATTTCAACACCTACTCCGAATTTTTCTTTTGTTTCCTTTATTGCTTGCTCAATATACAGATTGAATAACATCGGGGACAGGCTACAACCATGTCTCACTCCCTTCTCAACCACTGCTTCCCTTTCATGTCCCTCGACTCTTATAACTGCCTTCTGTTTTCTGCACAAACTGTAAATAGCCTTTCGCTCCCTGTATTTTACCCCTGCTACCCTCAGAATTTGAAAGAGAGTATTCCAGTCAACACTGTCAAAAGCTTTCTCTAAGTCTACAAATGCTAGAAACGAAGGTTTGCCTTTCCTTAATCTTTCTTCTAAGATAAGTCGTAAGGTCAGTATTGCCTCACGTGTTCCAACATTTCCACGGAATCCAAACTGATCTTCCCCGAGGTCGGCTTCTACCAGTTTTTCCATTCGTCTGTAAAGAATTCGCTTTAGTATTTTGCAGGTGTGACTTATTAAACTGATAGTTCGGTAATTTTCACATCTGTTAACGTTTGCTTTCTTTGGGATTGGAATTATTATATTCTTCTTGAAGTCTGAGGTATTTCGCCTGTCTCATACATCTTGCTCACCAGATGGTAGATTTTTGTCACGACTGGCTCTCCCAAGGCTGTCAGTAGTTCTAATGGAATGTTGTCTACTCCCAGGGCCTTGTTTCGACTAAGGTCTTTCAGTGCTCTGTCTAATTCTTCACGCAATATTATATCTCCCATTTCATCTTCATCTACATACTCTTCCATTTCCATAATATTGTCCTCAAGAACATCGCCCTTGTATAGACCCTCCATATACTCCTTCCACCTTTCTGGTTTCCCTTCTTTGCTTAGAACTGGGTTTCCATCTGGGCTCTTGATATTCATACAAGTGGCTCTCCTTTCTCCAAATTTCTCTTTAATTTTCCTGTAGGCAGTATCTAGCTTACGCCTAGGGATATATGCCTGTAAATCCTTACATCTGTCCTCTAGCCATCCCTGCTTAGCCATTTTGCACTTCCTGTCGATCTCATTCTTGAGACATTTGTATTCCTTTTTGTACTTTCTCCTTTCATCAATTAAATTGAATATTTCTTCTGTTACCCAAGGATTTCTATAAGCCGTCGTCTTTTTACCTACATGATCCTCTGCTGCCTTCACTACTTCATCCTTCAAATCTACCCATTCTTCGTCCACTGTGTTTCTTTCCCCCATTGCTGTCAATTGATCCCATATTCTCTCCCTGAAACACTGTACAACCACTGGTTTAGTCAGTTTATCCAGGTCCCATCTCCTTAAATTCCCACCTTTTTGCAGTTTCGTCAGTTTTAATTTATAGTTCATAACCAATAATAGATTGTGCTCAGAGTCTACATCTGCCCCTGGAAATGTCTTACAATTTAAATCCTGGTTCCTAAATCTCTGTCTTACCATTATATAATCTATCTGAAACCTTCCAGTATCACCAGGTTTCTCCCATGTATACAACCTTCTTTTATGATTCTTGAAACAAGTGTTAGCTATGATTAAGTTATGCTCTGTGCAAAATTCTACCAGGCGGCTTCCTCTTTCATTTTTTACTCCCAATCCATATTCACCTACTACGTTTCCTTCTCTTCCTTTTCCTACTATCGGATTCTAGTCACCCATGACTATTAAATTTTCGTCTCCCTTCACTATCTGGATAATTTCTTTTATGTCATCATACATTTCATCAATCTCTTCGTCATCCGCGAAGCTAGTTGGCATATAAACTTGTACTATTGTAGTGGGTGTGGGCTTCGTGTCTATCTTGGCCACAATAATGTGTTCACTATGCTGTTTGTAGTAGCTTACGCGCACTCCCGTTTTTTTATTCATTATTAAACCTACTCCAGCATTTCCTCTATTAGATTTTGTATTTATAACCCTGTATTCACCTGACACGAAGTCTTGTTCCTCCTGCCACCGAACGTCACTAATTCCCACTATATCTAACTTCAAGCTATCCATTTCCATTTTTAAATTTTCTAACCTACCTGCCCGATTATGGGATCTGACATTCCACGCTCCGATCCGTAGAACGCCAGTTTTCTTTCTCCTGATAACGACGTCCTCTTGAGTATTCCCCGCACGGAGATCCGAATGGGGGACTATTTTATCTCCGGAATATTTTAACCAAGAGAACGCCATCATCATTTAACCATACAGTAAAGCTGCATGCCCTCAGCAAAAATTACGGCTGTAGTTTCCCCTTGCTTTCAGCCGTTCGCAGTACCAGCACAGCAAGTCCGTTTTGGTTAGTGTTACAAGGCCAGATCAGTCGATCATCCAGACTGTTGCCCCAGCAACTACTGAAAAAGCTGCTGCCCCTCTTCAGGAACCACACGTTTGTCTGCCCTCTCAACAGAGCCCCTCCCTTGTGGTTACACCTACGGTACGGCTATCTGTATCGCCGAGGCATACAATCCTCCCCACCGACGGCAAAGTCCATGGTTAATGGGGGGGGGGGGGGGATGATAATAGTAAAGTGTTTAATAAATACTTTTCAGTAAAATTGTCATTCAGTCTGTAATGATCACAAGAACGAAATGTAGCGTCATCCCATAATGATTAAAAATCATTGGTAGTACTTCCGATTTGCAGCAGGTCTAAATCTGTTAGCAACAATTAGGATTTTAGCTTGTACATGGGGCACATTCCTAATGCATTGCCTCGCAGCTGGAGCTATTTCCTCTTACTATATTACCTGATGGTTTCATATAAAAGCTGACTCTAGACTGTCATAATACTTATATGACAACCAGGCTATTCCTACAGCTTTTATCGCATACACATTCAACACATATGTTGCACGTTGTTCCTTCTTTCACTTTCTCCATCTGTCCCCTTCTAGACCCTCTCTCTGTTTTTCTTTTAAGAGTTATTATGCTTTTTTAAGCAGATTGTTGCCCCCCTCTCTCTCCTTAAACACTGCACTGCTTAGTTATACTAACACATTTGAATTTATATTAGAATATTATGTGCTACATTCATGCCAGTTCATATGCAACATTTTATCTGTTCTTGTATCTAGAAAAGAGGCTAAAAGAAAATAGTAAATTACATACATCCATTCATCTGTCCTATTCCTTTTGTGAGTCTCATCCTCCTCCACACTCTCTGTCTGTCCCTTCTTCATCACTCATACTCCTGCACACTGTCTATGCTCATCTCTTTATATCTTCCTCCCTGCTCCCTCTCCCTCTCCATCTTCCTCTCCCTCTCCCATTCACCCTGCTCTCTTTATCCATTTCCCCCTGTCCCTGCCTACATGTTCCTCCCATCCCTTTGTCCTTCTCTTCCTCATCTCTTTCTAAACTAAACCTCATCCCACTTTCCCAACTGCCCAAAACCTACCTACAAATGGCACCTGTCCACTACCTGCCTCTTGCAGCTCTGACCCCCCCCCCCTCTCCGCTCTGCACATCTCGTTCGCCCCACTCATTCTGTCAATCTTATACTTCATCATGTCTCTGTCCATCGCTATACCACTCTCCCTTTTCATTATCATCTCCTGTGTCTGTTCATATCCTCCTCCTCCTATCTCCTTCATGTCATGCTATCCCCTCTCCCTTTATGTATCTCCTCCATGCCCTCTCTCTGCTCACCATGTTCAGCCACAACTGTACCCCTGCAAAGCAAGCTGATACTACCTGTGCTACTGTCTGCCTCTCTCTTTCTCTGTCTTTCATCCTCATCCATGCTCTCTCTCTGTATCCATCTCAGCCCACATCTTTACCCATCTCCTACACCCCTATCAGCCCTGCCACTCTGTTCATCTCCTCATTCTCCATCTATCAATATCCTTCTCCATCACCTCCATGACCATCTGCCCTCACTCACTCACTCTGCCCACCTCCTGTTACCATCATCTCTCTGTTCTTCATCTGCCACCCTCACAATCCATTTCTTCC
Source organism: Schistocerca piceifrons (assembly GCF_021461385.2). Lineage (NCBI taxonomy): Eukaryota > Metazoa > Arthropoda > Insecta > Orthoptera > Acrididae > Schistocerca > Schistocerca piceifrons. The sequence goes on from NC_060138.1 coordinate 664,018,700, forward strand.
TCCTCCTGTCCATATCCATCCTGTCCTGCCTCCCTCTCACTGAACCCTCCATCTCACTCTCTCACTTTCCATCCCCACCTAGCATCCTATTCTTCATTCCACCTTGTCTCCTCCTATCCCCCTCTCTCTGTCCATCCATTCCCTGCTGCAAATGTGGTCCGTCCAAAACAGATCGATTAACTGACTGCTACTACTCCAAGAACAATCCTGTCTTGCAAGTACCCTGAATGTCAAGGGATAGTAAACAGTTTTTTCCCATTATATATAGGCTGCCTTTGAAGCAGGTCGATATAGCAGGCTGACATTATGGGAATGCAACGCAGCTACTGTGTAGGGTAGCCTACATGTTAGAGGCTGGAAAACCCTTTCTTGCCCCTGACCTGCAAAGCAGGTCGATATGGTTGGTCAATTTCATTTCAACGAAACATAATTGTCATGCAGAGCAGCCTATACATAAAGGGCTGAAAAAAACATGGCTTTCTGCTCCTACTGGTTGAATGAAATATGCAAATGTGCATGCATTGTATTGTACAGATGCCAGTTTGTGAGATGGTTTTCTATTTTTGTTGCACTTGCTGGTCAATAGAGGGAGGTTAACGTCGATTGTGAATGACACTTGAGTCTAATGCCCCATATGTACTCGATTGGATCTGGTGATTGAGTCAGCCAAGGCAACATGTTCACACTCTGTGGATCATATTGGGTTACATCAGCGTTAAGTAGGTGAATGTTACCCTTTTGGAAAACACCCTCTGGCATGCTTTTTATGAATGGCAACACAAGAAGTCGAATCGCTAGACTGATGCCCAAATTTGCAGACAGGGTGCTCCTGCTGTCATACAAAATAACTCCCCATACTATAACTCCAGCTGTACGTCCAATGTGTCTAGCACACAGAATGGTTGGTTGCGGGGTCTCAGTTCCCGTCCCTCTATCCAACACATTGCCATCACTGCTATTGCGACAGCACCAGCTTTCAAGAGAAAATGTAAAAGGCCTACACGCTGTCCTCCAGTGAGTTCTCGCTTGCCGCCAGTGAAGCTACACATGGCGGTGTTTTGGAGTCAGGGAAATGCATGCTGTCCTTGAAATCATCGATTTGTAACAGTTTGTAGTTTCACTGTGGAGCCAACTGATGCTCATATAGCTGCTGCACGAGCAGTACAATGTGCTAGAGCCATATGCTGAAAATTATGGTCTTCTGTCTCGGTAGCGCCACTTGGCTCTCCAGAGCCCAGTCTTCATCCGACCATATGTTCCTGTGACCATCATTGGCAGCTGTCAGTCACTGGCTGTTCCTGCTGAGTCCTTCTGCAATATCACAGAAGAAACATCCAGCTTCTCGTAGCCCTATTACATGACCTCGTTCGAAGTCAGTGAGGCATTGATAGTGGCTTTTTTGTCGCCTTAAGGTCATTCTTGAGCAACATCAACTAATCACGTCCAATCTCTGAGGTGACTAACGCTCACGACCTTTATGCGTGTATTTAAAGCAAACCTGATTTGAATTCTCATAGTGGCTCCAATAGCGTCACTCTTATGCGGTTGGCGCCAAATCTGAATAGATATCATCCTTGAGATGTAGAAACACACCTCCAACTTTGGTTTATCTCACACAGTTGTTTTGGTGTTGAGATTTCTTATCCGTCAGTGTATAAAACTGGAGGGCATGAATGGCTGGGAGGCCCTAACGGGCAGGTTCATCTGGATAATTTGAAAGACTTTTTCTCTCTATCAACCGGGCCAGCAGATACCTTTCTGTCGTGAGGTATGAACTATATATGTAGGTGTAACTGTTAAGTGCAGGTTACTGTAAGACTCCAAGTGGGCTGCCAAGTAGATATGTACAGTATACTACAAAATGATACCGGAAAACTTCGAGGGGTTATAGAGAGTTTCGTCACGAACAAACTGAGGATAGGAAGTCATGTCCAGTAACGTTATCCAACGACACTGCCAAAGTTATAATTATAAGTGCTAGCACCTGCCATTAGGCCACCTGTTTGGCAGAAAACATGACTTTTCATGCTGAAGGACCAAGGTGAAAGATCTCGGAAGGTTATTTGTTATTCAGTGATTGCGACTGATTGCCACGACCGCCACTGGAGAAGATGGATCTAGCAGCCCTTGTCTCCTATGAACGCAATATTCTGCTGTCTCCATGTATGATAGTTTCCTTTTTTCCTGGAATCCTCTAAAATCTACAGTGTTTACGGAATCAACTCCATTTTGCTTGAAGTGGAACTGAGACATAGTTAATGACAACATTTTCAGGACCTGTGAAGACAATGGAATAGATGGACCTTTGGTGCTAGATGTGTGTAAACTATCCAAATATTTCTGATTTGCTACGGCAAACCACCAATATAACAGCGATTGTTGCCTGCTGCATTATAATCCAACATTATGGTGAAATAACCGCTCAGTAGCGTTTAAAAATCATCTATATTTCTGCATCCCACAAACCAAAGACCAGTCATGTGCCAGTTGTTCGCATAAAACGCCTTATCCTTTTTTTTTTGGTCATCAGTCTACTGACTGGTTTGATGCGGCCCGCCACGAATTCCTTTCCTGTTCTAACCTCTTCATCTCAGAGTAGCACTTGCAACCTACGTCCTCAATTATTTGCTTGACGTATTCCAATCTCTGTCTTCCTCTACAGTTTTTGCCCTCTACAGCTCCCTCTAGTACCATGGAAGTCATTCCCTCATGTCTTAGTAGATCTCCTATCATCCTGTCCCTTCTCCTTATCAATGTTTCCACATATTCCTTTCCTCTCCGATTCTGCGTAGAACCTCCTCATTCCTTACCTTATCAGTCCACCTAATTTTCGACATTCGTCTATAGCACCACATCTCAAATGCTTCGATTCTCTTCTGTTCCGGTTTTCCCACAGTCCATGTTTCACTACCATACAATGCTCAATGCTGTACTCCAGACGTACATCCTCAGAAATTTCTTCCTCAAATTAAGGCCGGTATTTGATATTAGTAGACTTCTCTTGGCCAGAAATGCCTTTTTTGCCATAGCGAGTCTGCTTTTGATGTACTCCTTGCTCCGTCCGTCATTGGTTATTTTACTGCCTAGGTAGCAGAATTCCTTAACTTCACTGACTTCGTGACCATCAATCCTGATGTTAAGTTTCTCGCTTCTCATTTCTACTACTTTTCATTACCTTCATCTTTCTCCGATTTACTCTCAAACTATAGTGTGTACTCATTAGACTGTTCATTCCGTTCAGCAGATCATTTAATTCTTCTTCACTTTCACTCAGGATAGCAATGTCATCAGCGAATCGTATCATTGATGTCCTTTCACCTTGTATTTTAATTCCACTCCTGAATCTTTCTTTTATTTCCATCATTGCTTCCTCGATGTACAGATTGAAGAGTAGGGGCGAAAGGCTACAGCCTTGTCTTACACCCTTCTTAATACGAGCACTTCGTTCTTGATTGTCCACTCCTATTATTCCCTCTTGGTTGTTGTACATATTGTATATGACCCGTCTCTCCCTATAGCTTACCCCTACTTTTTCTGAATCTCGAACAGCTTGCACCATTTTATATTGTCGAACGCTTTTTTCAGGTCGACAAATCCTATGAAAGTGTCTTGATTTTTCTTTAGCCTTGCTTCCATTATTAACCGTAACGCCAGAATTGCCTCTCTCGTCCCTTTACTTTTCCTAAAGCCAAACTGATCGTCACCTAGTGCATTCTCAATTTTCTTTTCCATTCTTCTGTATATTATTCTTGTAAGCAGCTTCGATGCATGAGCTGTTAAGCTGATTGTGCGATAATTCTCGCACTTGTCAGCTCTTTCCGTCTTCGGAATTGTGTGGATGATGCTTTTCCGAAAGTCAGATGGTATATCGCAAGACTCATATATTCTACACACCAACGTGAATAGTCGTTTTGTTGCCACTTCCCCCAATGATTTTAGAAATTCTGATGGAATGTTATCTATCCCTTCTGCCTTATTTGACCGTAAGCCCTCCAAAGCTCTTTTAAATTCCGATTCTAATACTGGATCCCCTATCTCTTCTAAATCGACTCCTGTTTCTTCTTCTATCACATCAGACAAATCTTCACCCTCATAGAGGCTTTCAATGTATTCTTTCCACGTATCTGCTCTCTCCTCTGCATTTAACAGCCGGCCGGAGTGGCCGAGCGGTTAAAGGCGCTACAGTCTGGAACCGCACGACCGCTACGGTCGCAGGTTCGAATCCTGCCTTGGGCATGGATGTGTGTGATGTCCTTAGGTTAGTTAGGTTTAAGTAGTTCTAAGTTCTAGGGGACTTATGACCACAGCAGTTGAGTCCCATAGTGCTCAGAGCCATTTGAACCATTTGCATTTAACAGCGGAATTCCCGTTGCACTCTCAATGTTACCACCGTTGCTTTTAATGTCACCAAAGGTTGTTTTGACTTTCCTGTATGCTGAGTCTGTCCTTCCGACAATCATATCTTTTTCGATGTCTTCACATTTTTCCTGCAGCCATTTCGTCTTAGCTTCCCTGCACTTCCTATTTATTTCATTCCTCAGCGACTTGTATTTCTGTATTCCTGATTTTCCCGGAACATGTTTGTACTTCCTCCTTTCATCAATCAACTGAAGTATTTCTTCTGTTACCCATGGTTTCTTCGCAGCTACCTTCTTATCCTACACATTTCTATAGACGATTTAATTTCTTCTAGAGTAGACTTATAATCTCATTCTGGAAGTGATAAACAAGAGTTACAGATTATCACATGATGATACGTTGCCAATACAGTCTCCCCCCTGCCACTCACGAGCTATCTGTTTTTGGTAAATAATGATCCTGGAAGCAATCTAATGTTTTGTTATCTGAGAATAGTTCTCCGTTTTATAGCTAAACCAAAGTTTTGAAGAGATGGTGCACAAAGGAGGTGGAGACTATTGTTCTCACAGCTAACGTTATCATGGCTCCATAAAATCATTAATAAATCGGAAAACACGCAGCAGCCAATTTAGATGATGTGGGACAGGAAGAAATCAAATATTTTGAGACCAAAACCAAATGCATCGCTGCTACAAGTTTTCCCGTGTTTGTTTGCCCTAGACGACCAGTTAACCCCAGTATCTGTCACTGACGTCCTCTTCGTAACATACTTTAGTAGCTCGACTTCACTGATGCAACCGTCAATCAAGCCCTTGTGAAATACGGTGTGAAACCGCGTGTAATGCACAGACAGTCGACGGTGCAGATGGGCAGGAGCTGCTGCAGTGCGCAAACTATCCAGTTGCTGCTCATCTGTGCCGACACACAACCAAAATTACTAACACTGGTCTAACAGTAAGCTAAAAAGCAATGCTCAGTTAACGAACTGATGATATCTAAGAAAACTTCCAACTACTTTAAAATGGAACATGCAGGATTCCTACGCTGGCTTCTCAATATGGCTTTCTGAATGCCAGTGTCTCACTAAGACAAAAATCGTAGCAACTCAGCATGCTTCCATAGCACCTCAGCATGCTTTCTACATTATTAGGCACACTGGTGCGATTCATCATTGATTAGGGGCCTTAATTAAAACCCTCAGGTCTCCCTGAGTGTGGAAAATCATTTTTGATAGAGCGATCCATCTTGAATCGAGAAAAGCATATTCTGCTGGCGTGATATCTCCATGACACTTAGCTCACATACAGCAAAAAATCCTCCAACTGCATTCATTGCTTTCACCACTCTGTTAAACCAAAAACAAACAATATGTCACAAATGACACTCCCTCTATTACTTACGGCTCTACTTTGTTACGCTTGAAAACATTATAAAAAAATTCAAGTATGCAAAATCCATACATAACTGCAACACAAATGCTAGATTTTCAAGTAAAAATGAGAGGTGATCAATACACTGGCAGAAACCGGGATGCCGAAAGGCTAAACGAGAACTCATACACCAACTGAACTTTGTTTTAGGTAACTATGATGGCAATTTACCCACTCCAGTATTCCTCGCGTCATGTGAGGCGTGAGAAATGGCCACACCATTGTGTTACTATACGGTGTCCTCTAAGTTTAAGGAAATTATTTCGTCTGGCTCTGAGTACTATGGGACCTAACTACTGAGGTCATCAGTCCCGTAGAACTTAGAACTACTTAAACCTAACTAACCTAAGGACATCACACATCCATGCCCGAGGCAGGATTCGAACCTGCGACCGTAGCGGTCACGCGGTTCCAAACTGACGCGCTTAGAACCGCACGGCCACACCGGCCGGCCATTTCGTCTGGAACTCAAACCACAATAATAAGCAATTTCATACTTCTCTCAGGTTTTATCAGCACGATTAATTAATATTATCTTTTCGTGTGTTTAGCAGTGTTGTTGTTTCCTCTCTGTGCGCGATATTTCGACGAACAATCCGACAGACTCCTTCAGGTGGTGCGAGTTTTGCAGTTACCTGTATTCGCTGCCTGGTCTCAAACTAGACTGTGAAGTATTCGTCTCTCTCAGGTATTTATAGCCGGGTTCAACTACGTCCTATGATTATGTTCTGTTTTTCAGAGGTCGCACTGACATTCCGTGAAACGCTGATTGTCTTCAGCATCTTCCAACTTCATACTCTAAAATGATTCCTTGACTCCACCGTGAATGCCCAGGCAAATCTGCGACGTAAGGGTCTTTTAACAAACTTTGGTTGTCTAAGCCCAATATTTTACTATCACATGTTTGTAGCCTTCCACATTAGCGTCTTGCGATTTTCTACTAATATAGTATGATAACTGTGAAAGAGGGAATTTGCATTACCCCTCATGCATTATTAACATTTTACACTTTAACTGTCCACCTTCAGTAAATAAATGAGACTCAAAATTTTCAATATTACTTTACATATTTTTATGTACTGTTCAGCCGTCAGCCGGCCGGTGTGGCTGTGCGGTTCTAAGCGCTTCAGTTTGGAACCGCGTGACCGCTACGGTCGCAGGTTCGAATCCTGCCTCGCGCCTGGATGTGTGTGATGTCCTTAGGTTAGTTAGGTTTAAGTAGTTCTAAGTTCTAGGGGACTGATGACCTCAGTTAAGTCCCATAGCGCTCAGAGCCATTTTGTTCAGCCGTCTTCTCCGCACCAAACACAACGCGTTCTATAGCGACGATTTTGTTACCGTCGTCTCTGACGCCAACTGCACTGCAGAGTTGTCAGTTCTACTTTGCCTGCTGTTGTTCGACCACATTCCTTCACGTAGCATGGTAAGGCTCTTTTCGTTCGTGCATTGAAGTTGTATACAGCTTATTCGTCCCACATGGTCTTCATCCGGGTTTTGTTTCTATAGGTTCTACGCTAATCCCTTCAGTTTGCATTGAAGCGCCAAATAAACTGATAAAGGCAAGCGTATTCCAATACAGAGATATGTAAACGAGGAGAATATGGCACTGCGGTCGGCAGCGCCTATATAAGACAGCAAGTGTTTGGGGCATTTGTTAGATCGGTTACTGCTGCTAAAACGGTAGGTAATCAAGATTTAAATGAGATTGGAAGTGATGTTACAGTCACCGCACGAGCGATGGGACCCAACATCTTCCAGGTAGCGATGAAGTGGGGATTTTTCCGTACGACCATATCACGAGTGTACCGTGAATATCAGGAATCTCCAACATCGCTGCGGCCAGAAAAAGATCCTGCAAGACCGGGACCAACGACGACTGAAGAGAATTGTTCAACGTGACAGAAGTGCAACACTTCCACAAATTGCTGCAAATTTCAATGCTGGGCCATCACCGATTTTGGCTTTCAGAGCCAAAGGCCCACTCGTGTACCCTTGATGACTGCTCGACACAAAGCTTTACGCCCCGCCAGGGCCTGTCAATACCGATATTGGACTGATGATGACTGGAACATGTTGTCTGGTCGGACGAGTTTTGTTTGAAATTGTGTCGAGCAGATGGGCGTGTACAGGTATGGAGACAACCTCATGAATTCATGGGCCCGTGTATGTCAGCAGGGGACTGTTTAAGATGATGGAGGCTCTATAATGATGTGAGGCGTGTGCGGTTGGAGTGATATGGGACCCGTGATACGTCTAGATACGACTCTGACAAGTGGCACGTAAGCAAGCATCCTGTCTGATCACCTGCATCCATTCATGTCCATTGTTCATTCTGACGGACCTGGACGATTCCAACAAGACACTGCGACACCCCACACATCCAGAATTGCTACAGAGTGCCTCCAGGAACACTCTTCTGACTTTAAATACTTCTGCTGGCCACCAGACTCCCCAGACGTGAACATTATTGAGCATATCTGGGATGCCATGCAACGCACTGTTCAGAAGGGATCTCGAACCCCTCGTACTTTCACGTATTTATGGGTGGCAATACAGGATTCATGGTTTCAGTTCTCACCAGCGCTACTTCAGGCATTAGTCGAGATCATGTCATGTCGTTTTGCGGCACTTCTGCTTGCTCGCGGGCGCCCTGCACGATATTAGGCAGGTGTACCAGTTTCTTCCGCTCTTTAGTGTATATTGGCATAGGAGGTGCCTGGGGCTCACAATTTGCAGCCGATGGGCCTAGTTTTCTTTCGGGCGTATCGCCGTAGTTGTAGAGGCGGTATCTTGCAGTGACGAGGGGATGTTGTTCTTGTTGTTATTGTTTTCAGTCCTGAGACTGGTTTGACGCAGCTCTCCATGCTACTCTATCCTGTGCAAGCTTCTTCATCTCCCAGTACCTACTGTAACCTACATCCTTCTGAATCTGCTTAGTGTATTCATCTCTTGGTCTCCCTCTACGATTTTCACCTTCCACGCTGCCCTCCAATGCTAAATTTGTGATCCCTTGATGCCTAAGAACATGTCCTACCAACCGATCCCTTCAACATGTCAAGTTGTGCCACAAACTACTCTTCTCCACAATTCTATTCAATATCTCCTCATTAGTTATGTGATCTACCCATCTAATCTTCAGCATTCTTCTGTAGAAACCACATTTCGAAAGCTTCTATTCTCTTCTTGTCCAAACTATTTATCGTCCATGTATCACTTCCATACATGGCTACACTTCATATAAATACTTTCAGTAACGACTTCCTGACACTTAAATCTATACTCGATGTTAACAAATTTCTCTCCTTCAGAAACGCTTTCCTTGCCATTGCCAGTCAACATTTTATATCCTCTGTAGTTCGACCATCATCAGTTACTTTGCTCCCCAAATAGCAAAACTCCTTTACTGCTATAAGTGTCTCATTTCCTAATCTAATTCCCTCAGCATCACCCGACTTAATTCGACTACATTCCACTATCCTCGTTTTGTTTTTGTTGATGTTCATATTATATCCTCCTTTCAAGACACTGTCCATTCCATTTAACTGCTCTTCCAGGTCCTTTTCTGCCTCTGACAGAATTACAATGTCATCAGCGAACCTCAAAGTTTTTATTTCTTCTCCATGGACGTTAATACCTACTCCGAATTTTTCTTTTGTTTCCTTTACTGCTTGCTCAATATACAGATTGAATAACATCGGGGACAGGCTACAACCCCGTCTCACTCCCTTCCCAACCACTGCTTCCCTTTCATGTCCCTCGACTCTTATAACTGCCATCCGGTTTCTGTACAAATTGTAAATAGCCTTTCGCTCCCTGTATTTTACCCTTGCCACCTTTAGAATTTGAAAGAGAGTATTCCAGTCGACATTGTCAAAAGATTTCTCTTAGTCCACAAATGCTAGAAATGTAGGTTTGCCTTTCCTTAATCTATTTTCTAAGATAAGTCGTAGGGTAAGTATTGCCTCACGAGTTCCAACATTTCTACGGCATCCAAACTGATCTTCCCCGAGGTCGGTTTCTACCAGTTTTTCCATTCGTCTGTAAAGAATACGCGTTACTATTTTGCAGCTGTGACTTATTACACTGATAGTTCGGTAATTTTCACATCTGTCAACACCTGCTTTCTTTGGGATTGGAATTATTACATTCTTCTTGAAGTGTGAGGGTATTTCGCCTGTCTCATACATCTTGCTCACCAGATGGTAGATTTTTGTCACGACTGGCTCTCCCAAGGCTGTCAGCAGTTCTAATGGAATGTTGTCTACTCCCAGGGCCTTGTTTCGACTAAGGTCTTTCAGTGCTCTGTCTAATTCTTCACCCAGTATTATATCTCCCATTTCATCTTCATCTACCTCCGCTTCCATTTCCATAATATTGTCCTCAAGTACATCGCCCTTGTATAGACCCTCTATATACTCCTTCCACCTTTCTGCTTTCCCTTCTTTGCTTAGACCTGGGTTTCCATCTGGGCTCTTGATATTCATACAAGTGGCTCTCTTTTCTCCAAAGGTCTCTTTAATTTTCCTGTAGGCAGTATCTATCTTACCCCTAGTGAGATAAGCCTCTACATCCTTACATTTGTCCTCTAGCCGTACCTGCTTAGCCATTTTGCACTTCCTGTCGATCTTTTTTTTGAGACGTTTGTAATCCCTTTTGCCTGCTTCATTTACTGCGATTTTATATTTTCTCCTTTCATCAACTAAATTAAATATTTCTTCTGTTACCCAAGGATTTCTATAAGCCCTCGTCTTTTTACCTACTTGATCCTCTGCTGCCTTCACTACTTCATCCCTCAGAGCTACCCATTCTTCTTCTACTGTATTTCTTTCCCCCATTGCTGTCAATTGATCCCTTATGCTCTCCCTGAAACACTGTACAACCTCTGGTTTAGTCAGTTTATCCAGGTCCCATTTCCTTAAATTCCCACCTTTTTGCAGTTTCGTCAGTTTTAATCTACAGCTCATAAAGAAATGGACTGTGGTCAGAGTCCACATCTTCCCCTGGAAATGTCTTACAATTTAAAACCTGGTTCCTAAATCTCTGTCTTACCATTATATAATCTATCTGAAACCTTCCAGTATTACCGGGTTTCTCTCATGTATACAACCCTCTTTTATGATTCTTGAAACAAGTGTTAGCTATGATTAAGTTATGCTCTGTGCAAAATTCTACCAGACGGCTTCCTCTTTCATTTCTCTTCCCCAGTCCATATTCACCCACTATGTTTTCTTCTCTCCCTTTTCCTACTCTCCAATTCCAGTCACCCATGACTATTAAATTTTCGTCTCCCTTCACTACCTGAATAATTTCTTTTATATCATCATACATTTCATCAATTTCTTCATCATCTGCAGAGCTAGTTGGCATATAAACTTGTACTACTGTAGTAGGCATGGGCTTCGTGTCTATCTTGGCCACAATAATGCCTTCACTATGCTGCTGGTAGTAGCTTACCCGCACTACTATTTTTTTATTCATTATTAAACCTACTCCTGCATTACCTATATTTTATTTTGTATTTATAACCCTGTATTCACCTGACCAAAAGTCTTGTTCCTTCTGCCACCGAACGTCACTAATTCCCACTATGTCTGACTTTAACCTATCCATTTCCATTTTTAAATTTTCTAACCTACCTTCCCGATTAAGGGATCTAACATTCCACGCTCCGATCCATAGAACGCCAGTTTTCTTTCTCCTGATAACGACGTCCTCTTGAGTAGTCCCCGCCCGGAGATCCGAATAGGGGACTATTTTACCTCCGGAATAGTTTACCCAAGAGGATGCCATCATCATTTAACCATACAGTAAAGTTGCATGCCCTCGGGAAAAATTACGGCTGTAGTTTCCCCTTGCTTTCAGCCGTTCGCAGTACCAGCACAGGAAAGCCGTTTTGGTTAGTGTTGCAAGGCCAGATCCGTCAATCATCCAGACTGTTGCCCCTGCAAGTACTGAAAAGGCTGCTGCCACTCTTCAGGAACCACACGTTTGTCTGGCCTCTCAACAGATACCCCTCCGTTGTGGTTGTACCTACGGTACGGGCTTCTGTATCACTGAGGCACGATAGCCTCCCCACCAACGGCAAGGTCCATGGTTCGTGGGGATAGGGACGCGGGTATAGCGTTTGATTAAATATTTTTGCTACCGCGTAATTAACTTTGCTGTGTTAATATTTCTTTTGTTGGTCTGTACCCAACAAAAAGGGTCTTGGAGGGCTGGTTCTCTCGTTGCAACCTTTCTTGGCCTTTCTATCTGGCGTACTTTTGTGTTTCTTGCGCATAAGCTTTCTGATGCACCCTTTGTGAGGAGGCAGTTCAAACTCTTGGTTATTTCACTGAAGCAATTATTCGTGAAGGCCTACTTGTTTTCTATTTGGTAATCTTAGATAAGTGAAGCTGTTATTAAAGAAGGCCTGCTTGATTTCTGGTTGGTAATTTCACTTAACTGGAGCTGTTATTATTGCAGGCCTGCCTGTTTTGCATTTGTTAATTTGCATTAGAAGCTGTTATCATTGTTTGTTAATTTTATTTAACTGAAGCTGTCATAATAGAAGGCCTGTCATTTTTATGTGGTAATTTTACTTAACGGGAGAAGAAGATTGCCTGTTTTCTGTCCGGTAAGTTCACTTGACTGATGCTGTATCATTGCAGGCCTGCGTGTTTTCTATTAGGTAACCTTTCTTAACTAAAACTGTTAAGATTGACGGCCTGCCTGCTTTGTATTCTTTCTATTTGGAATTAACTGAAGCTGTTATTATTGAAGCTCTGCCTGTTCCCTTTTAACTAAATTGAGAGATATTTCATAATTTGGGGTGGCTGGAACTCTAGTTAATCAATACATACTCTTTTTATTGACCTATTATTGATATCTGATATCTTACTCAATCTATATTATAATTAACTGAAAATCTGATTTCCAAGGGCCTACCTGTTTCAAAGGCATTTATTTCAGTAAGGTATTAACAGAAAATGACACGTGATGGTACGTGGGCGCTAACCTTTCGCCTTACATCCCTTTATCCATGGGTCTCATTTGCAAATACAACAGGCTTATGGATTCTCAAATATCAGGGCATTAAAATAATATAGGTATATAATAATATGGATTATTTATTTATATATATATATATATATATATATATATAATACAGGTAAATAAAATAGGGATAAGTGGTATAGAGGACTGAGACCCATGTAAATGAAGGAGGATTTTGACTAAAGAGGGTGGGGGAAGAGAGAGAAGGGGAGATAGGGGGGAAGACTGTTTATTTCTTGTTTATGCGTAATAAATCTATAGTACAGTATTTTATACCTACACTATTAACTTTTTATTATTTTAATATCATGCTATTCGTGTATTCATACTCATGTTGTATTTGAGAATGTCATTTTTATTGTAACGGTTCCGCCTTACATTCTGGTATTATCACAACGAACCGTTGTTGTTGGCTGATATCGTTTGGAAGTGAAATTACCGTTCCTGCAATCCGTGTATGGTGACCTGCCTCTGTCTTTGAACACGGCGAGCAATATGTACTTGCATCATGTGATCTATATGTAACTTTTTTCAATATTTCCTTTGTTATGTTATTAAACTATCTCATTACACTGGATTCCCATATGCTGTGACGCACCAGGCTCAATTTTGTTATTTTACGTAATTTATTATCAGTGTGTATGAGGTAGCGCTACCATGGTTACCGTACTGTCAATGGTAAATTTGTTTTCCCTTCCAAGTTTCATGGGAACTCGCTTAGTTGTGTGAAGTCATGTTGCGAATACATCTGATAACGCTCTTCCCTTCGTGCTACCTTTGCTCCTGAGTAGGTGGGAATGGACTGTTCGGACATTTATTTAGTGGTGCTTAGTTATTACTTCTAAACAGTTACGTATTTTTGTATACCAATTTCTTTCTCATATTTCTATTTTAGATCACTGAAGATGGAAATAATTCTGAAACGTGTCACTTTGTGATTTTCTTTACTCGCAGTATGACTTCTTATGTGACCTAGCCAGCTCAGCAGCATATCTACGCCTAATTACTAGTATAGTCGCGTAGTATAGTCGCTTTCCAACTGTGAACTGACGTGGTTAACGATTCCCGCTCTATTCTGCCTGAACCGAAAAGTTATAACGGAGCAGTGTGATGTTTGTCAGAACTGTGATGTTCGTCAGAACTGTGCTGGAAACTATGTACATGGAGGACACAATCGCAGTGTGTGGCGTGCCTGTGTCACACGCCTTTAATGTCGGCCGGTCCACGTACTGCAGCGCTCTGTGCCCAGGCAGCGACGGCAGGGAAGCCCGTGTGCGGCGGCCCCAGGAGCCCCGCCTTTGGTCGCGGGCTGCGCCTCAGCCGCAGTGTTAAGTGTGCTCCGCCGCCGGCAGCCAACTCGTAACGCAATTGCGGAGGCGGCGGGCCGGGCCGGGCCGGCTGTCAGCCACCGCGCGGCCTGACAAACGACTCCGGCCGCCTCGGCTCCTCCCCGTCCGCCGCGCTTAGTGTTTACTTCCCGCTCGTCGCCTGTCGCGCCTGACGCATTGCCAACAACTTTGCAGGGAGAGAGAAAACAAAAATTAATTACGGATCTCCTGGTCGACTTTCTACCCGCTCATTCCACATTTTCACCTCGGAAACCAACAAAAAAATTCCGAAGTTTCCGAGAAGTCCTTTTCATCACAATTTTTCCGAATACATTTACTCGGGAGCGGTAGTGGCCTTGTAAGGTAGCAGATTTTGCACCTTATATGATGCTAAATCGTTACTACACCGAATACACAGAGATAGCCATTTAATAAAACAAGATAATTGTCCCGCCGGTAAGAGAGAATGGACACAGAAAAGGAAGTTGAGTGTGTCATGTCAGACTAACGAGATGCCCACAGGGGCTTGAACACGGCCGGACCCCTTTGTCAGCTGGCACTTCAGACCACCAAAGACGTTGGGAGAGGCTGGGCCATAGCAATAAGAAGTGAGAAGGAGCTATATGCGAAAGAGAGAAAGACAATTTCCAGCCACAGTGGAAAATTTGCTGAAGACTGTGACGGGATTGGCACAGAGCGCATAGAGATACATATTAGAAATTTGGCGGCAACAGTAACCGCGGGAGAATTCTGTGTCGTGGTTGGGTACAAAAACGCACGGATACATGGAAGTTTGTGTCGTGATTGGCTACCAACGCGCACGGATCCATGCGGCGAAGAACGGCCAGGTTTGAATGGGGACTAGAGCAGTCGCGGTGTCTGGCTGCCCTGCTTGGAGAGCGTGGAGAGAAGTAGGTTGGAGAAATTACCGGCATTGAGTCCAGTGGTTACCCTCCAAGTCTGAACAGTGTAGAGCATACGACTCCACACACGTAGCATTATCTGTTCCTCTGAGGAGAGGAACAGATTTGTACTAACTTGTGGTGTTCACACGTAATCTGAAGTGTACCTTTGCTGCCGCGTACTTGAGTCGACCATCTACTCTTGGCATATGTACAAGTAGCTTGAGTATTGACTCGTGACGGACTCCGCAATTGAACACTTACGTACAGGAGTTTACGGACGCAAACCACGTCCTCCTTGGATGTTAAAGCCAAGCTAGCTCACGGGAAAGACGGCATCTCGACGTTGGCTGAGCCGACCGTCGTAATCATCACGAAGAATTACAGTGATATCAGCAGAAGTAATGCACTGTAATACTAAATGAGTTCGTATTCCACTACCTCTTTGACTGGCGCTCTCTGTGTCTCTTCAGGCAGAACTTCAATAGAGTCACTTGCGGGTTCAGTGTTGACTTAAGTAGTTAGGAAAAGAGGATACATTGTGCCAATGATAGGCTAGTTAGGTTAGCGAGTGTATTGGATTGTCATGGTAGGCTAGAAATATTGATCATCCTGTTTTCTGAATAGCCGGCCGCGGTGGCCGAGCGGTTCTAGGCGCTTCAGTCCAGAACCGCTTGACTGCTACGGTCGCAGGTTCGAATCCTGCCTCGGGCATGGATGTGTGTGATGTCCTTAGGTTAGTTAGGTTTAAGTAGTTCTAAGTTCTAGGGGTCTGATGACCTCCGATGTTAAGTCCCATAGTGCTCAGAGCCATTTGAACCACTTTTTTTGTTTTCTGAATAAATATTAATTTGGTATTATATGCTAATCACCGCATTATTAATTTCGTAGCTAGGAATCAACATGTGTAATGATAATTTTGATGCAAATGATACTGGGGGCATAACCGCACGTTTAAACAGAGCCAACTTAAGTCAGATAGCAACTCAAGGTCGATTAAGACTACCAATAGATATTTTTAATATATCGATAACTAATCATAAAACCCCCGTACGTTGTAGCCTTAGTTAATGAAAAGCTCTACGTCGCGAATACCGTGAAACACCTACACTAAACGCCACCAGGCTGATGCTCTCGCAGCTCCCTGCATTTCGGATATGTTGTTTATGTGAGCTTATTTCAGTGGAAACGGTCATTCCTACAGCTGAGGTATGGTGTGAATACATGATGGCCATCAGGCGTGTTTAACGTTACTGGAACTTTTCAGATGGAGATCGCAACATGGGACGCTCAGAGGACGTGCACGTCCACACTCCCGTCATCTTTTGTTATTGATATGTGAAACATTGGAATATTGTAGTAACTGTGCTTGACGCCTGTTGATTCAGCCACAACGATACAGCAAAGTGCAGCGGGTTGCCAACATGCCAGGCGCCTGCAACTCGACCGCAGTATATCTTTTAAGCGCTTCTCCACACTTCTGCAGTTGCCCGGCATTCCCATTAGCCGGCTTCCATGATGACAGTCTTCCTCTTTCAGGTCTCTCTTCCTTATCACTATAATTACTCCCGCTCTAGATGTTAATGATTCCTCCTTCTTGGCGGCGACTACGTTCCAGGACTGCTTTTGGCAGCCGGCCGTGGTGGCCGAGCGGTTCTAGGCGCTTCATTCTGGAACCGCGCGACTGCTACGGTCGCAGGTTCGATTCCTGCCTCGGGCATGGATGTGTGTGATGTCCTTAGGTTAGTTAGGTTTAAGTAGTTCTAAGTTCTAGGGGACTGATGACCTCAGATGTTAAGTCCCTTAGTGCTCAGAGCCATTTTTGAACTGCTTTTGGCCATTGTCCCTGCTCCATTCGCCGTACATAGTCCTACCATCGAGGAGCACGACTGGTTGTTCCGTATCCATTATCGCCTAATTTTCTTATTTCTTCTTCGCACTATTCTAAATATCCTGGCTGCTCTTACTCTAACCATCCCTACTGTCTGTACACTGCTTCTCTGCCGCTGCCCTAGGGTCCATCGTTCTGCACCGTATGTTGGTGTACTTTCCACTACTGGTCCCAGAATCCTCTTCTTCGTTTCTTTTGACATTGCCCGGCTCCACAGAACTCCATTTACCATTTTAATTGCTCCTCATGCCTGCTGGGCCCTGCGTTCCACATCTGCTTCACAGCTTCCCGAAGAATGAATAATCGATCCTAAGCATTTAAACTGCTTTACAGCTTTAATAGTTCCTTGCGGCAATACTAGATCCCTTCCATCCCCTTCCACTACTAGATACCCTGTCCGCTGAGCCCAGCTCGTTCGGATGCTTCCGTTAACTTCCGTATCATAATCTTGATATCCGATCTACTGTGTCCTGTCAATACTTGATCATCGGCAAACAATAAGCAGTAGATAGTATCATGCTCGTAAGCAATTCCACCCTTCCACTAAACGCTGCATATAATTTTTCAACAGGGTCGGCGACATACTGCGCCCTGTGTAAGTCCTTGCATGTTTGGAATGTCTCACTCAGCCTTCTACCTGCTTTAACTGCTCGGTACGATTGGGCATATTTGTTGTGCTTCCAAAGTTATATATTTCAACGCTTCCCGTAGACCTTGATTGGTACAGAATCATACACTTTTCCTACATCTGCAAATATTAGGTCTACTGGCCTACTTCCTGGTCCTTAAACTAAGCGTTCTCACTTCTTTCATTACTGTTATCTCATCACTCCGCGCCCCTTATGGAGGTGGAGTGGGGGGGGGGGGGGGAGGAGGAGTGGTTGAGCCGGTTGAGCTGTCAGCAATACAGACAACCCGCTCTTCAACTAATGGACAGTTAATACAGTAGATGAAAGTACAAGAAACAGATAGCGGAGATATATACCCGGAATTTGAAACGTTTTAAAGATGAAAAATAGAATAGAAGTTTTGAGATATACGATGGATTAATTTTTGCACAACTAGTTAAAAACAGTAATAATAAAAGGTAAAATTAAATACAAGAAGCTCACGGTTAAAATATTTAAACCATGTTGCCGAAACACTGATATGTAAAAGGAGCTCTTTACTCTCACAAGAAATTGGAAGGACCTGCCATGGGATAGGGAGTCCATTTTAGGAGGAGAAAATGTTGGCCGATGAAGAGCGGAGGAATGTGGTGGTACCAGGATGGAGGACTGATGCGTTGCAGTGATGGGCTAGGAGTGGCTGTTGGAACAGAGAAGGAGATGGAGTAAAAGGCGGCAATTGGTCACACTAGTAGTTGGGAAAAGAAAGGCAGATGGGGAAAAAGAAGATAATAAAATGTGAGGAGAGGAAGCCCTTATCAGTTGGATTGGGTGGGTGGACGTACAGTTCATAGGATGGGTAAATTCCGGGCGGAGTTCATGATTAGGGAGGGGGAGGTGGTTGAAGTTCCTTTGGAAGAGTATGTGGAGGGTGTGTAAGTAGAGGGTTGGTGGAATGTGTTGCTAAAGGCACGGCAACATATGAGACTTGGAAAGTAGAGGGGAAACAGTAGGATTATTGGATTCGCGTTTGTGGCTGGTGTCGATTATTAGGAAGTATTCAGTGTGAGTGAGGAAAGGCGTTAATGTGACGAGTTGTAAGGCATTCTTGTGGGGGAAGGTAAACGGATGCGGAAGAGAGGCGGAGTGCGTCACGTACCTTCTCACTTATTTGTCTAAGGCTGAAAGTATGATCTTTGCCTCAGGCTCATTCTCCAACCTGTTTTCCAATAAAGCGCTTAAAAAGTCTACTGATAGATGCCATAACACTAATTGGCCTACTATTTCTTTATAGAGAGCTGCTATGAATAATATACACCGCACTCTTCACATTTCCTCACCATCCACAATATGACCGAACAATTTACATACAAGCAAATCATACCGGCAGGAACCGTTGCTCCATCTGATAATTCCCCATCGCAAGATACAACACTGCTAAATCTGCCACTACTTCACCTCCGCGAGCCACGTGAAATTATCACGATTTCCTGGTATTTCCTCCACTGGACAGTTTTGTGGAAAGCCGCCCAGCAGCTCGGCAGTCTGATGACATGGAGAGTTTACAGATACGGTTCTCTGGGCCAGGAGTCGAACAAGCAGGCGGTCCATCCGAGTTTCGTCTGTCGCAGCGCAGCGTACACCAGCCGGAGCCTACAACATATAATACTGTGTACAAACCTCCTAGACTTTGCAAGTGTTTCACCCAAACAGTAATCCCACGCAAGGGCGTTTCCTGGCAACGTCAGCGCAATTTAGGACAGGTAGTGTACTTATCTCAGTGGCTACATTAGCGTACGTTGTGGCTTATTAATTCAAGGAACTGTCATTGTTCGAGAGTCATTCTTTAATTAAAGATACATACATATTGGTCTGGGAAAAAAACTGCTAGTAGGGCAAGTTTGGTACTGGGCTAAGCCCTGATCAGCTAATGTATCAACATTGTTTTGTTTATAACTTCAAAAATATATTTCAAGATCGCGAGTTCTCTTGATACGTCCACATTAGTTGAACAACGTTCTGTTATTCGTTTTTTAATTGCTGAAAGAGAGAAGCCAGTGAATATATACTGTAGAATGTCTAAAGTTTATGGTGAAGGTTGTACGAATCGTATAAATTTTTAAAAGTGGGTAGAGCAGTTCAAAAACTGTAGCGACTCAGTGACTGGCGAACACCGTTCTGGCCAACCACTTGCAGTTTCAGCTCCTCACTTGAAAGTCGAATTGATGATATTATTCGTGCCGACCGCCGTGTGACTGTGGAAATGATAATTGATAAGGTTCAAGTTAGTACTAGTACAGTTCGTAACATTATCTGTAACACGTTGAAGTGCCGCAAAACATGTGCAAGATGGGTCCCAAAGGCGATGACACGGCTACACAAGCAAAAAAAGTTGAGAGTGTGCCCAGGGCCGAAGGTGAGCACTACCTCAACAAATTTTAACTTACGATGAAACTTGTGTTCACTATTATGAGCCAGAATCAAAAAGACAAAGCATGGAGTGGGAGCACAACAACTCACCTGTCAAGAAAGAATTCAAAACCCAAGAATCAGCAGGAAAAGTCATGTCGATTGTGTTTTGGGATGCTGAAGGTCCAGATTTTTGTGATTATCTTGAAGATCAGTATACAATGAACAGCCAACACTACTCGGATTTAACTTTGAAGAAGGTGAAGCACTGAGAGAGAGACGCACGTCCTCATAGTACTCAACTAACCAATGAAACCATGGACAAAATGGACTGGGAGGTACTGCCTTATCCTCCTGACAGTCCTGATTTAGCAGCTAGTGATTTCCATTTGTTTGGTGCACTGAAGGAGGCATTACGTGGGAAGAGGTTCCAGGATAACGAAGACCTGAAAAGGATTGTGGTAAATTGGTTCAAACATCAACATAAAGGGTTCTTTGCAGCCGGAATAAAAGAGCTTGTAGCCCATTGGAACAAGTGCATAAATGTTCAAGGGGATTCTCTTGGAAAGTAGAAAAATTATTGTATTGGAAAACTAAACGCTTTTTTCTCCAAACCAATTTGTCTCTTCAATTATTGAATAACTCTCGCACAATGAGGTGACAAAAGTTAGCCGCGCGGGGTAGCCTCGCGGTCTGAGTCTCTTGTCACAGTCCGCGCGGCTGTCCCTGTCGGAGGTTCGAGTCTTCCCTCAGGCATGGGTGTGTGTGTTGCCCTTAGCGTAAGTTAGTTTAAGTAGTGCGTAAGCTTAGCGATCGATGGCCTCAGCAGTTTGCTCCCGTAATACCACACCACAAATTTCCAAAATTTTGACAGAAGTCATGGGATACTTCCTAATATTGTGATGGACCTCCTTTTGCCCGGAGTAGTGCAGCAACTCGACGTGGCATAGTCTCAACAAACAGTTGGGAGTCCCCTGCAGGAAGAATGAGCCATACTACGTCCGAAAGCGTTGCCGGTGCAAGATTTTGTGCACGTACCGAGCCCTCAATTATGTCCCATAAACGTTCGATGGCATTCACGTACGGCGATCCCTACGGTCAATTCATTAGTTCGAACTGTTCAGAATGTTCTTCAAACCAATTGCGGACAATGTAGCCAGTTGATATGACGCGTTGTCTTCCATAAAAGCTCCAAATGCTGCAAATGAAGTATCCGAACTTAACCACTTCCAGTCAACGATTGGTTCAGCTTAACCAGTTCACCCGGTCCAGTACATGTAACCGCAGCCCACACCATTAGAAGCCAACACCAGGTTGCACAATGCTTTGCTGACAACCTGGATCCACCATTAGCTCTTACCAACAGGGAGGTGGACTCATTTGACTGGGCCACGGTTTTCCAGTGTCTGAATTCCAACAGATATGCTCACGAACCCAAGAAAGGCGCTGCAGGCGATGTCGTGCTGTTGGCAAAGGCACTCGCGTCGGTCGCCTCCTGCCATAGCTCATTAACTCCAAATATCGCCGGAGTGTCTTAACAGATATGATCGTCGTGTAGCTCATATTGATTTTTTGTGGTTATTTCACGCAGTGTTGTTTGTCTGTCGCTGCTATCGATCATTAAGTGAGGGCAGTCGGCCACTCCGTTGTCCGTGGTGAGAGGTAATGCTTGAAATTTTGTAGTCTCAGCACAATCTTGGCACAGTGTGTCTCGGAATATTGAATTCCATAACGATTTTCGAAATGAAATGTCTCATGCGTCTAGTTCCAACTAACATGCCGCGTCCAAAGTCTGTTAATTCCCGTTGCGTGACGATAATCGCGTTGCGAACCTTTACACGTGAATTACCTGTGTACGACAACGGCTCCACCAATGCACTGCCGTTTTGCACCTTGGGTACGCGATACTACCGCCATCTGTATATGTGCTTATCACTGTTCCACGACTTTCGTCACCTCAGTGTATTTGGTTTCAACCCTTACCAGATCAGGATAATCCTTTGCATTCATTCGAAAGTTCTGTTGCTCTCTCAGTACATCTATTTATTGTTGCGTTCATCTCCTACAACGGGAATCAACAAGCGTCATACCCGCAAATAGCGCAGACAGTACGCTGTAGTGCAATGAGTACAAAACGAACGTAGGCAATAGAGAAGCAGGACAAAAGATTTACAAAAAGTGTAGGCTCATACCCATCCAGAAGAACTGCACCGCTAGGGGATCGTAGAACTGTTAGACTGGCTCTGACGTATAGGAATACGGGCATCGTGAAACTAATATACATGAATCTAACGCTACCTTAAGCCCTTCGTCTTTGGCCGTATCATATTCATAGCAATTGGTGTGATTCTGACTCATGTTTAAGGTGGTGAGGATTGCACAGTTTTTATGATTCTTTTCGACAATTCTCAATAATATTTAATGAATTTCTCCTGGTTGATCTTGGCTTTCGTTCATTGTTATTCTTGGTACGTAACGCTTGGTTCAGGGACACGAAACCTTCCTGATTTGCTATCGAAAAAAAACACATTTGAATCTTTCATCTTTCCCCGACATTCTCTACACATCGCACAGACATGATATAATACCCAGCCCACGCAAATGAAGATTCGTTTTTTGTGAGGAAATGACAACGAAACAGTGACTGTGTGACATCCGCCCAAAAAAGTTTGTCTTCGTGAAAGCAGGTGTTTTCCATTTATGTTTGTGATTGCTTGTGCACTCTGCAGCATACAGCGTCAGGGTTGCTGTCCTGGTCTTCAGTCCGTAAACTGGTTTGATGTAGCTCTTCACGCTTCCCTGTTTCGTGCAAGCCTCTTCGTCTCCGAGTAACTACTGCGACCAACATCCATTTGAAACTGCTTACCGTATTAGTCTCTTTGTCTCTCTCTACCATTTTTAGCTCCCGCACTACCTTCGAATGTCAAACTGATGATTCTTTGACGTCCTAGAATGCGTCCTATCAACCATTCAATTCTTTTATGTAAGTTAGGCTACAGACTTCTTTTCTCCCCAGTTCCATTCAGCCCTTCCTCATTAATTGTGCAATTTACCCATAAGAACTTCAGCATTCTGTTGAACCACCACATTTCATACGGTTGAATTCTCTTACTGTCTGAACTCCTTGTGATTCATGTTTCACTTCCGTACAGGGCTACACTCCTGTCAAACACCTTTAGAAAAGACATCCTTACACTTAAGTTTATACCGAGTGTTAACAAACTTCTCTTCTTCAGAAACGCTTCTCTGGACATTGCCAGCCTACGTTTTCCATCATCTCCTTCGACAATCATCACTTATTTTACTACCCAAAAAAAAAAGCTCACCTACTACTTTAAGTCTCTCGTTATCTGTTCTAACCCTGCAGCATCATCTGATTTAATTCGTCTTCATTACATTATCCTTGTTTTACGTATGTGCACATTCATGTTGCATCCTCGTTTCAAGACACCCTCCTTTCCGTTCAGCTGCTCTTCCACGTCGTCTCCCGTCTCTGTCATAATTATAAACTCATCGGCAAACCTTAAAGTTTTTATTTCTTGTTCCTGAGCTTCAGTTCCTTCTGCCAGGTTTTCCGTCCATCTATAAGTATTTTGTTACAACCATGACTTGTTAAACTGATAGTTCGGTATTGTTCACACATGTCAGCCTTTGCTCTCTGTGGAATTCATGACGTCTGAGAGTATTACACCTGTCTCATACGTCTTGCACACCAGGCGAAACAGTTTTGTAATGGCTGGCTCCCCCAAGAACATCAGTAGTTCTGAAGAAATGTTTTCTGCTCCAAAGGCCTTGTGCCGGCCGGAGTGGCCGTGCGGTTCTAGGCGCTACAGTCTGGAGCCGAGCGACCGCTACGGCCCCAGGTTCTAATCCTGCCTCTGACATGGATGTGTGTGATGTCCTTAGGTTAGTTAGGTTTAAGTAGTTCTAAGTTCTAGGGGACTGATGACCTCAGATATTATGTCTCATAGTGCTCAGAGCCAAAGGCCTTGTTTTGACAGGTCTTTCAGTGATCTGTCAAATTCTTCTCCCAGAGCCGTATCTCCCACCTTATCTACTTCTACTTCCCCTTTCCTTTCTGTAATATTACCTTCATTTTCCTTAAATATCCCTCTACATACCCATTACACTTTCTACCTCTTCTTTTTTTTTAGTATTGATTATTTATTATGAGATATTGATACCCAAACCCGCTTATCAGCTTCCAGTCTGGGAGAAATAGCGCGTGTGGGGCCTAGTAAAACTAAAACTAGAGCCCCGGCGCCGCCCACGCCGCACCTCAGGCTGACCGCTAAGGTAGCCGACTGCCTCGTCACCAGACGAAACACATCAGCTACCTCAAGGGCACATTACGCCTAGCGCAGTACCACGCACTAAGAGCGTAGATAAGTGAATCAATATACTTTTTTGAAAGATAAGGAATGAGGAAAGAACATAAGGAATTTTTACTGTCTATAATACAACATACAGTCACCAGTAATCTTTGTTTAACCCACTTTGACCCATATAAACAGATTCTCGTTTGCATTCAGCTTCTTCTTTCTTCTTGTAGACAAATTAAACGGCTTGTCTGGAACCAAAGTACCGTAGGGAACCTTGTCTAATAGACCTTAGAGCTGTACTCTCCACTATACTCCAAATCTTCCAAGCCAAAATGTTTACATCAGGGAAAGCTTCAAGGCCAACATAGTCTGCATGGTTCCCCATACAATAGCCTAGGTCAACCATGTACTGCCTCCTCACACGTGAACTGCATTCTCAGACCACAGTCTCTCTTGCTTTCAGTGATTTGTATACAGGAACACTGTGCCGCCAAAGACTAAGATAACCACGCCGCACAGGCATTGCAGAGGTACGTTGATACAAGTACAACTGTACGTTCACTTGTGTTAACGTACCTCTGCAATGCCTGTGCGATGTGGTTATCGTCGCCGTTGGTGGCGCAGTGTTCCTGTGTACAAGTCACTGAAGGCAATAGACATTGACCTTGCTGGCCACTTCAATAAGCAGCAGCTTATTGGTGGTCCAAAGTCTTTCGTGGACTGAGAATGCAGTTCATGTGTGACGTATCATCTGTGCTCGGAGGCTGTTGTATGGGGGAACGATGCAGACTATGGTGGCCTGGAAGCTTTCCCTGATACAAACGTTTTTGGGTTGGAAGACTTGGAGTATAGCGAAAAGTACAGATCTACTAGCCAAGGTTCCCTATGGTACTTTGGTTCCAGACAAGCCATTTAATTTGTCCGCAAGAAGAAAGGAGAAGCTGAATGCAAACGAGTTTCTGTTTATATGGGTCAAAGTAAACAAACAACAATTGTAAAATATAGATTACTGGTGACTATGTTGTATTATAGACAATAAAAATTCCTTATTTCCTGTCTAATTCCTTATCTTTCCAAAAAAAAAATATCGATTCACTTGTCTACGCTCTTAGTGCAGGATAATGCGCTAGGCGTAGTGTGCCCTTGAGGCAGCTGATGTGTTTTGTCTGGTGACGAGGCAGTTGGCTACCTTAAGAGAGCGGACTTAGCCTCAGGCGCTGCCTGGGCGGCGCGGGGCCTCTAGTTTTATTAGACCTCATGAGCGCTATTGCTCCGAGACCGGAAGTTGACCGGAAGTCTCAATTTTTTGTAGGTGGCATCTATTTTCCCCCTAGTTATACACGCCTCTACAATCTTGCACTTTTCTTCTCGACATTTCTGCTTAGCCACTTTGCACTAGACGTCTGATCTCCGTCTCGGCTGCTCCATATGCTGAATTTTTATACACTCTAAGGAAAAAAAAAACAACGCACCGCGAAAGAATTATCCGAATGGAACGAAAATCCGTATAGGTGACACATATGTACAGACAAGAGCTTCACATTTGAGCTAGTCAGTAACGCGTTAGTCACATCTGGCCCTTATGCAAGCAGTTATTCGGTTTACCACTGATTGACGGATTTGTCGGTTGTCCACCTGAGGAATATCGTGCCAAATTCTGTCCAAGTGGCGAATCATTCATCAATATCCCGAGCTGTTTCTGGGGGCCCTGGCCATAATGCTGGAGACGTTCTCAGTTTGCGAAGGACCTGGCTACCTTTTTGGCCAAGATAGGGTAGTCAAGCACGAAGATAAGCAGACGGCAAGCAGTAGAAACTCTCGCCGGATGCGGATGAGGATTACCTTGCTGAAATGTAAGCCCAGGATGGCTCGTCATGAAGGGCAACAACAAGGGGCGCTGCGCTGTAAGGGTGCCGCGGGTGACAACCAAGGGGATACTGTTATGAAATGAAATGGCATCCCGGACTCCTGGTTGTCGGGTCGTAAGAGGGGTGGCAGCTTCGTATCTCACTTCTAGCTGGGGCGACTCCAGACACGTTGTAAGAGCTGGTCATCAGGGCCTGGAGTCTCACTGACTGAAGTAGAATTGAACCCCGATGACCAGTGAAGGCTCGTAATATTTGATGGGCGACAGTATAATTAGTACTCTCAGCGAGCAATCGTTCTCTAATCCAAACCTAAGTAAATAGTTTCTGCTTACATGTGAAAGTACTCCTGAGTACATTACTTTTTCGAATATTTTTCAAAAAGATTTGAGTAAGGAAATTAAGGTATATAAAGTCCCATAATGCAATTCGTAGAATGCCAGTTTCAGTTTCTTGATGACTTCATCCTAGTAGCCTATCTCAGAGATCTGAAGGGTGGGTAATTTTACCTGCGGGAATATTTTACCCGTAAGGAAGCCATCATTATTTGCCATGGAGTAGAGCTGCATGCTCTCATAATGCAATCTTTCTCACAGTGTCAGTATCAAATGGAAAGCATTTTCGTACATTCTTAGTGAAACCTGCAATTGAGGATAGAGGGATGTAAAGAGAAAGGCTAGGGCCCATGAACCATCAAGTGTCATTTCCTGTTACTACCGTATTGACATAACTACCTCTTAAACTGGTAGGGCTTTGGCAATCACCATTTCAGTTAATTACAATACAGATTGAGTAAGATAATAGGTCTCAATAATAGGGCAATGACAACAGGAAAGCCTTGATTAATAAGAGTTTCAGCTAACCCAAATTATGAAATAGCTCTTAATTTAATTAAAGTGGAACAGACAGGCCTTCAGTAATACCACCTTCAGTTAAGTAAAATTACCAAATAGAAAACAGGCAGGCTCTCTGTAATAACGGCTTCAGTTAAGTAAAATTACCAAATAGAAAACAGCCAGGATTTCTTTAATAACAGCTTCAGTTAAGTAAAATTTATCAAATGCAAAACAAACAGACCTTCAATGATAAGAGCTTCAGTGAAGCATGATTACTAAGTGCAAAACAGGCAGGCCTTCAACAATAACAGCTTGAGTTAAGTAAAATTACTAAATCGAAAACAGGTATGCCTTTAAGAACAGCTTTAGTTATATAAAATGTCCGAATAGAAGATATGCAGGACTTCAATAATAACAGCTTAAGTGAATTACTAAATAGAGAACAGTCAGGCCTTCAATAATAACAGCTTCAGTTAAAAATTGAGATAATACACTTTCCTGTAAACCAGTAATCAACAAAACTAAAATGACTGAAAATTTTGAATCAACTTCACGTACCCGACTGATTTAAACAAGTAACCCTCACGTAAACGCGTAATTAGTGAGATTTAAATGACTGAAAATTTTAAATCAACTTCAGCTACAGAATACTTAGACAATAGCTCTCATGTAAACCAGTAATAAATAAAATACAGAGACTTCAATGTTGAATAACTTCAGTACAGAGAATCAGAGACCAATTGCAAAATAATTAACCTTGCGGAGTAACAACATATAACGCCCAAATGGCGATAATAGTAAGACCCAATACGCTCGATTTAAACATTAATGATTAATCGTAGAAAATTTTGGGCTGTCAGCCAACAAGAATTTAAAATATATTAAAATAACCAGGCGATGTGACGGACAGTCACTCCCAAGGAGCTGCCGAACTCTTTGACAGCACGACGACGTGCCGTCACTGTGCCACGGTTAGAAATGCCAGACAGATACAGAGTACCGCTACTACACACTAAGGTGGAAGAATAGTAATGTCCGGGATACTACAGCAAGGTACACCGATAAAATTCCACGTAAGAACAAGTTATGAAATGATCTGTTTTAAGATACAGAGCAACTTTCAAAGCCCGGGAACGAACCGCGCCGGCCGAAGTGGCCGAGCGGTTCTAGGCGCTACAGTCTGGACCAGCGCGACCGCTATGGTCGCAGGTTCGAATCCTGCCTCGGGCATGGATGTGTGTGATGTCCTTAGGTTAGTTAGGTTTAAGTAGTTCTAAGTTCTAGGGGACTGATGACCTCAGCAGTTAAGTCCAATAGTGCTCAGAGCCATTTGAACCATTTGAACGAACAGCACACAAGCTTCAGTAGCGGGGGCCCCGTGAGACGGAAGTGCAACAAAGCTATCCCGGCCCTTAAGTCGAATACATCGGAGCACGAGAAGCAAGAAAATCCAACGAAACACCCACGACAGACCCCGTGCAAGCAGAGAGGCCGAGTCAAACTGTACAGCGGGCACTTAACTAACAGTTTTGAGCAATCGACGTGAAGTACGAACAGCTCATTCAGATGATATTAAATAACAGAAATAATATTACACTTGATTTGAATATTACATAATTGAATGTAATTTGCCCTCGCATGACATGATTGAACTAACCAAGGGCAAATGCTCCAAATCGATACTAGCCAACTAGATTTTTAATATAACTTACTGCCACCGTGGCTTTTAAAGAATCAACGGACTTTCAGTCTCTATTCTTACGGCACCACGTAATCAAAAGTTACGTATAAGGCACTGTCACAAACTTATATTCCATTTAGGCTGAAGAGGAACTGCCGACGAATACCCAGTATTCTCACTAATGGTCCTATATTCGATCACCAAAATACTTCCGCTAACGCACAAAATTCACTGCGTTACACTGAACAAAACTACGTCGTTAGCAATCCTCTCTTATCTGCACTCAGTTGACAGAACCAGTGACCAGCAGTAACGGGGAGCAGAAACTATCTCCTTTCAGTAGCTCGTTCTAACAGCTCCGTTGAGAACATAGGGACGCTCCACGCCCGCTTCCCACGCTTCTCGACCCATTGAGGAGGTACGGAAGATCTGCTGGCGCAACAGCCTTCCCGTCGCAGAGCAGCGGGAAAGGTAAACCATCACGTTGCAACGAGAAGAAGGCGAGCTCCCCTCTCGTGTGGTGTCCGTTATCAACTCCCCAACTCGCTACTCCACAGCACGCCCCATCCCCCGTCAACAACGTGAGCATAGATCTTAGAGGCCCCGTCGACCTATCGGAGGCAGGAATTGGAAAGGCGACGCCAGCAACCCCGCCACGGCTCACGTAGCTTCAGAACGTATTTTCGATTAACCTGCATAGTGGTGGTTTCTGCTGCTTAAACTTCCCACGCAGATCATTTACCTATTTGTCTCCCGCATATACACAACTTTCAATAGGAGTGAGCCGGCCGCGGTGGTCTAGCGGTTCTAGGCGCGCAGTCCGGAACCGCGCGACTGCTACCGTCGCAGGTTCGAATCCTGCCTCGGGCATGGATGTGTGTGATGTCCTTAGGTTGGTTAGGTTTAAGTAGTTCTAAGTTCTAGGCGACTGATGACCATGGATGTTAAGTCCCCTAGTACTCAGAGCCATTTGAACAATTTTTTCAATAGGAGTGAAGATTTTTGTTATTCCACAATGCGCCTTATATTCTCCTTCCTTCCGTATCAAAAATGGGGCAATCACTACCAAGAGATCCGATCATATGGAGTTTGTTGTAGCCAGGAATAACACAATAAATATATCATCGTTCTACGGTTTACTGACACAACACCGCTACAGAATAATTCTGTTATCAAGCACCAATTTGTAGATGAACACCTTATGGAAAATTATATAAATTGATGGTGGTAATGCAAATGTCCAGGAAGGGCAAGTGAAATGCAGAATTCCGGCGTAAAACACAAATCCGTTGACATACAAAGCCTAGTGAAAGTTGAAGTCTAAGTTCCGGTACAGCATTCGGATTCTAAGTCCAGAGCACAGCCAAATCAACATCGAACAGCAGGTCCACCACAGCGTAGCGCTTCCTAGTTGTGGGGCACGATGAAAAATGGCTTGTAGGTGTCAGCAGCAGCGTTAAATAACGCTCCATATCTAACGCAGCCGGCGGCTGGGGTCGTTGTATAATCTGGACGGCGAATCGCTTAGTGTTACAGGAGGCCAGTCGCGTGGTTTAAAGCGTGCGCGCGTGAAAGTGGCCTGCGATGCTAGCAGCGGACCGTGCGCAAACAAGGGCGGCCAACGATGTGTTTCTCGGCCGCGCGTAATAGCGCGCCGCTGCTCGGTGCGGAGATTAACAGTGGTGCGTACCACAGATTGTTTTTGCTCAAGGGGAGTGTAAACTGAGCTGCATTAGGTTTTCCTTCGAGTCCCTGACGTAGTGGAACACATCACCTTCCTCACGTCCGTGCAACCCCGAAAACAAGCCTATTTGAGTAACATTTAATTTGGTTAGCCGAGCGGTCTAAAGCACGGCTTTCCGGAGCGGGGAGGAGCGCCTGGCCCCGGCACGAATCCGCCCGGTGGACTTGTATCGAGGTCCAGTGAGCCGGCCAGTCTGTGGATGGTTTTTAGGCGTTTTCCCATCTGCCTCGGCGAATGCAGGCTGGTTCACCTTATTCCGCCTCAGCTACACTATGTCGGCGATTTTTGCGCAAACAAGTTCTCCACGTACGCGTACACCACCATTACTCTACCACGCAAACATAGGAGTTACGCTCGTCTGGTGTGAGACGTTCCCTGGGGAGGTCCACTGGGGGCCGAACCGCACAATAACCCTGGGTTCGGTGTGGGGCGGCGGAAGGGTGAAGTGGACTGCGGTAGTCGTCGTGGGGTTGTGGACCACTGCGGCTGCGGCGGAGAGGGAGCCTCTCCGTCGTTTCTAGGTCGCCGGTTAACATGCAGCATACATACATACAACATTTAATCTACGTCTACGTGTACATGAGTGCTCTTCATACTTAAGCACCTGACAGAGTGTTCATAAAACCATCAGGCTGTTTCCGTACCGTTCCATTCCTGAAAGGCACGTGAGAAAAATGAACACAAACTTTTTACGGCAGAGCTGCGATTCCTTTTATTGTATTACGATGATTATACTCATATCTCCCTACGTAGGTGGATGTCAAGAAAATATTTTTTTTCATTAGGATGAGAAATTTAATGACTGAAACTTCGTAAAAATATCTCGCCGCAGCGGAAAATACCTTTGCTTTAACGATTACCATCCCAACTCGCGTATCATATTCCTGCCGTTTTCTGCCCTATTTCTTGATAATGCTAAACGAGCTCCGCTTCTTTTAACTTTTTGGTTGCTTTCTGTAAATCTTCTCTGATAATGATCCCGCATGGCGTTACAATACTTCAGAAGAAGACGGACAGGTGCAGTGTAGTCAGTCTCGTGTCATCTGTTGCAGCTTCTAACCGTTCCGTGAATAAAACGCAATCATTGCCTCGCCTTCCCCAAAACATTTTCTATGTGATAGTTCCAATTTAAGTTGTTCGCAATGGTGATTACTAGGTATTAAGGTGACAACCTTTAGATTTATTTGACTTTTTCGTGTCACTGAAATTTAACAAATTTCTTTTAGCACTCATGTGGATGCCCTCACATTTTTGTTTACACTTTTCGCACCACACAGACATCTAAATTATTTTGCAATTGGTTTTGATCTTCTCATGACTAGACGTAGACATAATTTGCAAACAATTGAATGGCACTTTTCAGATCGTCTCCTAAATCGTTTGCTTAGGAACAGCAGATGCCCTGTAACGCTTCCTTGGGGGCTGCCATTCATGACTTCTACTTTGCTCTTCGATTTTCTATCAGTTAGCTACTGTGAACTGTGACCTTTCTGACAAGAAATCACTTCAGTCGCGCAACTGATACGATGCTCCATAGGCATGCAGTTTGATTAGAAGTCTCATGTGAGAACGGTTCCAGAAAGCCACGCGCGGAGATGCATTTTTTCAGGAGGTCATATGTCTGGCTCTATTGACAACAGACATAAGGGGTAAAGTGTTTTGCATAGCACTTCATCTAGCTATCATTTGTACAGCCATCAAAAGAACGGGCACGCTCTAACTGGCCCTCATTACAAGGTCAAAATTTAAACATTACACACTCCCTTCAGCCATTGAGAATTGCGCAGATCCGTTGGTTCTTTTGCATTAGGTACAGTCTAGCGTGGATGGCTGCTTCTACAGTTCTATTCTGGCAAACCGTCGAAATTCTTACTATATGTTTTTATCATGGTGTTCGTAGGGAAAGTTGTAACGTATCATTATCCGTTGCCGAGACACATGGCATATAGATGTTGAAATTATCATATATATGCGCGCAAAATAGGCACATATTATCCTATCTAAGGTGTAAATGTAGTTTCCACTAATTTAATGAACACTTGGGGTTCTGAGGTCATCGCCACGCGTTCTGTTGTCAGCAGCTATGTCCTTAGTCACCATTTTTTCACGAAAAAAACTTTATGATGCACTATCTTTTTATAATAGCTCATATGTCCCAAAATCTTACTGCAACTCGATATCAGGACTATGAGTCAGTAATTCTACGATTACTTCTCTTTCCTTTCTTGGGTGTTGGTGTAACCTGTGTAACTTACCAGTCTTCACTGGAGATTCAAGTGATATAGCTGGCTAAAGCAAGCAATAAGATTTACATGATGCATCTAGTTAATTAACAATTTAAAAGTAATTACCTTGTATCAGTGAGGGGTTAATAAATTATTACATGCCGATACAGTAATTGTCTAAGTTACATTGGTGTCAAAAGACACGTGAAACCTTCTGAGATATCTTGATGAATATCTCTCGGATTTCCAGCCGGATGGCAGTGTTGAAGCATTGCGACGTCGGAAGATGCTATGACAATCCTCGAAACATCGTGGTAGTTCAAAAGTGCCACTCTGTTGGAAACCCGAGGGCCTTTCATCAATAACACGCGGTGGGAGGGTCTACATTCACATGCTCTGAGGTATATTATTCACTGCACTCCGAAATTTATGCACTTTACGCGTATAAATAATCAAAATTAAAGTCGAACAACATTGTTGATTGGGACACTGTGATCCGTGGTATGAAGCTCCTAATTGCAAATGTTTTCTTTTCTGAGGCATTAGGTCGGCTTTACTTCATGAATTATGTGGGCAGTTTCTAAGTGTAGCTGTTCCATATGGGTGAGTGACGTGTGTGTGGAGGATTAGCGTCGCGCTTGTACTGCAGATCTTTTCTGGGTCATCGGTCTGCTGACTGGTTTCGTTTGACTAGTTTGATGCGGCTCGCCACGAATTCCTTTCCTGTGCCAAACTCTTATCTCAGAGTAGCAGTTATGCCCGACGTCCTCCGTTACATGTTGGATATTTTGAAATCTCTGTTTTCCCGTACAGTTTTTGCCCCCTAGGCGTCACACTCTAATACCGTTGAACTTACTTCCTGATGACATAACAGATATCGTATTATCATGTCTCTTCTACTTGCCAATGTTTTCTATACATTCCTTCCCCATGTTGTGGGCCTCTCTATTTTCTATCTTATCAGTGCGCCTAATTTTCAGCTATCTTCTCCAGAACCATATCTCAAACGCTTCTTTGTCGATTCGGTTCTCCCACTTCCACACAGTGCTGAGCTACAGACGTACAATTTTAGAAATTTCTTACTGCGACGAATGAGAAGGTACAAGATGAAGTGCGCTGCTGACACATACGTAAGCTACTCTTGTCGAGTAACAGTGAGCGAGACGCCGAGCTTAACGTCCCTGTCCGACTGACGGATCACCATTAAGTGGCAGGTCATGGTGATCAAAAGCTTTCTGACATAGCCTCTCCTTACCTTGCCGGTTACACAGTGGCGATGAAATTTCTTTCGCCACTATCATGGGAGCAACCGTTAGCTGGGAGACGATTATAACAGTGGCTTCTTGTTGGCAGACGTTACTGAACTGTATAAACCAATTATGTTTGTCTGTTTCAGCCAGATGTCAATGGAGTGGAGGATCTGTCGAGGTGTGCAGGCTATAGTTACGTCGCCAGACACTGGAAGTTACGGACAGGACTGGAAGGTTTTAACGATGTCGTCGTACAGTGTGGAGATCACGATGCTCTCAGAAAGTTGGGCGCCTGCCGCTGAAACAGCAGGCTCAACTTCGTCTGGCATTGAAGGAGTCGCAGCTACATGTGGCGCCGGCTGCTAATGGCTTTCGTCCTACGTTTACAGCGTGTGAACTCTTCCGGGGACGCGAAAAACCGCCACATCATTAAGTAACGACGTATTCTTGAAGTTGTTGATATGAAAAGGATATCTATAATATTCTTTATCTCCATACTTTTCTAGGTTATAAATTGCAGTGTCTGATACTTGCGACTCTTCACCTGGTTACGACAAGATTTCGTGCAACGTCCACCTAATTAAAGCGGCAGGAAATAAAAGTTAATGGTTTCTTGTGTGTTATTACAGTTAAATGGCTGATGGAAGACTCCCAGAATCAGGACAAAACACAAGGAAAAGATCTGAGCTAACCACGTTGGTGGTATTCTGCTAGAAATGTTTCTAAAAGTGTATCTGTACAGAATACATAGATACGTTCCATCCGGCGGTGAGTCAGTGCATTATGCATTCTGTGAGTCATTTGGTCCGCATTACCAGATTCACGTAGCATTCTTTCTTCACTACTGGTGTGAATTTCCATGAAGCATTGGCATTGACTATAGCCAGTTACATCAGATACAGCAGTTTGGTTTGGATAAAATCGGGTGCATCATCTTGAGTGGTTGATAACGAACGCAGAATTACGCCATAAATTACACACCCTTTGACAGATCTAAGCAATGACCCTGGAAATCAACTCTGAGGTTTCCCTGGTAGTATTCTCAAGATTGCAAAAATAATTCTCCATTTCTATTTCTGAGCTGTTTTCACTCTTGGGGACTGAAGAAATTTTCCTTTTCGGCATACGTAGTTTTGGAGGCAGAGGTCTACGTCCTGAAGTTCGGAGGCAGCTTTGGACAGCACTGTAGCCACTGTAGCTGCAACAGGCTTTGACGATATCTATGAGTAGCTATTGCTTACGCCTTTAATAGATCGCCTCCTAATATACAAAACTTCTGCCGTTGCCAGCCTGTCTAACAGAGGATCGATATCAGTTGTCTCCGACTTTTTAAACTAAGCCACGTACACACCAAGGACAGAAGTTTCTCCATGTGCCTTTCTTTGCTACAGCAAGATTTTCACTGTTTCACCTCTTGGTGATTGACCCGTAAGATACGGAAAGTTCATGATTCATCTATATATACCTCTACATCCATATTTAGGACACTATGCGAAGCGCATAGCAGAGAGTACTTCTCATTGTACCATTTATTACGTCTTCTAACTGTTGGAATCACTTATGGAGTGTGAGCTGTAATTAATCTAATCTTATCCTAACTATAGCTACGGGTGCGATACGTAGAGAATTGTAGTATACGTCTAGATTCATCGCTTAAAGCTAGTTCTTCAAACTCTGTAAGTAGGTTTCTTCGGGACAGTTTACATCTGTCTTCAAGTGTGTGCCAGTTCAGTTTCTTCAGCATCTCTGTGAGACTCTCCAGCGGGTCAGACAAACCTGAGACCACTCGTGCTGCCTTCTCTATATACATTCACTACCTCCTGTTAATCCTAATTGGTTCCGGTCTTACAAACCTGAGCAATAGTCTACGAAGGGTCAAACGAGTGAATTGTAGGCCATTCCTTTGTAGAGTTACTGCGTTAGCCTCGAATTCTATATGGTCATTCCATTTCATATTTCTGTCCCAGACATTTTTATGACTTGACCGACTCCAACTGACAGGTTGCTACTTTTTTCGTTTTGTGAAGTGCACAGTTTTATAGTTCCGAAGATTTTAAGCAACTTGCCAATCGTTGCACCACTTTCAAATCTTATCAGTATGTAACTGAATATTTTTACAGTTTCTTTCAGATGGTAATTCAGGATAGATAACTGCATTATTTGTGAATAGTATGAGGTTGCCACACCGTCCAGTCACATTAATGTGACTACCGCCTAAGTTCTATGTCAAAGTGCAACAACCTCTCACAGACTGCAGGTAGGAGCACAAGCAGTGTTGGGGGCGCGGATAACAGTGCAGTCCTTGTAACACAGAAACGGAGTGGTTTATCTGACATCTGAAAGGGCATGACCATTGGTTTCGGGCCAAGGGTGGAAGCATTTCCGAAACGGATAAATTTTTAAACTGTTAACATACTGCCGTGGTCAAAGCATACTGATCATGGCGAAATGGCGCAATCCCAAACCGGCGGCGATGGAATTGGGGTGTACCATAAGCCACAGATGACAGGATTGAATGATGACGGCTGCGGATACGTGTACGGGCGAATAGATTTGCAACCACTGAGCAACGACGTTCGGTGAATATTACTGCACACGGATCTCCTTAGCAGGCGCCTGGTTCATGCACCCACGCTGCCTGTTGTTCTTCGACGACGAAGGCTGGAACTTGCACGCCGATACTGCAACTGGGATTCCACTAAGTGGTGACAGAAGGACTTTTCAGATCATTCACGATGCCCCATCGGACAGATGACCGTTGGCGCGTAAGGCGTCAAATGTCTGGAAGCAAACAACGTGCAACAATCGTCGGAGCGATATGGTCTGCGGAAAATTTTGTGGCGTTCCCGGAGTGACCTCGTCGTTCTGGTAGGCGCAATGGATCAACACAAATATGCATCCATCCTTGGGGACCATGTCAACCCCGACCGACATGCAGTTTTGTTTTCCTCGGCACGATGGCACCTATCACCAGGACAATGCAACGTATCACACAGCTCGCTGCATACGTGCGTAACAGTAGAGCACCAATATGCGGTCGCCGGACTCCCATGGCCACCAAATTTATCGGATATAAAACCACCTCTATTGGTCTGTTAGCGCCATCGTTTCTAAACTGAAAAATCTAGAGCAGCCTGCCACGCATTGGAGTCGGCATGTTTCCACACCCCTGTCGATAGTTTCTAGAAACTCACTGACTCTCCTCCTCCAACTGTCGCAAAGGTGGTTATTCGGGGTTTTGACAGGAGGTCGTATTATCGTGACAACAGTGTATTTATACTGTCTGCAAGGCCATTAATGTATAATGTGAACAGCAAGGGTCCAAAAACAACTCTCTTCAGCACACCTGAAGTTACTTCCACATCTGCCGATGACTCTTAGTCTTTCTTTTACGTTGCAGTCAACTTTCTGCTGATTATGTAAGCAACATTGACAAATTTTAAATCAATTTTATGAAGTGTAATAATTAATTTTTACTCAGCACTAAAGCTAAATTTTCGCAATCATATAGCCCAATTAAGAGTTTTACGAAATATATCATGCCTTGTCACAGCTTGCCTTCTGATTATGTTAACAGCTTTCATACATTTGTTAAGAATCTTTTAACATCGTGTAACGTTGGTTTGTTGTTACTGTTACTGTCTTGCCGCATCTCATATAAAATGTGGATCACTGATAGTCATAGCTCTATTCTCTGTGCTTGTTATCAATATGATAATATGCACGGTTATAGTCCTGATAATGTTCTGCTATCATCTCGAAGATTTTGTAATTGCACGACGTCATGTATTTTAACAACCTTTATTTTTGTGTTATAAAAAGCGTATATGTATGTGTTTCTATCACTGTATGTATATGTTGCTTCATATTGCACTGTATCTTGATGCTGAGACATCTTTTCAAACATAACGAAAATGTAGATTATTTCCACTAAATATTTTACGATTAACATTATTGGAAAAAATACTGCTTGCTGTATAACGTTGCAGTAATGTTACAAACATGTTGCTTATGTAAAAAAAATTGTTTACTTGTATATAGCTTAGCACTGTTCATACATGACATGTTATTGTACACGAGACAGCTACCACCTGCGGGTACTCTGTAGCAACATGTAGTTCTTTTAACAACTTTCCAGCAGTTTTATTTTATTTTGATTAGTGTCGTGTGATTGTTTATGTTCTGTGAAATAAATATTATTTTAGTTTCTTTTTAATTTCACAGTATATCTCCATGTTTTCAATGGCCATATGGTAATGTGTCACATGTAGGGGGTTATAATTCACATTTCCTATGGTATATGAAACTGAGTTAATTTTTTTTAGAAATTACGTATGATAATTATAAACCTTATAACATATTAGTAATACTTACAGATCTAAAGGTGGTAATAGAACTTGGCTGCAACTAGTAATCAGGATATCAGCTGCGCTCTGGGCAACAAAACTTCTATTTTAGATTCTTTTTTTATATTGATTGTTGGATGTTTAAAGTCTCTTCCAACGACGACAGTATGACTGAATAACCTACATTCTTGTGACCTTAAGTTTTCTCAGATATTTCCGATTGCAGCTGAAAGCGAGCTTGCTGGTCGATAGGAGGTTCTGAGTATAGCTTTGTTCCCATCCATGATACTGTGTCTTGTCTAGACAGTGTTGCTCACAATACCAAACGTAGTGTACCATCTGTATTTACCATTTGCCTTTCATTTCGATATACACTTCAATTTTCCCCACAAATATCACTGGTATCCTGTACCTTATATATGTGAGCTCAGCTGCTCTTTAGGAATCTTTCACTTAGTTGCCGATGCTTCGGTAATTAAACAATAGGATTTTAATACTCTCGTCTGTAGGGACATTTCCTGGGATACTTACCAATATTTCCGAGTCCCCTACAGCTATCGCCATCTCTAATAGATGGAGAAACGCGTAATGTGAAAAATCATTGTCTGAACCCACACATAATCAGCTACCTAAGCAGCAACCCGTGATGTGAGTGCACACCCGACTCATTTAGGCGGACCCTACAGTTTTCAGCCCTATGGTGCAAGTTCAGGAAGTCGCAGTCTAGATAGTCACAGAAACTCTGAAGTCTGTGGTTCAATTACTCCACTCTGCACAGAATAAGGGAAACGCGATGTATTCTTGTGACAACGCTGCAAATAATGAGTTTCGTTGTCATTCGTGAGTAAGCTGACCTTCTCCACATTCTCTGAGAGTTGCTGAAGTGATGTAAGTGTGACCTCAGATCACAGACGACAGGCACAGTTTGCAGTTGACTGCCAGAATAGTCTATTCAGTATGCTGTAAAAGGACCCCCGGCAAAAACAATGAGTGCATCTGGTGTACTTTCCTATCCCTTGTTGCCGTATCCTAAGGCGTACCGTTATTAGCCATACGTTTCGTCTACCAGTGATCATAGACACATACTCTTTTGTAATTGCTTTCTGTCGAGACAGGACGCAGCGGGTTTTCCAGTGGCTCAATTAACTCTCACTGGCTCAGTTTCGGTTTCTATGGAAGTCAGCGGCTCGTACGTTCTGGTTATGGGGACGGGTTTAACTCCCCGAGTTTTTGCTAGCTCCTTTCTTTCAAGTAAAGGGCGTATATCGCTATCACTGAAATGCCACTCGCAGTCCGTTGGACGAGTACTAAGCGATCTTGCGCTTCCTGTTGTTGAGGCAGGATCCTATTTTATCCTGGTACACAACTCTCAGGAGCGTTTCCAACACATGTATTCGCAGGAACTTCCAGTCGTTTGAACTCCAATCGTTTGAACTCTCCAAGTCGCGTGATTTCGAGCATGCATTCTCCATGATAGATCCTCTTTGTACCGGCAGTGGAACATAACCTCAAGTATGTCTAAGATCGAAAATAATAAAAAAAATATTAGCCATTCATTACTTTGTTCTAGTATAGGAAATGGTACTTCATTTCTTTCCATATATGATGGTTGGTCATGTGGACCGTTACTGAAAAAGCTTCCAAAAACGTCAGATGTTGAAAGTTCTATTTTCGAACCACCAGTAACAAAGAAACAAGTAGGCGTAAGAGGAAAATGCCAAAATCCTTACGGATTTTATAAATATTACAAGCGATTTCAGCACGAGATTGACATTGTGACGTTTAATTTGAGGGTCTACAATAGCGTTTTAGGTGTCAGTTACATCTTAACCTGTAAGTAAGATCAGTAGTAGCGATAAGTGAGCCACATGCGTTTTCCACTATTATAGAATAATAACAGAGACGTTTAGACATGGAAATAAAATTGTGATAGTTAATGTGAGGATCCGAAATGCCTTTTAGGAGGTTGAGTACAAAGATCTAACTTCAGTAGTATTTGGTCGACAAGTTAAGTACAAAGAACACTACCACTCTGGTGTACATACTGATTGGCTGTTTCATTTTAATGGCTGCTAAAACAATGGGCTGTGGTGCTTTGTTTTAATGAGTGGTGAAATACTGGGCAGTGGCTGGGCGATCAAACTGTGTGTGTGTGTTTGTGTGTGTGTGTGTGTGTGTGTGTGTGTGTGTGTGTGGGCACCGTCACGGTTACTGCACATTTTTCGAGTAATATGCAAATAAAAACTGTTTGTATCACGATTATAAATGTGAAGAATTGGAACAACCACAAGTAGAGTACAAAGGCAGCTGCAGCATCAAAACTGCAGTTCATGTTTTAATGAAGAATGGCTGGAGATTAAATACGTGTTGTGCTAACTGAAGATGGGGAAACTCCGAAACGTATAATGGAATAAAGGAACATACATAAAAAGTGACTGGTTACTATATTTCTTAAAGCAATGTATTATACAGTGACGGAGCTCAACAACCAGTAAAATCTATAAATTAATACAGTTAACGTTACTAGGTAAGAAAAAAGTAGAGTTACTATTTTCCTGTTATTTAGAATCGAAAACGCCGTCTGAAAACTTCCAGTATAAAGAGTCATCCTAATTATCACAAAGATAAAAGAGGGCAGGAGCGGATAGAGGTTTGGGAAGGCATTTTGCCATTGGAGTGGGAAACAGTCTGTGTGCAATACACAGTGATGACCGGCACAAGGATGCAGAAGGCAACAGAAACCAGTCATTATAGGCACACACAGAGTATATAAATGAAATGTAGCCTGTAATAGGGAAATAATTATTTTGATCTCCCCATAGAGAAATATTTCGTATTAGTCACCAATTCCGATCTCCGACAGCACACTGCCATTGCGGAGGTACTCACAACAAAACCAATAAACCAGTGGTTTTAGAAAGCGACATTAAACTTAATTGGTCTGATAAGACGAGACACGAGGAGACCTTTCGCAAAACAGGCGAAATAAAGAGTATGTGAAAATCAATGTCTAGAGGAAAGGAAACGATGGTAGGATATCTGGAAATACCTCAGGGAATAATTTCCGTTGTACAAGAGCGAACGTAGAGGGCAAAAACAGTAAGGATTTCTTACAGTAAGGATTTCTTATATATCTAACAAATAATTCAGGATGTTGGGTTAATTTATAAGGTGAAGTTGTCATCACAGAAGAGGTAATTGGGAAGCATCAAACCAGCCACAAGACCGATGACTAAAAAAAATAGTTAATGTTGTATTTTGTCACTATCCGTCAATGAGCGTCACCGGTACTCTGTGCATGTGAGCGGAACACGCTGGAGAGGGGAGAGGCCCTGCTCGGTTTTGGCGTGTGCAGCTGGGTGCTGGGCGCTGGGCAATGGTTGGGTGTGGGACCCTGGCGGCGGCCGCGGCTGCGCCGGCCTGCGGTTTTACGGCCATTAGGGGGATGGATTGCCGGCTTAGGGCGACTTGCGGTCACGCGGCCCTGCATCGCCTCCGCCGGCCACGCCATTGAATACGATCCCCCCCACTAGTCTGCGGCTGTCTGGGAATGCTCTCGTCGCGTGGTAGGCACGACTACGAGGCTGGTCAGTTGCCAAAGTGCACCCCATTGTAGGCGCTGAGAGGCGTTTGCACCGCAAACTTAGTACGATAAGCCTACAAAAAATACTAGGACCTGCGTTATAGCAAAGGGATGGAATCTCCAAATAAACGCTAGAACAGTGCTTTGATACCTGCGATACGTTTAGTTTTATAAGACCGCTCAGTACCAAGTCACAAGAAATAATTCAACTTCTCTAGCATGTTAACGCATTCAATGTGTAGTACTGCTCGAGCTTTTGGGATCCCTATCAGGTCGGATTGAGGGACAACATAGAAGCAATTCAGAGGCGGGCTGCTATATTTGTTACTGGTAGGTTTGATCATCATGCGAATGTTACGGAAATGCTTCAGGAACTCGGGTGGCAGTCTCTAGAGTAAAGGAGGCGTTCTTTTCGTGAATCGCCACTGAGGAAATTTAGAGAACCAGCATTTGAGGCTGACTGCAGTACAATTTTACTGCCGCCAACTTACATTTCGCGGAAAGACCACAAAGATAAGATAAGAGAGATTAGGGCTCGTACAGAGGCATATAGGCAGTCATTTTTCCCTCGTTCTGTTTGGGAGTGGAACATGGAGAGAAGATGCTAGTTGTGGTACGAGGTACTCTCCGCCACGAACCATATGGTGGATTGCAGAGTATGTATGTAGATGAAGATGGAGTTACTACTTTATTACTAGTATAACGGTTACCGTGGGCCAGTATTCAAAGCAAACATACTCGACAGAAGTGTAGCTGGCTTTAATGTAAGATACAGCCCATCCTTCTTCTTAGCATGCTAAGAGAAGTGAACCTTCATTCAATTAACGGTTACTGGATGCTTCGCAATTTTCTATGATCTCTCATTATGTTGCAACTACACCCAGGAACTGCAAGTGAATATAGTTACAAATGTAGTGTGTAGTAAAGGCTGTGCCAAATGCTCGAAAAGAAAGAATTACATTTCTTACTCCACTAGCCACTGTACACTGTGTGGCGAAAGAAACACAGTCTTTCAGATGAAAACAAACAGGAAACAGATTTAGCAAGGAATAAAGGGAACTAAAAATGTTGTGAAAAATTTTACAAATGAAGTTTATAAAAATTTATGTAATTATGATTGGAAATTATACCAGATCAAATTAAACTACAGGTTCTGCATTTCAGACAGTGAATATAGTATCAGTAGAGAACAAAAGTTCTCATCAGTTAGCAGAAAGTGAAGGAAAAGCAAATCTCAAATAGAACAAAGCGGCCGGCCGAAGTGGCCGTGCGGTTAAAGGCGCTGCAGACTGGAACCGCAAGACCGCTACGGTCGCAGGTTCCAATCGTGCCTCGGGCATGGATGTTTGTGATGTCCTTAGGTTAGTTAGGTTTAACTAGTTCTAAGTTCTAGGGGACTAATGACCTCAGCAGTTGAGTCCCATAGTGCTCAGAGCCATTTGAACCATTTTTTAAAGAACAAAGCGATTATTGAAGTGAAACAAGACTGTCAAGCAAATGGCAGTAGGAACATCACAAAATATGCCAAATCAAACAAAACTGTTCTAAATGTTAACGAGAGAAAACCCACAATGCAAAGTTGGTACGAGAAACAATAATTATAAAAAATAAAAGTATGAAGGGAACAAAATAAGTACTTCCGTTGTTTGGGTAGACGCTACATTTCACCATATAAGAAAGCAGAATGAACAGTGTGTAAGGCACAATTAAAATGTCCGTATAATTCATGAGGTGGCTGAGAAAGGCTTTTAAATAATAACGAAAGAAGTGACATTCCGGAAGTAATGAGATATGACGTGTTCATTTGGTTCAAATGGCTCTGAGCACTATGCGACTTAACTTGTGCGGTCATCAGTCGCCTAGAACTTAGAACTAATTAAACCTAACTAACCTAAGGACATCACA
Organism: Schistocerca piceifrons; assembly: GCF_021461385.2. Taxonomy (NCBI): domain Eukaryota; kingdom Metazoa; phylum Arthropoda; class Insecta; order Orthoptera; family Acrididae; genus Schistocerca; species Schistocerca piceifrons. Next base: position 664,062,419 of record NC_060138.1, read on the forward strand.
CACATCCATGCCCGAGGCAGGATTCGAACTGCGACCGTAGCGGTCGCTCGGTTCCAGACTGTAGCGCCTAGAATCGCACGGCCACCCCGGCCGGCAGATGACGTGTATAGTGTTATTCGTGGTAAGAAGAAAGAAGAAACGAATGAAGATAGTGGCATTTCAGATAATGATGAAAGGATTGAAGCTCCAAGTGATCGTACTTGCAATATTTTTAAATATAGGTTCAAGGAAAGTCGGTTCGCCAAAACTGGATCAAAAGAAGAGAAACAAGCCCTAAGAATCTCTCCTCTCTCTAATGTGGATAGCAAAATTATTAACAACTCTATAAGAAAAACATTTCAACACATGCGGCTGTCCTTATAAGATAATATAATGTGAAAGACTATTTCCAACTAGTGAACTGATTTTTAAATGGATCAATGATTATGCATATCCACTCTGCTTAGGGTTCATAGATTAAATTGGCTCTAACATGCTTTGAACAAAATCTGTGAAAATTTTCCTTGCGGAAAGAAATCCCATATCACCAAAACTGCCCTCAGTGTTCGTAGAGAAATTTTTCCGGTCCTGATACATGAAAAAAACAAGACGTAATACGTGTTAATTGGGGATATCTTAACAACATTCGTATTTCTGAAGACAGTCAGTTGTTTTCATCCTATGCAGATATAATTCAACAACTAATGGAAGAATATAACAGAACATATTTGAAAGTGGAGTGTATCCTCTGTACCTGATACTGAATATTCTATAGGACCCCTCACGTTGCTCCATGGAGCAACCGCCTTCCCGCATAGCCGCAACAAACAACATTTTCAACATGAGCGCGCAGCATCGCTAAAAAAGGAGAAACAGAAAGAGGGTGGAAGAGAGGGATCAACCTCTTTATATTCAGATTCATTCGTTAACGCTGCCATGGACTGTTAATTGTCATTTGCAAGTAGTCAACTGTACAGTTTTTGGTAGTCAATTGATGCTGGCCTATGCGTTTCTTAGCTTGAATGTGAGCAGAATTAGTTCCGAGCATAGACTTGCGGCATTGCGACAATGTATCTGCAATTCGAGTGCAGACGTGATATTTTTGCAAGAAGAATTATTTGACCATTTTTCTATTCACGGCTTGTCTGTTTTCTTTAATGTGACTCCTGAACTATCTAATGGTACTATTTTATTTTACAGAGAGGGAATACCACTGTCTGAGTTCGAAGTTCTTGATGTTGGCCGAGGAATAGACTACACTTTTTGTGACCTCACTTTAATTATTCTTTATGTCCATTGAGGATCTGGTCGTTCTGCAGATTATGAGCGTTTTTATAAAGAGGATATACTTTATTTACTTCGTAAAACTCCACAGAAACTTCTTTTAGGGGGAGATTTTAATTGTGTTTTGCGTCCTGTGGATCAGACCCTTAATTTTAATCTTTTTAAGGAACTAGGCAATATGGAGCGCACTTCACAAATACGAGATGCGTGGGTCTGCCAATATCCCACTCTCGTCAGGTATAAGCATTATACAGCTACACTACCGGCCAGTGAAATTGCTACACCAAGAAGAAATGCAGATGATAAACGGGTATTCATTGGACAAATATATTATACTAGAACTGACATGTGATTACATTTTCACGCAATTTGTGTGCATAGATCCTGAGATATCAGTACCCAGAAAAACCACATCTGGCCTTAATAAAGGCCTTGATACGCCTGGGCATTAAGTCAAACAGAGCTTGGATGGCGTGTACAGGTACAGCTGCCCATACAGGTTCAACACGATACCACAGTTCATCAAGAGTAGTGACTGGCGTATTGTGACGAGCCAGTTGCTCGGCCACCATTGACCAGACGTTTTCAGTTGGTGAGAGATCTGGAGAATGTACTGACCACGGCAGCAGACGAACATTTTCTGTATCCAGAAAGGCCCGTACGGGACCTGCAACATGCGGTCGTGGATTATCCTACTGAAACGCAGGGTTTTGCAGGGATCGAATGAAGGGTAGAGCCACGGGTCGTAACACATCTGAAATGTAACGTCCACTGTTCAAAGTGCCGTCAATACGAACAAGAGGTGACCGAGACGTGTAACCAAAGGCACCCCATACCAACACGCCGGGTGATACGCCAGTATGGCGATGACGAACACACTCTTCAAATGTGCGTTCACCGCAATGTCGCCAAACACGGATGCGACCATCATGATGCTGTAAATAGAACCTGGATTCATACGAAAAAATGACGTTTTGCCGTTCGTGCACCCTGGTTCGTCGTTGGGTACACCATCGCAGGCCCTCCTGTCCGTGATTGAGGGTCAAGGGTAACCGCAGCCATGGTCTTCGAGGAGATAGTCCATGCTGCTGCAAACGTCGTCGAACTGTTCGTGCAGATGGTTGTTATCTTGCAAACGTCCCTATCTGTTGACTCAGGGATCGAGACGTGGCTGGACGATCCGTTACAGCCAGTCATCTCGACTGCTAGTGATACAAGGCCGTTGGGATCCACACGGCGTTCAGTATTACCCTTCTGAACCCACCGATTCCATATTCTGCTAACAGTGATCGGATATCGACCAACGCGCGCAGCAATGTCGCGATACTATTAACCGCAATCGCGATTGGCGACAATCCGACCTTTATCAAAGTCGGAAACGTTATGGTACACATTTCTCCTCCTTACACGAGGCATCACCACAACGTTTCACGAGACAACGCCGGTCAATTGCTGTTTGTGTATGAGAAATCGGTTGGAAACCTTCCTCATGTCAGCACTTTGCAGGCGTCGCCACTGGCGGCAACCTTGTGTGAATGCTCTGGAAAGCTAATCATTTGTATATCACAGCATCTTCTTCCTGTCGGTTAAATTTCGCGTCTGTAGCACGTCATCATCGTGGCGTATCAACTTTAATGGCCAGTAGTGTACTTCCAGCAGCCGACTCGGTCACTTTTATATTTCTGACTCTTTATGTGGGCACCTGTTAGCAATAGACGATCCTTCCCCCGAGATTGTCGTTCGACAGATTTGGGCACGTAGCTTGCGTTCGCAAGACCGTTATCCTTTTCTCTTATGGAATGGTGGTCAGTGCATACCAAACTTTTGATCCGGAAACCGTTAATGGGCTACGGTGCTGAGAGGGCGAGGAATCTCAAAAAAATGGTTCAAATGGCTCTGAGCACTATGGGACTTAACATCTGTGGTCATCAGTCCCCTAGAACTTAGAACTACTTAAACCTAACTAACCTAAGGACATCACACACATCCATGCCCGAGGCAGGATTCGAACCTGCGACCGTAGCGGTCACGCGGTTCCAAACTGAAACGCTTAGAACCGCACGGCCACACCGGCCGGCGCGAGGAATCTCCGTCGACCCAAGAATTTTATTATTCCGTCTTCGGACAACTTTATGACGGTGCCAGACAAGCTTTCTTATGGATCATGGATGTCCTTCATGTTAAGGCGAAGCTTCTTCAGTTAAAGAAGCAACAATTTGAAGGACTCAGGTTGTGATCAAAATCCCTCACCTTCCTACAGGATGAACTGACCTGATATCATGTTATCCTCTTACGGACGCATCGGAAACGAGCATGTATCACGTCCCTTTCTCACACCGATGGTCACACACTGACATTCAAACGTGATATTTCCAGAGCGAGCTATAATTACTTTACCAACCTTTGAGATATCCCGTTACTGATACTATGGTCCCTGATGGATTTACCCTTCTCCTGGATTGCATTACCGCATTAAGTAATGACTTTCTGTGTGACTTTGTCTGCGATGTTACACATATCGCCATGTTGTTAATCCATCATGGGAGAAACCGCTGGGCCTTGACGGTATTCCTAAGGAACTTTATGTACATTTTTGGTCTCTTATAGGTGGCAGCATTACGTAGTCGGTAGATGAGGTGATCCGGGGGAGTTTGATTCCTGACCCATGCAAGGTTGGTAAAATCGCTCTAATTTCGAAGACAATCGGACACCCGGACATTAATAAATTTCGTCCGATCACACGACTTAATTTCGATTACAAAATAGTCGCCCGCTCGGTTAACAGCTTTGCTGTGTATCAAAACTGTGTGCTTGGGCGCACGATTCTGACTTCTGTTCTGACTTCTGTAGTCGAATGCCGCGAAGTTGTCTCGGTAGCTGCGGTCACTTCTGTCTCTGAAGCCTTGCCTTTATTGATTTTAAGCAGGTATTTGCCCGCGTGAGTCATGGATTCTTGATGTAGGTGCTCAAGGCGACTGGTCTCAGTCATACTGCATGTCAGGTACTGTCCAATATTTTTATTGGTATTCACGCATATGTCGTAGGGAATGGACAACTTACTCCCCAGATCACCACCCGATGGGACTTACCGCAGGGGAGTCCCCTATCCATGTCGCTTTTCGTCTTGTCTCTGAACCTCTGCTACTCCGTATTGCTGACTAGTTATGTGGCTAAAAGGTACTAAGAGAAACCTTCTCGGGACGAGCGAACGCGGATCATGTTATGGTTTTGTACGTCATTTCGATGACATATTCTTGCTCAAGGACATATTGGATTTTTTCTTCCTCTCTCTGGAAATGTACCCTATTACCATTGCAAGGTTTACAACACGTTGTCGTTCCATGTACAACGGTAGTTACTCGCCACAAATCGTTGGGGATTACTGTGGATCGCTGTCCGATGCAAACGACTGCACTCAATTGATAGGAGGTGACTAATCGAATTAAAGGGGAAATTCATGAACATGAACGCCGTTCCCTTAGTCGCCTTCACAAATGGGGAAATGTCAGATTCCTACATTTCCAGCAAAGTATACTATGCTGCACAAATATTCCCGTTCCCCTCGATGATAACGTGCAAATTGATGCAACTGTCCGCTCGTTAAATTTGGAAAAGTCATATACGTCGACTTCGATATGAATACTTGAGACACCCTGTCCCCTTGGAGGGTTGGGACTTCCCAATATCAGATGAAGGCTTCAATATTGTTTCTATGGAGCACCATTCCAACATGTACTCTAGAAACTCTATTAGATCTCCCTTACTTACGTGTCTTCGACCGGCCAGTTTGATTCCACCTGGCGGGCCGCAGTGTCCGAGCGGTTCAAGACGCTTCAGTCCGGAACCGCGCGACTGCTACGGTCGCAGGTTCGAATCCTGCCTTGGGTATGGATGTATGTGATGTCCTTAGGTTAGTTAGGTTTAAGTAGTCCTAAGTTATAGGGGACTGATGACCTCAGATTTAAAGTCCCGCTGTGCTCAGAGCCATTTGAACAATTTTTGACTCCGCCTGCCGACGTTGGCCGGATCAATTTGCGGCACGTTCGTGAATTTTATATTATAATACGTTTTCTGGAAGCTGACATTTTATCAGTAACACACCTTACCACCAGATCCTTGGTTTCTCTTACAATCATCTCTCTGCCGTGCTGAAGTGGCCGCGCCATTGGTATCCTGGAAGACAGTGTGGTTTCACATTAGTCTTCGTATCCTCCTGATGGAAGTCGTCTCGTCGTGGTACAGGGTCATTCGCAGTCTCATCCCGACCAAAGAACGCCTCCATCGCATTGATCTTAGTCCGACTGAGCTTTGCCAGAAATCTCATGAACCTGATACTCAGACTTGTCTCTTGTGGATAACAACACTGGCTCCGGATTCACCGACAACTGGCTTCCCTTGCCCGATCCGCTGAAGCTGCCTTATCGGTTAAACTTCTTCTGTATCCGGCCTTTTCTGTTTTCCCTCGGACCACAACTAATTCGAACGCGTGGCTCCTTGGACACTACGCCGACTATGTAGTCGGGTGTGACAACGATCACGACCCACTCGTTTTCCGCCAATATATGATGAATGCTCATTGGAAGTGACAGAGATTCCACGTTATCGTTCTATACCTGCAAATATGTTTCCGCTTGTCGTTAATCGTCAAGGAACTGGATAGCTTTGCTTTCTTTTTCCTTGTTCTGGAGCCTTCTCTCATTGTGTTCTTCCTAGAGAAAAAATTGCTCCTTTCTGAGTACCGGAACTGTGGAAATTATGTCTATCAAGTTTTCTTTTTTTTTTTAAATATATGACAAAATATAAAGAAAAAATTTAAAAAGTATATAAAAATAAAAATAATAAAAAACGTGAAATAAAAGAAAGCAACTTACTACCATGTCCATGTATGTGAGGATCCAACATAGTGACAGGCGGGGTAAGAGGCGCCGTGGCCAGGCCTCGGGTCTCGATCACTGCCTCTCATGTCCCCACCCAGCCTAAAGCTGACTGTGTCCGATCACTCCTGCAAAATAAAGTCTAAAGAGCCAGAAAAAAAGTGGTATTGGACTAGCGCCGTCCACTGACAGTCCAGATGTCCATCTTTCATTAAGTCCACATTTAGCAGCAGGCAGACAAGGACGTCTACTGCGTCCCGTCAGTCTTACTACGTTCAGCGCGCTGTGAAAGATCTCTATAGGCAAGACATGATAAAGATCACTTGTGTTGTCAATACAAGCCGGCAGCTGTTGCCGAGCGGTTCTAGGCGCTTCAGTCCAGAACCGCGCTGCTGCTACAATCGCAGGTTCGAATCCTGCCTCGGGCATGGATGTGCGTGTTGTCCTAAGGTTAGTTAGGTTTAAATAGTTCTACGTATAGGGGACTGATGACCTCAGATGTTAAGTCCCATAGTGCTTAGAGCCATTTGAACCATTTTTTGTTGGCTAGACAGCTTTCCGACTGTTTGACCATGTGATCAATCATATATCGGAAAAGTAAGATACTTTCCAAACGCACAGAGCTTACAACGGAGTATGACAGGTGAAAATCTGTTTCTCAAAGCATGCTCCTTCGTACCTGGGTGGATATCATGCCATCATCATGAACGACGACCAATCTAGAACATGTTCCGACTGCGGTCAACACCGTGTTAGATCAGCAGGCCTGCAGCATTATCTTACAAGCTCTCCAACACATTATTTTGTTGTACCCACAGAGACTGCAATTCTCCCCCTCCATTAATTCAAGCCTCCCTCGCCACCCTCGGTGTGCGGCGAAAGGAGCGATGTGCTGAAGTAAACAGAAACCGCAGGAGGGCAGGACTTCACAACGACGGAGCTTTCGACGACACCGACGACGGCTACTGTGACCACAGACCACCAATCGGCTGTGGTTATATCTCAAGAGATGGACGTGGACGCTAGGGTCATGCCAACATCGGTTTTCCTTACGGACAATGAGATACCAACTGAATATCCACCGCACACGAATACGGACGTTCATGGCTGTGAACAGCTATCAAGTCGGCCCACAAGAAAAGCGTGATTTTAAGAAGAACACCGCTTACAGTTGTTAAAATAGTTGTTTACTAAAACACGAACAGCTTCGCTCTTTAAGCCGCATCATGTGTAGTAGAAAGCAAAGTACAGTGTCACCACATTTTGCGGATATTAAAATTAGCCTAAAAGATACAACGATAAAAGATCATAGGCATGCTCATCGCTCCTAGTAAATATTTACTCACCATAGTCCTGACGATATTCTCTTAATAGTAAATTTTGACTAGGAGCAATGGGTATGCCTATGGTCTTTTAACTTTGTGGGTGTAATTCAGACATTCTTTTACTAATTTTAATATCTGCAAAATGTGGTGACACTGCACTTTGCTTTTCTTCCTAACATCATACCTCTCAACAACTACGGTTGCCCAGAATATATAGTAGTTCCTCACCACAAGAAACGGCGGCGGGCTCGTTTTAAGCAACACCACCTTCACGCGCCTGGCCTGAAAGAGGATGATGACGATATTGATTTGTAAGAAACGCCGATCAAGATACTGATATCACAACACTCCTCAGCCAGACGCCGGCGTCGGACGGCCAGGACATCGATCCTACAGCGTCGACCAATGGCACAGCGGCCCGTGACGAAGGAAGTGGTGAGTCAACATTTAGACAAACACGAGCTATTGTTGCGTGGGCTGGTGACGTTGAGGTTGCCGATGATGTGACGATGGGAAAGTGGAGGGACCTGGCATTTCGTTTGTCACCTCCGACCACCAGCCCCGTTAAGAGGGTCGCAGGCCGTTAAAAGTTCGGGGATTTTCTCTCTCCCACTTGTCTGCTACGACGACACCTGTAGCTGGCGGGCCTAGGCAACAGACCTTCCGTCTCCTTTTTTTCTCCATGTCATCAGTCTTCTGACTAGGTTGATGCTCCCCGTCAAGAAATCATCTCTTGTGCCACCCTCTTCATCTATGACTCTTCCTCTACAGTTTTTGCCCTCTACAGCACCCTCTAGTACCATGGAAGTCATTCCCTGATGTCTTAACGGATGTCCTATCATCCTGTCCCGTGTCAGTGTTTTCCACATATTCCTTTCCTCTCCGATTCTGCGCAGAACCTCCTCATTCCTTACCTTATTAGTCCACCTAATTTTCAACTCTCTTCTGTAGCACCACATCTCAAATACTTCGAATCTCTTCTGTTCCGGTTTTCCAACAGTCCATGTTTTACTACCATACAATGCTCTGCTCCAAACGCAGATTCTTAGAAGTTTCTTCCTCAAGCTAAGATCTATGGTCGATACTCTTGGCCAGGAATGCCCTTTTTGCCAATGCTAGTGTGCTTTTGATGTCCTCCTCACTCCATCCATCATTGGTTATTTTGCTACCTAGGTAACACAATTCCTTATCTCCATCTGATTCGTGACTATCAATCCTGATGTTAAGTTCCTCGCTATTCTCGTTTCTGCCACTTCTCATTACTTTTGTTCTTCTTCGATTTGCTCTCAATCCGTACTGTGTACTCATTAGACTACTACTTCCATACAGCATATCATGTAATTCTTCCTCACTTTCACTCAGGAGACAATGTCATCAGCGAATCGCATCGTTGATATCCTTTCACCTTGAATTTTAATCCCACTCCTGAACCTTCCTTTTGTTTACATCATTGCTTTTCTATGTACAGATTGAACAGTAGGGACGAAAAGCTATATCCCTAACACCGTTCCTAATCCAAGCACTTCGTTCTTGGTTGTCCACTCTTATTATTCCCTCTCGGCCCTTGTACATATTGCATATTAACCGTCTCTCCCCATAGCTTACCCCTATTTTTCTCAGAATTTCGAAATCTTGCGCCATTTCGCATAGTCGAACGCTTTTTCCAGGTCGACAAATCCTATGAACGTGTCTTGATTTTACTTTAGTCTTGCTACGATTAGCAACCGCAACATCAGAATTGGCTCTCTTGTGCGTTTATCTTTCCTACAACCAGACTGATTGGCATCTAACAGATCCTCAGTTTACTTTTCCATTCTCCTGTATATTATTCCGATCAACAATTTCGATGCATGAGCTTTTAAACTGATTTTGCGATAGTTCTCGCACTTACACTTGCAGTCTTCGGAATTGTGTGGATGATATTTTTCCGGAAGTCAGATGGTTTACCTCCAGACTCATATATTCTGCACACCAACGTGAATAGTCGTTTTGTTGTCACTTCCTCACAATGATTTTAGAAATTCCGATGGAATGTTAACTCTCTTTTCTGCCTTATTTGACCCTAAGTCCTCCAAAACTCTCTTAAATTCTGATTCTAATACTTGATGCTCTACCTCGTCCCTTTCGACTCCTGTTTCTACTTCTATCACATCAGACAAATCTTCCCCCTCATAGAGGTCTTCAGTGTACATTTTCCATCTATCCGCTCTCACCTCTGCATTTCACAGTGGAGTTCCTGTTTCATTTTTAATGTTACCACAGTTGCTTTTAGTTTCACCGAAGATTATTTTGACTTTCCTATATGCTGTGTCAATCCTTCCGATTATCATATCTTTTCCGATTTTTTCACATTTTTCATGCAAACATTTCGTCTTTCTTCCCTGTGCTTCGTATTTATTTCGTATCCCAGCGACTTGTATTTCTGTATTCCTGAATTTCTCTGAACATTTTTGCTCTTCCTTCTTTCATCGATCAGTTGAAGCATTTTTTGAGTTACCCTTTGTATCTTCGCAGTTACTTCTTTCGTACACATGTTTTTGTTTCGAACTTCTGTGATTTCCCTTTTTGGAGACATCCAACTATGCTACGCACTGAGCTATTCCTTACTGCTGTATCTATGGTTTAGAGAATTTAAAGCGTATCTCCTCACTCCTTAGTGCTTCCGACAGATAGCGGATTTATCTCCCTTCGCCGTGAAGGTTTGACGGCCACGTACGTACAATACCTTTACGTTTAACGCCTTGCAGCTCGTTAACGTCTACTCTCCTTTTGGCTCAGGACGATGGCGAGAACTCTTGCGTTTCTTGACGGAGGATGTAGCGCAACCCTGCCAGGTCCGACTGGATGACTTGGTGGTAGGTGGGCCTACCGTCCAGCTGCCGTGACATTCACCTTGCCCGGCACTCGAGATTCTCATACGGGTCTTTCATCAGGTCGACATGCCGCGAAACATACATCTTGAGGGCCCCTGATTTGCCCAACTTGTCAGAAGCTCTTCGAGTAGGGTAGATCGGTTTTACGTCACACATACCCTAATGGCGGCGAAAAGTGTTGTGAAAGTATGGCCCACGTCTTCACCGACCAGCCAGCCGCGGTGGCCGTGCGGTTCTGGCGCTGCAGTCCGGAACCGCGGGACTGCTACGGTCGCAGGTTCGAATCCTGCCTCGGGCATGGGTGTGTGTGATGTCCTTAGGTTAGTTACGTTTAAGTAGTTCTAAGTTCTAGGGGACTTATGACCTAAGATGTTGAGTCCCATAGTGCTCAGAGCCATTCGAACCATTTGAACCTTCACCGACCCGAAGGCATACACTGTGTGATCAAAAGTATCGGGACACCTGGCAGAAAATGACTTACAAATTTGTGGCACCCTCCATTGGTAATGCTGCAATTCAATATGGTGTTGGCCCACCCTCAGTCTTGATGACAACTTCCAGTCTGGCAGGAATATGTTCAATAAGATGCTGGAAGATTTCTTGGGAAATGGCAGTCCATTCTGCACTGAGAAGAGGTGCCGATGCCGGTCGATGAGGCCTGGCACGAATTCGACGTTCCAAAACATCCCAAAGGTGTTCTATAGGATTTAGTATAGGACTCTGTGGAGGCCAGTGAATTACAGGGATGTTATTGTCGACACAGGCCGTGCATCACGAACGGGTGCTCGATCGTGTTGAAAGATGTAATTGCCATCCCCGAATTGCTCTTCAACAGTGGGAAGCAAAAAGGTGCTTAAAACATTAATGTAGGCCTGTTCTGTGATAGTGCCACGCAAAACAACAAGAGGTGCAAGACCCGTCCACAAAAAATGCCACCACACTATAACACCTTCGCCTCCGAATTTTACTTTTGGCACTACACACGCTGGCATGAAGTTCACCGGGCATTCACCATACCCATACCCTGACATCTGATTCTTCTCGTTGTGCACCGTGATTCGTCACTGCACACAACGTTTTTCCACTGTTAATCGTCGAATGTTTACGCTACATACACCAAGCGAGGCGTCGTTTGGTATTTACCGGCTTGATGTGTGGCTCGACCATGATATCCAAGTTTTCTCACCTCCCGCCTAACTATCATAGTACTTGCAGTGGATCCTGATGCAGTTTGCAATTCCTGTGTGATGTCTGGATAGATCTCTACCTATTACACATTAAGACCCTTTTCATCTATCGGCAGTCTCTGTCAGTCAAATGGTTCAAATGGCTCTGAGCACTATGGGACTTAACATCTGAGGTCATCAGTCCCCTAGAACTTAGAAGTACTTAAACCTAACGAACCTAAGGACATCACACACATCCATGCCCGAGGCAGGATTCGAACCTGCGACCGCAGCGGTCGCGCGGTTCCAGACTATAGCGCCTAGAACCGCTCGGCCACTCCGGTCGGCAGTCTTTGTCAGTCAACAGACGAGGTCGGCCTGTACGATTTTGTGCTATACATGTCCCTTCACGTTTCCACTTCACTATCACATCGGAAACAGTGGACCTAGGGATGTTTAGGATGGTGGAAATCTCGCGTACAGACGTATGACACAAGAGACACCCAATCACCTGACCACGTTCGAAGTCCGTGAGTTCCGCGGAGCGCCGCATGCTGCTCTCTCAAGATGTCTAATGACTACTGAGGTCGGTGATATGGAGTACCTGGCAGTTGGTGGCAGCACAATGCATCTAATATGAAAGACGTATGTTTTTGGGGGTGTCCGGATACTTTTGATCGCGTAGTGTATGTCTGTGCTATTTCCTCCGTTCACTCCGTGTATGTATGAGTCGACTCCGCTGGAAGTCAAATACCGACCATCTTGTCTCACAAGTGCCTAGGGATGCAGTGGAGACCACGTGACACGAAGCCGTCGCGCTCACTTCTTACTGGAACTAACTTGGTGGATCAAATATGACAAGCCTGCTCTCCGGCAGTCACTGAAGGCGAATGGTAGAGACACTCAACTTGGAGACGACACATGTTCGAATTTTATTGTACCATCCTACAAGAATGTTCCACTAAGCCATTCTCACCAAAGCGCCAGATGCTGATCAATCACGCCAAAGCTAAGATCTTCGCCCAGGTGAACCCTCAGATACACAGTGTCACTATAAGGGTCCACCCTCATGACAGGGTTTCTTAAGAACGACCTTCGATGCCCAAAGTTAACTTGGAGCGTAGAAAGCGGCAGAGGGCGTGGATGTATAACTTGATTATTGACGATCGCCAACTTGTAGAGATGCAGTAGGACGTTATAGTAGTCTCCCATGAGCATTAATCGCGCCTCTACGCAGGAGAGCGGACAGATCTTCTGAAGGTAGCCACCATTTCCGGATTACTCCATGGTACAATTCCTCCAGATATGACTTATTGCAGGACGCGACGATTCTCTGTGTATAGAGGCTGCTAACAAATCGCTGCGACCTGACCGGCTCCCGTTACAGTTTTACAACTTTCCAACGGCTGTTGATACCACGCTGGACTGTGATTTGTCGAGCAAGAGACACCAGCTTCGAGTCCCGGTCCGCCATATATTTCCACTCGTCGCCACTGATTCCGCATAACGATCCGATGCAGTTGATATAATTGCTTCACTCGCCTTCCTTTACTTCTCTCCCTCCCCCCCCCCACCCCTCTCCTTTCTGTTTACATAATCTCATTTACGAACATTTGAGTGATGCTATAAAACTCAGTAAGTATTATTGTACTCACGTGTGTGGAAATAATTTATTTGTATCAAGTGAAACAATCTTGTGATATATTTGTGCGTGTCGATCATTTATTTTATGCGTAGGGAGAATCTATGTTGGTTTCTGAGTACGCTTACGCCCGCGTAAACATTTTGCTGTCTTAAAAGACAGGCGGCTAGAATCGCTGTTCATTGTACAGCAAAGACAACAGTGAGACTGCGACCGTTCCTTTCCCACTTTTCTGGCTACAAGCTGGCCTAAATAAATGTGGTGCACAGTGACCTCGTTCGTGTGCGCCACACTTGCGCATACGTCAGCCGCGTCTGTCAACTCGCAGAATTTACAGGTACATCTAATCCGAATGAGCAAATAATACTGAAGCTCAGTCGTCGTCCTAATGATTTATGGTATCAAATAGTAAATAGGCGCAACAGCCACTGTGAGCTAATTTTTTGTAGTTTATTAAGTTGTTGCTGTTGTTGTTGTTCCGTCAGAAGACTGGTTTGATACAGTTCTCCATGCTACTCTTCACAGTGAAATATTCTTCATCTCTGCATAACTACCGCATCGTAAGTCCATTTGAACCTGCTTACTGTATTCAAGCCTTGGTCTTCCCCTACAACTTTTACCCGTCACACTTCCTTCTTTCACCAAATTGACAATTCCTTGATGTCTCAGGACGTGGTCTATCGACCAGTTCCTTCTTTTAACTAAGTTGTGCCATAAATTTCTTTTCTTCCGATCCGTACTTCTACATCTCTTATTCGATCTATCCATCTAATGTTCAGCATTCTTCTACAGCACCACATTTTAGAACCTTCTAATCGCTACTCGTCTGAATTGCTTGTTGACCATATTTACATAGCTACACTCCCGACAAAGACTTTCAGAAAAGACTTCCTGACACTTGAATTGATAGCAGGTGTTAGCAAATTCCTCTTCTTCAGAAACACTTTTCTTGGTGTTGCCAGAATGCATTTTATAATCGCTCTACTTTGGCCATCGATAGTTATTTTGCTGCACAAACAGCTAAATTAATCCATTACTTTTAGTGTCTCATTCCCTTACCGAATTCCCTCAGCTTCGCTTAGTTTACTTCAATTACTTTCCATCACCCTTAATTTACTTTTGTTGATCGTCACCTTATAATTGCTTTCCATGACACTATCCATTCCATACACCTGCTATTAGTCAACCGCCTTCTCTAACAGTATTATAATGCTATCCGCAAACCTTTTTTAATTATTCATTCTGAACTTTGCTTCTTTTAAAAATTTCTACTTGGTTTCCTTCACACTTTGCACAATGTACAGACAGAATAACATCGCCCATAGCTTACAACGCTGCCTCATTCACGATTTTCTTTCACGTCCTTGCCATTCAAGTTGTAAATAACTTTTCGCTCCATGTATTTTAACCGTAACATCTCTAATTCTCAAAGAATGTAGTCCAGTCAACATTGTCGAAAGCTTTTTCTAGATCTAAAAATTCTATAACGTATGTTTGCCTCTATTCAGCCTACTCTCTTACCTCGCGTGTACTTACATTTCCCCGGAATCCAAACTAATCTTCCTTGAGATCAACTGTTATCAGTTCTCGTATTCTTTTGTAAATATTGCATGTCAGTATTTTGCAACCATGGATTATTAAACTGATGTTTCGGTAGTATTCATACCTGTCACCTCCTTCTTGGAACTTCTCCCTAAAGTCTGCGGATATTTCCCCTGTGCCGTATACATAGCACTCCAGACGAAGTAAATTTGTCATCGCTCACGCTCCTAAACGTGCCTATAATTCTGACGGAGTGTTATCTTCTCCAGCGACCTTGTTTCGCTTTAGGTCTTCCATTGCTCTATTGAATCGTTCTTTCAAATTCTTCTAGCAGTACCATATCTCCCATCTCTGCAGGACCATATCTCCCATCTCTGCTCTGGAAATGCCTTACGGTATGAAACCTGTTCCTGAAATATATCTTATCATATTATAACCAATCTGAAACCTTTTAATGACCATGTAACGCCGGAAATGCATATCCTCCTATTTCCATCTATTGCACTGCAAATTTTTTTCCTTATTTTGTTACCTGAAGATATAACATTTCTGTATCTTTATATATTGTAATAGTTTTACTATTTGTATATATATATATATATATATATATATATATATATATATATATATGCATTTATGTCGATGTATAATTGGTTTGTTTTCTAATATTATTTGTATTTTACGCTGGGTCTTGCCTAGGGAAAACTATGCTATCGAACGAATACATCGATAGGTCGTGTGAAGAGCCAAAGTGTTTAGGATCTTTGGTAGTGTTAACTCTGTTGCGTGGAGCACGAGCAGAGAGAGTCTGGCTGGAGTAGTGCAGTGGAGCAGGTGTGTTGTGTGACGCTCCCGCGAGTTGCTGCGCTTTCGGGATTGGGCAGCATGTAATTGCACTCGACTTGCTATGATAGTTTCTGACACGGTGTCGCGGACGGGAAGCATTAGCTGGCGCACATCAAGAGCCCGTTTCGCCTGGTGACCGTGTCGAGAAGAAGGCGTATCAACATCCAGCTTCTGCAACAGCGACGGCCGACAATGAGTGTCTGTCGCCACCTCTTCGATCGACGGCTTCAAACCTTCAATCAACCAACAAGGAAGACTGGAAGCACGTAAAGTTTTAGAACTGTATGGCAGACCTCAGCTTTTCAAACTGTTCAGATCACAAAATTACAGCAACGTAGCATGAACCTTTGTTGCTCATTGTCCCAGTTGCATTACCAAGCAGGGTCCCTTCCTTTTCTGGAATGAACCCGAGTGTCGTTGAAATTCAAACGCCAGCATCATTCGATTTCACTGCTTTAATTTCAAAGTTCAGTTAAGGTATTCATAGTTGGCTACAATATTTAGATTACACAAGCACAAATTAAGAGTGCGAGTTTTGTTACCGTATTTTAGCTTACCTGTGACTGCAGCTCAGCTTGGTACGTACTAAATTTTACTATGGTTAATTGTTCAGAATCATTTAATTCAAGTTCAAAGTTAAATCTCTTATTTCTAAATTGCGTAGATTCAAGTAGCTTTTGAAATGATTGTTGAGGTAGTCCAAGACTAACCGTATCTTACTGAATTTCGATGTGCTTCAGAAAGAAAGCTCACTATTAACTTTAGTCACTAAATTAACTTTCGATTTTCCGGTTTTATTAATTCTTTTACTAAATTAAGTCAGAGTGTAGCGAAATTTATTACTTCTGACAAACTTTCAGTTTTCACACCACACGTGTCAACCTTCAGTTGCCACGCTTCTAGTGCTAATTATATGTGTAATAACCTTTCTTTTTCAGTTACTATAGTAATTGTCCTTAGGACTGGCGACCGTAATTTCCCCCAAATCTCAAATATCTAATTAGCGCCAATTAATTGTTAACGTGACGACCGCACATTTACTTTCTTTATTAACTTTACCCCTTTTCAAAATTAATTTCCACCAGTTTCATTTGCATTTTTCCTTTCATTTAGATGTAACCCTTTCCTCCCTCTTTAGCGACAGATTAACTTCTGTGACGATTGCTTTTCCCAAATTTCCATTAGGTACACGCGGTTTAATTTTTCACTGTCATTAAGGTCGATAAGTGAGGGGGAAGTTACAACCAGAACTCTTCCACGTAGACAACCTTCATTCATGACTCTTAAACCAAGTATTATCAATCATTAGCGTTCGCTCCGTGCAAAATTCTACAAGGCGACTTCCTTCTCCCAGTCCACGTTTTCTATCTCTTTCTTTTCCTACTTTAGAACTCCTGTCATTCGTCACAATTAAATTTTCATCTCGTATAACTATCGTAGTAATTTCCTTTGTCTCATCATTCATTCTTTCGATCTTTTCTGCGTGCGCGTAGCCTAGTTCGCTTATACACTTATATTAACTCTAGTAAGTAGATGCCACTTTTCTGTATTGGTACCGATAATGCGTTCACTATGCTCTTCGTAGTAGCGTGTTAGCATTCCTATGTTATTATTCGTTATTTGGTTTATGTCTGCGTTATCACTATTTGATTTTGTGTTGCTAATCCTATACTAATCCGATCAGAAGCCTTTCCTGCCACCGCATGTCACCAATTCTCACCGTATCTTACGTCAGCCTATCCATTTCCGTCCTAAAATCCTGTAACCTATCCGATTACGGTATCTAAGATTGCACCCACCAACCCCTAGACTGCTAGTTTAGTTTTTACTAATGACGACTTCTTCCTGAGTGGTTCCCGTCTCGAGATCCGAATGGGGATATCTCATCATTAAGCTGTACAAAAAAGCTGCATGGCTACGGGATATAATAACGACTAGAGTTTCCCGTTAGTGTAAGCCACTCGCTGTACCAGCAGGGCAAGGTCGGTTTGGCTACAGTATAACGACTGCAACAATTTTAACGGCTGTTGCCCCTCTTGATGTACCACAGGTTAGTTTGGCTTCTCCACAGATATCTCTCCACCGTTGTTGCACCTACTGTACAGCTATCTGTATCGTTCAGGTACGCAAGCCTCTCAACTTGGCTAGGCCCATGGACCTTGGAGGGTTTATTCGTATATCAGCGTAAAACTTGCAAATGTTCGTATACACAAGTCAAACACTGATTCAAGCCATAATAGCAGTACTCTCACCAGTTTACTTAGCAGTTATAATTAATTTATGTATAGAAATATTAATTAATAACATAATATAGTTCTGCCTCTGTCACTGAAGGATTTCATCTGTAGTTCTCAATCACCTAGAACAGCTCTTTGATCAGTGGTCCTATTTTATGGTACGCTAAAGAGTGAAGCTGGTTGACTCGCAAATAATGTACAGAACTAGTCTAGGGCTTTAGCAGGTCCTGGTGCCTGGAGGAGTTTTAACGGTTTCAACTTCCTCAGTACACAATAAATATTAATTATTATATACTTCATCTTGACAGCAGTTCTGCATTTCGTCGGCAGAAAAATTTCGTCCATTTCCTTTGTCGTGACAAATTCTAGTCGCTACTAAGAGCACAGCACACGACAATCGGCGTAAGTAGTAGAAGAGACACGGAATTAGCCTATTAGAAGTCTATAGATAGCGAGGAAAGGTGTGCGAACGCAGAGAAATGTAAATCCGCCTCGCTTCCGCTAACGAAGCGCGAAGCTGTGCGCAGACGGCGCGGCCCACCGCCGCCCGGCTGTCCTCAGAGTTGTTTGCTCACCGGAGCGTCGCAGCGCCGCTCGACGCTTTCTCATAACCGAGCTGTGGCGCCTCCCTGCTCTGCTCTGCTACTCCTCACCCCCCCCCCCCCCACACCCCCGCCCATTCCTGCGACGCGATTCTGCTCCACCTAGTGTCGCGATACGACTCAGAGAAGAATGTAAATATAAATATTTTCCTCCAGCAGCCTCTAAAGCAATAAGCTCCGCGATCACACACCAGCTGCTACGGCAGTGTCCTCATTTCTCTGTAAACAGACATCGAGTGCCGACTGCCGCTTGTGGCGGTGAGGCTGGATTGAGTCATAAGTTGAAAGCAAACCGGACCAACGCGCCACTAGAAATTATCGCGAAACGAAGCAAGACAAAACAAATCTTTCATATCTGCAGAGTACGCTTTGGAGGAGCAACCACAGATTCTGTAATATCAGACAAGTAACTCTGATGTTTGTCTTCAAATATTACCTCTCATAGTATCAGTAAATGAGCTGCAACGTGAGACTGCAGGCAGAGAAGACAAGAAACTGTTTCTCTTCTTGTCTTCATGAAATAATAGGTCCACCGTAACTCTCTTTCCTGACTGTTACCCCGTTGTACGGAGTCTACTTTTTTCATTATTTCAGAATATTTATAAGTAGAAATGCAATGCAATGCAGAATTTGTACGGAATTTGAAATTTGATCTTTTATCTTAAATTTGACGTCCCTTTTCTCACCCCACGCCCTCGTCCCATCCCTCCCCCACTCGCCTTCCCTCTCTTCCCCTCCTCAACTTTTCCTCACCCCCATTCCTAAGCCATTCACCCACACTCTTACCCCTTGTAATCCACGGCCTTTTTTTTAATGGGTAAATCAGCGAGATTAAAAGCTTAGTATATTACTCTCTAATCATATTCCTCAACATCCTAAGCCAGACAGTACAAGCAAATAAGCCAATCAGAGAGGTTCTAAGCTACTTGTGTTGCATATTATTAGATGTTTCAATCAGAATTGCTTGCCATCAAAATAAAACAGCAAACCAATAAGCTTTCTGCTGTAATCATAGTCTGGGGATAAAATAACTGATGGCAATCGTGTTTATCCACCGACACCGGACAAGTGACTTTCAGGTAAAATTTCTTGTCTGTACGGGAATATGTATAATAGATGTACGAGTACAGTTTGTAGAGACATGTCAACGACATATACGAATTTGGGCGCAGGCTCTGCGTCGATCAGAGATAGCCAACTGGTAAGTCCACGCTCGTGATAAGCGGCGAATCCGGGTTCGATTCCCGCTCCGACAAAGATTTTCTTTATCACCATTCCATTGTACAGCTGATGGTTGCCCAAATTCGCAACTGCGAACACATTTAATGTATTTCATAACGACTGTAGTCGCCGCAGTGCCCCTTCTTTTGGACATGCATGCATGTCCAAAGGAACTTTGCATCGTCATTCGGAATAACACAGGCACTGCAATACCGTGTCGTGTTTTTATCTATGTTAAACGTACAGCAAAGTTCCGAAACAGTTAATAAGAAAAAACTGTAATATAATTATGCATTTCAAACTTGGCTAACTATTGTGAGGCGTATGCTAACTGATCATACTTCCTTATATTACCTTTAATTCTTTCTTCGTTATTTTTTCGAGTTATAAGCAAAGATGGTGACTTAAACAACAGGTGTTACCATATTAATTTCCATAACTATGACAGCATTTAATTGACACTATTCATGCTACGTAGGAGCAGTTGAATCTTGCGATATAAATTGAGATGATTGCTTACACCCAGTTCAGTTGCTGATTGAGTTGCAGTTGTCAACAACGGCAACTTGCCTCACAGTTCCATTGGACAGAAGATTAATATTAAATGTCAGCTGTTGAAATTTCAAAGAAATATCCGGAAGAAGCTATTGTTGCTGCAAAACAAGGGAGACTGCAGATCAGTTTTTACTGGAACAAGTATTTAAACCCATTTCTCAACAGCTACAAGAGATAGATTCAAGAAAGAAAACTATTACAAAAGCAGAAGAAAGACAAAGAAGAAGACGGAAAGGCTGAAGCCAAAGAAAACAAAATATTTGTGGAAGCAGAACGCAGAGATAGAAGTGGAGATATTGAGGGAGGAGGAGAAGAAGAGGAATACGACGAGGAAGATATTGCACATTAATATGATGAAGGAGAATCATGAAAGACAATTATGGCATAGAAAGGAGATAGATTGACAATATCATTTTTAATGAACCATTAGACAAAATGTGTTAAACTGTATACTGCACACATTCGATCCGATAAGAAGAATGTCGGTGAATGGTGATGCAACAGTAGGTATTGAAGGAGATGATTTAAGCATTCAAAATGTAAGATATCCAGGAACTAGAGGACTACATCCTCTTCAGTCCCCAGGTATCATATGATACCTCCAGGTATTATTTTTTTCTGGGGCGCGTACGCAGCGGAATCTTTTTGGCCTGTGGTATCATACACGATAGACACCGTGCTTGCCGCAACTCGCTTGTTCGTGCTTCTGCCACTAGGTGGCAGCACTGATTGGAAAATAGAGATTCTGGAACTGCACAGCATGTCTCGGCGAAATAAAGGTAAAGACTTAAATTTTATAAATTCCATGTGCTTTCACAACTTAGGAAAGCTCTACGGACAATACTCACTCAATAGTCAACAATAAATTAATGTTATACAGGATTCATAAAAGTTAATGTTTTGGGTATCATATACTATACCCTGGGACTCAATGCCGATTTTGTTCACGTCAGTGGAAGTGAGATTATATTTGTTTTCCGCTTGATTCTCAGGCTTAACTGATGAAGAGATCACTGAGTTGGTCAACAGAACTGATCCAGATGAGTCTGACGTAAAGTCTCATGATGAAGATGACGCTTTGATACAAAGAAATCAAAGTGACGAAAGTTCATCAGATGAAGAAACGGTACCTCTTGCTAAAATCCGAGAAGGAAGGGAGTTTTGGCGGCATACAGATGTGTAAGAATAAGTGTGCTATTAAAGAAATTGCGGTCTATTACTATATGGTTTACTTTAAAAAAACTAATTTGCCTTTTTCTCTAGTTTTCAGGTGCTTAGCACTTGCAAAAACCTCCGATCCAACATTGTTGCCAGCACGTCAGTAGCCACAGATGAACTCAAGAAACCATTTGAATACTTTTGCAAATACTTTCGTGGTTCATTTTTTGAGGATATGTCTCAATTCACAAATCATAGGCATGTCAGTAAAACAGAAAAATCACTAAATTGTACTGTAGAAGAAATGCACAAGTTTTTGGGAGTGAGTATTGTTGCAGCACTTATAGGTGTACCACGTCTAAGAATGTACTGGGAGAGGAAAAATAGGTACCCACTAGTTGCAGACAGTGTTTCAAGAGACAGATTTTACCTACTGAGGAACAATATAAAATTAGTTGACGACAATGCTGTTAGTGAACAGTAAAAGCAATACCACTTTTGGAAAATATAACCAGTATTGGAGACTGTTAGAAAGGGATGTTTAGAAAACCATCGGTCAACGGAAATATCTATCGATGAGCACATGATTCCGTTTCATGGACAAGTGAAAATGAAGCAGTATGTAAAGGGAAAACCTAACCCAGAAGGTTAGAAGAATTTTGTCATGGCAAACCCTAATGGCATACCCTTTGATTTCTGTATATATGAAGGAAAAGGGAAAGAAATTCAGTCTGAAAAAGTGCCTCCTCCAGAGACGTTAGATGTAGGAGGCAGAGTAGTGCTGAAACTTAGTGATACATTGACAGAGAAGTCGTCAATTTATGTTGACAGATATTTTACTTCTGTTCCCCTCCTAGACGAGTTACTGAGAGACAGGAACATTACTGCCACTGGCACAATAATGCTGAGTCGGATCCCCAAAAGTATACGGTTTGAGGAAGATGCAACAATGAGAAAAACAAGAGGCAGCCATGATCAGTTGGTAAGGAAAGACAGGAACCTAGCAATTATCAAATGGCTTAACAACCGAGCGATTTATTTGCCTTCGACAGAGTCAGGTGTTGAGCCAATTGAAAAATGCACTCGGTGGTCTAAAAAAGAGAAAAAGTACATTGAAGTTCCTCGCCCATGTGTAGTAAAGGTATACAATACTTACATGGGAGGTGTTGACCTGTTAGATAGGATGGTGGGAAAGTATGGCATGAGAGCCTGGACCCAGAATTGGACCATCAGAGTGATTCGTCACGTTATTGATTTTGCAGTTGTTGCTGCATTGTTGAAATACAGAGACTGCAATGCAGAATGGTATTGCAAAGAAACATATAGTGCCATACTATCAGTTCAAGTTTGATTTTGATATATTTTCACCAATGGTCAAGTTTACTGATCCAACCTGTGGAGCAAGAACTAGACTCAGAAGATGAAGATTATTTGCAAGATAGGAAAAGACCAAGACGTCCCATCCCACAACCACCAATGGAAGAAAGAAAAACAAGCAAGCTTCATTTGCCTGAAATGATGAACCATGTTAAGAATAACAAGTCAAAATGCCGGATAGAAGGCTGTAGAGGATGTGAGCAGTGCAAAGTGTTCCTTTGCTTCACTGCTGACAGCAACTGTTTTAATAAATTCCACAAAAAATAAAATAAATTTTGTATAAGTGTTGTTAATTTACATTTGATACTTAATACCAAAAGAAGAACAATAATTTGGCACATTTTGCTATGGTAATTTTGTTTATGTATTTTTAATTGTTTACATAATATAGTTAAAAATTTTAATACCAAATTTCTGTTTCCACCTATCATGGTATCTACAGAAAATATGAACAATGCGTGTAACATTTCTGACTGGAATTTTTTTTAATAAACCAAAATGAAACTGCATAGTTGTGTGTACAAATGCCCTGCTTGAGTCCCAAGGTATCATATGTGATACCATCTATAAAAAATTGTCAATGGTTAAAAAAAATTTTTGAGGGTAATTCATTGTTAACTAGCATTAACAGATTGCAATTAGCACAAATTTAGCTCACTTGGAATTTTAATATGTGCTCGGTACTGAAGATGGTATAATCTGTTGTTTGAATTTAAATCCAATCGAAAGAGTTGCAGAGAACAAGATTTCAAAATTACGCTAAAATTCTCAGAGCTACCAATGTTTATTGTCTAAACTGTCTCTCCTTCAGATCACTAAATACTAACAGAGGCTACAAGTTAAGGCTGCAATAGGCGTCAGTGTCGTGGTAATGTACAAGACATCAAGAGAATGAATAGGACCTAGATGAAGATTTGAAGATAGCCTCCAATGAATCGTCAGCACATATCGACAACTTCCAATGGAATAAACCGAATGAATTGTTCGAACAATTATTTTTCCTGATAGTTTTGAAAGTGACAGGTAATTATATTCACATGAAACTGAAATAGTACCTATTAAAAACTACTGAAAGGGAGATGTGGCGATTATTACTTGAAGTTTAAGATGGCTTTAGAAAACGAAGTGAAAGATTCACTTACAGAACAGCAATATCACTGTCAGTTAAAAGAAAGTCGCAAAAGGTGTGATTCGCAAATCCAAAAAACGGAATTAGTGTGCGAAACTGAACAGCAAGCTTTGGCACTCGGGAAGAGGTAGTAAGGTCATATTCGATTTTTCAACTTACATTTAGTGTTTTAAAGTCGACACTACGGAAGGGAAGGTAAATTTCTCATTTGGTTTATTGTATCTGGAGAGTATAGCAGGTGCACATGTCTGTTATATAAATGATATTTGGCAGTTGTGTGCGTGTTTCATCTCACCATCACGCATCACCTTAGCTGCATGCCAAGAAAAGGCGTTTGGCATAGGAGAGGGCAGGGGAGAGAGGGCTCAGGTAGGAGAGGGCGAGGTGTGATGAGGGGAGGTGTGGAGTGTGCAGGGGTTCGAAAGGGCAGCGCTGACGGCAATGGTGGGAGGGGAGGGGAATGGGGGTAGGAGTTCAAGGTGAAAGTGAAAACTATATGTTCAAATTTGGCCCATAATCGGCATTGCACTCCAACTGTTATTGTATTTTAACTTTGTGGTGGAATACCCTTGTTGCTACCACAGGTGTCAATTAACATAAGGGAAGGAATTCATGTCTGCCACCTATGTGTAAATACTGCATAACATGCCTGGTTCTTGGAACCATAAAGCCTTTTTTAACAATCAAAACTTCTTATGTACGATAGCTATGGGGTACTGAACGGGTGCCAAAATTTGTAATTTCATTAACTATTATTTTTTTGAATAAGACTTAATACAGGAACCTCCATAAGAGATATACATCTGTCATCAATGTAGTCGTTAGATAGAGCTAATGAAAATAATCTGACAACAGCATCTGAAGCATAAAAAGGTTGTGAAAAGTCCAAAGTACTTCGTCTATTGTCGCCTTGTCATGTGACCAGTGAAGTATGTATTGGCGGTCTAGGCGCTTAGACTTCAGGTCTTTCTAGGAGGCAGTATAGACGTATTTTGCGCCATGAATGCACAAAAAATGCTGACCAACTACATGGAACGAATGTTTCATTTATTGCTTATTTGTGTATGAAGCGTAAGTTAATTACATGTATGGATTATTTAGCGTTTGTGTTTGTAGACCGTTAAATGATGTGAGCACACGACTATATGATGACAGTGATTTTGTTATCTTAAGCAACGCTAATGTCGTGAACATCAAAAAAACTCGAATATCTTTCCAAATTTTGACTACACTTAATAGCCTACCTGAGCCTTAATATCCGAGTCACCTGGAGCAGTAGTCCATTACAGCAAGCAGTACCAGATGAAGATCTCATCTGTAACTGTGCTGCGACAGCTACTTGGTGGAAAATGCCGAATCAGTGGAGTTTTGCGATATTTTACGAGGTGATCATGCTACGACACCCGCATGTACTGCAGATTCGGCACAATGAGGTGAGTACCGTAAACATAGCGATAATATTTGTAGAGGGAAGGTTATTCCCAAATGAAAATGAAACCATCGTACATGTAAACTTTGATCTGTGTCGTATCGTATTTTAGCTGCTGATGTACAGCGTTTTGTTAGTCGGGAATAAGGAGTCTAAAAAGCATTTGCCTAACAGATAGTGCAAAACCATCTAGAAAGCACACAAGTGCTGGCTGGAGCACCAGTCCAACGGTAGCTAACCCAGAGCGCGGATTTGACGCTGATCCTGCCCACATCCCCGTTTCGCAAGCTAACAGTCGGAACGTTATGTTACACGAATAGTTCATATGTGCACCGTATCTAAAAAGGCTGAAATAACTTGCTTCAGCTTTTCATCGATTAACAGATATTGCAGAAGGCAACAGACGAGGGAGCAGAAGTCAAGTAAGAATTTTCTCAGATGTCGGCAGTAAGTTGGTGCTTCACGCACATGTATCCAGTTCTTTGGGCCGAGGGAGATGGCATAGTGATCCACGTACTGAAAGCATATTCTACTGGGTCAAAATTCAGATTCCCCTGTGGCCGTCCTTGTACTGGTTTCCGTTGTTTTCGTACACCACTTGTGAGTACTGTGATACTGGCTTACACGAGACTATGGCTATTGTAGCCCAGACCTGGCTTTAGCTCTATGGCGTCAATATGTATCCTTGTGGCCGGCCGGGATGGCCGATCGGTTCTAGGCGCTACGGTCGCAGGTTCGAATCCTGCCTCGGGCATGGATGTGTGTGATGTCCTTAAGTTAGTTAGGTTTAAGTAGTTCTAAGTTCTAGGGGACTGATGACCTCAGAAGTTAAGTCTCATAGTGCTCAGAGGCATTTGAACCATTTTGTACCCTTGTGTTCAAAAGAACCTTTACTTACAAGTCTGGAATGGAGCACAGCAATGTAAAGTCGTTAGGTTTGTATTACCTTGTCAATGACACAAGCTGCGCCTATCGCTAGTTCTTGCGCTACGGCGAGGGGGCGTCGCATATCGTGTCTGGGGGCGACTTGCTATTGCAGCATGCTATAAAAAGATGAAAAAGTAAAACAAACGGATCTGTGAACTTTTCGAAGTGGGCTCGAGCTAGCCTTTACTATATTTGATGCCTTCTTTCGATGAAGACGCGTAATATGGACAACATAACTTAATTGAACGCAATTTCAAAACAGATAAAAAGCCGCTCAACACGTTCACACCGGCGTGTACCACCTCTGGCTCATGCTAGATCCTCCCGTAGGGGTAGCTATCGTTGGACTGGTATCTCATGCTCGACTCTGCTAACTATTCTGGCAGCAGTACACCAGGGTATGATGTATTACCTACCAACCAAATGTAACGAAAAGCTGTGACCCTTTAACGAGAGGGCTTTCTGAACAAACGATATATCACATAATTTGTGGTTCATCTAGAGTAAAATTATTTTACCTAATCCGTCGTTTCTTTTTTTTTCTTAAGTATGAACTTCCACCACGTTTCAAATAAAAATCAGGATATTGAAATAGTAGCCTAGGGCGTTTAAATATGACTGCCGCCCCCACCGCGGGAGACAGGAAAAGCTAGATGCGGGAAACCCTAAATACGTGCGCCGTCCCCAAGCGAGAAACGGTGCCAGCGTGAAAGTGTAAAAGCCTGTTCAAAGCCATTTTCTTACTTTAGACATATGGTTCATTTAGCTATATTTATTTCACTGAACACCTGTCTGTGTGACACAAGTCTATGAAAAATGTCAGTGTAGATGGAGAACTATTCTAAAGAGAAAATTTATTTTTTCGGCGGTGACATAAATTTCCAATTGGGTTTATCGCAAAGAACGAAAATTAGTCCATTAATGACAGACTTACCTTGATAAATGTCCAAAAAATTAATGAAATTAATCTTGTTTTTATAAAAAAAACTAAAATCATTTGCCACAAGAAATTATAAAAATTGAAGTTATATAAATAAACAATCAAAATATAATATAGGGTGATTTTTTTTCTACCCTGTGCAAACTCTAGGTATTGATCGATGAGAGAATACGATCGGAAATACTTGGTTTCCTTGCTGGAGACCATTTATACAATCATACATCGTTACAGAGACTACGGTCTAATACGCGCTGTGCCATGCATCCACAGTTACAGTATGTGCTGCAGATGGATTCTATGTGCCTCATCGCATGCTTGTACGCGCCGTAGCATGTTCTGCCTCACACGGTCACATCGGCCAGGCTGCAGCGGAACAGTGTCAAAGGCAACATGAATGCGTCGTCCCAGTGCCTCCACATCTGGAATGGCCTCTGCATACATGATAGGCCTATTTTCGAGATGACCCCATAACCAGAAATCGCACGGGTTGAGAACCGGTGAACGGGCAGGTCATGTAGCTGGGCCCCCTCATCCCATCCATCGACCAGGGAAGACACGATTGAGATGCTTCCGGACGTAAACGGTGAAGTGGTCTGGAGCACCATCATGTAGCAGCCACATTAATGCTTCGAATCATCAATGGCACTTCATCCAGCAGAGGAGACAAAGTCACCAGCCTGAAGCACCGATAGTTCCGGCCTCTTAGGCGATGTGGAAGGAAGAGTAGTCCAAAAATAAGGTCGCCAATTATCCCGGCCCACCATTCAGGATACATCGATGCTGATGATTCGCTGTCACCATACTATGGGGGTTCTGCGTACTATCCCATCTATGAAAGGCATGAATCGCGGAGTTGTGGTTGCCTGCTGAGGAAACCAGTGACAAAACTGCTCCCGATGTGGAAGGTCTGTCGGTAGTAAGCTCAGCTCACACTGTTCGTGATAAGGGTAGTAACAACTGTCATGAAGAATGTTCCACACGGTCGTCTGGCTTACACTGTACTGGTGGGCCAATTGCCTGGTACTGACACGGCGGTCGCCTTCCATTGTGTTAATCGCATTTTCCTCCAAGTCTGGTGTCCGAAAATTTCGGGTACGTCCTTTATGATTTCCTACTTCCTGAAACGACTCTGTCTCCCATAAAAGGTGAAACAATGTTGCCAACTTTGAATGGTGTGGTTGTTGTCGACAGGGATAGCTTTCCTGATACAACCTTGCTGCCCGCCGCCCGTTGCTATTTGCCTTTCCGTAAGTAAACACCATGTCGGCACGTTCTCGATTCGAATACGGAACCATTGTGTACAGCGCTGTATCCATTATAAGGTGAGTTAGCAAGAGAAGTGAATCGGACACAACATTACCAGTTACTACGGCAGGATAGGGCGCTAGGGCTAGACGTATGAGGACTAGTACCACCCTCTAGGAGGAAACCATGCGACTGTTAACTGTGCCTGATTGGTACAGAACGTATTAGACCGCAGTCTCGGTAACAAATGATTACTGAATAAATGGTCTCTAGCATGGAAAACGTGCATTTCTGACATACGTTCATTAGACCTTTTCTGTTCCGTATCCTCTCATCGATCAATCCCTTGAGTTTGCAATATATATATTCGTGGTCATACCGTATGTCGAGGTCACTGTGCATCGGTGAGTTGCCGTTCTAGTTAGTCGACACGTTTGCATTCGCCTGTAAGGAGAAAAATCAATGTCACAGAGTGGAAAAAAGTTAATATTGTTTGTCTTAGGCTCAGGCTATAACGTTATGTTAAACAGAAGTTTGTAAGATAGTTTATTGATAGATGAGAACGTAAAAGGGCACTTATTCTAAGGTAGCAGATGATAGCGAACTAATTTCAAAAAGTATGAAACAGTTTCATTTAACTAACTACATGATAAGGCATCTAGCAAGGTAGAAGAGTAGGACAGGTATTTACACACTGGACGTGCCTTCGAATGAAGCTCGGTTCAATTTTTCACTGTCTATCTTATTCAGGCTTTCCAAGCTACCCCTAAATAAACGGATGCTATGATTGTTGGGATGATTCCTTTTTAAATGTCACATTACATTGTGGTTTTGTTTCTGTCCTTGTCGAATTCGAACTTGTACTCCAATGAGCTCGCCATCGAAGTGACGTTAAACTGCAATCTTCATTTTTCCATGATCTGCCCCAGAACACCACGCATTGACGAGCTACCGTGACTTCAGTCTCTGCTTTACGCCTCATTGGAGAAACAAAGACCTACCCTATCGTTAATGTCGGCCTTGTAAACTGGATCAGCTATTTCCTCCGGGAAGGACTCTTCAGTCATCATGAAGATTCTTAGTTCCACAGCGTTCACCAGTGAGGTCTTTAGCATCACAGAAAATCTCACCAGGGTATTCCACGTACCTGACCGATTCACCGACTTCTCAATATAGCGATGTAAAATTAATATAACCGATGAATAAAATACAAATTCATATCCTACTTCAACAGAACAACTACATCTGCAGCAACATGCCTACTCTGCAAATGAGACTGAAGTGTCTGGCAGAGGATTCGTGGAATCACCTTCACACTGATTCTCTAATATTCCACTTCCGAACAGCACGTGGAAACACGAACACGTATATGTTTTCCTGAGAGCTCTGATTTCCTTCATTCTATTATGATGATCCTTCCTGCATACGTCGGCGTCAAGAAAATATTTGCGCTGTCGGAGGAGAAAGTTAGTCACTGAAATTTCGTGAGAAGGTGGGAAGATCCCGCCGCAACGAGAAACGCCTTTGTTTTAATAATGTCCAACCCAAATTCTGTATCACGTCCGTGACATTCCCCTCCCCTATCTCTCGATAATACAAAACGTGCTGCTATTCTTTTAACTTCATCGATGTACTCCGTTAGTCCTATCTGGTAAGGAACCCACACTGTGCAGCTATACTCCGAAAGAGGACAGACACGCGTAGAGTAGGCAGCCTCTTTAGCAGATCTGCTGCAGCTTCCAAGTATTCTGTCAATAAAACGCTGTCTTCTGTTCACTTTCCCCACAACATTTCCTGTGTCTTCGTTTCAATTTAAGTTGTTCTTAATTGTAATTCCTGGGTATTTAGCTGAATTTACATTTGATTGATTTATCGTTTTGTAACAGAAGTTAAATGGATTCCTTTTAGCACTCACGTGGATGACCTCATACTTTTTATTATAAACGGGCAACTGCCAATGTTTTCACACTGTACATATATAATTGTACATATATATTTGGTTTTGATCTTCTGATGATTTTACTAGACGATAAACGACAGAATCATCTACATACAACCTAAAAACGGCTGCTCAGAACGTTTCCTAAATCCTTCACATAGATAAGAAACCACAGAGGACTTCTAACATTACCTTGGGGAACATCAGAAATCACTACTGTCTTGCTCGATGACTTTCCATGAATAATAACTACGAACTGTTACATCCGACAGGCAGTCAAGAATCCAGTCACATAACGATATTCCATAAGCAAGGTAACGTTTCGAAAGTTTTCTGGAAATATAGAAATACGGAATCATCTTGAAATCCTTTATCGATAGCACTAAAAACTTCGTGTCAGTAAAGAGCTAGATGTGATTCACAAGAACTATGTTTTCTTAGCCCGTGTTGACTATGTGTCAATAGGCTGTTCTCTTCGAGGTAACTCATAATGTTCGAACACAATATACGCTCCAAAATCGTGCTCCATATCGACGTTAATTTAGTGGATTACTTCTATTGCCTTTCTTAAATGTTGGTGTGACCCGTGCAACTTTCCAGTGTATGGGTATGGATCTTTCCTCGAGCGACCGGTTGTACATGATTATTAAGTATGGAGTTATTGCATCAGCATACTCTGAAAGGAGCCTGATTGGTAATCAGTCTGGGCCGGAACACTTGCTTTTATTAGGTGATTTGTTTCACTACCCCGAGGACATCTACTTCTAAGTTACTCGTGTTGGCAGCTGTTCCTGACACGAATTCTGTAATTTTTACTTCATCTTCTTGGATGAAGGAATTTCGGGAGGATATGTGTAGTAAGTCTGCTTTAGCAGCACTGTAATCGATAGTATTTCCATTGGTATCGCGCAGAGAAGACATTGATCAAATGGTTCAAATGGCTCTGAGCACTATGGGACTTAACTTCTCCGGACATCAGTCCCCTAGAACTTAGAACTAATTAAACCTAACTAACGTAAGGACATCTCACAAATCCATGCCCGAGGCAGGGTTCGAACTTGCGACCGTAGCGGTCGCGCGGTTCCGGACTGTAGCGCCTGGAACCGCTCGGTCACCCCGGCCGACGAAGACATTGATCGTGTCTTGTCGCTAGCATACATTACATACGACCAGAATCTGTTTTATTTTCTGCCAGGTTTCGAGACAAAGTTTCGTCGTGGAGACTATTACGAGGGCTATTCAGAAAGTAAAGTCCGATCGACCGCGAAATGGAAACCACCGTGAAAATTAGATGAAGCTTCTCATGTATGTGTTGGACAGTGTCTCTAGTATGACCATCGATCGCATCATGTCGCTCTTTTCAATTCTGATCGCGTAGTGAGCGCCTAAAGAAGCCAGGAAAACGATGTCTTCCGCCAAGTATGAGTACCTGTGAGAGATTTCGCCGGTCATGCTTTTACTTATTCATGACAATACTCGGCGGCACACTGCAGGCACAATGAGGTGGCTCCTACAGCGCTTTCGATGGGAAGTGTTTCCTCACCCACCATACAGCCAGGACTTGGCTGCCTCAGAGCTCCCTGTTTGCTCACATGAACCGCTGGACATGAAGACAACATTTTGGTACAGATAAAAAACTGGAGATCAACGTAAAGAATTGGTGAGCAGGCACAGGGGCCTGCTTTGTGTGACGAGGTTATTGGAAAGTTCGTAGAATGCTACGACAAATGTCTCAGTCAGAGCGGCGTATAGTAGAAAAGTAATTGAAAGGTGCAGCTAACTCTCGCAAATAAAACATTTTTGATTTTCGCTATGGTTTTCATTTCACAACCGATCGTACCTTACTTTTCGTAGAGCCCTCGTACAAGCATCTCACATTGAAGTCCGCGCCAAATTTCGAGCTTCTGTAAAAGATTTCCAACCTTAGGGATTATGTATTCATTTAAATTTGGCATTCGTTTTTCGTTGTTTCTAAAAGAGTGTTCTGGCCTGTTTTGTGTAGCAATGAGTATCAGCGTCATTTGTTAATTTAATTAGTATAAATCTCTCATATACTGTCGACATTATTTCTTTGAATTCGAGCCATCTGTGATCTACATTTACATTGTTTGGAAGGAGTGGAGATTGTCTCTCAGGAAGGTGTCCAGGCCAATTTTTATCTCCTTTTTTGAATAGATATATTTTTGGTTTATTTTTGATAGATTTGGGAGGTACGGTTTCAGTCCCGCTATGACATCACTGTGTTCACTAATCCCTGTATCCGTTTTGATGGTAGTCATCAGCTGAGGATTATTTGTTGCTAAGAAAAGTCAATATCCAAATTTATGTGATTCAGTTCCCGCCACGAAAGCTGACAACGATCGGGAGAGCGGTGTGCGGACCACATAGCCCTCCATAACCGCTTCCTGCGATGCCTGAGGCTGAGGATGACACGGTGGTCCGTGGCAATATTGGGCTTTCCGATGCCTGTTCGGAAGGAGTTTAGTTTAATGTTATTCAGTACTATACGATCGTTATTGATTCAGTGTCATAATCGTCACATTTTTAATTAATACAGATTTATATGACGTTGGTAATGAGCAGTTTGGTTCTCAGCGCCATTAGTGGATATACACACATCTCTTGGTTTCACGGTTTCAGTTTCCACAAGTAAAACTCTCGCAATACTTCCTCATGAACATTTTTTTTCAGAATTTCTAACTATGTTGACACATCTATGTGGTTTGCAGGTATAAAAATCCATCAACAGTTTAAAAAAATATCTTAACGACGGACCACATGGAACGGAACCGTCCACTCAGAGCCGAAGTACAGTGAAACGAAGATCACCTCATGTTTGCGCCCCAAACTGTTGCAGTGGAGAGCACGCTCCACCAGTAACAGGTTACCACGTGGAGAATGGCGTTTTCCCCGATGTGGGAAATTTACTTCACCGGCGCCAAACATGGAAGATAACTGTACAGTTCCAAATTTTTTTCTGGATTGCCTCTTGTCCAGGATATTTAAACCTGTATAAAACTCGGAGCTCTACAACGTTCAAATAACGTCTCAAAAACTTCAGGTGATTGAGTCAAGTCGAAAATGCGCTCCTGACGCTTCTTACGTCACACTTTTAGACATGCGCTTTTGCACATAAGCACATTTCATGTGTGCTGGACAGATCTCCACCCGAGATGAGGGGGTGTCTCTATGTCGTCATATGAAACATACACTATGTGATCACAAGTATCCGGACACTTGGCTGAAAATGACTTACAAGTTCGTGGCGCCCTCCATCGGTAATGCTGGTATTCAATATGATGTTGGCCCACCCTTAGCCTTGATGACAGCTTCCACTCTAGCGGCAGACGTTCAATCAGGTGCTGGAAGGTTTCTCTGGGAATGGCAGCCCATTCTAGACGGAGTGCTGCACTGAGGAGAGGTATGAATGTCGCTCAGTATTGCCTGGCACGAAGTCGGCGTTCCAAAACATCCCAAAGGTGTTCTATAGGATTCAGTGAAGGACTCTGCGCAGTCCAGTCCATTGCAGGTATGTTATTGTCGTGAAACTACTCCGCCGTGCATTATGAACAAGTACTCGATTGTGTTGAAAGATATAATCGCCATTCACTAATTGTTGTTCAACAATGGGAAGCAACATCAGTTTAGGCCTGTGCTGTGATAGTGCGCCCTCCATGAAAAACGGCCACACCATAACACCACTGCCTCCGACTTTCACTGTTGGCACAATACACGCTGGCTGATGACGGTGACGGAGGAGTCCCATACCCACACGCTGCCATAGGGTCGCCACATTGTGTGCCGTGATTCGTCCACTGTTTAAGCTCCTTACCCCAATCGAGGCGTCTTTTGGCATTTACCAGCGTGATGTGTGGCTTATGAGCAGCCGCTCGGCCATGAAATCCAAGTTTTCTCTCCTCCCGCCTAACTGTCATAGTACTTGCAGTAGATCCTGAAGCACTTTGAAATTCCTACGTCATGGCCTGGATAGATGACTGAATGTTACACATTACGACCCTCTTAAACTGTCGGCGGTCTCTGTCAATCAAAAGACGAGGTCTGCCTGTACGCTTTTGTGCTGTACGTGTCCCTTCACGTTTCCACTTCACTATCATATCGGAAGCAGTGGACATAGGGATGTTAATGACTGTGTAAATCTCGCATGCAGACGTATGACACAAGTGACACCCAATCACCTGACCATGTTCGAAGTCCGTGAGTTCAGCATAGCGCCCCATTCTGCTCTCTCACGATGTCTAATGACTGCCGGGATCGCTGATGTGGAGTACCTGGCACTACGTGATAGCACAGTGGACCTAATTTGAAAAACGGATGTTTTTGGGGGTCTCTGGAAACATTTGATCACATAGTGTACGTACACTGTCCGACCAAAGAAGTTAAGAATCCAGAAGACAGGCTGGCATGTCAACGTAACTTCGTACACGTACACGCCATCGTCGGGTATGTAAATGATTAGAGTTACAAATTTCTGTGAGAGGAAGAACTGCCACAAGAGTGCATTGGTACTGTAGAGTACATAAGTAGCGTGATCAGCATCGGACGCCCAGTGATCACTTTGAAGGAGAGAGAGATGCTGCATACTGCGTTATATCAGCACCTGACAATGTTTGAAAGGAGTTTAACTGATCGGCTGTTCCAATCGTGATATGTCCAGGGTCGTGTGGAATTCAGATGCGACAGTGATCCGATATTGGAATGCATCGGGACGGGAGGGTCTGATCGACAACGACTGAACACCTTAAGTGAGGGCCTCTGTATTATACACGATGATTATCATAACTGCTTCTCATCTGCGACCACCAGTTGAGAGCAAGTAATAAACTCAGCACTGTCTGTGTCATCAGGCGCCATTGGTCGGAGAATAGGTACTGTAGAGTACATAAGTAGCGTGATCAGCATCGGACGTCCAAGGAGTTACCGTCCCATGCATAGGCTTCCGTTAACACCACAACACAAATCTCTGAGTCGGGACGGATCCCCTTACCGGGAAGCATGGACTGCTGATGAAAGGCGTCGCATTGTGTTCAGCAATGAATCGCAGTTTTTCACTGCTCTGGATGATCATCACTACTTCAGGTCTCCGCTGGTAATGACTGAGGGAACATAGACAGCACAATGGTAAGTTACGGACATCCTGCGTCGTCTTTTGTTACCTCTGCTGTGATAGTGTCTTGGCACCATATTTCAACATTACAATGCTCGCCTACACATGGCACATATCTCTATGAGCTGTTTTCGTGATTTTATCGTACACACGTGACGAACAAGATCCCCAGGTCTGTTCCCGGTAGAATATACACTGTTCAAAAGAATTATAGATCCAATTGCTCTCCATGTTTCATCCATTGGCTGTGGAAACGCTACAGGGAGACAGGTCAGTACACAAGGTGAATTGGACAAGGTCGTCGACGCTTTACAAACCCAAACTCTGGCGCCATACGGATACCGCCAGAGCACAGCAGACAATCTCAGAAAGGCCAATAGGGTTACTGTGTACGATCAGACTGTAATGGACAGGTTACAAGAAAGAGCCAGACACCAGACATCCTGTTCGAGTACCCCGCTTGACACGATAACATCTTCCCGCTTACCTTCAGTTCTGCCATCCCTATGTCAACAGGAAACTTTGTCACTGGCGAAACGTGTTTTCCACACATGAGTTCACAAGTTCACATATCCTCTGATTCCCGTTTTCGTAGACCCGTGACGAGCAGTATCTGCCAAACGCTGACTATGAAACTGACAGATTTCCAAGGTTCTATGATGTTGTGGGCAGACTTTAGTTGACAGGGATCTTTTCGTTGTCAATGGACACCTTACCGCTAGGCAGTACTTCGAAGAGATATTTTTGGATCATGTGGTGGTTGCTGCATACGATGGTGGCCATGAATTTCTTCTAACGCCTGGGCTCATGTGGCGGGCGTCTTTTGAAGCTTGGACATTGAAGTAATGGAATGGTCGGGGACGTACTTGACAGATGTGTTCGTAATCATCCTGTTCCACCACAGACACACCAGGCACTCTCATAGGTTCAAAATGGCTCTGAGCACTATGGGACTCAACTGCTGTGGTCATAAGTCCCCTAGAACTTAGAAGTACTTAAACCTAACTAACCTAAGGACATCACACACATCCATGCCCGAGGCAGGATTCGAAGCTGCGACCGTAGCGGTCGGGCGGTTCCAGACTGTAGCGCCTTTAACCGCTCGGCCACTCCGGCCGGCAACTCTCATGGGCTATCGCTGAAGAATGAGAACGATTACCACGGGAGACCTTCGGAGCATGCCACGATGGTGTCAGGCAGTGGTAAAGAGTTTAATGAAAAGCACCGAGGATGACGGGATGAAATATTGTTTCCACTTTGTGTCGAATATTTCAGTTCTTTTTATGCAAACGGTCCAAGATGTAATGATGTTTTGTTGTATACTTCGTTTGTGAAATATGAAGTTTTATTTGGAAACATACCCACTCCTCAATTATTGCTCAGTGGAGTATAGCAGTTGCCCAAGGTCATGTTCCCCTAATTCTTCCGAGTAACGTATGTGGGACCAGGTCAGACATTAGTCTGTCCAGAATACCAAGGACCAGTTACAACAGTGGCAAGCCAACTGACCTGAGAAGAAGATGCGTCTATATGACTCCCTTCCCAACTGCATGAGTGCAGCTATCCAGCCCAGAGGAGATGCAACGTCATAATGATAAGTGAACCTTATACTGACTCGATCTTGTAATCATTAAGATAACATAACATACTCACTCCTTCCCTTATTGGTTTGTCACTTTAGTAGTGGTGTTAATACGAAGCGTGTGTAAAAAGTAATGAGACTGACAGCACAATTAGTCACCTGGCAAGGCTGTATTGTTCTCCTTGTGTAGACCGGTGTATCCATTCCTTCCAGATGCTCAGCTCGAGTTTCAGCTTCGTACAGCCATCATGTGATTTCTGCGACACCATCAATAAAGCTGTGTTTGTTGTGTGTTACGAAAATGTAAGAGAGGAATACAGATCAACGTTTTGCCATCAAGTTGTGTTAAACTTGGGAATCCGCGAGTGTGACCTCTGAAATGTTGAAACAGGCCTATCATTCCTTGCCAAGAGCACGTGTTTCGCTAGCAAAAATCAATTTGGAAGACACAGAACACGTTGAAGATGGACCTCACTCAAAGGGACTTTCAACTTCAAAAATTGACGAAAACGTCGGATGTGTGGGTGCTCTTATTGAGATAAGACCGACGTTTCGGAATAAGGATGATTCGCGACTTATTAAATTTAAACACTTTCACCATACATCAAATTTTAGCCAAAGATTTCCATTTTTGCCCAATGAATGCTACATCATGAAAACACCCCATGTCACACGGCCACTTCCACAACGGAAATTTTGCCCTCGAAAGGCATTCCTGTTGTTCTACAGCCTCAATTTGCACCTGACCTGAGTGCTTATGAAGTGGTCAAATGGCTCTGAGCACTATGGGACTTAATATCTGAAGTCATCTGTCCCCTAGAACTCAGAACTACTTAAACCTAACTAACCTAAGGACATCACACACATCGATGCCCGAGGCGGGATTCGAACCTGCGATCGTAGCAGCCGTGTGTTTCCGGACTGAAGCGCCTAGAATCACTCGGTCACAGCGGCCGGCTGAGTCCTTATGAGTATTTTCTTTTCCCGGATTTGAAGAATGTGTTAAAACGACCTCATTTTGGGACTCTGGAGAACGTTCAGAAGAATGGGACCGACATGTTAAAGATCCTACCAGATGAAGCCTTTCGGCGCTGCCAACAAGACAGGGAACGACGACTCCGCTAGTGTGTAGCTACAAAAGGGGACTCTTTGAAAGGGACAATGTTGTTGATAGATAAAAATCAATTTCATTATTTTTCTCACACATATCGAATCTATTGTAACGAAAGTTGTAGATCCAGTTCCACAAGTTTCCTTATTGTTAGATGATGAAACTTGTTCCGTTCGACAGTGTCATGTTCAGAACCTGGTGATTATCACACCCTATGTACGTGACATGTGGTTCATCACGCATGAATGAGGGATTTGCTTGACTACAGTTCGTTGTTTACCAGCTCCAGTGCTTCACCTTCTTCCTGACGTATCATCCTCCTGTCTGGCAACGAGATAATAGAGGACAGGCGAACGGTACGCCGAATCAGAACATTTCCACCACACGCATCTTTAGCTGTTATGTGAGCTGCATTGTTTCTTCATACGCCGTTGTGCCTGATGCAAGGCTTAGCATCTGCTGCACGGTATGTTGGACAACCTAAAACATTTATTCCTATATAATAGATGTGTAAGTTTCTACTAAGATGACATATCCCCTGTTTCGGTGTTTTCAAGGCTTCATATGCCTAGGCATCATAATTTATTAATGGTAACGTATGGGCAAATTAGATGTTTATACTCGCACGACTCTGTCGCCCTGACTGGTGGTTCTGAAATAGTCTACGAGGGCGAGTTAACTTTTGGACCTTTGTGCGACTGGAAAGAAGTGACCTGATAAAAGCCAGTGTGGGTTGAGGAGCCGTAGCGGAGACTTTCAGCACACAGCTCCGAACGACGCGCTGTCAGCGAGACGGCGGAAAGGCTGTGTGTGGCCTACCTCGCGCGACGCTTCGGGACACGGCCGGCAGGTGAATAGGCGGCTGGCTCTGAAAGGAAAAGGCGAAGGAGGCGGCCATATTTCCTGAGAGACACGGCCGCTGAAAGGAGCCCGGCAGCCGCCTGACTGATGGCGCACCGGCGCTGATAGGGCGGCCGGGGCGACGTGTCTGCACGTGGACGTCTCGTCTCAGTAAGAGGGGTTCAGTACACGGGCACGGCATCTGGTTTGTCTGCAGGTACTCCTACGATGCCCTATGACGTCAAGAATTGTGGTTTAACTGTAAGATTAGTATCTGGAAATGGAGATCCTTTTCTGTCCTGTTAGTTGAGGGTTCTTAATGCTCCAGCTTTATGACTCAATGTACTTCAAAATCGTTCCGTGTAAGAAGAACGATACCAACCAAGTTCGAGGTATTGCAGTGGGTGTATAGAGTAACAAATTGAGGATGATAATCCAGGTCCAAAAACATTCACTGAGGTAACAGAGCGTTCCTATAGGGATGATCTCCTGTAGCAAGGCCACGCCTTCGGCAGCATATGTGAGTTTGTACACTGACAGGAAACATGCAGAAATTGGAACAATAGGCCTGATACCATTCAAATCGTTATATGTCATTCACAACTGATATATGTTGCCGGAGGGGTAGCCTATTGTCAGGATTTAAGACCTATAACAACGACACTGTGAAATGTCATCGCTTGATGCTTCCGGACATCCCTTCCTACCCTCAATTTGCTGTAGTGCGTCACAGTTGAATCCGCGGTCTATGGGTAGTGTCTTTGCACCGTAATCAGAAGGTCATGGATCCCGGGTTAGAAACTCACTACTGCTTAAATTTTGAATAGAAGTCATCAGCAATGTCGACGAAGACTTTCGGCATAATAAAGCATCCAAATTCTGCCAACGGCCTTGTCAGAGTGGATGGGCAGACACTCAGGACCCTCTCTTGTCTTTGGGGCGGGAAACTGCTCCTAAATGGTGGAAGAACGACCAATTGATCAACAGCACGAAGATGTAGAAGGCCATGGTAGCCACTGCAACACAAACACGTAAAGTGTATTCACTAGACATGTGGCCTGTAACTGAAAAAGTCTCAGGAAGCTCTCTCCACTGGCAAAAGTTTCTGGACTAGTCTCAAATTTAGATCTCAGAGGGGACTCCAAAGACAGATGATCACAAAAAGATACAATAACCAACGGAAGGGTAACACTTTACCAGTCGAAACATGGAACGTCAGAAGTTTGAACGTGGTGGGGAAGCTAGAAAATCTGAAAACCGCGCGACCGTTCATTATGAGAGCTCGGTACGGCCAGCTGCACTGTGGTGGCCCTGGAGCGCCAGCGACCCGCAGACTGCCGGGCCAGGGAAGCGGGCCGCAGCTGGCGCTGCCGTCGAGGCGCCTTTTAATTACTGGGCCTGAAATATAACGCAATCCTGGCCCAATAGAGGGAACAGCCGCTTAACCTGCTTTCGGGACAACATTTCACGGGGTCGGCGGTGACCCAGCCTGCAGCCACCATCCTGCAGCCTCTGGAGGGCGTGCGCCTGCAGACGCCGCGCCGGCCGCAGCCGACCGTGTAGGCAGGGCCACGCCACACCGCTCCGCTGGATCGATGCAGCGCTCTCCAGTGTCGCGGCGGTCACCAACTTTTGCCGATACTTGGCGACGAGTGCGAGAGCTTTCCACTGTCTGACTGCCTCCCTGGGCCGGCAGAGGCGGGATTTAAATCGGGTCGTTCCGGAAGGAAGAGCGAACTGGAGGCGTCAGCTGCACCGCGTTCCGAAGCAAAATATGGCATTAGAGCTGGGCAAGGGGAGGGGAAACACAGCCGAGAGTAATCCTTTTCCGGATGACACGTCATAATAATACCGTTGTCGTTTTTCCAGAGACAGTGAGATTCTGTGAGTGCCCATCTTGAAAGTTTAGAGAACTCTCAGACAGATACAAGCCCACTTTAAATATGTGGAG
This sequence comes from Schistocerca piceifrons, assembly GCF_021461385.2. Taxonomy (NCBI): domain Eukaryota; kingdom Metazoa; phylum Arthropoda; class Insecta; order Orthoptera; family Acrididae; genus Schistocerca; species Schistocerca piceifrons. The sequence continues at coordinate 664,103,318 of NC_060138.1, forward strand.
GAAACTAAAACATAGGTTTCGTGCTACAACGGATCAATTTTTTTAATTTTGCTCTTCAATGAATAGGCTATTGTGCCGATCCAGTTTTAAATGTAAATAATCATGTAGGATTTTCTTTTGTGTCACCTAATCATCTGTTGAATCTACATGGAGAGCCTGGGTCCAATTTCCGGTACTACCAGGGAGTTTTTCCTGAGGGGTGGCTGGAACGGAATCCTCATTGCATCATGATGACAGTTTACAAGTTAGTTGAATGAGATTTAACGACACCATGATCCGGAGGGCCGACAACCGTCGAGAGATGTGTGTGCTGCTGTCAAAGACCTTCACACTCTGTCCACATGACACAAAATGGCAGAAGATGACTCAGCGACCAGTCAGTCCTCTCAACCTGACCACAGAGTTAAGCTTTCCTTTTTAGTTAGCTACTGAATTCATTCATGCTGTATGGCTCGGTAACACGGTGGATAAATGCCAGATTCCAATAGGTCTTAGGTTTTCTTCTGCCATTCATTATTTAGTGATTTTTAATGTGAAAAATGCCATGATGCAAAGTGGCTCGGAGACCACGTTGAACGATGCATCTACATCTAGGAGGTTGTACTGAAAAGTAATGCCTCCGGATATTTTATGTGAAAACTCTTAAAAAAAGTTTTGCATCATCCCAGTTACCAGAACTTCTGAAGACAGACGTTGACTGTGGTTATTGTGTTACAGACACAGTCCCTTTGACTGTTCATTGACGTCACTAAACCCGCCCAAAGACGTAAACAATCATGCATGAGCAGCACCTACTACACGGAGGATGTCCGACAGCCGACCAGTTCCAGTCATTCCACCAGGATGGAGGTACACGGCTCGTGTTGTCTGTAGTTCAACCATGCCTAGACGGTCAATACCGCGTTTCCATCGCTTCCGCATTGCTACTTTGTGCCAGGAAGGGCTCTCAACAAGGGAAGTGCCCAGGCGTCTCGGAGTGAACCAAAGCGATGTTGTTCGGACATGGAGGAGATACAGAGAGACAGGAACTGTCGATGACATGCCACGCTCAGGCCGCCCAAGGGCTACTACTGCAGCGGATGACGGCTACCTATGGATTATGGCTCTGAGGAACCTTGACAGCAACGCCACCATGTTGAATATTGCTTTTCGTGCAGCCACAGGACGTGGTACTACGACTCAAACTGTGCGCAATAGGCTGCATGACGCGCAACGTCACTCCTGAGATCCATGGCGAGGTCCATCTTTGCTACCATGACACCATGCAGCGCGGTACAGATGGACCCAAGAACACGCCGAATGGACCGCTCGGGATCGGCATCACGTTCTCTTCACCGATGAGTGTCACATATGCCTTCAGCTAGCGCTACGGTCGCAGGTTAGAATCCTGCCTTTGGCATGAATCTGTGTGATGTCCTTAGTTTAGTTAGGTTTAAGTAATTCTAAGTTCTAGTGGACTGATGACCTCAGATGTTAAGTCCCGTAGTGCTCAGAGTCATTTGAACCTTCAACCAGACAATCGTCGGAGACGTGTTTGCAGGCAACCCCGTCAGGCTGAACGCCTTAGATACATCGTCCAGCGAGAGCAGGAAAGTGGAGGTCACCTGCTGTTTTGGGGTGGCATTATGTGGGGCCGACGTATGCCGGTGCTGGTAATGGAAGGCACCGTAACGGCTGTACGATACGTGAATGCCACTCTCCGACCAATAGTGCTACCATATCGGCAGCATATTGGCGAGGCACTCGTCTTTGTAGACAATTCGCGCGCCCATCGTGCGCACATCTTGTGAATGACTTCCATCAGGAGAACGACATTGCTTGACTAGAGTGGCAGCGTGTTCTTCAGACAAGAACCCTACCGACCATGCCTGGGACAGATATAAAACGGCTGTTTATGGACGACGTGACCCACCAACCATTCTGAGGGACTTTTGTCGAATAGCTGCTGAGGAGTAGAACAATCTGGACCGACAGTGCTTTGACGAACTTGTGGATAGTATGCCACGACGAATACAGGCATGCATCAATGCAAGATTGGATTAGATTAGATTAGATTAGTACTTGTTCCATAGATCATGAATACCACACTTCGTAATTATGTGGAACGTGTCAGGTTAATAAAAGGTGTCTATACAAGATATTACATTACACAAAATATTACATGACACTTAATATTATTTTTTTGTGTGGGGGTTGGGGAAATTACCCACTTACTACATCCAAAAATTCATCTACTGAGTAGAAGGAGTAGCCATTAAGAAATTCTTTTAATTTCCTTTTAAATGCTATATGGCTATCCGTCAGACTTTTGATGCAATTAGGTAAGTGAGCAAAGACATTTGTGGCAGCATAATTTACCTCCTTCTGAGCCAAAGTTAGATTTAACCTTGAGTAGTGAAGATCACCCATTTTCCTAGTGTTGTAGCCATGTACACTGCTATTACTTTTGAATTCGTTTGGATTGTTAATAACAAATTTCATAAGTGAATTTATATATTGTGAGGCTACAGTGAAGATCTCTAGCTCTTTAAATGAGTGTCTGCAGGATGATCTTGGATGACTTGCAGCAATTATTCTGATTACACGCTTTTGTGCAATGAACACTCTTTTACCCAATGATGAGTTACCCCAGAATATGATGCCATACGAAAGCATAGAATGAAAATAGGCGTGGTAAGCTAATTTACTGAGATGCATATCGCCAATATTTGCAATGACCCTAAGACGAGTAGCATAAGTAGCTGAACTCAAACCTTTCAGCAGATCCTCAGTGTGTTTTTTCTTGTTCAACCCCTCATCAATGCATACACCTAGAATTTTGACTATTCTACCTTAGCTAACGATTTCTGATCGAAGTCTATATTTATTAATGGTGTCATTCCATTTATAGTGTGGAACTTAAGTATTGTGTTTTGTCAAAGTTTAATGAGAGCTCATTTCCAGAGAACCACTTAATGATTTTCTGAAAAACATCGTTTAAAATTTCACCAGTTAATTCTTGTCTGTTGGGTGTGATAGCTATACTTGTATCATCGGCAAAAAGTACCAGCTTTGCATCTTCGTGAATATAGAATGGCAAGTCGTTAATATACATTAAGAACAGCAGAGGACCCAAGACTGAACCTTGCGGCACCCCATTCTTGACTGTTTCCCAGTTTGAGAAATCACCAGTTTTTTGCATATTATATGAAGTGCTTATTTCAACTTTCTGTACTCTTCCAGTTAGGTATGATTTAAACCATTTGAGCACTGTCCCATTCATACCACAGTACTTGAGCTTATCTAGAAGTATTCCATGATTTACACAATCAAAAGCCTTTGATAGATCACAAAAAATCCCAACAGGTGACTTCCGGTTACTCAGAGCATTTAATATTTCATTTATGAAAGTATATATAGCATTTTCCGTTGAAAAACCCTTCTGAAAACCAAACTAACATTTTGTTAAAACTTTATTTTTACAAAGGTGTGAAGCTACTCTACAATACATTACTTTTTCAAGAACTTTGGATAAGGCAGTCGGAAGAGAGACTGGGCGGTAGTAGTTGACATCAGACGTATCCCCTTATTTATGCAGTGGTTTAACAGTGGCATACTTCAGTCTATCTGGGAAAATACCCTGCTTCAGAGAGCTATTACATATGTGGCTAAGAATCGCACTTATTTCTTGGGAACAAGCTTTTATTATCCTGCTGGAAATGCCATCAATTACATGTGAGCTTTTATTCTTGGGAGAGTTTATTATCTTCCTAATTTCAGAAGGTGAGGTGGGTGGAATTTCAATTGTATCAAATGGTATGGATAAGGCCTCATCCTTTAACTGCCTTGCTTCTTCTAATTAACATTTAGATCCTATTTTCTCTACAACATTTAGAAAATGATTATTCAAAATGTTTTCGACTTCCAGCTTGTTGTTTATCAAGTTTCCATTCGCTTTGATGGCGATGCCGTCATCCTGTACTCTTGGTTGCCCTGTCTCCCTTGTAGTAATATTCCGAATTGTTTTGATTTTGTTATCAGAGGTATTAATCTCAGACATGATGCACATTCTTCTGGACTTGTTAATAAACTTTCTTAATGTAGCACAGTAGTTTTTATAATATTTGGCTGTTTCTGGGTTATTACTCTTTCTTGTTGTTAGACACAGTTCCCTTTTGTGGTTAGAAGATATTTTTATTCCTTTAGTAAGCCAAGGTTTTTTGCATGGTTTCTTATAATTAGATTTAACTGCCTTCCTGGGGAAACAGTTTTCAAATTCTCTTACAAGTGTATCATGAAATAAGTTATACTTTAAATTAGCATCGGGCTCATTTTACACCTCATCCCAGGCTAACTGCTGAAGATTTTCTCCAAAATTTCTAATTGTTGAGTCATTAATTGAATGCACAACTTTGGAGGGTAGTTTTGAATTACTGAATGGAGCTATGTCATATACTGTAACAAACTGAGCATCATGATCAGAAAGGCCATTCTCTACAGGACAAGAATTCATGTTTTTGAACCTATCTTGGTCTATAAAAGTGTTATCTATCAATATGCTGCTGTCCTTTACTACCCGAGTAGGAAAATTAATGACAAATTGAAAGAACCGAGCAATACTTCCAGGACATTCTTCCTATTACACTCTTTCAGTGATTCAACATTGAAGTCCCCACAAATAATAATTTGCTTTCCCCTATCTGACAGATAGCACAACAAGGCATCCAAGTTTTCCTGGAATAATTGAAAGTTTCCTGAAGGGGACCTATATACTGTTACAATCATAAAAGAGCCCTCCTTCAGTTTACGTTGACAGGCACATGCTTCTATATGTTGCTCAAGACAAAACTTTTTTGTGTCTAAACTTTCTACACAGTGATAACTTTTGACATATATGGCAACTCCTCCTCATTATAATATTCAATGACATCTAAACAAACCAGGAGCTCAGCTACTTTATTCTTCAATCCCATGATATTTTGGTGAAAAATGGTACCATTATTTTTTTACTTTACTTTTGTGAGAATCTATTTTTTCTTTAATCCATCAATATTTTGGTTAAATATGGTAACATTATTATTTACTTTCCTGTTGTGAGAATTTTGTGAGTTTTCGACCTCTTTAGCACTTGCCTGCCTGAACTTCTCATTGGACACTGATATTAGTCTACAAAACAAGTACATCCATGGGTACTAGTGTCCCCCGTTATGGATTTCGCTAACAATCCTGCCAGTTTACCCTTCCCTTTCCTATTGAGGTGTAGGCGATGCCTTGTGAAATCCCCCCCTATCAATAGCCTCGGCAGGAACCAATCCAATGTCTGACAGAGTGGCCGCCCTACGCAACTGATCCAACTCCATATCTCCATACTTATTTACCCTCCTGACAGAGCGGTTCAACTGGGGCTAATCATGCCGCACGAAAGCAGGCACCAGCCCAACATTGGTATGGGTCGTTGCCGAGGCTATTTTCACCAGGTCACACTCAATACTGTAGTCCTGATCCCTATCAATACTGTTTCCCACTCCACCCACTATCATCACATGATCCTGCTTTGTGAAACCCTTGCACAAGGAACCTATATCCTCTACCACCTGGCTAAGACATTCTAGAGGATGTGCTGCTGGGTATTAGAGATACCGGTGTGTATAGCAGTCTGGACTACCATCTCTGAAGTTCTCACTGTATGGTAGTACAACATGCAATGTGTGATTTTCATGAGCAATAAAAAGAGTGAAAATGATGTTTATGTTGATCTCTATTCAGTTTTCTGTACAGTTTCCGGAACTCTCGGAACCGAAGTGATGCAAAACTTTTTTTGATGGGTGTTAAACACAAGTTCTTAAAATTATACCTCTTTATTTTTCATGTCTACATGTTTATTTCTCAACGTATTTACCCTGGCAACGAAAATATTTCTCCCAATGAGAGACCAGTATGTTGGTACCACCACTTTAGAATGTTTATTCACGGAGCCACAACCTCACCTCTGTTTGCACCGCTTTATTACTATTAAAGTGAAGTCCTCGAAGACCCTCTTTAAGCTTTGGAAGCAGATGAAAGTTCGATGGGGCCAAGTTGGGAATGTATGGAGGATGGTCGATGACAGTCATTCAAAGTTTTCAGACTGTTGCAGATGTCGCAGTGCTCATGCTGAAAGGAAGGGTTCTCCATAATTCTTCGAATTCGAAACTCGGTTGCAGCACTCTGTTTATAACACACCGAATAGTTACGTAACACACCAAACTGTTACACATTTTATTTCGGAGCCCCTTAGCGGAAGAAGGCTGCAAACATGTAGACGTTAACAATAGACGTGTAGAATGTTATTAACGTTTGTGTTATTTAAAAAGCTTTACTAGTTTTCACATAAAAATTAGGAGGCGTTACTTTTCAGCACACACTCGTACGTATGAAAGTTATTCAAAAAGAAATGAACTGAAGGCTCTAAAATCGCACAACGCCGGTGAAACCTCGAACTCCACGCTGGAGGCGACAGAGTGGTCACGTGCTAGTGTCGACCCTCCAGTGCAGTCAGTAGCGCTGAAAACGCAGATATGGAGGATTCGTAACAAAAGCAAATGGTTATAGTGCGTTCCCTGACAGTCGGAGTGCAGGGAACGGAAATTTATGAAAGAACGGCGCCAGTTTACAGAGAGCACTTAATGTCCAACTCTTGAGCAATGGCTGCCGCCGTAATTCGTCATCTTCAATAATGATGACATCCATCTTCTGGACAATGGTATGGATAGTGCATTGTTGTATTCCAGATCTTTCGTGATCGGCCAACAACATCTGTCCTCCTTGAAACGCTTTTATCGCTCCATCACACTTGCAACGGACATGCAGTGCTCTTCGTACACTTCTTTGATGGATTTCCGTTCCCCGCACTCCTACCGCTGTCAGGGAACACACTTCATTCCTCTTCTATTCTTGTGAAACCTCAGTTCCTCGGTTTTCAGCAAAAGTGAAGGCTCTGGGCGGTCGATACGTGCAAGTACTCGCTCTGTTGTTACGTGGATGTGTGTACCTGCACGTCTAGCGGCGATTTTGGGGCCTCAGTGCTCTTGCAGGCACCACACGTTCTTCAGTAGGCAATGACACTGAGATCATTTCAGCGGTTTTCATTTTTCAGCCTCCGGCTTGTTCCTTTTCAATAACCGCATTCTACGAACTGCAGTGAAGTTGCGTACTTAGCACGACTCGATATAATATAATTTCTTCCAGCTTTAATCGCTCATAGATTGCGTGAAATTAAATACCTCTATGCATGCTCTATTTAGTCAAGTCTCGTCTTCACGGAATCTACAGGGGCGATACAGAGGGGGCAGAAGAATACCTCTGGATCCTTCACCTACTGGTTCCTAAAACTCTGGACGACTTATTACTGGCAGGTTCCTTTAATGCTCGGATGAGGGCAAGGAGGTATTACCTCTCACAGGACTACCCTTAGTAATGCACACTGATATTCAAACCTTCGTCATGTTTATGACGCTTCATCTTACCATCTTACCATATTATGTAGTGATAAACCTTGTAGCGTTAAATGTAAGCAGAAATCTTGATCTCTTTTCTACTGCCGCAAAACAGTTCCATCTGGAAAAGCAGGTGGCTCTAGTGAGAGAAAAACCACCCCATAAGGAGGGCGACACGGACTACCTCGGTAACTAGGTGTGCAAGAAAAAGTGTTCAACAAGCTGACAATGCAGTATTCTCCAGACACGGCTACTCAAGGGCGACGTTGCAACACAGTTACAGTAATGCCAGCGTTGTGAAATTGCCGATACGGCGGAAGAATTACAATATGATGTCGCGGTTGCTCACAGGCGGAGCTCACTCCTTGTCAGAGTGCAAAACCGCAACTATTGCTGAAACGACAGCAGAGCTGGCTAGCAAAATAATGGCTAATTTAAGCTTTTTGGAATCTGGCAGTTTAGAGTCTGCCTGCTACCCTTCGCCCATGGTCTGAGGGATATCATGTCAGAAACGAGGAAGTTATTCATCAGTAGTCACTATGCTGACTAGCATGTTTACATACTACATGTCGCGGCTGCATATAATTCAAATGGCATGATACCATTGGGCTCTCGTCATATAAAGTAGTTTGCAGAAATATGATGATAGCACCATTTGAAGGTCTTGAAATAGGCAAAAATGGGGAACTCTTAAGGAACTCTGCTAAAACATTAAAGGATATTCAATAGCAGAGGCAGGATCAAGTTGTGGATGTGGCATCACCGGTAAATGTTAAGCTGCAATTGGAAAAATGGGCAACAACTTTTCACGTTAGGCCATTTGTTCTTCTCAATTTACTCTAGATGTATTATTGCAGTTACCTATGACACGACCATAAAAGAAGTAGGAGGCAAAAAGAAGAGTTAGGATACAGAAACGTGCACGCACACCATATATAAACACAATAAGATCTTGCAAATAGGCTGGTAGTTTATCATGTATATTTTCAGAAATGTTCAAATGTGTGTGAAATCTTATGGGACTTAACTGCTAAGGTCATCAGTCCCTAAGCTTACACACTACTTAACCTAAATTATCCTAAGGACAAACACACACATCCATGCCCGAGGGAAGACTCGAACCTCCGCCGGGACCCCATGTATATTTTGAGAGTGTTTATGTTTCTCAGATTAGCTATGATACATGATAAAAGTTGTCGAGGGACATGTTTTGTTCGTTATTTTTCTGTATTCCAGAGAGGAGTGTGTCATTCACATCATCGACTGATGGCAGTGACGTTGACAAACAACGCATGGGAAGTGAGGAACGAAGTACGTAGCATGGAGCAAGCGTTTTCAAAATTACACCTTGAGGCCAAGAGGAAGGGAGTGTTTGAGGAAATACGAAGAGATTACCAAGGATTACGTCTCTTCCACAAGCGATTATGAGAACAGTTGCAGCATATAGTATTGGACACAGTTGACAGTCTACTGAAGATTGTCTTTCGGACCACGGATACTGTCGGCATCTGACAGAAATTATACGCTGGGACAAGTAGTGAAGTGGCATCAGTTATAATGGTGCCATAACACAGAACTAACAAACTTAGAACAGGGTATGCTGAATAACGCTCAGTTATTGAGGTAATTAAAAATAGATGAGGTATGCGAAAGCAGTCATGGGCACGGTATCTGAATATCTTTACGTCGTACAGACCAGGCTACATATATTGAGTACTAGAGTGGCTTGGTGAGACTCTTATGGTTCTGGGTGATGCCATACGGGATTCGAGGGTAGTGGTTCATACTTGCGGTAACATGAATTCATGGTACTCTTGCACAACAGAATAATTTTACTGTAGATGTTTAAATTTTTTGAAGTTCTATCAGGTGAGCTCACAATAGAGAAGACAAGCTCTAGGCTGGCATGAAGTCAGTTTTGCACACAGCCTGCGGGCGATGAAAGCAGAATCGCAAATGTCCTAGTGCTACGTAACAAGATAGTGAACAGTTTGTTACTTCAGCGTCAGAGCTGAACTGTAAAGTGTAACGTGGGCAAAAATGCCCGACCTCAGCGACCTAGAATAATTATCGAATTGCTGTGGCATAGCGAGGCACAGATGATCTGCAAGCTGTCAGTTCCACTCTAACCATGTGTGACGCATTCGCACAGCCGCCTGGCCGCCTAGTGAACAACTGCTGCAGTCTTAGTCAATCCGCGGTCCTTAATCAGGGCCTAGTCTTCACGACAACTGACAGCCTGGAACACAGGCGGCTGTACTTACCTCAGCTTGTGACGGACTGACTACGAGAACGCTGAGATGGGAGCCGCTCTGTAACGAAGAACGTCTGGGCAGGAGGCGGCTTTGTTGCCGCACTACCGCCACGCAACCATGGCTCTCTAACCTGCACCACGTCACGTCTCACCTTCGAGGCGTCGGCATTTCTTCTCTGCATGCCCTTACGTCCAGCTACCGCCTGCCGTCCTTCAGAACTCTCTAAACTCAACACGAAAACTTAATGTTGTTGCAGGTACTACTGAGTCATTAACACCTCCAGGCATAAAGTGGACCATTCACCTAAACTCCATTCCTGGTCTCCCGCTCATGACAAGATCCCAGCTCTCAGTGTGGTAACAGTATGAAACACGCATCCAAAGCATGACTGAACCACCTGCGATCTCTTCACACTGTGAGTTTAATGCCTCATTGGGTTTTTGGTGCACCCAATGCCTTGTATCACATGGGAAAAAAAGAAGTACTCTTCAAACTACACTACACCCCTCCAACAGTTCGAGACGGAGATTACCGTCAGCAGCATTTCCTGCAGCGTTTGAAACAGACTGTCATTGATATGGTGCGATACTCGTCTCTGGTCAAGTAATTGACTCGGATATTGGTAACACCTCTTTTCTTTGCCATTCTAAGAAAAATTTGATTAAAAAATGCGCTGGTTGGGTCACGGTTACATGCCAGATTTTAACCGTGCTTCGTCTAAAACCCCATACGTATCACATCGAACACGCAGCTTATCCCATTCGAATGCTGACACTTCGATGGCGTTAAAAGCGCGGTACAGCATTAGACGGTTTGGAGCATTCCCTTGTCACTGTTACGCTACAGACATTACAGCAGTATATTAATTTTTACAAAATATTATTTAAAAATTTCATATTTGTATCCTTCTTAATTTCTTCTGATTTCAAAATTAAACGAACTGGTAATTATAATGATACTTAACGAAGCTTTCGTGTATTATTGTATCAATTTTTGGGAAATCAAATTGACTTTGATGTATATCTGTTAGCACACTAAAGAACTATCGTCAGTGCAAACACAGGACGAACACGCACGTCTCCATGCATCTTGATAGAATGATAGAATGTCAGCTTGCTCCCCTTTTCACTTCAGGTAACACCTCTAGAACTATGCTGCGGGTCCCAGCGAAGGTTCGAGTCCTCCTTCGGGCATGGGTGTGTGTGTTTGTCCTTAGAATAATTTTGGTGTAAGTTTAGGGACTGATGACCTTAGCAGTCCCATAAGTCCCATAAGATTTCACACACATTTGAACATTTTTAACACCTCTAGAAATGAAATTTCCCTCTGGAACGAGAGGCGGGGTGGGGGGGGGGGGGGGGCTGGAGGGAGCAACAATGCAGTCATGAAACTTCCTGGCAGATTAAAAGTGTGTACCCGACCGAGACTCGAACTCGGGACCTTTGCCTTTCGCGGGCAAGTGCTCTACCAACTGAGCCACCGAAGCACGACTCACGCCCGGTAATCACAGCTTTACTTCTGCCAGTACCTCGTCTCCTACCTTCCAAACTTTACAGAAGCTCTCCTGCGAACCTTGCAGAACTAGCACTCCTGAAAGAAAGGATATTGCGGAGACATGGCTTAGCCACAGCCTGGGGTATGTTTCCAGAATGAGATTTTCACTCTGCAGCGGAGTGTGCGCTGATATGAAACTTCCTGCGAGATTAAAACTTTGTGCCCGACCGAGATTCGAACTCGGGACCTTTGCCCGCGAAAGGCTGTGGCTAAGCCATGTCTCCGCAATATCCTTTCTTTCAGGAGTGCTAGTTCTGCAAGGTTCGCAGGAGAGCTTCTGTGAAGTTTGGAAGGTAGGAGACGAGGTACTGGCAGAAGTAAAGCTGTGAGTACCGGGCGTGAGTCGTGCTTCGGTGGCTCAGTTGGTAGAGCACTTGCCCGCGAAAGGCAAAGGTCCCGAGTTCGAGTCTCGGTCGGGCACACAGTTTTAATCTGCCAGGAAGTTTCATATCAGCGCACACTCCGCTGCAGAGTGAAAATCTCATTCAACAATGCAGTCGTCTCCCGTCACTAAAGTTCGGCATGTTCTGCGTGCTCATCGACAGTTAACGTGGCATATTAAAGTGGAACCAAGGCTCCCATGTTATTGGTATAACCGCCAATGGGGTGAATGGATGTTCTGGCTAATCGCTGATTACCGTACAAGCTAACGGGCACCAGCTACACAGAATTTACTTACGGTTTACCTAAGCTTATGGACCTCTGCATTCGTGAACTCTGCAGCTAATACAGTCTTCTTGTGATATCAAAATAAACTCCAAAGAATTTAGTACAAGACATCACAATGGATTTGGCTCTTCTGGGTACAGTTACTATGGTCAGATGACTTCCGCATTTTCGTTTGTTCGCATTTGAAAACTGAGCTGTCACAGTGGTACCCTAAATGCATTTTTAGTGCTTCAGGTATTTATAGGAGAGTCCCCACTGCGTTCAAGCCATGGCTGAAACATAACTTTACAGTCTGTTCTCTGTTATTAGAAACATCTAGACTTATCTGTTTGTACTTCCGGCAGAAGTAAACACGTACTGCACAGACTGAATCACATTTTCCGGTGGTCACTTATACCGAACTAACGTCAACGAATTTTGTTCAAGACTTTGATAGTGTCGTTTCTCCACACACGAACGCTTTAGTTAATTCATAGTGTATACGATTACTTTAGCTGTCACTGAATAGCCCCAAATATAGTATCATTGAAAAGTTGGAAGTACTGCCATTATCGTTGAAGTATTAGGATTCCACCAACCTGTCGAAAATTATCAGTGGATACAGATAACAAGAAGTTAGATTCTCGTATCCATATTACCTCAGTAAGACTACAAGAATTTTTATTCTGTGATTACAATGATTACTTTCTATCAGACTAAATATTCTACTCTTTTTCATGTCTGTGATATGTAGTGCAATGAATAATATTTCAATAGAACGGAGAGTTATACAGATCGTCCAGCTAGTGATTCGTAACTGTTGATTGGAATGAATAAACTGGCGCAAAAATATTTGTCGATAATTACCTGTCAAAAGCAGACAACACCTCCAAAGGCAAATATGCACCATGTTTTCAATATATGCATCAGATGCCCACGTTTAAGCTAAAGATTAGAGCAGCGCCCTGTTAATTTATTTGCACAGCACAAAACGCGGTGAGAGTTACTCAGACTGAGCCGCTTGTGTTCGCCACATTCACAGAGAGTTCGTTCATCAGAGTTTCGGTTGTTTTACCTTTCTGCCGTGAACACGTTCCGCTTGGAATCGTGCAAGCGAACAAACAACAACAAATTTCCCTTCCATTATTTGCGTTCCTCGCGCGGTGACTAACAAGGGAGCATTGACGCGAAATCCTAGCAGGAAATGGAAGCACTCAGGATTTAAAACAAATGGAAAAAACAAAACATGCATAATAAAAGTAGCGTCCAATGTATGTAGCCCTCATCGCTCGCAGTTAGTAGTTCATAAAACATATAGCCAGAAAGCTTAAATACATACACAGATCACCAATGTCATTAATCTGTCAAAATACCAGCAAGGCGGTGGCCACACTTATGCAGTTATTTATGTTAGTTTTAACATTACTACGAATTAATCGCGACGCCAAGAAGACCAAAACCTGTTTTCCGTAAACTAACTTGACTGTTGTGTCTTAGTGAAGTGATGTGAGCCAAGATATAATTCTTTTTCAGGTCTCCGAAATTTAGGACATGCGCGTTAAAGGGTTTGAAACAAAGGTAATTATTTTGTCTTTCCTGACATTTATGATTTCTCATAACCAATTACGAGCATAAGGAACTGTCGTAATACACTTTTCACCATTATAACCATATTCTGTTATGGTTGTTGCAACTGTTGTGTTTTATATTTATCATCATATCTCAGTTTTTGAATCCCATAGATCTCGTCCAACGTAACATTTCTGGGTCTGCCTCATGGACTTCTTTCCAATAATTTATCCTTAATTGGTGTTTTTAAGCAATATTTCAGTCTATTATTTTGCTTTTCTTCCCTCTGCTTCAAGAACTTCATTACTGGATTTATTTCGTATCCAGTTCTTTGCGCTTTCTTTCATCCTTATCTACATTTCGTTGATTTATTGGCATTGCTCAGTTATCGATTCTGTATATTGTCCAGGCGTGTAATCTGGCTAGACGAAGACTTTGAATCACTATTTTCGACCATGTGACTCGCTGTCTTCATCAGGTGTTGCCTAAGACTGCATGGTCGGTTCTAGGTGCTCCCGAGATGTTCCGTTTTCGGTCCGGTGCTATTAATTGAGAGCTAGCATTCCGTTTTTGGCTCGTTGAGAGTGACAGCGAGCTTGCCCTCTATTCTCAGTGTGGTGCACTAGTCCTCCGTCTCCCACGTTTACGTTCTCAGTTCTTTCTGTTGAGTTTTGGTGCTGCAGTTGTTGCGTTATCTGCAACACCAATGCAGGACCCCAGGCTTTGCTGACTTGATATCCAGTGTCTCTATTCATGATGTTTTCTGCCACATTTCCCTATAATGAGTGGCCCAATATCTGGTGCTCTACCCCAGAACTCTGTTTTTTCCATAGACCATGGTGTGATTAAGTTTCAGACAGCGCTCGGCATTGGCTCGCATTCTTTGCTTCATCTTGGTCTCCTACCCTGTCATGTTGGAGAGTGCCTATGGGAAATACTTTGTGAACTGGTTGACCTGCTATCCATTTTTGAGGGACTGAGTATAGAAGCTCTCTTGATTATGTTACACTATCCTGATCTGACAAGTTGTGTGCCCCGTGGACCAATGTCTTTATAGCTCCAGTCCTCTATGCTTGCTAGCCTGTGGGTTTGCGATACACGCTATAGAAAAACGATCCAGATGCAACGGACCAAAGATGGAATGTCCCAGGGTGATTCTAATGGGAACTGATTTCAGGCTGAACGCCAACAAACGACCTGGAGGTGAACCAGGCCAAGAAACGGAAGGCCAGCTCCCATCCATGCACACCGAATCGATGGATCATCTCAGGGCGTTTCTAGTGGGATCGGACCGTGAATGGAGCATTTAGAACCGACCAAGGAGGGGTGAGATGGTAGGTACACATACAGGACCAATTCCACAAGACTAGCAGATTCAGTTAGCACCCGATAAAGACAACGAGACACGTTATAGAAATATTGTACATGGACGAGAGTGATATCCAGAGGAACACCCGACATGTCAAGATGTCAATAGATCGGCTGGTAACCCAAAAGAATCACAGTAATAGTATTCTTGTCACCCATAAACAGTTTGATGGAGGTCTCTCGGTGTAATCACTCCCAGGCAGTGGTGGTCACCTGAGTGTAACATACAGTGACAATTGCGCGAATGTGCCAGGCAGGAGCGCTGCCTCAGCGGAACAGAAGTGGTGGGTGCAGCCTGGAGACCACGGCTGCTGTCAGGTGTCCAGTGGGTAGCAGTGTACGTTGGACAACCAGCCGCTCCCAGCAGACCACCTGACACGTGCGCACATATACAGGACCAATTCCACTCCACTAGCAGATTCAGTTAGCATCCAACAAGACAACGAGACACGTTATAGAAATATTGTATATGGACGAGAGTGATATCCAGAGGAACACCCAGCCCAGAACCCAGACACCGAACCCAGAATACCTTTGAACGTAGTACTATTGACATTTTCTTGGACACATAATCATGATTTACCCTTCGATCCTTTTCTGGAGGTTCAGGTGTATGGTTGGGTCTCCACCATTTGTATACATAGTATATAAAGGCGAAGAGAAGGATAACATTGTATCCAAGAACGATATTCGTATTACCATGATTTCTATGCTAGTTCTTGCTGTGGTATTGCTGGATGTTTTCGAACATAGCTCCATGCTAACGCACCCCTTCTGTACTGCTGTACGCCCATCGAGAGATCCGAGTACGGTGGGATCTAGAGCCTTGTTCAGGAAGGTCAGGTTCCTAGTTGGCAATATTTCTAAAGGATTACCAGGTACATACAGCTGTAGGTAAATTAGTTTGAGCACCATAGGCCTTTGTAATTGTTATCAGAAGGCAAGAAGACGTTGTCTAGGTGTCACACTTTGTATCATTCCCTAGCATCCCGTTTTCCTGTAGTTCTAAGCATCGTTCCCCTTGAACGTCTGTACACACTGTAATTACCCCATAAAATTTGTATACTGTGAGGTGCCAGTGAGCTGTTTAGCATAGCCCATAAGTTCGTATAAATTCGATTCCTGATGTCCTAAAGATAAGGAAAGTTATACATAACAACCCAAATTTAAGAAACAAAACAACCTTTCTCAGCAGAAACGCCTTATTGAAGGAAAATTAATATGATTTGACCAATAAAGCATGAAGATACGTGTACCACACCACACTTGGATATATTTTTGTGGGGGTTATCTATCTGAGGAAACTAGTGGTCACTGTAACAACATGGCTTATTATTCGAAAAAACATCAACATACGAATTATTGCTTGAGGTAAATATGTCAATATTCTACATCTACATCTACAGTTATACTCCGCAAGCCACCCAACGGTGTGTGGCGGAGGGCACTTTACGTGCCACTGTCATTACCTCACTTTCCTGTTCCAGTCGCGTATGGTTCGCGGGAAGAACGACTGTCTGAAAGCCTCCGTGCGCGCTCTAATCTCTCTAATTTTACATTCGTGATCTCCTCGGGAGGTATAAGTAGGGGGAAGCAATATATTCGATACCTCATCCAGAAACGCACCCTCTCGAAACCTGGCGATCAAGCTACACCGCGATGCAGAGCGCCTCTCATGCAGAGTCTGCCACTTGAGTTTATTAAACATCTCCGTAACGCTATCACGGTTACCAAATAACCCTGTGACGAAACGCGCCGCTCTTCTTTGGATCTTCTCTATCTTCTCCGTCAACTCGATCTGGTACGGATGTACAAGGGAATGATACTGTGAAATCTAACCATGTTTCTGGTGCTTGACTACAGTAAAGACATAATCATGAACTAAACCGTGGATATGGCCAATGACTGCAATAATGGTTAGTGGTTAATGAAATAACATAGAGAAATAAATACGAGCACTAGGAGAACCGCCGAAATGCTTCACAGAGGCAAATAGCTGATGGAAGTTAACAATCTTCGCACGTCTTAGTTACTGTATCCTCGGCTCATTCTTACCACTCTTATACAGCGAGAACGTGGAAGATGGTGGCAGAAACGGCTGGAAACTGAATCCAGCTCACCCTCTGTACTCATTTCTGTTATGGAGATGTCCTTCTGTTCGGCAGCAAATCTCGTCGTATCGGTCGTCTGGCAGTAAGTGTTTATTCTTCCATCTCCTGACAGCGAGAGTTTCCTCTTCGGGCGTCTCCCTGCAAGTATCCTCTGAAACTCGACTGTTTCTGCCGGTGTAGGAATTTCACCGACCAATTGCAGCAGGCCCTGCAAGTTCTATTCAATAATAATTTTATATAAAAGTTAAACGAACAGGTACTTCTGCAGATTTTGTCATGATTAACCAATGATAGCCTGGCTTGGGGAGGTAGGCCTATCGAACGGCAAAGCACTCAGAAAGCACACGTTCTACATGAATAATTACTATCAGCCAGCTAGGGAGCATTAAAGGCTGCAGAAAGTAACAAACCCCTCTCTGTAATAAAAGAAAGAGAAGACAAGAAGCTGGGCAGTTACGGGAAGTATTGAATACTGTGTGCAGTTACGATGCAGCGTAAAAGTTGCGACTACATTGACGAATGGGACGTTCCTACAACATTCCAAAATATGTTGCGCGACAGTTTGGGGAGAAGCTGCAACTTAACATTGTCCAGTGAGAACGTACGTCATTCCTTAGTTTTTAAACATTCTATGTCAATTCTAAAGTGTACAAGTGATCTACAAGTGGGAATTTGAAGCTTCACGTTCACTAGTAAGGTCGCCTCATTCATTTGAAATATGGTTGTGTTGCGTGGATGTCCTGCGGGCATCCTTCTGCACCCGTCCTCCTGGAAAACAACCCTATCTTGCACTCCCCCGCGACAGATTGGACCACGGTGTAAGGATATACCATAATCTCATGTCTTTATCGCTGCTGCAGTTCAGCTGCAACATCAGTGCAAGGTTCTCCATATCCGGGGCAACCAGTAAAATTTCCTTCGTCCTAAGAAGTGCAAATTTTCCTAAAGTATCCAATTTGACAGTATGTGAATGAATCTTCTTGTAGCATTCACATCTGACGTTTATATTGACTACTTATAAATGTACTAGCTGTGGAGGTATATGTGGATGATGCTGATCTTTACCACAGTGAGATTGTACTACAGTGACAATGCATTTTCTTGTGAAGACTCAATCAATTCCAGGGTAGCTGGTAGTCCATCATGTGGCTGGTATAGACGAGCCAGAAATTAACTCAGTGGTAGCAGAGTAGGGGTTATCTATCCATGCACTGCTTGGTATATGGCTTCCTTAACTCAATATTTCTAAACGAGCATCTCCCACACTAGCAGCGAGAGTGCACAGGAGCATTGGTGTTGCCAACACGGTATGTAACAGATCTAGTTGCGCTTACTAGACGCTCAAATCCCCATACAGTGAACTGTTGCCAGCCTTACACAGCTAGTTAGTACTGAGATTAATCCCTGGAACAGCCGATTAACGTTTTACACCCCTTGTTGCAGTGTTGTTAACTGCACAGTATTTCCGCCAACGCTTTGGTGTTTTCTCCTTCGTCTGCATCGGAATAAACATATCTTTTACATGCCTTACATCATCAGCGTCCTCTCCTCTAAACATCGTTTTTAACAAACTATCCCCAACATCTGTCCATCCATGTTCCTGCCTTTCCACGGTGTGTGGAACCATACCCATAGACTACAGCAACTGTTCCTGAAGATGATCGTGCGAGACTCACGGCACCTGGTACCCTCACTGCACTTAGCCCGGTACCCCCTTCTCTCTGACTTCCCAGTGCAGACTCATGAACGTTTCCTCCAGCCTCCAAACCTCATTCCTTAGTTTTTAAACATTCTATGTCAATTCTAAAGTGTACAAGTGATCTACAAGTGGGAATTTGAAGCTTCACGTTCACTAGCAAAGTCGCCTCATTCATTTGATGTTGACCCTGATAGCGAGAGAAGAATATACTGTCTCTCCCTTCGGGGTGTATGGGCTCATTAATATCGTCCACTGCTGGAAACAGCATTTTGGAAAATTAGCATTCCTTCGCCCCATCAGTTCCTGACATTCCAAGGCATTTGTGTGTTTCCTTTTTTTTTACTTTATTTCATTTTATTTTATTTTTTAACACCTCCTGTGAAATTCTTGTGAAATTGCTTATCGATTCTCCGGTCTCCCTACTTTGGGCTCCATACCTCAAATGCTGATGGCTTTTCGGGCTGTATACTACCTTATACGGTGACATACTCGCACTTTTGCGCAGGCCAGAACTGTACTGTGCGATAATGTATGCATGTCCCAATTGTTACGATGAATATTTACATAATGACTTCACATCTTCCCTATTGTGTGACAAACTGACTATTTTCCCTTCCACTTGCAAATGTAATGCACTTGCCCATCTCTTACAAATACACGCTAATTATCCGAATGGGACGGAAATGCGTTGTTCCACCTATAACCCCTATACAAGCAGTTATTCGGCTTCGCATTGATTAGTAAAGCTGTTGGATGTTCTCCTGAGGAATATAGCGCCAGATTCTGTCCAAGTAATGCATTATATCCAGAAATGGTTGGAATAACCTGCTCGTAATGCTCCAAAAGTTCTCAGTTGGGGATATATCTGGAGACCAAGCAGGCCACGGTAGGGTTTGGCAAGTACGAAGAAAAGCTATGGAAATTCTCGCCATGTGCAGGTGGGCATTATCTTGCTGAAATGTAAGCCATGGATGGCTTGCCAAGAAGGGCAAGTAATAGTACACAGAAAGCCATCGACTTACGGTGGTGCTGTATGGCTGCTGCGAATGATAACCAAAGTGGTGCTGCCATGAAAAGAAACGGTACTCTAGACCGTCACTTATGGTTGTTGGGCCATATGGCAGGTGACAGTCAACCCATCACTGTCCAAGGCGCCCCCAGACACAGCTCACTGAATGGACTAGAATTGTTTTCACTTATGAGTTCTTCTTCGAAATGGGCCCTAATGATAAGCAAAGACATGTCAGTAGATGCCCCACACAGCACTGAGATACCATACTGATGGTTTCCTGCCGTACAGCCTGAGCGACAGTGTGAGCATGCTGTGTTGGGTAGCTGTTATCAGGACATGGTGGTTTCCTACTGGCATTTCCCCATAAGGACCTAGGATCTCCATACCAGTCTCTTCAAATGACTTGCTAACCTTCGATAATCCTAGCTGTGAAGTATGCTGATGGCTAAATTCAGCAATTTGTGCACACGTTACACAGTTCTTCATATATTGTTCCACATCCTGTTTATGTGTTTGCCACCTGTACTGTTCGATCTCATGCTGTTGTGTGGTTCTTTGACTACCCTGACTCACTGACATGTGTTCAACTGCATGTCTCAATACTTCCTTCTGCAATGCTGCTGGAACCAAAACATGAGATTCCAGCTTTTTTTTTCTTTTTTTACATAACTGAATGTCATGCTCATTCAATTATGGTTGTATTGTAAGCAGCTTACAGTCTTCATGAGCTGCTTGAGCCTTCCGCCACTTTGCAATTTTTAATGCACAAAATTATCGACTCAGGCCCTTTGCATTGCTGCAGTTGTTACCAAATTTATGGATTAACTTGGTAACCTTCATTGCCCAAAGATTTAATCTGGTCGATGGACCTTTCAACTCTAATAGCTGCATGAATGCTTCGTGATCCATTGTTATTTTAAATTTTCTACTGTATAAATAGAATCAAAAGTATGTTACACCATATATGGGGCTCAGCATTACCTTCTCTCTTGTAGAGTAATATGTCTCTGCTTCACTCCATATACTTCTTGACTTTGTACATGGCTAAGCACGTGGTTGACTGCATCATATGGCAAGATGAATTCCTTCTCACAGTTTGGAAAAATAGCATCTGATCAGTTGTCAACAATTCTTTTCATTTTATGAACACTTTCCCACTCTCTAATGTCCAATGATACTTCATTCCTTTTTCCAACAACTGAGTGTGAAGTCGTACTACTGATGGAAATTTCAGAGCAAACACTTCTGTAACAATGTACTAATCCCAAGAAAGAGTGTAGTTCCTCCTCCATGTAATATGTGTGCAAATCCTGTACGCTATTATTAATCTAAAACATGTCTCAACTATATTATAACTAATTACGTATCATAAATACACCGTGCTTCCTTTAGAGTGAAGTGATACTTCTCTATACTGAGTGTTAGTTATGCTGCACAAAACTGTTTAAACCTTTCCATAGCTGTCACACGCGTTCTTCCATTTCCTTTGCAAAAATGATTATGCCATCCAAATACACAAACTGCTTTGGTTTTAACTGTTGTAAAACTCCGCCTATCAAACACTGAAATAGAGCATTCCTTTGCTCAAACGGCAAATGGTGATGCTGGTAGTTTCCTAAATGCAGCGCAAATGCCGTTTGCAGCTGATCCTAACTGATGATAGCCATGCCACAGATCAACGGAGGGAAAATATCAGCACTGATCCAAATTACCTGTAGTTTCCGTTATAGTTGGGATCAGATAAGTGTCTGTAATCATGTGACTATTGAAATATCTATAATCACAGCAAAACTGATATTCCTTTGTGCCATCCATACTCTTTTGTGGAATAATCATCACTTGTGCTCTCCAAGGACTGGTATTTTCCTCAATAATACCACCCTATAATTGTTGTTCCATAAACATTTCCATTACTAGTCATAGGTGATGAGGCATGTGGTGATGGTTTACAATTAAACGTTGGCTCATTACCTGTGGGACCTTGGTGCTGAGTCACTGGGATCGCCAGTAAAGATTCACAAGGATAAAACAGGTCCTCAAACTCTAATGATGACTCCTCCAATGCTAATTTTTCTGCTTCTTGCAAGTGTTTTACTTTTTCCCACAATGCCGTTGAAATGCCAGTTGCTTATGATTAGGGCCTGAATTTACTCTTTCGCAATCCTCTTTCTCCAAATTCTCCAGATTGGTGACCAGTTAGACAAATTTATAGGTTCAGTCCCAAAGTTATCTATTCCAATGGGCATTACCTTCTTACTCTCTATTTCCTGAATGTGTACAACACCCTCGTATATGAAACACTGTTCTTTATCTACTTCATCCTTCTTTCTTAGTCTATCAACTACTCATAACACATTTTCCAGCAAATCAGTTTGCATCCTCACCCACAGTAGTTTTCACGTAACTTGTGGTACTGTGTACTAATCCTCAGTGGCATTGCACGTCGTCCAATTGGTCCCCCTAGTGCCATGGATGAACCTTGGGGCAATGTGGCACTGAGAGCAGCTTCATACGCAGTCACACCGAGGTCCCTTATTCACTGACCGGGATCAGTTTTAGCGTGAAGTTCATGTAAGAAATCTAACCTTAGGGTAGTGCAGTTACCATATACTATCTGAGGGAAAACTTCCATACTGTCCCTGAATTGTTTTGATCCTACCTCTCATTGGCGTTTAACAGTAAGTTACTGCAGCCACTCCGTGTCTTTCCGTCGTGCTCCTTATTCTGTCTACAGTCACGCTCCCGATGCCCTACTCTTCCACACTCATACTGCAGCTGAGGGCACTCTCGCCGCATGTGCGCTGACCACCCGCAACGCTAACGACGTCAGCAGAAAAAAAAAATCCACATTTGATCGCGGCCTCGACTCACTGTGTCTATATCCTGCAAGCTGCAGCACTTCCCAAGGTTCCGCTAAGTCGTTGGGAAATTCTGCCCCTATCTTCCACCATAAATTGCATGGCTACTCTCGCAAAAACGCGACCAGCTCTCTTTGTTCCGCCTGTTGCAGTAGGATCTTATTAGCGTCATCACTTTCCGTCAAATAGTACGTCATCTACTACCAGGCACTAATCCCTAATGTGGCACCGGTAAAGATGCACATGTGTTCGACTTGCTATTTTCTACACAACCACAGCAACCAACAGTTCGTCTTCCAGACTTAGTTGTGTATTCTGTACTATCACAGCAGCAGCATTACTATCTGTTATAACAACCGCAAGTCAATGAGCCTCACTTAAATGGCTCTTGAACACTGCTTCTCGCCAAAACACGCAACAATCCTTCTTTTCTGCTGAATGCATCTCTCGCCCCCAGTAACTGAACGGGTAGACTTCTCTGATTGCGTGCTTTATTAGTTGTGGCACTCTAGCTGTCTTTCACGTCCCGAGTGTCAGGTACTCATAAATATCTGAAGTGGGCTGCGTATCGAGTGTTCTGTGCACTGTGTGTTCAAGCACACTTTTACTCTGTCCAGCGTTAAAGTATGATGTTAGTTCCATTACAGTTCGCCGCCTGTCCTGCCCAGCCTACGACGTCTGCTCCAGTACTCCTAACGATGGGCCTCCGCAGCCGACGACACATGCGTATGCCAATATTAACACCACGACTTCGACAACTACGACTGAAACGGGCACGTGACCATTGGCACTAGACATTGATGCAGTGGCAAAGTGTTGCAACGTCTGATGAATTCCGATTCTTCATCATGCCGTTGCGAGGGCGAGAATCCGTTGTCTTCTAGGGAAACAGCTCCTTGACACCTGTACAGCGGGATAGAGAAACACGGCGGTGGCTCCGTTATGACCTGAGGAACATCCACATGGGTATACATGGGTCCAGTGGAACTCGTGCAGGGCACCATGACGGCCAAGGAGTATCGTGCACTGCTTGCAGACGATGTACACCCCTTCATGACGATCATGTTTCCTGACAGCAGCGCCACTTTTCAAAGAGATAATGCGGCATATCACAATGTCAGGAGTCTGATGGACTTATTGGAGGAGCACCGTGACGAATTCCATTTGATGTGCTGGCCACCCAACTCACCAGGTCTGACCCCTATCGGACACATCGGAGGTGTGATTGGACGTGGCATCAGAGCACATCGCGTTCCTCCCCGGAATTCAGGAGAACTAGGTGACTTGTTTGTGCAGATTTGGTGCCAACTCCATGCAGCGACCTACCAAGGCCTCACTGCTTCCAAGCCAAGATACATCGCCGCTGTTATACAGAGGTGCCGGCAATTGGGTAGGTGGTCATAATGTTCTGGCTGATCAGTGTATGTGACAGGGCCTAGACATGTCTCGGTTGTTAAGAGGAAGGAGGGGGGGGGGCGGGGGGATGCAGTCATCTCAACATTCTCTGTAATCGTTTGCCGTGTGGTGATGTGGGCTTCAGACACTGGATCGGAACGGCGGGTCGCCTCGGAGCTGTGGATGGCGAGTCTGCCGCCCTCTTCAGTGTCCCGTGGCTTTATGGCGTGACTCACGTACGACCTCCACACTGACTGCTCACGGTGTGTTTCCGTAGCCAAAGCAGCAACATAACAATCTCGGAAGGCGGATTTTAGGCAAGGAATAGCAATCCTCAGTCGAATGCTTCATTCTCAAGCAATGGACCATTAGGATTCGTCCATTTAACATGGAAGAGGAAAAGTATCCCAAAGTGATGAACTTTAGGATGAGAGTAAACATCAAAGTCGGGTGCATATCCTCTTACTTCCACACTGTCTCATTCAGTGTCCCTTCACTTCCAGCCACTTCGCTTAGCTCAAAGAATCCTCGAATTTTTCCTCCTTTCAGCGTTGCCATACAATGACTAACCACCATTCCACGACCACCCTTCCCAGTGCAAGATGGCGAGTTCCTGCCTTGTATCGGCTGGTGTGTGACTTTGGAACTGGCGTCTTTCTTACGTTTCCAATGTCGAGGGTGCTCCCAGCGTTGGTTGCAGACTATCCCGATGTTTTTTGTATATGCCTTAGTCATTGTAAAAGCACACGAGCCAAAGGATTAGAAGTCTCGTGAGCTATGGTCTAGGCTATTTGAATAATTTACACTTTTAGTATCTGATAGGCTGGTTGAATTTGCACACTCAACGGCGTGATTGGCTTTCTTCAATGCTAATTAACTCGCAAACTTCGCGAAGTATCATATTCTTTGCTTATTCTCAGCACAACCTTCCCTGAAACACCCTTACTGCTTCTGACCACCCTGTATATCTTGATTTAATATTTAAGTTTTTCTGATTATTTATGCTGGGTATCCAATTGACTGGCTGGCCGAATATTTCGTCTGAATGCAGAAAATGTAAACAGTTCTATAACTTACCAGTAGTTAAGTGAACACATACGATTATGGGCGATCTGCAGGTATTTTGAACTTCACGCCTCTCGGTAGTCAACACGTATAGCTGTGGTAGTACTCGCACAAAAAGCACAATGAGGTACTTGTAGATCACTGTCAGTACGTCCGGTTCCTCGTCTTAAGGCGACAATTTCTATACAGTGGTTTGCTGCTTTCTCATGTGCGCTGCTTACCCTTAAAACTTCTTCGCATTTATAATGATCCAAACAGTCAGTGGACATTTTCGATTATAATAGAGCTTGATCCCGCAAAAGGCAACTATAGTTTGTTAACTATGTGATGCGATATGTGTTTGTGAGAGGACATCTTCAAGACACCATGAGCAATACTTAAAATGTTTACTAGCTAAACCATTTTTATCCTACACGACAGTCATATCAGATGTGATCAAGAATAACTGTTAGTGCCAAATATTTGACAGCAGTGACATACACTACAAACTGTATACTACGAGTTGCACATCAAGCTGAACTTCATAAATAATTTATAACTGACACGCAGTTCATTGATGCGGGGATATATAATACGCCTTTGACGGTGGTTTATACACCCGAATACCACTTTGAGTAGTAGACACTGTAAGTATAGCTCGTGTGTTAAGAAGATATCCTTTAACAAATGTCTAAAAACTGCGGAGCGCCAAGCATTCAAGACTTTTGCATCATATGACAGGTTTCGGACTCTTGAGGGACTTACATTGTCTAATATAAGTCATCGTCCAGTAATTTTCTAATGGACATATGCGAACTACGCATGGTAAACACCGATCATCAAAGTGGTGAAAGCAGGAAAACTAAAAATCGTTCCACGTCAATGAATTAGATGACAGTCGTAGACAGAGAATTCAGCAGACAAATACTAGAGGCGTCGGGTTTAGGAAAGCAATGTACACAAACTACGTTCATGAATGTGAACATTATCAAATAATGTTCTCAGGAAGAGGTACAACAGCGAAAGAGGGCTGCAGAAATTCCTGTTGCAAAAAACCTAGATGTAAACGGTCTTCCACACCCAACTGAGTGACTAACGGTGTGGTACCCACGTCGCTCCTCAGTTGTTTGGTGCCACACTGCGTAGCTCGCTCCGACAATCAGTAGCGAAGGTCATTGTAATCCACCACATTGAGTTGGGTGCTGGTGCTGTTAACGTTTCGTTCTCCATAGCTTTTTTGCGTTGTGGTGTAAATAAACATTTTCGGCGGATTTCAGTTGGTAGTCCTTCCTCAATCCAGGTAAAATGTGCTTTCAAAGTATTCCATAGAAGACAGTAGTTTGAAGCGTGCTGTTTCTTATCTAACTGACAAAAGTGTCGTCCACCGCTCACTTAATGGTTAGGTAGTGCCTAAAAGGTGGTAACAGGTTGCACTATTTCAGGTACCCGAAATTTAGCGTCAGATTATACAAAAAGACGTTCTGAATATTATTCAAAATGTCACCTTTCCAGTGCATTAGATCCGTTAAGCCATTAGTGGGTTGTGCATATTGCCGAGCCGTAACAACAGAAGTGGCTACGAATGGTTCAGAAAATGTGGGATCTATCCATGTGACAATCCAGTTTTTACATATATGGATTTTCCATTTCAGCACATGCTGATTAGACCTCAGCAGCTGAAGCGGGCCCAAATATCTCCTTTTGAAAAGGCTTTAGAAGAGTCACTGACTAAAGCGAGAAAGAAAGTACGTAGCAGGAATGCAGCAAAGACATCACCTTCAACAAAACCTACACCAGGAGCTTCACGCTATGCATTTGATACACCCTCATCAGAAGGGCGTTAAAAAGAAAGCTCTTCATATGATAGAATCAGACAGTCGCGAAGCAGCAGGATCATGGTGAGGAAAGTCAGAGTCAAGCGCTGATGAAACCATGTTGGAAGATTCATCGTCTGAATATGAAGAGGAGTATGAGCGTATTTACTGCGACCAACTGTGGACAATGATCCTTCTGAAGAGACATAGATTAAGTGCATCAGTTGCTTTCGGCTGTGTTACGAGCTTTTTACCGGTGTCGATGGTGATACTTGGAAAGATTTTAAATGTGACATCCTTATAAAAAAGCAGAAACACTGAGCATTTTTTTATTATAGATGATGCAGAATAACCGACAGTTATCCAGCACTCTTTACATCTGGAACAATTATTTGGTACGAATAAAGGCTATGTAACTGAGTCATTAAATTTTAGCGTTTTTTACATCTGATTACGAAACACGAAAACCCGAAATTAGTAACCCTGTTTTTGAGGTACAAATTACACGTTTTTATTCTTCGCCCTGCTCTTACAGAAGGAGAAAATATTCGGAAGATTTTTACAGCGGTTGTATTTGAATATTCCCTAGTAATAGACAACACATTTTCAATAAGTTAAAGACACCTAATTTACTGGTAATCTTCAATTTATCCAATAATGAGCCTATTTCCCCTAGGAAACGATCTGAGACTTGAACACAGGGCCTGGTGATTTAACGCTACATGCAGGGAGATGAGGGACAAAAATTCCACCGCGGGGGGAACGGGTGGCGACTGGAAGGGACCGAGAGAGGTGGCGCAGTGGTTAGTACACTGGACTCGCATTCGGGAGGCCTACGGTTCAATCCCGCGTCCGGCCATCCTGATTTAGGTTTTCCGTGATTTCGCTAAATCGCTCCAGGCAAATGCAGGGATGGTTCCTTGCAAAGGGCACGGCCGACGTCCTTCCCCATCCGTCCCTAATCCGATTAGACCGATGACCTCGCTGTCTGGTCTCCACCCCCAAAACGACCGAACGACGACTGAGAGAGCGTACGGTCAAGCCCTACCACTAACATTACAAAATCCGGAATAGCATTCCGGTCCCGTACAGCACGGAATAACGCCAGAAAAATGGAGAAAAAGAAGACTGGAAACAATTACTGAATGTTCGGACGAAAGAACGCAATGGTAGCTTCAAAGGCGATCCAAATGCATGTTGAGGCCTTGATTGTGACGGTGGTGCTTCCTCCCGACGTCTGACGATAAGCTTTCCACTGCTTCATACCGGCTCCTTAACCCTAAACGCTTCTGTGATTTGCATGGGAGTTTCACTTGAACTTCGTTTACATAGATCCTGTTTTCGTCAAGCCTAATAACTAACAGAGCATTATCCTGTAGAAAAATTAGAAGCGATCGGCTGGGATCTAATCTACGATTTCCCATGGAGCCGTTGACGAAGGCCGGATGCCGGCAGGGCGTCAGGAAAGGCGGCGTGGGGGGCAGGTGCCGGGGAGTGCTGGGGATCAGGACGGCGGAGCGCCAGCGAGGACGAGCAGACAACGGATTTGACTTGAAACTTGCATGTCCTGCAGTAATAGGTTTAGACGCTAATCGGGTTACGTGAGTGAACTCGGCGCAGGCCGGGCACAGGAAGGGATTGAGGAATTACAGCAATTCGCCGGCGGCAGCGGCGGGCGCGCGCGCCGCCCGCGGCCAGCGCGCAGAAGTTGCGCGGGGCGACGCGGCGATGTGCCGCACCAGTTCCGCAACGGCCGCTTTGGCCAACAGCTGCGTTCGAGGCCCGGCCTGTACGCAACCCACTTCAGACCTACCTAACACACGGGACGTGAATGACAGCTAGAGTGTCACAATTAATAAAGCACTCAGCCAAAGAAGTCTACCCGTTCAGTTGCGGGAAGCGAGAGATGCATTTTGCAGGAAACAAGGATGGTTTTTATGTTTAAGTACCGTAGTAACCTTTAATTCCCGCAAACAAAACTCTTAAGAGACTAACCTCCCTCTGTTTGTCCACAGGTCCCAGAAGCCAAGTTGCGGAGTAAGTTCGTAGCGTTTTTATTTTGCGTGTTGGTATTCCAGTTGCTATGGGTTTATTTATCTATTGTCGTTTTTCATTTGTAGTTCACTGTTGCTGTTTGAGTATACATATTGTCGTTTCATCATTTGGAAATAGTGTGTGGAGCTGTGGACGTTAGGAAATGGGCGGTCAAGTGGAAAAATCGGAACATTACCGTCATGCACTGAAGCGCCAATGAAACTGCTATAGGCATGCGTATTCAAACACAGGCTAAGGTCGACAACGCCTATATAAGACAACAAGTGTCTGGCGCAGTAGTTAGATCGGTTACTGCTGCTACAATGGCAGGTTAACAAGATTTAAGTGAGTTTGAAAGTTGTTTTACAGTCGGCGCACGAGCGGTGGGACAAAGCATCTCCGACGTAGCGAAGAAGTGGGGATTTTCCGGTACGATCACTTCACGAGTGTACAGTGAATATCAGGAATCCGCTAAAACATCAAATTTCCGACATCGCTGCGGCCGGAGAAAGATCCTGAAAGAACGCGACCAACGACGACTGAAGAGAACCGTTCAACATGGCAGAAGCGCAAAATGGTTCAAATGGCCCTGAGCACTATGGGACTTAACTTCTGAGGTCATCAGTCCCCTGGAACGTAGAACTACTTAAACCTGACTAACATAAGGACATCACACACATCCATGCCCGACGCAGGATTCGGACCTGCGACCGTAACGGTCACGCGGTTCCAGACTGTAGCGCCTAGAACCCCTCGGCCACTACGGCCGGCGCAGAAGCGCAACTCTTCCTCAAATTGCTGCCCATTTCAATATTCGGTCATCAACAAGTGTTATCTTGAGAACCATTCAACGAAACATCGTCGATATGGGATTTCGGGGCCGAAGGACCACTCGTGTACCCTTGATACCTGCACGACACAAAGCTTTAGGATTCTCATGGGCCTGTCAACACCGAATTTGGACTGTTGATGACTAGAAACAAGTTGCCTGGTCGGCCGAGTCTCGGTTTAAATTGTATCGAGCTGATGGCCGTGTACGGGTATGGAGACAACCTCATGAATCCATGGATCCTGCATGTCATCAGGGTACTCCTAGAAGTTCTGTAATAGTGTGGAGCGTTTGCAGTTGGAGTGCCATAGGGTCCCTGATACGTCTAAATAGTCAACATACGATTCTGACAGGTGACACATATGTAAGCATCCTGAGTGATCACCTGCATCCATTCGTGTCCATTGTGCATTCCGAGGGACGTGGGAAACTCCAGCAGGACAATGAGACACCCCCACGTCCAGACTGGCTCCAGGAACACTCGTCAGAGATAAGACACTTACTCTGGCCACAAAACTACCCTGACATGAATATTATTGAGCATATCTGGGACGCCTTGCAACGTGCTGTTGAGAAGAGATTTCCACCCCCTCGCACTCTTATGGATTTATGAACAGCCCTGAAGGATTCAGGGTGTCAATTTCCTTCAGCACTGCTTGAGACATTAGTCGCGTCCATGCCACGTCATGTTGCGACACTTCTGCATGCTCGCGAGGACCCTACGTGATATTAGGCTACAGTCTGGAACCGCGCGACCGCTACGGTCGCAGGTTCGAATCCTGCCTCGGGCATGGATGTGTGTGATGTCCTTAGGTTAGTTAAGTGTGGTGTCACCGCCAGACACCACACTTGCTAGGTGGTAGCTTTAAATCGGCCGCGGTCCATTAGTACATGTCGGACCCGCGTGTCGCCACTGTTAGTGATCGCAGACCGAGTGCCACCACACGGCAGGTCTCGAGAGACTTACTAGCACTCGCCCCAGTTGTACGGACGACGTAGCTAGCGATGCACCCTGACGAAGCCTCGCTCATTTGCAGAGCAGATAGAATAGCCTTCAGCTAAGTCAATGGCTATGACCTAGCAAGGCGCCATTAGCAGTTTAGTGCCTGAATCTACAGAGTCTCACTTGTATCGTCAATAGTGATGTACAACAAGGATGGATTAAAGTTAAGTATTCCAGCAGTTATGTACTTTTCTTTATAGCATTCATTACGTATCCTGTTTCAGACCTCACGCCCATCTGCGTGAGCTTAGCGCGTGCCTTTCGGCTACTTCCGAGTGGCGTGGCTGTCTTGTTACGCCACAACAGTTGGCGACGAGCCAATAGAGTTTGTATTAATTTGCTTGTGTCATGGCTTCACCACAATCTCCAGATGTACTGTCCGAATTTTATCGCTTGCGGCATCAGCAGGCGCAGGCGTTATTGGATGCCCTTGGACAGCTCGTCCAGGGTCACTGCACAATGCAAAACGATGCGGCAGCCGCCGCTTCACCGCTACCACAGCCACGACATGCTGTTGCACCCCCGTTCCGGCCATTTGACCCGGCTATGGAAACCTGGACGGAGTGGTCACGCCAATTTGGATTCCATCTCGCCGCCTACAGAATTCAAGGTAACGAGCGGCAGCCTTTTTTATTGGCCTGTGTAGGTGTGTCCACCTACCGTGTGATAGTGAAATTGTTTCCCCGACGCGACGTAGCAACTCTGTCCTACGAAAAAATTTTGTCGGCATTAGATGCCTATTTCAAAGAAACAGTCAATGTCGTTGCAAAAAGGTTTACGTTCTTTCGTACAAAACGTACGGACGGTCAGACTAAAAGGGAGTGGGTTGCAACATTGCAAGGCCTTACTAGGGATTGTGCTTTTGAGTGTGAATGTGGACTCCCTTATTCAGATACAGTGGTACGTGATGCAATTGCACAGAACGTTTCTGATGTTCGTATACGGGAACAAATTTTGAAACTAGTTAATCCCTCCCTTCAACAAGTGATAGACATATTGGATAGGCAAGACACACTTGACTTTGCTCAGGAATCATTTGAAACTTCGCCAGCCGTGTGTCACATTAACTGTCCCACCGGGCGCGCTGCCCGGAACGATAAACAGCCCTCGCGCTCGTCCGCGCAGCTGCCGCCTAGCTCTCCACGAGTGCCGCGTAAGCGAGCAAATCCAGTGAAATCATGCCCGCGGTGTGCAACTAGGCATTCGTGTGACAATTGCCCGTCACGCCAAGCTATTTGCTTTTACTGTCGTAAGAAAGGACATGTTCAAAGTGTTTGCCAGAAAAAGCTCAGATCAGACACTCACTACCATTCCAGGCCCTTTGCTTCACGCCGGAATCGAACCAAGAATACTCAGGCTCGTGATCCTTCGCCCATGGACATTCATGTCGTTACTTCCACTCCGCCCAGTGCCACTCTCTCTAACAGTGACTGTGTTCGTCCCACAAAAAATGTGCGTCGACATCGACGGAAATCACGTCAATTAGCAGGTGATTCTGTACCAGTGTCTGTTCAAATTGCACAAAACAGTCGCTCTTGTCGTCAATAAACTTTTTGTAGACTTGGACATTAATGGCAACGTGATCCCATTCCAGCTCGATACCGGAGCTGCTGTTTCCTTGATCAATCACGACACGTACAAACAACTGGGCAAACCTTTGTTGCGTGCCGCAAATGTTCAGCTCACTAGTTATTCAGGACAGCATATCCCTGTGTTAGGACAGTGCACTCTTCTTGCAACATACAAGGGACAAACAAAACTTGTGTCATTTTACGTTCTTCGTTCTTCTACTACAGTGAACTTGTTTGGTTTAGATTTATTTCAGTTGTTTAAATTGTCAATAGTCAATCAGGTCCTATCAGTGAATCAGACTGTGCCTTCCGCCAGTGTTTCTCGTCTATGTGAAGAATTTACAAACTGTTTGTGTGTCGGTCCCTACTGCTGCGAACTATCTGGACGATATTGTGATCTCCGGAAAGACAGCAGAAGAACATTTAGCAAATCTAAGAACGTTATTTCAGGTATTGCGACAAAATGGTCTTCGCTTGCGGAAGGACAAATGTGTTTTTTTTGCTCGTGACTTACCATATCTGGGACATGTCATAAATGCACAAGGCATACATCCAAGTCCAGAGCACCTCCGTGCCATACACGACTTGCCTTCGCCGCAGAATTTGAAGCAGCTACAGAGTGTGTTGGGAAAGATTAACTATTATCATAACTTTATCCCGCATGCCTCTTCCATTTCAGCTCCGCTTTATCGCTTACGCCGTAAAGGTGTTCCGTTCGTCTTGACGACGAAATGCGAACGCGCCTTTCGCCAGTTGAAATCGGCGTTGCTTTCTACTACTTGCCTTACGCCATTCGATCCCCAGAAACCCCTTTTGTTGATGGTAGATGCATCGGATTTCGGGATCAGTGCTGTGCTTGCGCACAAAGATGGATCGCGTGATCGCCCTATTGCCTTTGCGTCAAAATTGCTCTCGTCGGCGCAAAGAAATTATTCACAGATAGAGAAAGAAGCTTTGGCTCTCGTATTTGGTGTTACTAAGTTCCACGATTTCTTGTATGGTCGTCACTTTACCATCATCACAGACCACAAACCTTTGACGTCACTTTTTCATCCGACCAAGCCTGTACCTCCACGTACGGCGCAGAAATTCATTCGCTGGTCACTTTTCCTCTCGCAGTACCGCTACGATATCTTGTATCGGTCCACTGCCAAGCACGGAAACGCTGATGCGTTGTCCCGTTTGCCTGTCGCTGAGGATAAAGCATTCGATTCTTCCGAACTTGCTTGCATGTTCATTGATTCGGAAACCTATGACGTGGTCGAATCGTTTCCGATTGATTTTCGTCGTGTAGCTACAGCCACAGCTACTGACCCTGTCGTTGCTACTGTTTTGCGTTTTGTTGCTACGCAATGGCCCTTGTCAAAGTCGCGGATCGAGGATCCGCTGTTTCGCCGATTTTTTGCTCACAAGGAGAGACTTTTAGTACGACGTGGTGTTTTGTCGTTGCGTTCTGATAATGATCAGTCCAGAGTCGTGGTCCCATGTTCGTTACAGTCCTCTGTCTTACGGCTTCTTCACCAAGGACATTGGGGTATAGTGCGAACGAAACAACTTGCTCGTCAGCACTGTACTTGGTTCGGAATCGATGCTGCGATTACGAATATGTGCTCTTCTTGCATGGCATGTGCCGAACAACAATCCGCACCGCCGCGGAAATTCTTTGCATGGCCACAAGCCACTTTCCCTTGGCAACGCTTGCACATCGATTTTGCTGGCCCATTCTGGAATGCTCGATGGTTGGTTGTGGTCGATTCTTTCAGTAATTTTCCTTTTGTTGTCTGGTTGCCTTCCACGACGTCATCTGCCACCATCCAAGCGTTATCTGCTATCTTTTGCATTGAAGGCCTTCCGCAGACTATTGTTTCCGACAATGGCCCACAATTCATGTCCGCAGAATTTCAGTCATTCTGCACGGCCAATGGTATTCAACATCTGACATCCGCGCCGTTTTCGCCTCAGTCAAACGGTGCCGCTGAAAGATTGGTCCGGACTTTCAAGTCACAGATGTTGAAGTTGAAGGAGTCGCATTCTCGGGAGGACGCGTTGTTGCTCTTTTTGTCTTCGTATCGCTCTCAGCCCCGAGATGGTCGCTCGCCGGCTGAGTTGCTCCACGGTCGTCCTCATCGAACCTTGATGTCTTTGCTGCATCCG
Organism: Schistocerca piceifrons; assembly: GCF_021461385.2. Classification (NCBI taxonomy): domain Eukaryota; kingdom Metazoa; phylum Arthropoda; class Insecta; order Orthoptera; family Acrididae; genus Schistocerca; species Schistocerca piceifrons. Next base: position 664,137,690 of record NC_060138.1, read on the forward strand.
CCGCATCAGGTTCCTGTGCAGCGGCAGCCACCTGCTTTTGCTCCAAGCGACGTTGTGTTCTATCGCAACTATCGAGGTTCACGGCGTTGGCTCGCAGGGCGCATTCTTCGCTGCCTCGGCCGCGCGATGTATTTGGTTTTGGGGGCATCTCAATCAGCTGCGCCTCTGTCGTCGCCCGGGTTCTGCCGCTCCCCGTCTGCTTTCATCGACGGTGCCGTCCGGTCAGCGCCCTGGGGACCCATCTACTGGCTCGCCTCATCCCCAGGTGTTACCGACGCTGCGTTCCATTTTGCCTCGTGGCGACGCGCCGCCGCCGCCGCCGCCTGTTCTCCCGCCGGCGCCGCCCGCAGTGGACGCGTCGCTGCAACCGCCTGGCGCCTCCCTGGGTCACGCGCCGCCGATCGCTTCCCGTGACCAGATGTCCTCCGCCATGGAACTCTTGCCCGCTCCGGACCAGATGTCGTCTTCGCCCGTCGGGTGCCCCGACCACATGGAGGTCGACCCTTCGGCCCCTCCTGTATCTCTAAGGGCGCATACACCGCATGTTGACGTGCACCCTGGACTAGGTTTTCAGGCGTTTCCTAGCTCCCCTCGGACCGAATGGCAGGGTGCTGGTGGCACAGCCTCGCCTGTTGTTAGGCTCCCCACCTCATCGCGTACGTCAACATGGGGTCCTCCCCACGGCAGGCGGACGCCTTATAACACGACCGTTCGCCGATTTGCGGGGGAGGAATGTGGTGTCACCCCCAGACACCACACTTGCTAGGTGGTAGCTTTAAATCGGCCGCGGTCCATTAGTACATGTCGGACCCGCGTGTCGCCACTGTTAGTAATCGCAGACCGAGCGCCACCACACGGCAGGTCTCGAGAGACTTACTAGCACTCGCCCCAGTTGTACGGACGACGTAGCTAGCGATGCACCCTGACGAAGCCTCGCTCATTTGCAGAGCAGATAGAATAGCCTTCAGCTAAGTCAATGGCTACGACCTAGCAAGGCGCCATTAGCAGTTTAGTGCCTGAATCTACAGAGTCTCACTTGTATCGTCAATAGCGATGTACAACAAGGATGGATTAAAGTTAAGTATTCCAGCAGTTATGTACTTTTCTTTATAGCATTCATTACGTATCCTGTTTCAGACGTCACGCCCATCTGCGTGAGCTTAGCGCGTGCCTTTCGGCTACTTCCGAGAGGCGTGGCTGTCTTGTTACGCCACAACATTAAGTTTAAGTAGTTCTAAGTTCTAGGGAACTGATGACCTCAGAAGTTAAGTCCCATAGTGCTCAGAGCCATTTGAACAATATATAAGGCAGGTGAACCAGTTTCTTTGGCTCTTTAGCGTATCTTTCTGTTTGAGTTCAATAGAGGGGCGACAGCAGCAGAGGCAGCCAGAAACATTTGCACTGTGTAAGGGGATAATGCCATTGGACAGAGTACGGCAAGAAAACAGTTTTCTCTCCCGGTTCAGGACCACCTTCGGTTTTTGATGAAGCTCGTTTAAAAGCATTAGTCCACAGTATTCCACGTCAAGGTACTCGAGAACTGGCAGATGGGATGAACTGTGATCACTCCACCAGTGTGCGACATTTGCAGGCAGAAGGTAAGGTTCCAGAATGGGGTGTATGCGGACCACATGCTCTAAGCCATAATCACAAAAATCTGCGTCTCGCCATACGTACATCTCTGCTTGCCCGTGAACAACCCTGACCATTCATATCCTGTATCGTTCCTGGCGACGAGAAATGGTGTCTCTGTGCTAACATAAGAAAAAGAATGGAACGTTTGAGCCCAAACAAAATAGCAACTGCCCATATAAAGACCTGCGCTCGTCCGTGAAAGACCCTGTTATGCATCTGGTGGAACAGGAACGGTGTGGTGTACTACGAAATGCTTGCCGGATGTGAAACCATCACTGCTGATATTTATTATCATCAACAACTTAGACGTCCTGCAGACGCAATCCAAGAACAACGACCAGCAAGACTTCCTGAAGTGGTGCTACTTCCGGGTAACACTCGCCCGTATTCTAGTAGTCTGCCAATGAACACCGTACAGGAGTCAAGTTGGGATGTCATTCCACACCCACCTTATTCACCTGATTTGGCACCCTTAGATTTTCACCTTTACCGCTCTCTATCGAGCAGCCTTCCAGGAACTTCCTTTCCGGATGAAAAGGCGCACCGAACACGGCTCGACGAGCTCCTCTTCCGGAAACCACGTGATTTCTACAGTCGCGGAATCGAAAATTTACCTCAACGTTGGCAGATAGCTGTAAATAATGATGGACAATATAATGTTGATGACTAAAGGCTCTGTTATGTGTATCTCTAGTGTTTATTATTCACGGGGAAAAGCTACTAACCTAAGCAACAACGCAGCAGATACCTTCCTGCAAGTTGATGCCGAGGTGTTCGACTCAGCTCCGATCTGTCGCCTAATGAACAAAATACGAGAATGACGAATACCGTACACGAAAGAATTGTTCCCAAATAGAACACAGAGTGTCGCTTGCGTTGAAATTCTTCTGCAGAGAGAAGTCGAGATCTGCACTTCTCACTAAGGTCCTTGGTTGTAGGTGATTATGGATGAATATTCTTCCCCATGTATTTAGTGTCAATTCACTGATTCAACGTCGTGAAATTGGGCGCTACGCGGCACAACAGGTGTCGTCTATAACTGCGTACCTGTATTCTACCGGCTACCGTGTCTCAAGGTTTCAAATAAAGTGGAAGGAATTAATGGGGCCCCGACTCTGATCGAGCCGTCATGACTTAAGTTTTAGAAAATGCCAGTATCGTTCATTTGGTAAGGTCGTGGATGATTCCTACAGTGCTCTGTTCCAGCTAGAACAGTGCTCATCCTCTAATTACACACTTACCGTTGACCTAGAAGTATTAAAAGATACGTAGGTGGTCAGCCAGACTCGTCCAAGGAACCACTTTGATATACCCATGCCTGCAGTTCACAAAAAAACTGAAATTAGAATGGGCAGGTTAATATTTGTAATGCTGTATTAATGGTTTCCGTTGATTACGCATTCGCCAAATCATTATAAGTATGGCATTATCATTTTATCGTCCACCGCTCCTTTCCTCCCTTCCTGTCCCATACGGTGATGGGCTCTCCACATGCACGATTGTCTGATATTATCATCGTCATCATTGGGATTGAAGGTCAAAGTAATTCAGCTAACGTACCCACCCCTTAATGTTTTTATTTGATCATATGGCTAGGGACCCCAGTTCGCCAGGTGCCGGTCTTTCAATCTGACGCCACTTCGGCGACCTGCAATCGATGAGGATGATTGGATGATGATGAGGACAGCACAACACCCAGTCCCTGGGCGGAGAAAATTCCCCGACACAGCTGGGAATCGAACCCGGGCCCAGAGGATTGACAATCCGTCACGCTGACCATTCAACTGCCGGGGGCGGACACCCCTCAATGTAATGTGGTACGATCTCTGCTTAACGATGTACTCTTGCTGATGTATCATGACATCTGTCGCACATTGAATAGAATGTCATGAAATTTATATCTTATTTTACTTAACGCATTCAGAGAACTGCTACTCTCCAAGAGGATTTTCTCTGAAGCAGCAGCACAATGGTTAACTAACAAGTAATAAGTGTGTCCTGCATCATGCACTTGGCTGGGGACATTTTCAACACCTACACAGTGTAAACATAGCTGTATTGTACCTGTCTGACACCGCTCCCCAATTCCCACAAGAAGAGACCCTTCACTTGCGTACATCTTCATCCTAACAGCAAGTTTATATTTGACCCATAGAGACTTGCTAAGACTTTATCATGTTTTACACGGCAGAGCCATAGCGCCAGAGTATGAAGAACAGGGTCGTGCTAAACTGTGTGTTCACGTGTAACTCATTGCGGGCCCAAATACAGAAAAAAATACAAATTTATGCTCTCAACAAGAGGACAAAACGGTGAAATATCGAAGCCGTAAAACTGTTAGAACCCTCCTGAATTATATACTGTGGAATTTTGCGCGGCATCCTGCTGCAGATTGATGAGTTCTACAATGCAATTTCGATGTCCACACAATAACGTGCGAAGCCAGGGAGATGAAGAACATTTGAGTCCTAGCTTGTTAAGATCTGGTTCTGACGACCTACAGGATTTTCGAACTTTTCCTACATCAACATTCATATTAAGAACATAGTCTAATAATCTGTACTTTGGATGTACTATTGGAATATGCTGACCTTTAAGGTTTAGTAGTAATCTACCTTCGGTGCCTGCCCGGTTAGTCACGCGGTCTAACGCACTGCTTTCCGGGCGGGAAGGCGTGCCGGTCCCCAGCACGAATCCGCCCAGCGAATTAGTGTCGAGGTCCAGTGTGTCGGCCATTGTGTGGATGGTTTAAGGCTGTTTTCCATCCGCCTCTGCGAATACGGGCTGGTTCCCCTTATTCCGCCTCAGTTACACTATGTCGTCGATTGTTGCGCAAACACTGTCTCCACGTACGCGTACACCATAATTACTCCAGCACGCAAAGATTTGGGGTTACATTCGTCTGGTGTGAGACGTTCCCGGGGGTGTCCACTGGTGGGGGGGGGGGGGGGGCGAACCGCACAGTGACCCTGGATTCTGTGTGGGGCGGCTCTGGGGAGAGTGGACTGCTGTAGCCCGTTTTGGGGTTGTGAACCACTGAGGGCTACGGCGGGGACGAGGGCTCTCCGTCGTTTTTAGGTCCCTAGTTCAATACAATGCAATCGAACTTCAAACAAATATTGCCTGCTTAACTATTGCTGCACAACTACCAAACTTTTAAGAACTTGCACGTACATTGTGTCAAATGCGTGGTCATCAGCGCCCGTACAAAGTCCCAATTTTATTACACAGTCCAATTTCTACACAGTCCAGTTTAGCCACATCGCGAATGATGATGATGATGAAATGATGAAAACAACACAAACAACGAGTCCCCGAGCAGAGAAAATCCCCATCCCTGCCGGGAATCGAACGCGGGACCTCGTGATCAAGAGGCAGCAACACTAACCATTGGACCAAGAGCTGCGTACTGTTTATCTTTTGGGGCAGAACATGCAGTCCAGATTCACTAATGAGCTGTATCACAAATGAAACTTTTGGAATCTTCTCCCCCCTCCCCCCCTTCAATTAATTTCTGCGGACGGCATGGTCATGTGCAGGGCCAGTTTAACCGTTGCAATGCCGAGGACGGAAGGGTACGTTACCCCCACGTTTCGAAAATATTGTAATCGAGTCAGATCCATTATATACTTTAAAATTTTGAAAAAAATTGATTTACTGTTTTTAATTATTTCTTATACCGGATTTCGTAATTGCTTTGAATTTTTCGGTAAAACATAACCCAAAAACGTACGTCATAGTACTTCTGATATTGATCGTCATAATCATACATTTATACATCTTTAAAAAGTATGTTTTGAAAAAAATTCATGACAACTAAATTTGTATTTTCAAGAATTTTTGTGTGGTGATCATAAAGTAACCTTCCTCTCTGTGTACATATTACAGAAAATGCTTTGGTGTTGCTAAGATTGGCTAAAACATATTTTCTGGTTCACGATCATACTTATACATCAGTACCTGTTGAAAATAGATTTGGCTAATAGCAGTCAACAATAATTAACGAAATTTGTCTGTTTCACCTTTCTGTGGTGGGCGTAAGGTAACCACCCGCTCTCACACTTGGTAGTACTCGTTATGGAAAATGCCCACCCACTGCTCTTGCTAAAGCTGAAGCAGCACAAGCATACCATTTGTGAGGCTAAGCTGGGAGAGACACCAGAGGCCTACATAGTGCAAAATTTGTGCGCGTTGCATATGATAATTGGTACTAAAAAGACCCATTTTCACGCACACTACATTTATGTTTCAACGTCTAACTTGTGTTCTCAGGTGTCCGGTCATGTCTTGTCGTAATTACTCCAATCAGACTCATTGCTGTCTGCAGGTCGTCCATCATGACCGCTACTATGCCGACAGACGAGAGTGATAATATGACATTGAACTGATTGACTGAAGATTTACTTGGGTTTTGCACAAGCTGCAGAGAAATGAATGTACACTACTGGCCATTAAAGTTGCTACACCAAAAAGAAATGCAGACGATAAACGGGTATTCATTGGACAAATATATTATACAAGAACTGACATGTGATTACATTTTCACGCAATTTGAGTGCATAGATCCTCAGAAATCAGTACAGAACAACCACCTCTGGCCGTAATAACGGCCTTGATATGCCTGGGCATTGAGTCAAACAGAGCTTGGATGGCGTGTATAGGTACAGCTGTCCATGCAGCTTCGGCACGATACCACCGTTCATCAAGAGTAGTGACTGTCGTATTGTGACGAGCTAGTTGCTCGGCCACCATTGACCAGACTTTTCAGTTGGTGAGAGATCTGGAGAATGTGCTGGCCAGGGCTACAGTCGAACATTTTCTGTACCCAGAAAGGCCCGTACAGGACCCGCAACATGTGGTCGTGTACTATCTTGCAGAAATGTAGGGTTTCGCAGGGATCGAATGAACGGTAGAGCCACGGGTCGTAACATATCTGAAATGTAACGTCCACTGTTCAAAGTGCCGTCAATGCGAACAAGAGGTGAGCGAGACGTGTAACCAATGGCACCCCATACCATCACCCCGAGTGAACGCCAGTATGGCGATGACGAATACACGCTTCCAATGTGCGTTCACCGCGATGTCGCCAAACACGGATGCGACCATCATGATATTGTGAACAGAACCTGGATTCTTCTGAAAAGATGACGTTTTGTCATTCGTGCACCCAGGTTCGTCGTTGAGTACACCATCGTAGGCGCTCCTGTCTGTGATGCAGCGTCAAGGGTAACCGCATCGAGCACAGCGTTCCGTATTACCCTCCTGAACCTACCGATTCTATATTATGCTAACAGTGATCGGATCTCGACCAACGCGAGTAGCAATGTCGCGATACGATAAACCGCAATCACGATAGGCTACAATCCGACCTTTATCAAAGTCGGAAACGTGGTGGTACGCATTTCTCCTCCTTACACGCGACATCACAACAACGTTTCACCAGGCAACGCGGGTCAACTTCTGTTTGTGTGTGAGAAATCGGTTGGAAACTTTCCTCATGTAAGCACGTTGTAGGTGTCGCCACCGGCTCCAACTTTGTGTCAATGCTCTGAAAAGCTAATCATTTACATATCACAGCATCTTCTTCCTGTCGGTTAAATTTCGCGTCTGTGGCACGTCATCTTCGTGGTGTAGCAATTTTAATGGCCAGTAGTGTATAAGCTCTCGTTTAAATGATTAAAAGGTGTCACATCATGAATTTTAGAAGTAAGAGTTAGTTATGTTTCGTGGGCACGCCTATGAGTCCAAACGACACTCGCAGCATTTCGAACCTCTCCTATGGCGTCAGTGGAGGTGAAAGCATTCCTGTGTTGACGCGAGAATGTTGTGGCTGATGTACACCGGTATACAGTTGAAGTCAGAACTGGTGGAGTGACCGCAAAAATTCCTGCGTGCGCTGCGAGGGCAGGCCGGTACCGGGCCGGGACAGGTGCGATTCCCCGGAGACAGGGGAACCCCCGGGACGGCACGCGTGCTCGCGGCGCAGCCGGCCGCTGTCCACGGAATGCGGCGGCCGGTGCGTGCATTCCTCGCGGCCCTGCGCGAGCGCTTCGTGCGCCGTACCCGCTCCACCGCAAGCGCCCGCGTGCTTTGCACCGGTGTGGAATTAGTTGCTTCCAGCTGCAAATATTTGCGCAAGCCTCCGGAGCTACGAGTTGCTACCAGTCCACATTTGGTTAACCTCGTTACCTGCATGACAAGTTATCACATCCCTGGCTTTTCATCCTGTTCAGTTTATACTCCTTCTAATTTGTAGCTTAGGATCGTCATCGCATCATACGGGTAAGTTCGATTTCTATCTTCTTTCTATACGTTTGTTATTTATTTTCTGTATTTACCATATCGAAAACTATAACTGATCTCTAATATTATTTTAATTTATTTCGAAACAAGGAGATTAGGTAACGTTACTCTTGTGGTTTTGTGTTAATGTTTGGTGAGCATCAGCATTTCATCGCAACAGAAAGAAATGTGAGCAAGCAGTAAACAACATCTCTGCTCTTCCCTGCATTAAGGGCAAAGACTGCGTGTAATAACTTGGTTTTCGCTCATATTAGGAGTAATTAATTGGTGTCTGTAGGCATTACAGACTAACTTCTGCTCCAGCCAAAGCTACAAAATAGTTTCGGCTTGTGTTGTTGTGTTAAAACCTAGTAACCTAACAAAACATCGGACTTTGGAAACAAATAAACACTGTAGAGCTTCTATCAAACATAAAATTTAGGTAATGACTATTAAAACTAGAAATAGTTTAGTACCGTTATGTAAAACCATAATAGCTTTTGCTAGTACAATTACAGTGGCCACATTAAATTTCAGGTACTACACGATAATAAAGGATGCATGTTGTTCTCAATGGACAGACGTCTACAGACGTTAATGTAACCTCTGCCGTGCCACAGGGTAGTGTTATGGGACCATTGCTTTTCACAATATATATAAATGACCTAGTAGATATTGTTGGAAGTTCCATGTAGCTTTTCGTGGATGATGCTGTAGTATATAGAGAAGTTACAGCATTAGAGAATTGTAGCGAAAGGCAGGGAGATATGCAGAGGATAGGCACTTGGTGCAGGGAGTGGCAACTGACCCTTAACATGACAAATGTAATGTATTGCGAATACATAGAAAGAAGGGTCCTTTATTGTATGATTATATGATAGCGGAACAAACACTGGTAGCAGTTACTTCTGTAAAATATCTGGGAGTATGCGTACGGAACGATTTGAAGTGGAATGATCATATAAAATTAATTGTTGGCAAGGCGACTGCCAGGTTGAGATTCATTGGGAGAGTCCTTAGAAAATGTAGCCCATCAACAAAGGAGGTGGCTTACAAAACACTCGTTCGACCTATACTTGAGTATTGCTCATCAGTGTAGGATCCGTACCAGATCGAGTTGACGGAGGAGATAGAGAAGATCCAAAGAAGAGCGGCGCGTTTCGTCACAGGGTTATTTGGTAAGCGTGATAGCGTTACGGAGATGTTTAGCAAACTCAAGTGGCAGACTCTGCAAGAGACGCGCTCTGCATCGCGTTGTAGCTTGCTGTCCAGGTTTTGAGAGGGTGCGTTTCTGGATGAGGTATCGAATATATTGCTTCCCCCTACTTATACCCCCCGAGGAGATCACGAATGTAAAATTAGAGAGATTCGAGCGCGCACAGAGGATTTCCGGTGGTCGTTCTTCCCGCGAACCATATGCGACAGTGGCACGTAAAGTGCCCTCCGCCACACACCGTTGGGTGGCTTGCGGAGTATAAATGTAGATGTAGATGGAGAACTGAAGTAAAGAAGTTTTGCTGAATCCTTAGAACAATTATTATTTCAACCTGAAATTACACTTAAATTCATAGTACAAGGCTGTTAATCGTACATAATAGCATAAGATCAGACGACATATGGCAATGCAGCGATTGTGCTCGACTCATTTCAGGTAACAGCAAATACGTAGAAAACATGAAACAAACCAAGAGTGCTAGCTCCATACTGTGTGCTTATTCTTACGTTACACGAACACAACACTTTACATAAATTATTAACACTGTAGGCTACATTTGCACTGAAGTGCCAAAATATTCAAATACAGAGATACGTAAACAGGCAGCCTATATAAGACTACAGGTGTCTGACACAGTTGTTAGATCGGTTACTGCTGCTACAGTGAGTTTGAACGTAGTGTTATAGTCGGCGCACGAGCGAGGGAATACAGCATCTCCGAGGTATCGATGATTTTCCCGTACGACCATTTCACGAGTGTACCGTGAATATCAGGAATTCGGTAAAACAGCAAACCTCTGGCATCGCTGCGGCTTGAAAAAGATACTGCAAGAACGGGACCAACGAAGACTGAAGAGAATTGTTCAACTTGACAGAAATGCAGCCCTTCTGCAAATTGCTGCAGATTTTAATGCTGGACCATCAACCACTACCAGCGTGCGAACCATTCAACGAAACGTCATCGATATGGGCTTTCGGAATGAAAGACTCACTCGTGTACACCTGATAACTGCACGACACAGAGGTTAACGCCTCCACTGGGCTCTTCAACAACGACATTGGAGTGTTGATGAATGCAAACATGTTGCCTGGTCTGACAAGTCTCGTTTCAAATTGTATCGAGTCAATGGATGTGTACGGGCGTGGAAACAACCTCATGAATTCATGGTCCCTGAAAGTCAGCTCTGGGCTCTTCAAGCTGGTGGAGGCTCTGTAATGGTTAATGAGCGTGTGCTGTAGGAGTGGTACGGGACCCCTGATACGTCTAGATACGACTCTGACAGGTGACACGTACGTAAGCAGCCTGTCTGATACAAATGGTTCAAGTGGCTCTGAGCACTATGGACTTAACATCTGTGGTCATCAGTCACCTAGAACTTAGAACTACTTAAACCTAACTAACCTAAGGACATCACACACATCCATGCCCGAGGCAGAATTCGAACCTGCGACCGTAGCGGGCACGCGGTTCCGGACTGAAGCGCCTAGAACAGCACGGCCACATCGGCCGGCTGTCTGATCATCTGGATCCATTCATGTCCATCGTGCGCTCCGACGGACTTGGCCAATTCCAGCAGGTCAGTGCGACACCCCACACGTCCAGAATTGCTATAGAGTGGCTCCAGGAACACTCTTCTGAGTTGAAACACTTTCGATGGTCACCAGACTCTACAGACTTTAACATTATTGAGCATATCTGGGATGTCTTGAACGTGCTGTTCAGAAGATATCACCACCCCCTCGTCCTCTTACGGATTTATGGACAGTCCTGTAGGATTCATGGTGTTGATGATGATGTTTGGTCTGTGGTGCGCTCAACTGCGCAGTCTTCAGCGCCCGTACAAAGTCCCAATTTTTACACAATCTAATCTACCACTGTCGCTACTGATGATGATGATGATGATGATGATGGTGATGATGATGATGAAATGATGAGGATAACACAAACACCCATTCCCGTGTAGAGAATATCCCCAAACCGGCCGGGAATCGAACACGGGACTCCGTGCTCCGGAGGTAGCAACGCTAGCCACCCAGACCACGAGCAGCGGACATGGGGATTCATGGTGTCAATTCCCTCCAGCACTACTTCAGACATTAGTCGAGTCCTTGTCGAGTTGCTGGACGTCTGCGTGCGCGCCGGCCCGACACGATGTTAGGCAGGTTTCTTTCGTTCTTCAGTGTATTTTCTTCGTATTTACGTAAAATGAGTTGAAAAATGAGATTCTTTCTTAAATTATTTAACGATTCTGTAAGAGGCGCCACAAAATTTAACTGAGTGTTGCACCAGACGCACTTCACTTTTACTTACAAAACGACTTCTCACAAGTGGAATTCCACGCACAGATTTTTATGTGTCACCAACAGGTAATATATTTATATCTAATGCAGCTAATGTCAGAAGATTCTGCAACTGCGAATAAATTTCATCACCAGTGGTCAACGGCATTTAATATTCCATTTTTACATATTTTAAAGTCGAGAGGATCGCTGAATGAAAATACACGAAACCACAGTAAAACTGCAATGTTGTCAATTTGTGTGAAGTTCTGTGAAGGTATATTGAACTGCAGATAACGCAACTGCCGCACAAGGGAAAAAAAAGTTCCTACAGGCTCAAATTTAGGGAACGGTGAAAGCCACCAACTTTTTTCACATATGAACACTATCGATGAGGGAAAAGCCATCCTCGTCTGTTATAACACTATGTTATGTTCAGACAGAAAAAATAATAACAGTTGATACCCTAACAGATAGTGCGGAAAACAGCAGACAAAACAACTATATTATTCTATGTGAATCACTCACAGACCACTTATTGTTTAAGAGGCGCTCTGAAAAGGAAATATCAAACACGATCTGTGTGGAGATCTCAGTATCATTAACCAACCCACCAGTTTTCTCTTGTCCTTCTCCAAATCTTTGTTTCTTTTTATGAATAAGTAATGAAATTTCCCAGAATATCGCTTTCATCAATGTTCGTTACATAGATTTTCCGTTTCCAGTATTATCATGCGTGCCATCCTTTATAGATAAATTCCACCTGCTATGAAAAAGTCACTAATTTTCATTAAAATTCACATTCCACTGTATTATTTGCTAGCAGTGACAATTCAGTGTTTCTCATAAATATTTTTTTTTTTCAAAGGTGTTATACCGGGTGACTTGCCCAATATTGTTCATTCAGTTACAGTTAAATCAGTCTCCCTGTCTGCCTTATCCCATCTTATAATATCTTGCTTATATTTTCAGTAATATTTTGCAAGCACTTTGTTCCTCCTCCTTCTACATCAGCATCCTTTCCCGTTGCCTAACAGCACAGCCATAAGAAGGGGCATAGTTTCACTACCAATAGAATATCTAAACTAGGAAAAACTGAAGAAGCTTTGTTCGTGAGTTATTTTACATTTCAGGCAATAAGACACATCTAATGCAATACTCACGTAATTGAAGTGCTCTGTAATCTAAGATAGGAAGATCGTTCGGAAATTTGTTCTATATAAACATTCAGAAAAAAAGTATTCTTGTAAAGAATATTCCTGTCGTTGGAAACTTACATCGGTAATGGAAAACTGAATAGGAACCACAGCTGTCAGCTGCTCCTGTCGTCTTTCGATCTGTTTCTTGGATCATCATCGAGTCATTACTCTTCCGACTGGTTTGATGTTGCCCGCCACGAATTCCTCTCCTCTGCCAAACTTTTCATGTCACAGCAACACTAAAACCCTACGTCCTCAGTTATTTGATAGATGTATTCCAGTCTCTGTTTTCCTCTATAGCTTTTACTCTCTGTTGCTCCCTCTTGTCAGTGTTTTCCACTTATTCCTTTCCTCGCCGATTCTGCGGGGGATCTCATTACTTCTCTTACCAGTCCACCTAATTTTCAACATTCTTCTGTAGCACCATATATCAGACACTTCTATTCTCTACTGTTCCGGTTTTACCACAGTCCATGTCTCACTACCTTATGATTCTATTCTCCAAACGTACATTCTCAGCAATTTCCTACCGAAATGAAGATTGTGTTCGGTACTAGTAGACTTCTCTTGGCCCGGTATGACCTCTTTACCAGTGCTAATCTGCTTTTTTTGTCCTCCTTGCTCTGTCCCTCATGTGTTATTTTGCTACCTAGGTAGCAGAATTCTTAACTTCTTCATGATCATCAGTTGTGATGTTAAGTTTCTCGGTGTTCTCATTTTTGCTATTTCTCATTATTGTCGCCTTCTTTTGTGTTACTCTCAGTCCATGTTATGTACTCATTATAAAGTTCATTCCATTCAACAGAGCCTGTAATTCTTCCTCACTTTCATTGAGGATGGTAATGTCATCAGCGAATCGTAACACTGATATCCTTTCACCTAGAATTTTAATCCCACTCTTGATCCTTTCTGTAATTTCCGTCATTGCTTCTCTGACGTACAAATTGAACTGTAGGGAAGAAAGAATACATCCTCGTCTTACAGACTTTATAGTCCGTGCACTTCGTTCTTGGGCTTCCAGTCTGATTGTTCCTTTTGCCAGCCAGTATGGCTGAGCAGTTCTAGGCGCTACAGTCTGGAACCGCGCGACCGCTACGGTCGCAGGTTCGAATCCTGCCTCGGGCATGGGTGTGTGTGGTGTCCTTAGGTTAGTTAGGTTTAAGTAGTTCTAGGTTCTAGGGGACTGATGACCTCAGATGTTGAGTCCCATAGTGCTCAGAGCTATCTGAAACTTTTTTTTGTTCCTTTTTATTCTTGTCCAGGTGGTATATTATCCATCTTTCCCTCTGGCCTATCCCTGCTGTACCAAGCTTCTCCAACATCTTACGCCATTTTTCATTGTCGACCGCTTTTTCCTGGTCGACAAATGCTAATAAAAGACTAGATTTTTCTTCAGTCACGTTTCCATTGTCAATCGCAACCTCAGAACTGTCTCTTTGGTGCCTCTGCCTTTCCTAAGGCAAACTCATTATTATCTATCAGATCCTCATTTTTCTCCTCCATTCTTCTCTATACTATCTTATCAGCAACTTGAATGCATGAGCTGTTCAGCTGATTGTGCGATACTTTTCGCACTTGTCGGTTTTCTCTATCTCCAGAATTATTTTGATGATGTTATTCCGGAAGGCTGATGGTATGTCGCCAGTCTCATACATTCTACACACCAACGTGAATTGTTGTTTTGTTGCCACTTCCACCAATGATTTTAGAAATTCTGATGCAGTGTTATCTAACCCTTCTGCCTTATTCGATCTTAAGTCCTCCAAAGCTCTATTAAATTCTGATTCCAATACTGGATACCCTATTTATTTTAAGTCTACTCCTATTTCTTCTTCTAACACATCAGACAGATCTTACACCTCATAGAAGCCTCCACTGTACTCTTACCATCTATCAGCTTGCTCCTCTGCATTTTACAGTGGAATTCCCGTTGCGCTCTTAATGTTACCATCCTTGCTTTTAATTTTACCGAAGGTTGTTTTGGCTTTCCTATATGCTGAGTCAGTCATTCCGACTATCATTTCTTTTTAGATTTCTTCACATTTTTCATGCAACCATTTCGTCTTAGCTTCCCTGCACTTCCTATTTATTTCATTCCTCAGCGACTTGTATTTCTGAATTCCTGAATTTCCCTGAATATTTTTACACTTCCTTCTTTCATTTATCTACTGAAGTATTCTTCTGTTACCCATGGTTTCTTCGCAGCTACCTTCTTTTGTACCAATGTTTTTCTTCCCAACATCTGTGATTGCCCTTTTCAGGGATGTCCATTCCTTTTCACCAGTACTGCCTGCCGAGCTATTCCTTATCGCAGTGTCTACAGCCTCAGAAAACTTCAATCGTCTCTGTACATTCCTTAGTTCCTCCGTATAACACTTCTTTGAGCACTATGTTTTCCTGACTAGTCTGTTAAACTTCAGCCTACTCTTCATCACCTCCACATTGATCTGAGTCTACATCTGCTCCTGAGTACGCCTTATAATCCAGTACCTGATTTCGAAGTCTCTGCCTCACTGATGCAACGTAACTGAAATCTTTCCTTGTCGGTCTTCTCCAAATATACCCCCTCCTTCTCGGTTTCTTTGACAGAATTTTCGCTATTACCTTCTGAAATTTATTGCAGAACTCAACTAGTCTGTTTCCTCTATCACGCCTACTACGAAACCCACATTCTCCCGTAACTTTTTCTCCTACTCCTTCTCCTACATCCACATTCAAATCTCCTATGACTATTAGATTTCAATTTTCCTTTAAGTATTGAATAAACAGTTCAGTATCGTCACATACTTTCTCTACCTCCTCATCTTACGCTCGCGGTGTCAACATTTATACATGAAATGTTGCTGTCGGTGTTGCTCTCATTTAGATTCTGATGAAAACAACTCTGTCACTGAATTGTTCACAGCAATTCGCTCTCTGTCGGACCTTATTATTCATAATGAGAGCTACCCCCGTGTACCATTTTCTGCAGCTTTTCATGTTACCCTATATTCTAGTGGCCAGAAATGCTTATCTTCTTTCCGTTTCACTTCACTGACCGCCACTATATCTAAACTGAGCCTTACCATTTCCCTGTTCAGACTTTCTACCTTCCGTACCACGTTCAAACTTCTGACATTCCGTACCCCAACACGTATAACGTGGAAATGAAGTAATTGTCAAAGTCAGAGTATGTTTTAGACGGTGTTAGCGGATTTTCCCGGGTAACGGTGGAGGGGTTCACCAACATTTTAGCCCTCTGTGCTCTGCGGAATCCAGGAACTATATTGATCGAATAAATATCACACATTCACAGGCGAGAATCATTGTTATTTGTCCCGTAATGCAAATTATACAACAACCCTAAACAACGCTGAAAATTTAGACTGCATTCGTCCACAGGAGTGATCTTGGAGGAACATAGTGCCAGAATCCTAGCTTTAGAGTTAACTTCAATGTAGTCGCTGCACTGTTGTGTTCCATATTGTTTGCTAAAATATATGAAATCAGAATAAACTCTTAATGGACTTTGTTCAAGAGCAGCCTTTCCTGTTTGTGTCATTTCAAATGTCGAAGACAAATGAATTTTGTCTTTATCAGTTTGCTTTCGTCATAGGAATAAGAGCCTAAAAAGTGTTCAGTGATGACATATGTGTCTCGAAGTATATATCAAATACGCAGATAACGATTACAAGCAAAGAAGGTGGTGCTAAATCGATAAAATTTAGTGGAATAAATTGGTTAGAGTTCTGGGAGAGACAGATGATAAATTATAGAAATAAGAATGATAAAACATAAAAAATCAAATAATGTAATCTCCTCTACAAAGTAAAAATGAGAATAAGAGCGTCATAAGGACTTGCAGTTTGTAACTATTCATGTTTAGTTTTTATGTAAAATAGAACATGAAGGCAGGTAAAGCATGTTTATAACTGAGGTCAATGCTAAGAATACTTTGCTTCTGTCCATGTAAAATAAGTGCTTGTTCCCTAAATATATGTTCTGTTAGGTGCAATGAATGCAAAGACTAGGTTAATGTGGAATAACGAGAACTACAATTTAAGTCAGTTGTTCAATAAAAATGTAGAAGTGGTGTGAGGAGGAATGAAGGAAGAGTACTATCTAGAAAAAAAGGCACAAAGAGAGTAACAGCACGGCCGGAATGTTCATTGGGCATCAGACCGCCGTACAGTTGATCGAACAGGTACTACAACACCACTTGAGACCGCTGAACTACGCCTAAGTGAAAATAACAGAGTGATAAATCACAGAAATTGTTGTCAGAGTGCTAAGTCTAAAAAAAATCTGGAGACGTTTTAATAAATTTTACATGTGATCCTAAGGAAATGTTGGTCGTAACATTGTCAAAAAGATGAGAACTTGAAAACAGTCTTCTGTTACTGAGCACAAACATTGACGATGGACGCATTAGAAATTGAAGGATGGCGAACTTTTTCTTTCTAATTCAGCTTGGCTGTATGTTTATGGAAATCAATAACAGATTTTTCTGTTTTTATACCCTTTCTACACTCCAAAATTAGGAGCCGACTATTGGGAGGCGCTCTAAGCGGCGGCGCTCGATCCACAACGTGAGCTCGTAGTACCATCACTAGCGTCATCGGGTACCCCAGGTACCATTCCAAACATGACAGATCAGTTCAGGAAATTTGTGTACAAATCACAAATAGGAAACTATTCGTGTTTGTTACTGACTCTACAGGCCAAATGTATTGCCAGTAAGTTAAACAGGAAATGCGTTTCTGATGACTGCAGGCTCATTCACCTTCATTGTGTCAACAAATTCGCGGAACAGTTCGACAGTGATAATTATACCGGAGTATCGTCAATTCCAGGAAACATTCGCTAATCCGACTCTCGGAAATGAGTACATAAATCATTCATATGGATATATCCATATCACTTTCCACATATGAAGCGCTACGAGAGCAATATGTAGCAGTCTACTCTTACTGAAGTCATTTGCTGGCTCTAGGTAAACGGGCTGTGGTAACATAACAAGTGTCTCCGTTCAAGAGTAAACCGATTTAGAATTTCTTGTATCACGTAAGCTAATTTAAACTGAAACAAGCGCGTTTAGTCTTATAGTGGCACGGTAAAAGAAACGGAAGTCTGCGGAAAACAAAATCTGCTGTGTTCTTTATAAAAGCCTCGCTGAGTTCTAATAGAGTGGTTGTGCCAGCAAAAGCTTGATGCAATGATAATGCCGTCAGTCCAGAATGCATTACAAATCACTAATGCTATAGAATCAGTTTTTAGACTTCCTTGCCGGCCGGGGTGGCCGAGCGGTTCTAGGCGCTACAGTCTGGAGCCGCGCGGCCGCTACGGTCGCAGGTTCGAATCCTGCCTCGGGCATGGATGTGTGTGATGTCCTTAGGTTTAAGTAGTTCTAAGTCTAGGGGACCCAGATGTTAAGTCCCATAGTGCTTAGAGAGTGTTCCTGGAGCCACTCTATAGCAATTCTGGACGTGTGGGGTGTCGCACTGACCTGCTGGAATTGGCCAAGTCCATCGGAACGCACAATGGACATGAATGAATCCAGGTGATCAGACAGCCGGCCGATGTGGCCGTGCTGCTCTAGGCGCTTCAGTCCGGAACCGCGTGCCCGCTACTGTCGCAGGTTCGAATCCTGCCTCGGGCAAGGATGTGTGTGCTGTTCTTAGGTTAGTTAGGTTTAAGTAGTTCTAAGTTCTAGGGGACTGATGACCTCAGAAGTTAAGTCCCATAGTGCTCAGAGCCATTTAGACTTCCTTCTTCAGAATACAACAGTTGACTGTGGTCTCCGTGTTTCTCGTTCCATGACCACTGCTCCGCGACAACTTTCACCTTTTGGCTATTACACACCCCAGGATGTAATTCTGCGTGGCTGCTTGGACATTCTTTAGTTCAAACAAATATTCACAGAATGATTAATAAAAGGATTTTTAACCTATCTTATAATGAATTACTCCAGGAAAAGTGCAAATAGTTTAATTAGTAGTGCTTCTACCCTACTACAAGCTTGTTTAGGCCACAGTGTCATTCTCAAGTAAAACTGTAGACGTTACAGTTGGTGAGTCTACTTACGTTTGTATCGGTTCTCGTTTTCCAAAATGTCTGTAAAAGTTTCTAGATAATTTTTATGTTTAAGATCGATTCGTTCATTGACATTATTGCTTCACGTAGTGTCGCGAATTTTCGGTAGCCGAAAATTTCAAAATCAAATGCAAAATTGTAGCAGCATGCATAGTCAGGGAAAGGTAGATGCCACCTACAGGAAAATTAAAGAAAATTATTGGAGAAAAGAGAAGCAACTGCTGAATATCAAGAGCTCAGACGACAAACAGGAACTAGCCAAGGAAGGAAACGCTGAAAGGTGGAATGTATATACAAAACGGTTACACGAAGGAAATATACTTGAAGATAATTTACCGAAAACAAATAGAAAGCTGGTGAAGAAAAGATGGGAGATTTGATACAGCAAGAAGACTCTGACAGTGCACTGACGTCCTACGTTGAAACACGGCCTCTGGAATGGACTACATTCCCTCAGAATTATTGAGATCCCTGGTAGACTCAGACATGAAAATATAATTCTACCTGGTATCCAAAATATATGACACAGTAGAAATACTTTCAGGTTTCAATAAAAATCTAAAAATCTCAGATTTATAGAACGTCGTGATTCACAGATATGAATATCACTGAACCATCAATTTAATAAATACTGCTTGCAAATAGTAACAAGCATTACTTACAGAAGAACCTAAAGAAGGGTAGAAACCTACTTCGTAGAAGATCAGTTTGGGTTTTAGTGAAATGTAGGAAAATGTAAGGCAATAATGACTGTACGGATTATATTAGAAGAGAGGTCTAAGGTAGACAAAAATTATGTATTCTATTAGTAGTGAACCGTGGATTTACTTTCAAAATCTTTTCTTAGAGAACTGACTTTATTTACTAGCGATTCATCAAGAACATTAACACATTTAATCACACTATGTGAGCGTGGAAGTAGTTGCCAGTGGGTAACTGATTAAAACAAATTTCTTTCAACAAATGGAAATTTTATTACTAAAACCCCTTTCCCTTTTTTAAAAAAAAAAAAACAGATTTAAAAATTATAATCAGAAAGCACCCTCTAAATATCAAGCTGCAATTTATTCAGAGGCAGAAATAATTTTTTTTCTTTTTTGTTTTTTAACACGGCCGTAGTCACGACCGCTCACAACAACCTCTGAAAGACTACACTGGTGCAAATCGGCAACACATCAGATTACTTTAAACTAAAAATTGTAAAAACTCACACAAACACATAAACTATGTACCCCGTAGGAGTGATGGAAATGGTAAAAAACACTCACATTAAAAAAAATTACTTGACACCGCAAGTGCAACTTGTTTTTAAAAGAAAACTCTTACGGTGGAAGCGTGGCAACTTTATACACTAAAATGACCATTTAAATAAAAACCCATTAAATGCAGTCTTACATAAAACATACAAACATGTTCTACATTGCACACATACCACCTCTCAAGATGATAGGCAAGACAAAAACATATTTCAGGGAGTCGGCCTTTACACCTTAAGCAATAAATACGTTAACACCGAATCCGACAAACATGACAAAAAAAATGGTTTAAATGGCTCTGAGCAATATGGGACTCAACATCTGAGGTCATCAGTCCCCTACTTAAACCTAACTAACCTAAGGACATCACACACATCCATGCCCGGGGCAGGATTCGAACCTGCGACCGTAGCAGTCACGCCGTTCCGGACTGAAATGCCTAGAACCGCACGGCCACCGCGGCCGACCGACAAACATGACACAGGCAGCTATTAAGGTTCGGCAGACCGACAGACAGACAGACAGACACTAACTGCCTAACAACTGCGGACTAGAGACAGACGAGCAAGCTGGGGACGAGAGACTGACCAAGAACACAAGTAGAATTTAACATGTAAATGAAACAACATATCACGAATCACTTAGCTTCTAATAGACTGTGATATGAGGCGAAGACCTGGCGCAGCACCCCCCACAACCCTCTTCCGAACCGTCCGCTGCCAGCCGCTTTGACGGACGCAGGAAGGCGCGCCGATCTCCCGTCTCACGGCGTCGCAGCTCACGCCGGCCTGACCGATCTCGTGGGTTGGCTCCTGCTGTTCTCGTGTCGGCCGCGAAGCCACTACTCGCTATACGGCGCGGCCCACTGGCTGCCACGTGGCGACCTCGCATGCGCCGACGCTCAAGACGGACAAGTCATCTTGTGTCCCAGTGCGCGACCGACCAACCGATCGATTCAACCGCCAATGAGCATCGCCTGAACAAACTCGAGCAGACTGGCGGCCTAACACATACTAGCACTCCGGACGAGAGACAGACACTGACTGCCCCACACTGACCCGGCTGACCAACTGACCAGACTCGCCGCCTAGCGAGCTCATAGCGCCCATTAAATGCACGTGAACAGACAACATTTAAACCTTTCCCCTTTCCCACCAGAGGGGGACACGAAAGGTTTTTTTTTTTTTTTTTCATTGTGGTGGTGGTGCTGAAGTCTGATCAACTTCGTTGATTTTTATTTCTGTAGGGAATGGAAAGGGTAAAAATTTTCGCTTTATTTATTTATTCTACTTTCAGCTTTAGTTTGGGCACACAGAGGGGTCCTTTAACTCGCTGCTTTTGGTGTGTGTTTGAAAACATGGTTGTAGAAGTGCTAAAGGACTTTATGTCCTTAAATTATGGAGAATTACGTTGGGATAACATTTACGGAGGCTCAAATACTGTCGCCTTCGGTACTTCATATTTGTGGTTGCGTAAGGGTTCTACCGTACCTACTGTGGTGAGTTGTGGTGTACTGTCGTGTATCATGTCCAACTTCCGGAATAAGGTTCGTGCCTTCTCCTTAACCTTGTCTGAGAGGTAAGATTCGCTTAAGGCTCGATGAATATCATGATTCCTGATCCACCATTGGGCTCCAGTGATCCATCGTAGGCATCTGCTTTGTATAACCTGTGACTTCTTGTAGTTAGTGGCACACGTAGTACCCCAAGAGGTCGATCCATACAAAATAGATGGTTCGACTGTGGCGTGGTACAACTGGAGTTTCGTGCGTTGGCTGAGGTACGAGCTCTTCAGAAATGGGAGGAGAGCTTCCAGCATTTTGAGGCCAGACGTCTTCTTCTCCATAATGTGATGACTATACAGCAGTTTGGCGTCCAGATGCACTCCAAGGTATTTTACAGTTGTTGCCCAGGGGAGTGGCTGGTCTGATATCCGTAAGCGTTCACTGACGATGGGTCTCCGACGTGTGAAGACAATAACTTTGGTTTTCTCTGCATTGACCGTTATTTTGTTCCTGTGGGTCCAGTGGTCCACTAAATCTAGTTGGCGCTGCATCCGTGTGACGAGGTGGTCCATTCTGGTGCCTGCAGTCAGGAGCGCTGTGTCGTCTGCATAGAAACTGGCAGTAACACGTGGCATCGTCGGGAGGTCGTCAATGTATAAATTAAACAGCAGTGGAGATGTGACCGATCCTTGTGGAAGTCCTTCAAGGACATGCCGTGTTGTTGAATTCTTGTCATCAATGCGAACATATAAACTGCGATCCTGAAGAAAATTGTCGAGAAGTTTTAAATAGCAGTCTGGTAGGGGAGTGGTACGTCGGAGCTTGACGATCAAGTTGCGTCGCCATACTTTATCGTAAGCCTTCTCTATATCGAGAAAGACTCCAATGGTATGTTTTTTCTTGTTGAAATTGTCTTGGATAGATTCCGTGATGCGTAGTAGTTGTAACTCAGCCGATAGCTTCTCCTGGAAGCCAAACTGCTCCGGACGGATGATGTTGTGTGCCACAAGGATGTCCAGCATGCGTTTCAGTAGGACACGTTCAAGTACCTTTCCCAGTGGCGGCAGTAAGCTTATGGGCCTGTAGCTGTCAGGATGTGAGAGATCCTTGCCCGGTTTTGGTATTGGCACTATTCTGGCAATCTTCCATGCCTCTGGGAAGTATCCAGTCCTGAGGCAGCTGTTCACTATCCGGGTGAGAAGCACAATGGGCTTTCTCGGTAGGTGTTTCAATTCCGTATTGCCGATTCTATCTGTTCCAGGTGAAGTGTGTTTGCTATACTTGATAATCCTCCGAATTTCCTCCGGCGTTGTCAGCCAGGGCATGGTACTAGTCCCGAATAGCTTCCCATTCCGCCGCTGTGTCCTCCTCTGCACGGTGGAGTGCATCATCTCCATCCTCCGTGGGGGGCGTAGTCATCTGTTGTTGGTATGTATTCGCAAACAGCTCCGCCTGCGCCAGTGAGTCGTACAAGAGGCCATGGGGTCCTCGAATTGCCCTTTTGGGGGGCTGTTGCTGTCTGAGACTTTTAACTACTCGCCATTCATCTTTGGTACGTAATAGAAAGTTGTCCATTCGGAGTTCCCACGTGTGTTGCTTCCAGTCCTGAACCTTCCGCTGGAGTTCTCGGGTTAGTCTGTGAGTCTTCCGTCTATCATCCGGATGGCGGTAACGGACCCATCGTTTCCGAAATCGATTGCGCCTTGTCTTAAGTTCCTGCAATGGTGGTGAGAATTCGTCATAATTGACTTCTGGTTGCAGGTGCTCCGTGAGTGCTCGTTGTTTCGCACTATTAATCTTCTTCGTGAGTACTGCGACTGCCACAGCAATCGCTTCTCTGGTAGTAACTACCTGGGTTGGTCGCACATTGTTGTTGAGGTACGTTTGGAACTGCTGCCAGTCGTAAGTTCTTGTTGTCGGCAGAGGGAGTTGCAAAGTGGCCCTCCCTATGAGTCCTAATACCGGTCTGTGGTCCGACGAAAGATCATCCAGCGGTCGCAGATGGAGATTCGGGTTGATGTTCTTGATTATAGCGATGTCTAGAACATCAGGGTCTTGTGTCTGGACGTAAGGTATCATCGTCGGTTCCCGTGGTCCATGGACGGAAACATGTAAATCCTCAGCCAGTGCAAATAACATATGTCCTTTTGGGTTAGTCTTACGGGAATTCCAGGCAATATGTTTACTATTAAGATCCCCTCCAAGGAGGATCTTGTCGTAACCCTCCGTAACGGCATAAAGATCTTCTGGGTGAAGAGGCTTCTTTGGGCTAAGGTAAGCTGCAATACAGGTAATGTTTCCAAGCGTCGCATGGATTCTTACTGCCGTGGCCTCCAAAGTCTGGAGTTGGGGAAAATGGTCTTGGTGGTGACGAATGCATTTTTTGACCAGAACTGCGGTCCCTCCCCCCCGTTGGTCCCTCCATCCCGTCCGGTAGATGTGCATGTTCCTCAAGCGGAGGTCGGTTGACTCGCTGAGATGTGTTTCGGAGACAAATGCTACGTCTATCCTGTGGCGATGTAAGAAGTCTGTGAATTCTATTTTCTTCAGTTTCAGGCCTTTGGCATTCCAGATACAGAAGTTAAGATTCCTCGTATCATGTCTATCCATTTAGGGTGTTTGAAAAGCTGTCAATACGCTTTCTACAAGCGAGAGGATAGACGTCAGCTTCTGCTGGAGGGCGGTGAGTAGTTGAAGAATATCTGTTAACGCTGGTGTAAGGGTGGTCGACCAGGCAGATGATGTCTCCGCTGGTTTTGGCGTCGGTGGACGGGCGTGTTTTGCTTCGGAGTAAGAGCGCTGTTTTCTTGTCTGTCGTAGAGTCACTCTGGGCGCCGGCTGTGGTCGAGAAGCGATTGTGTCCACAGGGAGAGATGCCGCTTGTTGTTGTGTGGCCGGAATCACTGCCATGGCCGAGTTCTGGACAATTATAGGCCGTTGTGGAGTCGACTTCTTTGGTGTCCTTCTAGTATATTTCCGTAGGAGTTCTTGAAATTTGGGGCAGCCACAGTAGGTCCCTGGATGTTCTTGTTCACAATTGGCGCACTTTGGGGGCGCCGTCCTAGGATGGGTACAATTCGATGATTTGTGGGAGCCACCGCAGCGGACGCAGCGGGCTGGCATGCTGCGGTAGTTCGCTGTATGGTAATGTCGGCACCGGACTGGTCCTTCTTTACTGTTATGGGTTTCTATTATCACTCGGGTGTAGAGCAGGTACTTGACACCATATATTTTGTCACTGTCTTTTCCGGATGGGAGGGTGACTCGGTACACAGGTTGCGGTATCAGTTGTTTCGTCTCCTCGTCGCGTTCCTTAAATTGGTAGACTTGTATCACCTTGAAGCCTTTTTCCTTGAGGGCATAGTAAAGTTGTTCTTCGGTAACTTCCGCCGGAAGGCGTTTGACAACTACTTTCAGTTCCCTGTCGTCTGGTGCTTGATGCGTAAGATAGGAGAAGCTGTGGTGAGTGAAGAATTTTATTGCACGTCTTTGGTCTTCGAAGGACTCAAAGTGGTATTTGATGCGGTCCTTTTGGTATACAGCTTTAAGGTTGCCCTCTAGAAGTCCGTTGAGTGTTTGATTGAGGTGAACGTAATCCTTTGTGTAATATATTGTGACTGGGGGCACTTTGCGAAGCACATTTTTGTCTCTGTCCACGGCTTCTGCGGCATTAGAAGTTTGTGCCTGTGGCTTGTTGGTGGGTGATGGAGGCGCATCTTGAGGTGTCAGTGGGGCGAATCGGTTCGTTGTGGGGATGGTCTCTGTTCGTCTCTTAGCCGGGTTGGCTAAGTCCTTGGCTAATGCGTTGCTTCTGCGCCGTTTGTTCAAAAATGGTTCAAATGGCTCTGAGCTCTATGGGACTTAACATCCATGGTCATCAGTCCCCTAGAACTTAGAACTACTTAAACCTAACTAACCTAAGGACATCATACAACACCCAGTCATCACGAGGCAGATTAAGTCCCTAACCCCGCCGGGAATCGAACCCGGGAACCCGGGCGCGGGAAGCGAGAACGCTACCGCACGACCACGAGCTGCGGACGCGCCGTTTGTTGTGTACGAGCGTAAAGTCCCCCTCTGCGTGTGGGGAGTCGTTGTCGTTTTCTGCTGGAAAGGCTGCTGCCATCTCCGCGTCGTCGACCGTTTGGTGGGAGTGCTGTGATTCGACATCTGAGTCCATAGATGGAGATGCTAGACAGGTGTCATTATCCTCCTCTTGTGTTTCCCGTGAATAGCGGGTAAGGCGTTGTATGTCCTTCAGCGTTTCTTTGTCCACCTCCCGACATATATCATAGTCATGGCGGTCGTCTTCATTGCTGCGTCCGTCGTGATGTGACGTATGGCCGACGTCCAAATACGGTTTCGTCGTGTGGTGTGTAGTCTTCTGCGGTCGAATAGCGCCTGTCGATCGTCGTTCTTGACGTTCTATCCTGTCATGAACCGGTGCCGTAGCCTGGGTCGTCAACCTGGGATCCGTCCTGTGTGGAGTGGCCGCTGGGGCGTCCGGCGGGCCAGGACCAACCGACCGACCAGCGGCCGACTCCGGCGCGTCCGAGGCGGCTGCTCCGGCCGCGCGCGCATCGTCCTCGCTCGTCGGCATCGCGAACTCAACTGACACCAAAGCTGCGATTGCCACACCGGCGCCACCGCCAGAAACGGAGGGCGACTGCTTCACACTACGCGCTGCGGCGCGCTCTTCAAAACAGCAATTTTTACCACGGCTCAAGTAGATTTAGGGAAAGCTTCTGACATTTTTGTCTGTAATACCCTCCTTGAAATTCTAAAGGTCCTACGGAAGGCGGACTGCAGTTTTCAGGGTCGAAGTACATGAAAGGAGTCTAGTTGTGAGAAGGGGGTGATGTAGGTTTGTCGCCTATACTCCTGATAGTTTAGTCTGTAAGTTGAACAAGCAGTGAAGGGAACCGATGAGAAATTAGAAACGGGGATCAGAAATTTGATCTGCACAGACGGTAAAGGTCTTGGAAGGTCAGTCTAGCATAATGATAGTGTCTTGAAAAAGAGATTGTTAAATGAACATCAACAAAAGTAGAGCATAGGCAAAGTAATTCAAGAGCTTCTGAGATCATTATATTTGTAAATTAGTTCTAAAGGCAGTAGATTTACTTTTCTATTTTAGCAGCAAAACAACTGATGATGGAAGAAGTGTAAGTTTTGCACTCGTATGATGCTGACTGGTAATAGAAAGAAAAACGTTTCTGAAAAACATCGAATATAGACATACATGTCGGGAAGACTTGTATTTGTGTTCTTGGTATGAAAGTAGGAATCGTTGATGAACAGTACAGACAAGAAGAGAACAGAAGCTTTTGAAATGAAAACTACTCTAAGACTGTTGTTAGCATGTGATCAAGACCTAAGCAGTTCTGACATAGAGGGGGGGGGGGGCAAATAAAAATAACCGGGAGAACACAGTTCTATGGTACAAATAAACACAGCAGAGGAAGGGAAATACGACACTAACTTGTCTATATCAGACAATGAAAGTGACCACCTTTCATATCTTGGTATTTTTAGGCCATAGTCAGAAAGTTACTGAAGTCGGATCGTAGCTGGACTGCTGGAATTGCTGCAGTGTCATCCGGAATGTTCTGTTGCTGTTCTTGAAGCCTGTGAGGGTTGTTGCGATAAATCTTAGACTTGAGTGCTCCTCATCCAAAGTAATCGCACACTGACAGATCAGGTGACCCGGGTGGCCTGCTAGGGCAGCGACCCGACTGACCTCTGTTAATAGCTCTGTCAGGCGTGAAGATGGTGCTCCATGGTTCGACCGGATTATGTATTAGCTTCATCCTGTTGGAAGTAACATTATCTATTTTCTTCCTCCATTAATGCTGCCATAACTGGTTTCAGAATGATGGGAACGTAACGCACCACAGTCAGCGTCTGATGAAAGAACGTTGGACCAATAACGTGGCGTAAGGACTCTGCACAACAAACCCCAACCTTCTCACGATGCAGTGGTGTTTCGTGGAAGTTATTCGCCTTCTCCGCTGTGCAGAACCTGTGAATCTGTGAGCTGACATAACCACGCATGTGCAACCAGGATACAACGACGTCTACAACGACGCTAATGGCAGTTCGAGCCACAATATGTTATGAAACCATGTAACAAGAAACAGCTTTCACACCCTCTTCTGCCATCCCTGTATTTACCAACATTTGATCCACTGCACCTCGCCCCCCTCCCAACACCCAACCGCCCCACCTTTTCCCATCCTCTCTCCCGTTCTCAGGTGCGTCATTCTCCGCTCTGCCTGAATTGGTGCTTTTGCCTCCCAAATTCTCTATGTCAGAAGATCGATGACGTTAGCTTCCATGTTGAATGTCCAGCGCACAGTAATTTAAACATACTAAAACAAAAATCAGTGACCATCACACATACAGACGACGGGTTCTTAACACTGAATTTTCAAAGATATTGCGATTTCGGTAGTAGAAACTTGGAGGATCACTTGAATAGAATGGTAACACCATGAAAAGTGGTCATACGATGGCAACAAAAATAAATCAAGGAAAATGGAATATGGAGACTGGTGAAGGAATTAGAAAATTAGACAATTAAGTAATAGGTGAGATTTAATGTTCGACAGGAAAATGACTGACGATGGCTGACGCGCAAAGAGGATGCAATATGCAGACAGAGCAGCATGGAACTATTGGAAAGGAGGAACTGTTACTTGAAGTGTTAGAAAGTCTCCTTTGAAGATATTTGTCCGGAGTTTGGCCTTAAACGGAGTGAAATGTGAATGATAAACATTTTACACAAGAAGAAAATAGTGTTTGGAATACTGTGCGCCACAGAATGATGAAGATTAGAAGAGTGTATTGGATAGATAATAAGGAAAAATTTATGTAGTGTCCTGCGGTTGGAAAGAAAGGACTAGCAGTCAATTTGAACACACTTTATTACAATTAAAGCAAAATACCTTCTTGGCATACACTAAGTTTGAAACGCAAGAACAACCAGAAAACCCCATAACTCTTGTGGGTGCAAACCAGATAAGTAAACAAGACAATGGAAGAAAATACTGACCAAAATCTTCTCTACAATGTGCTACTGCAATGCTACGGCGAGTGAATACAGTGCTAGGGCCAGCATGTGTACTGGCCAGAGCTGTTCCTAGCGATTGGTAAACACTGCCGGTCTGACGGTATAGGCGTGCTTATAAAGCCAGGTCGGCAGAGTGCTGCATGAGCCACATGAGTTCCGATTGGTGGAACACGATCACATGTTGTCTGACGTAGTGGTTCCGTGTTTATTTGGAAATTCTGTTGTTGTTTCTGTCCGCTGGCGATGTTTCTCTCCGCGCTGCTGAAAAGAGGTCTGCAACCCATCTTGCGTATCGGTTGTGTGGGCCCTCTGACAAATAAGGGGTCGCTACGACAATTTATGGCACAACTTCACTAAAGGAGGGGACCAGCTGAGGCTTCAAGGAGTGAAAGATTTGGTAATGGAGAGAAGTGGGGAATGGTAAAAATTGCAGAGGTGACGAAGGCTTGGGTGCAGTATGCATGTTCAAATGCAAGTAAGTTGTAGTAGTTATGCCGAGATGTGGAGGCTTGCTCAAGATAGACAGACTGTATGATCTATATCTACGTGATTTTTCTGATATTCAGAATAAAGTGCCTGGCAGAGGGTTCACTGAACCCCATTCAAGCTGTCTCTCTACCGTTCCACTCTCGAACTGCGCGCGGGAAAGACAAGCACTTGAATTATTCTGTGCGAGCCCTGATTTATTTTATTTTAACGTGATGATGATTTCTCCCTATATAGGAGGTTTCCAACAGAATGTTTTCGCAATTGGAGGAGAAAAGTGGTGATTGAAATTTCATGAGAAGATCCCATCGTAACGAAAACCGCCTTTGTTTTAATGAGTGCCACTCCAATCCATGAAACATGTCTGTGGCACTATCTCCCCTAAGTTTCCTTTAATTTACGTCTATGGTCACAATCTTTTCTGTTTAACAGATTACCAGTTTCGGTCTTTAATGATCATCATCAGATCTGTAGCAAAATGGGAAAAATATAAATACACTCGCAAACTGTATACAGCTTAAGAACAATACATGGAGCATATTGAAAAGTAGTACGGACAAAATTGGCATTTGTGCGCTTTAAATATTTAAGTCAATCAATCAATTTGACATCCCTTGTCGATACCACTCATTATTTCATGAATATAAAGTGCTAGTTGTGTTTCACAAGAACGGTATTTTCTGAATCCATGCGTACTACTTGTCAATAAATGGTTTTTTTCGAGGTAATTCATATGTTCGAACACAGTAAATGTTCCAAAACCCTACTGCAGATCGACGTTAGTGATACGGGCCTGTAATTCACCGGATTACTCCTATTTCCCTTTTTGGGTATTGGTGTGACTTGAGCAATTTTCCAGTCTTTAGGTACGGATCTTTCTGTGAGCTAGCGGTTGTATATAATCGCTAAATATCGAGCTGTTTATCAGTGTACTCTGAAAGGAACGTGTCTTGTATACAATCTTGACCGGAGGACTTGCCTTTATAAAGTGATTTAATCTGGTTTGCTACACCACGGATATCTACTTCAATGTTTCTTATCATGGCAGTAGTTCTTAATTGGAATTCATAAATATTTACTTCTTCTTCTTTGGTGATGGAGTTTCGGAAAATCGTGTTTTATAACTCTGTTGTAGTGGTACTGTCATCAGTGACTTCAGCGTTGTTATCGCGCAGTGAAGGAATTGATTTCGCCTTGCCACTGGTGTGTTTTATGTATGACCAGAATCTCTTTGGGCTTTCTGCCAGATTCCGAGACAGAGTTTCGTTGTGGAAATTATTAAAAGCATCTCGCATAGACGGAAGTGCTAAATTTCAAGCTTCAGCGAAACTTTGCCAGTTTTGGGGAATTTGCGTTCTTTCAAATTTGGCATGCTTTTTTCGTTGCTTCTGCAACAGCGATCTGACCCGTTTTGTGTAGCATGGGGGATTAGTACCGTCACATATTAATTTATGCGTTATATATCTCTAAATTGCCGTCGATACTATCTCTTTCAAATCATTCCACAACTTTTCTACGTTTACATGATCAGATTGGAAGGACTGATAACTGTCTCTTAAAAAGATGTTAATACCAATTTTATCAGCTTTTTTTTTAAATAGAAGTACATTGGGTTTCTTTTTGATTGTTTTAGATGTCACGGTATTCAGCCTATCAGCAACTTCCTTGTGGTCGCTAATCCCTGTATTCGTCATGATACTCCCTATTTGTCCAGGATTAGTTCTTGCTAAGAGGTCAGGCATGCTTTCGCAACCATATACGCTTCGAGGGGGCTCATGAACTAATTGTTCAAAAAAATTTTCTGAGTAAGCATTCAGTACAATTTAGGGTGACCTTTTATGCCTGCCGCAGGCTTTAAACGTATAATTTTTTCCGCATATCGAGGGTAGACTGAAGTCATCACCGGTTATAATTGTATGAGTGGAGTACCCATTTGAAATGAGGCTCAAGTTTTCTTTGAACTATCCAGAAACTATGTCTTCTGAGTCGTGGGTCGGTAAAACGATCCAATTAATAGTTTAATCCGATTGTCAAGTATAGCCTCTACCCATACTATCTCGCAGGAACTATCTACTTCAATTTCACAACAAGATAACCTACTTCTGACAGTAATAAATACTACACCACCAACCTTATGTAATCTATCCTTTCTGAATAATTTTAGGTCGTTTGAAAAAAATTGGGCTGAACTTATTTCCGGCTTTAGCCAGCTTTCCGTACCTATAGCTAGTTGAGCTTCAATGCTTTCTATTAG
Source organism: Schistocerca piceifrons (assembly GCF_021461385.2). NCBI lineage: Eukaryota > Metazoa > Arthropoda > Insecta > Orthoptera > Acrididae > Schistocerca > Schistocerca piceifrons. The sequence continues at coordinate 664,168,945 of NC_060138.1, forward strand.
GGCTTGGAGCTCTGGTTCTTTCCCACACAGCTACAACAATTCACAACCACAATACCCATCGTTTCCACAACTAACTTACTGTGTTTTACTTGCCCACTTTTAGACGGACGCCGTTTCTCTGGCTTACTGAGACCCTGTAACCTAAAAAACCGCCCAGTCTCTTCCACACTGCCCCCGCTATCCATGTAGCCACTTCCTGTGTGTAGTGGACCCAGGACTTATTAAGCGGAACCCGGAAACCCACCATCTGATGGCGCAAGGCAAGTTACCTGCAGCCTACACGGTCACACATCTGCTGCTGACTCCGTATGGGTCACATTGCTGCTGCTCGCTGCCACCCTAGCTCGCCGCACCAACATGCCTGGACACCCGAAGGGAAGACTTGGAGAACAAATTGCCGCGATCGTCAGCCTCCTGGGCTAAGCGTTCGGGCTGGACAGCAAGCAGAAGGGGAAGAAACCTGTACAGTGCTTCCGCTATCAAAAGCTGGAGCACTTTGCCACGGACTGCACAGGAGTACTCGTGTGTTTGAAGTGTGCAAAGTCACACCTCACTCACACGCGAGTGAACGAAGCCTAGGGACGCCACCGCTACGTGTTCCAACTGCGACGGTATCTACCGTGGCTGCAGTTATCCCAAGAGCTGTGGCCGCGGGAAGGGGCGGCACACACGCCGACAGCGAATCACCGCTCAAGAAGCGGTGGCAATGAACCAAGAAGCGGTAAACCCTCCGCCCGCGCATCACGCCGCTGGCACTTCTGCTGGTGCTCGCGCGAGTGGAGAATCGTGCTGCTGCAATCCCGGCAGCATTCGCAAGATGGATGATGCTGTCGCCAACGCAGTTGGCGCTCTCAAATCTGCCATGGCAGGGGAGAGGGCTGTACTTCGGGCCGAGGTGGACGAGGTACGCCTCCAGCTCGTGCAGCTCCGCGAGTTGCTGGCCTGCAAGTCTCGCAAGGGGCGGGACGTTAGCACTGCCACCATCACCACGCAGATGGACGCTCTCTCGGCTCCTGCGGTAACGCAGGGCGCTATGTGGGTGCCCACGCAGGTGGTGAAGAAGATGCCGACCCGCTCCTCCAAAGGGAAGGGCTTGCGGAAACAAGATTCCGAGCCAGCTCGACCAGCAACACGGGATGACGTGGCCAAAGGCATCGAAACGCCCACCCGCCCTCCCGAGGACAAGGCGGAACAGCCACTGCTGGAAGATGAAGACGCGTGTTGCAGGGAATGGCAATTGAATCTCAATGTAGACAAGTGTAATGTGCTGCGAATACATAGAAAGAAAGATACCTTATCATTTAGCTACAATATAGCAGGTCAGCAACTGGAAGCAGTTAATTTCATAAATTATCTGGGAGTACGCATTAGGAGTGATTTAAAATGGAATGATCATATAAAGTTGATCGTTGGTAAAGCAGATGCCAGACTGAGATTCATTGGAAGAATCCTAAGGAAATGCAATCCGAAAACAAAGGAAGTAGGTTACAGTGCACTTGTTCGCCCACTGCTTGAATACTGCTCAGCAGTGTGGGATCCATACCAGATGGGGTTGATGGAGGAGATAGAGAAGATCCAACGGAGAGCAGCGCACTTCGTTACAGGATCATTTAGTAATCGCGAAAGCGTTACGGAGATGATAGATAAACTCCAGTGGAAGACTCTGGAGGAGAGACGCTCAGTAGCTCGGTACGGGCTTTTGTTGAAGTTTCGAGAACATACCTTCACCGAAGAGTCAAGCAGTATATTGCTCCCTCCTACGTATATCTCGCGAAGAGACCATGAGCATAAAATCAGAGAGATTAGAGCCCACACAGAAATATACCAACAACCCTTCTTTCCACGAACAATACGAGACTGGAATAGAAGGGAGAACCGATAGAGGTACTCAAGGTACCCTCCGCCACACACCGTCAGGTGGCTTGCGGAGTATGGATGTAGATGTAGATGAACTGCTGCGCCCATCCAAGAACGAGACATAGAAGAGGTAGTCAATACGCCGTTAGTAGAGAGAGAGATGACTGCGACAGGACTACTGAAGACGGTCGCAAACCTTTGCGTAACAAGACGTAAGAGCATCACAATACCCCGTACCCTTTTACCGACTCCAATGCTCCTAAACCACCTCTACACCATAAGCCTTATGATTTCGGTTGGGCAATTGCCAGTCTAACTGCCGTCGTTCCTAAGAGGGACTTGGGCCTCATAAACCGCTTCCCTATTTTTGCTGAGTATGACTGGCAGCGCATAATCACTTCTACTCCAAGAGTTAAGCAGAAGGAGAAGAACAAACATTACTCTTCCTCGCACCGCTAGTTTCCTAGCACCCATTGTATTTTATCCTGTCGAGCTCAGACAAGTTTTAGCTAATCCTTTTAATCCCAGTCAATTTTATCTTATATCTGTGGAGTAAATGTCAATAGACAACAGACTCCGATATTGTAGACCACCTCAGGGGAGGTTGTCCATACCAGAGAGCAGAGAGTACACGGTCACAGAACCGCCTGAGCCTCTGATTAAAACCCTCCAGTGGGTTCTATCGGCGATGCTGCAGACGGCGAGCTCTGCTTTAATCTCGCAAGCGGTACTGGCAGTCTTAATCATTTCCGCTAGGCGTCCGACACCAGAGAGAATCTCCTCCAATCCAAAGCGACCCACGTCATTGGTACCGACATGAGCCACTACCTGCAGTTGGCTGCCCCCTGTACCCAGAGCAGTCTTCGGACCATAACAACAACAAAAAAACTATTTTCAACGCTAGTATTTTTAATAAGAATCTTCGATACTGAGACACAGCCTGGTGAGTGTTGTTAATGATCAAGAAACGCAGTACTGTTTTGGAAAGCTGCATGATACAAACGAAATGTTGAGCCATTCTCCGCTTATAGCGGAATATCCTGCAAGCAGTTTCGTATCCCTAAATGTGAGCGTCGTAGTAGAAAATGCGCAGACTATTTAATACTGAATAATCATCACAAACTTGTTACAAATTCAGTATCTGTAGCTTCACAACCTTTTGTAGTGTTTGATTCTGACATTTGTGTACTGTTGAAAACGGACTGAACAACGCATACCATCGTTAAGTCGTGTACATTGGAAAGTTAAAAATTCTGTGATTCTGGGTAATTCAATGGGACAGAGTTTCGTTAAAAAAGAAAAACCACCAGTTAAAACGTTTCTGACCACTGGAATACGCCAAAGTGTTTTTATTTTGTTAGCCGCTTTTGCAACGTAATGATACAATAGCATTTGTTTTCCTCTTTCAGTAACAGAGTTTGGAATGATTTGCAGTACAGTTATAGGCACCTTTTAAGTTTCTGGTTTTTGCGCCTATTCTGCAAATCTTGCAGTCATGTTAAGCTACCGTGTACGCACCAACACAGCTTACAAGCTATTGCAGGCATCGTCATAACCACGAGGAGCCGAATACAGAGTGCTGAACAGACACGTGGCACGTGGAGCAATAAATGTAAGTTACGACTTTTAATACTTCTCTTCCTCCAAGCGGAGTCATGTAAAGGAGAGGAATCTGTGTGGTAGCAGTTCTGCTTGCCGAGGAAAACTAAGCTGTGGCCAACTCAGATGGCTCTGCAATGACGTGCAATAATATTTCATGCTGCGCTTTGTGTATGATTGCTACAGCATAATACAACTGGTAAACATTACCACACGTAAGAAGCACGCATTTCAACACTGTAAAAGTTCTCTTTCTACGAGCACATAGCAGGTGATTTTGCGTAGTGTTAAGCACTGTAATCACTTTGTAGACCAGTGGCGTTTAATAAATCAGTTGAAACAAATGTCAAGAAACGTCCAGCTGAAAATGACAAGGCCCATTTCCTTCCCCTTCCATGTCCTACCCTTCAGTGCTCAGTCTCGTATGTCCGAGTAACCGGTAGAGCCTTAAAATATGGTATTTCTTTATTTTGCAACGAATCCTTGGCTGGAAGTTCTTGCAAGCATTATCCTTACGCAGTAACACTACTTTACGTAATTTTGCACACGGATTCCTTTTCTGTTTCCTTCCCTGAACCATGGACCTTGCCGAGGTTCGGTGGATTGCATACCTCAGCGATGCAGATAGCCTTACCGAAGTGCCACCACAACGGAGGAGTACCTGTGAAGAGCTCGGACGAAACAATGATCCCTGAAGAGGAGCAGCAATCTTTCCAGTAGTTGCAGGGCAACAGTCCGGAGGATAGACGTATCAGGCCTTGTAAGACAACCCAACATGGCCTTGCTGTGTTGGAACTGCTAACAGCTGAAAGCAAGGGGAAAATACGGCTATAATTTTCTCCCGATGGCGTACGGTTAATTGATGATGGTGTCCTCTTAGGTAAAATATTCCGGAAATAAAATAGTTTCCCATTCGCATCTGCGGCCGGGAGCTGCTCAGGAGAATCTTGTCGTCAGGAAGAACAAAACTGGCATACCAAGGGTCGGAGCTTGCAATGATAGGTTCCTTAGTTGCTGAAACATGCTAGGAAATTTGAAAAAAAAGCAAATGGATAAGTTGGAGTTACATACAGGTGGAATTAGTGAAGTGTAGTGGCCCAAAGCATAAGACTTCTGCTTAGGTTAGCAAAACAAAATTAAACAGAGTAATGCAAGAGTTGGTCTAATCATGAATAAGAAAACAGGAATGCGCGTAAGCCACTGTGAACAAAGTGGTGATCGCATCGTGGTAGCCATGATAGAAACGAAGCCAACACTGACAGAGATAGTACCAGTCCTTGTGTCAACGAGCTCCGCAGATGATGAATGGACTGAAAGAAATTATTCAGATAGTTAAAGGAGACGAAAATTTAATTGTGATGAGAGACTAGAATTCAGTACCAAGAAAAATGGTAGTAGAACATGTATTGGGACAAAGAAATGATAGCGGAACCACGTGGTCGAATTTTGCCAGGAGTATAATTTAACCCTCGACAACACTCGTTTTCAGAATCATGTAAAAAGACTGTATAGGTGGAAGAAACCTGGGGTTTCACGAACATCATGTAATGATAAGACAGAGATTTCGAAACCAAATTATATACTCATTTACAGAGGTATCGGGTCGTTATGATTAAAATGCAGATAGTCAAAGAGGTCTAGTGTGGATTATGATTATCATATGATAACGAAACCTGGTAGAGGTTTTAATGCGTTAATGCGGAACCTGTTTACGCTGAAAAAAATTATTTCCAATTTTGGTCACCAGGCGCAAGTGTGGCGCTGGGGATGCAACAAAGATGTCGAGAAATGTTACCATATGTAATCGATTGGGAAAGGGACATGGGTAGAGAAGATAAAACAAGTGTGAAAGACATAATGTTGGTTTTCATTATTAACCGCCGGTTACACAGTTTGTTCAGTACGAGAATCGGAGACGTCGAGGAGATGTTGCCTCCGTAAAACGACGCGATGAACAGTTGCTCGCAGCATTTCGAACGAAATGTGAGTAGCAACATGTTTCTGTAAACTGAACTTCAGTTCAGATAGAGACCGTTTGCATTAAGCAGATCTTTCACTGAGCGATTGAAATGAGGTGTTCCCCCATCTTGCCTATAAACAGTGATTTCCACATTGTTGTACTCTTCCCTAGCACAAGTCACATGCTACACAAAGAAGTCTCGGTAACATTGTAACGTTGTTGCTTAAATTTGTGGTGTAAGCGGTGCTGATAGACAATAAAATCAGGTTAAAAGCTGTGAGCTGTCTGGGGAAGTTAACCTTGCATTACTGCGCAACTGTTTCACCAGGTATCCAGTCTAGCTTACCAAATTCCCAACCAGACTAACATTAATTATAATCTTTTAATAGCCATACGACAACCGGTGATATATATATATATATATATATATATATATATGTGTGTGTGTGTATATATATATATATATAAAAGACAATTTAAATAAAAATAAATAAATCAGTTTATATTTGGGAATTTATTTTAACATTGATCATTGAAATTTCAGCATATTAAACTTGAGTCATAACTAAGCTGGTGCCTTATTTAGGACTGTGAAAATGTGAGTTTGTAATCTTACGGAACACATCAAATATGGAGCCAAGATTGGGAGACTGCATACAACACTGCATTCATAAAATAACACACGAAGAACGTTGAAACATACGGAAGAGGAAATTAACCACAACCAACCGATTCAATTTTCACCCAAAGAAGTTACGTTCGTAGCGCAATCCTGTCCGTCATGAAATTACCACACACTGGTATACTAAATTCATACTAACTCTCTGTGAAATCTTCCCGAAAAGAATAGCAGAGGGCTACTTTGATGATTAACCCACATGCTTCACGTGGTCAACTTGGTTTACACAAAGAGTGTAACTCCACAATAATTTTGACAATTAAAATAAATTAGATCGAAAAGCAATTTACAAAAGAAAAACCTCGAACTGGTTACTATCGTCTTACTATTAACCTGATGGGTCAAACAATTGTATAAGCACGTGGTACTGGTCTCACAAAGTACACCCCACGTGGGTTGAACATAAAGAAAAGTTGCTATATTTAAAAATATTGTCAAGACGAGACGTTATAATCTCACGCACATTCACATTGAAGATTGATGATGCTAGTTAGAGTTACTGATCAACACGTGATTCCACTTTACTCATAAAGTAGTGACAAAGCAACTACCGGAATATATTCTGAACTTCACACTCGAATTACACTGCGTTGCAATTTAAGATAACATTAGATATTTTAGAGCTAAACCTGAAATAAAGGTGATTAAATTTTCAGTTAGGCTGAACTTAAGAAATCCATTGTCCTACGGACTTAGCAGACACGCGCTTAGCCGGAGATCTTACCACTTCAGACGCTCGTCACGGACAGACTGACTTGGTCCCTTCCTGAGGGTGGCTCACAAATACAAACGGAAGTGGCCAGAGGGGCAGCTTCCTATACCAACATGACAAGGGACGGACAGGACCATACTAAGAATAGAAACCTCTCTGCTTTTAGAAAGCGTAGCTACCTGTTCCGACGTTGGTCCTACTGTTCTCTAGCAGACAGGCTTGTCTGCTACCCTCAAGCATGCAACTAGAAATACCTTTGCTCATTCATCCTCTCACACAGGAGGGAAGCGGGATGACAGTATCTGATCATATACAGTATATAAAAAAGCAGATGTAGGTTCTACATGAGACTGTGTGACATGAATTAAATATAAATTGTGTTTTAAAGTGTAGTAGTGTGACAGATCGTTCTTGTTTATGTGTAAAAGTAACACGTTCCACTACTCAGTCTCCTCCCAGATAGTCAGAAACGCCACAGTAAATTTAGAAGAGGAATATATACCGTAAATGACAACAGATTTAAGAAATTAACATGAAAGGAATCCAGCAGAGACCTTTCAACATGCAGACGCTACGGTACACCTGACAGGTCCTATGGATGTATTCTCTTGAAAAAGGACGGATAGAGAATGAAGGTGCTTGTGAATCAACACCACACGGTCACATACAGAGGGTGCAATTTGTCTACGTGTACAACATACGTTTTAAAAGTACCCAATACGGCTGTTCTGTGTATTCCCTGCACCCTGTGGTGTAAAATGTCCATCGTCACTCCATAGAATATTTTCCGGCCACATGTCATCATCTTTGATCGTTCCCGGAAACCGAAGAGCTGATTCAGAACGTTGCTGCTGAGCGTAAGGATTCAGTTGCTGCAACGGATACAAGTGTAAAACAGACGGCAAAATTTTCCGTATCGTTGACCATGGGATGGACAATTCTCGTGACACTACACGAGCACTGGCACTACGAAGGGCACATACTGCATGGTCAGTTACAGCAACAAGAACCTCGTCAATAACTTACATCAGGATAGGGTGCCTCCCTCTTACAGTAACCTCGTCAGCAACCTCGTCAGTAACTTACATCGTGGTAGGCTGCCTCCCTCTTACAAGTGCCACACTAAGCTCCTCTGTGTTTTCGAATTTTATTGTTGTGTTGTTGTTGTTGTTGTCATCAGTCCTGAGACTGGTTTGATGCAGCTCTCCATGCTACTCTATCCTGTGCAAGCTTCTTCATCTCCCCGTACTTACTGCAACCTACATCCTTCTGAGTGTGCTTAGTGTATTCACCTCTTGGTCTCCCTCTACGATTTTTACCCTCCTCGCTGCCCTCCAATGCTAAATTTGTGATCCCTTGATGCCTCAGAACATGTCCTACCAACCGGTCCCTTCTTCTTGTCAAGTTGTGCTACAAACTCTTCACCCCAATTCTGTTCAATACCTCCTCATTAGTTATGTGATCTACCCATCTAATCTTCAGCATTCTTCTGTAGCACCACATTTCGAAAGTTTCTATTCTCTTCTTGTCTAAACTACTTATCGTCCATGTTTCACTTCCATACATGGTTACACTCCATACAAATACATTCAGAAACGACTTCCTGACACTTAAATCTATACTCGATGTTAACAAATTTCTCTTCTTCAGAAACGCTTTCCTTGCCATTGCCAGCCTACATTTTATATCCTCTCTACTTCGACCATTGTCAGTTATTTAGCTCCCCAAATAGCAAAACTTCTTTACTACTTTAAGTGTCTCATTTCCTAATCTAATTCCCTCAGCATCACCCGACTTAATTCGACTACATTCCATTATCCTCGTTTTGCTTTTGTTGATGTTCATCTTATATCCTCCTTTCAAGATACTGTCCATTCCGTTCAGCTGCTCTTCCAAGTCCTTTGCTGTCTCTGGCAGAATTACAATGTCATCGGCGAACCCCAACGTTTTTATTTCTTCTCCATGGTTTTTAATACCTACTCCGAATTTTTCTTTTGTTTCCTTTACTACTTGCTCAATATACAGATGGAATAACATCGGGGACAGGCTACAGCCCTGTCTCACTCCCTTCCCAACCACTGCTTCCCTTTCATGTCCCTCGACTCTTATAACTGCCATCTGGTTTCTGTACAAATTGTAAATAGCCTTTCTCTCCCTGTATTTTACCCCCGCCACCTTTAGAATTTGAAAGAGAGTACTCCAGTCAACATTGTAAAAGCTTTCTCTAAGTCTACAAATGCTAGAAATGTAGGTTTGCCTTTCCTTTATCTATTTTCTAGGATGAGTCGTAGGGTCAGTATTGCCTCACGTGTTCCAACATTTCTGCAGAATCCAAACTGATCTTCGCCGAGGTCGGCTTGTACTAGTTTTTCCATTCGTCTGTAAAGAATTCGCGTTAGTATTTTGCAGCTGTGACTTATTAAACTGTTAGTTCTGTAATTTTCACATCTGTCAACACCTGCTTTCTTTGGTATTGGAACTATTATATTCTTCTTGAAGTGTGAGGGTATTTCGCCTGTCTCATACATCTTGCTCACCAGATGGTAGAGTTTTGTCAGGACTGGCTCTCCCAAGGCCGTCAGTAGTTCTAATGGAATATTGTCTACTCCCGGGGCCTGGTTTCGACTCAGGTCTTTCAGCGCTCTGTCAAACTCTTCACGCAGTATCGTATCTCCTATTTCATCTTCACCTACATCCTCTTCCATTTCCATAAAATTGTCCTCAAGTACATCGTCCTTGTATAAACCCTCTATATACTCTTCCAACTTTCTGCTTTCCCTTCTTTGCTTAGAACTGGATTTCCATCTGAGCTCTTGATATTCATACAAGTGGCTCTCTTTTCTCCAAAGGTCTCTCTAATTTTCCTGCAGGCAGTATCTATCTTACCCCTAGAGAGATAAGTCTCTACATCCTTACATTTGTCCTCTAGCCATCCCTGCTTAGCCATTTTGCACTTCCTGTCGATCTCATTTTTGAGACGTTTGTATTCCTTTTTGCCTGCTTCATTTACTGCTTTTTTTATATTTTCTCCTTTCATCAATTAAATCCAATATTTCTTCTGTTACCCAAGGATTTCTACTAGTCCTCGTCTTTTTACCTACTAGATCCTCTGCTGCCTTCACTACTTCATCCCTCAGAGCTACCCATTCTTCTTCTACTGTATTTCTTTCCCCCATTGCTGTCAATTGTTCCCTTATGCTCTCCGTGAAACTCTGTACAACCTCTGGTTCTTTCAGTTTATCCAGGTCCCATTTCCTTAAAGTCCCACCTTTTTGCAGTTTCTTCAGTTTTAATCTACAGCTCATAAAGAAATGGATTGTGGTCAGAGTCCACATCTTCCCCTGGAAATGTCTTACAATTTAAAACCTGCTTCCTAAATCTCTGTCTTACCATTATATAATCTATCTGATACCTTCTAGTATCTCCAGGATTCTTCCATGTATACAACCTTCTTTAATGATTCTTGAACCAAGTGTCAGCTATGATTAAGTTATGCACTGTGCAAAATTCTACCAGACGGCTTCCTCTTTCGTTCCATATTCACCCACTATGTTTCCTTCTCTCCCTTTTCCTACTCTCGAATTCCAGTCACCCATGACTATTAAATTTTCGTCTCCCTTTACTACCTGAATAATTTCTTTTATCTCATCATACATTTCATCAAATTCTTCATCATCTGCAGAGCCAGTTGGCATATAAACTTGTACTACTGTAGTAGGCATGGGCTTCGTGTCTATCTTGGCCACAATAATGCGTTCACTATGCTGTTGGTAGCAGCTTACCTGCACTCCTATTTTTTTAATCATTATTAAACCTACTCCTATTTTACCCCTATTTGATTTTGTATTTATAACCCTGTATTCACCTGACCAAAAGTCTTGTTCCTCCTGCCACTGAACTTCACTAATTCCCACTATATCGAACTTCAACCTATCTATTTCCCTTTTTAAATTTTCTAACCTACCTGCCCGATTAAGGGATCTGACATTCCACGCTCCGATCCGTAGAACGCCAGTTTTCTTTCTTCTGATAACGACGTCCTCTTGAGTAGTCCCCGCCCGGAGGTCCGAATGGGGGACTATTTTACCTGGGGAATATTTTACCCAAGAGGACGTCATCATCATTTAACCATACAGTAAAGCTGCATGCCTTCGGGAAAAATTACGGCTGTAGTTTCCCCTTGCTTTCAGCCGTTCACAATACCAGCACAGCAAGGCCGATTTGGTTAGTATTGCAGGGCCAGATCAGTCAATCATCCAGACTGTTGCCCCCGCAACTACTGAAAAGGCTGTTGCCCCTCTTCAGGAACCACAAGTTTGTCTGGCCTCTCAACAGATACCCCTCCGTTGTGGTTGCATCTACGGTACGGCCATCTGTATCACTGAGGCACGCAAGCCTCCCCACCAACGGCCAGGTCCATGGTTCATGGGGGTAGGCGAATTTCATTATCATCTTCATTCGTTGTTTAAACCATTTAATGACATCGGGCCTGTCCTCAGACCTTCCAGTCGGCGATCCTTCCTCTGCGTAGCACTTTAATTTCTGTCGTTCACACAAAACAGTTTTCAGAGCACGCTCTCTCTTCTCGATAGCCATCGTGTTCACTCACGTTATGCCTCGTCGAATGATAGCGTGGATGTCATACCAATGTACAGCGTCAGGTTTGAAGCTGGTGACCAAACTTGGAACAAATTTTTTTCCAGTGTAGATCGGTTCTGCCTTAACGCATTAGCATACCTACCAAATTTCGCTGTCACGTGATAACTGCAGCTCACACTGGACCACTGTGAGGTTGCTGCACTTTAATTATAACCGGCTGGTAGATCTGGACTCTGACAGTAAGTTATTAGTTACAATCAGCTCCACAAGAAACGGTACGCCGTCATTTGTATGAAATGAAACACACTCTTATAAATATATGTTTACATGAAAACACCTGTTATTACTAATTGCGCAATTACTAATAGTTAATCCAAATGCCGTCATTATCGAGTATAGCGTGGCACCTTATCCCTCTCTTCGGTAAATCATCCACGTTTCCAATCTCTAAATATCGTTTGACCCACTTCGCAACGAATGCCTTTGACTTTCTAAGGATTTTAGCAGCAGCTACATATGAAGACTTTAAATATCGTTTGACCCACTTTGCAACGAATGTCTTTGACTTTCTAAGGATTTTAGCAGCAACTCCATTTGAAGACTTCGGACCCTTTGGATGATTTACAGGGAACACTGCCTAGTGCGGTTTAAGATACTTTGCACTCATTTTAAATTGCAACCGACAAAATAAAACATTGAACTCTCACACTGCTTATCTACTTATTGTGCAAAAGCTCATTTATTACCGACTCGAGACCGCTACCAGAGATGTCGCTGTGGACGTTACTTTTAAAATTACGGCGTTTACTTTCTTGAGGAATTGATTGTGCGTACTGCAGATTAAGTAAATGACTTTTCATTCTCCTGTAAACAACTCGAATCATTTTTTTGAAATCATAAGTTATTGAACTCTTGGTTAGGTAGTGTTTCCTCCTGTCAGCGCCTGCCTTCTTTGGAACTGGAATTGGAATTATCGCATTCTTCTTGAAGTCTGAGGGCATTTCGTCTCTCTCATACATCTTGCACACCAGGTCGAATGCTTTAGCTGTGGCTGTCTCTCCCAAGGATCTCAATAATTTTGAGGTAATGTCGTCCACTCCAGGCAACTTGCTTCGACTTAGGTCTTTCAGTGGTCTGTCAAATTCTTCTTTCATTATTATTTCTCCAATCTCGTCTTGATTTATTTTCTCTTTCCTTTCTATTATATTTCCCTCAAGCATATATCCCTTCTAACTCCCTCTATATTTTTCTTCCACCTTTGACTTTCACCTTCTTTGCTTAGTACTGATTCCCCTTCGTCCAAAGGATTCTTTAAGTTTCCTATAGGTGGCATCTATCTTTCCACTAGTCGTTTATGCTTCTACGGCCTTCCACTGTCCACTAATACTTCTGGAATAGCTATATTATAGTGATAATTCCCACTTTAAGTCCGTCTATATATATCGAGAGTAAACATTGTCCTGAAGTATACTGTTTTGTTCTACATGTGACATATTGTCCACTGAAGTTCGAAGCACTTCTGCCACTTCCTGATTTTGTATAACGTAACAATGTGTCAGATTTCTACCTACAGCTTTTATAGATACTGCTCCTTATGTATTCTTGTTCTAGTCTTAGAGCTGCTCTTCTGCTTTCCGTCATACGAATTCCCATTGGCACAGCACTAAGAATATGGTTATACAGTTAATTCATGTTATGTTTTGAATGTTGTCAACTATTCAGCATATATATATATATATATATATATATATATATATATATATATATATAAATATATATGTGTGTGTGTGTGTACGTATAATCATTTTACGTATAATCATTTTTAACGTCACATTTTTTTAATCAGCTCTAGCAGAGAACTTCTGTTTATGTGAGTCTGGTAATTCAATATCTGCTCTCTTATTTGCAGTAACCTTCTGCATGTGGTAGTTTTTCTGGACTGGGAAAAGGCTTTTGTGGTTACTCATCCTGATGACTTTCATGTCTTGTTATACGTTAATGGTATAATTATTATAGTTCTTTAAGAGTCTTGAGAGTGTAGAATGGTTTCTACATTCTTCCAACATCTGATATGTTCTTTCTCATGTGCTTCAAAATTCCTACAAATCATTCGTGTGTCTACTGCAATACAACTTTGGCATTTAAATTTGCATATTACTGCACCTTGGAATTTGTTCCACTTCATTGATGGTTGCATTAAATTTGTTTGGAGAGTTTTCTATGCTGTATGGAGGCCTGTTTCTGTAGTACATTTGCCACTATATGTGTTGGTGTATGTTTGTAAGTCATGGTGCAACATGCTCTATGTTTATATGTGGTGTTATTATGTATGCATTCACACATCTAAGCACACACACACATACACACACAGGCTGTGACAACGGATCATTTGAGCAGAGTTGATGCGTTTCTGTCGCGAGTGCCGTGTGAATAGCAGACGTTCTATGTTGGTGAAGCCGGCCGCTAGCGCTTCACTGGCCGCGCTTGAGAGGGTGCGTGTCGGCTACGGTCTAACTGTTGATCTCTGTAGACCACGCAGCTGACCACTGGCCGTTCAGACCACGTACTCCGCCCGAACAGGCCCCAGAAGGCCCAGCGGTACCGACCGGCCGCAATGTCATCCTCAGCCGATAGGCGTCACTGGATGTGGATATCGAGGAGAGTTTGGCTGGGTTGGCTGGTTGGTTCATTTGGGGGGAGGCGACCAAACAGCGAGGTCATCGGTCCCACCTGATTGGGAAAGGATGGGGGAGGAAGTCGGGCCGCGCGGGATTAGCCGAGCGGTCTGGGGCGCTGCAGTCGTCGACTGTGCGGCTTGTCCCGGCGGAGGTTCGAGTCCTCCCTTGGGCATGGGTGTGTGTGTTTGTCCTTAGGATAATTTAGATTAAGTAGTGTGTAAGCTTAGGGACTGATGACCTTAGCAGCTAAGTCCCATAAGATTTCACACACATTTGAACATTTTTTTTGAGGAAGTCGGCCGTGCCCTTACAAATGAGCCATCCCAGCATTTTCCTGAAGCGATTTAGGAAAATCACGGAAAAATCTAATCAGGATTGCCGGACGCGGGTTTGAACCGTCGTCCTCCCGAATGCGAGTCGAGCGTGCTAATCACTGCGGCATCACGCTCTGTAGGGGGAGTGAGGGGGGTTGTCAGCACACGGCTCTCCTGGCCGTTGTCAGTTTCCGAGACCGGAGACGCTACTTCTCAATTGGCCTCACAAGAGCCGAATGTAGGCCGCTCGCCAACAGTGCTCGGCAGACCCTGAGAGTGAGCCATCCTAGTGCTAGCTCAGTCCGACAACGCTTAACATCGGTAATCTGACGGGAACCGATGTTACCACAGTGGCAAGGCCGCTGATGGCCGAACCACATGCTCCTGTGGCGTTTAGTTCCGCCACTAGCACGCACACTGGCTTCTTATGTACTGTTCGCGTTTGCGCATCTACAGCATAAACCGCAACAGACGCAGTGATACATGAGGGGAGTAACACAGTCCTGCCAGCATAAGGATATATATTGTATTTAATATATGTGGACAGATACAGCACATAGATCTTTATGCGATCGTAACTAAGCAGATCTTTAATACCTGTTATGTTTTTTAATGTACAAAGGAGATCGAGCACACAATCTGTAGCTCTCAGTGACGCTCTTCGATTGAGACATTCACATGTTTCGCAACACAATTAATGAAGTCGTAATACACGTTTTTAATCAAATTTTTCTTGAAAATATATTTAAAATCTGATATAAGACACGTACAGATCCAGCAAGGCAGCATGCAATGCCGGACGATTTTACACACCATTTAGTTCTTAAGATTTATATTTTCTTATTATGTGTTTCTTTAACTGTTTATAAACATGTAGTTTCGTCCATAATTTATCTTAATTCTTAACAGTGCAATTGAAAAAAAGCACTCCGTCTTCAGGCCACGAGTGGCCTACCGGGACCATCCGACCGCCGTGTCATCCTCAGAGGAGGATACGGATAGAAGGGGCATGGGGTCAGCCCACCGCTCTCCCGGTCGTAAGATGGTATTCTTGACCGAAGCCGCTACTATTCGGTCCAGTAGCTCCTCACTTGGCATCACGAGACTGAGTGCACCCCGTAAAATGGCAACCGCGCATGGTGGCCTGGATGGTCACCCATTCAAGCGCAGACCACGCCCGACGGCGATTAACTTCGGCGATGTCACGGGAACCGGTGTAGCCACTGCGGCAAGGCCGTTTCCAGCGCAATTGAAAGAATAGTAAAAATACGACAAGAAAGTAAAGTGATACCCATATTTGTTGTAATATTTGACGGCACAGACATTATGACCTGATTCTAAGCACTGCAACGAAGTCTGAAATTGTTTAACTTTAAATTTTGGGCGGACTGATGCATATAGGATTAAGCGTAACATAACATTTTGGATCAGAATTTTAACGTGCAGCTAATGGCGCAATCAAATTTGAAATGTCATTTTCATATCAAAAATTGTAAATTAGCCTGGGAAACTAAAGATTTATCAAGTGACATAGATGCACAAATTTACGTGGAGTGGTCAACTGAAGCCAGAAGAGGGCGGCGGCCATCGTGCAAAAGCTGTACAACTTGGCTGAGTCCATGTCAATGCTGGTGTGAGCTATGTTCTAGCCACGCACGTTTTCGATGTGAGAGAACTTTTTCGCACGTCAGTCTCGACACTTACAATTATTTCGCAAGGTTTCGCTGTCGACATAGATTAATTCTGAACTACTTAGGACACTTATCACTCCTGGCATTTGGGCAGAACTTGTAACTTTTTCGTGTGAAGTAGTTTAGGAACACGTTTTCCTGCACTGAGGCTGGCTTTACTTGAGTTTGCCAGCATTCGATTTAGAACGTTTTACTACTAACCGACACTTAGATTTTAGCACTGTGTGTCGGTTAGGCTCTAATTAGGTGTGAGTCAGTACAAGATTTATTGTAGTTAACTTTTAGCGGTCAACATTGTCTCTGTGTTGTAAACCTGTTTTCTAATTAAATTAATTTATTTTTTATATCAAGGTCGGTAACCACTATATTGGGGACACAAGTCATTCAAATCGCTTAACAGAACTGTTGCCTGCGAATTAATGTATGAAATTTCAAGGATAAATGAAGTTTTCTTAGTTAAAATTTAAATATTATAGTTTGGCTCGTTATTTTACATAATTTTCCTCTATGTACAGCGTACTAACCATTTGCCTGTCTAGTTAATTACATCAGGAGTGACTTTATTTACTTATTACATTATTTTAAAAGGGCACACAAGGGCAAACGAGACGAAATATTATTCCCAAGTAGATAACGAGCAACATTATAGATCGCAATACACAAACACACACACTCCCAAAGAGATATCCAAAACACACAGTCGACAGTTGGCAATAACACTGAATACTTGACAACAAAATACAAAACGTAACATGGATTAAAAAAGCGTTCATATTCTTAGTGTTGTGCTAATCAAAATTCGAATGACGGAAAGCAAAATAACAGCTCTAAAACGAGAGCAAGAGCACATGTAGAGCAGCATGTGTGAAATGTTTAAGTAGAGACTTGAGGCAAAATTACTGAGGACGACAGGATAACAGAAGTACAGACGTTTCTGAATAGTCATTTCGCATTTCCTATCAATGGCAATTTCTAAACGTCTGTATTCCATTTCCCCTGTTCGTTTTACTGAATATTTATATTTTCCTCTTTCGTCAATCAAACTCAGTAGCTCCTCTGCTACCCAAGTTTTCCGTAAAGTCTGTCATAAATGTACCGAGTCTGGTTGATATTGCTCCAGGTGCTCCAAAACGTCGCCGGGAATGAAAGAAAAACTACCCCCTACAATCCCTCCCCCCGCCTCCCCCCTCCCTCCCGCCCTCCCTCCCTACTACCCTCACACACAAACACGAACATTTTATACGTATATAACTTTTTCCACCATTAGTTATGCATAAGTAACTTTTTTTCTTTAAAAATGGACCCAGAAAGTAACACTGCTGTATAAAACTCTGCATGTTCGTGACAAGTAAGAGTTTCTCGTAGCTTGAAGTAAGAAAAACAGCAAAACCTGTCAGACCTGGGAAACTCAGTAGAAGAATAAAGATAAAATGGTTTATCTATATCGTCGGATGTAAGTCAGGGAAATAAGTTTTAAAAAACGCCAAGAAAGTATCCGTTCCACTCAGAACTGATGTCCATGTGATGTCCAGGCTGAATGAAGGTTGTGTTCCCCGTGGCATGGAAGCAGATGACCACCGAATATCATCTTCAGGAATTTCTTACCATGCCTAAAACACACAGTGTCAGTCCAGCTTAATACCTACATATTACGCTTACGAAAGATTACATTGGAACGATCACATAGATAATGCTCTGGGGAACCAAAGACTGCGTTTAACTAACAGAACACTTAGAAGATACAACAAATACTCTAAAGAGACTGCCTATACTACGCATGACCCTCCTTTATTACAATATTTCTATGTGGTTTGGGATCCTCAGCAAACAGGATTGATGGGGGAGAGTGAAGTAGTTCAAAGGACTAATGGAAACTGAGTGTCAGGGATATGATACAGAAGTTGGGGTAGCAAACATTAAACCAAATGCGTTATTCGATGCGATGAGATCTTTTCACAAAATTTCAATCACCAACTTTCTCTTCCGAATGCGGAAATATTTATCTGGTGCCCTGTTAGATAGGCAGAAACGATCATCGCAATAAAATAAGAGAACTCAGAGGTCGCACAAAAAGATGTAAGTGTTCGTTTTTCCCGCGCACAGTTCGGGAGTGTAACTGTAGAGAAATAGTGTGGAGGTTCGATTAACCCCCTGCCACTCACTTAAATGTGAATTTCAGAGTATTCATACAGATGTAGCTGTAGCAGTCAGCTCCCGAAGATTGCTGGCTAGTGGCTGATATGAACGTATACCATGCACTGCATTCGTATAGGTAACAAATGCGGGGATTGGGCAGGCCGGTCAAGAACGTGTACATTCTTCAAGGCGTTTATGGTGTGATCTTCAGTGTGGTATATTACGTTATTCTGCAGGAATTTGATTATGCTGCTCTGGTTCTGCAGGTAATCACGACATGGTTTTCCATCCTTGACACATACTTGCAAGCATTCAGCCTCACCATAACAATTTTCAAATCAGTCCTTCAGTCAAATCAGATAACTTCCTACACCATGATTCCAGGATATGGGG
This sequence comes from Schistocerca piceifrons, assembly GCF_021461385.2. Lineage (NCBI taxonomy): Eukaryota > Metazoa > Arthropoda > Insecta > Orthoptera > Acrididae > Schistocerca > Schistocerca piceifrons. The sequence goes on from NC_060138.1 coordinate 664,187,563, forward strand.
AATTATGGGTGTCGAGAATCGTTGCACACGGTGACCCTCCTCTAGGTCTTCTGCAGAAACACTGTCGTCCATCTGAGTGCCGCAAACAGAAGGGGGATTCGTCGCTGAACACTACAGAATGGCACTAGGTGTTCCATTTGACTCTGGCTGTAGGCTCTGTTGCCTTTGGTGTAGTGTCAGCGCAAAGCAATTTGCTTATCGAGATTCGTAGCCCAGCTTCCAATAGTCTATTGCCACACTTTTGTTCTGAGTCCATCTCGTCAACACTCATTCTCAGTCATAACTCACAGGCATGGAAATACTAGAGTGTCAGGTTGGTGCATTCCATCAAGGTGTAACTTTTTCCGTCAGTTTAGTATCCGAGTGCCGCTGGTACAAGACTTATCTAGTTCTTCAGGGTTCTCCACTTTCTCAGCAGTGAACGTAAATTTTCATCAATACCTCCATCACCAGAGATACGACCGTTATTTCTGAGAATCGCCGTAATTTTTAGTCTGTGTTGGGGTTAACGGTCGTTTTTTAATATTTACCTATCTATGACCCCTCCTCCATCCTTATAAAACAGTGTGCTCATTCTGGAGTGCAAGAACTCCTTTTTTTAACAGTGCATTTCCTTGTGACAGTCGCTCCCTGACGTCAAAAAATGGTTCAAATGGCTCTGAGCACTATGGGACTCAACAGCTGTGGTCATCAGTCCCCTAGAACTTAGAACTACTTAAACCTAACTAACCTAAGGACATCACTCACATCCATGCCCGAGGCAGGGTTCGAACCTGCGACCGTAGCAGTCGCACGGTTCCGGACTGCGCGCCTAGAACCGCGAGACCACCGCGGCCGGCTCCGTGACGTCAGTCTTTGCTAGTTTGCACCAACTGCAGAACTCGCTCCGAGGAAGTACACATTGTGACCGGATTCCGTGTATAACGGGCTCAAAGCAATCCCTCGATTTGTATCACCATAATATTGCGCGTAAGTAAATTTTTGTTAGTGAACATACTCTCATGAACAGTTTTGCAAAAAGTGTCACGCGTAAATTCACATGAAATAATTACTCTCTATTTACTGCAGCGGTAACACTGCCTCTAAAACACATTATCTATGTCACTTTTCATGCTTTCCCGACGGATCTGTTGCAAATACGCTTCTCGGGTTTACCGCCGGATCGTATTGTGTAAATCGCAAAATATTTCTTTGATGCAACTGCTCGACATCATCAGGTGGTGGTAGCTGCTGCTGTCACTGCTGCAAGGCGCGACTGATGCATGACAATAGTGACAGCAGCAACTACAACCACCTGATGATGTCGAGCAGTTGCATCAAAGAAATATTGTGCGATTTACACAATACGATCCGGCGGCAAACCCGAGAAGCGTATTTGCACTTTATCTATGCTTACACAATACCTAGATGAGACAAAACTTTGAAATCGACCTTCCCCCACTCCGAGATGTGCCTGTACAGGCAGCTTGATAACGGAAACAGTAGACGTTGTTCCATTATACCCCATTATTTTGAATGATTTTTGGAATGACTATGGTTACTGCAACTGTTAATTTTTATTTTATTATAATTACTAACAGTTGCTGACCTCGTGGAGTCATTAAAAGAATTGATAGCAATCGTTGAACTAAAAGCAAAGAAAATCACACTTTCTATACACTGTAATCAGAAACAGCCTGAGAATCTTGTAAAGGTGTTGAGGGGTAGGTTATGCTGACAAATACCTATTAAGAAAAACATTCGCTATGTTGCACCATTTCCGAGTTAATTAGCATTGAAGTCAGCCAATCAGGCCGTTGAGCGCGCAAATTCAAGTGGCCTGCCAGATACAATTATGGCTTTGGTTAGATCCTTATTACTGTCCCACATCTAATTTTTGTATCGCCCTCTTGTCGGTTGCAGGAAACCAAATGAAGAACGCGTTTGGCTACACCGTCTTTGGCGAGCCGCTTGAACCTACGCGCACAACAACCTGACTGCCTAACTTCAGTGGACATTAACTCGGAAACCGCAAAACGAACCGAAATTTTTTCTTAAAACTGTTTCTCAGCCCACTCTACCTTGAAACATGCTTACCGGTTTTTTAGTCTGTTTCTAATCACCCTGTACAATTTGTATATCGTCTATGCACGACCGATAAAAATAAAATGAGATACAAAATAAATGGCCCCATGCTCAAAACATCGTTTTTCTTTTTTCTCTGGTCAGAGTCTTAAATTCTTATCCATGATATTTCAAAGGTTTTATCGGCGTCAGCACTGGTGACGTTTACTTCTTCACATACTAATTACGATCTCTCACATTTTCAGAAGCAAGTTTGGTCGTGAATTGCTGCGTTTTACGTTCCGAGCAATGCAAGCGTTGCGCAGAGTAGCAGACACTTGCAACGTGGCGCGCTAAACGTGAGATACGACATTTAATATCTGTCTCCCTCTTCCAGCCGGAGCATAAAAAGAAGAAGGAGAAGAATTTGCGCAATAACTGGGCTGTTTCTCGACGGAAGCGACTCGGCTGGAAACGTCATCAAAAGGCCGCAGCCGATGCGGCCGTGACGGGGCAGCTTATTTGCCGGAGCGGCGGGCGCATCGCCCCGCCCTGCACAATAAGGCGGGGAGGGCTAGGAGGGCAGCCGGGCCAGCCAACCTACTCCCAATTTAAATCTCATTAGGCGGCAGCTGCGGACTGCCTGAATAAAACATCAGCCTCCGCCAGACTCCGCGATTGAGAGGCGGTGCGTCATACCTGCTGGCCCGCCTTACACGGCGGCGTCCACCCACGTGTGGCGCCAGAGCTATCACACGAACTGCAAAATGGTTTCCGGTGATTTGTAAAGTCATCGAGAGCGAGGTGATGGAAAACTCCACCGATCAGAAAATAGTCTCCACAGTTTACGTTGGCACTCGGCAAAACAATTTTAAGTGCATCGGAAAAGGTACTTACCATGTTAGCACACGAGGAGGTTTGTTTCTCTTCCAGTCGTGTACGGTGCGCCGAAAGAAGGACTGTTCAAATGCGTGTGTGTGCGGTTTAATTGGTCTCCGCGGAACCCTTCGGGGGCATTACGTAGGTGGCTGAAATATGTTCGCAGATTCTTCAGTTAATACTGGGTCTTCAAACTTTGTGAACAGGCTCCACGGGAATGATTAGCGCCCGTCTTCCAGAGTTTGCCAGTTAAGGCCTTTCAGTATTTCCATGACGCTCTACCGGAAGTCAAAAAAGTTTTTCTAGTCGCTCAATACCCCCTGTCAGTCCTTCTTATGGCTCCATACCTTAATCGGTTAAAACGGAACCTCATGAGCTCATTTTGTTGTCCGTCCGTCCGTCCGTCCGTCTGTCTGTCCGGCTGTTGAAAACCCTTTTCCTCAAGAACAGATAAGCGTATCAGGTTGAAATTCATGATACCTACTAAGATCTATGATCCCTTGTCGAAGTAAAATTTAGAAGCCTCTAACTGCATGTACTCACAAGATATGGCCATCTATATAAGATATTTTGATATTCGCAAACTCACTCATCAATACCTCTAGTGTACTTCCGTTTGACATGGAATCATGAAATTTGGAAGAGCCAAGATTTTACAGTACAATCAAAGGAAAAATTTTGAAATTTAGTAAGTAGTAGTAATACGGCATAAAAATTTCTTTTTACAATTAGAACTTACACCGAATTCTACATTCGCCAAAAGCATAATAGAAATACATTATTGCAGGGAAACATAAAATGTAAGTTGTAGTCTTGTTCTAGGAAGCAAAAAAAATATTTTATTAAATCTTCCCTCACTAGATATATAAACTGAAGCCTCTTGCTCGCTTCTTTTTGAACGTCCGCCCGGTCTTATGATCTACTGTAAATATGTTGATGCATTCTTGCCATTGATTGGGATACAGATGAACTATCTACATACATAGTTTAGTTTCTACGGAACCTACAACACTAATGTGCCGTGAAACACCCACTGAGAAGAATTAAAAGTTTGACCGAGGGTGTGTCTAATGGACAAGGGCATCGGCCGATAATTTCGATTTTGGTGAAATACCAAAAACAAAAAAAAACGGGCTTTACTCTTGGGAGTCAACGAAAGTCATAGAATCATAAATGAATGAAAACAAATGAACGGTCGCCAGCCCAGTTAGGCACATTAATTTGGAAATAAATGTTTGAGAAAATTGAATGTTGGTTATTGAAATTGCTTTTGCTGAGATTTTCCTTTGAATAGCAAACAGGATACAAACTGACACAGTGCTACCTATCTTGACTGACATGAAAAACTCAAGTAAAGATGAATTAAATCGTAAATACACTATTTAATCTCCTCTACAAATATCAGTTTTCCTTAGCAACGGTAGTAGCTCAAAATTTTCCTAGAAGGTGGAGAATATGGTGGGAACCCATAGACTATTATAGTTTCACTAGTCAACGCTCTTTGATTATTACAATAGTAAATGCAAAATCTAAAGGCTAATCATTCACTTCACTTTCAGTAGTTCATAAATTACTTTGCAACACAATAAAATATAACGCTTGGTTTAATTAAATTCACAAAAGGAACATTTCATGATGGATACCAAAATACATCTTCTTTAAAACTGTGCATAATTATTCTTCTAACAATGTTATCGTAAATCTTTTCGTTAAAGATTTATATGAACTTGAACTTTAATTATCTGCGAAGCAGGTATTCTTTGCAGTAATTTTTACACAATCTCGCACTGTATTCCTACAAAACTATATTTATAATAATCTAAGAATACTTTAGCAAAAACCTATCCAACTTCACTTTTGTGGTTTAGCTTTAACTTTTACTTCTCCTTTTACTTTAGACAAAAAAGCAGTTTTAAGCACATGAATGCAAGAATTGTTCATTTAAATCAAGATCTTCGGTTTTAGTAACACTTAGGTGAGAACCCTGCGTAGGTTCGTGATCAGGATTAATAATATGGTTCCACACACGAATTTATTTTTCATGTGATTATTATTGAAACAACACACAAATTAACTGGTCCATGCCTAGATGAATTACACAACTGAATGTATGAAGTTTGTGAAGCAGTGGCGAAGATTGGCGCCAGGCTACTTGGCCGCTAACTGTACTCCCGGCTCTTGATGTACGAATGCTCTATAAAACCTCTTTTTGACGTCGGATTTTCAACATATTAGAGCCATAGCAGTATGCCGCCAATACCAAATAATATCCAGATCCACATCCAAGGAACATCCCTTATAATGCAGCTTCCAATTGCCTGTCTTAGCACCGTCGAAGTGTACCGTGCTAAGGCTACCCACATACTGCCTGCCGTCCTCACAAAGGAGCCGCTCCGTTCGACCGGCAAACCCACCTTTTACATCGCTCCATGCCACCATTTCCATTGCGGAGGGACTTCCCTACAGCAGTTACATGTTACAAATGGAAGTGCTCTAAGCATGAATCAGCTTTTAACAAACGTTTTCTATTTATAAACATATTCATATTGTAATAATTTACCGTTTCAACATATTCTTTTGCTTTTTTTCATATATACATTTCAATACTCTAATTTTCTTGCCATAGGTCAAGGAGTTTAAACAACACAGACTACACACTTCATAAAATGTAGATACACAGTTATATAATATAAACCTACTTCTAATCGAGATAGTGTTACAAACCCTCACGGTGCGAGGCGAGCTCGCACTTGTCCAACTTTTTGTATAGTTTCCACACACCTGAGCAATATTGTAAAATGGAAAACACGTGCGAGTTCTAAGTAGTCACTTTGTTGAGCTAGCTATGTTTTCCCAGTATTCTACCAATGAACCGATGCCTACCACTTGCCGTACCTACGGTTGAACCTATTTGATCATTCCATTACATTTCCCTACAAATTATTACATCCATGTATAGGAATTAGTTGGGTGCTGCAATTGTGACTGCTGGCCGGAGTGGCCGAGCGGTCCTAGGCGTTACAGTCTGGAACCGCGCGACCGCTACGGTCGCAGGTTCGAATCCTGCTTCGGGCATGTATGTGTGTGATGTCCTTAGGTTAGTTAGGTTTAAGTAGTTCTAAGTTCTAGGGGACTCATGACCTCAGCAGTTGAGTCCCATAGTACTCAGAGCCATTTGAACCATTTGAACCAATTGTGACTCTTGGATGTTCTCGTCATAGTGTATTGCTTTCTTGCATTTTGTGAAGTAAACTACTTTACGTTTTTGAACTTTTAAAACACCTTGCGTATCTTTATTCCAATTTGAAATCGTTTCACAATCAGACTACGCATTTTTGCACCTTTTCTCAGACATTACTTTTTATGGATAACTATAACGCTTGCAAAAACTCAGAGAGTACTATTAATATTGTCTGTCAATCCTTTTACATGCAACACGGATAACGGAGATAGCAGCACAATTCCATTATTTCTGATCATGACGCACTATCTAAGATAACATGGTGCGTCCCACCTACCAAAACACCTCCAGTCCAGTCCTAACTTTTGTTTAATATCCCACATAACGTTGTTTTTGTTATTAGTCGTTGGTGTGGAACGTGCACGTGTTTGGAGAGAGCGAATCATTTTAGTGCGAAAAATAATTTCAAGATTTAATTTCATCGCTTCTTATTACTTTCTCTATTACACCTGCTTCGTTTCGTTATAACCTCTAGACTTATTTCCACGGTATCAAATTAGGCGATTACATTCCATCAAGTCCTAAACAAAACACGAGTTTCCGCATAGTCTTTCCAGAGCGTAGAACGGGATTTGCGCAGACGGTGGATGTACACCTGAAACACTACACCGTGTGACGCCTGTTTTTAGAACTCATTTTCGTGCAGGTAGAGCGGATGAGTGATAAGCTTAAAAGCTGGAACATATTCCTACCTCCAAATTTTGTTAAACCAAGGCTGACTTTTGATGAGAATGAATGTAGTAATGGACTCTAGAGCCGGGCGGTGTGGTCGAGCGCTTCTAGGCGCTTCAGTCCGGAACCACGCGACCGCTACGGTCGCAGGTTCGAATCCTGCCTCGGGCATGGATGTGTATGATGTCCTTAGATTAGTTAGGTTTAAGTAATTCTAAGTTCTAGGGGACTCATGACCTCAGATGTTAAGCCCTATAGTTCTCAGAGCCATTTGAACTACTGGATCCTAGACAATATTTTGGAGTCTAGTAAACCAATAAAAAGCAAATACGAAAATCATAAGAACAAAAAGTGTTTCATCACCAGTCTCAGAGAAGTGAGGGTGGATAGAGGGGTTAAGTATGTTGTGAGCCTCTAGAGGGTCGAGAAGGGTGAGAGAGCCTCTTAACTTTATAGAAGAGAAAAGGATATCGGTTAGAAGGAAGTCTGTAGTTGCCACAAGATTTTACTCGCAAGTGTTCTCCTCAGAAAACGATACATGACGTATTCTATCGCCATATCGGATCCACTCATCTCAAACTTCCAAAAAATTAAAGTGAATAAAATAAATAGTTGCCATCTGACGTAAAATATCTGCTTTTCGAACCGTCTACCAATGGACAATCCAACAGCGACCCTTCTGTTAGTGATAACGACGCAAGTGATAAATGACTACGATTTCGAATGGAAAATGTAAAATATCGAATAAAATATTTCAGTACGGTAATTCCGACTTTTAATTCGTTATCAGCGACCAGAACATACCTTATAATCGAAGTTTTTCTCAAGTCCTCTACATCTATAATTTTTCACCCTTCGTATGGGACCCGAAATTTTGAAATTTGTAGTTCCGACATCTGATTCGTATTCAGCGATTCCAAAAATCTAAAAAGAAAACAATGTTGTATGATTTTATATCCAGTTTTTTCTATTATCTACGGGTTTTGAGGCGAGTTAATCCATCCTGCGGTCACGTCTCTACTCGAAAAATCTCTTCCTCGCTTTGGAGTTCTTCCATCGAAACATCTGCGTGAATGTAATACTGTAGGTTCACCTTTACGAATAAAGCTGTCTGCATCATTTAAAATATTCTCTTTTATTACGACCTTTCGGCTACTGCCTCAGTCAAATTAGAACGCGTAACAAGTAGTACTAAGTTGGCTGTCAGTTATGAGAATATCTATACCTAAGTTGAGAGTCCACAAAAATTTATTATGATCGAAGACTCATTTTGGTTTCCCATATCCGTTATTGATAAATACGTAATTTTCCTACCCAATCTGTTTCGTCATCGTTCAGTGCATGAGTGTTCGTCCTTATGCAGCTTTTCATGTTTCTTATTGTACTCCAAATACTGGTTATTTACATTTCTGCTTAAGCGGAGACTTTCGAAGGATTTTTCTACTTTCCATTGCTCTGGCTTGTACTTTGTTAAGGTCGTGAAAAATGCAGTAATTACAAGCGTTTTATATTTTCTTAACATTTCCTATGTTTCCTTTAGAGCTACATAGCTACCTCCATTCTAAAAGCAGGACGATCGCTTTCTGTGCTACGATTATTCCCCCGTAGTCTGTATATGTTCCCGCTACCTCGTTTATTAGTAATGCCAGAACGGCGTAGCTTGGGAAAAAATGCAGTTCCATCCACTGAAAGAACTATGCCAGGGGGGGCAAAAGAATATAAACTTTAAAAGACTGTGACTTCCATATGGTAGCGAGTGCAGGTTCTTAATACAAATCAAACTGAGCGGAATAAAGAAGGCAGACTTGAATTTCTAGAGAATAGAAAGAGGCTACTCGAACAGATAGTGTAAGAAATGAAAGGTTCCAATACCAATGCAAGAGCTGCAGAAAATACAGAAGGAGAAGATTCAATTTTTTGGCGTCTCTAGCTTCATATACATCAACATGTACACTATGTGATCAAAAGTATCCGGACACCTGGCTGAAAACAAGTTCGTGGCGCCCTCCATCGGTAATGCTGGAATTCAGTATGGTGTTGGCCCACCATTAGCCTTGATGACAGCTTCCACTCTCGCAGGCATACGTTCAGTCAGGTGCTGGAAGGTTTCTTGGGGAATGGCAGTCCATTCTTCACGGAGTGCTGCATTGAGGAGAGGTGTCGATGTCGGTTGGTGAGGCCTGACACGAAGTCGGCGTTCCAAAACATCCCAAAGGTGTTCTACAAGATTCAGGTCAACAATGCTCTTCAACAATGGGAAGCAAGAAGTTGCTTAAAACATCAATGTGATAGTGCCACGCTAAACAACAAGGGGAGCAAGACCCCTCCGTGAAAAACACGGTAACACCATTACACCGCCGCCTCCAAATTTTACTGTTGGCACTACATACGCTGACAGATGACGTTCAGCGGACATTCGGCATACCCACACCCTGACATTGTGTACCATGACTCGTCCCGCCACACAACGTTTATCCACCGTTCCATCGTCGAATGTTTATGCTCCTTACACCAAGCGAGGCGTCGTTTGCCATTTACCGGCGTGATGTGTGGCTTATGAACACCCGCTCGCCCATGAAATCCAAGTTTGATCACCTTCTACCTAACTGTCGTAGTACTTGTGGATACTGACGCAGTTTGGAATTCCTGTGTCATGGTCTGGATAGATGTCTACCTCGTACGCTTTACGATCCTCTTCAACTGTCGGCGGTCTCTGTCAGTCAACAGACGAGGCCTGCCTGTACGCTTATCTGCTGTACGTGTCCCTCCACGTTTCCACTTCACTATCGCTTCAGAAACAGTGGATCCGGGGATGTTTAGGAGTGTAGAAATCTCACGTACACACGTATGACACAAGGGACACACGTTCGATATCCCTGAGTTCCGCGATGCGCCCCATTCTGCTCTCTCACAATAAATGACTACAGAGGTCGCTGATATGGAGTACCTGCCAGTAGGTGGCAGCACAATGCACATAATATGAAAAACGTTTGTTTTGGGGAGTGTTCGGATACTTTTGATCACATAGTGTAGATGTCAATCAAAAGGTTCCCACTAAAGGTCTTAAGTTGGTTGTGTGTTATCGAGAGCTTGGATGTATTTAAATGCGCAGTTAAGAATTATTAAACTTGTCTTAAAAAGTAACTCGTTCACCGCAAGAGACGGCCGCTGGCACTTGTAGGACCAGTAGTGTCACGTCATAGGGGTCCATATACGTCATTGGCCCCAACCGAAACAAATGGACGCAGCCTATTTATAAATTGGAATGACGTGTGGTAATTCGTTTTCCCCAGCAAAGGAAATGTTGCAGTGTCACAGTCTTCTTTAGCTGCTCCTCTAAAGGCGTGGTATGGCACTGAGGGGCGGGGATTGGAACATGGATCAGGACTGCAGACTTGCAGCTGCAGACAAACACAAGATAATTACGTTACTATATTTTATATAAATCATAATTAAAATTTTGAGACTATCCTTCGTATTGTTGAACTGGATTTCACCGTTTATGTATTTTTATACAGGAGCATTTTACAATGATGCTTTAGCATCTGAATTCGTTACGATTAAATAAATAAAAAAGGTGAAGTATAGTGTTGGATGATCTATTTCCTGTGACAGAAAGTTACGTAAACATTCGAAGATTATTTCTGAGGTGATCGAACAATGACTGTAATTTCTTGCAAGGGTTCCTAGATGGTGTTACACGTACTACTGCTGGTATGCAACGACATTTCAGGTGGGTCTGTCAATATAATGGTTCAAGATGACTCTTTTTAGTTCACAAGTACTGACCAATAATTAAACCCGCATCAATTTTGGAAGACAATGAACTAGCTCCCACGGAAAATTTAGTACACATATGTAGTTTCTTCAAGAAAGTTTTGAAAAGTAGTTTCCCGAAGATTACACAGATTACACCACGATAAGCTGGAACAGTACCGGAAGAAGAAATCAGGAAATAAATTTTCATCGACATGTCTATCGACAGTTCAATGGAAGAATAAAAAATACTTACAAAAAGAAAACTTTGCTCTCTCTTTCAATGGGGGCACAAACAGAATACCAATCTGATTTTTGATGCAGTTTGTTACTACTTAGCAAACGGCTTTTCATAAGTGGTAACACCGTTTCCCATCAGATTACCGAAGTTAAGCGATATCGGGCTTGGCTAACACTTGGATGGATGACCGTCCGGGACTGTCGAGCGCTGTTCAAATGGCTCTGAGCACTATGGGACTTAACTTCTGAGGTCATCAGTCCCCTAGAACTTAGAACTACTTAAATCTAACTAACCTAAGGACATCACACACATCCATGCCCGAGGCAGGATTCGAACCTGCGACCGTAGCGGTCGCGCGGTTCCAGACTGTAGCGCCTAGAAACCCTCGGCCACCCGGGCCGGCTCGAGCGCTGTTGGCAAGGGGCGTCCACCCAGCCCTTGTGAGTACAATTGAAGAGCAACTTGCCTGAGAAGTAGCGGCTCGAGTAACAAAAACTGACAACGACAGATTGTGCGCTGTGCTGATCACATACCCCTCCACATCCGCATCCAGTGACTCCTATCGTCTGAGTATGACGTGGCGATTGATCGCCACCGTTGAACTTTCCTAGGGCGTTCAGACGGAGAGTTACTACTTACACGTGTGAAAGTGGGTTTTCTGTGTTGCACATTAAAAAAAAAATTCAGAAACAGAGTTAGTGTTGAACAAGACTTGAGAGTTAAGTTGAGCTCAGTTGAGTCATACTATGAAGCTCTGATTAAAAATAAATAGCAACATACCTTCAACTGAAATATAGAGATGTTCTTCCACCAAAATCTAAATTTTAAAATGACTAATTACTTATTTTGACTTCTAATTTAGCGTCAAAGTTTGAATTGCTTCTACATTATTTTTGTTTTTCTTTTGACTCTAATTTACTGTTCTTTACATTCAGTATATTACTGTATTATTTTGATGCATAGTTTAATAAATACACTGCCGAGAAAAAGAGTGTCCACTCTTTTAGAGGTTCCCGATTCACCCAACATTTATTGTTGCAATAGTGCTTAAATAGTACACTTAATGACTACATTTACAGACCCATAACGCAAGCTGTTCTTAGGTGCCCATTATCGCTGAAACGTATTAGTATGCGATGTAGCCTCCATAGGTGCCAATGCAGGCACTTACTCTGGCATCCAATCGCTCGTACAGATGGCGAATACTGTCCTGGGATACGATGTGCCATGCCAGCTCGACCTGTAAGAACGGTTGGTCGACAAGTTTCACGAGTAACTTCTCGTCCCACGATATCTCACACGTGTTCGAGTGGAGACAAGTTCACGGATGATGCTGGCCATGAAAATAGTTGCAGATCTTGCACGTTGAGTTTCAGAGGCAGTGTGTGGGCCAGCATTACCGTGTTCTGTTGCAATAACAGCAAAAGAACCGGTATTATAACATTCTGCTCTTACAGAGCGATAGTTAGTGTCCCATTCAGAAACACCGAAAGTAAACGAGATTTGTAGATTTCCGCATCCCAGACCATAAGGTCTGGGGTAGGGCAGGTGCGTCCTGGACGAATGCACTCTATGAGACAGCGCTCACCAGGTCTACGTGGTATCCACAAACGACCCTCACTTGAGTGCAGACAGAATTTGCTTTCGAGTGATCCTGTGACGGCACCAGTCTAGCCGTGTACGTCGATCGTCGACGCTGTAGCCTGTGTTGAAGACGGGCTGAGGGTTTGCGCGCCGGTAGTCCCACAGCTGACATGTCTGGGCTCACAAGCCCTCTTATCTGTGCTAGCTGTACGATCTTCTAACGCTGTCGTTACAATATGACGATCCTGGCGGTCGTCTGCGCTGCGTATATGTCCAGAACGTCATCTACAAGTGTGAGAATGTTCACATGACCACTGACATCAGCATCGTCGCACAACTGACGCAGCACGTCCAACTTATGCGACAATTCTCCAGAAGCACCATCCTGCCACTCGGAAGATGATAATTTCTTTCAAACTCACTCAGTTGGCTGTAGGAAGCACGGGTAAGTCCTTGTGGCAAGGTTGCTTGCTAGATGCGTTTACAACTCACTTAGCCTTCTGACTGTGAGCATTGCCTATTGAAGTGTTGACACAAATGGCGCTCTGGTTGCTGGTTGCTATGCCACTACAACATCTGTTGGCGGGCGAAGTTGAAAACATTATCAGTCCACTATCCCCCAGGTGACATATGCCATCTTCAGATCAAAATCTACGCCGTCGTTCCAGGTGTACTTTTTCTCTGGCAGTGTATTTTAAATTCCATTAGTTTCTTACTCATTGAATATGTGTATCAGAAATGGCATAATTTAATTTAATATTATTTGCTACAAATAAGTACCACATGTGAGCATGAATGATTCTGTATGGAATCGCTTCCACGCAGCCTTATTATTTGTGTATGTCACATTTATAGCAGACATAGTCGTTGATTGGCACAGCACAAACAGCGTATATACTTCTACATATATGCTCCGCTGGCCACCAAGCGGTGTGTGTGGCGGAGCCTCCCCCCTCCCCCCTCCACCAAATTCCCGCTGGTCCCCTCGCGGATCGCGCGAGGGAAAAACGACTGTCTGAACGCCTCAGTACGAGAACTCTAATTTCCCTTATTTTGAGTGTTGATCATTACGCTATTTGAAAGTTGATGGTAATAATATATGCTCTACATCCAAGCAGTAAAGGAAAGAAAAGAAAAATTCGGAGTAGGAATTAAAATCCATGGAGAAGAAATAAAAACTTTGAGGTTCGCCGATGGCTTTGTAATTCTGTCAGAGACAGCAAAGGACCTGGAAGAGCAGCTGAACGGAATGGACAGTCTCTTGAAAGGAGGATATAAGATGAACATCAACAAAAGCAAACCGTGGATAATGGAATGTAGTCGAATTAAATCGGGTGATGCTGCGGGAATTAGATTAGGATATGAGACGCTCAAAGTAGTATATGGGCTTTGCTATTTGTGGAGCAAAGTAATTGATGATGGTCGAAGTAGAGAGGATATAAAATGTAGACTGGCAATGGCAAGGTAAGCGTTTTTCAAGAAGAGAAATTTGTTAACATCGAGTATAGATTTAAGTGTCAGGAAGTCTTTTTGGAAAGTTTTTGTATGGAGTGTAGCCACGTATGGAAGTGAGACGTGGACGATAAATAGTTTAGACATAAAGAGAATAGAAGCTTTCGAAATGTGGTGCTACAGAAGAATGCTGAAGATTAGATGGGTAGATCACATAATGAGCAGGTATTGAATAGAATTGGGGAGAATTTTGTGTCACAACCTGACTAAAAGAAGGGGTCGGTTGGTAGGACATATTCTGAGGCATCAAAGGATCACCAATTTAGTACTGTAGGGCAGCGCGGAGGGTAAAAATCGTAGAAGAAGACCAAGAGATGAATACACTTCGCAGATTCGGAAGTATGTAAGTTGCAGTAGGTACTGGGAGATGAAGAAGCTTGCACAGGATAAAGTAGCATGGAGAGCTGCATCAAACCAGTCACTGGACTGAAGACCACAACAACAACATACTCGGCGAAGATAGGATTTCGGAATTTAGTGAGCATCCCCTTCCGTTTAGCGCGTCGTCTATCTTCAAACTTTCTATGAGATCTGTGACGCTCTCGCGATGGCTAAATGTACCAGTCACGAATCTTGCCGCTCTTCATTGGACCTTCTCAATCTCTTGAATCAGACCCAACTCGTAAGGGTCCCATACAGACGAACAATACTCTAAGACTGGACGAACTATCGTATTTTAAGCAATTTCCTTTGTTGAGGGACTGCATCGCTTCAAGATTCTATCAATAAACCGCAATCTAAAGTTCACCTTGCCCGTTACTTGTGCAATCTGATCATTCCATTTGAGATCATTTCGAATAGTCACACCCAGATACTTGACGGATGTTACCGCTTCCAAAGACTGGGCATTTATTTTGTACTCTTACATTAATAGCGATTTTCGGATTGTTATACGCAGTAGGTTACACTTACTAACATTGAGAGATAACTCCCAGTCATTACACCACGCATTTATTTTCTGGAAATCCTCATTGATCTTTTCAGAACTTTCTTGTGATACTACAGTCCTGTAGACTACAGCATCATCGGCAAACAGTCTAATACCGCTGTCAATACCATCAACCAGATCGTTTATGTAAATCGTAAAAAGCAGCGGACCTAATACGCTGCCATGGGGCACACCTGAAGTTACGCTTGTTTCTGTTGAAGTTACCCCGTTCAGGACGACATAGTGCTCCCTGTCTGTTAGAAAACTTTCTATCCAAACGCATATGTCATCGGATAGACCGTAAGCGCGCACTTTTTGGAGCAAGCGACAGTGCGGAACTGAGTCGAACGCCTTTCGAAAGTCGACAAATATGGCATCAACCTGTGAGCCGGTGTCTAGAGCCTGTTGTATATCATGCACAAAGAGGACCAGCTGTGTCTCGCATGACCGCTGTTTCCTAAAATCGTGCTGGTTTCTGCAGATGAATTTCTCAGAGTCTAGAAATGTCATTACGTCTGAACACAAAATATGTTCCATGATTGTACAACAAACAGATGTCAGTCAAATTGACCGGTAATTATGTGTATCCGATTTTCTACCCTATAGATTGCTATGACCTGGGCCTTCTTCCAGTCCCGTGGGACGGAACTTTCCACTGTTCCAATGATATCTGATAGATGATGGATAAGAATGGTGCAATATTTGTTGCATAGTGAACATATAATCTTACGGAGATACCGTCTGGACCAGATGCCTTCCTGTCGTCTAAGGATCTTAACTGTTCTACAATCCCAGATACACTAAACACTACGTCAGCCATCCTTGCGTTTGTTCGATAACTGAAAGGGAGAATGGTGCTACAGTCCTCTACCATAAACGAGTTTTTGAAAGCTAGGTTTATAATTTCGGCCTTCTGTTTATCATCATCCGTTACATTACCCGTACTGTCAGCAAGAAAAGGTATTGAATTATTTGTAGCGTTCTCATATTTTAGGTACGACCAAAATTTTTTGGGGTTACTTTTAGAATCTGCAGATAAAATATTGCTCTCAAATTCGTTAAAAGAATCTCTCATTGACGTTTTGACAGCTGCTTTCATTTCGCATAATTTGTGTTTGTCAGCGGGGAAGTAACTACGTTTAAAAGGACTGAGCAAAATTCTCTGCTTTCTCAGGAACTTCCTAATATGTTTGTTGTACCAAGGTAGATCCTTTCCCTCCCCTATATTTTTGCTAGGCGCATACTTCTCTAGCACGTGGTGGACAATACCTTTAAATTCCGATCAAAGATGCTCAATATCTTTGTGTCCCGTGGTGAATGCTGAAGAAAACTATCCCCCCCCCCCCCCCTCCCCCTAGCACGTAGCGTTCCTATCCGCTGCGGGAGCCACCGCTCAAACTTCCCCCCCCCCCCCTCTGCCTCTCCCCTTCGGGTTCGTTAAAAAGTGAATAAGCTATAGTGGTACCGCCAAATCTCAAGTGGGTGACAAAAGGTCTGGGAATCCCGGATTTAGAGAAAACTATGTGAAATTTTCTTACATAAATCTCATGATACAAATACTAGCATAAAGCTGATTGTGAGAATTTGCAGTTTTCTGTTCCTATAAAGCTATTTCGTGTTCGAACTGAGTATAAGAAAGTGACAGACGCCGGCAGAGACTATCGGGTCCCAATTACAGTGGCACTGGCTGTACGGGAGAGGCGCGCGCTGCGCCGGACTCGTTACATTAAGCGCCGGCGGCGGTTCGTCTCACCGTAATGAGGGTTGGTGGGGGGGGTGGGAGGGGGGGATGGACCGGTGAGAGGGCGAGGGCGACGCTGATGGGATGCTGCGCGGCTGCTGGCCAGCAATTAGACGCACCCCCGGCGCGAGCTGTGACGGCCAAGTGAGCGCCCCGAGCCAACTCTGTCACACCTGCGCCCCACGATCGCCGCTGCTGGCACAGCCGACGAGTTTCTAATCGAGACAGATATTTTGTGCTTTCTGCGTGGTGACAAATGTCAGGGGAGAACAACGACTCTGGGCGTTCCCGTATTCCTATACAGTTTTTTCTTTGAAAACAATCTTTATTGTTACATCTGAGGAACATAATTTATTTCCATCCGCAATATAATAAATTTTCCTAGCTTAATAGTTTGATAACTTAGCTTCCCCTGGTACATTACTTTTTCATTAAATAATAAACAATAAATGCCACCAGTTTCAATTTAAAACTGTGTGGCTGGTCCTGGCGGAGTTTCGAGTCCTCCCTCGGGCACGGGTGTGTGTGTTTGTCCTTAGGATAATTTAGGTTAAGTAGAGTGTTAGCTTAGGGACAGATGACCTTAGCAGTTAAGTCCCATAAGATTTCACACACATTTGAACATTTTTTTCAATTTAAGAAGAAGTAGGATTCCACTTATAAAGATCATCCTGGTGTAAAAGCTGAAGAGAGACGAATGTGTCGAGGAATATGAGTTAGTAAATGTGTTCTTGCAGCACTATTTTAGTGGGTTTGCAGCCAACGTGTCGTCTAGTGGCAGGTGGCAACTTGGTCGTTATGCAGTGTTGTTGAATGTTTGCATGTATAGGTTCCTAACCTGTTCCTCAAGACACTCCCTACACCACATCGAATTTAGCTACACACTGTACACGGGAGAGCTTTTAGCAACTCTCAGATAACGACAAACTTAAACATCATATCTACTACTAACGACCGACGACAAACAGCAAAACTACTAGACATACGTAATTAAATTGTCTGTGAATACGAAAGGAAATTAATATTTTCGTAACATTGAAAAGTGGGCATATACACCTCCATGTTGGGCACAGAGATGCATTATTTTCCGTAAATCAAAGAAAATCGTAAACATAATAATAGCGCGCAAATCTATGCTCTATAATGATCAAAATTGGTCGAAATTCTGACCATAAAACACGATATAAGTACAACAAGAAAATACGGTTCCATATAAGGTATTTACGTTATAAGATATGCTAGAAGTCTCCAAATTGATGTGTCAGTTTTGCATATCCTGCGTGAAGTCAGTCCAAAGTGTGAATTTTCAGAGGACAAAGGTAACTTGTACATTACACGTACCCACGTGTCACTCAGTGTGTTTTTTCATATGACAAACCTTACTGCTACATTACACGCACCTATGTGTTACTCGTTAATGTGATGCCCATGAGTCTCATGGAAAGTGAATGCCATTGCTCTTGTAGATATACTGCCAGTGTGGCAGGAAAACGGCAAATGACATCTACGGGTTTTAGTTCTTCAACTCGATCTGTCTACTTCTTGCCTCGAGCTGATTAGTGATGCAAACGTTCTCCAATAAAAAGGGTTCTGTGTGATCGAGAATTGTGTTTTTGTAAGACGAAATCATCGCTTCCTGCACCGGAATTATAACATCAGTATCAATATTGCCACAGTTCCTCTTGACAAGGTGTGGTGGATGACTGGCTTCACAAAGCAGTCTCATCTCATATCAGCATTGGTCCAAGGGGACGATAATTGATTCTTGCTTTCTTTCAAACCTAAACGTTTTACTTACCACTAACCTGAGACTCGTCAGTGTGAGGAAAAGCCTTTCACCCACGTGACACTTCACACTTCACAATGTCCACCCTCACTGGTACTCATGGTTGTTGTACTATTAAGCTCAACGGACAAAATATTAGTCACATCGATAAAGAAGCACAATGATCGCTTTGAAGCACTGTAGTGTAGAACTGATGCCATGCCTTCAAATAGCTCCCCACCGCTGGGTAAGTAGTGGCTGTGAAGTGGTTGTGTACATCACTGTGAGTAAGGATTAACCGTGGTAAGACAGCTCGACGATAACACGTGGCAGAATGGCAATAACGTGCTATCTTGTATGAAAGTGTTCATAATAATACTGTGAATGAAGTTACCTGATTTGTTGGTACCTCTACATGGATTGCACAACATGTCTGCAAGTAATGTTGAACCCTTCCGCCACATAACACGGAAAATCGGCACGCCATTTGGATTGACTCTTTTCATTTCTTTGCGATAAGTAATTCGACTGGATTGATTGATTGATTGATTGATCGATTTTAACAGGAGAGCTAAAACAGCTTAGGTCTGACCCGCCACTGCCCGCAACGAAACTAGGTTTATTGTGCTGTATCGCTCCCTGCATATCTAGTAAAGCCAAACAGTGCCCGTTAATAGTGCAAGGAGTCCCTCTACCAGTTTTTTGTTAGACACAATTTCTTCAGGTCTAGTTGTCCCGAAGATTCTGTGTCTTTTACTCTCCAATGCTACGCATTCGAAGATTAGGTGTGATGCAGTTTCTTCACCCTCATCACAGATCCTACATGTAGGGTCCTCTTCCGTTATTCCCATTGTGTGTAGGTGTTTTTTGAAGTTCCCATGGCCGGTCATCAGTCCAGTCATGAGTTTATCTCTTTCCTGTTCAGTCCCAGCATTACAGAGCTTCTTTTAAAACATGGATTGCGCATCATTACCTTACCATGTTTTTGTTTATGGACCTTGGTCCAATATCCTGCGTGCTGTTTCCTAAGATGGATGGAAACTGCATTAGACAGGTTTTGTCAATATCAAAGTTTAATTGAATTAACGAGATTACGGTGACTGTATGCGCCGACTTCATTTCAACATGAGTTCATTTAACCTGGTATATTCATTGCTTTTCTGGACGAGTGTGGAGGAGGTCTACAGATATGGCACAGAAGTCGCGAGTAGCACGGCGAGAGCGGTCCCCTGCAGTGCTAGGCAGTGTCGCCTTTGTGGAAGTGCAGCAGGCGGAGCGAAAGGTTTAGGTGGTCTGGTGTTGCGTTGGGAAAGTCAGCTTGTGTAATACTGGCTCCCGGCCTATTGCGCAGTTTATTGCACATATCCAATTTGGATGGCTGAGCTGAAGGTGTTAAGTTTTGGATGTTGCAATTCTGCCGCCAGGAGGCAGGCATCCGGACCGTGTTAAGAAAATTACATTTAGCTGATAAACATCTCCATAACTTCCAAAACACATTGCAAAGCAGCTCCGACATATTACAGGAGCAGAAGACAATGTGGAATTGGCAGCTAGCCTTGAGCATATTTTTCTAGCTTTTCCAGGGCATGTGATGCGAGGCTAGCTGCTGCTTCAGATGACACTGACAGGTGACACTGATTTGATGAGGAGGACATAGCATGTAATGCTAAGCTTCTTCAGAAAAATGGGGAGGAAATCTAGATTACTGATGTTTTAACGTTTCGCCTCATCTCCTTGTGATGTTTCGTTAAGGTAACAATTACACCATTAGAGGGCCAATATAAATTTAAAGAGTGATGGTTGCTGAGATTCTTGGTGGGAATAAGGGCGTAGCCAGCTCTGTACTCTCTAGAAAGAAACACACGGCCACCTTGCAGGTTGCGTCCTCAACTGGAATCGCAGGCTCGCATCAACAGAGTGGGGTCAAGTGTTCGAGTCCTTGTCACAGCAATTCTAGCTTCATCCTTGATGGCAGCCAGCCACAGTGTCACAGTCCCGCTCATACTGCGCAGACGATAATTGTGAATGTAATTAGCAAACTCCGGCACGTTAGGATCGTCACAGACTGGAGACTCAGATTGATGATCAGTTAACCCTTTCACAAATTCGTCAGCGCATTCTTATTTTCATACATTTCTTTGGCCTTCTGTACAGACAAACAATTACTGTAATTGATGTTTATTATAATTATCCGGGCTGTTATGCCGTGGTCGGTTGATGAATTCTGTGGAGATTCCCATAGAATTCATCAACCGACCACGGCATAACAGCCCGGATAATTATAATGGACATGATATTTCCGGCCGTGAAAGTTTACATTTTAGTATCAATTGATGTTTAGGCAGGTCGATGTAAATTTTATAAAGTCAAAAAAATGGCTAGTAACAAATCCTGACCCCCCTGACCACCAATGAGTAACTTTGCCTACCGATAATTCACTTTTCTGTTTCTCATAGTTGATATTCTAAGTTTGTAATTCTCGTGATTTCATGATTTATTTACGTGATTGTCTATTCTAATGCTTATCGTAATAAACTACAGTGTTCACTTAAATCACTGATATGAGTATATGTTGCCTCTGTCATCACATCTGATGCTTTTTCAATAGTAAAATGGAATTTCCCGAGCCTAAGAGTCACTGTTAGGCCCACGATCTAGTGTTAATCAATCTCTTGCAGACATTTATACCAACTTTGAATCTCAAGGATGTGTTTCTCCCACGAATAGTTCTGATTCAGTTAAAGTCATACACACACACACACACACACACACACACACACACACACACACACACGCATGCTCACATTCTTATTCAGAGTGGCGTAGACGCTCGCTGAATATTCTTAAAAGACAGCGCACCAGAAAGTGTCTGACACCTTGTCAATGGCTTTCGGCTTTTAAACCGACAGTAAATACTGCTGTTAGTAAATACAGGTCCATGTCAACCAGTTTACGAGCAAATATTGTGAAGAAAACTACACGCAGTGAATATCTGTAGTTGGTTACCTTGCAAAAGTTCGTTGTACACAGCGCCACATGAGGGTGCGCATCTGTAATGGGCCATAACATTGCACATTAGCTGATTGGTGGCTTTTAGTGTGGTCAGCTCGCAATGCTGACTCATTTCGAATGATGCAAGGCAGTGAGTGCACCGGCAGACCAATGGGGGGCTTAACCCGAAGTATGTTGTGAGCGTAGATCAGGCTGGAAGTGTTTTTGACGTCCAGCCAGTGTTATTCGTACAGTGACTTCGACCATTTCATTCACTTTACATTAAACATTAACCAGCGTGTTTCAACACATTCTGTTAACAGGTGATGCACTCTCCTTTACACATTTTGTGTACACTCCTGTCTTCCAAGATGAGAGGCGTATTCACAGTTTCCTGGTACCTGATTTGAAGGGCACTCAAGCACCCTACTGTACTTTGACTGACCTGCTGATACTCCCCATTTCAATTTTATGGAAAATGTCTGACGCTATTTGGAACAGTGATATGAAACGGGGCAATCAATAAGCCCACAATACTTTACTGTAATCGTCAAAGTGTGGCTTCGGCAGTGTATAGCATACCTCAAGATAATTGTGGACTCCTCCACGATATTCTCTACAGACATTGTTGTGGGGTATATGTGAGATGTCTCCAAGGGATAAATAATTTTTTCATCCATTTTTTTTGTCCAGTTTGCTTATTTACTCGTTACGCAATAGTTTTCGGCCTATTAGGCCCTGTAACGTATAGTGGGAGTAGTCCAGAATATGTGATGGTGTGAAAGAAATCACCTTTTAAAAGTACGTGCTGAGTGCGGAAGGATTATTGGCCACAACAGACAGGAATCGAAATAGCGAGAAAATAGTAAGTAATGTGCTTGCGGTGGGTATCCGTGGCCTAGGGGTAGCGTCTTTGATTCATAATGAAAACGTCTTCGGTCCCGGGTTCGATCCCCGCCACTGCCTAAATTTTGAGAAATAGACTTCTGGCATAAGAAGTCAGCCTCATTCTGCCAACGGCCTTGTCAAAGAGGGCGGAGGAGCGGATGGAGGTTCAGGGCACTCTCTTGTCCTAGGGGTGGGAAATTGCCCCTAAAGGCGGAAGAATCAGCAATGATCAACGACATGAGTATGCAGAAGGCAATGGAAACCACTGCATTAAAGACACGTAACGTGTATCCACAGGACACGTGGCCTGTAATTGAAGAAGTGTCATGATGATCTCTCCATTGGCAAAAGATTCCGGAATAGTCCTCCATTCGGGAGGGGACTGCCAAGGGGAAGGCTACCAAGAGAAAAAGATTGAATAATCAACGAAAGGATAACGTTCTACGAGTCGAGGCGTGGAATGTCAGAAGCTTGAACGTGGTAGGGAAACTAGAAAATCTGAAAAGGGAAATGCAAAGGCTCACTCTAGATATAGTAGAGGTCAGTGAAGTGAAGTGGAAGGAAGACAAAGATTTCTGGTCAGATGAGTATCGGGTAATATCAACAGCAGCAGAAAATGGTATAACAGGTGTAGGATTCGTTATGAATAGGACGGTAGGGCAGAGGGTGTGTTACTGTGAACAGTTCAGTGACTGGGTTGTTCTAATCAGAATCGACAGCAGACCAACACCGACAACAATAGTTCACGTATACATGCCGACGTCGCAAGCTGAAGATGAACAGATAGAGAAAGTGTATGACGATATTGAAAGGGTAATGCAGTATGTAAAGGGGGACGAAAATCTAATAGTCATGGGCGACTGGAATGCAGTTGTAGGGGAAGGAGTGGAAGAAAAGGTTACAGGAGAATATGGGCTTGGGACAAGGAATGAAATAGGAGAAAGACTAATTGAGTTCTGTAACAAGTTTCAGCTATTAATAGCGAATACCCTGTTCAAAAATCACAAGAGGTGGAGGTATACTTGGAAAAGGCTGGGAGATACAGGAAGATTTCAATTAGATTACGTCATGGTCAGACAGAGATTCCGAAATCAGATACTGGATTGTAAGGGGTACCCAGCAGCAGATATAGACTCAGATCACAATATAGTAGTGATGAAGAGTAGGCTGAAGTTCAAGACATTAGTCAGGAGGAATCAGTGCGCAAAGAAGTGGGATACGGAAGTACTAAGGAATGACGAGATACGTTTGAAGTTCTCTAACGCTATAGATACAGTCATAAGGAATAGCGCAGTAGGCAGTACAGTTGAAGATGAATGGACATCTCTAAAAAGGGCCATCACAGAAGTTGGGAAGGAAAACATAGGTACAAAGAGGATAGCTGCGAAGAAACCATGGGTAACAGAAGAAATACTTCAGTTAATTGATGTAAGGAGGAAGTACAAACGTGTTCCGGGAAAATCAGGAATACAGAAATACAAGTCGCTGAGGAATGAAATAAATAGGAAGTGCAGGGAAGCTAAGACGAAATGGTTGCAGGAAAAATGTGAAGACATCCAAAAAGATATGATTGTCGGAAGGACAGACTCAGCATACAGGAAAGTCAAAACAACCTTCGGTGACATTAAAAGCAACGGTGGTAACATTAAGAGTGCAACGGGAATTCCACTGTTAAATGCAGAGGAGAGAGCAGATAGGTGGAAAGAATACATTGAAAGCCTCTATGAGGGTGAAGATTTGTCTGATGTGATAGAAGAAGAAACAGGAGTCGATTTAGAAGAGATAGGGGATCCAGTATTAGAATCGGAATTTAAAAGAGCTTTGGAGGACTTACGGTCAAGTAAGGCAGAAGGGATAGATAACATTCCATCAGAATTTATAAAATCATTGGGGGAAGTGGCAACAAAACGACTATTCACGTTGGTGTGTAGAATATATGAGTCTTGCGATATACCATCTGACTTTCGGAAAAGCATCATCCACACAATTCCGAAGACAGCAAGAGCTGACAAGCGCGAGAATTATCGCACAATCAGCTTAACACCTCATGCATCGAAGCTGCTTAGAAGAATAATATACAGAAGAATGGAAAAGGAAATTGAGAATGCGCTAGGTGACGATCAGTTTGGCTTTAGGAAAAGTAAAGGGACGAGAGAGGCAATTCAGACGTTACGGCTAATAATGGGAGCAAGGCTAAAGAAAAATCAAGACACTTTCATAGGATTTGTCGACCTGTAAAAAGCGTTCGACAATATAAAATGGTGCAAGCTGTTCGAGATTCTGAAAAAAGTAGGGGTAAGCTATAGGGAGAGACGGGTCATATACAATATGTACGACAACCAAGAGGGAATAATAAGAGTGGACGATCAAGAAAGAAGTGCTCGTATTAAGAAGGGTGTAAGACAAGGCTGTAGCCTTTCGCCCCTACTCTTCAATCTGTACATCGAGGAAGCAATGATGGAAATAAAAGAAAGGTTCAGGAGTGGAATTAAAATACAAGGTGAAAGGATATCAATGATACGATTCGCTGATGACATTGCCATCCTGAGTGAAAGTGAAGAAGAATTAAATGATCTGCTGAACGGAATGAACAGTCTAATGAGTACACAGTATGGTTTGAGAGTAAATCGGAGAAATACGAAGGTAATGAGAAGTAGTAGAAATGAGAACAGCGAGAAACTTAACATCAAGATTGATGGTCACGAAGTCAATGAAGTTAAGGAATTTTGCTACCTAGGCAGTAAAATAACCAGTGACGGACGGAGCAAGGAGGACATCAAAAGCAGACTCGCTATGGCAAAAAAGGCATTTCTGGCCAAGAGAAGTCTACTAATATCAAATAACTGCCTTAATTTGAGGAAGAAATTTCTGAGGATGTACGTCTGGAGTACAGCATTGTATGGTAGTGAAACATGGACTGTGGGAAAACAGGAACAGAAGAGAATCGATGCATTTGAGATGTGGTGCTATAGACGAATGTTGAAAATTAAATGGACTGATACGGTAAGGAATGAGGAGGTTCTACGCAAAATCGGAGAGGAAAGGAATATGTGGAAAACACTGATAAGGAGAAGGGATAGGATGATAGGACATCTGCTAAGACATGAGGGAGTGACTTCCATGGTATTAGAGGGAGCTGTAGAGGGCAAAAACTGTAGACGAAGACAGAGATTGGAATACGTCAAGCAAATAATTGAAGACGTAGGTTGCAAGTGCTACTCTGAGATGAAGAGGTTAGCACAGGAAAGGAATCCGTAGCGGGCCGCATCAAACCAGTCAGTAGACTGATGACCAAAAAAAAAAAAAAGTGCTTGCCACAGAAAT
This sequence comes from Schistocerca piceifrons, assembly GCF_021461385.2. Lineage (NCBI taxonomy): Eukaryota > Metazoa > Arthropoda > Insecta > Orthoptera > Acrididae > Schistocerca > Schistocerca piceifrons. The sequence continues at coordinate 664,213,128 of NC_060138.1, forward strand.
TTTATCAACATTAGGTTCAAAAAATTGGAACTTCATTGTCCGTTGTGAAATTTTTTAAACAATTTCAAAAGCAATAATGAACAATGGAATTATTTCACACCTAATGACGGAAAACGTGTTGTAACGTCCCACACCATTACCAGGATACATTATACCGCTCAGGTACAATGCATTTCAATTTTGTTGCCGGCCGCTGCGGCTGATCAGTTCTAGGCACTTCAGTCCGGATCCAAGCAGCTGCTACGGTCGAACGCTCGAATCCTGTCTAGGGCATGAAAGTGTGCGATGTTCTTAGGTTAGTTAGGTTTAAGTAGTTCTAAGTCTAGGGGACTGATGACCTCAGATGTTAAGTCCCATAGGGCTTAGAGCCATTTGAACCATTTTTCAATACTGTCATAACTATATCTTCCTTTTCAGCCCTATCTACGATCCATTTGTTTCTTTTCTTGTCTCTTTTAGTAACTGCCAACATGCATCTGCTCATTCCACACTGTGCAAGACTGTTCTTGTTTTTAATCGCTGCTGAATTGTAGTACGTGTCTCACTGCCGTTCGTCAGATGTTATGTTATCATCTGAATGTAAACGGAGAGCTTCAGATATTTCGAAAATCTTGTCAGCGTTTCCAAATGACTCCTCCCTTTATCTAGCCTTCTTCTTATTTTTGTTACAGTCCATTTGTCGTTGTCGTCCACTGTTCTAGCTACAAAAATTGTCAGTTGGTTTACTATCTCATTATGAATTGTACAGATTCCTTTTGACTCGCAAACTTCTTCCATTAATAGATGACGTTTATCCGCAATGAAGCGAACAGTTCAGTGTCCTCAACAAAACAGAACACGTTTTCGTTCTTTCGTTTCTAAGTTCTCTGATCTCTGTCTGGACGCCATAGAATAGCAATCACCAACACTGCAATTTCGTTTGTGAAGTTATAGCTTCAAACGACACACGAAGTGTCACCTCTTTCGTCATATGTAAGGTAATGATCGAAATGTGAAATTCCATTGCGGTCCGCATTAATCTTCAGTAGGTGTGTTTCGAGCGGTAAATTGCCTTCATTGATGGCTCGACGCTCGCCAGGTCAATACCAACACAGCGGAGGGTAATTTTTCACAGGTGTTACGTTTTGGCTGTCCATCGCCGTACATTAGCATCGACCGTAACTGTCCGCCGGTAAATGTGAGGGACGGCGCGCGCCTGGGAGGCGCGCAGCCGCGCGCTACACGCCGTGCCGCCGGGCACACAGCACGCAGCACACGGTATGGCCAGTGCCGGGACGGAGCGCGGGCGAGCGCTAACTGTTTTCCGATAGCGAGCCGGCGGCGGCCCAGCCTCTGATATTTATGCAGCCACAAGCGCCGTCCGGCGATTTACGACCGGCGGAAATCCGTTACGCCGCCTGCTCGCTCTTGTTTTCTTTATTTCTAAAGCGTATTTCTTCTCGGCGGAGGTCTATGAGCCAAGCCAATGAAAATACATATTAGGAAACAAATCGACCATCGGAAAGCCGTGTGTTAGGTACACTAAGGAAGGTTTATGTTAAATAGGAAATGGCGTCACAGGGAAAAGGCAGGGGAAAAGGTACTCCCATTTGAAAATGTGCTGTATGTCAAGCCCAATGTTGCGGCTAGTTGCAGCTTACGGCGCGAGTGTAGACAGTGTAATCAGAGGAAACGGCAGGGCTCATACCACAACAGAGATGTTTTTCAAGGTTAAAAGTATATGGGCTGGAAGTTCAGTATTGCAGAGACAAGGTTACAACACTCGTAAACTGTAACAAAGGACGACGACAACTGTTTGATGAAAGGATGTCACGTCGCCTACGCGGAAATTTGCAACGTGATCGACGCTTCGATATGAGTCGCATCGCCACCGATTTGAAGGTGGGGCGTCAGGAAACTATTTCTACGAGGGCTGTACGGGAATAAATGAACCACATAGACTTCATCAGGTCTGATACATACTCAAGTGACGAAAAACGTGAGATAACCCAATATCGTATAGGAACTGTTTTTGTCGGCGTAGTGCCACTTGACGTGGCATGGACTCAGCAACTCATTGGAAGTCACCTGCAGATGCTGCCTCTATAATCGTCCATAATTCCGAAAGTCTTACTGGTGCAGGGTTTTGTGCATGAATTGAGCTTTCATTATTTCCCACAAATGTTCGATGGGGTTCATGTTGGGCAATTTGGGTGGCCAAATCACTCGCTTGAATTGTCTAGAACGATCTGCAAACCTATCATTACAGTTGTGGCCAAGGACTGTTTGAAAATTTGAAGTCCATGAGTGGCTGCGAACGGTCTCCAAGTAGCCGATCGTTACCATTTCCAGTCAATGCTTGGTTCAGTTGGACCAGAGTACCCAGTCCGTTCCACGTACACAGCCCAAACCATTATGCTGCCATCACCAGCTTGCACAGTGTCTTGTTGACAACTAGCATCCATGCCTTCGAAGGAACCGCGCCACACTCGAACCCTACCATCAACTCTTACCAACTGATTTCGGACTTATCAGATCAGGCCACGATTTCGCAGTCCAACTGATTTGGTCAGGAGCACTGGATAGCCGCTGCAGGTGTTGTCGTGTAGTGAGCAAAGGCACTTTCGTCGGTCGCCTACTGTCTTGCCTATTAATGCCAGATTTCGCAGCACTGTCCTAACAGATACATTCGTCCTACATCCCACATTAATTTCTACTATTATTTCAGACACTGTTGCTTGTCTGTTAGCACAGACTGCTCTCGGTCGTTAAAAGAAGGCCATCGGCCACTGCGTTGTCAATTATGAGAGGTAACGCCCGAAAGTTGGTATTCTCTTCACATTCTTGACACTGTGGATATCGGAATACTGAATTCCGTATCGGTTTCCGAAATAGAATGACTCATGCATCTAGCCCCAACTACCACTCAGCGATCAGAGTCTCATAATTATCTTCGTGTGCCCATGATCACGTCGGAAATCTTTTCACATGTATCATCTGAGTATAAATGACACATCCGTCAATGCACTACACTTTTATACCTTGTTTATGTGATACTATCGCCATCAGTATATGTGGACATCACTACTCCATGACTTTTTGTCACCTTAGTGTATGTCTTCTGACAAAAATGGTTCAAATGGCTCTGAGCACTATGAGACTTAACTTCTGAGGTCATCAGTCCCTTAGAACTTAGAACTACTTAAATCTAACTAAGCTAAAGACATCACTCACATCTATTCCCGAGTCAGGATTCCAACCTGCGACCGTAGCGGTCGCGCGGTTCCAGACTGCAGCGCCTAGAACCGCTCGGCCACGCCGGCCGGCTGTCTTCTGACCTCTGGACCATGGAACAAAGGTGACGTGTAGCGTGGCCCTCTGAATTACGGTTTCAGTTGTGAAGTGTGCCAATGGAGCTACGATAGTATGTGTCAACAAGGTTGGGTTCAGGCACGTTGCGGCACACGAGTGACCTGGGCAGTGCTCACTTTGTCGCAGTTCAGCTCCATTCACTGGGTGCAGAGACGAATGACTCTCTCGTTATGCGGACATTATGAATACTAAATCCATCCATTTCTGCCATTACACTATCGTGATGGAGGTGATATGTTTCTGCAAGGCAATGCGACATGTCACCGCTCAGTGGTTGCTCGCAGACAACTAGACGAGCAGTGAATTCACGGAACGGCTTCGCCTCTCATATCAACTGATATTAACCCTTTGGAATATTTATGGGACTCTGTCAAGACCGCTGTATGCTTGATGAACCCCGTACGCACTAAGCAAGAATAATTTTCGGAAACACTGCAAGATGCTTGGATCCGTGTATCTCCAGCACAGTTGCAACACGTCCAAGAGTCCGTGCCTCGGTGCGTCACTATAGTTTTGTTGTGGTTACGGAGAATCACTATCAGCATCACATGATTTTTGGCCACACTTCGTAGTAACATCTCGTTGTGTTGGCCGAGCGATGAAGACTCCTGGACAGCCCCCCGGTTCAACGAAAGAGGTGTCAGATGAGATCTACATACCACTGTAGTGACATAAAACGGTAAAGGTATTATTTGTATCACTTTCATTATTTGCATAGTTTATGTGTTTTTGCTCGTAAACCTTTTTCTCAGAAGTATTTGATTACAGCAAATCTTTGCATACAGTGACCTGTGTAATGGAAGAAAAAGTAAACCTCATTCTCGTGGCAGTTCTATGGAGCACGTTGTATACTCATCTATGGAGAGGGTGGAGAGGACAGTGGGGCTTCTGTACAACATTCAGTCTGTCAATATATCTCAAAGGCTCATTTTTAGCTTAGAACGAGCTTATATTGTCAGTTAACGGCAAGTAGCATTGTTAACGTAGGACGTTATCCGCTGAATTGACGAATATCAAAAAGGCAATTGCCATCACTGTAATGAGACAACATTCAAAACCTGTCACGCAATGATGGCACGCAGCAATTGACAACAACCAAAAAATTATGATTCCTATGAATTCAAAAGAGAATGTACTGAAACTGCATGGTACTTCTTTGGAGCAACTGGGAGGCGTGTGTCAATCCAGAAGGTATGCAATCACCTCTATCAATTAAGGCTTTTTTTTCTCAGGAACCACAGAACAAACCTTCCATCACTATGGTGAGTGAATAAGGTTGGTGGTGCAACGTGTTAAATGGAAATTGGAGCTTAACCAGCGACTGCATCGTTCGTCTGATGCTTCGTCGTCGCATCGAAGAGTGTGGTAATGATAGAATCCAACGTATGTTTCAGATGCTAAATCCCATTTCTTCAGCAGAAAGATAGTAAAGTCATGTTTTGGGGCGGAGTCATATACGGATATCAGACGGCTCTAGTCATGTCTGGACTATGAATTATAGGAAGTGGATAAACCAGTGTACTGTGCAGCCCTACGCAAATATTAAATTGGATTCGTCCCTTAAGACGATGAGCACCTTCTACTGCGTCCCTCTCATTAACCCTTGCTCCAGGAGAAAGAAATCGTCTGAATGGGATAGCGTGTGGTATCTGCTGACGTCAACCCGACAGAGTATGATTGAGGCACTTGCAAGTAGCAGTCATAGAAATCTTCCTCTGAAACTGGATGACATCAAGATCGCCACCGTTGTGGTGTCAGACATGCATGACCAACAACACATCTTGCCAAGGGGGATGTAAGCATGTTACAATACATGGCCTGCAGTAACATGGTACTGAATGTTCACATGTTTGACACACGCAAAAACATGGAGACTGTTCAATATAAAACCTTTATGTGGTTTGTTGTATTGCTTTTATTCAACAATAATATATTTCTTTAAATTTCGTATTATTAATTATTTCATTGCTTTCTCCTACAGACATTTGCATATAAAGATTGTGCAGTCTATTCTGACGAAGCTATAACAATCTTATTGGTAGTTCTTTCTTACATTTCTCATTCTAAATTTTAACTGTGAATGTGTAACAGATGAAACGGAAGTGTGAACCTTGCCGCCTCTCAATGATCTGCCTAGCTGATGAAGTACTGTGGTTACTAACAGAATGCTCTGATCTACCCTAGCATAAGTGCTAGAAGAGTGACTGGATCTACAGTACCTAACCATTTACATTCCTGAAGAGCCCATGAGAAAAACACTGCGATATTAAAGGGAATTCCTCCAAGACACTTTCGAAATTTCTTACTTGCAGTCGTTACCAGAGGATCAGTATAAAACTTTCACTTGAAGCTGAAATACATCCCTAAGATCTATTATTAAGTTATCACTGTTATTAAGAGTATTGGTTGTCGTTTCCATCACGCAGGTGGATAGTGCGTTAGTATTTGCTTTCATTCTCTTTTTTTCTCTACTTATTTATTGTTACAAATTTTAATTAATTGGTCTCAAATATTGGTGTTTTTGACCCCATGAAACAGGATTGTAAGAGCAGAACTAGTACAGGAAATTATCGGAATAGACGCAAAATTCATTGCAGACGCAAAACATCTTACACTGGTGAAAAAGAAAGAATCACACCACGAAGAAACATTCCGATATTTATCAAACTTTGTAGAGATGGTTATCACACAACTGTTATTAAATGTTTAAACTTTTGATATCAATATGAGGTGCGTCCCTGTTCACTGTGACCTGGAAGAAAACTGCCTCCGAATGTCATCTTGAAGGTTTTCTTAACAGTTACCAGATCAGTTCTGTTGCCAAATCTAACAGCACCCACAACACGATTCCGGGATCTGGTGCGGTATGGGTCTCGAGATCCACGACAACCTCACACCGTTCACAAGATCGTCTACGGACATGGAAGCTGAACACTATCGAATATCTCCCAATGTTCAAGTTTATTTTGGCTCTACACAACGCCAGTCACTCTTATCGTCAGCACTCTGACAGCGGCAAACATCCATTGGCAATTCAGGAGCTCAACCAAGCTTGCAGCAATCTGTTCCCACCACTCCGCCTGTGATCTATAACAGGATTTGTGCTCCTTTCATCCTGAGCCCAAAACCTTGCAATTCGTTTTGCAGACATTGTACTGCAGCATACTAGTTGTGATACTACGTTAATTAATAGATGGTTCCATTTTACCATGCTTACGTGACTTGTGTTTCAAATAAGTAAGCATAGAAGGAAAGAAACATCTAAGCAACTGTCAAGCTCCAAAAGGAATACAATACAAGGCTGGGAACGCGACATTAGAAGCCAAATTCCAAAGTAGGTTCCAAACATAGGTGTGCCATAAAGGCACCCAGGAGAGGCGACGATGTTGAATAATTTGCTTAGTCTGCAGCTTGCTCAAATGGTGGCAGGTGAAGGAATTGTATTGCAGAGAAAACTAGAACCCAATATTCCTTCATTTCTTACTCCACGTTACCCATTCCGGCATTAGTCATCATCATAATCCTGGTTCAGACAAAATAAGAGGATTACATAGCTACTTGTCTGCTCATGTTCGTTGAAATCCTCTGGTTTTTATCTGAACCAGGATTCTCAAGATGAGTCTCAAAACACGTAAAATAGATTAATAAATGAAAGAATACTGGGTTCTAGTTTTCTCTACATTATAATTCCTTCATCTGCGACCAATTCCGTAAATTGCAGACTACGCAGATTGTGTTCAGGCATTGTCAAAGTAGTGTAACGTACCCCCATTGCTCACGATACACGTCATTTACCTGACTGATAAAGTGAACTCTTTGAGGTTTACCACAATGCACCATATGGAAGTATAATCTGGATTTTGAGAAAACCACGAAGAAGGGATTTGAGTATTTAACTATGTTTCTGAATGGTTATGATTAACAGCACAGAAGGGAATGCCTATCTTTTCGAAAAAGTATTCTAAGAACGAAAACTCGTACCATAGAATGACTCATTTTACTGATCATAAACGAAACATTAAAGGAAAAGTAATTTCGCAGTTAAGATACCAGTGGAGGAACAAAATTTGTAATGATCGACGTTTAATATGTGTCTCAGATTCTAGATTATTAGAGTTGTTCTATACTGCAGGGTGTAGAGAAATAATATGACTGATACAAAGAAGAAGACATGCAGCATTATTACTAAACATACTATAACTATTAGAATCATAGGATGACAGACAGTATTTCTGAAGTAAACGTTTGTAACACACGACAATGTCACATTCCTCTCCTCTGGAGAACATTTCTGATAAATTGACATTTTGTGCTGCACCAGGACTCGAACTTTGTCCTCTGCCCTACCAATTGCGCCATTCGACCATCTCCCTCTAAATGTCAAGCCTCTCTGAGGCTATCCTGTTACGCTATTAGACTAACATTTCTGATACAAAGTATGTATCATGGATGTCAATGAAACGATAGAAGTCGAATCCACTACTGTATCATTTCTCCTGTACGTGGTAATGCAACACACAGTATCCTTGTTCACCTTGGAAAGCAAGGTGGGAAACTGGCAGGAAAGTGACAGGGCGGAGTGGGACCTTGACGGGTCGGCGAGGGCGTAGCAGGTAACACACTACACGCGAAAGCACCCGGTTTCGAGTCCCTATCATGCATACAGTCTAACTTGTCCAAAATTTTGACCAGAGAGCGTCCTCAGCTAAAGGCTAAGAACAAAATACCATCTACTGTAAAATGTAAATTTTTACTGTATTTCATTTTATTTCGACGTACAACATGTGAAAAGTTATTTCGCGGAATAATAAAATCGACTACATGTAGTCAAGTTGGTCGCACAAAACACGAAACCAATAACACTGTAGCGTATGAAATTGAAAATGTGTTCGGGGAAACGATGGTTATTATCTTTCAGTTTTATTGTTGTGCTCTATCTGCATTTCTACATGAATGGCTGATACGGTATTACAATCCATTCTTCCATGTGCAGTACTATAACGTACGAAATTCCAATTTCCGTCGTTACAGAACACTTGAAGAATGAAATAACATTTCTGTATATGGTACGCACACAAAACAATACCACTGACTACAAAACCTGTTACGTGCTGTAACTGTCGTTCTTTACTGTAACGGCACTTCACAGCAGCTTTTTGATACTTTATGTGGCGGTCCTCTGATACTGACCGTCCAAGCACATTTTTTATTCCCTTCTACTAAGTGATAAGTTTAGGGCGATGTATAAAATGAGAGACAGAATTAAGCTGCAGGTGAGCGATAAATCTTGTATTAATCGTTTTAAAATTGTTTTAGTAAAATAACGCGCCGTCAAGCAGTAATTCGACACTGGAGAAGGAAGTACCAGACCGTGCAGCAGTGTGTACAGTCTGACAATGGTTCTAAGGACAAGCAGCGAAGATTTGAGTTAAACTCACTAAAACACCAGCGTTTTCACTGTATAAGTACCGGATTGACGTAATGATATTAGTTACGCCGCGCCTCTTTGTTTGAATGAACTTAATTGTTAATATTGACGGAAAGATTTAAGAATCAGTCAGGGATTTCAGGGCCCAGTACTTGTAATGCTTATTTTCAGTAATATACTTTTGAGTGTGTCATTCAAGCATTACGTCGTCCTTCTTGGAATTTTGAGAAACTACATGTGATCGTGTGAATTTTCAGTTTATTGAGTGCAGGGCAGGATTTTTATTGAAGTGGAAAAATATTACGTGAAACCACAGAAGGGCTTTTATTCCGTGGAATTGATACATCTTCTACGGACTTTAAACTTTTACGAAAGGAAGAGCTTTATTTTTTTTCGCAGTCAGATGCACATTTAGCGCCCTAATTAGTTAAACCTGTCAGTCAGATGCAAATTTAGGGCCATTAATGATGTAGTCAATTATCCGCTGCGAATATTCGGGCATTTTTACTACTAGGCCACTGTTTACAGGCGTTTCACTTGAGCCAGAACTTCATTATTATTCAATGGCTAAGGAAAGGTAATCTCGAACTGAAAGCAATCACACGCAGCTATCTATCTAACCCCCCAAACAATAGAAACATCCCAGGAGTAGTGTTCATGTATGAAATTTAGCATCGTATAGTATAGATTTTTTTAATGTGAGATAGCAAAAAGAAAATACCTATTAGTGTTTTTCATTGTTATTTGATATTAGATATTGGATTCGGTGTCTCCTCCCTCGTTTACTTTGAACAAACCATTTCGAAACTCCTGTCTATTAATAAAATGCACAGCAACGTCGATGGGCATCTAGCACACGCCCTGTCCTGTCTCGTCACAGCCCACCCCAAACAGCGCAGAACTTGTGTTGCAGCGTGTTGAGCTGTTTACTTCCGGGCGGAGCCCCACAACTTCCAACACTTTCCAAAGGAAGGCGCTGTCCTCAGAGTATAGTCTCTTTGTGAGTAGCGGCCAGCTGGATCAAAAGCACCAAAACTAGTATTCAAGAGGGAGGCCTGTAAGTCACCGAGTGGTCAAATCTCAGAAGACGTAGTTTTAAAGAGAAATAATTAAATCTGCTATATATATGTCAGTTGTGATAGCACAGTGAAAATTATTTTTTGATTTTGTAAAGTGTAAGGTCCCGACTTATCTCAGAAGGCAGGTTAAGGAAAGGCAAACCTACGTTTATACCATCTGTAGACACAGAGAAAGCTTTTGACCGTGTTGACTCTAATACTCTCTTTCAAATTCTGAAGGTGGCATATAAGAGTCGATGGGTACGAAAGGGAAGCAGTGATTGAGAAGGGAGCGAGACAGGCTTGAAGCCTATCCTAGACTTCATTCAATCTGTATATTGAGCAAACAGTAAAAGAAACAAAAGAAAAATTTGGAGTAGGAATTAAAATCCATGGAGAAGAAATAAAAACTTGAGGTTTGCTGACGACATTGTGATCCTGTCAGAGACAGCAAAGGACCTGGAAGAGCAGTTGGACGGAATTGACAGTATTTTGAAAGGAGGACATAAGGTAATCATCAACAAAAGCAAAACGAGGATAACGGAATGTAGTCGAACTGAATCAGTTGTTGCTGAGGGAATAAGATTAGGAAATGAGACACATAAAGTAGTAGCTGAGTTTTGCTATATGGCAAGCAAAATAAGTGATGATGATCGAAGAGGATATAAATTGTAGACTGGCTATGGCAAGAAAAGCATTTATAAAGAAGAGAAATTTGTTAACATCGAGCGTAGATTTAAGTGTCAGGAAGTGGAGGGAAGCGTGGAGGTTAAAAATTGTAGAGGAAGACCAAGAAATGAATACACTAAGCAGATTCAGAAGGATGCAGGTTGCAGTAGTTATTCGGAGATGAACAGGCTTGCACAGGATAGAGTAGCATGGAGAGCTGCATCAAACCAGTCTCTGGACTGAAGACCACAACAACAACAACAACAAGATCCAGTAGGTAAAACTCTGAGCAGAATTAGGAACATCAATTTTAGAGGCTGCAACAAGCAATTAAGAGACTTGCCATACGTTTATAAAACAAGAAAATGGAACTATTAAATATGCGAAAAATGTGAACAAGTTGCCCATCGAGTGAAGGGCACGTTTGTTTCTGAACAGACGAAGTTTCTTTGCCACATCAATGGGTTCTGGGATTCGGCCAACAAACGGTTAGTGGAAGTAACAGTACATGATGATCTCATCAACTGGGACAGTGTAATCCAACTGACCTCCGCATCGGACGTGGCGTTATTGTTTTCTCAGGAATGCTCCGACGCAAAATCAGTGGAGACAGCGGACGGAATAGAGATGGAGCTCCAGAATTCCACACTCCAATCGCCCTCCACTCTTCTGGGCTTCCTGCCACTTCACACACTACCTCCAGCCGCGACTTCATTCCATAGGTATGCAACTAACCCACCTGCACCGTGATTGACAGTCCGCGAACTGTAAAGAAAATAACTAAACATGAACCCAACACTTCGCCAGAAGATGACGAGTAGGAAACTCCCCGAAACGTTGCGGCAACACAACACCACAACTCTCTCCCCCTCTCTCTCTCTCTCTCTCTCTCTCTTTCTCTCTCTCTCTCTCTGCCTCTGTCTCTGTCTCTCTTTCTCCGTCCAAACAAGTATCGGAAGGCCCCATGGCACCGACCGACCCCCGTGCCATTCTCAGCTGAAGGCGTCGTTGGATGCAGATATAGGTGGCGCGGAGGGGGGGGGGGGGGGAGGGACATGTGGGCAGCACACCGTTCTCCCGGTCGTTGTCAGCTTTCGTGACCGAAGCCGCTACTTTTCAGTCGAGTAATTCCTCGGTGGCCTCACAAGGGCTGAATGCACCCTACTTGCCAACAGCACTCAGCATAACTGAACGGTCACTCATCCAAATTCTGGCCAAGTCCGACAACGCTTGACTTCGCTGACCTGACGGGAACCGGTGTTACCACAGCGACAAGGCCGTTAGCACGACGCCGCAACTAGGGTGATACAATAAGAAGATTTCATTATTGAAATTCACAGGGGAGTTTTCTTTTTTTCTGATATTGCTTTCATTTTTAGCTCTGATGACGGCGTAATGGCGTAATAGAAATATTCACTAATATAACACTGGAAAGAAAAATTATATCCGCTTGCAACTAGTGGATTCCACTTTTGTAGTGGAGAGAACATACAACTAAAAATTCTTTGACGTCATACCTATGGAGATAAAATTTCAGATAGACAGCAGAAGATTTTCAAATACACGTTAATATTTGATCCACTTTTATGACTACTTCAGTAGTCTAGAGGAATTCATAACTTGAAGTACGTACTCAACATGAATCATTTAATACGCCAGAGTGATAGAGATATATTTTATTCATAATTTTCTGGAGCTTTTGTTCAGTTTACGCGTTCTGCATCACGAGAGTCATCATCAAGATGATCGTCGAATCACGTGACTAAGCTAAGACAATGTAAACTTGACTAAATGCGCTGCTGGTGATCCAGTGAGTTTGAGTCTCAGTGAAGCTTTTCGATGCCGATGGAAGCCGTGGGTTAAGACCTAGGAAACAGATATCCTTTCCTGTCCGTTAGGAAATTGTGCCATTCCACAGACATGATCAGAAGAGCTTAAAATTCCCTTTACATATAACTCATGCGGTTATAACTAACCCATGATTGACCAGTAAATTAAATCATTGGCAATACGAATAAAGGCGCGCGGGAAGACAGATTCCAGTTCCAATGTTCCCACATAAAACGTATCCAACGATTGAAAGGAAAGTTGTGCTAAACAGAAATTAACTATGAATAATATAAAGAAAGATGACAACGTGCTTGAGTCAAACTCTGGAAGACGTAGCAGAGAAAACGCTGAAACAGTTCTCCTGTCTACGAGGGAAGACTGAGCGGGTGGCCTGAAGATGTGAAGATATCAGAAGCAGACTGACGCAGCTTATAAAACTAAATTCTTGATACGGGATAGGGGAAGACGTCCGTTATATTGTACGTTTAGTACATAATACTGAACAGATGTAAAACGTGGACAGTAAGAAAACGACATGGGAAAGAACTGAAAGTATTTGAATTGGGGCGCTACAGAGAGATTTTGAAGGATCTATTAACGATTCCATCCTGATGTTTCAAAATAATAGATGTTAAAAGTAATAAACGAAGAGGTAAACCTAGAATCACACTTATTAGAAGAGGGCGTGCACGAAAGAAGGGAGATTAGGATTTAACCTCCCATGAACAATGTGGTCATTAAGGATGAGGAAGGAAACCTACCGTGCCATTTCAATGTAACCATCTCGGAATTTGCTTGGAGCGATTTAGGGATATTACGGATGTCTAGTGGCGGATTTGAACCACTGTCCTCCAGTGCGAGTCCAGTCCGCCATCCACTGCAGATCCACGCTCGTTGAAGGCATACGCGATCAGATATCTGTGTATTTAGCTTAACATTCGAAGGAACAGTGGAAGCGTAAAATTATTCACACAGCCTCTGACAGATTATCGGGGACATTGGGTTGGATACATGGACAAAGATTAAATATCAATACAAGGTAAGACAAGATGGAGTATTGATCAGTGCAAATACTGATGATTTTAAAAAGTTTCAGTACATGGTTGCATGTGGCTCTATAGGGATTTTTCTTTGGTTTCTTCCTCAGACGTTTCTTACAGAGCTGTTTCGTTCGAAGTATACAGGCTTCTGCTGTTCTGCATATTATTATGAGATTAATCACTGATCTTATGGCACCCACTAAGTTTTAACTGCTATTAAATTATTAGTCAAGACGGGAAACAATCGTGTTTGGTTCAGAGAAAAAAAGTTATATTTTTCGCAATTCATTGGGCATTTTTGTACTGTAATATAACTTTGATAAAGAGCTGTAGAAACGAAGGCCCGTCTTTTCATGATACTTTTTACGGACATTACTTTTAGCCAGGTCCAAGCCACTACCATAGAGCCGGAACGCACAGCTGGTGTGAAATTAGCAAAAGCTTTAGCAAAAACTTTCGACGATCTAATTCGAGGAATGTTTTGGAAAGTAAGACAGAGGCTTATGGTTACACTAAACGTAGGTTACCGAATATATTGGTCTCCTCTGTGGGACGCACACGGAGGTGTGTGCACGTGCTGTCATCACGTGGCTTTAGAATTACAGCTCTGGAAGCGCTTTATGTCGTCCTGGGAGCCTTTCCATTCTACACTCCTGGAAATTGAAATAAGAACACCGTGAATTCATTGTCCCAGGAAGGGGAAACTTTATTGACACATTCCTGGGGTCAGATACATCACATGATCACACTGACAGAACCACAGGCACATAGAGACAGGCAACAGAGCATGCACAATGTCGGCACTAGTACAGTGTATATCCACCTTTCGCAGTAATGCAGGCTGCTATTCTCCCATGGAGACGATCGTAGAGATGCTGGATGTAGTCCTGTGGAACGGCTTGCCATGCCATTTCCACCTGGCGCCTCAGTTGGACCAGCGTTCGTGCTGGACGTGCAGACCGCGTGAGACGACGCTTCATCCAGTCCCAAACATGCTCAATGGGGGACAGATCCGGAGATCTTGCTGGCCAGGGTAGTTGACTTACACCTTCTAGAGCACGTTGGGTGGCACGGGATACATGCGGACGTGCATTGTCCTGTTGGAACAGCAAGTTCCCTTGCCGGTCTAGGAATGGTAGAACGATGGGTTCGATGACGGTTTGGATGTACCGTGCACTATTCAGTGTCCCCTCGACGATCACCAGTGGTGTACGGCCAGTGTAGGAGATCGCTCCCCACACCATGATGCCGGGTGTTGGCCCTGTGTGCCTCGGTCGTATGCAGTCCTGATTGTGGCGCTCACCTGCACGGCGCCAAACACGCATACGACCATCATTGGCACCAAGGCAGAAGCGACTCTCATCGCTGAAGACGATACGTCTCCATTCGTCCTTTCATTCACGCCTGTCGCGACATCACTGGAGGCGGGCTGCACGATGTTGGGGCGTGAGCGGAAGACGCCCTAACGGTGTGCGGGACCGTAGCCCAGCTTCATGGAGACGGTTGCGAATGGTCCTCGCCGATACCCCAGGAGCAACAGTGTCCCTAATTTGCTGGGAAGTGGCGGTGCGGTCCCCTACGGCACTGCGTAGGATCCTACGGTCTTGGCGTGCATCCGTGCGTCGCTGCGGTCCGGTCCCAGGTCGACGGGCACGTGCACCTTCCGCCGACCACTGGCGACAACATCGATGTACTGTGGAGACCTCACGCCCCACGTGTTGAGCAATTCGGCGGTACGTCCACCCGGCCTCCCGCATGCCCACTATACGCCATTGCTCAAAGTCCGTCAGCTGCACATACGGTTCACGTCCACGCTGTCGCGGCATGCTACCAGTGTTAAAGACTGCGATGGAGCTCCGTAAGCCACGGCAAATTGGCTGACACTGACGGCGGCGGTGCACAAATGCTGCGCAGCTAGCGCCATTCGACGGCCAACACCGCGGTTCCAGGTGTGTCCGCTGTGCCGTGCGTGTGATCATTGCTTGTACAGCCCTCTCGCAGTGTCCGGAGCAAGTATGGTGGGTCTGACACACCGGTGTCAATGTGTTCTTTTTTCCATTTCCAGGAGTGTATATTACCATCTGGCATTGTGTCGCAGCAGAATGGATTCAGATGGGCTTCAGAGACAAAATAAGATCTATCATAAACAAAGACATCAACAACAAGCGGCACCTTGAAAGATGGCATGTGATACGTGGCGAAGGGAGTGGGACACATGCCATAAAGATCGAAATGTCTGTGATTTCTTCCTAAATGTAAAGGAAATATTAGTAATACAATATGCTACCACAAGCCATGGAATGTTACATTTCGTAAACAGACTTGATCCTTGAATGAGATTTTCACTCTGCAGTGGAGTGTGTGCTGATATGAAACTTCCTGGAGATTAAAACTGTGTGTCGGACCAAGACTCGAACTCGGGACCTTTGCCTTTCGCGGGTAAGTGCTCTACCATCTGAGCTACCCAAACACGACTCATGACCCGTCCTCACATCTTTAATTACGCCAGTGCCTAGTCTCCTACCTTCCAAACTTCACAGAAGCTCTCCTGCAGACCTTGGAGAACTAGCACTCCTGGAAGAGAGGATATTGCGAAGACATGGCTTAGCCACAGCCTGGCGGATGTTTCCAGCATGAGATTTTCACTCCGCAGCGGAGTGTGCGCTTATATGAAACTTCCTGGCAGATTAAGGCAGTTTGGAAGGTAGTAGACGAGGTACTGGTGGAATTAAAGCTATGAGGATTGGTCGTGAGTCGTGCTTGGCTAACTCCCGCGAAAGGGAAAGGTCCCGAGTTCGGGTCTCGGTCCGGCACACAATTTTAATCTGCCAGGAAGTTTCAGATATGATCCTTATCCAAAACAGGTTCGTCCGAGCCAGAATGCAATTTCGGGGGACTAGCTTTTCTGAACATATAATACTACACTTCACCCGGCATACTGTGGCGAGACAATAAGTGTTTACACAACACAATTTATAAAATCCCTTTTGGTATCTAGACCAATGAGCAGATCTAGACGGAACAGTGGACACTATTTCAAGAATATTACAAGATGGATACGCAAGAGAGAGGCCGTAAAGGCCTCCTCTGACACTGAACATAACCGTGACACCATAAGATAGCAGTGATAATACAGCCAATGAAACTATATATAGTGATACAGAGACATAATAATACATATCAGAAATGTACCTAAAATTGCATAAATACGCACAATAATGCTAGAGATACAAATACATAGGCTTATAAACATAGCTACATAGAAATACATGAGAGAAGCTAATGTTGGGCGGAAACACTTAACTCGACTGCCTCCCACTCTAGCACCACAAGGAAAAAATAGCTGTTACTACTATCATAACTGTTTCCAAAATGTATCTCGTGATGGTCCGTAAACAGTAACCGACTATTGTCATCTAAAGGTCACTTTAAAACTGCAACTAATTAAGAGCACTCACTGCAACTGGTATATAAGATACAGAAAGTGACTGGCTGCTGTTAGCTAAGGTGTTTAAAAGTGTAACTAATTAAGGAAGCGATCAACACAACGTAGTACCTACAACGGTAAATAATTTCAGTTAGCATACTGTCCAGTTAATTCGTAATGTCAAACCGAAAGGCGTAGGCTCTGTACAATGCCGAAGCTTTCCCTTACGATCGCTCCTGAAGACGTGCATCCATATTCTCTACCCTTCCATGCGTTTATTTTATCCTTCGCTAAATTACTAACGTTTTTATGTAACACCCTCTGTTTCCTTTGACTAATTTGAAGCCAATATGCTGTTTAATTACTTTTGAAACTCATTATTATTATGTTCTGAAAACAATGTTTGCTTGAAACATGGAACACTTTCTGTTGTTACATGTGAAAATTATGAAAGGTATTAACCGATTTAAAATACTTGTTAACAGTTCTTTAATTATGTAATAAATGAGCGAACAGTACGCCTATGTCTAAAATTCAGCGATATGGTCAAGCAATATGTTTTCGTGGTTAATTGTTTCAGAGCACAGCATGATTATAGTTATCACCTATGACCATAAGCGCTACGAGACGTGGATACGATCAATGCTAACTGGAATGTCACATAATGAAGTCCTACTGTATCATGTCCGAGTGGTAGTCAATGTTGAATGCAAAATATTTTGAACTGATTCTGATAAATTAGAAACAATTGCACCTATGTGTTATGGGTATAAGAAATTCGATGAGATTATGGGATTAAGAACTTTGATAAAATGTTCAGAAGTAGCTGTACACAAGGACCTTTCAAACATTCCCCAAGAGCTACAACTACTTTACAGTAAACAGTATTACTTTTTGATTCATTAGCGGTAGCCTAATCTTGATATTTCAATGTTTTGTTCACCGGCGGAACTGAGCGTTAAGAATGTGCCATCAGTGCTACGTCTACAGAGGTGAGTTCTCACATGAAATAATGTATAATGTAGAAGGGAAAAGAGACTGTCCGTAAAAGTATATCTTTGTTCGTGGTGGCAGTGGCTCTATCGTTCTGGTAAAATATCGTCATTCTGCGACATCTAAACGAAGGAACTGGAGTGCAGATGCTTTCTCTTGGCATAATCAACGCTGTGTTAATTATAATCTGTAAATAGAGTAGAATACCAATGGAGAGAACGCGGTGTTTTCGTTTGATCTTGTCTTGAAACGGAAATTCTACATACACTCGTAAACGCTATGCGGGATTTACTTCTCAAGATAAACATACGCATATCATACTACGGTAAACATCGGCCGTTTTACTTTATCCGTAAACGACTTCATTTGCAAAGAACGTGAGAGCAATACAGCGCAGGGATTCGGTGATTAAGCACCTGCAAACTTAATTATTTCTAAATTGCCATTTCCTGGACATCTTCAGAGATGTTTCCAATTCGCTCTGTTTACTATAACAGAGTTCGTATCTGCACCTTATTTGGTAGGCAAATTAAAATACCTAAGTAAAGATCCAATTTGAGTAACTGCATTACACTCTGTTCGTAATTTAATTGTCAGTAAGATAGTCCGAAGTACCTCGGCAACAGGTCTCCGTTTCGCCTTCGTAACAGACTAGTTCCATTACGACTGCCACAAATATTCGTTTTTTCTCATTTTCGGTTTCCTGTATTAGTTTTTTATGCCCTTGTGGTAGCAGGATCTATATTCTGAGCGATCTTAGATGTTCATAGACTTCCTTTGCCGAAGATGACTTTGAAAACAAATGCCACACTTTCTTCTCTGAACTCCTACCTCCAGTAGTCTTATTTGGTATGAAACGTAATCTCTTACCTTTGTTTGTGTTTCCTAACCTTAACTGTATCTTCCACTAGTTTATTTCCTATAAACCCAATTCTATACTTAAAATCTGTCCGTTTCATTTCATGTTTCCTCTGGAAATAATGTCATCTGTGACTGGCTATGTTGTAGCTTTCACGTCTTCGACTCATTTATCCTCGGAAACTTTTATATTTGTGAGTTACTTGGTCACTTTCTGGTAGAAAAAAATTAATAACGCTTCCTGAAAGACAAAAAAAACTAAACGCGCTGGTGCATTTGATTTCCTTGTTAACAGACTCTTATCACAGTCTTGCTTGTATTTTCATTTTCAAATTTCAATCCTTTTCTCTTTGCTTCAATGTGCAACGTATTGGGGTTGGATTATTGTAACAAAATGATGAAGTGGAACTCAACCGTCAATAAAACTAATTCGTTACTATCCAATCTCTGGAGTGTAAGCATAGAACCATAGACTGATTATGTGTCTCTAACGCTAACCTAGGAGTCTGGTTGTCTGTCGTTGCGTTGCGCCGTGCTGAATCTTTTGAATTTTACAAGCACAGTCTAAAAAACAATCAACGATTACGCTACAGACTACAGGTAAAGATGTAATGGGAGGAGGCCATTAGGACAAAGATGTACTCTGACAACGGTATAATATTCAATCATAGTTTTATTTAGTTCAAGAACCAATTTATACAGAATGTAGACCTTACAGAGGCAAATATTTCTTGTACAATTAAATAACAACGCGCAACAACCTTTTCAATTATCATAATAATTTCAACAATGAAAAGGTGGAGTATGACGAGGTGTTTCCAAAGTCCATATAGCTCTATGAAGGTGCTTTATTCGCAACTGCCTGTTTCAAGTCAGTGTAGAAGCATCTTCAGGTTTATCTGTCAAAAATACAAATCAGTGTCTGAAATTTTTGAAATGGTATAAATAAAGAAGAAAGAAGAAAGTAGCACCATGAATTTTCGTTAGAACATAATGTGCATAACTTCTTACCGTGTTTGGACCTACAGGTAACTATGGAAGGCGGTACTTTCTCTTTTGGCGTTTCTCGGAAACCTACTACTGCAAGCGCGACGTCGTCACCAAAATCATCAATAGAAGTACAAAAAGGCAGCTTACAGAGCACCGTGATAGCAAATCAAGTCCTCAGTAAGAAAAGGCTCACTCGCTCTGTCCATTCGGCGACCACTAATGGTTCGTCCACAACGTTAATTCCATCTTATCGAACCAGTGTGAGGACAAGTTATCACGCAGTACAGTATTTCGTTAGTGTACGGAATTTTGATTTTCTGAATTGTTGCCAATAGCTGTTAGGATGATGTTCACTGTATAATACTCAGTATTTAGTCAGTTGGCAACACTGGAGCAGATCGCATACGCTTGAGTATTAAGCTCTTGAAGATAAGTAATTAATTCTATAATAACTGTCAATTAAATTAAAATTACACCGTAACGAAGTTCATTAGAGTCGGTTTAATATATTCCATTGAAGTTCCATTCGTTACAAAGTATTTCTCGGAAAAGCCCGCATATCGTGGTCGTGCGGTAGCGTTCTCGCTTCCCACGCCCGGGTTCCCGGGTTCGATTCCCGGCGGGGTCAGGGATTTTCTCTGCCTCGTGATGGCTGGGTGTTGTGTGATGTCCTTAGGTTAGTTAGGTTTAAGTAGTTCTAAGTTCTAGGGGACTGATGACCATAGATGTTAAGTCCCATAGTGCTCAGAGCCATTTGAACCATTTTTTTATTTCTCGGAAAAAAAACAAAACCATTACCTAAGGGCCGGTTTCCGCGTACTTTAGACGTAGGTTTACATACAAATTTAAGAAATTTCTTTAAGTATTCAGTTAAGAATTCAGGTTTTTTACATTACACATATATTTAGTAGTGCCGTATCTACTCGAGGAACTAAAGGTTTTAAGTTTCATCTTTTATTTTCTTTCAAAACGCGTAAATAACGTATCGCGCATACACGATCTTAGGCCTAATTTTTCGGGTATACACGTTTTGATTTTTAACGTTAGTTTAGCTGCATTACGTTACTATGTACCGATACGTCACGTTAATTATTAAATCGTGCGACGACAAGTGAGACACAAAATAAAGTAAAACGATAATTGGAAAAAAAGCTCTGAAAATGCGCGTACAGTTAGGCGTCATAACGGTAATTTACAATGAAATGAAATAATAATGGTACAAACAGACTCTAAAAGATAATTGTATAGGATCTTTGTGGTAATTAATTGTTCTTTTACTCGTTGGCTAAAGGAACTAAAAAAAACAGCGTTATTACTCACTCTCTGTTCTAGTCTCGAAGCCAACGCACGCTACGGCTGCCATTTCACATTGTAAGTTGTCAAATTTTAAATAATATATGGTAACGTCAGCTGATCATGCATTTTTCTTTCATATGCCTAGTAACCTTCATGCAGAAGTAAAAATAATATTTGTAAGGTTTTCAGTACGCTGGTAATTTACAAGAACGGTCGAACAATCGACCATTCTTGGCAGACATCTTGCGTAGGAATAATTTCATTATAATTTCCCTGCGTTCCGTCACCAACGGACGCTTTAAAAGACTCGCACCATAATTATTAAGGAAAAGAAAGTGAATATATTAATTTATGTCCTATTAAGGTAAAAACTAAGAGCAGTCAGTCAAGTACAGATATTGGCCGCTTCTCGGCAAGACGAAGCGTATCACGATTAAAGAAAAGGGAAATACTTTCTTTCATTACAAGGTTTCTTTTAATTAAATTTCACTATAGTAAGGATATCCTGCAGCAATATCTTAAAGTGATAAAACGAAATACAATCCCTGAGATTACGTTTACTTTTTTTGTTGTGAGTACGAAGGCTCCACGTGGACATCAGTTTTAACAAATTCTAAGAGCGTCTCATGCATTCCTATATTAACAAGGCGGTGAGTCGCGCGCGGTTAAATAACCATAGCTCAGAGAACTATTTTACGAAAGTATAGATTCAGGTCCCACATTTTGTCAGGATTCTTTCTTGTGTCCGCTCCGCCTAATAAGTGATCTATTCACGCTCTTGCCGGGCGTAAATATCAGTAAAGTTAGGCGGTTAGATATTACACTCTTTTCGTGACATTCATTGAGTCCACCGTAAGCATACTTGAGACCGTGTCCGGACCTGGGGCGGTAGCGGTACAACTGTATTATTAGTATACGCGCATATTAGTGTTCGACATAACTTTAGTGACTCTTGTGAGCTGTAGTTAATACGATATTACTGTTATTGCCTAGATAAATTTCGTAAAAATGTTGTAAACACCCAAGAGCGAGAAGTGTTTGTGCTGCCGTAAGACAGTCAGTTCTGGGCATCTGTGCAGCTGTTGTGGCAGATGGTTACATTGGGGTGAATGTAGAGGCATAGTAATAGGGGAAGTAAGTGGGTCACTTCCATGGTATTCCAGATTATGTTCAAGGGATAGGAAAATAGCGGAACAGGAAGGAAGGTTAGAGCCCTTCAGACTGAGCTGGATAGTGCTAGGGAGGAACTGATGGGGTTAAGGGGGGAGAAGGGTTAAGGCAGATAGGAAGTGGCAGCAAAGAACAGCGTCACAGAAAGAGAACAGTATCTGGCATTTTCATCATTGGCAGAAACAGTAGATTTGTCTTGCTACCTCAGTCAACCAAGGAAGAGGCTCAAGTATATTAAGTGTAGTCAGCATTAAACAGACTTTTAATAGGAAACCAACTGTTGCAAAAAAAGTAGAAAGTAGGAGGAAAGTTCTGTTGTTACATAGTAGCCATGGAAGAGGTAAGGGCCAGATCTTCCAGGAAAAATTAGGTGACAGGTGCCAGGTCACAAGTGTTTTCAAGCACAGTGCATGTCTTAGCAAGTGATAGAGGATGTAGAATCACTGTGAAAGGGTTTTACAAAGCAGGATCATGTGGTAGTGGGTGGAGCGGGAAACAGTATTGATATGGATCAGGGCTACAATATTGAGTGTGAAATGGTACAAATAGCGTCTGCAACGAGCCATACGAATGTTGGCTTGGTTCCTGCTTTCATGCAGTATGATCGGCCCCAATTGACCAGCTCTGTCAGGAGGGTCAATATGGAACTAGATCAGCTGCTTCGGGCAGCTACTTTGTCAGGCATAGGTTTGGTTCCTGTTGATAGTATTGGTAAGTGGGACTTCGCAAGACATGGCCTGCATCTCAATAGGAAAGGGAAGGGTTAACTGGCTGGGATGATAGCAAAATCTTTAAGGAGGGGGGCTGGGGAGGCGATGAAACACATGGGAGTATTTTTTAGGCTGAGATCAGTGTCCAGTCATTCTACATTGATTGAAATTGAGCTCAATGAGAAGTTCAAACAGGCAGGGACTAGAGTTGTGAAAATATCACAAGATTCTCATAACAGTACACTGAAAAACAATGTTAATATATCACAAGATTCACATAAGAGCACAGTGAAAAATAATATTAACGTATTGCATCAGAATATCAGGGGATTATAAAACAAAGTGGATGAACTTCTTGTTTGTTTAGAAGATTTAGAAACTGAGGGTGGAACAGATGTACTATGCAAGTCTGAACATCATATAGTCATGGGTATGGAAATGGTAAATGTAGATAGATATAAGCTTTCAGCACATGTAAGTAGGGACACTATGGAGAGAGGAAGAGTTGCCATAAATGTTAAAATCTGTCATAGTGTGAAAAAATTGGAAACTAAAAAATTTTGTATATAGCAACATATAGAAGTACATGCACTTTTATGCACTGGGAAATTTTCAACTACTTTTGAAATACATGGATTCTTTGTTTTGCTATCTGTCAGACAAAGGAAAGCAAATTATTATTTGTGGAGATTTCAATGTAGATATTCGGAAAATCTCTGATATAATACTTGACCTTGAAGTACTACTTCGTTCTTTCAATCTGACATCAGTTATTGATTTTCCTATTCGGGTAGTACAGGAAAGCACCACACTGATAGATAATGTTTTCAAAGACCAAGATAAATTTGATCAAATAAAAACTTTTCCTGTTAGGAGTCGTCTTCCTGCTCATGATGCACAGCTAGTTACATTATATGATACAGCTCCATACAGTAATGCAAAACATTTCTCCAAAATGGAGTGTTCAATAATCGCAAAACAGTGAAACATTATAAAAACTACTGTACTGTATTAAGAAAAATTATTAAAAAGTCCAGAAGTATGTGCATTATGTCTGAGATTAGCACATCTGATAATAAAATTAAAACAATTTGGAATATTGTTAAAAGGAAAACAGGGCAACTGAGAGCACAGGAAGACTGAAACATAATGAAAAGTCTGTTAACAAGAAACCAGAAACAGAAAACATTTTTAATAATCATTTTTAAGTGTTGTAGAGAAAAGGGGATCCAGCTATTCATTAGGAAATGCAATGCAGTATATGGAAGAGACAGTGCCTATGCAATTTGATAAAATTGAATTTCATCCCACCTCTCCTACTGTAATTTGGAAAATAATAAATTCACTCAAAAGTAAAAGCTCGCATGGAATTGATGGCATTTCCAACAGAGTACTAAAAGCTGGTTCCCAACAAATAAGTAGGATTCTCAGCCACATACACAGTAGCTCATGGAAACAGGGCACTTATCCAGACAGACAGACAGACTGAAATAAGCTATTGGTTAAACCATTGCATAAAATGGGGGATAGGTCAGATGCTAACAACTACTGCCCATCTCACTTCTGACAGTTTTATCCAAAATTCTTGTAAAAATGAAGTACTGACAGAACGTCAGTTTGGTTTTCAGAAAGGCTTTTCAACAGAAAATGCTATATATGCTTTCACTGATCAAATATCAAATGCATTGAATAACTGAATATCACCCATTTTGTCATCTCTCAAAGGCTTTTGATTGTGTGAATCATGAAATTCTTCTAGATGGACAAATTGTTTAATTCATACTTAACTGGAAGGTTGAAATTAACAGTATAGATAGTCTGCAAAAACCAGCAGAATCCTCTAACTAGGGAGGTATCAAGAATGGTGTCCCACAGGGTTCAGTCTTGGGGCCCTTATTGTTCTTAATATGTGGTAATGACTTGCCACTCTATATTCATGAAGATACAAAGCTAGTTCTTTTTGCTGATGATAAAAGTGTAGCAATGACACCCAACAAGCAAGAATCAGCTGAGGAAATCGCAAATAATGTCCTTCAGAAAATTATTAAGTGGTCCTCTGCAAATGGTCTCACGCTAAATTTTGAGAAAGCACTGTTTATACAATTCCATACAGTAAATGGGATAACACCATTGATAAATATAGACTATGAACAGGATATTTTGTGATCTCTCAAAGGTTTTTGATTGTGTGAATCATTAAATTAGCCTACTAGGCCTGTTTTAATTCAGTGCTTTCATATTGGATTATATTTTGGGGTAATTCGTCATTAAGAGAGAAAGTATTCATTGTACAAAAGTGTGTAATCAGCTGGAGCGCTCAAGATCACCTTGCAGACATTTATTAAAGGAACACAGGATATTCACAGTACCTTCGCAATACATATATTCACTTATGAAACTGGTCATTAATAACCCATCCCAGTTCAAAAATAACAGCGAAGTGCATAGTTACAACACTAGAAGAAAGGATGATTTTCACTATTCTGGATTAAACCTCACTTTGCCACAGAAATCGGTGAATTATTCTGCCAAAGAGTATTAAAAGTCTGACGGATAGCCAACCAATATTTAAAAGCAGATTAAAAGAATTTCCGAATGACAACTCCTTCTGCTGAGTAGATTAATTCTTAGATATGAAGAAGTAACTGTAAAAAAAAGTTAATTAATTAATTATTTTGTGTAAAGAAAACTTATGTTAAAGTGACACATTGCACATCGTTATGAAATGTCGTATTCATAATCTATGGAACAAGTATTAATGTATGCTTGTGTGTATGTATGTATCTATTACTCCTTTAGTAACTTATTATGTTGAGGTACTAATGTAAAGCAGATTATATTTTATTTTTTATTTCTCATTGTTACCTACAATAAACTACAGATTTTTAAAGTTCTGCAGTACAGTTCCCAGCCTTCGGTTATTTTACTAGTTATGATTTCCTTATTGGGTTGCTCGTATGTTCACTTTCCTAGCCTCTGAGGCAATGTGGCGCTCCACCTTCCAGAATACTGGTGGCCTCCACGGGCTGCTTACACTACATTGCCCGGTTATCAATACGGCAGAAGTACACACATTACAAGTGATTGCAAGTTTTACTTCATTACTTTTATATAGTTGGCGTTTACTAGATCTTATAATATACCATACGTATTAGATGGTAAGCTATTTTTCAGATTTCTTCCATTCTTGAAGTTCTGGTTCTGTACTTGAGTATTTTTCCTACCCCCATGAACCATGGACCTTGCCGTTGGTGGGGAGGCTTGCGTGCCTCAGCGATACAGATGGCTGTAGCGTAGGTGAAACCGCAACGGAGGGGTATCTGTTGAGAGGCCAGACAAACGTGTGGTTCCTGAAGAGGGACAGCAGCCTTTTCAGTAGTTGCAGCAGCAACAGTCTGGATGATTGACTGATCTGCCCATTCTACACTAACCAAAACGGTCTTGCTGTACTGGTACCGCGAACGGCTGAAAGCAAGGGGAAACAACAGCCGTAATTTTTCCCGAGGGCATGCAGCTTTACTCTATGGTTAAATGATGATGGCGTCCTCTTGGGTAAAATATTCCGGAGGAAAAATAGTCCCCCATTCGGATTTCCGGGCGGGGACTACTCAAGAGGACGTCGTTATCAGGAGAAAGAAAACTGGCGTTCTACGGATCGGACCGTGGAATGTCAGATCCCTTAATCGGGCAGGTAGGTTAGAAAATTTAAAAAGGGAAAATGGATACATTGAAGTTAGATATAGTGGGAATTAGTGAAGTTCGGTGGCAGGAGGAACAAGACTTTTGGTCAGGTGAATACAGGGTTATAAATACAAAATCAAATAGGGGTAATGCAGGAGTAGGTTTAATAATGAATAAAAAGTAGGAGCGCGGGTAAGCTACTACCAACAGCATAGTGAACGCCTTATTGTGGCCAAGATAGACACGAAGCCCATGCCTACCACAGTAGTACAAGTTTATAAGCCAACTGGCTCTGCAGGTGATGAAGAATTTGATGAAATGTATGATGAGATAAAAGAAATTATTCAGGTAGTAAAGGGAGACGAAAATTTAATAGTCATGGGTGAATAGAATTCGAGAGTAGGAAAAGGGAGAGAAGGAAACATAGTGGGTGAATATGGATTGGGGGCGAGAAATGAAAGAGGAAGCCGTCTGGTAGAATTTTGCACAGAGCATAACTTAATCATAGCTAACACTTGGTTCGAGAATCATAAAAGAAGGTTGTGTACATGGAAAAATCCTGGAGATACTAGAAGGTATCAGACAGATTATATAATGGTGGGACAGAGATTTAGGAACCAGGGTTTAAGTTGTAAGACATTTCCAGGGGCAGATGTGGACTCTGACCACAATCTATTGGTTGCGAATTGTAGATTAAAACTGAAGAAACTGCAAAAAGGTGGGAATTTAAGGAGATGGGACCTGGATAAACTAACTAAACCAGAGGTTGTACAGAGTTTCAGGGAGAGAATAAGGGAACAACTGACAGGAATGGGGGAAAGAAATACAGTAGAAGAAGAATGAGTAACTCTGAGGGATGAAGTAGTGAAGGCAGCAGAGGATGAAGTAGGTAAAAAGACGAGGGCTAGTAGAAATCCTTGGGTACCAGAAGAAATATTGAATTTAATTGATGAAAGGAGAAAACATAAAAACGCAGTAAATGAGCAGGAAAAAAGGAATATAAAACGTCTCAAAAATGAGATCGACAGGAAGTGCAAAATGGCTAAGCAGGAATGGCTAGAAGACAAATATAAGGATGTAGTGGCTTATCTCACAAGGGGTAAGATAGATACTGCCTACAGGAAAATTGAAGAGACCTTTGGAGAAAAGAGAGCCACATGTATGAATATCAAGAGCTCAGATGGAAACCCAGTTCTAAGCAAAGAAGGGAAAGCAAAAAGGTGGAAGGAGTATATAGAGGGTCTATACAAGCGCGATCAATTATGGAGATGGAAGAGGATGTAGATGAGGATGAAATGGGAGATACGATACTGCGTGAAGATTTTGACAGAGCACTCAAAGACCTGAGTCGAAACAAGGCCCCGGGAGTAGACAACATTCCGTTAGAACTACCAACGACCTTGGGAGAGCCAGTCCTGACAAAACTCTACCATCTGGTGGGCAAGATGTATGAGACAGGCGAAATACCCTCAGTCTTCAAGAAGAATATAATAATTCCAATCCCAAAGAAAACAGGTGTTGACAGATGTGAAAATTACAGGACTAATAGTTTAATAAGTCACAGCTGCATAATACTAACGCGAATTCCTTACAGACTGGTAGAAGCCGACCTCGGCGAAGATCAGTTTGGCTTCCGCAGAAATGTTGGAGCACGTGAGGCAATACTGTCCTGACGACATATCTTAGAAGAAAGATTAAGGAAAGGCAAACCTACATTTCTAGCATTTGTAGACTTAGAGAAAGCTTTTGACAATGTTGACTGGAATACCCTCTTTCAAATTCTGAAGGTGGCAGGGGTAAAATACTGGGAGCGAAAGGCTATCTACAATTTATACGGAAACCAGATGGCAGTTATAAGAGTCGATGGGCATGAAAGGGAAGCAGTGGTTGGGAAGGGAGTAAGACAGGGTTGTAGCCTCTCCCCGATGTTATTCAATCTGCATATTGAGCAAGCAGTAAAGGAAACAAAAGAAAAATTCGGATTAGGTATTAAAGTCCATGGAGAAGAAATAAAAACGTTGAAGTTCGCCGATGACATTGTAATTCTGTCAGAGACAGCAAAGGACTTGGAAAAGGTGTTGAACGGAATGGACAGTGTCTTGAAAGGAGGATATAAGATGAACATCAACAAAAGCAAAACGAGGATAATGGAATGTAGTCGAATTTAGTCGGGTGATGCTGAGGGAATTAGATTAGGAAATGAGACGCTTAAAGTTGTAAATAAGTTTTGATATTTGGGGAGCAAAATAACTGATGATGGTCGAAGTAGAGAGGGTAAAAATGTAGACTGGCAATGGCACGGAAAGCGTTTCTGAAGAAGAGAAATTTGTTAACATCGAGTATAGATTTACGTGTCAGGAAGTCATTTCTGAAAGTATATGTATGGAGTGTAGCCATGTACGGAAGTGAAACATGGACGATAATTAGTTTGGACAAGAAGAGAATAGAAGATTTCGAAATGTGGTGCTACAGAAGAATGCTGAAGGTTAGATGGGTAGATCACATAACTAATAAGAAGGTATTGAATAGAATTGGGGAGAAGAGGAGTTTGTGGCACAACTTGACAAGAAGAAGGGACCGATTGGTAGGACATGTTCGAGGCATCAAGGGATCACAAATTTAGCATTGGAGGGCAGAGTGGAGGATAAAAATCGTAGAGGGAGACCAAGAGATGAATACACTAAGCAGATTCAGAAGGATGTAAGTTGCAGTAAGTACTGGGAGATCAAGAAGCTTGCACAGGATAGATTAGCATGGAGAACTGCATCAAACCAGTCTCAGAACTGAAGACAACAACAACAACAATAACTTGAGTATTATTTTTGCCATAATATTTTCCTAGACGTTAGTTATTTTGAGGCATTTCATCCCTGTTCACAGCAATGTGCTATTCATTATTAGTTTTTTGCCCCGCATTTCCTAGGCCTGGCTCATGCAGTAGTCCTGTTTTCTACATTTTTACAAGAATCTTTTTGGTGTTCATAATTTTATTATGACAAGCTACCACTACGGTTTAACTCTTAACATGGATAACTTCCCAAAAGCTGGCAATCCGTAACCGTCCATCTACATTACGGAAATATAACCATTGTCAGTATTCTTCATTATATCTTGTTGAATGTCAACACTACAGTTCTGTATTTCTACCATTTGAAACAGTGATTTGCATTTTTGACAGATAAACCTGAAGATGCGTCTATATAGACTTGAAACCAGTAGCTGCAAGTAAACCAATATCATACAGCTATGTGGGTTTTGGAAGTACCTCAAAATTCCTCATTTTTTAAATGTTATAATTTTTATGAAAATTTTGACGGTTTTTGAATGTCGCTATTATCGTTCATAATGCCTCTGAGCTGTGGTTACCCTCCCCAGAAAGTTGTTTGTACTAATATTTTATACTGGAAGACAAATATATTTTGTTATAGCTGTGCAGTCAAAGCAAGCATCGCGTATACAGGCACCGTCTGACATGTGGGAATGGTAATGTGCTGTGTACCAACACGTTAACCTGAACAAATCCCCCACATTTGATAGTTCACTGATGTCTATCTGAGTACAAATTCACCAACAGCAATGTTCAGTGGTGAGAGCCTATAGTAATTTGGAAGAAATACGCATAACGAATTTGGAAGCTTACGCACTGAAATGACTAAGTTTAATCTAGTTGTACCTCAAGCTAATTTTTTAACAGACGTGCATGTTATGGGCCGCTCAAGTTGTTACCACTTTACCCGATCAAGCACAGAGACCAGAAGACGATAACACATTCTCTACCTGCTCCTTCCTCAACTACCTCACGTGACCGACACCCTACGCCATGCCTAACCATCATTCGAAATGAATTCTACACATATTTTCATATGTTTCAACAATGCACAACTGTACGTGATTAAACAGTAGTAACTCAATATCATTCATTTTTAGTCGCACATTGTTACAATACTGACATAAAATTGCATATTATATTCTGCACAAACTGGAACAGCGATCAGTAGCCAACTGGATATTTTTATTTTGTTCTGCCGGCTGTGCCAACGTGGTCCAAACACCTTCCTTATAAATTTTTACCAAAAAACTTCTTATTAAATGAACATAAATATTAGAAGACGTTAGAACAAAACGTGGCAATAATTTTAAAGGAATCGCATCTTTATTGCGGTTTCAAAGCTGTCTTCAGATTTTATACAGCTCTTTTGTAAGCCATGTTAGCGATTTCGGCGAATATGTTCTCAACGCAGTAAAATCTCGCTTTGCTGGAAGCGTCCATATTCAGACACTGACTTAGCTCTGTCCCTCTCCCCTGTAAGTAATTCTACAATACACCCGCTTACTGTCCTCCCTCTCGCCTGTCTTGCCGCGGGCCTTATTTACCGGTCTGAGCCGGCAATTACGCTGCAACTAGCCAGCAACATAATCGCTCAGTTAAGCCATCTTACCAGAACCAATACACGTTACTGCTTGCTACTTCACGAATGCCAGCAAAATGCTTTAAAGACGAAACACTAATTCCATTCTGTTGCAGCAGTTTTGATGCAGAGGTTTGTAGTTTCTTACGTCTAATATATCTATATAATTTTTGTAAATATTGTAACTCAATCAACGTTAGTTAATGATATTGTCCACGTAGACTTGCTCAAAAACCATTTGATGCGTGATCCTGGACCATCGCCTATTTGAAACGTCTGTCGTCCTCTTTTGTCGTCACAAAAGTCATTACTGGAATGAAGAAGTTTTATACCCCATACAGTCCGTAATTTGCAGACGTACTTTTCGGTCATTTATTCTCCTCCTTCTTTCATTAAGTCGTCAGTGATACGAGTGGTTCGATGACACGCTGATCTGGTTCTACCTTGTGTGAATATTTTCATCTCTACACATATACACACTTTAATTAACATAACCTCTCCTGCATACAATCACTTTGCGTATCCATGTACCTTTCTCTGTCTAGTATCCCTAGTTCTACCAAGTTAATTAATTGTGGACGAAGCAGAAAACTTTCTGTATCGTTTTCCTGATAACTGTTTCTCTACAGAACTATTTTCTCTTTCTCCTACTATCTTCTGTTATAACGAAATCTACTGTCAGCTAGCTGGCAGACCGGCATTGTCCAGGTATCTATTTTGGAAATTTTGCACTAGAAACGAAAACAAAAAAGTAACTGTGTTTGGAGTGTAATAACGAAAAAGTTTCATTTCCGTGTATTTGTGAACGCCTTTGAAATTATGAAACAGTGGTACAATGATAAATATATAATGCACAAATGTGTAGGTAGAGCTGGTTCGCGTCTCAACAACGCGATTACGTGAACGCCTCTACGGCAACGCCTCATCAGAGCTCTATGGGCTGCCGTCTGCGCTTCACTCTTGAGAGCTGTCAAAAGCGCTGCCAGGAGTCAGTGATTTCCTTAAGTAGACTCGACTGTAGGAGTGTTTTAGTAGTAACGAATGAATGTACTAAAGCTTCATTCATGATGCGACATTTTTTCAATCTCAGCGATAATGAAGTCATGTATCTTCAACTGAGAGTCGTAAAGATGTATTTGTGTAGATACATTCAGCGGCATACGTGGAAAGTGTCTTCAAAATGTGTTGCGAATGGTGTTAGTAGCCCAGAATTAATAAATTTAAACGTCACGTATGATATGGCTGTTTTTCATGCATCTCATTGTTTATGAAGTCTTATCTCCTGAGTTACGTTGATTCCATGAGACATAATTTTGTAGGTCCATTAAGAGCCTCATATGTTGATACTGGCTGCGAAATGTATTGCGAACAGAGTTAGTAGCCCAGAAGTAAAAAATTCAAACGTCATGGATGATGCGACAGTTTTTCAGCTCTTCGTTGCTTATGACTTCATGTCTCCTGAACCGTAACAGGTAGATGGTTCGTCCTACCACAGTGATTGTTGTCTGACGGTAAGGAATGTGTATACCAAGTCTGGTTGAAATCGATTCAGAGGCTTAGGAGCAGATGTGGAACACACACGCACACACACACACACACACACACACACACATACACACACACACACACACAAATTTTGCAGTACGATTGATTATTGTGTTAACCGATTTGATGCTAACACCTGTAAATTCTTACCTAAGTAGAAACTCAGTATTTTTCATAAAGAAGAAACACGTTATTTCCTAGAAAAGGAAGGAAGATATAAACTTAAGGTCCCGCCGACGATGAGGTCAGTAGAGTCGGAATACTAACTTCTGAGACGAACCACAACGGCATTTGCTTTAAACGATTTAAGGAAGTTGCGGCAAACCTGAATCTGGATCGCTGCACACTGATTGAGGCCGTCGTCCTCCCGAATGCGGGAGTATTGTGTTACCACTCCGCCACCTCACCCCCTTCAATATTTCACTCCGTTTTCGTAGGCCTGCTCTTAAGTCAACCGCACAAACAGTGCCATAATGAATTACACTGAGTCCAGAAGAGACAAACCTAACTGAATACGAATAATCGTGTGAAATACAGAAGCATGTCAATGAAATCGAAACAGTAGTCGACAAAACTGTATTTCACTCGTTTCCATTTTTGAACTGAAAATCAGACAGCTGGTGTTCACTGTAACAGTTTCCGGGCAGTTTAGCTTTCCGAACTACTGCTTCAGAGGGTAATTACCACATTGGACTGGGATTTTCTCTTCCTGGGGACTGGGTGTTTGTGTTGTCCTCATCATTTCATCATCATCATTCGTGACAATGGCTAGATTGGATTGTGTAAAGATTGGACTGTGTCAACATTGTGACTTTCTGCGGGCACTGATGATCGCACAGTTGAACGCCCCACCGACCAAACATCATCATCACACTGGAGTCGCTTTCGGAATGACGATGGTTCAAATCCACGTCCAGCCATGCAGATTTAGGTTTCCCACGACTTCCTTACATCACTCCAGACAAATGCTGGGATGGTTCCTTTGTAAAGGGCACGGCCGATTACCTTCCCCTTCTGCTCCGTCTCTAATGATGTCGTTGTCGACGAGAAGTTAAACATTAATCTCACTTCGTTCAACGTAATTAGAACGTTTCTTCTTCTTACTTCTCCTAAGCTATGATTTTACCTTTCATTAATTCGTCCATATTTTGAGCAAGTATACTAACGTCATTTCATAACTTTTTCTGTGTCAGTAAGCCCCTCAGTGCTCTGAGATTTCAAAACAGGGATGTCACTTATATACCCGTTTCTATAGTTGTATTTTTAAGTATTTGCAGTTCATTGGCGTTCTTGCTCAATATTCCCAAAATGACCTTAGCAAAAATGTTGTATACAGTGTGTGACAAAAAGTGAAACACCTAGACGGTGAGGATAAAAGAAAATGAGCTATCACGCGAGAAAGGGTATTTGATGGTGTTCTAGTGAGCACGGAATAGAGTCAAATGTGAGATCACTTACCAGTACGACTTTCCAGCCGCTCTGGACTGGATACATGCACTGATTCAGTTGGGAAGTGTGTCATAAAACCGTTGTATATTCTCCTGAGCCCAGAAGGCCCACAGCTCCTGTAAAAAGTCCTTGGTATCCTGGATGCTGATACTAAGACGGAGTTGACCTCAGAGCTTGTCCCACGGAATTTCCCTCAGGGACTGTTCTAGGAATGCAGCTGGCCACTGGAGTAACACGACAGCGCGGATGTAGTTCATGGAGTTCGTGCCTTTTATGGAAGAACAGTGAAACATGGCACCGTAATGCTGTCGA
Organism: Schistocerca piceifrons; assembly: GCF_021461385.2. Taxonomy (NCBI): domain Eukaryota; kingdom Metazoa; phylum Arthropoda; class Insecta; order Orthoptera; family Acrididae; genus Schistocerca; species Schistocerca piceifrons. The sequence continues at coordinate 664,247,344 of NC_060138.1, forward strand.
CAGATTCTACACGAGATCGGAAGATGTCGGTGAAGCAGTGTCGTGCCGTCAGAGATCCTCAAATCGCTACCAGATGTGACGTGACGAAATACCCGATGAATCCGGCTGCTGCTAGGCTCCGAACAATGCTGTACATGACAACATGTATGCCTACCCTTACATTCCCATTCAGTCCAACGTCGGGCCACTATCACATCGGAGTGCCCCACAAATCTAGATATTGCTCTATTCGACCAGGTGACCAAATGGAGGCCCGTAATTGGGCCACTTTCAAAGTCCGCCAGGTCCTGGTAACGTTTCTTCACACATCTACGCGGTATCTTTGTACCCCTGTGAGTGATCACTCAAAATTTGGTGCTCTTCACGCCAGCCGGCCGTTGTGGCCGAGCGGTTCTAGGAGCTTCAGTCTGGAATCGCGCGACCGCTACGGTCGCCGGTTCGAATCCTGCTTCAGGCATGGATGTGTGTGCTGTCCTTAGGTTAGGTTTAAGTAGTTCTAAGTTCTAGAAACTGATGACCTCAGCTGTTAAGTCCCATAGTGCTCAGAGCTATTTGAACCATTTTCTTCACGCCAATTATATACCCTACCAAGCCTACTAAAAACAATAAACACAAACAACACTAATCAATCTCATGACCGTTCTACCTGCCACAGAGAATTGCAGCTCTAATCATTTTCTTACCGGTCGATGCAGTGTGTGTTCGGAGTTATATTGACATCCGACGAGAGGTCTTCAGTCTTCTTGGTACTACTCTTTTTTCTCGTTTATACGACGTCTACTAAAAGGAGCCTGATGTTGGAAGTTAGCGCCTCTGAAATTAGTGCGTTTAAGTACGTTTATATGAACACCAACAATTAAGCTGTTAATGAGAAAATAGCATCCGTAAAAATTTGTAAACACTTAAATTTTAGTTGCTACAGTTCAGTAGCAAATATAGCTTCATCGAATCAGGGATAATAAACAATTTTCTACAAAACATAGAACTGTTTGATAGTAGTAATTTTGGGTCCAGTTCCTTCCACAACTCGTGTCGAACACGGTAGGTAATAAGTGTATGATCACTGAGTGGAAACACATAAATATGTTCGTAAATATTTACTTTCCCGGCCATGAGACTTCATTTAAACTGCGCCACTTGTAGAAGCTGTTCATCATTTGCTATATTTTGCCAGTAATTGCCAAATGCCAGTTACCTTAAACCTAAGCAGGACAATTCAGAATGAATACAGCGATTACAAACGGACAGAGCTACACTGCCGGAAAAAATTAGTACGCTCATTTAGAGGTTTCCTATTCACTCAAAATTTATCTCATAAATATCCGGCAGCAGGTTCGAATCCTGCCTCGGGCATGGATGTGTGTGATGTCCTTAGGTTAGTTAGGTTTAAGTAGTTCTAAATTCTAGGGGACTGATGACCTCAGAAGTTAAGTCCCATAGTGCTCAGAGCCATAAATATCCCAGCCAAAACCGTACTATTCCGAAATATTCCAGACGTTCATCAATTTAAAGCGAGTTTGTTTAGCCGACGGGTCAATGGACCTTCAACTTTTAACCTAAAATTGATAAAATACGTCGGGTCAGTGCAATTCGCCTGCGAAAGGGATGCATTTACTCCGAGAAATAGTGTTGCTCTGTAGCGCGCGGTCGGTTATAGTAAAAATTTTGCGATCGGAAAAAGATTCACCACAGACAAGTGTTTATGTATGGACCTGTGAAAATTAGATGCGCATAATTGTCGATTGCTGAGCGCTGTTCTGTAAAAGAAAAAAAAAAAAGTCATTGTAAACCTATGCGACAATATACGGAAATGCTATAATAGGTAAATCAATCGATCTCAGTTACTTTCTGAAATGAATTTTGAGGAAGTAAATTGTGCTAAGCTTCCGCAGGAACTTCGGACGTTTGGTTGATGATGTTTGCTGGTGGCTCGGCAAGCACGGTCAAGGGAATTTAGAAGTCTTTCCTGTTCTTAACAGAAATATGCGAATGGCTACGAACCATACAACTAAATGTGGGCTGAGTCACGCAGAATCTGTATCCAAGGATCCCATACAGGTTCCTATTTAAGAATAGTAAAAGTTTTACAGAGGATATCGGCAGTTGCTTCTGCTCTACGACATCAACGTGAATTCACCACTACAGATTTAATATTCATTCCATGATAAAATCTTCTCTCCGAACATTTTTTGACGAAGACTGAGTGATATACTGAGGAGGTACGATAACAACAGTAATTCGTGCTCTAGTAACTGACACTTTCTAGTAGTAAGGGAGTTTTTGCTTGTTCACGATACAAACTTTTTCAGCTTGGAGCAGTAGACACAAATTCATCTCTATTAGCTTCAAGTTATAATTAATCCAAGTTTAATTGTTTTCTTTCCACTATTAATTACACGTTCAGTACAACATATTCGAGCATACATACAACAATATACACAGACATAACAAGGGATATGCTGTAATAGTTGCAACAGTGCACATGGAGTACACGACATTTTTACGTTTATAGATGAGTAGCACAAACGGTACCAGGTATCGACCCATGCTGAAACACCAACTTTAGTACGTGACGTAACCTCCACGGGCGGGAATGCAGACGCTGACTCGAGCTCCACTCGATCGTACGGATGGCGAAAATTGTCCTGGAACATGTTATACCAAGCATGATCCATGTGTTCATGTAATTCTGTAAGAGTTGTAGGTTCACGAGTAGCACGAGTCACCTCTTGTCCCATCACATCCCACACCTGCTCGATGGGAGACCATGCTGGCCAGGGAAGTTGCTGCACGTCTTGTAGAGTACGTTGAGAGTCATGGGCAGTGTGTGGGTGAGCATTTCTTGTTGTAATAACACAGCGTTTTCTTGTGCCAAGAGCGGTTAAGGAAAGGGTGTAATAGCATTCTGCAGTGGTTAGCTCTACTACAGTAACACCAAAGAGAGTTCCAGCTTATCGCACCCCGGACCATAAAGCCTAGGGTGCGGCCGGTGTGTTTTGCACGAATGCACTTCACGATACAGCGTTCACCAGGTCTACGCCGTACGTGCAAACGATCATCACCAGCCGAGCCTTGCACGTCGATGCTGTGGCGTGAGTGGAATATTGGCTATAGGTGTGCGTGTCTGTACTCCTACTGCTAATAATTTGTCCGCAACAGTTCGTGTTGACACGTCTGGGTTCACAAGCCCTCTTATCTGTGCTGTGGTAGCTGTACGATCTGCCACTGCCGCCCGTGCAATACGACGCTTCTGTAGGGCGTCCAGAACCTGACGCACGAGTGTGAGAACCACTGATACCAGAATCGCTGCACAACTGACGCAGCATGTCCAGCTGGTGCGGCAGTTCTCCGAAAGACCACAATTTGATCCCTTTCAAATTCGCTCATTTGGCTGTAGGAAGTACGTGTTTATCTCTGTAGTATGATTGGCTGCTTGCTTCACACTTTTGCACCACAATGATCCTTCCGGCTGTGAGCATTCCTTACTGAAGAATATACAGAGGTGGCGCGCTCGTGGTTATTCCACTACGCTATCTGCTGGCGAACGACGTTGAAACCATTATCAGTACATCTACCATCTCCCAGGTGGCACATGCCGTCATCGTATCAAAATCATCTTTCCAGGTGTACCAATTTTCTTTCTTAAGGCAATGTATTAATACATAGCGACACATCTGTATTAAAGTGTAAAGCAAAATTCAATTTTTAAAATCTTGAACACGGCTGGATGCGGCAACTGTAGAATAAAATCTTCGTGAGGATAAAGTGAAACATTGTCAATCAGATGGAGAAATGAAACATTTAATCAAACCATTTGACCTGCGTTTCGACTTCTTTAAAAATGTCTTATTCAGAAGAATCAATGACTACCGCAGTTACATAATAGTATGGAGGTATGTTAAAATTGTAGCCTTAAGACTCCAATGAAACTTCAGCCTCATTTATCTTGCATTAGCGCCTTAAGGCTAACGTTGTGGAGGTAAGTTAAAATTGTAGCCTCAAGACTCCAATGAAACTTCAGCCTCATTTATCTTGCATTAGCGCCTTATGGCTAGATTTTCAGCTTACCTCTACAACATTATGTAACCAGTGCTACCGGTATTGATCTTTTAGAAGAAGACGATTTCAAAGACGTCAGAACCTAGGGCGAGTATCTTGAGTAAGCTTTTCACTTCTGCAACTAATTGGCTTTATTTCGTTTATCCCCACGAAGATTTAATTTTTAACGTATTAGTGTGTTTTGTATGTTGTTTGTGTTCACCTCATGGAGAACATCGAATCAGAATGCATTTCACGGCGCTCAAACACAGATAGAGTCATCGACTATAGCGGGTTAAAAATGCGCGTTGTGAGTTCTGGAAATGTTTTCGGCAAAGGAGGCACATACATTAGGTCTTTCGTGTAACCCGATGAAAAGGAATTCATAGGTATCACTGAGCCGTGCTGCGGCTTGCGTTGGTGCGGGTTTGTAGGTTTCCGCCCTCTGTTGGCGGCCAGACCGTATCCTTTATTTGGCATGGTTGCCGTTAGTTGACTTCTTCTCGTCTTGACTGGCGCCATTCGTTTCGTAAGCATTGCCTGTCCGCTAGTGGCAGCAGCGGCGGTTATCGATATGTAGTAACTGTTTCACTATCTTTGGGGCAACGTCGTTGTTTTTCCGAGTCCTGTGAGTGTGGCAGTTACGTTGGGGACTCAGAAGGAGCGAGGTCCGCGCAGTGCGCGAAAAAGCCGGGACCGCTGGCGGCGCGCATGGACTGCCGGATGCAAGGGCTGTGGTCACGAGGGTGCACGATCTCGTCGTAAACGAGATCCTGCAGGCTTTAAGATGAGTGCATTTCAATTCAAGTAGGGAAACCTCCACCATTGTGACATCTCGCAATTCTCCAGTGAGTTGGGTTCGTGTTGCTGCTTGTAGTGTCGCCGAGGCGAAGAGGAGAGAGTGGAGAGTTTGGGGAAAGCGGATCTGATTAGCTTTCAAGTGGTTCAAATGGCTCCAGACTGTAGCGCCCAGAACCGCTCGGCCACTCCGGCCGGCTCTGATTAGCTTTCCTCGACTTCTTATTACTATTTACTGCGTTCAGCTTGTTACAATTTGTTAAGTTCAACCAGCGGTAATTTTCCTGCCTGGTGGCCGCTAACGCCCCAGTTACCTGCTGTGGGCGTCAGTGTATGTAACAGCAGTGTACGTTTCCTCGCCTTGCCTCTGCTGTCCGCGTAAGGCGTGTAGTTTGGACAGCTTTCTTGCGTGAAAGGCGTTTGTGATTCTTCTACTCTCTTGGTAGCGATTTCTTTCTCGTTCTGGGCGCTCTAAGCACATCATTCTGGGGGCATAGGGCAGTCCACCGGTTCCGGCTTTGGCGTCTTGTTTCGTTCTTGCATTTGGTTTATTGGACGTCAGGTAGCTTCAGCAAGATTATCATTAGTCATTCGTTAGACTGCTACTAGTCTGAGTTACCATCTTGTGAAGGAAATGTAACTCTTGGCTGCCTATCTCATCGCTCGCGAAAGTGTTTGTTGCCGGACATATCAGAGGTGGATTCCTGGAGCACCATCTGTCACTGGTCCTCGTGTTTTATTATTGTATTATTTATTACCATACCTTGTAATACATACATTAAACGTTATATATGTCTAGTTAATAGTTCCGGTCGCCTTCTGGAATAAATCTAACAGTATAAGGGTTGTGTTACAAGGTTACCATCATCTTATTTCACCCGTTTGGTGGTCAGTTGCTTGTTTCTTTTAATTAACCTTTGCTTGAATTTGCTATTTTACAGTAGGTTTCTAAAATTTTTATGTACTTGCGATTCCTGGCGTGTAAGGCCTTCAGCCGTGATTGTGGTCATTTGCTTTGAATAAATAATTCGATATTTGTATTTTAGCAGTAAGCCTTAAAACTGCCATTCCTGGCGACTGATACCTTCTGCTGTTTCTAGCCACTTAGTTCAATATTTCAATACCTGTAAGTTGTAATTGCAGCGAGTTCTCAAACATGCTTAATTTTTGTAAAAGGCAACCAGTAGTGACTGATTACGACCCCGTCCACAATTGTAACCGAATCCTGCCTTCAGGTTCCAGTCACGTCCGGAAATCTAGGTGGCCAAGAGCAGAACACATCGTAGTTCGTACGTTTGACGCAACCTTCCTGTTACAATTCCTGTAAAATCTGAACTACGCTTCCTGTTGGGAATACGCCAAACTGTTTGCGCAATTGCATCTCCATAATGGGTTGATGCGTTTATGTCGGTGGGCTTCTTTCAGATGAAAGGTGAATTCATTCAACATTTTCTCTTTATACGTGAGACGTGCCAATAGTTTCTCCTTCGCACCAAAGATCAGCTTTTCACTTGCGCAACACTACTCATGCGACGCCTTCCGATTGGCAGCAGTTACGTAAGATCGAAGTATTGAACTTTGTTTTGCATTCTCAGGGGAGGCCACAACATTTGGAACTCGGATTTACTGCAAACTTCGTACACTCGTAGTACTCCATGAGGACAACAAAATGTGTAAGCAGTAGCGCGTACTTTTCAAGCGTTATTGAGAAAACCGTAAGATAATTTCGGTCAGCCGCCAAAGTAGCTCAGCGTGTTAGAGGGTAAGCTACCCTCTGTAATAAAAAAAAAAACTGAGTGAACGGATCAACAAACACACTAAACGGCTGTCATCGGACGTCCGCAACGAACAAATCAACGAACAGTGTAGAACAAAAATGAGATTAAAAAATGGTTAGCGTTCAAGCCCCGTAATCGCTGGATCGCTGGATCGAGTCCCGTTCGTCAGTTTTTTTTTTATTTTCAGCATAGTCATTTTCTTTATTATTTATATTAAAATTGATATAATGGGAAAAATAAGTGATCGGATGAAGTTTTATTAAATTTACAATGTTATTTGGCAATCTACAAATCTTTATTATCACAAATAACATAATATTCATAACTATCGACTAGTAAACGACCAAACGCATAAAGTGATACTGAAAATGTATGCTTGTCCGCGTCTTCAAAATTGTTCGTATTTAATGGAAAGAAAACGAGAAATTGCTTCTCGTGAAGACGCTATTAAAATATCCACGATAGTGCATGACCAATCATCAGCACCGATATTTAAGGAAATGCTGCGTTATGCACGGTTTTCTTCCAAATTAGCGGCTGAAAGAGAAGTTTTTGAAAATGTTAACGAGGTTTGTTTTTCCACGGAAAATCTCAAAAGACCTTGCGTATGTGGAAACATAGCATTTATTCAATACAGCTGGTGCCGTTTAACTTTATGTTTTCCATGTTTTTACGAAAAATACCGTCCTGCAACTTGTACTCGTAATGTCGAAAGCGACGGTTAATAGTACATCTTTCGAAAGCCGTCTGTGCCGATGAAAACTTGGAGGTAACAAGCCATTTTGGTTTCCTTCCAGGCATAAGGGATTTCTCAAATCACGGACAAGCATACATTTTCAGTATCACTTTATGCATTTGGTCATTTACTAGTCGATAGTTATGAATATTACATTATCTGTGGTGATAAAAATTTTTAGACTGCCAAATAACATTGTAAATTTAATAAAAGTTCATCCGATTACGCGCATTTTTTCCATTATATCAATTGTAATATAAATTGTAAAGGAAATGACTGTGTTTAAAAATAAAAAGAACTCACGAATGGGTCTCGATCCAGCGATTACGGGGCGTGAACGCTAACCACTTTTTTAAAAATTGTTCTCATTTTTTTGTTGCATTTGTTCTGTGCATATGTCCCATGACACCCGTTCAAGTTCAGTGTTGAACCGTTGACTCAGCTTTTTATTCCAGAGGGCAGTTAACCATCTTACCGAACACGCTGAGCTACCGTGCAGGCTCCACTCGGCTGCCGCCGCTTCAAGGTAAAAGTGGCCATGCACAGATATATATTTGACGACCGAAATTATCTTGCGATTTTCTCAATAACGCTTGAGAAGTACGCGCTACTGCTTACACATTTTGTTGTCGTAATGGAGTACTACGAGTGTACGAAGTTTGAAGTAAATCCGCGTACCAAACGTCGTGGCATCCGCTTGTGAGTATTGTCCATTAATATGGGATCCTTACTATGTAGGACTGATAGAAGAGATAGAGAAAATCCAAAAAAAGACCAATGTGTTTCGTGACGGGATCGTTTAGTCGGAGCGAGAGCGTTACGAAGATGCTCAACAAACCGTTGGTGGCTTGCAGAGTATAACGTAGTCGTAGAGATTGAATTCTCCTCAATGTAGCGCTATGAATTAAACAGTAATGACAGTACGTAGTCGCCGTATTCGTTTCGATTCGTCCCTCATTATGCCTCGCGATAAATTACTCGACGAATAATGCCTTTGTCAAGCATTAATCAGGAGAGTGATTGCAATCTGGAAATGGAAGCAAGAGGCCTGACCCACCCCCTTGCGCCCCGAAGTTTTGAAATACCGCCGCAGATACGGCGTGGGCAGCTGTGCAGCATAGATCGATCGCCCGTTCGGCGATGTGTCAGTCGTAGCGGAGCGCGATAACGGCCCGCAGCACGGCGGGGCGCGCGCGCTGCCGGCGGTCCATTTAGCGGCTGCAGGTGGAGAGCGCGCTTCACATGCAAATTGGGGCGGCGGGCGGCGCCGGTCTGCATAATGCGACCTGCCCGGCCGCCGCACATGTTGACGGACGGCCGCCGCCCATTTCCTGGTAGGCCAGCCAGGAACCGCGCATCCCCAACAACCTGCTGTCGGTGCAGCCAACCTGCGAGCTCTGCGCGTGTGAGCATCTGATCAGCTGTACCCGGAAATGAAGTATCGCAACTGTACACACTGGCACCGTAAACCAAGTATACTTCGACCGATTTTAAGATTCAAATGCGATCACTATGGGACTTAAAATCTGTGGTCATCAGTCCCCTAGAACTTAGAACTACTTAAAGCTAACTAACGTAAGGACATCACACACATCCATGCCCGAGGCAGGATTCGAACCTGCGACCGTAGCAGTCACGCGGTTCCGGACAGAGCGCCTAGAACTTCACGGCCACCGCGGCCGGCAAATGCGATCATCATGACAATTTTTTTTCCTTTTCACGACTATGGGCACACATGTATGCCCAGGAGGTAGAGCTTCCATACGGCTTCGGGGCAGTCATGTGCGCCCGACAGGCAGGAAGACCTGACGGCTGGATACGGGAGTAGCTAAACGTGCACAACAGAATGGCGACTCTCTGTTGTCCACATTCCAAATTTCCTGCCGATGCCATCGTTATCTGCTCATCTCTGTAATGTCGGGAAGCGCTACAGCTTTAACCTGCCAATGGACCCTTTCTGCTCACAAGTCGATCGAGTAGATGCAGTTTGCTTCAGGGACGGATTGCTGAGTGGTAATAGAGGGGAAAAAAGGTCTATGAACATGTGTCGGGAAATGGACAGCGTGTGTGCAACAATAACATCTCGTCCTGAAACACTGTAAGAATGCCGGCCAGGGTGGCCAAGCGGTTATAGGCGCTACAGTCTGGAACCGCGAGACCGCTACGGTCGCAGGTTCGAATCCTGCCTCGGGCATGGATGTGTGTGATGTCTTTAGGTTAGTTAGGTTTAAGTAGTTCTAAGTTCTAGGGGACTGATGACCTGAGAAGTTAAGTCCCATAGTGCTCAGAGCAATTTGAACCATTTGAACTGTAAGAATCTGCATCGCATCCACATCGCAGCAGATGTTCAAACTGGCCTCCATAGGACTGCAGATGATACGGATAGTAGCAGTTGCTGTGTAGGATACACATAATCGTAATTTGGCTTACACCGTGTTGGCAAGCCACTTGCTTGGAACTTGTACGATGGTTCGTCTCAATACACTTAGAACCCAGTCCTCCAAATCTGGTGTACACACAGTCCGTCACTTGCCTGCACGTTCGTCTGTCCGAAAGGTCCCACGATTACACAAACGCCCAGAAAGGGACTGAAATGTTGTCTGTGAGAGTACCTGTTTTTGGTAAAGCCAAGCTGCCTCTTGACCGTTTCCATTTGCTTGGTCGTACACAAACATCAAGTCGGTTTATTCTTTACATGAATACCGGATCGTTCTAGTGCGTACAATGCGCTGCCTCAGTCACACAGTCTGCAATACACAAGGAAAACTTGGCATGTTGTCAGAGAAACTGTCATTCGTCAGCGCCACTATGCAATCACTATGACTGTACAGTCTGTTACCGATTTTATAAAGAATATTATTGAAGTGTGGTTCTACGTGCACTCGAGCGCGCGTTTAGCCAACTGCGGCAGAAGCCTGCAGCAGTCATTGGGCTCAGTCAGCCGTCCGCTGGCGAGGTGCGGCAGTTCATTCGACCGCTTAACCGGTCTGGTAGGCTGGACGCTCCAAATTTTCTAAAAAGCGGAGGAAGTAATGGATAAAAAGCTGTGAGGACGGGGCGTGAGTCGTGCTTGGGTAGCTCAGTTGGTAGAGCACTTGCCCGCGAAAGGCAAAGGTCCAGAGATCGAGTCTCGGTCCGGCACACAGTTTTAATCTGCCAGGAAGTTTCATATCAGCACACACTCCACTGCAGAGTGAAAATCTCATTCTGGAAACATCCCCCAGACTGTGGCTAAGCCATGTTTCCGCAATATCCTTTCTTTCAGGAGTGCTAGTTCTGCAAGTTTCGCAGGAGAGCTTCTGTTAAATTTGGAAGGTAGGAGACGAGGTACTGGCAGCAGAGTGAAAATCTCATAATGGATAAAAGCACAGGTGGTCAAAGTTCGCACCGATGTGGTGATAAAATGACCCCCGTATACTTCCACCACAACTGTCGGCTATCATTCCATTTGTGATCAATATTGCAAAATCATCATGAATCTTTGACCATCCAGAAACAAATACGATGATCTAAACTTTTCTTAGGTGCTTCATTAGGCCCGCTAAAAAGAGAAACCTTTTTCCGTACATGAATCAGTGTGCTCCATCATCAAAATTATAAGTCTAATCACAGGTACTAGGAAGGAGCGCCACACACGTAACTCCAAATTCAGCTGAGCAAAATACCTTCAGTTTCATCCTTCTTAGATCTCAACCCTCATTTCTAAACATCTATTGTAGTTACAATTAAGGTCATTTGTTCTTTGTTTATTGAGACAGTACCTGGCACTTTTGGCCAAATAAATTTCATTCCTTGTTTCCGGAGGTATTTGGCATTAGATGTTATACGTGAATCTTTTCCTGAACTAAAAAAATCTGCAATTTGAGCAGAGCCGGCAGGGGTGGCCGAGCGGTTCTAGGCACTACAGTCTGGAACCGCGCGACCTCTAAGGTCTCAGGTTCGAATCCTGTCTCGGGCATGGATGTGTGTGATGTCCTTAGGTTAGTTAGGTTTAAGTAGTTCTAAGTTCTAGGGGACTGATGACCTTAGAAGTTAAGTCCCATAGTGCTCAGAGCCATTTGAACCATTTGAGCAGAGCATCTAAGGAAAGATGTCGGACAATGAAACTGCCACTAGGAGATAAATGGTTGAACGTCCAGGAATCTTCACAGAACATAGGGTTGGGAGGCATATATGCTCTGTAAAGTAGGATAGATGGTGACCCGTGGTATCTCTGCCAAAGAGCACAATGGTGGTGCACGCACAAGTGTTCTGGAGCTCGCCGTTCATCGTGCATTGTTGAACACGGAGCTCAGCAGCAGATCACCCCTACGAGTTCACATGTTGACTCAACGACGTGTCAATTACAATTGCAGTTGGCACACGACCAGCGGGATTCGATCGTCGATCAATGGAAACGTTTCGGCTCTTCTGGTGAATCACATTTTTGCTTCACTAGGTCGATGGTCGTCTCCACAGACGCCGTCATCGAGGTGAACGGCGGCTCGAAACATGCAGCGCGGCACGGACGCAGGCTGGTGGGAGTAGTATTATACGACGCATGCATTGGACCTGTGGTTGTAATCAAAGACACGCTGACACCTGCGAACCGTGTGACGGTACGTCACATAAATGGACATTTGGAGAAAGGGAAAGGAAGTTTTTGTTATGAGACGTGTGAATTATAAATCATTTCAAGACTGTGTACGTGTGCGCGATGTATGTCAAATAGTAAAGAACGTAAGTTATTATTATCAAAACACAAATACCGATGTAATTACCCTTGTAACATAGGCCATGAAGATCAGAGACAATGCTTCGATTGATCTAGCTCTCCTGTTTTGTTTCGTCCAGCGGTAGGCCGCCATTGTAGTGCTGTCTGATAATTAACGTAAGTTTCATCCGTATTTTTGAAAAATATAATAGAAATTGTTATTAGAAAGTGTGTATTATTCACTTAGTTGTCACCTCTCACAATTTCAACCATTAATTATAATTAACAAAATTTTTACAGAACTTCGTAGTGCAGGGAGTTCATCTCCCCTAACAGGATTTAGTCGGCCATTACGATGATTGTATTATTTAATTAAAATTTCAAGTCATAATATTAAATATAAATGCGAGAGCCTTCTCAATTTCGATCTTTCATTAATTTCGAAGTTAAAATTAATTTCAGTGTGTTCACTGAGTTCAGTGTGTTTCATTTTGGCCGCCTAACGTCAGACGAGATTCTCTCCAGTTTTGCCTTGCAAATAATGCACAAGAAATATTGAAAATCATTACATTCTGCAATATCTCAGTTACTCTTTATATAATTTGGTACATAAATAACGAGTAGCCCCTGACTTCTTAAGTAATAGACCCCAGTACGTTGTCCTCGATGGTGAGTGTTCATAGGAGGTGAGGGTATCATCTGGAGTGCCCCAGGGAAGTGTGGTAGGTCCGCTCTTGTTTTCTATCTACATAAATGATCTTTTGGATAGGGTGGATAGTAATGTGTTGCTGTTTGCTGAAGATGCTGTGGTGTACGGGAAAGTGTCGTCGTTGAGTGACTTTAGGAGGATACAAGATGACTTGGACAGGATTTGTGATTGGTGTGAGGAATGGCAGCTAACTCTAAATATAGATAAATGTGAATTAATGCAGATGAATAGGAAAAAGAATCCTGTAATGTTTGAATACTCTATTAGTAGTGTAGCGCTTAACACAGTCACGTCGATTAAATATTTGGGCGTAACATTGCAGAGCGATATGAAGTGGGACAAGCATGTAATGGCAGTTGTGGGGAAGGCGGATAGTCGTCTTCGGTTCATTGGTAGAATTTTGGGAAGATGTGGTTCATCTGTAAAGGAGACCGCTTATAAAACACTAATACGACCTATTCTTGAGTACTGCTCGAGCGTTTGGGACCCCTATCAGGTCGGATTGAGGGAGGACATAGAAGCAATTCAGAGGCGGGCTGCTAGATTTGTTACTGGTAGGTTTGATCATCACGCGAGTATTGCGGAAATGCTTCAGGAACTCGTGTGGGAGTCTCTAGAGGAAAGGAGGCGTTCTTTTTGTGAATCGCTACTGAGGAAATTTGGAGAACTAGCGTTTGAGGCTGACTGCAGTACAATTTTACTGCCGCCAACTTATATTTCGCGGAAAGACCACAAAGATAAGATAAGAGAGATTAGGGCTCGTACAGAGGCATATAGGCAGTCATTTTTCCCTCGTTCTGTTTGGGAGTGGAACAGGGAGAGAAGATGGTAGTTGTGGTACGGGGTACCCTCCGCCACGCACCGTATGGTGGATTGCGGAGTATGTATGTAGATGTAGATTTAAATGAGACCCATATTAACAATTACAGTTTGCGTAAGAATACGCAAATTTTCTTTTCTAAATAGCAGCGCTCACGCAAACTATTTATTAGAAGGCGGTGAGTAGCGCGCTGTATTTAAAAAATACTATATCGTACGTACTTCGGGGCAGCCGATGTCCGTACGAGTGTTATCGCGGTATAAGTTAATTAAAAGTCTCATGCTAGCCCACAATATTTAAAGCCACCCCAACCAAAATCATAAAATATATAATTATAAAAATAAAAATATAGACTTATACCGTGATAACCACCTGCATCCCTTCATGCTTGATGTCTTCCGCGACGGCGATGTCATCTTTCAGCAGTATTATTGTCAGAACCGTACCACGATGGTCTGAGAAACATTTACTCAACTCATGTTGATGACTCGGCGACTAAATTCGCCTGATGTAAATCCTATGGAGCCCATCTGAGTCGCTATAGGGCACCATCACCGCCTATAGAAATCAGTAGCCCTTCATTTATGCGAATTACATGACCTGTGAGTAGACATCTAATGCCACATAATTCCACAAAACTACCAACAAACTGTCTGATCCCTGATACGCAGAATCTGTGATATATTTCGGTCCAAAGACACACAAAAAGGCTATCAAGCAGGTGGTCAAATTTTTTGGCTCATCTCTGTATACATGTGAACAAAAAACTAACCAATGGTCTCTTTTGAGAATTAATCGAGTAACGTACATAATATACTTGAAAACACCGATTGCTTTGAAATTAAATTATATCGGTGGATTCTGCACACGATGATTTTAACACACTTTCTAGAATACAATTATAAGTCACTACAGGGTCTCCAACTGCTGCGAAAGAAAATCGGCACTACATGGCGCCATTTAACGTATACTGATGGAACTTTATCTCCAAAATGTATGTATCAAACACCCAACTGAGAACCAGAAGAGAGCTGTAAAAACTTTTGGTGTATGAGTGGTCAAAGTAACCAGGGCGATCAAGGTGTACCCGGTTTATAGTTCTGGTAAATTCAGCCGCAGAACGTCAATGACGAGGATTAGTCACAAAGTTTTAACTATCGCTTCGAAAAATAATATTACTTAATCAATTATTTATTTCCAGGTAAATGTCCGCATTACCGATACATCCTGGAATTCCCACGCCAAAGTCTCCTGGCTCGCTGCTAGGGAAGGCAAGAAGAAGTAAAACAGAAAGTTGAGTATAGTGTGGTAATTCCTTTTCTGCATTTGAAAATTACACGACAGTCCATACTCAATTAGTGGAAATGTAAAACAGCAGCGCACCTTCACATGTCACAGTGGTTAGGTAGCGCAGACGCTTCAATTGTAGTCCGACAAGCCTGAATGACGAAGAATGAAGTGGCAGACCGTCTCTCTATGAAGAACCAGGAATCGCTAGATAACTGGAGGTCCTAGTACTCGAAGATCAGCGTATCATAATCTAGAAGCGAGTTTAAAAAGTGAAAATCAGCCATTGGTCAATTTTGAACATCTTGAACGACATTTTGAACACGACGAAGTCCGCAAACTGCTAGGTTTCACGATTGCTCACACCATTCAAAAAGCACTCGTGTAAGGTCATCCCAGATTTCCTTAGCCGCCTAGTCGTCACACATGAGTGGTCGGTGTATCACTATAGATCCGAGATAATGGAGCAAAGCAAACAGTGGAAACAACTTTCTGGTAAGGGCAACCACAGCTCAAAGACATTATGAATAACAGTAACAACACCCAATAACCATTCTAATTGTCATAAAAGTTATAACAATTAAATAGTTAAGAATGACGAGGTATTTCCAAACGCTTCATAGGTGTATGAAGGTGGTTTATACGCAACTACCGGTTTCACGTCAGTATAGACGCATCTGTCAAGAATACAAATCATTCTGTGAAATTTTTTAAACAGTAGACATACAGAATCATAGCGTTGGCATTCAACAAAAAGCAGTGACAAATATTCGCAACGGTTACACAGGGTATTTCAGGAAGGACTTTACAGATTTAAAAATTCATTTAAATTTATTGAACGAATATATAAAGCTGGGTTTAGTGTTATTTTGTAGGGAACACATCAAGTTTCTTTACCTTAAACTACATATGTTATATGTAGCTTCTGTTGGTTATCCTGCACACATTCCATCGGAAGTAAATTCTCCCCAAACTCGCTGTAGCATTGCAGCTGTAACTTGTTAAGTGGCGACGTAAATTCTTGCTCTTTTAGGTAGAGAAGCCGGCACAGGAAGTACAAACACGATACCCCTGATGGATCCCGACAAAAAAAGTAAAAAAAATTAAGTGATGTCAGGACTGGGAAACGTGGAGGCCATGCAAGACATTTCACATGTGTTGGTTGGTTGGTTTGGGGAAGGAGACCAGACAGCGTGGTCATCGGTCTCATCGGATTAGGGAAGGATTGGGAAGGAAGTCGGCCGTGCCTTTTCAGAGAAACCATCCCGGCATTTGCCTAGAGTGATTTAGGGAAATCACGGAAAACCTAAATCAGGATGGCCGGACGCGGGATTGAACCGTCGTCCTCCCGAATGCGAGTCCAGTGTCTAACCACTGCGCCACCCCGCTCGGTTTTCACATGTGTTACCGAGCACCCTGTTTCTATAGAACATTTACGCCACTCATAAATTTTAGAGCTAGTAGGGGGATCTTTAACGTACTTGGTACGGAAATTACGATGAACAGTTGTAGCCGACTTCGATTTTCAAACCAAAACACAGAGATAGTACCCCCGGGTCCAGTGAAGGCAGCCATCTTTAACGCAACTGCCGCTTGCGCTCCTCACGGTGCGATTCGGCACTAGCGAACTACGCGAAACAAAACTCGATGTATTTCCCTACAAATTAACAGTACAATCACCTCTGTTGGTACTATGAATTAATTTATATGTAGTCTCAAAGTTGTCAAGTCCTTTTTGAAACGCCCTGTACTTCGATAATGTATTGTAGTGGGACAAAGATGAAGGCCTAGCTTTCGGTAAGATAACCACTTTTAAGAGACAAACTACATTACATAACTTTAAGAAAACGATAGTTTATTCCAGATATGAAATGAACAAAAGACATAATTTGCTTTCCATCTGTACCTCAATATTGTAAAATTATGTGAGTGCTATGCAATTGATAAATTAACTTGAATATCATCCTAGTAGCTACCGTGACAATTCAGATTATCAATATTCTATAGGAATTGTAATGTCTCAGTTCTATCTGATTAGTCAAAGTTCAACCTGGGACTCACTATAATGCCTGTATAATGTGTCTTTCTTCCAACACATTTAAAACATTTCCTTTTATATCCTTAAATACAATACGCAAGTTCTTTTCGATGATGTAAATAGTGACCCGTTTCTTTTAGTTGAGCTGCGACAGATGATTTGGGACAGGCGATGTTTAAGTGTTCTTTAAACTGTACATTGAAACTGCACCCACTCTGACCTACATATTTCTGGTAGCAGTAATTCCATGCAATCTCATAAACCCCAGACCCCTTACATTTATTGTATTCAGCCTTATCGTCGTGCTTGTATCTGCTACTAACATCCATCGGAATAAAAAATGCTGGACGAACATTTTTCTTTATTTAGCTTTCTGCCAAAATATTGCGATACACTTCCGAAATAATAACTGGGTCTGACACTATTCTGGCCTGATGGATGTAACGATATGGCTGAACCTAAACAGCTCGCCGAATGGACTGAGCAAGCGAATCTTTTCTTGCTGAGGACCTCTTCATTCATCTTATCCATTAAATCTCTATCGTAACCATTCGATGCCGCTGTCTACTGAATACTTCGGTATTCTTGTTGAAAGACTTCCTTTTAAGCGGTATGCTATGTAAACGGTGGAACAGTGCGCTGTAAGCTGGCTTTTGAACTTAAGAGTATGACGAGAACTGGTAGCAGTAGGCTTCCGAAAAGCATAAAAAAAGAAAGTAGCTCCTTCCAAATGCGGTAAGAGTTTATCCACAGAATGTTAGACTGAAAACAGAATTTCATACTACAGAGAGTTCAGACGATGTACAAACTGGTTACATCATAGTTTGAAACTCTGTTAGGCATAAATACATCATCTACACATCGCAACCACAAAATAATCCTATCGATATGCTCTTGGGATCGGTGAATTTACTGATGTTCAAAGTGTGTCAGGTAGACGTTGGCAAGATAATTAGGCATTGCGAGTCCACTCTCTTGAGTGTACATACAATCTCAAAACTTAAAATAACTTAATTTCAGAAAAGTGTCTAACAACTGTAAAACTTCTACCAACTCACCTCCTGAATTTTCATTAAATGCACGTAAATTCCTGGCTATGATTTCCTGAACACGTTTTGTAAAGATGGTCGAATACATATTTCTGTCATCAAGCCACACCATACTGGTATACTTACCTGTGAATGTTCATAAATTCAGTATTCTCTACTTCGGATTACGATCTGAGCGGGATGCTTGAAGTATTTATTAATATACCCAGCCAACAGTCTTTCTGACTCGTAACCACCACCATTACGAATATTCAAATTGGAAAGACAGGTAAATTATCATTGTGGATTTTAATGGTCGCCCTTACTTTAGGTGCAGAAGGTTTCGTAGAAATGAGAATACGTTTATCAAAAACTTTAGTAGTTTCCAGATGTTTCTTCAGACATGCCACATGCTTTTTACTTTCATCGGTACCCACTATAATAGAATTATTTACCACCAGTTTTTTTAATGCTACGTACAGTAATATTATCATTAAAAGTTATAATTACTTATACCCTCAGATTGTGGAGACACCATGTATTGAGAACAATTTTATTAAGAGCAACCACTATCTCATTTCTTTTAGCAGTAGTTAGAGAATCACCATCTATAACCGACGTTGGATGCGCTACCAGAGAATCCATTTGAAGCTCTGATGCCTATTGGTTAGTATTATGATCTAAACCCTTGTTCAACAATAGTGTTTCTCTTTCATTGAAATTAATCTCAGAGCTATTCCTCATGCGTGATGGAAATTAAAAAATGGTTCAAATGGCTCTGAGCACTATGGGACTCAACTTCTGAGGTCATTAGTCCCCTAGAACTTAAAACTAGTTAAACCCAACTAACCTAAGGACATCACAAACATCCATGCCCGAGGCAGGATTCGAACCTGCGACCCTAGCGGTCTTGCGGTTCCAGACTGCAGCGCCTTTAACCGCACGGCCACTTCGGCCAGCTGAAAATTAAAAATCATACTGTGGGACACTAGTATAGAGACACTGGCAACCGTCGGACAACAGCCTACTCGTATTACTAAGGTGTGTGCCTAATAGATTTTCCTTAACTCGTGTTACGCAACTGTGTAATACTCAAATACTACTCCTATGGTAATTTATAATACTGAGGTAGTGGCGTACAGCGGATTACATTTTATTTTGCGTTCTGTATCTACAATAAACTATGGATTTTTTAAAGTTATGTAACGCGATCCCCAGTCTTCAGTTGTTTTCCTAGTTATGATTTCATCCTTGCAGCTGTTCTTGTGTTTACTTTGTTCTCCTCTTTGGCACCGCAGCCTTCCGCCTTCCAGTGTACTTCTGGCCTCCACGAGCTGCCTACACAACATCGGCCTCTTAGCAATACGGCGAAAGAACGCACATCACAGCAGCTTTTAAGATTCGCTTGTATTGGTTTCATACAGCTGGCGTCTGCCGGATCTTGTGATATATCCTACGGTGTGTTACCCGGTAAGCTATTTTTCAGACTTTTTCCATTCTCGACGTTTCGGTTCCAGGCTAGAATACTAGTTTTTTTAAGGATATTCTCCATGTCCTTATGCTACTTTCCCTAGGCATTAGTCAATTTTTATGTATTTCATCCCCGTTCATAATAGTGTCCCATTTATTATTAGTTTCTCTCTTGCTTTTTTCTAGACCTGGCTCTTTCAGCAGTCACGTTTTGTACTTTTTGACAAGCATCATTTGCGTCTACTTAATTTTATTACGAGAAGTCACTAATGTGGTTTCGCTCTTAGCGTGGATAACTTCCCGAAATCTGGGACTCGGTAATTATTTCTGTACATTACGGTAATGCGTTCCCGTAAGTTACATGAACATTGGCTACGCAGGGGAAGCTCAGGTCTCACACTGTATGAAGGTGCTTTATTCGCAGCTACCAGTTTCACGTTGGTATAGATGCATCTTTATGTTTACCTGTTAAGACGAGGTGATTTACTGAACATCCAAACGTTTGTATCAAGTAAATCATCGTTGGCTACCCCTCGTATGTGCAGAACTACGAACTGAAATCATGTTTCATGGTATGATGGATAAAATAAAGCAAAACGTACCTACTTGAGCCGTGTAGCGAGTATCGATAGCTCGCGCCCGCTCCTGAGTTCCTCAGGTTTTGCTCCAGAGAGCACTAGCCGCTAAGGAGCGCGCTTGGCACTGAGGGCGACAGAGCTTGGACCAGGACATGCTCGCTTGACGAGGCTTCTGCCTCGTCCGAGGCTGCTTCTTCCGACTGAGTCCGGGGTTCGCTACCCACATAACGCGAGCACGCTGGACATGTGGAACGAGAGGGCAGGATGCAGCTGGTAGGGTGGAGCAGCGGGTGACCGACAGCAGCGGCAGTCCGCCTTTAGTAGCTGAGGCAGAAGGCTTTCCGTCTGGCCACGGACACGCAGATCGTGGCCGATTACGCTGGTACCCATAGCACATCAGGTCAGCAGCACCCCGTCAGCCAAGGAGCGGGTTGGAAGTCGTGTGCGCAGCTGCTCTCGGAGGAAAGAACCATCGGCTGCGAGGGCGCGCCGCCTCACCTGAGGGAGTCCGCTGCCACCGGCAGGCCGCTGCCAGTAGACTGTACCGCTATTTTTGATCTGATTTAAATCACGGTCGCTCGGCAGTTTTGTGTCACCCGGATGATGTTATCACGAATTGGCATCCAGTTTTGGCAGGCATGTAGTGAGACACATTTAGTAATTGTCTCACCTGCGTGAAGCTTGTAATGGTTCTTTATTTACGTGACCATTACGGCACTCCAACCCCAGTTCTCGATACCAGTAATATCGTACTACTTTTCTGCGAAGTAACAGACATATTTTTGTGACAATATTCACATTTGGCTTTATTAATGTATAGGTGCTCCAATGTATCGATATATTACAGTGATATGGTTCTTGTGTGTATTCATTTCTGTGAGACTGTCATAATCTTTGACTTACTTGTAATCCTTTTGGCGCGAATGCGAAGAGAGCAGTCTTTGTTTCACTTTGCAGAAGTTGTTATTTCGCTTTGTTAAAGAGCAGTCAAGTCTTGTGTTTGGTTAAAGTGGAAATTAAATATATGAAGATTGATACAAAACTGTTTTCTTGATGATGTGACAATTAAGAAGAAGTATATGTGAATTTACAAGAAGTTTAATAAAAATGTGGATCGTGAATACCAAGTCAAAAATTATTTCTACCATGCCATTGTTCTGGTCTGGGATTGTTTGATCATTAAGAATTTCCTGAAAAACGCGTTTGTTTTCAAATATTGCTAAAATACAGATCTGGACCTTCTAGCAGTCAAAGTGGAATCACCCTAGAACCAACAAGATGAGCCATAACAACTTCCACGAAATCTACGTGGGAATCCATTCAAGATAAGTGCCAAAATTATTGACTTTTTTACAGTGACTTCATTATTTCCATTCTGACGATCCCATCTACAGTCAATAGCTTTATTGTTGCCCGATTATGCGAACATATGCTGCGTGAGCAACATTATTAATCTAGTTTATAACCTACTTTGCAAGTGGTTGTATTGTTAGAAGCTGCAGTTCTGTGTTTAGACTAAATATGTATTAATTCTAAAGCACTCAGAGGTTCAGCGTTTGACCTATAGTACGACTCAGTCTCTCGTGGTACATATTTGTCAATGGGTTTTATTCTTGTTTCCAGTCTTTAATAATTTTCTCTGAGGGTTATTTAAATTGTGTTGTTGTTGCATGCCTAACATTAATTCTACCTTTTTATGTAACATGGCCCCAAGTCGAAACTAGTTCGTGTGCTATTAATAATCTTTTCTGCGAATTATGTTTTGGTGCTAGGGCAGCAAACTGTGATCCCATTGAGGGGTTGTTGTTCAATTGTAAATTTTACCGGACGTTATTGAACTGTCTGTGTTCATTCATTTAACTGTAACAGTGGGACGTTACCTTGCAAACTTGGCATCGCCTGTTACTTGAATTCTATTGATTATGTTCTTTTGAGGAAATGCTTTGAGAGTACTATATGCCACCACCTTCATAATGAGCCTTTTAGAAGAATGTGTTATTCAATCTCCGGTCAACTCATATGTATCTTTAAATTGTTTGCTTTAGTAACAGTCTCAGTTGGCCTCTCTATTTGCCTATATGTCTTAATATATGTTTGCATATATGTTTAAGAAGTACCCAGTACTTGCGTTACCCGACCAATGTGTTCGTTGGCGACTCCAGACTATAGGGCGACGTCGGGGTTTGATTCCTGTCTCTGTGTCACTGGGGAGTGGGCTGACCGTATTGAAGCAGACGGTCTTTTATCTTATTATTTATGCCTTCAAGCAGTGGGTAATTTAATAAATTGTGTTATTCTTTAGAATTATGTTCAGTTTCCTCTTGTCCTGTCCTATTCCCTTTGTAGTGTAATAAATATCGTAACTTTTGTACTTATTCACATTTTTGTACACCGTCACGATTTTTCCTTTGCATTGCACTTTGATGATCCAAATAAACTATTTTTCCCAGCTTCCTAGTCCTCGACAGCTTATCACCCACCCTACTAATCTGTACCTTCATCTGATGAAGGTTTTCCGTTAATTTCTGTTCTCATCAATGTACTCAATGACCCGCATGAGATAGCGTTACACGGCAAGATTCGCCTAAGCGTCTCACCCCAGATAATTCCTGAACAATTGAAGACAATCTTTTTTTAATCAGATTAGTTGTATGAAAATCATCACTAAAAGACATACGGTACATTTTCACAACTATATTAACTACCGAAACATTGGTATGAATTACACTTTTCTGAACAGAACTATAATAATTTCTGATGTTAGCATCAGAGTTCTTAAAGAGACGAGTTCAACTACCTTTCACTCTTAAAAATCCGATTAAAGTTTCGGAGACATTAAAGTTTTTAGAAATTTACCTGTTTATAATTCAAACCGATTGATGTCTTACGCATTAGAGTGAAACGCCGTTCAATTCTCTCTTTTCCAGGTACGACACTAGCAGCAAAAAACTTTCAAAGTTCCATTTGAGAAAGCAGAGTTCATGCCGACACCTCTGTAATTAATACAGCTATTAAAACACGGTTACAATACCTTAAACGGTTCCTGAAAAATTCAAGGTGAACGGCTTAGTGGAACTGCTCCATTTGTCCTGCGTAAATTTTTTCTAGATATCAGTATTATTTACTATTCTTATGTATCCTCCCTCACTTTACAGTTAAGCACGAGACTATCTTTTCTTCTCCTACTCATAATTCACCAGTTCATTCTTAATTGCCATATCTCTAGACCTGTTAGTACGCAGGCGGTTTCAGCAGTTATTACAGTGTTCCTTATTCTCGTCTAAAAGGGGATGTCACTCGAGAAAGTTAAAATTAACATCTGACGGCCCTAAGAAATAGGTCCTGTTTTGAAATTTTCCTTCGGATCCTTCATTGCTCCTTCAGTATACAAGTTGATAAACACTACCGCTAAACTAAAAAGCCTGGCATGAACTCGTACCATTTTTCTACTGTTGAGATTCTACTGTCATTTTTTATATAATATAGATTACTTGGCTGTGATGCTTGCAACTTTCCGAACGGTTTCATCATCATTATCATCAGCATACATTTGAAATCCACTGTTGGGTACAGACCTGATCTAAATTTTTCCCTGCCTTACCATCTATACTTCATAATGGAAGCGAGAATTACAAAAATTAAAAATTCATTCATAAGAGATTTTCACCTGCAAAAAGCATTCGATGGTATATAAATTAATGCAACGTTCTCGATACGTAATTACCGCCATAGGGGAATTAAGGTAATATACAATACTAGTGAATCCGACAATGCTTCCCTGTTGTAAAGTATGTGTGAAAATTCGATACTGTTCCTAACATCCTTCCCTTCCCGTCTCTCTGTCCATTTCCTCCTCCTCCTTTATCTTCTCTCCCTTTCTTTTTCTGTCCATCTTCTCTTTCCCCCCTCTCTTCCTGTAACCTTAAGCCTTGTTAACTGTTATTGCAAACAAAACCTTGATTGGGAGCAAAAGTCTCTTAAAATGAATGGGTCTGTCGGTTTGGGTTATCGGCATACGAGCTATGACAGAGAGATCAGTAAACAGGTAGCAACACATAGCTAGCCGTAAATGTAACTTCTCTGTTTTGACAGAAAGAAAACAAAGGAACGCCTTCTTATGTGTACTATGTTTCTGTACAATGACATAAAAGGAGAAAGAATATGGTTATATGGGAGAAGTCGTTTGTCTAATGGTTTAACTCCCTCCCCACCTGTCCTAGTTAAAACTGAGCGTGAGAAAGAAAACGGAGCAGCACACTTCGATAGTACAGCATAGCATTTCCCTTCTCGTAGTAGGTTTTCCAAGAAAACGTGTGTATTTTTGTCTATAAATTGCACCCGATATCCGACTGGGTGCTTATTAGAATATCGTATAAGAATTTGAAGTAAGTTGGCGAAGTACAGGGTGTACATAAAGTCCAGGAACACTTTCAATTATTTATTGCACAAGAACTAAACATTGTAGAGATGTCATACATATTGCATTTTAAAGAGAAACTCTGAAAGGTTTTTTTTTCCAAACGTTCTATATGCGAACCATGAGTGACCCGGCAGACGTCATACGGTAATGGAATTCTTGCCTAGAGGTGGTCTATGCACCAGACCGTTAATGTGTCACCACAGAAAAAAGTCGCACGGAGTGAGATCTGGTGGTCGGGGAGGCCATTTCATGAAACAGCAGTCCCCCTCTGTAGCATGACCGATCCATCGTTGGGGTACCCATGAACTTCACGATGGAAATTGGGTGGACCCCCATCCTGCTGAAAGATGAACGAAGAGTCCGACTGCATTTGAGGCATCAGCCATTGCTACAATATGTCCAAGTAGGAATATCCAATGACAGTGCTCTCGGCGAAGAAAATTGGCATGTACAGTTTTCGACGTGACAAGGCACAAAAAAAATTACCTTTGGGGAATCACACCCAAAATCAATGCATTCGTGTGGATGCTTTCTACCCCAGATTCGACAATTATGCCTGTTCACTCTCCCATTTGTGTGAAAAGTGGCTTCATCGCTAAAAATTAAGCGATCAACAATACCATCCCCATCCTTATTCAATTGTTGCAACTGTGAACAAAACTCAAAACTCTTGTCAACGTCGTCGTCATTGAGCTTCTGCACTAGCTCCAATTTCAGTGGTTTCATACACAGCTTCTGTTGCAAGACTTTCCACACTGTCATTGGAGCCATTTCGAGTTCACAGGATGCACGACGCAACGATTTCTTTGGACTCCTTATGAATGTCTCTCGTATGCGCTCCACATTCACTTCAGTCACACTGGGACGTCCTCTTCTCTTTACCGGGCACAAGCAACCCGTCGTAGCGAATTTGTTGCGCCAATGGTAAATGGCCTTCCTTGTTGGTGGCTTCTTAAAATACTTGGTTCTAGTAGCACACTTGTTTTTGTCGAACTCCAACACACAGAAAGCTCGCTCCACATGTTTGCGACTAGCGTTGACTATCGGTTGATTACCAAACTACGCTGTGGCGGTATACATGAAAAAACTTTCAGGGTATCTCTTCAAAATGACGTATGTATGATATCTGTACAATGTTTTGTTCCTTTGCAATAAATGATTCAAATTGAACCCAGACTTTATGTACACCCTGTACTTTCCGAGCTTTTTGCTAACAACGTTTCCCTGTTACAGTGGTTCCCAACCTTTCTGAGACAGTTACCTCTGAATGTAATCAGGTATTATCTAGTACGGTACCGCGGCACCAGCACTAGCATCATCTATATTATAGCCTAGATAATTTACAGTGAAAAAATTTGTTCTTTGAACGCTACTAGTTTTTGAGACATCAATAGATAAATAATTTTTAGTTTTTGTAGGTGTTTTATTAAACCACTACTTTTCTTAGAACAATCAAGCGATTCTCAGATCGTCGTGAGAGCTACCAAGATCTCCTTCTGGGAAAATAAAGCTAACTATCCACATTAAAGTGTACACATGTTACAACACATGCTTCCTCTGTACAACTTCTACCACTAGTGACACAACTTTACCCATACCCTGCATCCGCATTTCAAATCTCGCAAACTAAACTCAGTGCACTACATTAATTGCTCATAAATCACTTCCTCACTTTAGACTTTAATTTCTAATTGAGAGAGATTGGAAAACTTCACGCTGTCAATGTTTTGTGCCTGACCACAATCGCTTACCAATATCTACACTTAACTGTCAAAAGCCATGGGGTACCTCCTAATACCGTGTCGGACCTTCTTTTGGCCGGCGTAGTGCAGCAGCTCAACACGCCATGGACTCAACAAGTCTTTGGAAGTCCCCTGCAGAAATAATGAGCCATGCTGCGTCCATAGCCGTCCATAATTGAGAAAACGTTGCCGGTGCAGGATGTTGTGCACGAACCGGCCTATCTGTTACGTCCCGTAAATCAATGGGATTCGTTTCTGGCGATATGAGTGTCCAAATCATTCGCTCTAACGGGTAGCTGACCGTAACCATTTCCCGTCAATGATTGTTCCAGTTGGACAAGAGGAACCAGTCCGTTCCATGTAAACACAGCCCACACCATTATGGAGCAACCTCCACCTTGCGCAGTGCTTTGTTTACAAACTGGATCCTTCGTTTCATGAGGTCTGCACCAAACGCGAACCCTAAAATCAGCTCTTAAGAACTGAAATGGGAATCTTCTGAAAAGACCACCGTTTTCCAGTCGTTTGGCGTCCAGCCAGTTTGGTCACGAACTCAGAAGAGACGCTGCAGCCGATGTCGTGCTCTTAGCAAAGGCATTCGCGTCAGTCGTCTGCTGCCATAGCCCACTGACGCCACATTTAGCTGCACGGATACGTTCGTCGCGGTACTGCTTGTCTGTTAGCGCTGGCAGCTCTACACAAACGCTGCTGCTCTCGGTCGTTAAGTGAAGGCCGTCGGCCACAGCGTTGTCCGCGGTTAGAACTAATACCTGAAATTTGCTGTATAAGAATACTGAATTCACCAGTTATTTCAAAAATGGAATGTCCGATGCTTCTAGCTCCAACAACCATTCCACGATCAAAGTTGTTTAGTTCGCGTCGTGCGCCATAATCACGCAGGAAACCTTTCTAGGTGAATCACCTCCGCACAAATGATAGCTCCGCCAATGCACTGCCCTTTCACAGCTTATGTACGCGAAACAAGCGCCATCTTTATATGTGCACATTGCTATCCCATGGCTCTTTTTTTTACCCCAGTGTATGTCTACACTAACAATAAAAATGTAAAATTGTCCTGCCTGTGTGTGTTAGTTTGAAAAGGCTGATCTCCGAAATTGCTGGACGAATTTTCGTGGAATTTTCACATGTGACTTGAGAGCAGCTTTGGAGCGACGTACAGCCTTTATTTCATAAAAATAGGAACGTGAGAAAAAAAGATATTGTAATTTACTCTTTTATCTAAACTCGAGTGTTCACAAGGCGACTGTATGAATGTCCTCTCACCGATTTCATTTGTATTGGCAGGGCGTGTAGGGCACGACTGGGACTCCAATACATGTAAACAGTAAGGCGCAACTCTCAACCGTTTTCGAGAAAATCGTGTTTCAAAATTTTGGAGCAAAGTCTGGTGATCAGGAACATTACGCCAACACCCCTCCTACAACAGCACAGGGTGTGCCCAAGCAGTTACCCACCAAAATGCTGGCCACGGTCGGTGTTGTTAATATCTGACAAAAAAACGGTGTATTCAACGAGGCAAGGGGTTTTGGACTGTTGGTCAGTCCTCTTAATTGATAACCTTACACTCAGAGGAAACTATCGAATTTAAATTTCTTGCAAGGAAATCTTAATATGCAGGCTCGTCTTGATGTGTTTTGTAAAAATGCTCTCATCAACTCGTTATCGATACATTATTCAGTCAGTACACGAAACCAGAGCAACAAAAGCCCACTGCTGTGAGCAAATAGCGGCTGAGTATATGGGTGGATGGCTTTAGAAAACATGCAGGAAGGCCCATAGCGAAATAATTATTTTTTTCGAGACATCAGTGTCTTTGCGTCAGTTTTCTGGCTGGTGGTCATGGTGTTCTCCGATTTTCTCTCGTATACCAATCTTTTCTTCTTAGAGTAGTATTTATACCGAAGGTCCTGAACGCTGTATCTGTTGGTGGTCCAATATTATTGTTTCCTCTGAGTTCTGTACAAGTTGTTTTTTTCTCAGATATTCCAACCATTCTGCTTTGTCGAACACGTTTTATGGGTCGGCAACTCCTGTGAAAGTATGTAGGTTGTTTCTAGGTTTTTCATTCATCAAGCACTAGGTGATAAGTCCGTTATAGCCCCGGTATTTATTTTGCCAGTTTCCTGTGAGAAACGGAAACAAAAAATGAACTATACTTGTAGTGTAATATCGAAATAATTTCGTTTCCATGCATTCGCGAAAACACCTTTGAAATTCAAAAGCTGTCGTAGAGAAAAACATGCATAACGCACAAAATATGGAAGTACAGCTGCTTCACATGTCGAAAACGCGATTTTGCAGAGGTTTCTATGGCAACGCCTCTTTATAGCTCCACCTACTGTTTTCGCCTACAGTGATCTACGCTTCGCAGTTGAAGGCTATCGAAACCGCTGCCAGGTCTCAGGGATTTCGTTAAGTTAACTCAACTGTAGGATTGCCTCAATAGTAAACAATAAATGTATTTAAACTTCGTGAATGATGCGGTATTCTTTCAGGCATCTCAGTGTTTACGACAATTGAAATATTTATCGTAAAATGATATATTTGTGTACGTAAATTTAGCGGCATATGTTGATACTGTCCGCGAAATATGTCGGAACAGTTAGTATCAAAGAAGATATAAATTTAAACGTCATGCATGATGCGGCAATTATTCACGTATCTCAATGTTTACGATGTGATAACTCCCGATCCATACAATGACATAATTTTGTAGATATGTCAATAATCATCATCATCATCATCATTTAAGACTGATTATGCCTTTCAACGTTCAGTCTGGAGCATAGTCCCCCTTATAAAATTCCTCCATGATCCCCTATTCAGTGTTAACATTGGTGCCTCTTCTCATGTTAAGCCTATTACTTCAAAATCATTCTTAACTCAATCCAGGTACCTTCTCCTTGGTCTACCCCGACTCCTCCTACCCTCTACTGCTGAACCCATGAGTCTCTTGGGTAACCTTGCTTCTCCCATGCGTGTAACATGACCCCACCATCTAAGCCTGCTCGCCCTGACTGCTACATCTATAGCGTTCATTCCCAGTTTTTCTTTGATTTCCTCGTTGTGGACACCCTGCTGCCACTGTTCCCGTCTACTATTATCTGCAATCATCCTAGCTACTTTCATATCCGTAACGTCAACCTTATTGATAAGGTAACCTGAATCCACCCAGCTTTCGCTTCCATACAAGAAAGTTGATCGAAAGATTGAACGGTGCACAGATAACTTAGTCTTGGTACTGACTTCTTTCTTGCAGAAGAGAATAGATCATAGGTGAGCGGTCACTGCATTAGCTTTGCTACACCTCGCTTCCAGTTCTTTCACTATGTTGCCATCCTGTGAGAATACGCATCCTAAGTACTTGAAACCGTCCACCTGTTCTAACTTTGTTCCTCCTATTTGGCACTCAATCCGTTTATATCTCTTTCCCACTGACATTACTTTCGTTTTGGAGATGCTAATCTTCATATCATAGTCATTACATTTCTGATCTAGCTCTGAAATATTACTTTGCACACTTTCAATCGAATCTCCCATCACAACTAAGTCATCCGCATATGCGAGACTGCTTATTTTGTGTTCACATATCTTAATCTCACCCAGGCAGTCTATTGTTTTCAACATATGATCCATAAATAATATGAACAACAGTGGAGACAGGTTGCAGCCATGAACTCAATTTACCGTCATCTCTAACTGCTGCCTGACTATCTATGTAAAGACCTTTAATTGCTTGCAAAAGTTTGCCTCCTATTCCATAATCTCGTAGAACAATGTGTGTGAAAAATGTTGCGAATATAGTTGCTAGCAAATAAGTAAGAAATTTAAACACCATGCATGGTGCGGCAATTTATCACGCATATCAGTGTTTATGATGTCATATCTCGGAAAACATAATAGGTACGTAGTTCTTACCCCGACAGCGATTGTTGCCTGCTAGAAGGAGATATGTGTACGAAGTCTGGTTGAAATCGGTCCAGTGATATAGGAGATGCGGAACATACGTACGTACTCATACATACATCCATATTTGTAATACGTATGGGTTAGTAGCATTATAAAGGATTAATAAAGTTTGTGTGTGTGTGTGTGTGTGTGTGTGTGTGTGTGTGTGTGTGAGTGAGTGAGTGTGCGCTCGCTTCTGAGAGGAGATGGAGAGAAAGAGAGGGCGTGGAGCAGCGGACGTTTAGCGCTGGCAACTGTGCCGGCGGCGGAGCAGCCCGTCGCTAATCCGGCCACGCCGCCACATAGCGAGCCGGCCGCTCCGAGCTGTCAGGCTGTGGCAGGCCTGGTCCTCGCGAGAGCCCGCCGAGTCAAAGACCGGCCGCCCCCGCCGCCCCCGCCGCCCCCGCCTCCCACGTATGCTGGAGACGCGCCGCCCTCATTAGGTGAGCCGCCTGTGTAAACGCTGCCCCGCCTGCTCTGATAAGTTGGGCGCCGCTTGTTTTCCCGAGATTAAAAGCCTCGCTTTTTTCGCCGGATGCCGACATCAAAGTCGTATCTTTGTGCGAGCGCGCTCGGCTTTTAGCATATTTTGCTGGTCGATTTACCCGCTGCAATTGCTTTCAGATCCGAGGCCAGTACGGATAAAGGGTCTTTCTCTGCCACAAAGCGCACCGTCACGTCATTTCGCGTACGTTCTGTTTGACTTTCCTTTCGTTGCCTGAGTCCTCTATTAATCTTCATTTGCAATCTCAGCTACTGGGAAATTCGTAACAGCGCGAAACCTCATTTCAACAACTCATTTTACAGTAGGTCTGACGTATAATTGGTTTGCCTTTATCAACAGTAGTTGAAGCTTCGGGAGTCAGATACTGGGACGAAATATTGTAATATTTTCTAGAAGCTAGCTCTGAACTTAATATTTGCCGTCAATAACAACTGTGTAACATAGGATATTATAAAACATACTTTACAACTTTACCATAACTTCATCTTCAATCAATGTAAAAATGATATCTTTGATTTGTCTCATGTACTAACAAACTAAATTATTTTACATATGTTGCAGGTAATTGAACATAGGTCAGGTGCATGTTTAAGGAGATACGTTAGAATAAAATAACATTTTTTTTAATTCTATTTATTTGGTCTCTAGTTCCCAGCGTTATTGAATACGTCTGCAAATTACATATCCACTTTTTACATTTGCAGCGAAGTTTAGATATATTCTACACTTTTTAATTAGTTACATATGATTAATCCAAATAAGACAAACATACAAATTTTCTTATTATTATTACTATTATTCTTTCTGTATTATCTGATATAACACACTGATGTTCAGCATGTTAATAACTGACTCTCTGCCTCGTGATGACTGGGTGTTGTGTG
The DNA here is from genome assembly GCF_021461385.2 of Schistocerca piceifrons. Taxonomy (NCBI): domain Eukaryota; kingdom Metazoa; phylum Arthropoda; class Insecta; order Orthoptera; family Acrididae; genus Schistocerca; species Schistocerca piceifrons. Next base: position 664,278,837 of record NC_060138.1, read on the forward strand.
ATGTCCTTAGGTTAATTAGGTTTAAGTAGTTCTAAGATCTAGGGGACTGATGACCATAGATGTTAAGTCCCATAGTGCTCAGAGCCATTTGAACCATTTTTTAATAACTGACAGTCGTATTTCTCGCATAATAATTCTGTAGCATCGTCATTGGAAATACATAACTATTGGCCCTGGAGATTTACACACGCACAAATAATCAGTTATAAAATGAGTATGGGCAGTTTCTGTTTATGATATCAGTTGGCAGGTGTGCAACTATGGAGTCAATAAAGAAATTCGCTTTCTGTGGCTTCGTGTCTTCACATATCAGAATTTGGAGACGAATATGCGTTTCTTATCAGCATCTTGCAGTGTGGACATACAGAACGCGAATATCGCCCACTACTATAATAATACAAAAGCGGCATAACAACATTGTGTAGAGATGTAATATTGATCAGTAACACAAAATCGACCAGTGTAGACCAAGTGCTACGATTATCCAATTATTTCACCATGGACGTGTCTCCAGACGATTACCAGCACAGTCACATTATAAAATGAAGACAAATCACGAAATGCTGCATGCGCTTGCTTTTGGATATTCTTTTTTTTTCGAATCATGCGATTATCACCATGGTGTCTGTTTCTCTTCCGTCTCTTGGAGCGAGGTGTATCTGAAGCTATAGGTTCCCTGGACTTTTTTGCCGACTTTCCTTACTATCTTGAAGATTTTTAACTGGCGGTATGTTAAACAAGCCGGCCACTGTGGCCGAGTGGTTCTAGGTGCTTTAATCCGGAACCGCGCTGCTGCTTCGGTCGCAGGTTCGAATCCTGCCTCGGGCATCGATGCGTGTGATGTCCTCAGATTAGTTAGGTTTAAGTAGTTCTAAGTTTAGGGACTGATCATCTCAGATGTCCCATAGTGCTCAGAGCCATTTGAACCATTTTATGTCAAATAACATATTAACAAAACTGTCCACGGAATCGATCAAGTAAATTTAATTTGAGCTTGGTGAAGGCAAAGCTACACTCTAGATCAGAGGTAACATGTTACACATAGCGTCTATCCCCTGAAGAGGACTGAAGTTAAAAATGATGATTTTTATCTACATTTGTGAAAAACAAATTAAATTTAAAAAACTTTTAATGACTAGACCGCATTTTTAGTACGATATCTAGTTTCACTTGCTTTCTACAGCCATCTTAAAAGAGTCCAAACCGTAAAGCAGCAGTAAATACGCAGTAAAAACTACCATCATTAGCTGTAACCATGTAATTACGCTCATTCGTATTGGGTGTCGACAACATTATGACATTATTTAGTTACAAACTTCTTCATCAGCGAGCCAGGTTGTAAGCTATAACCTCGGAACATGGCGGTAATAAAGAAGACGAATGGGCAACTGCATTAGTCACTAGGCATTAAAAGTACTTTAAATTAAAAAGTTTTTATTTTATAAATTACATTAACACTACCGTCCACTCCCTGCCAATGTCTGCTTTACTGTCAATTTTTTGAGTTGTACCAAACACAGTTTACCACATGACACTAATTAAATAAAATTTTGTTGCCTTGTGAAATTTTCAAACACCTTTTCCATTCCCATGCACGTACGAGCATTTTACATTCTTCGTACGTGTTCCTCATCGAGAAGATTTCGTAGAAACAAATATTTCATTCGCATTAAAATCTAATTCTAAGTTCTACTCACCACTAAGTAATGAGTTAAACAGCAAAAAAAATGGTTCAAATGGCTCTGAGCACTATGGGACTCAACTGCTGAGGTCGTTAGTCCCCTAGAACTTAGAACTAGTTAAACCTAACTAACCTAAGGACATCACAAACATCCATGCCCGAGGCAGGATTGGAACCTGCGACCGTAGCGGTCTTGCGGTTCCAGACTGCAGCGCCTTTAACCGCACGGCCACTTTGGCCGGCGGTTAAACAGCCTCATTACAAAATGGGTAACGGTTGCTGATACATGTGTGCGTCCAAGTTACTTAACTCACTAGAACGGTTTCTGATGCAGTCGTCACTTTCTTTGTGTTCATATGGCGTCTCTGAATTATATTATTCGTTACAGAAGAGAAATAAACACAGTACGAATGCCAGATTGTTGATACATGAAAAACAGTTTCTTCACCATATGTCTTAAGAGAATACATTGATTTCAGATTTTAATTAATTCTTGCGTCCTTTTAAGGTGCATGAAGATGGAGTCATTTGTCTCAGAAATAGACAATACGTAACTCAGTAAATACATCTGAGTAAAAAAAAAGAAATGAGATAGTGGGTATCAAAAATATTTATTTTTCCTTTCTAGCTAGCAACCTCGCCGTCTTCCATCACCATGGAAGCTGCAAGACAGTTTACCCGCTGCATCCTTCTACAGTTTTATGCGAATAAAGACGTCATTTCATCAACATGATCCCCGTCGGTTCTTTTCTCCTCCCTTGCCTTGTGTCTGGATAAAGCCCAGAAATTTCCTCATTCGTTCACTGAAATAGGGAACGAAACCGCACGGTTTGGACCAAATGCCAGAGAGGTCAAAAATGTGAATTTGTGTCTTTTGGAAACAGCGCTGGTCGAAATACAGACCTGGAGAGCAAAACATCAGAAGAATATACTGTAGAAATGTGAGAAGTCACGGTGCGGATATTGATAAAAATTAAGATGACAGAGAAATCGGAAAACGAAGATGTATTATCTATATGATCATCGAGATCATATTAATTTCTCAGTGATTAAAGAGGAAGAGATGACACAAAGTATTCCATGGGAAAATGAAGATCAGCTCGTAGCGACAGTTGCTGGAGGTACAACACGTTCCAGTCACATTAATGTGACCACAGCCTATAATGGACGTCAACGTGCAATAACCACTCACAAACAGCAGGTGGTAGCACTAGCAGTGAAGGGTATATGAAACGTATGACGTTTGGAAGAACTCCGTTCACAGCTGGTAAAATTGTTGTTTATTAAAACACGACCGGTTTCACACATGGCTCTGAGCACTATGGGACTCAACTGCTGTGGTCATAAGTCCCCTAGAACTTAGAACTACTTAAACCTAACTAACCTAAGGACAGCACACAACACCCAGCCATCACGAGGCAGAGAAAATCCCTGACCCCGCCGGGAATCGAACCCGGGAACCCGGGCGTGGGAAGCGAGAACGCTACCGCACGACCACGAGATGCGGGCCGACCGGTTTCGCCCCTTTAAGCCGCATCATTAGGTGAACACACATGGTAAAAAGCAAACTACAGTGTCACGACATAATGTGGATATTGAAATTAGTAAAGAAATTCTAAAACACACACACACAACGTTAAAAGGTCATAGGCATACCCATCACTCCCAGTCAAAATTTGCGTTTCAGAGAATATCGTCAATACCATAGCGAGCGAAATGTAAAGAAGAATTGCCCCATTCTTTAAAATTTGACTGCATCTAAATACAAAGATAAAATACTTTATAGTGAGTGGAAGGTAAAAAAAATTTTTGATTCAAAAAGAGAAGCTCGACTGGTGATATGAATTGTCACTGCTAATACGATTAGTCGCAGCACACGCATATTAGTACGTGGACAGAATCAGGTGGCAGTTGGGTTGGGGTCGTTTTGAGGGAGGAAACCAGACAGCGAGGTCTCATCGGATTAGGAAAGGACGGAGAAGGAAGTCGGCCGTGCCCTTTCACCATCCCGCCATTTGCCTGGAGCGATTTAGGGAAATCACGGGAAACCTAAATCAGGACGGCCGGACGTGGGATTGAACCGTCGTCCTCCCGAATGCGAGTCCAGTGTGTTAACCACAGCGCCACCTCGCTCGGTCAAATGGCAGTGTCTTACCAATGTGACAGCAGAGCAGCTCAGCGCAGGACATGGCAGAAGCGGCAGGTACGAACGACAAAGAGAGATTACCTGGCTGGCGGAACGGAAACTACCCATGTTAACAGTGTAACGTCATGTACTTACGACTAGGAGGGCTGGGTCGCTACCTTTACAAGCGAAAACAATACAGAATTTTATTACGTACTAGCACCTAATCATACAAACAATCAAAATTAGCCACAATGCTATGGTGCTTTAATTCCAACTGGTTATTCAGCGTGAATTGAGGTTTATATGTTTAAAGATTTCCTCTTCCCCTAATATATTGAAAAAATGGCTTTTTTTCTTTTTTGTGAAGCATTTTTAAATTTTGTGAAGACCTGTGATGCTCTGGCCCTCATCGCGTAAGCGCGTTGTTGATGAAAATCGCATTAACAGAGCACTTATACATCACAAAAAAAGAAAAAGGCCGTATTTTGAATATATTAGAGGAAATGGAAATTTTTAGACATAAAAAAATTCCTTCATGGCTTTCAACAATTGCAGTTGCCCAGAAAAATAGTTTGTTATACAAAACGTGTCAGGGGGCCGTGGAAAGCAGTCCAGTAGTTTTAGTGCGATTTATCTGACGCCCAAAAGGTCTTGGCTTTCGGGCCAAGGATGGAAGCATCTCCGAAATGGCTTAGTTTGTAAATTGTTCACGTGCCGCCGTGGTTAAAGTACACCATGAATGGAAAAGTGGCGCCAGCCAAAACCGGCACCGAGACAACTCTGGTGCACCACACATGACAGCAGTGAACGACGACAGCGGCTTAGTGTACTGGCGGATAGGTGTGCAACTGTAGAGCAACGGAACGCGAAACGAGCGTTCAGCGAACGTTGCTGCTTATGGACCTCCGCAGAGGCGCCTGGTTCATGTATACATACTGACTGCTGTTCATCAGCGACCAAGGTTAGAGTTTACAAACCAGTAACGCAACTGGACCCCACTGAGTGGCGAGAGGTGACATTTTCAGATGACCGTTGACGTTTAAGTCCGAAACCAAACACACTGCAAGAAACGTTGGAAGTGCCCAAGGCGCAGCAGGGAGCGTTAAGGTATGGGGAATGTTTTAGTGGCATTCGCTGGATGATACGGTCATTCTGAAAGGCACATTGAAGCAACACAAGTATTCATCTGTCCATGGAGACCATGTCCATTTCTACATGCAATTTGTTTTTCCTGAGTATGATGTTGTCTACCGGCAGGACCATGTCACGTGTCACACAGTTCTAGGTTCGCGTGTGTCGTTCTAAGTGCACCACGGTGAGTATACTGTACTCCCGTGGGCACCAGATCCTCGAATTTAAACCCAATCGAGAATCTGTGGTACCGCTTCGATTGGGCTGTTCGCGCCATGGATCCTCAACCGAGAAATCTAGCGCAGCTGGCCACAGCATTGTGGTACTAAGTTTTAATTATTTTTACCATTTACACACTGACCTACAGAATTTTCCCTGCCAAACCCAACTCAGACTTAACTTATTCATTTATTACCCACAATATATACACATCAAAAAAAGTTTTGCACCACCTCGGTTCCAACAGTTCCGGAACCTGTACAGAAAATTGGAATGGAGATCGCCATAAACATCATTTCCGCCCTTGCTCATGGAAACCACACATTCCATGTTGTACCACCATACAGCGAGACCTTCAGAGGTGGTGGTGCAGATTGCTGTACAAACCAGTACCTCTAATATCCAGTAGCACGTCCTATTGCATTGGTGCATGCCTGTATTCCTCGTGGCATACTATCCACAACTTCATCGTCACTGTCGGTCCAGATTGCCCCACTCCTCAACATCGATTCGGCGTAGATCCCTCAGAGTGGTTGGTGGGTCACGTCGTCCGTAAACAGCCCTTTTCAATCTCTTCCAGGCATCTTCGATAGGGTTCATATATGGAGAACATGCTGGCCACTCTAGTTGAGCGATATCGTTATCCTGAAGAAAGTCATTCACAAGCTGGCACGATGAGGGCGCGAATTGTCGTCCATGAAGAGGAATGCCTAGCAAATACCGGTATGCTGCCAATATGGTTGCACTATCGTTCGGAGGACGGAATTCTTGTATCGTACAGCCATTACGGCGCCTTCCATGACCACCAGCGACATACGTCAGCCAAACGTAATGCCATCCCAAAGCAGCAGAGAACCTCAACCTTGCTGCACTCGCTGGACAGTGTGTCTAAGGCGTTCAGCCTGACCGGGTTGCCTCCAGATACATCTCCAACGATTGTCTGGTTGGAGACATATGCGACACTCATCGGTGAAGAGAACGTAATGCCAATCCTAAGCGATCCATTCGGCATGTTGTTGGGCCCATCTGCACCGCGCTGCATAGTGTCTTGGTTGCAAAGATGGACCTCGCCATGGACGCCGGAAGTAAAGTTGCGCATCATGCAGCCTATTGCGCACAGTTTGAGTTATAACACGACTTCCTGTGGCTACATGAAAAGGATTATTCAACATGGTGGCGTTGCTGTCAGTGCTCCTCCGAGCCACAATCCGTAGGTAGCGGACACCCTGTGCAGCGGTAGCCCTTGGGCCGCCTGAGTTAGCCATGTCGTCAACAGTGCCTGTCTCTCTGTATCTCCTCCATGTCCGAACAACATCGCTTTGGTTCACTCCGAGACGCCTGGACCCTCCCCTTGTTGAGAGTCCTTCCTGGCATAGAGCAACAATGCGGACGCGATCGAACCGCCGTATTGACCGTCTAGGCATCGTTAAACTGCAGACAACACGAGCCACGTACCTCTTTCCTGGTGGAATGACTGGAACTGATAGGCTGTCGGACCCCGCCGTCTAATGGGTGCTGCTCATGCATTTTTGTTTAAATCTTTGGGTGGGTTTAGTGACATCTCTGAAGAGTCAAAGGGACTGTGTCTGTGATACAATATCAACAGTCAACGTCTGTCTTCAGGAGTTCTGGGAACTGGGGTGATGCAAAACTTTTTTTGATGTGTGTACAAGCCCACCGCAATTTAACTGCTGTACATCGACAACATGACTGCCAATAATTAACACAAAAGAATGTCCCTGTATTGCAAGAAATCCTAACAATAACCCATTCTTTTTCATAAGTCGCTTATCTCACAAAAAATCTTCATAATGCTAACTACAGCAAGTAGCAACAACAACCAACTAAATAAAAAAATTCTGACTGCTACAGTCTAACTTCTAGGAGGGATATGGCTAGCAAAAGAAAGATTTGTTGAAGAGCAAACAATGTATTTAGAAAATTGTACCTTATTCATGTGACATACAGTTCCAAAAATTAAATAGTTGTCAATAATTCCATTGCTCAAACATTATCAACAACATCCATCATCTTACATTACCTTGCGTCTCTATTTACAATACATGTCCTACCAGCGTAGAGTGTCTACTAAGAGAAAACATGTCCATACACTTCTCTATCCACTCGCTAATGGCTGGTCCGTCCAACCACGGAATCCCTTGCCGAGGACGCAGAGCGCTGTCAGCGATATTGACACAGCTATAGCGCTACCAAAATACAAACAGGCTATTTGCAACTGGAGTAGACTGGCTCCGCATCCATTTCGGTACCTTCCAGAACCCCAATGATTCTCTTCCTGCACATCTCGTAACGGCACGCTCTTCAGAAATTGGTTATTCAGAATTTCGACATGTGGTAACAATAATGCGATTGGATCGTGAAATTAAAGATAGAAGACAGATATAATGAGATAGAACGAAATGTAAGTCAGATCAGTCAAAATAGTGAGAACTATATCAAGACGAAGTCAGAACGAAGTCAACTGTAGCGTGCGAATGGATAGAAAATGGGCGTTTCAGTCCGGAACCGCGCGACCGCTACGGTCGCAGGTTCGAATCCTGCCTCGAGCATGAATGTGTGTGCTGTCCTTAAGTTAGTTAGGTTTAAGTAGTTCTAAGTTATAGGGGACTGATGACCTCAGATGTTAAGTCCCATAGTGCTCAGAGCCATCTGAACCATTTTTTTTTATAGAAAATGGCAAAGGTGGTAATGGTGATGAGAAGTGATGAGACAGGATAATCTAATTCGGCAAAAATAATTTCTGGTTGATTTGTCCTTGTGGAAGCTGAAGACTGGAATCCGACGGAACGATAAAAGTGTCATATAGGTTTCTTTAAGTATGGAAACGACTAACCTTACAGAAAATTTCAGATAGCGGTAGGTAGAAGCGATCAGCGCTCTCTGTTACTGCCGCTACCTGGACTCAGAGAACACAAGTATAATCAGAGCTGGGAAGCCCTCCTGCCTTACGAGCAACGAAGGAGTCTTCAGACCTGTAACAGGCAATGGCTTCACGCAGAAACTATGAAGCGCATTGCCAAGTGGATCGTTCCATTGCACACTTGGAGGGGTATCTTACTATTGCTGTGTGTCGCTATAAATCATTGATACGAAAACTAATATCATTGTTATCTTCCGTAATGAAACGATAGAAGCTGACAACCAGGACTGTGAATCTGTTTTCCTGCGTAAAACACTGCAACGTTCGGTGAACTCCCATAAGCTGATTAAGCAGCAGCGGGCCTACCGAGAAGTCAGCGATTGATGACAGATCGGTGCTACAGGTCAGAGCATTAGTGAAATAATTTTACCAGGAATGCAGGTTCACCGGTAGCGGCGCTAAGCCACTGTTAATGGTAATCGGGCGCGGAGGCCAGCTCTCACGTAACGCAGGCACCACGGGCTCAAAGCGAATGCGTGACCATCGCGAAGTTAATGGACTTCGCATGCGACGCAGTGAGTACTGGAAGATAGTTACCACTGGAGAGCGACAATTTTGTTTAATGTGAAATCGCATGCAGCGACGAAAAATAAAAAATATTAATAGAAATAAATACCTCCGTCTTACCGCGTGGAAAGGTATATAGAATTAAATTTGGGAAGTAAAATACAGAAGGATAGGTTTCATTGACGTTAGCAGAATGTGGTCTGCTGTAGGGGAGAGCTACAAGGTGCAGAGGAGTATACTAATCAATCGGATATGGAAGAACAGAAGGATCACATTTCTAAAGCGATAGACCACACTTTAACAAATACTATTCATTGTTTATAACGCATTTAGAGTTCAGTGAGGAGTTCTGCCTATCTGGAAAGAAGCAACAGTAATGTGTGTTTTTAATAAAGGCGACAAAACTGCCCGAAAAACATTTATCCATTTTCTGAACTGGGAGCTAAAAATAATTTAGGAAGAAAGAATTAAAATTTATTGTTCAACGTCCCGTAAACGACGATGCCTTTGGAGACAAGGCACACACCCAGAAATGACAAGGACGTGAAAAGAAGTAGGCCACGTACTTTTCAAATGACGAGTGGCGGCATGTGCCTTGCTAAGTTTAGGAAATTCACCGGATATCAAAGCCCGGAGAGTACAACGGACATCTACACCGCGCTCCTTACAAGCGCAAGTGCAATCCACCTCGAACAGCATTAATTACAGAAACAAAGTTGGCAAAAGATGAAAATTAGTTTCACTGCAAAGATCACGTGCGGAGGAAATATTCAACGTCTAATAAATTGTCGATAAATGCGTAAATATTAAATGGAAGCAATAGTAGCATTTACTGATTACCAGATAGGATTTGACTATGAGCAGAAGCCGAGGAAACATTTCAAACAGTTGCACAACGGACGCGAAGTGTGTTGAGGTGCAAGAGCATCATTCCACGTTCGCTGAAAAAAAAAGAAACCATGATTTAAAGTCCCATCGACGTGAGTAATTTTCCCGAAGCGATTTATGGAAATCAAGGAAAACTTAATTTGGATAGCATAAGGCGGATTTGAATCGACATTTACTGAACATGTAATAAAAGATACAGCCTTTACTCAAAGATCAATGAAGGGGAAATCATTATGATTAGAATAAACAACTAAAACAAAGCGTTCCTGCTAATAAAAGACAATCACCAAGTTTATAAAGACCCTTGATGGAAAAAGAAAGTAATAAATGATCAGATATAATTAATTATCGAGTAATCATGATAGCTGCACCAAACGTAGCACCGACCGCGGTGGTCTAGCGGTTCTAGGCACTCAGTCCGGAACCGCGCGAGTAGTTCTAAGTTCTAGGGGACTGATGACCACAGATGTTAAGTCCCATAGTGCTCAGAGCCATTTGAACCATTTTTTGAACCGAAAGTAGCAATCGAAGGGCAGAATCATATTAAATACAACTCCAGTCAAATCTCTCTGCCACATATCTTCTGGACTTATACACACGCGCACACACACACACACACACACACACACACACACACATCTTATGACGAAAACCAGCATAAAATATCCTTCATGCACACTCAAACATATCTGTACACACTGGAGACTACAAGTGAATGTGAATGATACGGTGCATTTGATACCACAGTGCAAACATAAGAAATGAAACTGGCAGAAAGCGACACTACTAGTTGCCAAAACACCAGCAGACAGTCACATGAGAAACTGTAATACGTTAAATAGCAAAACAATGTAATGGTCGTCCAAGTGTAATAAAAATACGCTACTTCAGTGTGCTAACTTTCCAGAAACAGATTTAGCACAGTCTCGTTGTAGAAAATGAGCGCAAAAAATTACTTGGCATTAACTACGCTGGAAAAATTGGGAAACATTTGCAGTATTAAATTACATATAACTGCAGAGGCAAAAGCCACAATAAATATGCCAAACTGTTACAAATTTTTGAATATTTGTTTTCCTCATATGTAGTGTACAGTTTTAACATGTGTCAAAGTGAGTGCTTAGCAAACAGATGATCAGAAACAAATATCCTAGACGTTAAAAGATTTTAATTTATCTACAGTCCAAGATGAACAAGTGAAGCACCAACAGACGTGGTCGAATGTCAATTTAACCTCGTACACGTACATACCACTGACCGGTATGTAAATGATTAGAACTCTAGTTCTATGTTGACAGGTAGAAAGGCCGCCAGAGTGCATTAGTGTTGTTAGTACGCCTGCTGTATATAAGCGGTGCGAACAGTTCCGATGTTGAGTAATCACTGTGAAGGATACGGAGATGTCACATGCTCATGTGAGTCAGTGTTGTCAACAGCTGACGGAGTCTGAAAAGGTTCTCATTGTGGGTGGGTTATCACAGTGACCCGACGTCGCGCTGCACAGGAACCTGAGGGTGGGCAAACACGCTGTCAAGGTTCCGGCCGACCACGTCTGGCCACCACAGGGAAGGATTGCAGTACTGTGCACGCAGCACATAGTAACACCTTCACTTCTGGGCCTGCTATCCGATAACAAGTTCTGGATTCTCTGCAACATTCTGTCATCCCGCATCTTTAATTAGACGCAAGTAGCAGCTGGACTAGAGAATTACCGTCAGAGGCGTAGGTTTCCGTTAATACTACGCCTTAGTTTCGAGGGTTGCCGTGACGGGGAAGCATTGACTTTTGATGAATGATACCAAACGGTGTTCAGTAATGAGTCGCAGTTCTGCACTACCCGGGTTAACCATCGTCGACGAGTATGGCGGGGAAATGGGGAGAGATCAATTTCTTCCAATGTTTTGGAGAAGCACACCAGTATGGGGTATGACTTCAGGTCACGGCTAGTAGTGACTGAGGGAACTCTGGCGGCACAACGACACATCAAGGACATAGTGCATCCTCATATGTTACCTCCAATGCCACAGTATCATAGTGTGATTTTTCAACAGGACATGCTCATCTACATATGGCACATGTCTCCAGGAAATGCTGCGTGATGTTGACGTAATCCTGTGCCCAGTGAGATTCTCAGATCTGTCCTCAATAGAGCATATGTGGGACAACTCTATTCCAGTCCCAGTCCCTGGTTGTAAAGGACCTGTTACGACAGTTGTGGGCCTGCTTGCCTGAGAAGAGGAGACAACAGTTTCCCAACCGAATCTGTGCACGCACCCACTCCAGAGCGGGTACAGCATTAATATTGAATGGTGAAGTCTTACTGCAAAGTTCGCAGTAAAATTGTTTTGATTTTATAATCACTAAAATAACATCAGATACCTTCTTAATCCATGAAGTTTCGTTTCGCTTCGTTTCTGAGTCCCCTTCTGAGGATTTAGCTTTTTTGTCAGGTAGTGTACAACGACAGGTTTGTATTGAAACGTTACTGGTAAATGTTCCAACATTCTACGTTTGTAAAAGACATTTTTATTGTAAATGGGTCTTTTAGGAATAAAATTTCTTGTGGCTACATCAGTCGGTAGCAAAATAATTAAAATGCTGTTCATCTCGGCAATTGTCATATTTACCGTAATGAAATGCGAATTTTCTCCATTTTGCAGATGATAAACGAATTCAAATCAAAATAATACTATCCTCATACTGAATGGGCACAGATAGTATTACAGGATATTTCACGTAAGACGTAAGTGCTGTCTCCGACGTTTCGCGGGAAACGGTACGCCCTCTACGACCATACGACAGTGTAGCCCGTTCGGCACACAGTGTGGCAAGTGGTGTATCACTTTCAAGTGAAGGATGAATTACGCAAGCTAGGAGCGGCTTTAGATAATGATCTAAGAAAACTGTCGTGACGTTTAGCACTGCGGAGTGCTGTATCCCTAATTCAAAGTGAAACATTACAACTTAAGTGCATGGTGAATAGTGGTGGGCCGTCAGGCCCAATGGAAACACTGTTAACAGTCAAGACTGACTTCTAATGATTTCTATATACATGACATAGTGAGGCAGCCATGCTTCTCTCTGTTGACCCTGGCCATCGCTTATGTATGACTAGCGGCTTCTGTCCTGGCTGCTTGTAACACGCCCGAGGGTACAAATGGGTGGGGAAACCTTATACTGGTTGTGGTTTCGACAGTGCGCCCTGTCCACACCACGTACCTGGTAATCCCGCGGCGGTAATACTGTTCTGCTCCGCACTGCTGCTGGCTTGCCTGAAATTATCTATCGAAATATGCAAGCGAGTCAGGGGAGCCACTCAACGTCAAGGACACAACACTGTTCTACGTCTGGTATGGACAACTGTATTCTGAGACGATACAAAAAAAGTCGCAGGTTGCACTGTTTAAATTGTAATTCGTAAGTGTTTATCACAATTAATGGATGATCGACAGTCCACAAAATCATTCGCACGAGCGTACGCTTAACCGACACGACGCGGGTGATTGTTGATAATATGGAAGCCGAATGATCGCACGGAAGTTCTAACGCTCATCACGCATACACAGATATTTGGTACCAGTCCTCCTTGACACTAGTAATGATATTTTAACACTGTTCACAAAGTTAAATTTTACAGTTCACAGTTCTGAGTTGTACGAGCGTACGCGTAACCGTCGCGGCGCGGCTGATTGTTAACGATGCTGAAACGCGATGACCGAACGCACGTTCTCACGCTCGCTACAAGACACTGGTACTTGTTTGCACTCTCTTATAGTAACTAATTTTTGTTGATTCACATTAGTTCATTCTGAGAGACCAAACACGGAGCGGATGACGGATACTGTACGGTACGACACGCAACGCGAGTATACACATACACTTTATCAGCAGCACTGCTCATTTTTAGATTACTTCTCGACGCACTTTCCTCTGAATCATTTGCATATTTGATCATTGTACTGTAATAGCATTTGGAGCAACATTTCAACTTCCATCCTAACAATGCCTCTCACATGCAACACAACATAACAGTTCCGTGTTCCGCGCTCGACTCTACAGACGCGGCTGCCTGCAAAGATACTCCACAACTAAGCCAGCGATATGACAATACGCTTACATGCTGCGCCGGCATGCGGCAATGCTGACAGAAGTCACGTGATCACTGACGTCAAGGACACGCTTTTTTTCTCACTGTCGTGGACCCTGCAGACACTTCGCTCCGTTCGCGTCACCGCAACAGCGTTCTTAGATGGATGTGCGCTTTGTGTGACTTACTGCCCTGTGTCAAGTCCCGCGACAATCTCAACGTCGGAGGCAGCAGGCCCGGATGGCTGATCGATGGGGCTGAGGCACCAAGTCTCGTGGAGAACTTCCTGCTGGCAGTGGCGGAGCCCGGTCTCGAACTCGTGACTGCTACTGGTGGTGCTCCGTCATCTCGCTGTCTGACGTATTTCTGGAGTCGTGGTGGTGCTGCTGGTTTCTGTCGATGAGAAGTGATCCCCTGCCTCAAATTTCAGACTTATTTACATACCTCTGGTACGCGTTTGTTTCACTAAGACCCAACACCTAGTCACGTCACCCATTACAAGGGACTTGCCCTGGTAAGATGACATCGCCCCTCTGGCTACACGACTTGGGTATAGACAGTAACTGTACCATTGTCGAGATACTAGTTAGTGCTAAGAAAATAGAGCTGCGATTGCGTTAGTCTCCCGTTACCTGGGCCGGCCAGTGTGGCCGATTGGTTCTAGGCGCTTCAGTCTGGAACCGCGCGACCGCTACGGTCGCAGGTTCGAATCCTGCCTCGGGCATGGATGTGTGTGATGTCCTTAGGTTAGTTAGGTTTAAGTAGTTCTAAGTTCTAGGGGACTGATGACCTCAGATGTTAAGTCCCATAGTGCTCAGAGCCACTTGAACCATTTTCCCGTTACCTGAAGTATTCCACAAAACAGATCGTTATTACCTTAGACAGCTTTACGTGAGACACTGATTGGTCCTTTCACACATGTTATTACGCTCAAGGATATTAAATGCAGCACTGAATCATCTTTGCTAGCAATCGAATACCTTCCGTTCATGTGTTAACTTGTAAAATGACGACTGGGTGATCGTATCATGTGGATAGCTTGCCATACAGGAAAACTACATAAGACTCAATATAAATTTGAGAATTACAAACTTGTCCCCACTTTGTATCCCTTTCAACACAGAAACGATTCGTTTTCGAACATTTCTTTTTATGTGAAGTTTAATTTACTAAGTATTTTCTACAGGGTTTACAAGTGTCTCGTAGAAGCTGCGCAACAGTTTTTCTATACCACATACTGAATTTATAAACCCACACCCTAACAGACTTAGTAATTTATCCTGTATATTTCCATTTCCAAATGTATTACCAAAACTTTTTCTTAGCATGTTTGTATGAAACTATTAAACAAACTGCACAGCTTTGACTAGCATTACCGAGATGTATCTTTAACTTGTCTCTATGGAATATTATTGATGTGTAACACTGTAATGAACTACAATAGTCAATAGTGGCAGTGCCGTTGGCACCTTAGCGCGCGGTTGTGCGTGTGTGTGTGAGTGTGTGTGTGAGTGAGTGAGTGAGCTGAGTGAGTGTGTGTTGGTGTGCTGGTGTCCGCTCGTGTCCAGAGACGGATGACTATGTCACGGAACATCAGCGCAGCCGGTCTGACACTAAAACCGACCGAAATCTGCATTTCCAAATGGTATTATGCTTTAGAGACAGGGAGGAATCGTACACTAAGGTACATATCTATATGGCAGTTTTTGACCGTAGAAGTAATGACTCGGATACTTGTTCTACGACAACAATCGTTTGAAAAGGATACTCCTTGTTCAAAACGCTATTAACAACATTCTGCTGGAAATCAATAGAAACAGAAATACTGAAAGTTGTAAAAATCTGTCCTGAGACTGGGTGTTTCTATAAAATGTAGGCTCTCCTTCGGAAGGTGAAGTAGTATAAAGTCAGACGGCGTCTGGAGATGCAATTAAAACTTACCGACGGGAAAAAACCAGAAAGTTTATAAACTGATAGTTACAAAAAATTTATTTCTTGGCAGTTTTTATTTTTGTGCTTGTTCTTTTCTAAGTAACACAGAAAATTTCAAGAAAACTTTATTTATAGCTGCTTGACAAAATGTACTTGTCAAACGCAGTTTTCGTTTATAAATTAGAACAACTGCCTGTGTTATGAATATAATGTTAATAATGGCAATAAAAGTTCTGTAACTACCGCTTTTTTCGAAAAGTACTGGACGTGCCATAAGGTACTCTACCAAGATAGAGCTTGTCAAAATTAACGGCTAGAGAGCGTTTGAAATTTCTAGTATATTCTGTTTAAGAAAAATTATTTGCACTTTCAAGCAAAGTAAATATAATCTCTCAAGTTTTCTCGACATGATTATTGGCGTATTTCCATGTATTCAATTAAACCGTTGTTTCGATTTTATGCACAAAATTTCGATGACCGACCCAGTCGTCATCTTCGTTTGTTGCCAATTGTCCTCGCTGCCTGAACTACACCCAATAAAAAATGGAAACAACTAGGCTGAACTTCCAGAAGCCCATAATTAAGTACATACGGAATATACAACGATCACAATAAAATCTGGTAGCTTTAGTGTCTTATGGTATGTTGCTCCCTAAAAGATCCAGCTAATGGACAAAATATGGAAACACCATTAGTACAAAACGGTGTGCAAACCATTTGGCATTCAAAAAGCTTCCACTCGTCTCATAATGGGTCAATACAAGTACTTTATGGTATTCAAGGAAATCTTGTACCACTCTTCCTGCAAAACAAAGACAATTACAGGTAACGATTGTGGAGGTGGGTAGTGATCACCCACCTTCCTCTCCAAAGTAGATGACAAAGACTCAATAATCATAAAATCTGTGACTGTTGTGGCCAGTAAAGATGCCACAATTCATCCTCGTGGTCACAAAACCAATCCTTGCCGGTGCGAGCTGTGTGGAGAGAGGCCACGTAGTCTTGGAACACAACGCCATCATTGCGGACCATATTTGTACCAAGGGAAGGACCTGGTCAGCCAAAATAACACTTGGCAGAGATGCGACCTAACACAGTCCCCGTGGCGCCCACTAAATACCACATTACATGGCTGCTCATACCATTACCGAACCTCCGCCATGTTTCACTCTTGGGACGTAAGGTCGGCCAGAAGTTAAAAACGGTGTGAAAAAAGACTCATCCGACCAAATGACTTCCTTGCATCACTCCAGAGACCACACTTAAATCAAACCTGATCTGAATCCTCTTAGTGACGCTACTAGCGCCTCTCCTATGCGACTGGAGCGAAATCTGAATCGAAATCATCTTTCAGACGCAGAAACACGCCTATCAACTTCCTTTTATTTCGTACAACTCCTTCTTGGTGCTACGGTTTTTTTTTCTATAAGTGTATAACTGTGAATTGTTCAGTTCGTTACCCCAGTTACCTCCGTTTCTGCGAAAAAATTTTCAAAACACTGAAATATGCAATCACTGTAATATTGACGGATACGGTTTCTTGTATTCTTGTATGCTCGTGCTTACGCATACAAAATTGGTGCAATGGGTTTTGCCGTCGCTGCAGGGGCACCTCAGCACAGTGTCGTTCTGACATTGTTTCACTGCATTCAGTGGACCCATATACGAACTGAATATCGACCAACTCTTTATCAGTAAATCTATTCATACTGCTGTTTTATCACCGTTAACGTACAAGTAATACTGCCGGAGAAACGAACCCGGAACATAACCGAGCAGCACTGAATGTGAGCATTACTGTTGTCAACAGCAAGCACTGCGAATGAGCTGAATAGCGTAAGGTGCCCCAAGTATGACACAAAATCACAGAATTGGTATTTTTGGCAGTAAAAGAGTAAGTCTTAAGAAAACATTGTAAATGCTAGAGAGAATAATCTGCTTTAAAATGACATTGTAATTTATTAATGCCACAAATGTAGACTAGAAAAAATAGAAACAGCGTATCTTAAATATGATAAGGTTGGTCGAAAATGTGATAGACATGTGATATTGTTATGTACACTGAAGATGCAAGGGCGGGATTTAAAAAGGAAATAGAGAACACAAAACGATACAGACTGTAGCTGTGGATTTTCAGTGCAGGATATTTCTGGTATATTTATGGCCGAAAACGTATGAGAGAGTGAGCTACAGATATTTCTTTCTATTTTTTATATTTTAATACTATTAAATCAACCAGCAACGGGCACGAAATGTTTATGGTTTATTTAATATACTGAAACTAATAAAAAATAAGAATACACAAGAGAATCACTGCATAATTTTTTTACATGAATGTCGGCAGGACAGTTGAACACAACACAAATTCTGCGTTTGATACTTCCCAACCTAGTAGCAACATGAGCAATTTTCAATATCCCAACCGCATCACTCTTATTAGTAACACAAATATCTTTTTCAATGAATTAAAAAACTATTCTTTCCTTACACACAGAGTCTAGAACTATAACTTCTAGGTCATTTTCCAATAATTTTTGTGTGGTGCAGACATAGCCTTAGCTGTATGAATGCCTCTTTCCTCCTCGAAATTTAGCCAAGATATAATCTCCTCCATCTAAATGCGCTCAATTGGATCTGGCGGGGATTCTCCGAATAGGTCGGCATCATCCAGGCTTTCGCTACTTTTCAAAAGAGGTGTCGGAATCAAAATCAGTCTCCTCAGTTTACTTCCTTTTTTGTGTACTTGCCACAGCTTTGTAAACGGGTATATCTTTCTGGTTCTCCTGTCTTGACCTGCTCGTTTTTTGTCTACAGGCTGTTTTCTTTTTGTCTTTGAGTTTTGTGCTGGAAGTGTAGTCTCCCACAGCTGCATTGTTGAACTGTGGGAAGGGCGGCAACTCGCACTACACAGCTGTGCGGCTGGTGGCTGCGTTGCACGCGGCAGTGGCTCACTTGCCGGAAGCAAACAGCGTCATACTTTTGGAATGGAGCTTCGTATCATATTTTAGGTTTATATTGATTACATAATAATTATCTCCATGTAATTTGACGTGAATATGTATTGTTGCAGATAGAACACAATTTTCTATATATGTAAGACAAATTTGTTAGTTACATAATCAATATCCGCGTAAATGTGGGAAATGTTCCAACCCTTTGTGCACATTTATTTTCAGTCTGAGAGGACTGTTTGTAAAACTTATTATTTACCTTCAAAGTGAAGTTTCCAACGGAAAAAACTAATTATGACTAACTAATCGCGCACAATGTCAGCATTACTAACGGTATGAACTATATTACTAGAAATCATGACTTCAGCCACCTACGGGTATCAAAATAAATCAACGGCTAAGGCTGAAAATTTGCGCCACAGCAGGACACGAGCTCGGATGCTCCGCTTCTCTGTAATCGTTGCCTTAACTGCCTCTGCCATCCGGACATGCATCCCGCCTAACCCAGATTCACAAAATGTGACGTGGAAGTAGCGCCCCATTCCATTACACAACTGCTCGTAACATTCGATACATCCCACAGTGGGGCTCGGATGTGGAGCATCCGCACTAAGAGTGGCCAGAGTCGTCCTCTCTCATATATATATATATATATAGGTCTACTACTGAAGTGGATGAGTGGATGACCGCTACTTACGGATTAAGGCTCGGAGGAACACTGATAGCCATAGGACGTCGTGTTAAGACTCAAACTGTGCGCAATAGGCTGTATATGCGCAACTTCACTCCCGACGTCCTTGGCGGGGTCCATCTTTGCAACCACGACACCATGCAGCGCGGTACAGATGGGCCCAACAACATGCCGAATGGACCTCTCAGAATTGGCATTACGTTCTCTTCATCGATGAGTGCCGCAAATGCCTTCAACCAGACAATCGTCGGAGACGTGTTTGGAGGCATTGGAGGCAACCCGGTCAGGCTGAATGGCTTAGACACTTTGTCCAGCGAGTGCAGCAAGGTGGAAGTTTCCTGCTGTTTTGGGGTGGCATTATGTGGAGCCGGCGTACGCCGCTGGTGATCATGGAAGGTGCCGTAACGGCTGTACGATACGTGAATGCAATTGTAGCGACCGCTACTCACGTCGACTGCTGTGTCCGCACACGTAAGTTCCGTTCGCGCCATCCATAGAGACAGTTGTGTCGTGAATTCAGTGACTGCACTGCAACAAATGAATGGCGTAAACCGCCAAGTTTGAATCCACCGCTTGGAGTGCTGAATAATGTTTTTGCCTACTTATTGGAGCTATGACTTCTGCTTTTATATTTATTCTGTTCCTTGGTTACTGTTTTTGTTGTTTACAAGTTACCTATAGCAACTGTGCTTCTTTTTCTGTAATACTAAGTAATAAACCGTTCAAGGATATTCTCAGTGTGTGTTTGAATATTTATTAAGTACAGGTAGCTCTACACGACGGAAATATAACCGTCAGTGGTGACCCCGACATGATTATATCTTGAGCTTCGGATGCTTAGCGTTGCTCTAGGTGACTCACTATTAATGCAAACTTAGTCGCATCCGCTGTAATTCCGGCATAGCAAAAGCTGGCCCAACATGAGCGAACCATAGAACTGGACTATGTCACCAAAACGGTGGGAGGCTAACAGCCAGTCTCGATACTGCAGGCGATTCCATTCTGTAATCAATTTTGTCTCGGGGCGGTTTTCTCAGCGCCGATCACGTCGGGGTCACCACTCACGGGTATATTTTCGTCATGTGGAGCTATCCGATCCAAGATGCCATCGCTCCGGACCAACAGGTTAGTGCTGTGACAATGTTTGGTAGTGACGCGTCCGTGGCCTTTCGCGTTTCACGCGCAGATTACAATGCTCAGTCCGCCAAAGTTGCACTGAGCGCACAGATTGGCACACTGTTCTCACATGGAGGTCCTAGTCGCTACAGAGGACGTAACCGCAAACGATCTAGGAGACGTTCGTCGACTCAGTCTGTATCAGATGCTGGTCCGACTACTTGTTGGTACCACAGAAGATGTGGTGAACAAGCTAAAAAGTGCACTAGCCCCTGTGCCTACCCAATGCAAACGGCGGTCGGACATAGGCGCCACCGACTGCTCAACAACATCCCGGCGCCTATTCATTACTGACAGGGTATCAGGCAAGAAGTATTTAATAGACACAGGGGCCGACCGTAGTATCCTGCCCAGAGTGTCACTGCACGGTTGCAGGCCAGCGATATTGAATTTACCTTTTCTGCCTCAAATAATCCAGCGACTCTGACGTATGGCACGCAGAGTGAAGAACTGAATTTGGGGCTCGGCCGTCAATTCACATGGGACTTTACCGTAGCAGACATGGTCTAAGCAATAATCGGTGCCGATTTATTAGCTCACTATCAGCTCCTACCGGATCTAGCGAATTCCCGCCTAACATACAATGTTACCGGACTTACAGCCACTGGGTACCATCGTGAAGCCAGAACAAATAGCATCAAGGTTATACAGGTTGCAGACGAGGAGTATCGCTCCTTAACGAGGTCTCCAGGTGCGCTACAGCAAGTTTTGCACGACACGGTCCACCACATAACCACGACCGAGACGATTGGCTCCAGGACGCCTCGCCATTGCTAAAACAGAATTCGACACGATGTTACGAGAAGGTATCACCCGACCCTCAAGTAGTCCATGGTCATCTGCACTGCATTTAGTACCCATAAAAGCAGGAGCCTGGTGCCCGTGTGGCGATTACAGAGCGCTCAACTCACGGACCGTGCCTGATCGCTACCCAGAGCCATTACTAAAAGACTATAACCACGCACTGCATGGACCCTCTGTATTCAGTGTTACAGACTGCGCAAAAGCGTGTACCCAGATTCCCATGGCAACAGAGGACATTCCAAAGACCACTATTATCACGCCATTTGGGTTGTATGAAAGCAAGTTTATGACTTTCGGCCTGCGTAATGCTACTCAAACCTGGAAGGGGTTCAACGTCTGACTCACGTGGGTTAAACTTTTGTTTTGCCTATCTGGACAATGTGTTAGTGTATTCATCGTCCAAGGAGCAACATCGCCAGCGCCTGAGAGAAGTTTTTGAGCGTTTCGAGAAGTACGGCGTGGTGTTAAACACAGCTAAATGTGTGTTTGGCCAACATCAAGTCGATTTCCGGGGTCATCGAATATCTTCATCGGGCTCATTACCATTCAGTGAGTAGGTTGAAACCATATTGCAATTACCCAAGCCATCTACAATAAAAGAGCTACGCAGATACTTAGGAATGCTTAATTTTTGACGCCGCCATTTACCACGCACTGCCGAACAACAGGCGCTGTTGAACGCAGAACTGGCTGGTCCCAAGGTTAAGAGCAGTTCTTCTGTGCAGCGGACCGCGGAGATGAATGCTGCTTTCGAAGTAACCAAAAAGAGCCTAGCACAAGCAGCACTGCTGGCACACCCCAAGCTAGAAGCTCCACTGGCATTAGTGGTGGATGCCAGTCAGTCAGCCATTGCTTCAGCCTTCCAACAATGGGTGGACTATGCCTGGCAGCCGCTGGATTATTTCTCGCACAAGCTGTCACCTGCACAACAAAGATGGAGCACATATGATAGGGAACTTTTAGCCATATATCAGGCAATAATGTACTTTAGACCACAGGTTGAGGCACGAGAGTTTGTGATATACACCGACCACAAGCCTTTAACATATGCCTTGAAGAAAAACAGTGCCAATTGGAATTTATTAGCCAGTTAAGTACGGACGTCCGCCATATATAAGGCATCACTAATGTGGTTGCGGACTGCCTCTCTAGAGTGGCCAGTGTCTCTCAGCCTGTGGACATGATGGCGCTTGCCAGGGTGGAACAAGAAGATTCCGATCTACACACCATATTGCATGATGACACTGCAGCACTCAAGTTACAGCAAGTCGACATTCCTGGCGAGAACATGAAATTGTACCGTCAAGTTTCACATGGAAGATCACGCCCTTTTGTTTCCGTTGCATTTATCATGCCAGTGTTCGAGTCCTTACATAATCTTTGACGCCCAGGAGTCCGGTCGACATTCAAGCTAGTGTCTCAAAGGTTTATGTGGCCAGGGATAAAAAGAGACTGCCGCGAATGGACGAGAACTTGCCAGCGTCGCCAACTTTGCAAAATCATTCGCCACATTCATCCCCCAACAGATGACTTCCCGGACACTTCACGCTTCGCCCATGTTCATCTTGATGTGGTAGGACCAGTTCCTCCATCGGATGGCCAGCGGTACACATTCACAATGATTGACAGATATAAGCGATGGCCTGAAGCAGTACCTACGGACAACATCTCCACGGAAACACTAGTCACCGGTTTCTCATCTACCAGGCTGGTGCGATTTGGTTGTCCGCTCCATATGACCGACAGAGGCCGACAGTTTGAGTCAGATTTGTTCACACAGTTGTTTTGAAGTTCTGTGGCTACGTCCATCACGAAACGACCAGTTATCATCAGACCAGCAATGGCATGCTTGAACGTTGGCATCGAACGCTGAAGGCTGCGCTAATGTGCCATGTGACATCTTGGACGTCTGCACTACCCACAGTCCTGCTGGGTCTACGAGCCATATACAAACCAGATATAGAGTCCTCGGCAGCTGAATTGGTTTACAGCGAGACACTGCGCCTGCCAGGGGAGTCTGTCGACACAGGCCTACTGTCAGAAAAGGACGACCAACCAGAGTTCCTTCGCAAGTTACGGGAACATGTAAGCCAAATCAAAGCCGCAAAGGCCTCCAGGCGTGGTTGTCCAACAACTTTTGTGCATAACAACCTCGAAAGCTGTTTGCACGTTATGTTACGTACAGACTGCGTCAAGCCACCACTGCAGCCACCGTATAGTGGACCCTATCGCGTCCTGCGCAGAGACGTACACACACGATGGTCACTGTAGTAAATGGCAAACAGGCCACAGTGTCTCTTAGCAGAGCGAAGCCGGCTTACAAGGAGGCATCACCCACCTTATGGTCAAGAGTTCAACGCCTGACAGATGCAACACCTCGACTTCCAGCACCGCCGCCACAACAGGTCGATGCAGAACCTACACGCACCACCCGCTCTAGATGACATGACCAATTCCCGAACAGGTTCAGAGAAAACGCACCACTCTCTGCTTTCACCAATGGGGTTCCTGTAGCGAGCGCTACTCACGTCGACTGCTGTGTTCGCACACGTTAGTTCCGTTCTCGTCATCCATAGATACAGTTGTGTCGCGAATTCAGTGACTGCACGACAACAAATGAATGGTGTGAACCACCAAGTTTGAACCGGCCGCTTGGAGCGCTCAATAATGTGTTGTCTACTCCTTGGAGTTATAACTTCAGTTTTTATGTTTATTCTGTTTCTTGGTTACTGTTTCAGTTGTTTACAAGTTACCTATAGCAACTGTGCTTCTTTTTCTGTAATTCCAAGTAATAAATCGTTCAAGTCTATTCTCAGTGCGTGTTTGAATATTTATTAAGTGCGGGTAGCTCTATACACGTCACCATCCTCCGATCGATAGTGTAACCATGTCGGCAGCATATTGGCGAGGCATTAGTCTTCATGCACAATTCGCGCCTCCATCGTGCACATCTTGTAAATGACTTCCTTCAGGATAACATTGCTCGACTAGAGTGGCCAACATGTTCTTTAGACACGAACCCAATCGAACATGCCTGTGATTTATTGAAAATGGCTGCCTATGGACGACGTGATCCACGAAGCACTCTGATGGATCTACGCCAAATCGTGGTTGAGGACTGGGGCAATCTGGACCAACAGTGCCTTGTGGATAGTATGCCACGACGAATAGAGGCATGCGTAATGCAAGAGGATGTGCTACTGGCTATTAGAGGTGCCGGTGTGTACCGCAATCTGGACCACCTTCTCTGGAGGTCTCGCTGTATGGTGGTACAACATGCAATGTGTGGTTCTGATGAGCAATAAAAAGGGCAGAAATGATGTTTATGTTGATCTCTATTCCAATTATCTGTACCGATTCCGGAACTTTCGGAACCGAGGTAAGGAAAAGATTTCTTTATATATATACTCCGAGACTCCGAGGAGCGTACGGGACGATGCGGGAGACCTGCACCGGCGTACTAGGCAAGGTCCTAGCGGGGGTGGTTTGCTTTCCTCCGACCATAACGGGGATGAATGATGATGATGAAGACGAAACAACAACACCCAGTCATCTCGAGGCAGAGAAAATCCCCGACCCAGCCGGGAATCGAACCCGGGACCCCGCGCGTGGGAAGCGAGAACGCTACCGCAAGTCCACGAGCTGCGGACATGTGGTGTTTCAATTTTAATGGCCAGTAGTATACATATACTAAATATACCATTAAAACTGATACACCACGAAGATGACGTGCTACAGTACAGACGCGAAATTTAACCGACAAGAAGGAGATGCTGTGATATGAAAATGATCACCTTTTCAGAGCATTCACACAAGGTTGGCTGACATGAGGAAATTTTCTAACCGATTTCTTATACATAAACAGCAATTGACCGGCGTTGCCTGGTGAAACGTTGTTGTGATGCCTCGTGTAAGGAGGTTCCGACTTTGATAAATGTCAGATTGTAGCCTATCGCGATTGCGGTTTATCGTATCGTGACATTGCTGCTCGCTTTGGTCGAGATCCAATGACTGTTAGCAGAATATGGAGTCGGTGGGTTCAGGAGGGTAATACGAAACGCCATGCTGGATCCCAACGGCCTCGTATCACTAGCAGTCGAGATGACAGGCATCTTATCCACATGGCTGTATCGGTCGTGCAGCCACGTCTCGATCCCTGAGTCAACAGATCGAGACGTTTGCAAGACAACAACCATCTGCACGAACAGTTCGATAATGTTTGCAGCAGCATGGACTATCAGCGCGGAGACCATGGCTACGGTTACCCCTGACGCTGCATCACAGACAGGAGTGCCTGCGATGGTGTACTCAACGACGAGCCTGGGTGCACGAATGGCAAAGTGTTATTTTTTCGGATGAATCCAGGTTCTGTTTACAGCATCATGGTGGTCGCATCCGTGTTTGGCGACATCGCGGTGAACGCACATTGGAAGCGTGTATTCGTCATCGCCATATTGGCGTATCACCCAGCGTGGTGGTATGGGGTGCCATTGGTTACATGTCTCGGTCACCTCTTGTTTGCATTGACGGCACTTTGAACAGTGGACGTTACATTTCAGATGTGTTACAATCCGTGGCTCTACCCTTCGTTCGATCCCTGCGAAACCCTACATTTCAGCAGGATAATGCACGCTCGCATGTTGCGGGTCTGGGTACAGAAAATGTTCGACTGCTGCCCTGGCCAGCACATTCTCCAGATCTCCCACCAATTAAAAACATCTGGTCAATGGTGGCCGAGCAACTAGCTCGTCAGTATGCGACAGTCACTACTCTTGATGAATTGTGGTATCGTGTTGAAGCTGCATGGGCAGCTGTACCTGTACGCGCCACCCAAGCTCTGTTTGACTCAATGCCCAGGCGTATCAAGGCCGTTATTACGGCCAGAGGTGGTTGTTCTGGGTACTGATTTCCCAGGATCTATGCACCCAAATTACGTGAAAATGTAATCACATGTCAGTTCTAGTACAATATATTTGTTCAATGAATATCCGTTTATCATCTGCATTTCTTCTTGGTGTAGCAATTTTAATGGCCAGTATATTTAAAAATGGTTTTCATGTTAATAGACTGGGTATCTTCTTTGAAAACTTTTGGCTCTATTTGGTTTAAGGCACCTTCCCGCAAGTTATTTTGGAATAAGACACAGTCTTCTTTACACGGGAGGAACATTTCCAGGGACAGCTGCAGTTTGTGACTCCGCCCGGTAAGTGGAGTGGGACTGCAGAGAGGCAGCCGCCGAGCGACTGTTTTCTTTCTTCGCGGCGGGGACGGTGACCCCGCAGACGATAGCGGTCATACTTCATCAGCGGTGACAGCCGCTCCTGGGCCGGTAACGAGCTGTCTGATCGATAGGGCCGCTGCCTGCCTCTGACTCTACCTCTGCCACTGGCAGGCTCCAGCAGGAGGGGCGCTGCTCTCACAAGCTCCTCTGGCTGACTACCATTCTGTTCTAGTCAATATTTTTGTATTTTCGAAGGCGAACCTAAATGCAGAATGAGATTTACTTGATATGATTTCGACCAATGAATGGTTGTGTCCAATCTGAGCAGACGTCGCTGTAAAGCAGGTCTTTTTAAAATTGATAAGCTTATAAAGTTCTTTCGTGACTTGGTAACTGCGATATCGATACATATTATAAAAAATTATATATTTATATGTGTACGAGTGTGTGTGTGTGTGTGTGTGTGTGTGTGTGTGTGTGTGTGTGTGTGTGTGTGTGTGTGCGTTCCACATCACCTCCTAAACCACTGGGACCGATCTGAACCAAACTTAGTACACATATCTCGTTACTGCCTGGCAACAATCACTGTGGGAGTAGCAACCACCTCTCTATCATAAAGCAGGAGATACGACATCATAGCCAATGAGATGCGTGAGAAACATTCCTACATCATGAAGTTTAAATTTTTTTCTTCTGTGCTACTAACTATATTTACAATAAATTTCGGAGATAGGATCCACAAATGCCGCTAAATGCACCTAAAAAAATATATCATGGTGCTTACACATAGTTTGTGGGAATTGACGTCATGCGTGAAAAAAATGCCGAATCACGCATTAAGTTTTAATACATTTAGTCCCTACTACGCAGACACTGGTGCAGTCGAGTAGACTTAAGGAGAAATTTGACACGTGCAACGCTTTTGACAACTTTCTACTGCGAAGTGCAGATGGCTGTAGGCGAACACTTCAGCTGTCTACGGAGCTAAGAATAAACGTCACATACAGACGTTTAGAAAACCCCATTGCAGATATGTGAAGCAGCTGCGCATAGCTGTCCGAACATGTAGTTAGAAAAGTTGTTTATAATCAGCTGAATAAACATTACAGAGAATTTGTATTTTGCATACTATGTTTCTTAATTTGGATACTGTACTTAGACATTTGTACATTGTGTATTTTCCTTTGTACAGCTGTTTCATAATTTCAAAGGTGTTTTTCACATACACATAGAATTGAAATTTTTACATTATTAAGCTACAATAACAGTTCATTTCTTGTTTTCTTTTCTAATAGAGGAATGGAAAAATGAGTACCGGGGGAATGTGGAGTTCGTCAGCGAGTAAATAAATGTAGCCGAAATTGAGGTTATCAAATTAACTAGGCGACACAAGCAATTATTTTTAATTCAATAGAATATTTACTAAAAACACAGCTCGCACGCAGCGGCAGCAGTTCTCTAAGCAGCGAAAGCTAGCAGACAAATTCACAAAAGCTGCATCAAAGTGTCCCTCGCAGTTCTCGAATAAAAATAATCATTTCGTTAACTCTGCAGCGTGCATCAACACACTTCCAAATAGAAGCTCTAAACTTTCTCCGTAGCCTCACACGTGCAATAATCCTAAACTGAGAATTGAGCCGGGCTCCTAAAGTAATCCTAGTGCCAGCGCTTGCACTGCGCGACCACTTGCCGCCCAGAAATCAGGTCAAACATTTTATAATCTCGCGTCCAGAAGAAGACTCATTTTTTCGTGCCTAAAGGCCAAGTTCCTCCACACTCTCACTGCCCCCGCCGTTTCCCCCACCTCTCTCCCCGCCTAATTTTGTGGCTTGGAATACTTTTGTAAACGACTGAGAATATTGTTCTCCAGACTAAAATTTCTTCCGGAAACTTTCAAGTCACTAGAAACAGACGCAGACGCTCATAGTGTAATTTCTCAGGCTCTGCTGAACATTCGGGCGATACAAGGATATTCTGCTGGACTCGGCAAGTGTGCAGGACAGGGACTTAGTTGAGAACTGAACCTCTCGACGGTGCCGACTTCTGCGCGTGATCAGATACGGATGGAAAACAAAATTTCCGTGCCATGTATTGTTACACTCATTCGTATGTTCCGCTGCGGTTATGGAATGAGGGGGTTCTCAATTTACTTTCACTGAATTCGAGTTCAGTGACTTAACCGATGTAATCGCTCGGTGTTCCGAGCTCCCACGTTGTCTATTAAATTACTAAAGAGAGCTAAACACTTGCAGTCAAGGAAGGCGTATTTGAGTGAGAAGAAATGAATAAGATTTGTCACAGGTTTCAATATATAATTCGAAAGACATACGGAAAAAGACCAGTTATAGCATTACATAATTACAGTTACTACAGCAAAATGTAGCTCTATAAATAGTAAGGAAAAAAGAGTGGTATATCTTTGTTTCCTCGGATATCGTGAAGGGTAGGCTTACATGAAAATGGTATTCTAGCTCCATAAACATCACATTTTAAGTGTATTTGCTGAACTTAGGTGACTGTAATAGGTGAGCGTATAATTTGGTTAATTGACGACCGAAGGGCGTGGGTGAAACCAGGTGCCATTGTAGAGCACACTCCTTTTGAATACCACCTAATGGACCCTTGAGCTTAATGTCTCCATACTGCATACAAATAACCATCAACTGTGCCACATGCTCTTACTACATGAGGTAGAGAGATTTCGAATTTAATCCGGGAAACTGGTGCAAAGTAGTCTCATAATCGTAACCTTCACGGCACCAAACCTCCACCGCTTGCCTGCCAAATACCGGTGGTGTAAATTTCTTCCACCACTAAGAAGCGGATACACCTGAGTGGAGAGCCACCGAGTAGGTGTGCGTTAGTGACCTCGGCTAACGAAGTGGGTTGTAGATAAGTGTCTGATCACAATGCATCAATCAAAAAAGTAGGTCAATCACAAAACAACTGTGGGAAAGGAACAATAAAATGAGACAACTTGGAATTTATCAGAGACGTTATGTGTTTTTTCTACATGGCGCAATGTTCAATGCGGTCAAGTAGAAAAAATCTAGAAATACGACCATGAGACAGGCACGTATAGAGAAACAGGTTAGTAAATAAAAACTGCTACACAACGATTAAAGAAGGAAATATAGCTATTATTATATGAGTAATATGTCTTTTACATAGGTCGCTAGGAAAGAGGACAAAGAAGTAAGAGTTTGGTAGTTCAGAGAGACACGCAAAGGAGCAACTATCGATAAGGAATCATCGTAGTTATTGAACGAACGCGGAATGGAGACTGGTGTTACTGAAACTGAAAGATGAGGATGAGCAAAACATAAAACTCTTGCAGTGTTTTGGAGAAATAACTTAAATAGGAACTCACAAAACATTGATTTGAATCCCTCTCCTACAAGGAAGGAACTTCGATAATAGTTTGGTATCCAAAAACGATAAGCGTATGAAGCAAAAGATCCAATGATCACAATATCTGCAGTTATAACCGTAACACACAATTTAAATGCGATCACTACTGTGCTTATTGAAATAAGCTATAATATTAATAGATTGCTGTTTACTGGAACAATGTTCAAATCATTTCAAACATGTTGATTTCAGAGTCAGATGTGTGACTATATACGGGGTGTCTCTCTTAGAGTCGTCAGGCACATTTTCTCTGGTGTTTCATCAGATAACTGCACATTCGTTTTTGCGCTGTATAGCTGGAGTCAGGCCGGACAAATACTGCTCCTCTTTCATGCGACATCCAGTGTCGTCGGAAAGCGTCGTCTTGTTTCCACCGAGAAGCAAAATAATTTTTAAGGCAAAATTTTACGTGCCCCTTCGATACAGAGCTCTCAAATCAGTCCGTTCCGATACTCGTTTTCTCGATATTTATTAGCAGGCGCAATAGGACACGAGTAATAAACAGTACTCGAGCGGCAGCAGCACAGTCCCTTCCCGCTCCGACTGCGGCCGCCAAGGATGCAGCGGTACTCAGTCGCTACTGAACTGCAGTTTATTCATCGAGTTTTACTGTTAATCCGTATCAGACAGAACGAATATCACATTAGAGAAATTTGGTCTATCGAATGGGCATGTAAAATTCCGATTAAAAATATTTTTGTTTGTAACAGGAAACAAACTGATGCTTTGTGTTGTCACAGGGCGTCGCATGAAAGACGCGATTAGCGCTATGTAGTTTTCGGGCTCACTCGAGCTACACAAAACAAAAACGAATGTGCAAATATCTGCTGAAACACCAGAGAAAATGCGCCTGACGACTCTAAGAGAGACACACGCTGTACATATAGAAGGTGGTCCATTGATCGCGACCGGGCCGAATATCTCGCGAAACAAGCGTCAAACGAAATAACTACAAAGAACGAAACTCGTCTGGCTTGAAGGGGGAAACCAGATGGTGCTGCCATAGGTCAAACGAATATCAACTGCCTTTTTTAAAATAGGAACCCCCATTTTTTATTACATATTCGTGTAGTACGTAAAGAAATATGAATGTTTTAGTTGGATCACTTTTTTCGCTTTGTGATAGATGGCGCTGTAATAGTCACAAACATATGGTTCACAATTATAGACGAACAGTTGGTAACAGGTTTCTTTACGTACTACAAGAATATGTATTAAAAATGGCGGTTCCTATTTTTAAAAAACGCAGTAGATATCCGTTTGACCTATGGCAGCGCCATCTAGCGGGCCAACCATAGCGCCATCTGGTTTCCCCCTTCAAGCTAGACAAGTTTCGTTCTTTGTAGTTTTTTTCGTTTGAAGCTTATTTCGTGAGATATTTGGCCCGGTCACGATCAATGGACCAACCTGTATATCGAAACCGGTTGTAACGACGTCGAAGGGGCCAACGCTTCACTGTTGTTATAATCGACAGTCGCACAAACTGAGTTTTTGCTTTGGCCTCTCATAAACATTTCATGTCAGCTGAAAATTTTAAGCTACCATAGAATAAACACTTCGAAAAGTAGCGGAAATGTAGCACACTACAGTATCTACGATGTAGTATTTGTGAAGAGGGACTGGAGAGATGTTTTTGTTATGTTTAAGCAGTGCATACAGCAGTAAAATGCCAGTAAAATGTAGAAACCTTTTACAAGTGGAGAAAGAAGTAGAAGCGACCTAAATTGTTCAGTGATGTCGGACACGTTTTTCTTTAATGAATGAGATATAATGTTGAGCATGTTTAAAACTTAATGTAAGAACTGTATAGTATAACACTCATGAATTACACAATTTCGTTCCAGTTACTGTATTACAAAAATTAATCAGCAGCAGCCAAATGAAAAGACAGTATACTGTACATTAATTACTCGAAGACCTACGCTTTCCCCTGTGTTTCTCTTTAAGATGTTGTACAAGTGTAATGTAACATACCTAATACATTGAAAACAATCTGTCACTCACAACCACAAAATATCAGTAACGAATAGAGTATTATTCCACTTATGTTCTTTGAAAAGAAAAGATAAATTGGAATTTAATTTTCTAGTTTTCTGTGACCGTAGGAAAGTGTTGTTTTGTTTTTTAAACAGTTGCTACAACTTTAAAGTGCCATACAGTAACGCATACTACAACATAGTGCCTTAAGTAATGAAATCAGTTACCTCCGTTTGCTTTTTGCATTTAAGATGTGCGTACTCATTTTTAATTTGACAATGTATTCGTTTTAACCCCTGATTTCAGATGGAGGATGTGCAGAAAACAAGAGTTTGAAAATAAGCGCCGGCCGGAGTGGCCCTGCGGTTCTAGGCGCTACAGTCTGGAGCCGAGCGACCGCTACGGTCGCAGGTTCGAATCCTGCCTCGGGCATGGATGCGTGTGATGTCCTTAGGTTAGTTAGGTTTAATTAGTTCTACGTTCTAGGCGACTGATGACCTCAGAAGTTAAGTCGCATAGTGCTCAGAACCATTTGAACCATTTGAACCAAAATAAGCGTTATATTGTTGTTAGTTATCCCCAAACACGCAACAAACAAAAATGAACATTGGACGCTGTATAGCCAATATATTCCCAGGGAAATGTGATAAAAATACATCATCTTATACGATAAGTAGAATAAGCGATGTCCTATTAAGCGATTTTTTAATACAGCAGTTACATACGATTCAGTCGGGACCGTTAGATTTCCCTGTTAAAGCCAACATGTCGTTATATTCACTGATTTCACTCTGCAATCAGCATGTTTGAGTTTAGTGATTTGTAAGTGAGTGACAGCGTGATTGTCAGTATTACATAGATGGGATCAGGCTTCTCGACTGTATTTCGTTTTTTTCCTATTTATACGCTACACCAAAAGAAAATGTTATGACTAATAAATGAAATGCAATAAGTTTATTTGCTGATGAAGGTGATTATTACGTTTTAATATGTACTGTTCGTCATTATTATTTCTACAACGTGACTGATACGAAATAAACAACTTTTAATTTCTGTGCATATCCCTCATACTAGGAAGAAACTGTGATTAATTTTGTAGCATCTTTGTGGTTTATAGGGTGCGAAATATAGTACACAGAGAATCTAATGGCAACAGTCGTTCTAAGCGGCTGGATATCGAGTAGAACTGAGTTTGGGCGACAGATGTGTGTACGTCACACCTCGCTGCTTCCGCTCTGGACCAAAGTTCATCACTCATAGTGGCTGACGGCTGGTGGCATGCCAGTCTCTCGGAAATGTATGGCCAGATGTTTGCATTTAGTGGGACATCTGATGTACGAGTACATAGTGGCTTACGCATCGAAGTAGGTCAGGGCAGCAAGAGCAACACGCGATATTGCATTATCTTTTGAAATAAGTTGTGCACAGCCATGGGAGAAATTTAATGTATGCTATAAAAATTAACAGCTGTGCGAAGCAGAAGCGATCTAGTTGCACGCCCACTGGCGCCCCATAGCACCATTCTGGATGCTAGGCCCGAATGATAGTGACAAATAATGTGTCAGTGGTCGCTTCCTAATAGCCTCCGCACACTGATGCAACCCTCGTATTCCTGTGCGAAAATCAAGACTAGTCTGTATGATGACGTGTCGCCGCTGTCGCAAGTGTTAGTCGGTGGCTGCACCAGCCGTCAGCGTGTTTTTCAATGCCACATCAGGGGAAGCCACAACAATGGCAGGTGTGCGTCCAGTCCGTGGCGCTCCAGAAGACGCCGCACTCTTCTGTACGTAGTCTTCCTACCAAAGAGACTATTTCCTGAGACAAGGTACATGATACGGCCTACGATACTGCTCTGGTGAATGAACATGTCCTCTCAGTCGCTAGTCGCGTGGGGCCGTTTAGATACGGTGTAGAGTACGTTCTTCCAAAACCAATCGATTCTAGATTTGCATCACAGTCGCGAATATTGACCTATGCAAGCAGCAGTATATATATATATCTATATATATATATATATATATATATATATATATATATATATTGACTCATCAGTCTTATGATTGATTTCATGCAGCCTGCCACGAATTCCTCTCCTTGCCAACCTCTTCATCTCTGAGTAGCACTTGCAACCTACAACCTCAATTATTTTCTGGATGTATTCCAATCTTCCCTACAGTTTTTGCCCTCTACGTTTCCCTCTAGTACTATGGAAGTCATTCCCTGATCTCTTAATAGATGTCCTATTATCCTGTCCCTTCTCCTTGTCATTTCTTCGATTTATTCTCAATCCATATTTTGTACTCAATAAGACTGTTTATTCCATTGAGCAGATCATTTAATTCTTCTTTACTTTCACAGAGGACAGAAATCTCATCAGCAAGTCGTTTCGCTGATATCCTATGACCTTGAATTTTAATTCAACTCTTGATTTTTTCTTTTATTTGCATCATTACTTCTTCGAAGTACAGACTGAACACAAGGGGCTAAAGACTGCATCACTGTCTTACATCCTTTCTCATTTTCTCTGTCTCTTCATCCTCAGCTTGCGACGTTGGTATGTATACCTGGACTATCGCTTGCAGTGTTGCTATGCTGTCTGTTCTAATAAGAACAACCATATGATTGAACTGTTCACAGTAATACTCTGTCCTACTTTCCTATTCATGACTCCCGTTATATCATTTTCTGCTGCAGTTGATATTACCCTATACTCATCTGACCATAAATCCTTCTCTTCTTTCCATCTTATTTCACTGATCCCTACTATATCTAGTTTGAGCCTTTGGAATTCCCTTTTCAGATTTTCTAGATTCCCTATCACGTTCGAGCTTCTGACATGCACCGACACGTAAAACGTTATGCTTTCGCCTGTTATTCAATTTTTTCACGTGGTCACCTCTCTCTGGCAGTCCTCTCCCGGAGATCCGAATGGGGGACTACTCCGGAACCTTTTGCCAACGGAGAGACCATCATGACACTTTCTCAATTACAGGCCAAGTATCCTATGGATTCACGTTATGTGTCTTTAATGCAGTGGTTTCCTTTGTCTTCTCCATCCCCATGCCGTTGAATATTGCTGATTCTTCTGCCTTTAGGGCTGTTTCCCTCTCCAAAGACAGTGGCTCTAATGGTTCAAATGGCTCTGAGCACTATGGGACTTAACATCTGAGGTCATCAGTCCCCTAGAACCTAGAACTACTTAAACCTAACTAAACTAAGGACATCACACACATCCATGCCCGGGGACAAGATTCGCACCTGCGATCGTAGCGGTCGCGCGGTTCCAGACTGAAGCGCCTAGAACCACTCTGCCACCCCGGCCGGCCCAAAGACAGTGCCCTGAACCTCTGTCCGCTAGTTCGCCTACTTTGATAAGGCCGTTGGCAGAATGAGGGTGATTTCTTATGCTGGAAGTCTTTGGCCGCCAATGTTGATTATTGGAGCATCATCATGGGAGTTAAAAATCTGCAGTCTCGACAGTCCGTAATCCTGCAGCTGACGAATTTCGACACGTGGTGGTACACGTTTGTCATCTTTGTCGAGGTATATAACAAGGCCTTCTGAGAGACAACCAAGTGCGATCCCTCAATGAGAAACTTGCATTCCTTATGCGCAGAATGTATTTAGCGTTACTATACTTCGTGAAGTTGCACTGAAATGTTATCATTTATATACTCGTATCCAAGAATTTAGTACAGCTAACGCCAGTTTGACACTTGCTGCTTTCCGGCGTCGTGGTACTGCAATTTTAATGGTCAACAGTGTATTAAAGATGTCAGCTCCGGGCGGAGTAACAATGAAGTGAAATGTGAAGCCGGCTACAAGGCAAGCCGCTGGAACATTTTGGGGGCAGCACAGACGCAGCTGCCCGGGGCGCCGGAGTTAGTGGGCAAATTCCGTCGGCGGCACGTTAGGGCTGCGTCCGACTGCCGCGGGCCTCGCGTAATTACGGCGCAGCCGGACAGCCGGCAGCCGGCAGCTGACACCGTACCGTGGCGCGGGGCGCCGCCAGTCTGGGCCCCACACTGCGCAGCCCGCAGTGGAACACGGCGCCAGCGCTCAGCGCGGTTAAAGCGCTCTGACTGTTTTCCAGGCGTTATCCGTTCGTGTGAAAATACCTAAAAATAGGTGAGGAACCGAAAAATCCAAGGGCTATCCCTTCAGTGTAAAGGTGTGAAAAAACGTAAAAAACAGACAGGAACTGAAAAATGATGATAATATGCGTTCATAATGGAGACAAATGTAGTCTCTTCCTGTTGCTAGCTTATATTATCTGCAAGGCGTCAACGACAGTGTAGATAAGGTGCTGCACGGCCAGTAAATTGAATCAATATTCCAGAGCAGCAGCAGGATAAGATGTCTTTTGAGGCCCACGAACGATTCCGTAGCCTGGTCTCCATACTACAATCATGTCTGAACTTCGATGTGAATATGGCGGAGTCTACATGGTGGTACCGGGAGACCTGTAGTCTAAGACAAAGAAAACAGCGCACCACAAAGAAATTATCCAAATGGAACAGAAATCGGTAGATGCGATGAACATGTACAGACAAACAAATCATTACCATTTAAGAAAAACTAGACGTTTTATTCAATAGAAAGAGCTTCACAAATTGAGCAAGTCAGTGCCGCTTTGGTTCACCTCTGGCCCCTTGCAAGCAATTGTTTGCCTTGGCGATGATTGACAAAGTTGTTAGGTGCCTTCTGAGGGATATCGTGACAAACTCTGTCCAATTGGCATTACATCATCGAAATTCCCGGCTGGTGAAGGGCCCAACAAATAATGCTCCAAATGTTCTCAATTTGGGGCAGCAAATCTTGCTCCCCAAGCTAGGGTTTGGCAAGAAAGGAGACAAGCAGTAGAAACTCTCGCTGTAGCAAAACGGAGCGTAGAATAACGTCGACGAACCGCTTTCCATGAAGGGTGCCTGGGTGACAACCTAACAGGTCGTGCTATGAAATGAAATGTACCCAGGACAATCACTCCTGGTCGTTGGACTATGGCGGGCGACACAGTGGTGATCTCTCACCACTGCCTGGAGCATCTACAGACGGTCTTTGCTGGTCATCGAGGCTTAGTTCGCATTGGGATTCTGTAAAGTAAACATGATGTGCTGGGGGCGATGGGTATGGTTGAAAGTGCATACACTTCATACACCGGGATCGCAGTGTAGACACGTTTATTTCTCCAAGGTGACCAGATTCGACTGTCTTATGCAGCCATCGCCCGATATTCTGGAACTTCACTTCATGTAATGTAACACGGTAATTTTATAGCAAGTCCCAGAAGATTAAATGATGGCAGTGTAAGACTGTCGAAACCAGTCATCTTGGAGTCACAAAAGTGTCTACACTGTGTTCACGGCGCGTGTA
The DNA here is from genome assembly GCF_021461385.2 of Schistocerca piceifrons. Classification (NCBI taxonomy): domain Eukaryota; kingdom Metazoa; phylum Arthropoda; class Insecta; order Orthoptera; family Acrididae; genus Schistocerca; species Schistocerca piceifrons. The sequence continues at coordinate 664,315,955 of NC_060138.1, forward strand.
CTCATTTTCAAATTAGGACTCATCACTAAAGACAGTTCTACTCCAGTCAATGAGATTCCAGACGTAAGACGTGTCTAGAGACACCCCCGACAGTAGTCGGATACGAGCCTGACAGTCGCCCACCGTACGGCCGCACAATCAGGAGTGATGGTCTGGGGTGCAGTTTCATTTCATAGCTGGACAGCTTTGGTGGTCATGCACGACACCCTAACAACACAGTGGTACGTCGAAGATATTCTACATCCCGTTTTGTTTCCCTTACGGCAAGCCATCCTGGGCTTACATATCAGAGGATGTGCGCCCCTGGTAGCTGAGTGGTCAGCGCCACGGAATGTCATACCTTACGGCCCGGGTTCCATTCCAGGCTGGGTCGGAGATTTCCTCCGCTCGGGGACTGGGTGTTTTGTTATCCTTATCTTTCATCCCCATCGACAAGCAAGTAGCCGAAGTGGCGACAACTCGAAAGACTTGCACCAGGCGAACGGTCTACTCGACGGGAGGTCCTACCCACACGGCATTTCCATTTCCATATCAGAGGATAAGGCCCGCCCGCACACGGCGAGAGTTTAGACTCCTTGTCCTCGAGCTTTCCAAACCCTACCTTGGCCTGCGAGGTCGCCAGATCTCTTGTCACCAGAGAACGTTTGAAGCAATGCGGGCGTGCCCTCCCAACCAACGCGGGATTCTGACGATCTAACGCACCAGTTGGACAGAATGTGGCACGATATTCCACAGGAGGAGATTCAACAATTCTATCAATCAATGTCAAGCCGAATGACTGCTTGCATAAGGGCCTGAGGTGGACCAACTCGTTACTAACGAAGGTCTCTCTCTCTCTCTCTCTCTCTCTCTCTATCTATCTATCTATCTCTTTCTCTCCCTCTTTTCTTCTTCTTCTTTGTCTTAAAGTGTATTAGCATTCGCATGTCGGACCAGGAATGCTATCGACTGGGGCGACTCAACAATTCAGCTATACCACGATTGTGATCGAATTATTATTAATTTTCAAGAATCTCATGTTCTTTCTCGTTAGTCATAGAAACAGTAGCGAAAATAATAGGAGTTATAAAAATAAGTAAAGTATTACAAGTTTCTTTCATAACAAACGTTATAAACGTCTCAAAAAGAGATTATCGTTATGAGGAGAGAAAAACCTGGGATAAAATTTACTTACGGTTTCTCTGAAGATACAATTATGTTTTTTCGAGGTTATGGTCACAAACAAACCCTTGTATCAAGCTCGAAATTTACAGATATGTACAAAAAATGTAGACAATGTACACTCCTCTTGACAAGTAAAACTATGCGTAACGCCATATCAAGGTTGTAATAACTAATTAACACCTCGTAGCTGAAGTTCACAGTCATGCACCACTGTTTGCTAAATAATTTATTTACAAAAACTACTGTTGCAATTCAGCTTTTATCAAATGGAATATTGCAAGATGCTTTAGCACAACTTTGCATTAGCAAAATTTTGCAAAATTTCTCTTGATGAAGCTCACATAACCGAAACTGCAACATTAGCTTTTACAAATAAATTATTTTATAATCAATGTTTTTTTTTCCTAAAAGTTATTATAACGGTACAGCAACTCTAACTCACAAACATTGGTTTACTATAAAGTATGTCAAGTACGAAACTCGTACTTCTCTAGCCCGTAACTTCTAAAAAATTTCAAAAATATGGGTTTACTCTCCTGGATAAACACTGAAACTGGACTGAAGGATTTTTTTGAACTATTGTGGTACCGTCAAAATTTTATAACGTCCAGATGTAGTGTGGACAGGTTGCCCCGCATCCACACGCCGTTTGGCTGGGGGGCAGGGTCGGTAGCGGCTCTGCCAGGGTGCTGACCCAGCAGCACTAACAGCAAATCGCGTGCAGACGAAGTAGAGAGCAGCTAGCCGGGATGCAGTGCGCCGTGGCGCACAGAATCACGCCAATACTCCAAAGGGTGAAAGGTCGTTTTCAGCTACAATGTCCACACATCCAGCTGCAGCAAACAGCTTCGAAGTTTGCCCCCTCCCAACTCCCGTCCCCACCATCCCCGGCAAAACGAGAGAGCTGCTGCTTCCCCCGAGCTCTGATTGTAGGCTGCAAAGGTAGAAGGCCGGCAGCATCTGGTGGCTGGCCTGCAGGAGGCCCGCTAGTCAGAAGGCAGTGTGTCACCAGCATTTGACTTAACACAGCTGGCAGGTAAGCTGCTAGCAGAAGTACGAGTCCAGTGGTGGCGCTTTGCTGGACCATATCGCCCTGTCTTCCCTCATAGGTGGCTAGAGATATCTTTGTCTAAAGGTGTTGGGTGTTTATTCACGTATGGTGCCTATTTGTGTGCTGAAGCACTTCTTCCAAGGACGTACACCAAAAGCTTATAGCTCGCAAGCGTAGTAATTGGCTACTGATCCCACAGTCTTTCTGCTTTTCTGCTGCATGGACTTCATTTGGTTGGTGGCCTCCATATCGGCCGGTCAGGAAAAAGTCGACCACTGGCGTTACTGCCTCACTTACGATGTTTTGTTCCACCCTCTATGCGCCTGTTCCAGTGGCCTTATCAACTGAGGGAGCACTGCTCTTCCACGCAGTAGCACCATAAAGTAATATTAACACCACACATGTCCCCTCGCTGGTACGTATAGTCTTTAGATCTTAGACTAATTCTGCAAGGACTCAGCATACATCCTTAAACAACTTTTCACAGAGCGTTTTTCTTAATGCTAACCAGTTTGAACCACAACGTTCAAAGACAGCGCAGTTAGACTACGATATTAGCCCACTACTACACGACCATCCCCTATTCTGTATGTGAAAGCGTTCTGGCTACTACCCTCATGTCCAAAGAATCCAGTTCCATCTGCATAACCGCCAGGTCTCTGTCTACCGTGTGAACTGTTGACCTTGAATACTCTATTAGCTCTGCTGCTTAATATACACTGCTCCTAATTCAAAAACTGCGTAATGTGCCACTCTATCACTGCTGTGTGCAACTTCCCTTTTATTTCTATGCCGCCATTCAACTCATGGATATCATTATTGTCGGTAGTTCTAAATACTTATTTCAATATTTTCCAACAAGCACCCAACCATTCCCTCCTGAGACGTTACAAGCTTTGTGGTACTATATACTGCTTGTGCAATTTCTCCAATAACCGTTATTACGACATGCACAACCAACAGTATTCCCCCCGTTCTTTTCTGAATGTTCCTTTCATCTCTTGATGTAATTTCGCAAATGTCTCCTCCAACCTCTGTATTTCATTCCTCATTTCCCACGTATTGTTTGTCAACCTCAGCATCAATCAGTGACTAATGAGGGTAACATCCTCGTGTACAGTGAACGGTACCCCCCGGCGGGTCCTGTAGAGCTCCCTCCATACCCAAGGTGAGGAGGCGTAGCACTGCCCTGATTAGGACGCCCCTCACCCACATCTCTGGCGTGCAGCAACTCGAAAACGGAGGCTACAATCACTCTCCCTCCTCTGACGTCCCGCAGCACAATTCCTCGCATGAATAAATAAAAACCCTAGAGTGTGACTACATCCCCAATGCTAGCAAACCAGAACAAATACACTACCGGCCATTAAAATTGCTACACCAAGATGAAATGTAGATGATAAACGGGTATTCGTTGGGCAAATATATTATACTAGAACTGACATGTGATTACATTTTCACGCAATTTGGGTGCTTAGATATGAGAAATCAGTACCCATAAAAACCACCTCTGGCCATAATAACAGCCTTGATACGCCTGGGCATTGGGTCAAACACAGCTTGGATGGTGTGTACAAGTACAGCTGCCCTTGCAGCTTCAACATGATACCACAGTTCAAGAATAGTGACTGGCGTATTGTGACGAGTCAGTTGCTCGGCCACAATTGACCAGACGTTTTCAATTGGTGAGAGATCTGGAGAATGTGCTGGACAGGGCAACAGTCGAACATTTTCTGTATCCAGAAAGGCCAGTACAGAACCTGCAACATGCGGTCGTGCATTATCCTGCTGAAATGTACGGTTTCGCAGGGATCGAACGAAGGGTAGAGCCACGGGTCGTGACACATCTGAAATGTAACGTCCACTGTTCAAAGTGCCGTCAATGTGAACAAGAGGTGACCGAGACGTGTAACCAGTGGCACCCCATACCATCACGGCGGGTGATACGCTAGTATGGCGATGACGAATACACGCTTCCAATGTGCGTTCACCGCAAGTCGCCAAACACGGATGCGACCATCATGATGCTGTAAACAGAACCTGGATTCATACGAAAAAATGGCGTTTTGCCATTCGTGCACCCTGGTCCGTGGTTGGGTACACCATCGCAGGCGCTCCTGTCTGTGACTGAGGTTCAAGGGTAACCGCAAGCACGGCCTCCGAGGAGATAGTCCATGCTGCTGCAAACGTCGTCGAACTGTTCGTGCAGATGGTTGTTGTCTTGCAAACGTCCCCAACTGTTGACTCTGGAATGGAGAAGTGGCTGCACGATCGGTTACAGCCATGAGGATAAGATGCCTGTCATCTCGACTGTTAGTGATACGAAGCCGTTGGTATCCAGCACGGCGTTCCGTATTACCCTCCTGAATCCACCGATTCCGTATTCTGTTAACAGTCATTGGATCTCGACCAACGAGAGCAGCAATGTCGCGATACGATAAACCGCAATCGCGATAGGCTACAATCCGACCTTTATCAACGTCGGAAACGTGATGGTACGCATTTCTCCTCCTTACACGAGGCATCACAACAAAGTTTCACCAGGCAACGCCGGTCAACTGTTGTTTGTGTATGAGAAATCGGTTGGAAACTTTCCTCATGTCAGCACGTTGTAGGTGTCGCTACTGGCGCCAACCTTGTGTGAATGCTCTGAAAAACTAATCATTTGCATATCACAGCATCTTCTTCCTGTCGGTTAAAGTTCGCATCTGTAGCACGTCATCTTCGTGGTGTAGCAGTTTTAATGGCCAGTAGTGTACAAGTAAGATTATTCCCCCACTTCTCTCTACCAATGAAATCACACTGTGACGTAATTACGTACTGTCGTTCCCACCAAGCACGAACAATACCGCTACTAACACCACAACCCTAAAATAATCTTACATACTACCAACATCAAACATAACATGTTGACACTCAACACCCTCCTTTCTGATTTTCACGATCTTAACTCATACGGTATCATGTGTGCAGATGGCGCCAGAACCTTGTGTTCTCCATTCCCCCCTACATCCACCACGCTTTTTCCAGCAGTCGGTGTAGAAACTTCGTGGCAACGAACCTGGACGAGCCTGATATGGTCGTAGGCGTCATATATGAACTACAGTCGTTCGAGTTCTCAATTTTATTTTGACATTTAGTGCTGAAGTCCTCTGAATCGCCTGTCATGGCTCCTGACATCGCGTTATAAACTTCTTCGCCTTACCGTGTGTGTTACATGAACTTGATAGCATCACTCATTGTCCCGCTCTATGCTCTACCAACTTCCCCCCACATTTCCTACACATTCCTGACGCTGCAGGGCTTTGATGTTCACCCTCTGTACGTGTTTCCATACTTCCTTTAACGTCTCTGGGAAATTCCGAACTGGCTCTCCGTTCTTCCCAACTTTCGGGTTGACGGCACCGAACAGTGAAGCCATCTTCCTCCCATACGCTACCTCAGATGAAGAAAGCCCAATGATGGTGTGCAGCTTGGTATTAAATGTTGTTATGACAGACAGTAAGTAAACATTCGAACAATTATGACTGCTGTTGACATAGTAACTCAACATCCTACCAACAGCACGCATTTCATTCTACCAACTGGCTAATCCTTAGCTTCCGAAACTGTAGTAAATGGCATATCTGGTTCATCAAGTCTGACAGGACGTTAGAACCATGGTACACGATTACCATTTCAGGGACATCAAATTGCAGCAAATATTTATTCGCCACTACCGCATTTGCCTGTTGATTTTAAACGGTGATTGTCGCAATATATTCTGAGAAATTGTCAGTAGTAGTCAGAACTAATGTTTTCCACAGGTATCTGGCTAGACAGCCTTAAAATATCCATCCTTATCATTTCAAAACATTTGGTGGGCTCTGGGTCGCGGTACTTGCTGGTTGAGATTCATTCCCCATTTTTTTCATTTCAGTCTTCTGTCTTCAGTCTTCTGACTGGTTTGGTGTGACTCGCCACGATTTCCTTTCCTGTGATTAGCATCTCAGAGTAGCACTTGCATCCTATGTCCTCAATCATTTTTGGATCTTCTGCGCCACTACATCTCAAAAGCTTCGATTCTCTTCTGTTACAATTTTTCTATAGTTCATGATACACTACAATACAAGCCGTCCTCCAAGTACACATTCTCAGAAATTTCGTCCTCATTCCAGGGCCTGTCTTTGACACTAGTAGACTTATTTTGCCCAGGAATGCCCTCTTCACCTGTGACAGTCTATTTTCTATGTCCTCCTTACTTCGTCCGTCATGAGTTATTTTGCTTACAAGTAGCAAAATTCCTTAATATATGGTTTTATTTTTTACACTATCACTTTTTTAAGACACAGTCATAACCGGTTTCGGCCTACAATACCCATCTTAAGATGATACACTGGAGGAAAAGGGAGCTTATATTAAGACCTCAAACAAGTACAAATATTTTCACTAGGTCTGCTTTCAAACTTAGTAAAGTGCTATTAATATGCATATGTTTCATACCTGTACGCGGCATTTACTGAACAAGTGTTCATACGTTTTCAACTAAATTTGAAATGAAATTCTGGGAATTATGTATATGCAACTAGGTGTACACTTCTTCCCCACACTTTGCTGCGTTAGATCCGCGCGTCCTTTATAAGGCAATCTTCAATCGTAAAATCCATAGCATACGACAGATATTACAATAATATGAAAGTAGAATATATGTCGTTAAAACAGCTGAGGTAGTCGCTGCGTCCTGCATAAACATCGAGACTGATGATGGTGCCTTCCTGCGAACGAGAGCCCCAATGTGGCGTCCGGTAAGCATCTACAGTGCCTAGCATCTGTCCACGTAGCTTGAACACCTCGCAGCCGGAAGAGGAGTGCCAGCTAGCTGCAGCACGGCACTGCCCGGTAGTCCATTCCCTGTCGCCTCTCCTAATCATAGGTGCAGCAGCGTAAACACCTAGCAATCTGAAGTACAGCGCCATAGGTACCGGAAAACTATACCATAATGATTGTTACTCTTCCTCTTTTACTGTATAGACCGCAGTTTATTTTAAATAAGCTTATTGTCTTAATGAATTGAATACTACTTCCATATTTTATAACTAACTGGCTGAAACATTATTGTAACATTTGTCAGATTTTATGGATTACATGACTGAAGATTGCTAATAGACAATATATATGTTTAGTGCAAAGAGTAGCGGTGGAAAAGTACGCTTAGTTGTTTGTGTATAATTCCGTAATTTCCAGTTTTACGGTAGTTGACAGCACATGAGCACTTGCTCACATTAATAGCGCTTAGTAAAGCGCAAGTAGGCCAGTGAAAATATTTGTACTTGTTCAGGTCTTCAAATAAGCTTTATTTTCTTTATTGTAGATCCGACCATAGCCCTTGTTGTGTCATAAAAATCTGATAATATTAAAAATAAAGTCAGTTACCGTTTCCTCACACGGAATGTCTTTTTTTCCAGAATTCCTTAACTTAGATTACTTCCCGATCAACAACACTGATGTTAAATTTCTCGATGTTATCACTTCTTCTACTTCTCATGACCTTTTTTTTTCCTGTTTACTCTCCATCTAGGTCTGCACTCTTTAGGCAGTTTATTCCATTCAACGAATCCTGTAAGTCTTCTTCACCTTTACTCAGAATAGCAATGTCTCCAGCAAATCTTAATGTCCTTTCGTCTGAATTTTAATCCTCCTCTTGAATCTTTCTTTAATTTCTGTCATTGCTTCTTCGATGTACAGACTGAGTAGTTGCGGTGAATTTCTGCATCTCTGTCTTACACCCTTTTCAATCCGCGCACCTGGTTTTTGATCTTCCATTCTAATTGTTCTCTCTAGATTCCTGTACATATTGTATATTATCCGTAGTTTTCTTTAGCTTATTCCCATGTTTCTATAAGTTTCGAAGATCTTGCACCATTTACCATAAAGCGCAACTTCATATCTGCCTCTCTGGTGCATTTACCTGATCGTTATGTAATCTCTTTATATTTTTCTTGTCATCAGCTTGAATGCATGTGTTCTTAAGCGAATTATGCGATAGTTTTCGCACTTATCTGCCCTTGGTGCCTTAAGAAATGTGTTGATGATATTTTTTTGAAAGTCGGATGGTATGTCACAAGTCTCGTACATTCCACTCACTAACCTGAATGGTCGTTTGGTTGCCACTTCCCTCAATGATTTTATAAATTTAGATTCTATGTTATCTATCCAGTCTGCTTTAATTGATCTCAAGTCTTCATTCACACAAGGTTAGCACAACACAACAAATGATGGGGCCCCTCCACGCCCACACCAACGTGGTGACCAAACCATAAGTTCTACTGTCAGCTCCGTATAACATGTTAGTTTTTGAATAAGGAGTCACAGGATGCGGGCTGTGATGTTACCCATGCGTCTGGGTAAGATTACTCATTAACATGGTCCATCAGGAGATGGAGAGTGGACGGAAGCGATCGAAGGGTAGCGGTTGTAAGGGCAGAGGAAACAAGGTGACAAGGCAAGAGCCAAGGGAAAAAAACCTCTGCGACAGTAGGACGGGTAGTAAGGGCAGTAGCGGCTTGCAAGGCATGCAAGGTGTGGTTATGTTAGTTCGAGGTATCGTGCATCGTTACCTTTGTCGTTGTTGGACCTCGTTGTGGCGCTTGCTGCAGTTGCTGCGTCCCTGCAACAGTTCAAGGTCGTTGTTGATTAGTGGGCGATCGATCATAGATCGGCTCACAGACGGTGTAGGGGGGGGGGGGGGGTGTGGCTGGTTTGCGTGCTGTGTACAGTACGGTTTCCCTGCGGTTGCCTGCTTTTCGGCTGGTCGAACATCTGGGGTTTCCAGTATTAACTGTGTTGCAGGGGCTCGCCAGTACTGTCGTGTTAGCGTTCATAGATGTTTAGTTCCTAGCCAGTAATGTCTTTGGTCTGTTATGCTTCCATCTATGGTTGTGGCCGTAGTTATCCAGAGAAAGGATAAACGGGTTGCGCGAGTGTCTCGTGTTATTGTACAGTCGTGTGGAGAGTTTTTGGAATACCTGCAAGATAGTATCTATCCGGTATTCCCGGTGAAGGTCCGCGATGCGTGTGTAGCGCGGAGCGTTGCTTATGATTTTGAGTACTTTGTTCTGTATGAGCTGCAGACGGCGCAGGCGAGTTGGCGCAGCGTATCCCCAGACAGGGGCTGCGTACGTCATCAGGGGTCGAATAAGTGTCATGTACATGGACCTAGACACCCTCCTGTTCAGTGTGCTACGCCTGTTAAGCATAGGGTTGAGTTGTTTGAGCCTCGCGTTAGTTTTGTTGGTCACGTGTTGGATGTTGTCCCCCAAGAGTAGTTTCATGTCCAGCCAGACACCGAGGTATTTGACCTTCCTGAGGAAACGTATTGGGCGTGTGTGTAGCGTTATTGGGTTGCAGTGCTGATGTTTGCGCAGTTGCTTTGGTCTTCTAGTGAACAGACGGCCTCGCACTTGTCGACGTTTACTCTAACACGCCATTTCACTAGCCAAGGCTCCGCCGTTCTGAGTGCAGTCTGTAGTCGTGAGTTAATGTTACACGGCTTCCAATCTTGCGCAAAGATGGCGGTGTCATCCGCGTAGATTGCTACCGTCGTGTTGTGTGTAGCTGGGAGGTCGTTAATGTAGAGGTTAAACAGTAAGGGCCCTGGGATACTTCCTTGGGGTACTCCTGCTTGTATACCATGTCGTGTCGATTGTTTGCCCTGCACGTCGGTGTTGAAACTCCTGTCCGTGAGATATGAGTGTATAAGACGTACGAGTCCGTCGGGGAACCCTGCGTCGCTAAGTTTGCGTATTAGGCCGTTGTGCCATAGACGATCGAAAGCCTTTTCGATGTCCAGGAACACCGCCCGAGTTGCTTTGTTTGTGTTGTATCGGTGTTTTATGTATTCAACGACGCGGAGGAGTTGTTGTGTTGTTGATTGGTGATTCCTGAAGCCGAATTGCTCCGGTCTCAGGGTCGAAGGTTAGCGCCGGTGGCGACACCTACAACGTGCTGACATGAGGAAACTTTCCAACCAATTTCTCATACACAAATAGCAGTTGACCGGTGTTGCCTGGTGAAACGATGTTGTGATGCCTCGTGTAAGGATGAGAAATGCATACCATCATGTTTCAGACTTCGATAAAGGTCGGGTTGTAACCTATCGTGATTGCGGTTTATCGTATCGCGACATTGCTGCTCGTGTTGGTCGAGATCCAATGACTGTTAACAGAATATGGAATCGGTGGGTTCAGGAGGGTAATACGGAACGCCATGCTGGATCCCAATGGCCTCGTGTCACTGGCAGTCGAGATGAAAGGCATCTTATCCGCATGGCTGTAACCGATCGTGCAGCCACTTCTCCATTCCAGAGTCAACAGATGGAGACGTTTGCCAGACAAAAACCATCTGCACGAACAGTTCAACGCCGTTTGCAGCAGCATGGACTATCAGCTCGGAGGCCATGTCTGCGGTTACCCTTGACGCTGCATCACAGACAGGAGCGCCTACGATGTTGTACTCAACGACGAACCTGGGTGCACGAATGGCAAAGCATCATTTTTTCGGATGAATCAAGGTTCTGTTTAAGCATCATGATGGTCGCATCCGTGTTTGGTGGCATCGCGGTGAACGCACATTGGAAGCGTGTATTCGTCATCGCCATACTGGTGTATCACCCGGCGTGTGGTACGGGGTGCCCTTGGTCACACGTCTCGGTCACCTCTTGTTCGCATTGACGGCACTTTGAACTTTAAACAGTAGACGTTACATTTCAGATGTGCTACGACCTGTGGTCTACCCTTCGTTCGATCCCTGCGAAACCCTACATTTCAGCAGGATAATGCACGACCGCATGTTGCAGGTCCTGTATGGACCTTTCTGGATACGGAAAATGTTCGATTGCTGCCCTGTCCAGTACATTCTCCAGATCTCTCACCAATTGAAAACGTCTGGTCAATGGTGGCCGAGCAACTGGCTCGTCACAATACGCCAGTCACTACTCTTGATGAACTGTGGTATCGTGTTGAAGCTTCATGGGCCGCTGTACCTGTACACGCCATCCAAGCCCTGTTTGACTCAATTCCCAGGCGTAACAAGGCCGTTATTACGGCCAGAGGTGGTTGTTCTGGGTACTGATTTCTCAGGATCTATGCACCCAAATTGCGTGAAAATGTAATCACATGTCAGTTCTAGTATAATATATTTGTCCAATGGATATCCGTTTATCATCTGCATTTCATTTTGGTGTATCAATTTTAATGGCCAGTAGTGTATATACCCGAGCTATCGTTTCGGAACTTGTTTGTTGTCGAATCTGATCCCCTGTCACTAAACTGTTCACGGTAGCTCTCTCTCTGCAATACTTCCCTATTCATAAAGAATCTTACTCCCATTATACTTTTTCTGCTGCTGTTGATATTACCCGGGATTGTTCTCAGCATAAATCCTTATCTTTCCACTTCACATCACTTACCTCCACTATATCTAGACCGACCCTGAGCCCTATGATCATATAGCATATAATCGTGTGCTTCGCACAATACCTCTTTCTCAGCTCAGTAGGTACTACTGCGTGTGGTCCCCACCTTGAGATAATCTCCCCTGTAAACGTGAATTGGAGAAGAGAAAGAAACAGTTCATCCACTTATAACATGACCATTGGGTGCGTGCTACATTACAATAACTCTGCCGGCTCTGTCAACTTAATTAATTTAAAGGCACTTAATCCACCGATGCATAATTTAAGAAAGCGGATAATATTGGGTTCTATTGAGATCAGCTGCTGTTAGAGAATCAGGAAGCTTATGACTTTGTACTGACGAAATTAACCATAGCAAACACTTTTAAATATGTACATATTAGCAGTACTCTGTATGGCACCCTACAACATCGGTATTTTCAAACTGAAACTCAACGGTAAACTAATTCGGCGCAGGTAATCATATTCCAAACGAATTAGCAATGTCATCAGAATAGCTGCGGGCCATGCTTCGTCTCAACCCAAACGTTAGACTCTGGCCTCTCAGACACGAAGCTCTCAAAACCGGATTTCGTAAACCGATTTCGTAATACCGCTTCTGGGAGGTCATACAAACACTTGAAGATTGATTCTGGGAATCCTATTCTAGTTGTCGGGTTTCCAGTTCCGTAATCGATTTTCGCTCCCGTGTAAACAAAACCGGTTTTGAAACGTTTCGTCTTGTTTTTAATAGTTTTCGTTTAATACAGGCGAAGTGGCTTTTGGTACAGTGGAGGATCAGTAGAAATATTAGACTGATGCAGTTTACACCTCGTCTAATTGAAAAGTAATGGTGGTTGTGCTGACTAAATCAGAAACAGTAACAGCTGTTTTCCGGGTGCCATATTTAACTAGGCCAGCAAATCCGATTCACACCTTAACACGTAAGGACGACATTTGGCGAAATTTGGTTTTCGTCTTTCGGAATCTGTGTCGCATGTAAACGTAGTGAGACTGCACCCCGCTAGATTGCCACGATAAATGCTCGCGCCCAGCAACAACAATCGGACTTCATTCAAAGCATTCAAAACACAGTCAGTGGACAGCGATTGCCTTGGAGTTGTACCTTGGGCAAAACCAGAGGTAGCTGCAAGATAAACACTGTGATGAAGCAAATCAATAAATTTACTTTCGAATGCTACATATTATGACAAATAGATTGGCGTGGAGATGTAGGATCCTCGCTTGTCCCCGGATCTCAAAAAATAAATTTCACTACAAGTAAAAGGCGACATAAAGTTTCAGTGTGAAACAAATCACTTACGAAGGACCCAGTCAGGAAAAGCAGAACAACAACACGAACTATTAAATTGACAAGCCTTTAAATTATACCCACTGGTTTGTTGTGACCACATAAAATATCTATTTAAACCTGTAGTATCTGTGACATTATTAATAAATGCTTTATTTTATGACGAAGAATACGTTCGTAGCGAAAGACAGAAACAAAACTATTAACTGTGTCTGTGACAAACAACGGCATTAATTTGGATAAATGTTACATAATAAAGAGGCACCTTTTAGTGCATAATCTCTCTTTCTCCATGTCCATAAGAGCGTTTAATTTAATGTGGTAGAAATGTAGTTAATAAATCAGTGGATCATGTACTCTAACTAGGAAAGTATTAATTAACAGTAGCCAGGCGCGGTGGCAGAGCGGTTCTAGGAGCTACAGTCTGGAACCGCGCGACCGCTACGGTCGTAGGTTCGAATCCTGTCTCGGGCCTGGATGTGTGTGATGTCCTTAGGTTAGCTAGGTTTAAGTAGTTCTAAGTTCTAGGGGACTGATGACTCAGAAGTTAAGTCCCATAGTGCTCAGAGCCATTTGAACCAATTAACAGAAAATACTGCTGTCCCACAGAAGAATATAAATGAGAAGATAACACTCTTTTTGTCCATCAGTAGCATATTATAACGGCGGAACAATGTTAAATTCTTGCATGGGAATGGAAAAAAAGTAATCACGTTGTCCATAAAATGACTGCACATAACAGAGAAATGACGTAAGTTAAACACACTTAAGTTAATAATTAACAATCTCAGGGATGGAAAAAGAAAATAAGAAGGGGCAGAGTTAGGCTTTTGGCCTTCAGTGCGCAGATCCAGTTACATGGGCGCACAAATACCTAAACATCTGTAACATCCAAATACCAACATTTTGCTTTACACTTTTTTATCACGCTCTTTCTCTGCACTCATGGGAACAGTCCTTTTTGTACTAGAAATTTATCGACACTATAAACACGGCACACGATCTCTAAGACTCGCATCGTCACTTCGACTCACGTGGCTGTGTTGATAAACAAACGGCCACCGTATTGCCTGTTGGACTGTGACGCAGCCATCTTGCGCAGCGCAGTCACGTGAGCCGCCGTTATGCGCCACAAGGACTAGCGCTCCGCTCAGTAGAAGGTTTGTCAACTGTTGGCCTTGCGTGTTCTAGCCTTTGTAAATCCCCAATGAATCATCTTCTTGCATGGCCTGACGTACCATCAGTTACCTGTAGTTCGCAAAAACAGAAATAAAGCAGGCGGCAGATCTACTAAAAGATAAAATTTGCACCCTTCAACATGAAAGTAACAGTCACGGACAAAAAACTGGTTTAAACTGTGCAATCATGGAACTTTAAATACACTCACTTATGAAAACATTAATAAATTCCTTCACAAGTCAAAGTTTTGAAAATCATCACCCGTTGTTTTCACTCTTAAGTAAACAAAAAAATGTCATCTTCTTCCCGCTACATTCTTTTTTATCTCTTCTTCACAAACTAAGTCCACAAGTCTCTCCTTTTCTTCTTTGAACGCTATTTTTTGCGTCTACATTTCAACTTTAAATTCTTCTTCCGGTCGCGGTTCTTAGTGTACTCGCTGCGCATTAATGAAGTACACTCATTGTTCTGCTGAACCTAAGACAAGAATTCACTTGAGAATTCTGTTGTGAACTGTGCAGATGTAACATGTTCCACGAGGAACGTTCCTGGTATGTAGTTACCAACATACATTTTTTGTACACAAAAACCGATTTTATCTGTATCATTCGGATTTCGTGAACGTAAAACTTCAAATTCTCTGCTTACAGCAAAATCATCGTTAATAACGGTGAAATAAAAGTCCTCGTCGTAACTTTCTTGCATCAACAAATCAAAGACCCTCACTTGTCAAATTTTAATCAGTGTCAGCATTGCAATTATCTTTGACGTTGGCAAATTGCTCCAGCTCATTAGTATTAATGTCTGACTCATCAAAAATCTGTTTGGTTTCCACATAACTTTAGTACATCATCTTAGTATGACAGCAGTGGCATCACATATACCGTACTCGTTTCAATTGTTTGATTTTTTTTCTTTTTGTTTCTATAATATTACTTGAGAGTAAACTTCAACCACGTCAAATTTTTTCTCTTCGTTGTTTTGTTTACTGTCCTGCTTGTCATCAGAATGTTCGGTGTTTCTTCGCTCCTACAGTCACATTTTCTAACTCTGTTCTCAGGTCTTCATAACGATCGTCTACTATTTTATTCTGTTTCTGATAATGATCATCCAGGTTTTTGTTAGTATCGTCAAGTCTTTTGTTCAAATCTGCGCTAAATTTCTGATTTTTAGCAATTCATTTTTTTATGAATGGCACTTATTTGTATTCAAAAATGGTTCAAATGGTTCTGAGCAATATGGGACTTTAACATCTTAGGTCATCAGTCCCCTAGAACTTAGAACTACTTAAACCTAACTAACCTAATGACATCACACACATCCATGCCCGAGGCAGGATTCGAACCTGCGACCGTAGCAGTCCCGCGGTTCCGGACTGCAGCGCTAGAACCGCACGACCACCGCGGCCGGCTACTTATTTGTATTAACAATTTCATTATCATATCTTTCACTCCTACAGTACCAACACAGTTGTTGTGTATCGGTATTAACGCTACCCAACGTTTATATTCAAATCTGAATGTTGCATTTTCCACTGCACCTATATGTTGGATTCTGAAAATTAGTTTCGATGCATTAATAAGATCGATAGTAAAACTGTCCTAATTAACACTGTCCACACTATTAATTATGTCACTATTCTCATTTTGACTAGCCATTGTTAAATAAAATATATACCTCACATATATACCTCACAAGTAATTTAAAATCGAATTAATTCTTCGTTGTCTGTGTTATTTTTCCTGTCCGACGCTGCTTGACAATCGAGGCTCCGCTAAACATTTGAATTTCAGTCACCATATTTTTACGCTGGAAATCGGGCTCTGGGTTCACAGATCGTTGAAGGATTCGATGAGTTCATCACCGGTCTCCATGTATATTAGGGCCGTTTGTTGAATGCTGCATTACGATAACGCTGCCACCTCTCTCAACTCCATTAGTTAATTTAATGATTGACAATTTAAGGAGGCGATAATATTGGGCTCGACTGAGAACTGTTATCGTTAGTCGTTCACGAATTCTGTGCTTTATTTCTGACAACAACTATTGTATATGCACAGTTTAGATATTCTGCATGCCACCATACGACTTCTATCGTTTCACAACGAAGCTCTAAAGTGAATAGACGAGGCACAGGTAATTATATTCCAATTTAGCAATTTCTTGAGAAGAGTGCCACCCCCTGTTTCAAACCAACCGTTAGGCTCGGACTCTCAGACTGCACTCCGTTTTACTGCCGTGCAAAGAGCTCTCACCCAGCAATAGCAACAGACATTATTCAAAACACTTTCAGTGGGTAATGATTACTTTGAAATTCTTCCTAACCAAAAATCTTAGCTGGCTGCAACATAGATACTGCGATAAAGCACGTCGAAACGTTTAGTCTCCAGTGTTTCTCAAATGACGAATATGCTGACGTGGATGATACAGGAGCCTCACACACTCACCATACTGTAACTCCCAATGCTAACAGCTGTGGCTGTTATGTTACGCTGCAGACGTCCGTGTTATTGACAATGGATTCCTCTGAAAGGGGGGTGGGGTGGTGGAGGAGGGAGGGAGGATGACCTCTATGGTGGCAGAGACAAGGTGCGGCAGTGGGCTGTCATGAAGGTGATGACCGTTGGTAACTCACAGAAACATTATTAGTGAGATATTTTACTACACCTTAGATCACACAACAGTAACGTTGCTTGAGCGTGCCCATGCCCTCAAGGATGCACACTGTTTACAGAATGCAAAGTAGTGATGATGATTATGATGTTTGGTTTGTGGGACGTTCAACTATGCGGTCATCAGAGCCCATACGAAGTCCCAATTCCTGCACGGTCCATTTTTTTTTCCTACAGTCCAATCGAGCCACTGTCAGGAATGATGATGATGAAATGATTAGGACAACGCAAACGCCCAGTCCCCGGGAAAAAAAATCCCCAGCCCGGCCGGGAATCGAAGTCGTGACCCCGTGATCCAGAGGCAGCAACGCTAGCCATTAGATCACGAGCTGCGGACATGCAGAGTGGTGTGCCCTCAGTAGGTTGCACCGTGGCAACGATCCACCTGGCCAGAGGAGTAGCATCGGCTGCGGCTCTGCCATGGCGCTGATCCAGCAGTGATGGCAACTCATGCTGCAGATGAAGGAAAGCGCGGCTGCCTGGGATGTAGTGCACTGCAGCGCATGTAGAGTAATAAAACTACCGTAGGCTACTGTAGATTGTCATAAGTAAGCGTAGACTACGGTAGTTTTGCCACTAGACTCATTAAGATCCCACCTAGCTATCTCTACGTTAGGTGTATTGCATATCTGTCGGCTGGTACCTCATTTTGATCGCTTTGTCTTCGTATGCGATCAGTGTCTCACTAGATTACTCTCGAAATATCAAGCACTGAACCGTCTATAAACTGGGAGAGCATATACAGGGTGTTACAAAAAGGTACGGCTAAAGTTTCAGGAAACGTTCCTCACACACAAAGAAAGAAAATATGCTATGTGGACATGTGTCCGGAAACGCTTACTTTCCATGATAGAGCTCATTTTATTACTTCTCTTCAAATCACGTTAATCATGGAATGGAAACACACAGCAACAGAACGTACCAGCGTGATTTCAAACACTTTGTTACAGGAAACGTTCAAAATGTCCTCCGTTAGCGAGGATACATGCATCCACCCTCCGTCGCATGGAATCCCTGACGCTCTGATGCGTATTGTATTGTATCACAGCCGTCCACAATACGAGCACGAAGAGTCTCTACATTTGGTACCGGGGTTGCGTAGACAAGAGCTTTCAAATGCCCCCATAAATGAAAGTCAAGAGGATTGAGGTCAGGAGAGCGTGGAGGCCATGGAACTGATCCGCCTCTACCAATCCATCGGTCACCGAATCTGTTGTTGAGAAGCGTACGAACACTTCGACTGAAATGTGCAGGAGCTCCATCGTGCATGAACCACATGATGTGTCGTACTTGTAAAGGCACATGTTCTAGCGGCACAGGTAGAGTATCAAGTATGAAATCATGATAACGTGCTCCATTGAGCGTAGGTGGAAGAATATGGGGCCCAATCAAGACATCACCAACAATGCCTGCCCAAACGTTCACAGAAAATCTGTGTTGATGATGTGATTGCACAATTGCGTGCGGATTCTCGTCAGCCCACACATGTTGATGTGAAAATTTACAATTTGATCACGTTAGAATGAAGTCTCATCCGTAAAGAGAACATTTGCACTGAAATGAGGATTGACACATTGTTGGATGAACCATTCGCAGAAGTGTACCCGTGGAGGCCAATCAGCTACTGATAGTGCCTGCACACGCTGTACATGGTACGGAAACAACTGGTTCTCCCGTAGCACTCTCCATACGGTGACGTGGTCAATGTTACCTTGTACAGCATTAACTTATCTGACGCTGACAATAGGGTTATCGTCAACTGCACGAAGAATTGCCTCGTCCATTGCAGGTTTCCTCGTCGTTCTAGGTCTTCCCCCCCAGTCGCGTGTCATAGGCTGGAATGTTCCGTGCTCCCTAAGACGCCGATCAATTGCTTCGAACGTCTTACTGTCGGGACACCTTCGTTCTGTAAATCTGTCTCGATACAAACGTACCGCGCCACGGCTATTGCCCCGTGCTAAACCATACATCAAATGGGCATCTGCCAACTCCGCATATGTAAACATTGCACTGACTGCAAAACCATGTTCGTGATGAACACTAACCTGTTCATGCTACGTACTGATGTGCTTGATGCTAGTACTGAAGAGCAATGAGTCACATGTCAACACAAGCACCGAAATCAACATACCCTTCCTTCAATTGGGCCAACTGGCGGTGAATCGAGGAAGTATAGTACATACTAACGAAACTAAAATGAGCTCTAACAGGAAAATTAAGCGTTTCCGGACACATGTCCACATAACATATTTTCTTTATTTGTGTGTGAGGAATGTTTCCTGAAAGTTTGGCCGTACCTTTTTCTAACACCCTGTATAAAGGGCCGTGTAAACTGCAGAACACTACTAGGCGACCAGAGTTCTTCAGCATGAATCATCATTTCGAAGTGTGGGAGTTGTACAATACGATGACCATCGAAAACAAGACAGAAGCCTTGTGTGAATAGTGTGGAACCGTATGTACGTCACGTCCACGACATGACATCCAGAAGTGTGGACTCTGTCCACAGTCTATCAAACGAGTGACTCAGGAACCTTTACAGAGACCATGAAAATTTCTAGGACAATGAAACAACTACTGAAACGTCGGTGTCTACTACGTCTGCGAGCTGACCTCTTGAGCAATCTAGTCTCTCGAACGCATCATCAGTTTCATCGGGCTCTCCTACAACAGATTATGACAGACGTAGATTAAGTCGTCACCAGAGCTGTTTATGCTTCAAGGAGCCTCGTTATTGATCTAAGAGACGCAATAATGCAGTGATGGAGGAAAGCTTCTCATTTAAAAGTTTGTTTTATGGTGATTCACAGCCTGTAAATCCTTAATAGTAGGCTACAATGTAGACGATCTTTATTTTAATGTGCGATTATCTAATTTTGACGACTTCTCATCTTCAGGCACATGTTTAATATTACGTATTACGTGAAGTAATTGTCAGTAATTGGTCTACGTTTTATGTGAAGTCAAAAATAATTTGACAGTTGCGGTATGTAATAGGTAATATTCCAAATGTGCTTCGAAATAACAAGTCGTCGAAATTAGCTAATCACACGATTTAAATAAATATCGTCAACATTGCAGCCTACTACGGACTTTTTATTAAGCTTTTCATTTGATTCGTCCTGGCTCCGAGACACCTAACCGTCATGCTAAGGGTACCACCTTGCACAACGCAGAATATCAACGTGTTCGTGCTGTTGTCGCACATAAGACTAAACGTTCAAAGTCTCTCCATGATGGATGGGTACATGTGTCTGGACGCCAAGAGAATAATTTCATTTTCACGAAACCAGGACCAGTTCTCTTAAAGAGTATTCTTCCTAGAAAATGCAGAGAAACAGCACAATTAAGGATATGAAATACACCCTGAAAGATGTGCTGTTTTTAGCAAACAATCGAACAACAAAACAAAGAAATGTCGTCAGTTCCTAATTTCCTTCTTATACACTCATTTATGTTTCCTTCGCTTCCAATGCTACAGGTAATCGTATCATTTACGTACTGTACCAAAACTACCGGGTCGTAGTTTTGGTAGATCGCAACTCTAAGCGCACGTAATCACGTCAGTGTCCAAGAGTGTGGAAGATGGCCTGCTGCTACGATGTCTGCACATGCGAGCAGTGGTGAGAAGCGTTGGTACTCGCCCGCCCTCCCAGGGAAGATGAGTGAGCTCCCCCGGCTCGGCCTCACACTGTTGGTCGCCAAGGTAAGTGGCTGGTAGCGTCTGGTCGATGGCCTGCAGGAGGCCTCCTGGTCAGAAGACACTGAGTCCACGTCATTGAAATTAGCGCAACTGGTACGTCCGCTGCCAGGAGAAGTAGAGTCCGCTGGAGGCAGCTTGTAGAACCGTGTCAATCTTTCGGCCAGCTTGGTCCTCCCCTCCTGCCAGCCTTTGCCTAAAAATGTACAGGTAAGTGACTATGTGTTTTGCCGAAGCAACGCTTCCAATCACATACAGCAAAACATGTTCGTAGCCCGAAAGTGTAGTTACTGGCCTGCCAATCCCGCAGCCTTCCTACCTTTCTGCTGCAACTCCGTTATTGGGTCGCCAGCCCCCAGCTCGGCCTGCTATGTGGAAATCGACCAACGGCATTACAGTGTCTGATATATGGACGTTTTGTTCCAAGCTGCCTGCGCCTGCTCTTGTGGCCTCCTGCAACAAGCGAGGCAGTGCTGCTGCTCTAACCTAAAAACAGTGGCAGCGCCTCAGTGGATTACAACTAATTCTATATCCCAAAAAGCGTTTTTTTTTTTGTCCTCACTCAGTTTTGCATACATTCACAATAGATCACGACACGTGCACGAGTTTTGATACAGACAATATGAAATGCGTTTTAAAATTTTACGCGGTGTTTTAGCATCCTCGGGTTACTGTATAAGCCGACCGCTGTGACCGAGCGGTTCTAGTCGCTTTAGTCCGGAACCGCGCTGCTGCTACGGTCGCAGGTTCGAATCCTGACTCGGGCATGGATGTGTGTGATGTCCTTAGGTTAGTTAGGTTTAAGTAGTTCTAAGTCTAGGGGACTGATGACCTCAGATGTTAAGTCCCATAGTGCTTAGAGATATTTTGTTGCTGTATACCCTAATATGCCGAGAGGTGAGAACACATAATACAGGCAGGAACATTGTGAAACATAATCAGTTTGGTGGTGCACGTGATGTTGCGTGGGATGGCATAATGTTGCGTTAGCGTAATGATCTCCATATCTTTCGACGTGAATATCCACCGGTCAACGTTTTGTGCCACTGTTCTCCTTAGCCGTGCGCTTCTTTTCAGGGGTGCATTCAGCCCTGACGTCATTTTATGGACGACAATGTGTGAGCACATCGAACAGCGCAGGTGGAGCAATTCATGGAAAGAAAGGATATTTGGCGAATGAAATGACCTGCCCGTCACGCCGACTTAAATCCCATCGATCACATTGTGACGTTTTGGACAGACGTATTGCAGCCCGTCCACATCCACCAACGACCATCCAGCATCTGTCAGCAGCTCTGGTGAGGAATGGAACAGTGTACCGTGAGAACCCCTTACCGCCCTTATGGTCAGCATGAGAGCACATTTCATACAATGCCGTCCGTGGTGATACAACACCCTATTAAGAACAGCGTCCCGCCTTCTGTAATGTTTACGATGGTGATTAGCGATGATGTATAGTTTGCGGGGCGCTCAACTGCCCGGTCAATCTGTACACCTTCCAATACAGCCACTTTCACAAATGATGATGGAATGATGAGGGCAACACAAACACCCAGTCTCCTGTCAGAGAAAAATCCCCAACCCGGCCGGGAATCGAACCCGGGACCCTGTGATCCACAGGTATAACGCCAGCCACCAGACAACGAGCTGTGGACTGCTGTAATGTTTAAGGAGCACCATAAGCAGCAGTGACTTCCGTGCAATTATTGTTTTTTAATAAAAGTGTCATCTTTCTTCATCTGGTTAGTATTTCTTTCAGTTACCTTCTGTGGTATATTATAGCAATTTTTATATGTATGGTCCAAGTTTCATGGTGCTATGCTAGTTAGCAGTGACACATCATGCTAAAGTTATTTATGACCTTAAGTTGTGCAAAGGGGTGTAGTTACGTGACTGTCAGCAGTTTAGCGGCATAGCGTATTGATCTTTATATCACGACTAATGCTGGAAATTTTGATCTTTATTAAAACACAACATAACTGTGGTATGAGACCTTAACTGCATCAGTACCGAAAATTTAATTTGTCTCGTTATCGGTTTATCGTGGAGGTGAAAGTGCGGGGTTGGCAGAGATAAAAGGAATTTGCTTTCCAGTACATCCCAAAAAATAGAAGCAAGTTCAAATATTGTACTTTTAAAGCAAACTTTACCTTCCCTCCCTCTATTTTTGAGAGCGGACTGCTGATTGCATTACAAGACAAATTTACAGTTACATGTATTTCAGCAAAGTGAAGTTTCGCTGGACATTGTAGTAGACTCATTAAAGCGTAAAAAATCCTCACTGATAAATGTCATTAATTTAATTTTCTATAACTGGCAATATATTGTCAACAAAATTCCGTTCATTCCGCCGCAATGTCTGCAACTATGAAACGCTCGTGTCATACCACCTGAAAAACTAAGCCAGCCATAGTGGCCGAGCGGTTCTAGTCGCTTCAGTCCATAACCGCCCTGCTGCCACGGTCGCAGGTTCGAATCCTGCCTCGGGTATGGATATGTGTGATGTCCTTAGGTTAGTTAGGTTTAAGTAGTCCTAAGTCCAGGGGACTGATGACCTCGGGTGTTAAGTCCCATAGTGCTTAGAGCCATTTTTTTTAATAACTAAGCTCGAGGAACTTCTTGTCGCGTAACACATCAGGACTAGAAATCAGGCTGATGTCGTTCGCCGGTAACGTTCTTACAGACTCACCTGTTTAGATACGGTTCACGACTCGACTCACGGTTTCATGTTCTATTAACTTCGTCTTATTATTCAAATATTTCAGGACCTCTTCTCTACTTGTTGCCAGAGCTACACTTCTGAGTGAAAGAAACTCTGTGAACCTATACAAATAGTGGCTTCTGGAAATATATCCGGGATGCGAGTGAAAACACTACTGTAAAATTTTATTTTTATTTTATTTACACGTCAAGCTCCGTAGGACCAAATTGACGAGCAAATCATGAAGGTTGTGGAACGTGTCAGTACATTAAATTACAACACAGAAGTAATAACAGACAAAAATACAATGTTTATGAACCCAAAAAAAATCTATCCATAAGTTTAAGTGAACGCAATCAACAGTACAACAAGAATCAGCTTAATTTTTCAAGGAACACCTCGACAGATTAGAAGGAGTGAGCCATGAGGAAACTCTGTAGTTTCTATTTGAAAGCGCGTGGATTACTGCTAAGGTATATGAATTCGAGTGGTAGCTTATTGAAAATGGATGCAGTGGTATCCTACACACCAAACTGAACAAGAGTTAAGGAAGTCCAATCCTTTAGAGGACCGCCATTTCAGCTCTAGACCACTGCGAATCCGGCTTCTACTACACTGAGTCTCCGAGTACGGCGCATCACAATTAAGACAATGACTGTGCATCTGGCTACGGCACCGCGAGCGATTGTAAGAGACTGAATGCTGCCTCTTGGAGCTTCACGGAACTCTAACATATAAGCGACATTGCTTCTAAAAGCTCTGGAGGACCTATACGTTCCTTTCACTGAGAGATTGTTTCTGTTGTTCATGTTCTAGTGCACGTCTTTGTAGAAATAAACTTCTGTTGTTCGGTGCTGCCTGGACACCTTCCTGCTTTCTGCGTGCACCATTCCAAAACGGGATACTTCACATTCTACAAGCCGGAGCGTGAAATATCAAAAGTTTGAACGTGGTTGGGAAGCTATAAAATTTGAATTGGGAAATGCAAGGGCTCTATGTAGATACACTAGGGATGAGTGAAGCGACATGGAAATAAGTAAGGATATCTGGTCAGACCAATGTAGTGTAATACGAACAGAAGTAGAAAATGGTATAATGGGAGTAGGATTCGGTATGAATAGGATAGTATGGTGGAAGGAGAGCTATTGTGAAAAACTTAGTGATAGGGTTGTTCATGTGAGAACCAGCAACAAACCAAAGCCGGCAACACTAGTACAGGTATACAGGCCAATGTCGCAAGCAGAAGATGGTGATTACTTTATTATTTATTACTGAAACAAATATGTATAAATAAAATAAAAGTGAGGACATACAGAATGTACACGAGAATACTGAACTGGTAATTCAGTACGTCAAGGGACATAAAAGTGTAGTAACAATAGGGAATTGGAGCGTGGTGATAGGCGAAGGAATAG
Source organism: Schistocerca piceifrons (assembly GCF_021461385.2). NCBI lineage: Eukaryota > Metazoa > Arthropoda > Insecta > Orthoptera > Acrididae > Schistocerca > Schistocerca piceifrons. The sequence goes on from NC_060138.1 coordinate 664,340,579, forward strand.
AAGAATCAATTACAGGAAAACATGGGTTTGGCAGAAGGGATGATAGAAGAGAATGTCTGAGTTCTGCAATAAATTTCATATATTAATAATGAATACACTGTTCAAAAATCAAAAGAGGAAGAGGTATACTTGGAAAAGGGTTGGAGACATGGGGATATTCTAGCTGGATTACTTCAGCATCAGACAGAGTTTTCGAAATCAGATATTCGACTGTAAGACGTACCTAGGAACAGCCAGAGTATATATATATATATATATATATATATATATATATATATATATGTGTGTGTGTGTGTGTGTGTGTGTATTCCTTTTTGACTCATCACTCTTCTGATTTGTTTGATGTGACCAGCCACGAATTCTACTCCTGTGCCAAACTCTTCAGCTCAGAGTAGCACTTCCAAACTCCGTCCTCAATTATTTGCTGAATGTATTCCAATCTCTGTCTTCCTCTACAGTTTTTAGCCTCCACAGCCCCCTCTAGTACCATGGAAGTTATTCCCTAATGTATTAACAGATGTCCTATCATCCCGTCCCTTTTCCTTCTCAGTGCTTTTCTACATATTCCTTTCCTATACGATTCTGCGCAGAACCTCCTCGTTCCTTACCTTATCAGTCCACCTAATTTTCAACATTCGTCTGTATCGCCACATCACAAAAGCTTCTATTCTCTTCTGTTCCGGTTTTCCTACAGTCATTGTTTCACTACCGCATAATGCTGTACTCCAAAAATACGTTCTCAGGAATTTCTTCCTCGAACCAAGGCTTATGTTTAATACTTGTAGGCTTCTCTTGGCCAGGAATGCCCTTATTGCCTGTGTCAGTCTGCTTTTGATGTCGTCCTTGCTCCGTCCGTCATTGGTTATTTTGCTGCCTAGGTAGCAGAATTTCTTAACTTCATCTACTTCGAGACTGTCAATTCTGTTGTTATATTTCTCGCTGTTCTCCTTTCTGCTACTTCTCATTACCTTCGTCTTTCTTAGATTTACTCTCATTCCATATTCTGTACTTATTGGACTGTTCATACCATTCAGTAGATCATGAAATTCTTCTTCACTTTCACTCAGGATGGCAATGTTATCAACGAATCGTATCATTGATAGTCTTTCACCCTGAATTTTAACCCCACTCCTGAACCTTACTTTTATTTCCATTATTGCTTCTTCGATGTAGGGGTGAAAGACTACATCCCTGTCTTACACCCTTTCTTGTCCGAGCACTATGTTCTTGGTCGTCCACTTTTATTAATCTATCTTCTACATATTTACATTACCCGTTGAAACGTCCCCTTAGAAAAATTAATGAATGACTGTGCTGATAAACCTCTTACGTTATTTGCTTTTCAAACAGCTGAGCAAAACTGAACATACTCAGACATTACTCTCTTTACTTATTCTGATCAACACTAAACTGACGCACAATATTTTTAGCGCAACGCAATCTGACTTTTAATAATCCCTACAAAAGAATGGCCCTGACTAACAATAACCTATACCTTTCATGTATCACTTACCTCACAAAAACCTTCGTTACTCGAACTACTGCAATACAGCGAGCGCGAATACTGTCAGCTAAATAAAAGATTCTAACTACTGAAGGCACTAACTACTGATATGCATACTTAGCAAATAAAAGATTTTGATAGAGAATATATATATATATATATATATCATGGCATCCTGTCTTACAAATTTACTGTCTCTGATGGACACACGTCCAGATCACCAGATCATTCGATCTCAAAACTCCGCCATCTCTCTCCCCACATCCACCACTGCTGGCGGCTCACCTCCAACTGCGCAACGCTACGCGCTGTTAACAACCAACTGCCCAACACTACAATAGCAAATTACAACAATGCAGACCAGCCACAGACTGCACACAGCACAGTCAGCGATTTTCATATAGAGCGCTACATGGCGTCACCAACATAAAAACTAAACAGCCTACTTACACCGTCTTTCCCCATAGCTTACCCTTATTTTTCTCAGAATTTCGAACATCTTGCACCACTTTACATTGTCTAACGCTTTTTCCAGACCGACAAATCGTATAAACGTGTCTCGATTTTTCTTTAGTCTTGCTTTCATTATCAACCACAACGTCGGAATTGCCTCTCTGGAACCTTTACTTTTCCTAAAGCCAAACCGATCCTCATCTAACACATTCTCCTTTTTCTTTTCGATTCTTCCGTATATTATTCTGGTCAGCAACTTGTATGCATGAGCTATTAACCTGATTGTACGATAATTGTCGCATTTGTTAGCTCTTGCAGTCGTCGGAACTGTGTGGATGGTATTTTTCCGAAAGTCAGATGGTATGTCGCCAGACTCATACATTCTAAACACCAGCGTGAGTAGTCATTTGTTGTCACTTCCCTCAATGATTATAGAAATTCTGATGGAATGTTATCTATTCCTTCTGCCTTATTCTTCTTAAATCCTCCAAAGCTCTCTTAAATTCTGATTCCAATACTGGATCCCCTGTTTCTTCCAAGTGTAATCCTGTTTCTTCTTCTAACTCATCAAACAATTCTTCCTCCTCATAGAGACCTTCAATGTACTCTTCCCACCTATCAGCTTTCTCCTATGCATTTAACTATGGAATTCCCGTTGCACTCTTAATGTTACCACCGTTGCTTTTAATTTCACCGAAGGTTGTTGTGACTTTCCTATATGTTGAGTGAGTCCTTCCGATAATCATTTCTTTTTCGATTTTTTCACATTATTCATGGAGCCATTTCGTCTTAGTTTCCCTGCATTATCTATTTGTTTCATTCCTCAGCGACTTGTATTTCTGTATTTTTGAATTTCCCTGAATATTTTTGCACTTCCTTCTTTCATCGATCAACTGAGGTAATTCTTCTGTTACCCATCGTTTCTTCGCAGTTACCTTCTTTGTACTTATGTTTTTCTTTCCAACTTCTGTGATTGCCCTTTTTGGGGATGTCCATTCCTCTTCAACTGTACTGCCTACTGTGCTACTCCTTATGGCAGCATGTACAGCCTCAGAAAACTTCAGACGTCTCTCTTCATTCCTTAGTAACTCTGTATGTCACTTCCTTGCGCGCTAATTCTTCCTTATTGTCTCTTAAACTTCACCCTACTCTCCATCACTTATACATTGTGATCTGAATCTATATCTACTGCTGGGTATGCCTTACAATCTAGTATCTAATTTCGGAGTTTCTGTCTGACCACGATGTAATCTAATTGAAATCTTCCCGCATCACTCGGTCTTTTCCATGTATACCTCCTCCTCTTGTGATTCTTGAACAAAGTATTCGCTAATACTAGCTGAAATTCGTTCCAGCTCCCAATTAGTCTTTCTCCTCACTCATTTCTTGTCCCAAGTCCATGTTCTCCCGTAGCTGTTTCTTCTACTCCTTTCCCTACAACAACATTCCAGTTGCCCGTGACTGTTAGACTTTCGTCTCCCTTTATGTGCTGTATTACCCTTTCAATATTCTCGTATACTTTCTCCATGCTGTCATTTTCAATTTGCGGTGTCGACATGTACACCTGAACTCTCGTTGTCGACGTTGGTTTGCTGCCGATTCTGGTAAGAACAACCCTATCACTGAACTGTTCACAGTAACACACTCTCTGCCGTGCCTTCCTATTCATAAGGAATCCTACTCCCGTTACAGCATTTTCTGTTGCTGTTGATATTACCCTACATTCATCTGACCAGAAATCCTTGTTTTCTTTCCATTTCACTTCACTGACTTCTACTATATCTAGACTGAGCCTTTGCATTTCCCTTTTCAGATTTTCTAGACTTCCTATCACGTTCAAGCTTCTGACATTCCATGCTCCGACTCGAAGAACGTTATCCTTTGTTGGTTACTGAATCTTTTTCTCATGGTCACCTCCCCCTTTGGAGCCCCTTCCCGGAGATCCGAATGGAGGACTGTTCAGGAATCTTTCACCAATAGAGAGATCATCATGACACTTTCTTCATTACAGGCCACATCTCCTGTGAATACACGTTACGTGTCTTTTATGTAGATGTTACCATTGCCCTCTCCATCCTTACGTCGTCGATCATTGCTGATTCTTCCGCCTTTAGCAGCAGCTTCTCACCCCAAGGACAACAGAGGGCCCTGAACGTCTGTCTGCTCGTCCGCCCTCTTTGACAGGGCCGTTGGCAGAATGAGAGTGACTTACAAGGCGCCAATGATTATTATTAATCAGAATTTAAGCGGTGGCGGGTTTCTAACCAGAGACCTAGGACGTTCGATTATTAATCAAAGACGCTATCTCTAGACCACGGGTGCAAATTTAATTTTATCAGAATCATCGGTAAAAATTAAAGTGGAAAGATACGTGATACTGAAGTGCTGACAAACTATTCTCAACAGAATTTTCCAAATGAATTTACTTCCAGTCACACTGTTACTGATACTTCTTACGTTGCTCTAAATATTCCGTTGCCCGAAACGTCTTTCAAATGCAAGTAACTCACTTTGTTCAACATGTTACCGAGTCGATACACGGCGCCAGCCGTGTATCAGCTATTCGCCTAAGCTTGCTTTCCCGCCCGGTGACTGATCACGTTAAGTTTAAAAGCAGCGGGGTAAGATGGCCTAACAGTAATGCAACGACACAATGTTGACGAGAAACTGCCTTCCTCTAGAAATTTTTTTTGTTGTAAATCATGCTACATTAGATAGGAGGAAGCAGGGGTTCTGATTCTACTGGGCCCATATAGGCTGCGGAATAAACAGATTAAATTGCTGTTTTTTCTAATTTTCTCTAAGATAAATTCGTTTAAATGTTGTGAAACTGTGCGATGCTTAAAGTTCCCTTGACATGGGACTGGTTGTATCCTTGCGACGATTAGTTTTTTTATGGACATGCGGTTTTTTTGGAGCTGAAGTTTGAAGTCAGTTGTATAATTTCACTAGTTGTGCCTATTTGTTCACTTTTCAAGAGTGATTTTGTTTTACATTGAGGCCTCGATACATTGTCAGTTTAATTTTCATTTATTATTACATTTTATTTAAATAAAGTTTACTGGCTAAGAACTTGTGATTGTAGCCTAGGTATCTGGGCTGATTCCAGTGTGCTGTGTTATTATGTAGTGGTAATAAGTGTAAAAAGTGGATTGCCATATTGTATCCTTAAATGGGTCTGGTCCCCTACTCCTCCAACCATGTGGTCGGCAGCCACCCATCACTTATAGACTGAACACTGAAATGAGACCTCAATGAGTTGTGTTTATCACATTTGTCACTCTCCAGAAAAAGGGTCATATCACTGGTGACAAAAATGTCTGGTGCGGAGAGGAACTACAATCTGCAGCTGAGTAGTAGACGTTTTTCCTATTTCGTCATGTGATGTACTCTTCCTCGAAGTGGATGAGTTAACCTCAGAAATACAATGTTATACCCCAGGGAGGGACCGGTGGTTAGCAGCAGTATGTCTAAGTCTCAGCATGTGGTACCAGGCACACACACTGCACATTGCAAACATTCCATGGGTACGGTCTCATAACACAGTGTGTCTTGGCAGCAGGCAACGTCTTCACGTGACAATGGCGCCTTCACAAAGCAGGCAGTTCCTTCGTGAGGCAGGCGGGGCGTTCACTTAGCAGGCAGTGCCTTCACCAGACAGATGGTCACTTCGCAGGACAGGCGGTGCCTTCGTACGACATATGGTGCCTTTATGAGGCAGGCTGAGCCTTTACTAGCCAAGTAGTGCCCCTATGTTCCAGGCAGCATCTTTGCAATGTAGGCAGCGCGCTCGTGTGCCGGTGCTGCATTCAAGTGGCGCGTGCTTCTTCACGAGACAGGCAGCGCCTTCATGAGGCAGATGGAGCCTTCACTAGGCATGTAGCGCCAATATGTGGTAGGCGACACATTCACTTGTCAGGCAACATCTTCCTGAAGCAGATGGAGCCTTCATTAGGCACATGATACCTTCGTGTGGTCTGTGGCGCCTTCTTGTGGTATGTAGTGCCTTCACAAGGTCGGCAGAGCCTCCAGCTGTTTGGCGGTACATTCACATTGCAACTGCCACCTTCACGTGGCAGATGGTGAGTTCATGAGACAGACAGAGCCTTGAAGTGTCAGGTGGTACCTACCAGGTGTACCGGTATGAAATGAGCGTTTTTTTGTGAAAATGAAACACTAATTTTGAATTGAAAAGTAAAAACATTTTATTCAAAGTACTGACCATTGCTTTCTATACATTTTGACCACCTTTCTGGCAATTTGTGAACACCATTCCAATAGAAATGATCGTCTTTTGAAGCAAACCAATCAGATACCCAATTTTCGACTTCTTCGTAGAAATCGAAGTGTTCCTCATCCAATGCGTGTCCCATTGATGAAAACAAATGGTAGTAGGAAGGGGCCAAGTCTGGTGAATACGGCGGGTGGGGTAGCAAGCTCCCAGCCAAGTGTTTTGATTGTATCCTGAACCAGTTTTGCTTTGTGTGCAGGTGCATTGTCGTGTATAGAAAATTACTTTGCCATGTCTTCTGGCCCATTCTGGTCTTTTTTCGATCAATGCATAGTTCAAATTGATCATTTGTTATCTGTAGCGATTAGTATTCACAGTTTCACCGGGTTTCAGAAGCTCATGATACACCACACCTTTCTGATCCCATCAAGCACAGAGCGTTGTCTTCTTGCCTCATCGATCTGGTTTTGCAGTCGATGTTGATGGTTGTCCCGGATTAACCCATGATTTTTCCTGTTTAGAATCCTTAAAATAAATCCATTTTTCATCGCCAGTAACAATTCGATGCAAAACTGATTTTCTTTCATGTCTTTCAAGCAAAATTTGACAAATAGTTTTTCGGTTTTCCATCTATCTTTCATTCAGTTCATGTGGCACCCATTTTCCACACTTTTGGATCTTTCCCATAGCTTTCAAACGGTCAGAAATTGTTTGTTGTGCAACATTTAGCATTGCTGCCATTTGCTTCTGACTCAAAGTATCATCTTCATCCAATATTGCTTGCAATTCGGCGTCTTCGAACTTTTTTGGTGGTCTTCCACGTTCTTCATTTCTTAAATCAAACTCATTATTCCTGAACCGTTGAAACCATCTTTTGCGTGTTGCTTCTGATAGAGCATGATCACCATATGCCTCGACAAGCATTCGATGCGACTCTGCAGTACGTTTTTTTGAAATGAAAACAAAAAATTTATGCTTTCCGCAAATAATCACTTTCTGGTACAAAATTCGACATTGTTAACACGATGAAAACATATGATGTTGTTTGTTCCATGACTTGATGTATACTAAACATCTTTGACAGATGTCATACTAACCAAACAAAAAAAAAATAAGGCTCGTTCACAACAAATGTTCCCTATCGACACATTTGTATCTTAACGCTCATTTCTTACCGGTACACCTGGTACATGTGACACGCAACTCCTTCACGTGGCAGGCTGCACCTTCATGAGGAAGGTGTAGCCTTTTTCACATCATTCCCACCGACACATTTATACATGTACCTTCTCCTGGCAACAGTTTTCTAACCATTCCATGAGCTCGTGTATGGAGCTCTGCATCAAGACATACAATACTCAGAGGAACTGTCAAGAAAACTCACGTGGCAGAAGGAGTCTTCATGTGACAGACGGCCACTCACATGACAGGGGGGAGCCTTCACGAGGCAGGCAGCATCTTCACAAGGAAGATGGAGCCTTCACTTGACAGGTGTCACATTCACGAGACACGTGGCACCTTCATGTGGGATGTAACTAATTTGCTGCTTGTATGTCGGATAGCTGTTTTCGAGTCGAATAGTTTTCTGTTGCTCTGGATCAATGGAAGTCGCTATTTTCCCACGGAATTTCTTTCTTTTCCTCTGGAACATTGTGAGTCGCCTTTTTCACATCATTCCCACCGACACATTTATACATGTACCTTCTCCTGGCAACAGTTTCCTAACCATTCCATGAGCTCGTGTATGGAGCTCTGCTTCAAGACATACAATACTCAGAGGAACTGTCAAGAAGGCTGTGTTTATAACGTTGAACGCAATTTTCGCATTTCTAACGTTTTGTACGTTAAATGTCTATAAAAACCACTTCTAAACTCATGTTTTAATTTTCTTCTTACATTCCTATAATGCAGTCCTTATAAATATTGAGATTATCAAAAAAAATTTGCCTGCGTTTTATACAGAAAAATCGTAAAATCGCCCATATTTGGAGAGTTAAGAAATTCTGCTAACTTGGAAGCAAAATAAGCAAAATAATTGTGACAGACGAAGAGAGGAGGACATAGAAAACAGAGTAGGACAGGCAAAGACGGCATTTCTGGCCGAAATAAGACTGTTAGAATCAAACATTGGCGCAATTTCATGAAGAACTTTCTGAAAATATACTTCTAGAGCACGACGTTCTATTCAAGTGAACCACGGACTATAGAAGAAGCTGAGAAGGAGAGAATCGAAGCGTTTGATATGTTGTGCTAGGCAAGGATACTGAAAATAGACTAATAAGAAATGAGGACTGAAACATGTAGAAAATATTGTCAAGAAAAAGAGGATGACGGAACATGTGTTACGATATCAGGGAATAAGTTGCATGGTACCAGAGGAAACCGGAGAGGGTAAAAAGTGTAGGGGAGACCGAGATTTGGATACATCCATCAAATAATACAGGAATTTGAGTATAAATACTACTCTCAGGTGATGAGTTGGGCGTATGAGAGGTAGTCGTGACGGGCACTACCCTTCAACTCTCTCCTCACGCCCCCCCCCCCCCCCCCCCCCTGCCGGCCGCGGTGGTCTAGGGGTTCTAGGCGCTCAGTCCGAAACCGCGCGACTACTACGGTCGAAGGTTCGAATCCTGCCTCGGGCATGGATGTGTGTGATGTCCTTAGGTTAGTTAGGTTTAAGTAGTTCTAAGTTCTAGGGGACTGATGACCACAGATGTTAAGTCCCATAGTGCTCAGAGCCATTTAAACCATTTGAATCCCCGCCCCCCTACTCCCCCTCAAATAAAAGGTGGAGACAGTGAATAACATTAGGAATATGTGTATATGTATGTCATGAGTGAATAAATTTTGGGGGATTGTCAAAATGATACCAGTAACCAAGTGTGGCGTGACGAACAGCACTTCTAGCCTGAGTTGGTGCATGGGGTCTGATCTGTAATGCAGTTTTAATAATAATTTCACCTTTAGAATTTAGGTACTGGCGGAATTAAAGCTGTGAGGATGGAACGTGAGCCCTGCTTAGGTAGCCGGCCGGTGTGGCCAAGCGGTTCTAGGCGCTACAGTCTGGAACCGCGCGACCGCTACCGTCGGAGGTTCGAATCCTGCCCCGGGCATGGATGTGTGTGATGTCTTTAGGTTAGTTAGGTTTAAGTAGTTCTACGTTCTAGGGGACTGATGACCTCAGATGTTAAGTCCCATAGTGCTCAGAGCCATTTGAACCATATTTTGAATTAAAAAAAAAAGAAAGTTGGTGGAGCACTTGCCCGCGAAGGGCAAAGGTCCCGAGTTCGAGTCCCGGTCCGACACACAGTTATAATCTGCCAGGAAGTTTCAATTTAATCTTTAGTTTACAGGAGCACAGTGTCAAATAATTTGCAACATCAGTTTAATTTAGTGTGACCGTCTTTCAGTCAGAGTAGTGGTTAGCGCATGATCTGGGGCTACAGAATTTTTTTGTTGTTTCCTTGTCTGAGAATCGATCTGGAATTAATTTATTTATTTGCTTTGATATTTATTTATGCAGTATGAGTAGCAAATGTGAGATGCAAGTTGCTAATGACGAGAATTCATATCCAATAGGTTGAATTATTTATATTTGGGATGTCCTGTAAGTACATTTTATTTAAATTTAAAAGTTACCGTTCTTTGTTGGCTTGATGAATGGAGAGACAGCTGCAGGGGACACATGATGAACTGAGGTAGACTTGAAAAAGGCTCATCACTAAGTGATGACGGGGCACTCATTGGGGTCCTTTCCCTGAATATTTGTGACAAAATATGGTTTGGCTGGCGAGATGTGGCACAGAGCACTGCTTGGTGAGCACAGAGGCCATTGTTGGGGTAGTGACAGCCGCAGTAACAGAGCCTGGGCGCAGGAGATGTGTCATCAGAGTCAAGATCGACACACAGTGTGTTATCGTGTGGAATGAATAAAGCATGTAAAATTTTCCTTTAGTGGTTGAATACAACAGGTTAAAGGAGTTTCATGGGCAGATATAAAACTGCAGGTTGCTAATGTTATTGATCAAAATAAGCCCAGCCGGCCGGGGCGGCCGAGCGGTTCTAGGCGCTACAGTCTGAAACCTCGCGACCGCTACGGGCGCAAGTTCGAATCGTGCCTCGGGCATGGATGTGTGTGATGTCCTTAGGTTAGTTAGGTTTAAGTAATTTTAAGTTCTAGGGGACTGATGACCTCAGAAGTTAAGTCCCATAGTGCTCAGAGCCATTTGAACCATTTGAAAGTAACCTCAAAGACGGTAGTATTTTTTTTAAAGGTTTATTGCTAATACTAGTAGTTGTCTAGGCAAGATGAATCTGTTATGTTTGAGCCTGTACTTATGTATGTAGTTAATGGGCAGTCAAATGGAAACAAGGTATGGAAAAAGGTAAATAAATTGTGTATTGCTTCGAAAGTAATCGCCGTAACTGTTAATACATTTATTCCCCTGTGGACAAGGCGGACAGTGCATTTACGGAAAAACGTTTGCGATTGCCTGCGGAATCATGATTGTACCCAGGTATGCACCTCTTCGTCCGAAACAAATCGACAGCCACAAATGTCTTTCTTCAGGGCTCCAAAGATATGGAAATCGTATGGGGAGGGATTGGGATTTCCCAGCGAAACTTCTGCGGACTAGTCAGAACAACCTAGGCAACATGTAGGTGTGCATTATCCTGCAAAAGAATGATGCCGTCCGTCAACGTTCCTCGGCGTATGGACTTGACGGCGCGCTTCAGTTTTTGCAAAGTGTTCCACGTACAGCTGCCCGTTAATTGTGTATTCAAGAAAGTCAATGAGCAGAAGGCCCACGCAATCACAGGAAAAGGTTATCATATCTTTCCCGGAGCTGGTGTGCCTGTCGTTTCGACTACGTCTAAAGCTCGTACGTCACCTGCATCGGAATCGTGCCGATTCATACTCCAAATACTTACTAGTTTTGGCACAAGCAGGGATCTCTGCTACAAAATGATTCATAGCGATGTAATCTGTTGCTACTTCATAACGCAATCATCTAGGTAAGTGCAGTATGAAGTGGGAATGTGTGGTATTACGAGAGTCCAGCTCGTGGAGCCAGAGACAATAGTGTCTGTGAGAGAGAGAGATAGCTCGTGGCGGTTAACCGTATGAGTGAGGCGTCCGAGGAATGCTGGTGCCTGAGTGCCGGATGCTGGCTTTTCCCAAGACTGCAGCGTGAGTGGCTGCCTAAAGGTGTGGAAGCAACTCAGTGGCGGCTCAAGTGCTTGGAATGAGAGATAATTATTACTTTTTCTATGAAATTTCGTTACAGGCCCTACAAGTATGATACAGAAAAACGAAGTACACCAGAAAAACAACTGTGATGAGAATGAATCAAAGACTAACATTTTGATGGACTCAGAATAATTTTGTAAACACGATTTATCGACGTTAATTTTTCGGTACACTCTAGATTATGTAAATGTGTTGTTGGTGATTGATTTTGCACGAATATACTAAGTTTAATTATATTTACAGGATTTGAAGGTAGCCGTGCATTTTATTTGTTTGCTGCAGTTAATACTTTTATTCATTTGTTTAAGGACTTTTGCACATTTTTCGCAGTGATTATTCAGCATAACAAAGCTCAGTTTACATTGTGATAGGGAGTTGAAAACTGCACTTTCGGTTTTTGAATGGTTCTTGTCGCTTTTCGTGAATTACAATGCAGTTAAACGAACTTTGCTCGGACGTTTTTCTTTATTCGATGCCCTGTTGCGCTACATACGTTAAGTATTGTTTGTTCTTGTTATCTTTGGAACCTGCTATTTATCTAGGGCCACCAACGAATAACCATTATCTAATAAAAATACCGGGTGATCAAAAAGTCAGTATAAATTTGAAAACTTAATAAACCACGGAATAATGTAGATAGAGAGGTAAAAATTGACACACATGCTTGGAATGACATTGGGTTTTATTAGAATCGAAAAAAACAAAGTTCACAGAATGTCCGACAGATGGCGCTGGACAGCAAAACTTCAGTGACTGCGCATGACAATCTTGTATAAAAGGAGCTGTAATGAGAGAGAGAATCAGATGCGCCAGCAGTCGCAGCATGTTGACGTTATCTGAAAAGGCGCTTCTAGTGAAGCTGTATTATCGGAATGGGGAATGTGCTAGTTCAGCGTTACGATCCTATCGCCATAGGAAGGGGATTCGAACCGGTAAAGGTCTGTTGACAAATGCAGCTGTGGCGAGAATGGTTTCAAAGTTCGAAGCCATGGGTTGTTTAGACGATAGACGCCTTAGTGGCCGACCGAGCACAAGGCGTAATGCTGCTGAGACAGATCAGGAAGAGATGGAGACTGTAGCGGGTTCGTCTATGCACGGGGAAGTCAGCGCTGGTGTAGTCGCACGTCCAACCGGCATTCCATACGTTACTGTTTGGTTGGCACTTAGGCGTACCCTCCGATGCTATCCGTACAAAATCCATCGGCATCATGAACTGTTACCTGGCGATTTAGTGAAGCGGAGAGCATTTACGGTGTGGGCGTTTCAAAATATGGCGGAAGATGACGATTGGTTGAGTAACGTGTTGTGGACCGACGAAGCTCATTTCACGCTCCGAGGGTCTGTCAACGCCCACAACTGCAGAATTTTGGCTACCCAAAATCCTAGAACTGTCGTGGAAACTCCATTGCGTGACGAGAAAGTCACGGTATGGGTTGGATTTACCACATCTACCGTTATCAGGCCTTTTTTCTTCGAGGAAATGCGTGATTCTGGTTTTGTAACTGCTACCGTGACGGGTGAGAGGTACGCCATATGTTACAGAATCGCATCATCCCCAGCCTGACTGACAAACATCTGCTGGAACGTACGATGTTTATGCAGGATGAAGCTCCACCCCATATTGCTAGACGCGTGAAAGATCTCTTGCGCGCGTCGTTTGGTGATGATCGTGTGCTCAGCCGCCACTTTCGTCATTGTTGGCCGCCCAGGTCCCCAGACCTCAGTCCGTGCGATTATTGGCTTTGGGAATACCTGAAGTCACAGGTGTTTCGTGATCGACCGACATCTCTAGGGATGCTGAAAGACAACATCCGACGCCAATGCCTCACCATAACTCCGGACATGCTTTACAGTGCTGTTCACAACATTATTCCTCGACTACAGCTATTGTTGAGGAATAATGGTGGACATTTGAGCATTTCCTGTAAAGAACATCATCTTTGCTTTATCTTACTTTGTTATGCTAATTATTGCTATTTTGATCAGATAAAGCGCCATCTGTCGGACATTTTTTTAACTTTTGTATTTTTTTTGGTTCTAATAAAACCCATGTCATTCCAAGCATGTGTGTCAATTTGTACCTCTCTATCTACATTATTCCGTGATTTATTCACTTTTCAAATTTATACTGACTTTTTGATCACCCGGTATATTTGTTTTAAAACAATCCATGTGATTTCAGCAACATCTTGAATCCTAGGGGATTTATCCAAACATTTCACAGGTTTTATATTATTCGCTAACCTGTCTACGTACTAAAAAGGGTTTGAAGATTAATTCTGTAATAACGTAAGGGCTTTAAAGCGACGGTGCACGACCGACCTGTCTGATAAAAAATATGGCAACCCAACAAATTAGGTTGTGCATTCACACACCGACAGCAGACTATGAAACCGTCCGTGCGCTCGTAACAGTAGTGTGGACTGCAGAGGAAGTCGAGAGGCAAGAAGACCTGCAGCTGCATGGTACGTTTCGAACTGGCACTGTTAATTGTAAAACAGCAGTGAAATGAAATAGACGTAGAGGTGCTATAAGAATTGCATAGTTATAAATAGAGTAGAATGTCATACTCGTTTTTAAGAGTCAGAGATAAACCGTGAATTTAGAGTTTGCTATCCTTAACTTGAACGGATAATGCGTAGCTAATGATAGTTCACCTCGGAAGTGACATGATAGTTACAGAAAGGTCCTTTAGGTCGTTATGCGTGTGTGAAATCAGGATGAATTACTGCCCACAGAATTTAGGCTGATGGTTAGTTTTTTCGCTGAATGTGTGTTTGTGGGCAGGAGAGGGGGACAGTTTATGAAATCCAGGACTCTAGAGTCTTTTCGCGATTCGGAATATTGGATAACGGTGTTGTAGAAAAATGCCAGCTTTTCCATGAGGGTATGGATAGCTAATAATTTTCTTACTGTTTGGAACAATTATGTACGCTACCTTCACAGTGTCGTGTCCTCTTATCAGCGTATTAATTTGTGTCTGTGACGTAATATTCAAATCCTGAAGAGAGAGTACTGCGATAGAAGTGTCAGTACTCTCAAAGACTAAAGAAAACAAGGATTAGTCTGAACGAAGTGTTCTGTTGTGACATGACGGAGTGTGTTTGTGCATTAAAGAGGGTGGCGTTTGAATGGTAAACTCTTCATGACGAAGAGGCTGGCCGCGGCGCCCGCTGGACTTGTGTGTGTGTGTGTGTGTGTGTGTGTGTGTGAAGTTGGCTGCAGTGCTGGGTTTTGTCCGTGCGCTAACTTGTGTCGGCTCTGCTGCACACGCTGGCTGCACCTGTGGCTGCACCACGCCTATCTGTCAAAGTTGAAATAATACGGACTTGACGTCAGCTCAGCCGTTGAACGCACAATGGCTGCTAACTATTGTTCGCGTTTGCGCTCATACAAAGCGAACGGTTTATCACATAACGAAGGACGATGGCCATACGAAAGAGAGGACCACAATAATACTGCCAGTGAGCAGATCTAATTTATAATCATCGTACATAAAAAGACACAATACCGAGAAGTTTTCCTGTAACCACCAGTCAGTGAAAGTATAATAATTTCTTTTCTAATTAATTTACAACAAAGATCAGACAATTAATTTGTAGCTCTCGGTGAGGCGCTTCGACTGGTACATTCGCACGATTCATAGTACCGTTAATTCAGCAATGCGACACATCTTAACTGGAATTAATTGAAAACTGATATAAAATCTACCGTCAAACAAATACACACACAGTGAGACAGTATGCATTGGTGGAGGTCGTAACACGCAATTTACAATCATTAGTTTTTAAGATTTGTAATGTTTATTGTATGTTTGTTTGTTTTTATAATTTTTTATATATTCATCCATAACTAATGAATTGCAACGAAAACAGCAGTAAGGAAGTGGGGCCCAATAAATAGCTGTAATAATATTTAACGGCACAAAGTGAAAGAACCCTCTAGCACCATTGCAACGAAGTATGGAATTATTCAACTTTAATTACTGGACGAACATGTACAACTTAGTGTAATATACCGTTTTACATTACAATTTCAACGTGCAGCTAATTGCGCAATCAAACCATTCACAATTACTCTGTATAAAAAATGTAAGTGAGGCCGGTGAAACTGCGAACCTCATTAAGTGACGTGCACGGGCATTTCACGGAGTCCGTGGACCGAGGCAATACAAGAGCGACGGCCATCAAAAATGATGTTGAGAGAGCTCGTTACGACCCGGTTGGGGACGGTCCTTTGCTGTTGGAGTAGTGTTCTGTGCAAGCACGTTGATGCAACATCTTGGTTGGCTGAGCCAACGCCTTAGGAAGGGAAAAGTTTTGCGTTTAGCCCACTAGCTGCAATTAGAGAACTCAGGGCCTAGTCATGCGTCTGGTTATTTTCTGCCAGGTAACAGTCTGGGCTTGTCATTCTCGTGTGCAGTGGGTATCGCCCTCTGCTCCTGAATACTTAAGTTGGATTTTGTCTCCGTTTTACCTGTGCGAACTTTGAATTTACCGTCATATTTGGATTTGACTCTATTTAGGTGCGAGATAGACTGTGGTTAATCATTAAATAGTGAACATTGTTAATGGTTTGCAGGAAGTTTTGAATTTATTACATTTTATACAGTGAGTTTACCTGCCGCTGTGTTGGGGACTCGAGGCTCTGTTAAACGCACACTGAAAAGATTGATTTCATCAGTCTTTGAGTTTGTGAGAACATTTTATGGACAATAAATCTTTATTAGTGAAAATTTAAACACTGTAGTTGCGGCTCGTAATTTAACCTCGATAATCAAAGTGATTAATTACCTTACTGGTTAATAGCATCAGGAGCAGTTTTATTTCATCATTTCAACTACTAATGCGCACAAAAATGTAAGCTGACTTTATCATCCCAGTGACGACAGCGAGAGCCAGCGTATTGTAATTTACAGCCCAACAGCATTTTCACATTTTTTCCCCGTAGCGTCGCTGGAGGATAGTGGTTATAAAGAGTATTCGACTCAAGGGCATAAGGAAATGTGAACAAGTTGACGAGATACCTCGCCTAATGATTCGAGCACAGGGAGGTTACTAGGAGCAGTGCTTGGAAATATAGTAGTAACAACCAGTTAAAGAATTTCAGTTCCAGGAAAAGTTTTGGTGGAGCGGCGATAACCTTGGTGCACACTTGGCTAAATCAGATGACTCTTTGCGTCCAGTAGGTCACACGCATGACTTTGTTTTAGCAAGTGATGCGAAACTGTTTTCTGTTTCTGAGAGCAGGAAAGAACAGTGTCATCAATTTATTACATTCCCGGAGAAGGAGAAAAATGCCTGGACTCAGAGTAAGGATAATAGAATAACTAAATGTAGCTGGCATATGGCTACTTATAAAGTCTCATAAAAATTCATCAGAAAGAAGCATATGTGAGGATTATCGTTCGTATAAAAGAGGGCATGATGATGCTCTCCGAAATGGCTTATATTATAGGTAGACTTTACTTTGCGGGTTTTCACTGGTATAATGGAAAGCCTGGTGATGCCTACTGATGTGGGTTGCAAGAAAGAGTACCGCTAGGCCTTACAGTCGCTGCTGCGAGTAGTCCTCGTTAATTTAATTACACTTTAGAGGTTGAGCGTGTGTGTGATGAAGTGTGTAAGGAGTAATGAGCCGTATATGAGGCGAAGATTCCCATCATAGTTGAGGAACTCAGCAATGAATTGCGCAAGACCTTTATAAGATACAGGATTGTACCATACGTGAAATTATTGAAAGCCGCAAGAGTTATTAATAAGAACTTTATTAACTGCCCTGTTTTCTGACTTTACAAAGGGCCATTTTATAGTGGATCTGAACCCGCTTGTGGACTTAATAGAGATCTTATTAGCAACTGGAAAGAGTGTTCATTATTTTAACATTCAGCTGCGGAATCAGCAACCTCCGAACACAGAGAAAATAATGTGTGAAGTTTTTTTTTTTTTTTTTCACTGAATATATTGTGGCACATGGATACCTTCATCTTAAAACTTCATGACGAGAGAATACATAACTATTTAACGGGTTTAGCTTTGGAATAGATAGGAGTGAAATATGCAGCTATAAAACTCTTTGACAATTTACCCGCGGAAATAAATCGTCCGACAGACAGCACAAGTGTTTTGAAATATAACGACGAAGGGGGTGGTACGTTCGACGCCTACGATCAACATCGGCAACATTCGGGTGACCAGCAGCAACGTAAAGATTCGATTTCCCGTGTGAAAAACGACGAAGACTACGGTGATGACGAAATGTCAGTATTAGGATCAGTGGAGGGTTAGTGGGCATGGCAAGAAAGATTTCGTTTATAGGTGTCTGGGAGCGGATACTATGGGATAACTGGTTTAGAAATACGTCATGCTTTAAGGAGGGCAACTTCTAATTGAGTAACAAGTATGAAAGAAGATACTGTGAGGATGAAGATACTAGCTGAGTTTTGAGACACTATTCACAGTATTTCAGTGTAACATACCTTCCGTCACATTTTTATTTATTTTCTGCATGATAGCTACGTAAAGTTGAATTGAATCTTAGCTTTCACCTGTGATTACCTAGTATTTTCATATCTCTTACAAAATGAAATTCTTGTATGAGAATTTCTTCCTTTAGAAAATTCCATTATTTACACGCTCCCACAGTTGGCAGGGTAACACACACGTGTCAGGCAGCGATCTCGTGGTCAATTGGCTAACGTTGCTACCTCTGGATCACGGGGTCCCAGGTTCGATTCCCGGACGGGTTGTGGATTTTCTCTGCCGGGGGACTGGATGTTTGTGTTGTCCTCATTATTTCATCATCATCATCGCCATCATTTATGACCGTGGCTAGATTGGCCTGTGTAAAAACATTTGACTGTGTAAAAATCTGGACTTTGTACGGGCGCTGATGACCGCGCAGCTTAGCACCCCACAAACCAAACATCATCAAAACGGCAGCTAGCCAGAGACAGGCCCTCCTCCGCTACTCACATCACATGGCGCGATCCAGTGGTCTCCGGAGAGGGATGAATCTGTCTACGTGTTTGCAAAATAGGGGGCGGCTGTCTTGTTGACGTCCTATGCTGTGAGCTTGAACTGTGACTCGAGTTCAGTGCGGTTGCTAAAGTGGAAATGTTTCAACGTGCTACGAGATCGCTCTGAGATTTCCTGACAGTGTGTGAATAGTGGTTTTTCGTTTGGTACAATTACCTGTAGTAAACTATAACATGTGACTTTCTATATAAATACAGAAAACTCCAACCATTCACACTTTTTAAAAATAAACCTGTTTTCGAATCTTTTCAGGCTCATACTCCAATGATGCCCAAAATGTTACTTGACTGTTTTATGGCGTAACGCTGTGTGATGACTGTGAAAATAAGATGTAAAATGCTTCAATACGTCACCCTGAGTATTGTGTATATAACGATTTGGGTTCAGAAGTGAATATTGTACTTACAGCGACAGTATGGGCAGATCTGTAAATACAGAATTCATTTTTGGATCCAAGTCGTCATATAAATAATACTCATGGAGACCTATCCAAGCATGTTCTGTCTCCTTGTCACAAAGCAACACCCACCATTACGCTCCAAATAGTCATGTAATCTCTTGTGCACAATCTGAGGATGACCCTGAAAAGGTCTAAAATCTGGTTTAATGAATTAACTAGCAGCCTATTTTTGAAAAGTGACTAGTGGCAGTTTTATGTATTTATATTGACTAAACAGAGACGGGTTCTTAAACATCCGCAATGGATGAGCTTGATATGACTTTCTTCTTGGTGACAAGTCCCGCCGCGTGTAGCATGGTATATCACGAAGGTGGTGGTGATTTCGCAGGGTCCACTGGTCAAAATCCACAGAAAACGGCTTCCCAGCGGCTACATTAAGATGCTTAAAATATTGTATTTGTGGGGATCCAAAGTCTCCAGATGCTTAATAAACGTAAACATGGTCCGTAGTAGGCTGTAATGTGATTTTTGTTTAACCATGCGATTTGCTAATTTTGACTAATTGTCAGTGTCAAGCACCAGTAAAACTAAAGCGGGAAAGCACTACATTGTCTGCATAGGTTTCCATGCATAAATAACACTTTAATGGCGATGTATACAGACAATGTTTTTCCATGTTGGTTTTACAGGTGCTTGACAGTGACAAGTAGTCAAAATTAGCAAATCGCACGATTAAATAAAAATCACATTGAAGCCTACTACGGACCATGTTTACGTTTATTAAACATTAAGATGCATTTCCCAGGTCCTCCAGGAACTACACCGGACAACACATTGATTAGCGGTCGTTCAGAGTGAATCTGCAATACACGCTGAAGGGGAGAAGATGTAGTACTTATAGTTATGAAGAGAAATGGAAAACAGCATGCTGCTTGATATTTGGTTTTACTATATATAATTATTTCGGCTTTATTGCCTTCATAATTTACATAATATGTAGTTTATAAACGTTTTTTTACGTTTGATGTTGTACTCACGTCGTGACGTTGTAGATGGACAAACTTCAACTTTGCGTAAACTATTATTGCTGTCTTTAGTTTTTGGTTCTAATATTATTTTTAGTAACGTTTTAAAATTGTTCGATAATCTGCTGTTAAACGTATACTATAATACGTTTCTTACATTATAACAGTTGCAGAAATTCATGGTTGACAGCTAGTTGTTTGCTCAAATATATTTGTGTTGTTGCAGGTCGTGTATCTATGGAACTGTTATTGATGTGTTTGTAATCTCTGGCGTTTTGGTATGCGTTATCCGTATACAAAATTTGAATAACTTTTTTCCTTAAATTGTAAGTCTCTGAAATCAGTTGGTTCATATCGTCAGCATAATCCTTAGTGTGTAGGTATATTTTAAGTTCCTACAAAATATTCGTTCTTGGACTTTTAGAATTTTGTACAGGATTTGTAATGCGTCTTCAATGTTGTCAACTTCATGATTTTCGTTTTTGAGCTGTGCAAAGAAAGTGGATTGGTTGTTATTTGTTTCTCTCGTGTATTCTTTGACTATAACGATGAAATTACTCTCAATCTGTACGACATAAGATTGTGTGCACTTATTACAGTTAATTTTGCAGATTCTAGGTTTTAAGTGTTTTGGGACTATGGATTTTCCTGAACGTAGTTTTGTGATAATATTATGTGTCATTCTTAAGGCTAATTTCACGTTTGTATTAATTAGTAGGACATTTATTTTACCGGGTAGTTTTCCCATGTAGTTTGTTGGCATGTAGATGGTCTTGTTTAACAATACATTTCCATCAAAAGTGCCATTTTATGATTTATGGAGACTATTTCAGAGCGTGTTTTTGTTGTATAACTCTAAAACAACATTGGGACATAACAGTTCTATGTATTGTAGTGTAGTTATTTCTTCGTGTATGACCTCCTGTTGCAGTGGCAGATTTAGGATTCTGTGAATCATGGAATGAAAGAATGCATATTTGTGAGATTTTGGATGTGAAGATGTATCGTTATTTATTCCATCTGTAGTGGTTGGTTTTCTGTAGATCTCACTAGTATGTTTGTAGTTGTTGTTGGTTATTGTGGGATCCAGAAAGTTTATCGATTTGTTTTTCCAAGTTCTAAAATGAATTTCATTTTAGGATGTGAAGTATTGAATTATTGTTGCATTGTTTGTAAGTCGTGTTCATTTCCTTCTATTGTCTCATTGACGTAAGGATAGTAGTAAATTATGTTTTTAGAAAGGATTGTTGTTAAGCTGAAGAATTTTGTTTCTAGTTATTAAGGAATATATCTGCTACGATTCCAGCAATGTTGCTTCCCACAGCCACACCATCTGGTTGTGCGTAAATCATTTCGTTAAAAGGTTAGTTTGGGAAGTTGTATAATTTCACGTATCCCTTCATGTGGTAGTTTTTTATGAGTCATGGGATTACGTTCTATAATATCTATCGTTCCTTGTATAGGTATATTAGTGTAGAGGTTCGTTATATCCATTGAAACTATATACATACAGTTAGTTACTTGTTTCATATATAAAATTAAAAAAGAAACTTTTGATGCAGAGCATGTCTACAGAACAAACATAGAACACTTATACAGAACTAAGCACAAGAAATGACATTTATATAGCTGAAGGCGGCCATTTACAGGATTTTTTTATGATGACTGATTAATTCCACTTAATAATTGGGGGAAGTGGCAACAAAATGACTATTCACGTTGGTGTGCAGAATATATGAGTCTGGCGATATACCATCTGACTTTCGGAAAAGCATCATCCACACAATTCCGAAGACGGCAAGAGCTGACAAGTGCGAGAATTATCGCACAATCAGCTTAACAGCTCATGCATCGAAGCTGCTTACAAGAATAATATACAGAAGAATGGAAAAGGAAATTGAGAATGCGCTAGGTGACGATCAGTTTGGCTTTAGGAAAAGTAAAGGGACGAGAGAGGAAATTCTGACGTTACGGCTAATAATGGAAGCAAGGCTAAAGAAAAATCAAAACACTTTCATAGGATTTGTCGACCTGGAAAAAGCGTTCGACAATATAAAATGGTGCAAGCTGTTCGAGATTCTGAAAAAAGTAGGGGTAAGCTACAGGGAGAGACGGGTCATACAGAATATGTACAACAACCAAGAGAGAATAATAAGAGTGGACGATCGGAACGAAGAGCTCGTATTAAGAAGGGTGTAAGACAAGGCTGTAGCCTTTCGCCCCTACTCTTCAATCTGTACATCGAGGAATCAATGATCGAAATAAAAGAAAGGCTCAGGAGTGGAATTAAAATACAAGGTGAAAGGATATCAATGATACTATTCGCTGATGACATTGCTATCCTGAGTGAAAGTGAAGAAGAATTGAATGATCTGCTGAACGGAATGAACAGTCTAATGAGTACACAGTATGGTTTGAGAGTAAATCGGAGAAAGGCGAAGGTAATGAGAAGTAGTAGAAATGAGAACAGCGAGAAACTTAACATCAGGATTGATGGTCACGAAGTCAATGAAGTTAAGGAATTCTGCTACCTAGGCAGTAAAATAACCAATGACGGACAGAGCAAGGAGGACATCAAAAGCAGACTCGCTATGGCAAAAAAGGCATTTCTGGCCAAGAGCAACCTACTAATATCAAATACCGGCCTTAATTTGAGGAAAAAATTTCTGAGGATGTACGTCTGGAGTACGCATTGTATGGTAGTGAAACATGGACTGTGGGAAAACCGGAACAGAAGAGAATCGAAGCATTTGAGATGTGGTGCTATAGACGAATGTTGAAAATTAGGTGGACTGATAAGGTAAGGAATGAGGAGGTTCTACGCAAAATCGGAGAGGAAAGGAATATGTGGAAAACACTGATAAGGAGAAGGGACAGGATGATAGGACATCTGCTAAGACATGAGGGAATGACTTCCATGGTACTAGAGGGAGCTGTAGAGGGCAAAAACTGTAGAGGAAGACAGAGATTGGAATACGTCAAGCAAATAATTGAGGACGTAGGTTGCAAGTGCTACTCTGAGATGAAGAGGTTAGCACAGGAAAGGAATTCGTGGCGGGCCCCATCAAACCAGTCAGTAGACTGATGACCAAAAAAAAAATTTCTCTACGATGTACATGAAGTTGTTATGAACAAACCTCTTTGATCTATATTTTATTTCATGGACAGATTTTCAGACTTCGCCTGAAGAGGACAAGTAGGAACTTGTTGAAACATTGACGTTGAACGACACTTTGACTCAGCTAGTAACCCGAGAAAACTTCGGGGAACATCAGATTTTCAATCGGTTTTACACCTGCATATTTCATCCCATTTTGTACCAAATTAGATTCTTTAAAGATTAGAGCAGAACATTTTTCCTTCTACTATGCTGATTGTGAATATCTCTGTTAATCTCATACTTAGGTGGATTGTTGACAACATATTTCATTATTGAACGTGTCGTTGATATTCCTAGCTGCTTAAAGAGATACCTGCAAGATGTACTTGTGTTAACTGCGCACAAAATTCAATAAAATCTCGTTTTATATAAGCCACGTCACTTAGAATAAAACATTGGAGCTCTCAGTAGCTGTCTCCGGCATCGCCATCAGGAGATAAAATCACCGACCGCCGAACCTGGTACATTGTTCTGCTTACATAGACATAATTGCAGCGTCTGAAACCTTCCGTAGAGGGTCGATTGACGCATGCGCGGAAGGCAAGTTGGGCAGTTCCTCGCATCTCCGTCCCACTGCGGCTCCGAGTGACGTCACATGGCCCAAGGGGTCGAGTCACGTTTGAAACTGCAGCTCACGCGTTCCTACAAACGTCAAGCCGACGTCTCTGCTTTCGCTTTTGCTGCTGTATTTATTAGAAGATGATACATATCGGAAGATTAGTCACGATACGAAGCGACGAATAAATTAATGCCACGTGCCGCCAGACCTTCCTGGCTTTATGGATTTGCCAAAGATATACCAGGAAGATGTTCCTCTGAGACCTATAGTTAGTGCAACCAGTTCACCCACCTACAGATGGACAAAACATCTGGAAGTGCCATTAGCACCACAAAATTAGGACATCGCGAACGTCACACTGTTAACTTGCAGTCATTCATTTAGACTCTCAGAAAAATAAAGATAGGCCGAAATAACATAATGGTTAGTCTGGACTCTGAGTTACTTTTCATGATAGTGCTGGTACAAGACACGCTGGATCTATTGTGAGATGACAGATGGCTCAGCCATGGGGTACCCATTGTTTTCGGTCGTTGGGAAATCTTTCATGGAAAACTTGGTGCAGCAGTCTCTGAATTCTGCGAGGTTCCATCCGTCTTTCTTTATACGGTGCGTGGAGGACGCTGTCTTGATATGGTGTCATGGCGAAAATGCACTGCAATAATTCGTCGACCATATGAACTATGTCCATCCCAACTTTAAATTTGCTGTCGAGTTAGACGTGGATGGCAAATTACTGTTCTTGGATGTTTTAGTTGAACAGAAAGCGGGAGGCCGGCTTGGTCATTGAGTGTACAGGAAATCTACGTATACCTACCGGTACTTGAACGCTAACAGTTTTCACCAGCCTGTATACAAGAAAGCTGTCCTGAACACTTTAGGACACAAGGCAAAGACTATTTCTGTCGTCGACCATATAGAGTCTGAATTTAGGCATTTGACGTGCATGGTCAGAGAAACTCGTTACAGCGAAAGAGAACTTGGAAAAGTTTTCGAGGTTCACCGACGAAAGACTCCTCGTGCATCAGCGGAAGTGGCCATGCCAGCTGCATTCCTTCCATACTGTAGAGCAACTATTAGCAAGATAGGACGTATGCTGAAGAGACATGGATTGAGATCAGATAAGAGGAGATATGTTCCATCCAGTTAAAGACAACATAGATCTTCGAGTTAATAGCGTCTGTGGTGTACCCTATGAATGTGGTAGCATTCATATAGGTCAAGGTGCCCCTGTGAATGTAATAGCATTTACATAGGTCGAACTATTCGCACTGTTCTGAGCGTTGTGCAGAGCGTTTATAACGTCTCGAACAAAGGAAATTTGAGAATTTGGCTGTGGATGAACAATAGCTAGAAAATGGGCATAAAACACAATTTGAAAAGACGGGAGTTTTGGCTCAAACAAGCTTAACCGGAAGTGGCCGAAATTAGAATGATCGGCAGGTATTTTAACAGAGACTAGGGGTACACACTTAGTAGGGCATGAGACAGGGCTCTCGACATTGATTGAATGCAAAGTAGTAGACTTGACGCATATAGGGACGCAGGATGGGCGCTTTCAAACGTGGCGCTGGCTGCTGGTGTCATGTGATGTCACTCGGACCCACGGGCGCTTCCACGCATGGCTCACTCCGGCCATCTCTGGAAGTTTCGAGACGCTGCCATTACGTCTACGTAAGCAGAACACCGTGCTAGCCCTGGAAGTCAGTGATTTTAACTCCTTTAGGCGACGGTGGAGACGGCTATTGAAAGCTCGAATGTTTTATTCGAAGGGAAACGGCTTGACAAACAAGAAGATTTTGTTGAAGAATGCCATCGCGAAAGAAAAAAAAATGGTTCAAATGGCTCTGAGCACTATGGGACTTAACATCTATGGTCATCAGTCCCCTAGAACTTAGAACTACTTAAACCTAACTAACCTAAGGACAGCACACAACACCCAGCCATCACGAGGCAGAGAAAGTCCCTGACCCCGCCGGGAATCGAGCCCGGGAACCCGGGCGTGGGAAGCGAGAACGCTACCGCACGACCACGAGATGCGGGCATCGCGAAAGATTCCGAGGACATATCCACAAATAATTTTAATTAGTTTCTTTTGTGCAATGAATACCTTTCGCCTATGCCAGGAGTTACCCCAGAGCATTATCTCACAAGACATCAATGAGTAAAAATTGAAAATTATGTTTAGCTACTGACTTATGTGTTCCAAAAGTTGGACATTATTCCTATGGCAGAAGTAGCCATACCTAAAAACTTTTGCTGGTCTACTACATGCTTCCCCAGTTTCAGTTTTCGCCAGCATGCACACCAAAATATTTACAATTTCCTACCCTATTTATTGTTTCTTATGTTATAAGAGATAGGATATTTGTGACAGTATAAGACTGGCTGAACTACATCCTGCTGTTGTGTATATTTCAAAGTTTTTACACGATAAAGTTTTCGGCAATCCAGGAAAATATTTGCTTTATTAGCATTTCAGTTTTGGATTACACTGCTTATTTGTAATCAAGTAATTAATTTCAGTCAGTCATGACTATCTTACACATAATAGCGTGACATGTATAAAGCAACACGTTTCTGCTCATACCTGAAGGTGGTCATTACCGAACGAAATTGCTTACCTGTTGCAGAACGCGGCCAGTACGTCTTCGCCCTGCAGGTTTGCCTACACGTCATCTACAGGCGTCTCTCTTCCGGAGATATATACTATGAGGGGCAGTCAAACGAAAATAGAACTTCCGCCACAACGGAGCCATGGGATGTTTCCATTAAAAAATAATCACCATACGCCCTCTGAGACATTTGTCCCTCTTTGAGATGAGATAATCAATCCCTGTACCGTAGAAGGCGGTCGGTCGC
The DNA here is from genome assembly GCF_021461385.2 of Schistocerca piceifrons. Taxonomy (NCBI): domain Eukaryota; kingdom Metazoa; phylum Arthropoda; class Insecta; order Orthoptera; family Acrididae; genus Schistocerca; species Schistocerca piceifrons. The sequence continues at coordinate 664,367,061 of NC_060138.1, forward strand.
TGTCGTTTCCACAACCGCACTCACTCTTGAACTCCATCGCCCGACTGAAACCGATATCCACGCATGTCTCTCTTCAGGTCACCAAAAATGTTAAAATCACACGGTGAAAGATCCGAGCCGTATGGAGAATGCTACAGTGTTTCCAAACCAAATCGCTGAAGAACTTTTTTCCATGTGATCACCGGAATCGCTGCAGCGGGCGGCAGAGGAATGCAGGCCATGTCTGCTACACACCTCTCTGGAGGATAGTCGAATCATAGGCACTAGCCATGCGATATTATGACAGCCGGACGACTCGACTAGACCAATCAGTCTGCCAATAGCCAAGGCTATAACACAACAACTGGGTGCACTAGTGATGTGACGCTGTGCTGTTCCCCTAGCACAGCGGTGACAGTATCGAACCGTAACAACAATTACTTGGACCACCTGTCGCGCGGACAGTGTGTTATGCCGGGTGTTCAACTTTCATTTCACGGCTCCTTACAGTACCACACGGACATCGAATGTTATGGACGCAATGCTTTATACTAACAGTCTGTTGATTCACTGTTTGTTACAGGCTCCACCAGCTGGCTCCACCCACGCTAACGAACAGCGCGCACCAGGAAACTGGCGGCACTGCTACCGAGGAAAGAGGTACTTTCCGCACGTCACGCGATCGCAGACGCACTTCAGTCTGCCGGATACTTATGGCCAAGCACAGCCTTCAGCAGGCCGGACAGTTGCTCACTCAGTTCCGTGCCAGGAGCCCGCGATACTCGCAGCTGATCAAACGGAACACGACGAGACCAGTCCGATGCTCCGCTCTAGCCCGCACCTTGTCCACACTGTTGCACGCTACTCCACACGGTGGGGCCCCCACGGTCGCTGCTCTGAAGGCTACTCGGGGTGAGGCTCGTCTTGCAGTTGGTATCACGTCAGTGAACTTTGCTAGTCTCAAGTGTTCATGAACGGTCTTTCAGTACTCATTGGAGCTAAGTTGTTTGGGAACTAGTGCAGTGAATAAAGTGTTCTTTACTTCAACCTGTGGATCATCATTTACTGCGGCAAGCATCGATAAGTAGCAGAATACAACAAAGGATAACCCATTCGTGCTAAATCATTCAGTAACGTCCACAAGAACATCAGTCACTACTTTTTATGTTGAAGCTTCTTTGCTCTGCTTCGCAATAATGCCTGTATTATCTGCAAACAGGACTAATTCTGCTTTCTGGGTCAAGTTAGTTGACAAATGGTTAAATAAGGAGAGAACAGTTGATTATAGAGTATCCTTTGTTTTTACATTTAATCTCAAGAATGGATAGTCTCTCAGAACTCGAGTAGAAGTTAGTAACTGAATCTAAAATTGAGTGATGTACCAGAAATGCTGTTCCCAGGTATGGCATTTGTTGAAGAATTTTGGGAGATACTTGAAATGGAACTGGATAGATGCTCAAAGAAGAACATAAAAATGTTAGTAGGCGATTTTAACGCACAAATAGGAAGGGAGAAAAAATACCATGGAACAGTAGGCCTCTTCCCAGGTCACAAAAGAACTTCAAAAAATGGAGAAAGGCTTATAGAGGTATGTAGGCATTTCAACTTGAAAATAATGACAACACATTTCAAAAAGCTGAGCCGAAAAACTAAAACATGGAGATCACCAAATCCACTTCTCGGAGAATTCCAAATTGACCATGTGGCTATCTCACTTCATTGTCAAGAAGAAATTCAAAACACTAAAGTGCTGAAAAGCCTTGATGTTGATTCAGACCACTATTTGACTACGATTAAATTCAGACCACTCCCATTTCGAAAAGAGAAGAAAACCTTTTACAAAATTCCAAAATATAACACAGAAACGTTAAAAAATGAAGAAATTAAACAACGGTTTCAAAGAGCATTGCACAAAGATAGCGATGGCATATCCACAATAAATAAGGAAGCGGGATGGGAGGAGATCAAAAACGAAATAGTTGAAATAGCAAAAGAAAATTGTCTCGTGAAAAGAGTAAGAAGACATCCATGGTGGGACAATGAATGTGATGAGAACCTGGAGAAGAGACAGAAATTGTGGCAGAAATGGAACTCCACAAAAGATCCTCAAGATCTTGACAATTTTAAAATCCAGAGAAGAGAAACAGCTAAGCTTTTCCGTAATAAAAAAAGAAGACAATTTCAGGATAACCTAGAACAGATTGAGGAAGACTTTAAAAGAAATAATTCTAGAGATTTCTACAAAACTTTTAGAAAACAGCTAACCAAATACCAATCCCCAAATTTATGTTTTAAAGATGAAGAGAACAAGCTAGGTTTGACAAACAAGACTAATTGTGAAATATTAGCAAAATATTTCGAGAATCTACTAAATCGTGAACCACCCAAAGATAAAATGAGTTTTGAAAACCACCGAAATACTAATACCGAGTCAAAACCTCCAGACGCTGAAGAAATAAAACACATAATACACAGTCTAAAAAACAATAAAGCCCCAGGTGAAGACTCCATAGTACCAGAAATCCTAAAAATAATGGATACCAATCTCCCACAAGTTTTGGAACATATGTTTAAGAAGATCTGGGACGAAGAAAGAATTCCTGAAGACTGGCAGTGTGCCCTGATACACCCACTACACAAAAAGGGGGATAAGATGAATGTTAATAATTATAGAGGGATCTCGCTACTACCAGTAGGATACAAAATTTTGTCAAGGAAATTACTTCAAATCGTGGAGCCAGTTCTGGATAAAAAAATAGGTGAATATCAAGCAGGTTTTAGACAAGGTAGATCCTGTGTTGAACAAATATTTAACCTGAAAACACTAATTCGTTACAGAATCTCAAGAGGCCAGAGATTTGCAATAGTATTTGTAGATTTCAAAAAAGCGTACGACTCGGTAGATAGAGAAACATTACTGAAAGTATTGGAAGAATTTGGGGTCGATACGAAAACAATTCAAATTATCAAACAGACGCTAACAAACAGTAAGGCCAAAGTTAAATTTATGGGTGAAATTTCAAGGAAGTTCGAAATTAAAACAGGTGTTAGAGAAGGTGATGGTTTATCCCCAATCCTCTTCAACTGCGTACTGGAAAAGATATTGAGAATATGGAAAGAAGAACTCAAAGGCATCAAGAATGACATCAGAATTGGAACAAAAAAAAGAAAAAATAGAAGTGGACTGTTTAGCTTTTGCAGACGATCTGGCAATAATTACAGAAAACGAAGAAATAGCTCAGAACTACCTGGAGAAACTACAAGGAGTTTCGGCCAGAGCTGGACTGCAGATTTCATTTGAAAAAACCGTGTATATGTCTAATCATAGAAATAACAAGAAAAATCTTATTACTAAATACGGCAATATTAAGAGAGTAGAAAAATTTAAGTATTTAGGTGAAATAATTCAAGTGAATGGTTTAGACAAGAGTGCAAACCAGGCGAGAGCAAGGAAAATGGAATTTGCTTTTCAAAAAACCAAAGACATATATAACAAAAAAAACATTTCGATTCAAGCTAAATTAAGACATTATAAAACTGTCATTAGACCAGAATGCCTGTATGCATCGGAGTGCCTAACTCTTAACAAAAAGGGGGAAATAGAAAACATGGAAAAGAAAGAAAGGAAAATTTTGAGAAAAATATTAGGACCGACAAAGATTGGAGAAGAGTACAAGCTAAAGAGTAATAAGGAAATATACAAAACTATTGAGAAAGTGAGTGAGGCAATGCGTAAACGCAGACTAACGTTTTATGGTCACCTGTCGAGGATGGATGGAAACAGACTAACAAGAAAAGTGTTTGAACATAGTAACAGGAACGAAAAAACCAACAATAAATGGATACAGATGGTGAAAAAGGATTTGGCCTATTTTAATGTCACCCGTGAGTCAATCAGGGACAGGGAAAAGTTTAGACAAATAGTGAACGAAATTAAGTGTTTTCCAGAAGAAACGAAACTAAAGAATAATAACAGGAAATGGTCGGAAGAGCGGAGGAGGAACCACTCGAAAATGATGAGGAAATATTGGGAAGAGAGAAAAAAAGATCAAAAAGCCGGGCAAGTGAATTGTTGAACGTGGTCCAAAGATGGCCGAAATCGAAAGAAGAAGAAGAAGAAGGAGAGAACAGTAGTGGGCTAAGATTGAACCCTGCAGGACACCTATTGTACTTCCTCCACGTGATGTGGCGTCCCTCTCTGGATTACTCTGACAGTCTTGGGTATATTTCTGCATTCTATTTAACTAAGAAATAAACCATATGTATGCTGAACTACCTGTTCCAAAAAAAAAAAAAAAGCTAACGTCTGTGATAAAATATTATGATTAACACCGCGAAATTCCTTAGAGATATTTTATCATTTAAACATTTTATTATGAGTTCAGCAAATATACAAATAGCTAAATTAATAGAATCACCCTTAAGAAAACCATCATACTAAAAATGAGGTGGACTGATAAGGTAAGGAATGGGGATTTTCTCCGCAGATTCGACGACGAATGGATTGCATAGAAAATGCTGAAAAGAAGAAGGGACTGGGTGATAGGACATCTGTTAAGACTGCAGGAATAATTTCCGTGGTACCAAAGCAACCGCTACGTGTAGTGGCCGCGCGGTTTGAGGCCATGTCACCGATTGCGCTCCTCCTGCCGCCGGAGGTTCGAGTCCTCCCTCGGGCATGGCTGTATGTGTTGTTCTTAGCATAAGTTAGTTTAAGTAGTGGGTAAGTCTAGGAATCGATAACCTCAGCAGTTTGATCCCTTAGACATTCACACACCTTTGAGCACATTTTACTAGAAGGTCCTGTAGGGGGTAAAAACTGTAGAGGAAGACAGAGACTGGAATACATCTAGCAAATAACTGGGAACGTAGGTTGCAATTGCTAGTCTGAGATGAAACGTTTGGCACAGCAGAGGAATTTGTGGCAGGACGTATCAAACCAGTCAGGACCGAAAACAAAATATTCTGATGAAGGAAGTTGATTTCACTTTTTCCTCTATTGTTATTATTAGATGAACTTAATTCCCTTTAATGCTTTCTGGATTTGAACTAATGTCAATGGCCCACCTGAAGCCAGTTACTACAAAGATTTGGCTTTGTGTGCTGGTGCCGTCCCCTCCCTCCCCCCAACCCCTTGTGATCAACAAACGTGTCTTTACACCTCCTGTTCAGGTGTAAGCCATGGCAGGCATATCCCCGTCTTCTTATAGCAATTGCCGGACCAGAATCTCTCCAGCTTCTCCATCACAAGAAATAAGGACCAGAATGCTAACCGAGTCCCGTCTGCACTATTGTCTCAAATGTAGCAGATCCCTTTAGTACAGTAATTTCTGGTTCCGCTCCCAACCAACAAAATTTTATCAACGCCCTTCCGGTGGGTGCTCTAACTACACAACAGTCATCTAACCTTTATAGGCGTATAGATAGTAGGCCGAATTTTGTTTGTATGGAATTTCGATAAAAACGTATGCCTTCTGCACCCTATGTCTCCAACCAAACTCTTGTATCTTTCCGTACCAGAACTGAGTAATGCTACAATTAATGTCTGTTCTATAGGAAAATCAAAGTGAAAGTGGACATGAAGACTTCAGATAAGGCTTATTTCTTAGTAAAGTTAGACGTGGAAATTTACATTTCTTTTTTTCGTTGTCCACAAGCTGCGAGTAATAAGAAACGTTAATACAGAATCTGAAGAATCGGAGACATTGCAAGTGGTGCAGTCCGTCACCCCCATTATAGGTCTTAGGTGTAAGAAGCTATGTGTGTAGGATTGTAAAGTATAAATTGTCAAACTGCAGATCTGCTCGTTAACCTTCTGCTCTCAAACTTAACCGGAAGCTGTGTCTATCCGCGCAATATCGGAACCTGTGTCTATCCATGGAACTAGATCTTCACTTGAAAACTGCCAGGCAGTGTCTAAATCGCCTTCCTTGCAGACACATCAGCAAACAATGTCTGCCCCTTATAAGATAGTGGACTTCATTCTGTTGAATCGTACGTTTCTTCTATAACTATTTGTGCACGCTGTGGGGCATGACGACCTTCTACAGTTCGGTCCTGCCCTGAATATTAAACGACAACGAGCTCAACGTTCAATAACATTGACTTCAGGGAAGCACAGCTCATATTCCAGCCTAAGTGCCTTCGGTGAAGGATAACTACATGTCTTGCCTGCGCCGATCATTGCTGCTCCAAAAACTTCAACGCTCTAAATTTTCATACACACACCTTTCCCCACCGCTGTCCACCACAAGCATATAAGATCCACAGCACATAAGCACTGTTGCGCACTGTTCTCCCGCCTTACCGGCGACAAACGAAAGTGAGCTAACACAGCAATGTACTTGAATGGTCCCCTCCACCTCCCCCTCGCCTGTCAACGTGCAGCTACACCTGTAAGCCATAATCCGTATCAGTCTGATACAGGGTACAAGCCCACAAGGACAAAAGCAACGGCAGCCTCCGCTTCTCACTGACCTGATGGATGGGATGACAAATATAATCAACGTTGTCATCCAGATATCCGGCACCACGTAACAGGCGTATGTCAGTCTGTTTCCACCTAAATTATGAAGCCTATCAAAGTAGCAGTGGAATGGTTCAAATGGCTCTGAGCACTTGGGACTTAACTTAGAACTTAGAACTACTTAAACCTAACTAACCTAAGGACTTCACACACCCCCATGCCCGAGGCAGGATTCGAACCTGCGACCGTAGCGGTCGCTCGGTTCCAGACTGTAGCGCCTAGAACCGCTCGGCCACCCCGGCCGGCAGCAGTGGAATCCAAGGTCAGCTAACTCCAACAGAGATAGCTTGCAAAGAGAACTATTCATAAGTCAGTCTTATTTAATCCTGTTATACGAAACATGGTTCGTGTTTCAGCGTTGTTATGTAGGTAATAAATTTGCTTCAACACGAACCACATCCCTTCAATGTAAGAAACAAAGACATCGAATGAGTTGCTGTGTACATACTATCTACTCACTAAACCGTAAAACTATCTCCATGTACCAAGTTCCCTGTCATGTTATGGTGGAACACGATATATGTGTAGATCTGAATTTCCATCACGTAGCGTGAGAAAGACACATGACAGAGAAACATGACTATCAGTGATAAGGGTGCAGCTCTTGCTATAGTATATCCACCTTCCAGTGCAAACTCTGCAAAAGATTTACCGTTTGCACTGCCTGTTTACTGAAATTGGTAATTGCCACGATAAAACAGATTCACCGGAATTCTATCATCACCAAAAAGAGTTCTACATTAGTATAAACGTTGATACCACAGAAATATGTTAAGCTAATAGTAAGTGGAAAATTGTTGACGCCAGTCGGGACCTGAATAAGGGGACAGTAAATAAGGGCACAGTTCCACGAAACTCGACAACAAGCGACACGACTCACGAGAAGAGGACGCGCACCAAAGCTTTAATCAGCGTTATGGAATTCACAGCGGATGCCAGAATTCCTCTGAAAAAAGAGTTCAGTCTTATGAAGCAACATTCCTCACCTTGGTGGAATCCCGAATGCTCTAGAGAAGTTGCGAAACACTGACATGCGTTGAAAACCTGTTGCCAGAATTCTGCCTTGGATAACTTCTTGGAAGTGAGAACAGTACACGAGTTTGTTAACAAATCCCTGGTAAAAAGGACAAGCTTTTGAATACAGCCTACTGTATCCCCTCGTACTACTACCACAGCCTGGTTAGAGGAATTTATCGATACTCTCGCCCTTCCCACGGTCCCGTTCCTACATCACCCTTCTCTGTTGGAAATGTTCTACTCTCGTTCATAGGGCTAGAATTATCTCATGCACAGGGAGCTTATCAGCAGAACTTAACCATCTTCGCTCTGTGTTTGTACAAAACGGGTACTCTGCTTAACAGATCCGTAATGCATTTGAACCTGTGAAAGGTGGCTACACTGAGTCACAGCGCCAGAGATTGAGCCAAAGAGTATTATTCCGCCACCTCCACTGACGCGGTAGTTGTTGAGAGAATGTCGAGGGCAGTTGTATTTCAGAGGTTGCCATGGGCAGTGCTTGTTGAGAGGATATCGAGGGCAGTACTAGTTGAGAGCATGTCATCTGCAGTTATTGTTCTGTTTTGCGAGGGAGTAGATGTTCGGTTGGTGTAATGTATATATGGAAGATGTCGCAATGATCACAGTATATATATGGAGGTATATATATATGGAGGTAACAAAAAACTTTTTATTTCAAATTTCCTAAATAACAATGCCTCTTGGTCACAGGTTCAATCAACAAAGCATCTGGCTCGTGTTCATGTATTAGACTGTAATTCTGGTTTCTATGTGCAATTATAGTATTTCTGGCTTTTTAATTACTTCATTGTAAATGGTGTTTAAAATTTCTTGTCGTATTGAGGAAGAACCGTGCCAGATACATGTACATTGAACCACACTACCACACACAGAACAGTTACACTTGTGCTTTGTTGTTTCGTAGCTTTTATAGTTGCTGGGGACTTAATTAATCAATTGTGTTAACGGAAATTTCTTTCATTCTTTATTGTTATTTTATGCAGTCAGATTGCGTACTAATACTACTCAGGGCCAACCGGTTATGAGACTTCGTAACCAGATACACAGCTACTAAAATTATTGCATTTTTTTAATTAAGCCCCCATGCACGTGGCTACCCTGCCAGGATCATCCCTTGGAACTCTTTTGATAGTAAAAATAGCAGACAGTAGTATTGTTGTAGTAATTTGTAGTTTAGTAATTGTAGTCTATATTGCATGTGTAGATTTGGTAATTGAACATTTGTAGTTGTCTTGTCATTCTTCTAATGGTTTTTTTGCATAATTTAATTTTTGATGTCTCGTATACGGGTTTGACAATTTTGTGCAATTATGAAGATTTCAATTGTTCGTTAATCGTGTTTGTCGGGAAGCATTTCGTGTGAATGGTATTGCTGGTGATAAAGTGTTATATTGTGTGTAATTTTCGTATATTGATGAGTTTTGTATGTTTTGTAAATGATTATGCGATCGATGAAAAAGGAAAAAATGATGGATACTCAGACTGACGAAATTGTTAACATGGTGAACTCGCCTACACAAGAGAACAGTATGATGAATAATGAAGTAGAAAACAATTTAATAAGCCGGGAAAATAGTCCGGAAGCAGTTACAAATTTTTCACAATCAAAAAATTTTCAGAATACGAGATTAACGACAGAAGATTCTGGAATAATATCGAACAGAGATAGCTTTACAGCTATGACAAAGGAAGTTAGTTTTACGGGAAATGTTAGGGGCAAAAAGAATTTCAAAGCAGTTAATATGGAGCAGTTGATGAGTGCAATATTAAATTTGGGATCACAGTTAGGATCTAAATTAAAAACAGAGATGGGAACTTTGGCAACACGGTTAGAAACTGATATGGGAACAATGGAAACACGGTTAGACTCACGAATAGGGACATGTTTTAAAAACATGAAAGATGAGTTAAAGAAAGAAATTAGAGAAGAAGTACAACTGATTTTGAATGCCCACAATAATAGATTAATTTCAATAGAAATTAGACAAAAGGAACAGGATAGAGAACAGGAATAAAGAGATCGCGCGATAGTACAAAAATTTTCAGAGTTAAATCTTCAACGTGCACACGATAGGGAAGAAATATTTGAAAGAATCGAGGAATCCGTACCAAATGACAGAACAAATAACCTAACACAACAGTATGAACAGTTAACTACTAAATGTTTCAATACTGAAACCCAAGTCGCGACACTTACGGAAGATGTAAATAAACAGAAAGAATAAATAGGTGACTTATCGGAAAGAGTTGAGGAGATTTCAAATAAATTGACAACTCTTAGTTTAAATGGGGACATATATTCAGATGATACAGCTCCACTGCCATTTGCAGAAACCGAAGAGTACCATAACATAAATAAACATGTTGAAAATCAAGGAAAATTTAATGAACGCGTTAAAAGGGAATTTGAGGCGTTAGGAAAGCAAGTTAAACAATTTTGAAAGCGAAATCGTAGGAAAAGACAGTAGAAGAAATTTAGAATCACAGATAGCAGCGGATTTTGAAGAAAATAATTTATTTCATTTATGAGATGCAACAAGAGAGCGCCAGGCGCTTGAACTTGACAATAATCGACATTCCGACTGGACAGACGCGGTAGTTCTTTGTCGCCACTAGGCGAAAACTTTGACTATAAACACTTTTTAAGTGTTCGGAAATTTAAGATCTTTCTCAATTTTGAGAATGACATACATCCATGTTCATGGTGAGATAAATTTATGTACGCACTTCCACCAAATTGGCCACTAAGTCACAAACTGGAAATTATGTGTGGCTATTTAAGTCCTCAGAGGATTCACTACACTAAGTAAAGATGTGCCATAGCATGCACAGGGCCCCGAGCTGTAGTAGTGCTATTTCCCTATTAGTTTTCTGCACTGGTGCCTACTCTTTTACTATTCATTGTATCTATCAAAACAACTCTTCAACAATCAGTCTATCTAGAGAGTCGGTAAAGAATAACCGGATATGACTATTTTACCCAAAAGTAATTTCGGAACTTACCGTCTGGACTTACTGTATCTTCTGCAGCATTCATTCGTAGTTTAAACGAAATTTTACCTGTTTATCTTCGTAACAATATTACTTCATATATTGACGATATCCTTATTGCTAAACGTTCTTGGAGTGAGCATAACAAAATTTCGGATTCATTATTACGTATTTTTGCAAGAGTTGGCATTACAGTGAACTTGGAAAAATCTGAATTTGGTCGTTCTCAGGTGAAATTTCTTGGTCATATTATATCTACAGAAGGTATTATTCCTGATCCAGAGAAACTAGACGCTATTCGTAATTATGCTGTTCCTACCACAAAACGTGATGTTCGTAGTTTCCTTGGTGTCTGTAATTTTCTTAGACGCATTGTTAGATTGGACAATTTGGCCACACCTCGTCTATGTGAACTATCTGGAAAGAATTATTTGGTGTTGGGATGAGGAAGCTCAATCAGAATTTGAACAACTTCGTGATGCTTTAGTTGCTGCTCCACTTCTTTCACATCCGGATTTATCTAAAGATTTCACAAAACTTCGCATATTTTTGTATGGCAGACATACTCAGGTTTACACCGATCATCGAGCTCTGGAATTTCTTATGTCAACAAAATTAACACATGGAAGATTGTCACGATGGGCGCTGTATCTACAGGAATTTGATTTTATTATTGTTTACATACAGAGTTCTTCAAATATTATTGCTGATGCTTTATCACGTACACCTATGGGTTTGAAAAAAAGTGCTGAGGAGGACTGCAAAGAAAACAATTGTTGTTTGATGTATATTCAAGGTGTTGCGTTTGAAAATTTTATTTCGTCTTGGCTCCAGGACATCGCTAAGGAGCAAAACAAGGATCCAATCTGGAAGAACATTAAGAAGAAGTGGAGGAGAAACGAAAGCGTAGCGATTAGACAGTATTATTTAGTTCACAATGATATTCTTTTTAAACGAAAATCGATTGACAACTGTGTTTGGTTAGTTTGCATTCCTGATGAGTGGGTTAATAAATTGATTTGGTATACACATTTCAGTTATGCACACTTTGATCCCAGAAAATGCTTTCATAAATTACGAGAAAATTGCTACTTCAGTAATATGGAAAAACGTATTCGATTTGTTCTTGCCAAATGCAAATTATGTCAAAAGGCTAAGCCGCCAATTATTTCTCACAGAGCACCGTTGTTTCCTATCGTTCCAGAGAAATTAAAGGAGATGGCTGCAGTCGATTTGTTCGGTCCAGTGGTTCGTTCTACTAATGGTTTTGCGTACATTTTGGAAGCAGTGGAATTGACATCAAAATATGTGTGTTTTACACATTTACGCAAAGCAACAGCTCGTTCAGTATCTAATGCTTTCATCAAACATTTTCTTAAAGAAGTGGGCCATGTTGATAAAGTTATATCAGATAATGGATCAGAGTTTCGCTCTAAAATTTGGCTTCGTACTCTACGGCGTCGTAAGATTAAACCAATTTTCATTTCACTTTTTCACCCTCAATCTAACGCTTCAGAGAGATGGATGAAGGAAATCAATAAATTGTGTCGTCTTTATTGTCAAATGGTTGGTTCAAATGGCTCTGAGCACTATGGGACTTAACATCTATGGTCATCAGCCCCTAGAACTTAGAACCACTTAAACCTAACTAACCTAAGGACATCACACAACATCCAGTCATCACGAGGCAGAGAAAATCCCTGACCCCGCCGGGACTCGAACCCGGGAACCCGGGCGCGAGAAGCGAGAACACTACCGCACGACCAAGAGCTGCGGACTCTTTATTGTCATCAGAATCACAGAACGTGGGATCAGTATATCCATATTTTTCAAAACATTCTGAATGAACTCCCTAATGATTCAAATTCTTTATCGCCTATATTGATATTAAAAAAGAAAGCACTGACAAATCGCATTTCTGAAATAGTTCCTTTTCCGCCTACACGGTAAGGCTAGGCGCGCACTGGCGATTTTCCGTCGTGCGATTTATTTGTCGCAAGAATGAAACACAGTGGCTCGAATAGGAGCGCGCGCACGTGCGACAAAAAAGTAGCGGCGATTTAAAAGACGCAACCGGCCCTATTTCACGCGCGACGCGATTGTCGCAGGTGTGGAATGATTCACAGGCACTGGCATGGGCCCGCGCGCACTAGCGACGCGATTTCTCAGTCAGTCGCTCTCGCTCTGTGTTGCATACACACAATTTCAGTGCGCCAACAGTATGTCCGATAACGGGAGTTGCGCTACGGATGACATTGGAAGTTGTGTTGTCGATTCAGAAAGACTTATTGCAGAAGTAGAAAAGCGACCAGCTCTCTACAACAGGAAATTAAAAGAATACAGTGATCGCAATTTGAAAGAGGAACTAAGGGGAGAACTATGCTGCAGCCTAATTCGGAACTGGACTGAACTGCCTGGACCAGAAGACTAACAAAGGTATTTCATGGTTCACTTATTTTATTCAGTCATGTAGACATCACAGTTACAACAATTTAATTTTTTTCATATTGCCAAGATACTGATCCTTGTAGAGTCACAAAGTAGTTTGCAAAATAATCCCTTATCTGCATACCACACGCATCAGCTCTTATTCCTACGGGCTCACAGCCTTGCAGAAGGCATTCATACGATTCGTCCTCAGTTCGTACACCATCATTTCGTCTTACGAAATTATGCAGAATACAACTTGCTTTTATGATTATGTCTGAAAAACCAACATCCACATCCATAGGTCGATGAAATATTCTCCATTTGTTAGCCAAAATTTCCAAAGTACATTCCACAATTCTACGAGCACGACAATGTCTATAATTAAAAACACGCTGTTTCATTGTCAAGTTTTTCTTCGAGTACGGCTGCAGAATCTGTCTAGACAGTGCAGATGCTTCAACTCCTACAAAATTAAAAGTTTGAGGCTCTCCTTCCTCATCATGTGGTAATTTTTGAGGGTTTGGAATGTTTAACTGATTAGATGTCAGTTGTTGATAGAAGTTGGATTTCTTGAACACATTAGAATCCCCATTGGCTCCGTACGAGCCCACACCTATCACACTGAAACAACAGTCACCGTCCACTACGGCCAAAAGTATTGTCGAAAAATAATTCTTGTAATTATAAAACTTTGGGCCACTGTCAGCAGGCTTCTTCAGTCTCACATGTTTCCCGTCCACAGCACCAATGCAATTTGGAAGGTCAGTTCTGTCTAAAAACTGTTTGGCAATAATCTTCCAATCATCTTCAGTTTTTTCTGCCATATGAATAGGCTGTAGATATTGCCTCAACTGCTCGCATGTATCCTTAACAATTTATCTGATTGTAGTGGCTCCTAGTAGATATTCGTAGTGTAATGAGCGAAAGCTATTTTCGGTTGCAAGGTATCTGGAAGAAATAATATTCAGTAACAGCATTAACATTTATTCATAGAAGTATTAAGGTAAATACTTACAATAAATTATATTCAGTGATAATTTCATTTATGACACGTAAAGAAATTCAAAGGAAGTGGAAAAATCTGAAGGACTGCTTCGCAAGAGAACTAGCATCACAGAAAAAAATCTTCGTCTGGCGAGGCTGCAAGAAAACGGAGGAAATATCTATACTTCGATGCAATGTTATTTCTGCTCCCTCAAATGGAAGACAGACCGACCACCAGCAACATCAAAATTATGCCCAGTAGCACAGGAAACAAGGAAGTAGGTTCTCCCCCCAGTTTGTATTCAAAAAACAACAACGATACTGTACAGAGCACAAAAGTACGACATCCTACGAAAAGAGGGGCCAAGAAGGTTACGTCCTACGAGGAATCTCTATTAAATATATTAAAAGACAGGCAAAAAGAAGAAGTTAACGAGGATAAGAATTTTATATTAATGCTTGTCCCCAAGCTGGCAAGGTTAAACGAAGAACAGAAACATTACGCGAAAATAGAAATACTGAATGTGATGAGGAATACCAGATATTATCACCTTTCACCGATTTTTCCACAGCATCCGAACATGTGTTATGACACAACTCAAGCGACTTATAACACCACTCAAGAAACTTATTCTCCACCATCTTCATTCGTTCAACTGTATTCTTCAAATGTCCTAAATGAAACGGAACCTCCACAAAATTTGTTCGTGTGCTCCTCTGCTGACAAACGCAACGAGACCACAGAAACCTCTATGTGCAACATGGTTTTGCAGTTTTCTCATGAAACAAGTTCGTCAGTTTCGACTTGCAGTAGCGATTTTCTTGATGTATCTGATCAGTAATGTAAAATGGCAACAACAATTGTTGAATGAAATGATTCTCTTGATGTATCTAATCAATAATGTAAAAGGGCAATAAAAACTGTTGAATGACATTATGTGTGCTTACCTCAAAGTCACTGATAAGCGCTCCTCAGGTGGTATACACTTCCTCCATGTCGTATCTTGTTTTGTTATATTCGCTCCTACTGTCTGAAGCAGTGTATCAAAACTATTCTTACTCATTCGATAGTATTGAAAGAATTTATTTGGGTGATTTTGTAACTCTTCGTGTAATTTGTAAAACTGCCCTTTCACTAGTCTTTGACTTATAATCGGATGCACCCAGTAACGACATCTGCGCTGTTTGGTCGCTCTTCTTCGTAGTAAAAGCGCCACCAAACAAGCTGTTTCGATGAAATCCATGCTGGTACTGAGAGTAGTTGCGATTTTCCTGCCGCTGTGTGCGCACCACAATGTACTTCCGCGACAGCGATTGTTAAGTCGCGCCGACTGAAAAATCGCCTGTGCGCGCCTAGCCTAACTGCGGCATTCTGAAGTTGTCAACCTGGCTCTACAAAATATTGCATCTGCGGTTGCTAGAAGAGAGAAATCAGCTAAACGTCCTGGTCCTTTAAAAACCCTGTTAGTTGGTCAAAAGGTGTTGATTAAGTCTCATCGTTTGTCTCACAAAGGAAAAGGCTTGTGTCGCAAATTTTTTCCGCTTTATAACGGTCCATAGAGCGTTCGCAAAATTATTCATGATAATACTGTCGAAGTAGAAACTCTTAAATCACGGCGCTCTAAGGGAATACATCATATATCGAATGTTAAAATTTTTGTGGAATGACATACTTTTGAGAAACTAACAATTACATGTAAACACGCAGAGAATACAAGGATACCGTGCGTATTCTGGCGGCCGCACATACTCAAAGCAAGTCAAGTATGCGCGCCGCACAAGGCAGTCGTTGACCGCAAACAATTACATCCTACGTCACGCGTACCTACAGCTGATCGAGCGCTCAGTGCGAATGCCCTGACAGCCGTAAACAAATACACAGTCTAATTTCTCCGAATAAATTCAGTAGAAAGCTATAGTGACTTGATAAATTATGTTATTAACGTTCAGTTTCTTTTTCAGGATACAATTGTATAAAATATTTAAGAACTTCAGGTAAATTCTGTGTTTGTCCGACGTTAAGAGGACTTGCTATCGAGAAAATTTCAGGAAGAATGTAATTTCCAAGAAGAAAGTAATGAACTAAAAAGGTAACTATTAATTGAGTTTATTTTTCAGGTAACATATTTCTACTTAGGTATGTACTTTATACGTAATTTGCTGCTCGCGATTACGTGATTTATACTTTGTGTTAACTGATTTTGACAATGATTGAGTAATGAACTGGGTTGTTACTTATGTATATTATGCGTCGCTTGGCTGCTCTGCTTCTTCACTGATGTCATATTTTTTTATTATGTGCCTGCTGTGCTTATTTATTTAAATTACAATTGTCACCTGATTAGTTGTGCTGATATGGTTATGTATGTAAGCTATACTTTGTGATTTATCTGTTTGCGCCTTTATGTTTACTTATTAAGATTACATATGAACATTTATTTGCTTATGCTGATATGATGCTAATGACCTGTTTATTATGTAAGATATATATTTGCTGCTTTGCGTATGGATTACATATTTACACATTTTTGTTTTGTTGTCATAACTACTCTTTAATTTGGTATATATAAATGCTGATATACTGTGCACGAACATGGAGTTTAGGTCACACTATGGTATTAATTATAGATTGTTCGCTTGGCACAGCCTCGTTATAGGGATTGTGCTACATCCACTTGTTAACATTCTGTTGTCTACTGGTATATTTACTCGCTATTGCATGTTTTGCTTACGTTCAGTGCTTTATATTTTAAGATAAGAAAATGAACTGATATAATTCTACGAATGACATTGGTACACGAACCTTCATTGAAGTCACATGAGCTGGAGGTTTTATGGAAGCTGTATAAATTTATGGTAATAGGAAGGAAGCTAAGGACATGATATACCAACACTAGGTTTAGACCATTGACAGTTATTACACTGCATTCTTCGTGAGCAATTGAAATAGCAAGTGACACTTGACACAAGAAATACTCCACATGTTTGCTTCTGTTTTGCCATGATTCTTGAAGTGGTGTACACACTGCGAAATATTACGATCATTCACACTCCGTAATCGTACTTACTTACTGAAAGTTATTTAAACTAAACGCTGTTACAGCTCATGTATTCATTTCTTTTATTTAATGATGGACAAGGTAACCAAAATGTATTTTATAATTCATAATGAGTTTCATTTGGGTCAGGTGGATTACACAGAGGTTGTGTGTGGACGTTGTGCCTTCGGATTGTATGGGATAATGAATTGAAGTTTGCACTAGGATTTTATCTGTATTTGTTCGAGGAGACTGAATAGAGGAAAGAGTTGTTATGGAAGTGAAATGATATTGGTGATAACGTTTATATGTATCGACGTATTGAAGAGGTATTATTGAGGTATTGAGATTTTGTGAAGTTGATGATCATTGGAGTTTTGGTGGACAAGAGGTAAGGTAAATGGTATTGATGGTAAGGTTTATATGTATCGACGTAAGAGGTATTATTGAAGTATTGATATTATGTGATGCTGATGATTATTGGAGTTTTGGTGGATAAGAGGTAAAGTAAGTGAGGAACATATTTTTTTTGTTGGTTTATATGGAACAAGGAGGATGAAGATGGCAGGCTAGAACACTCAAGTGGAAGGAAGATCGTCTAGACACACACTTTGTTAAATCAATAAGCAGTATATACCTTTTTTTTGGAGAGAGGAAGTATTTGCATATCTTGGCACACTGACAGTTGTTCAGCAACTGTACATTTTGATTTGGCTTGCCAAACATTGGTCTTGACATGATGACTATGACGTTGACTAACTATTACTGACTGTTATACACTGTTACCACTACTACTTGATACACATGTTGAACATCAAATTTTGACAGAATTGCATTTACACAGTTAACACTATTCAGTTACACAATAGTACTTAAATGGGGATGAAAGATGAGTGAGTGTGTTTTGTGTTTTCCTTTCCTAATCCCAAATATTTGGTACCGACCTAACTCCTAAATATTATTTTACTTGTTTGTTGTGGCTTGCACTGACACCCATAAATATTATAGGTTTACTGATATTTGTGTATTTGTAATAGTTAATATGACAGTTATCTGATATCATTTGTGTGTTTATTATAATTTGTATGTTTAGTGTAAGAGCATTGCTAATAATTTCGTAACAGCAATTGTGTGTGCATTTAAACTGTTGTTCGTGCTTACATGTATTAACATTGGTGGGTGCCACTTGGAAATGTTTAATTTCTGCCGATGAACTCTGATGAACTGTCTAATTAGTGATAGTGAATATTATGGACTGTTACCTGCACTTGTTCAACATTGATGGGTGCCACTTGGAAATGTTTAATTTCTGCTGATGAACTCTGATGAACTGTGTAATTAGTGATAGTAAATATTATGGACTGCTACCTGCACCTGTTCAACATTACTGGGTGCCACTGATGGAACTGCTTCTATGCAGATAATGTTACTTGTTGGTGTCTGCACCTGCTCAACATTGCTGGGTGCCACTGTTGGAACTGCTTCTACAGAAATAATGTTACTTGTTGCTGTCTGCACCTGTTCAACATTACTGGGTGCCACTGATGGAACTGCTTCAACTGAAATGATGTGACTTGTTGGTGTCTGCACCTGTTCAACATTTCTGGGTGCCACTGATGGAACAGCTTCTACTGAAATGATGTCACTTGTTGCTGTCTGCACCTGTTCAACATTGCTAGGTGCCACTGATGGAACTGCTTCTACTGAAATGATGTCACTTGTTGCTGTCTGCACCCGTTCAACATTACTGGGTGCCACTGATGGAACTGCTTCTACTGAAATGAAGTCACTTGTTGCTGTCTGCACCTGTTCAACATTACTGGGTGCCACTGATGGAACTGCTTCTACTGAAATGATGTCACTTGTTGCTGTCTGCACCAGTTCAACATTGCTGGGTGCCACTGATGGAACTGCTGCTACGAAGTTGCTATTTGCACCTGTTGACGATTGCTGGGTGCTACTGTTGGAACTGTCAACTACACTGAGGAGTGCTACTTGTTTATTGAACTATTGAAAATATTTTATGTGAATATTTGTATAAACTGATTTTTTTGTGTATTTACTGTTTATGAAATGTTATGAGACTCTTACCTGCACCGATTCGTCATTGCTGACGCCATTGATTGAACTGTTTAACAACATTGTTTAACAAAGGATACTTGTGTAAACTATTATGTAAAATCACATGTATGCAAGCATTTGTATTCCTTACTGTATTTTATATATTAGGTTATTGAAGGGTCAGAGCAAAGCCAAAATTTATTTAGTTATGTGATATTTACTTATTAATATCATCTTTTATTTTTGTCTGTGGTTTTTTTTTTGACGAATTTGGTGGTATTTTCACCGCCAATGCTGGAAAAAATGCCATCAAATTCTATCCCATGGAGGAGGGGCATATGAAAGGTGGCTACACTGAGTCACAGCGCCAGAGATTGAGCCAAAGAGTATTATTCCGCCACCTCCACTGGCGCAGTAGTTGTTGAGAGAATGTCGAGGGCAGTTGTATTTCAGAGGTTGCCATGGGCAGTGCTTGTTGAGAGGATGTCGAGGGCAGTACTAGTTGAGAGCATGTCATGTGCAGTTATTGTTCTGTTTTGCGAGGGAGTAGGTGTTCGGTTGGTGTAATGTATATATGGAAGATGTCGCAATGATCACAGTATATATATATGGAGGTAACAAAAAACTTTTTATTTCAAATTTCCTAAATAACAATGCCTCTTGGTCACAGGTTCAATCAACAAAGCATCTGGCTCGTGTTCATGTATTAGACTGTAATTCTGGTTTCTATGTGCAATTATAGTATTTCTGGCTTTTTAATTACTTCATTGTAAATGGTGTTTAAAATTTCTTGTCGTATTGAGGAAGAACCGTGCCAGATACATGTACGTTGAACCACACTACCACACACAGAACAGTTACACTTGTGCTTTGTTGTTTCGTAGCTTTTATAGTTACTGGGGACTTAATTAATCAATTGTGTTAACGGAAATTTCTTTCATTCTTTATTGTTATTTTATGCAGTCAGATTGCGTACTAATACTACTCAGGGCCAACCGGTTACGAGACTTCATAACCGGATACACAGCTACTAAAATTATTGCATTTTTTAAAAATTAAGCCCCTATGCACCTGCACGCACTAAAGCTCAAGAACAGCCAGAATAAACGGGGACTCCACGAGGATGGTTTTTCTACCGTATGTTGGTAGCGTGTTCTGTTCGGCCCTCCAGTGGGAATGCAAACTATGCTTGGTTCTGTTAAAGACAACCAGGTCTCAGGAGACAAGGAATATATATAAAACCCCATACCAGTGTGAGAAATCATGCATTGACGAGACGTGTCGCACGGTTAAGGATAGATGTCCTGAACATAGACGACACACCAGACTGGGTCAGCCAGCGAAGTCTGCTGTGGCTGAGCACCGTCTTGACATAGGACACAGCACGAACTACGGGAAGGTAGCAGTAGAAATACGTATAAGTAATGACCTGATCAATACAGACATGGAACTCAGCAAGTCATGGCAACCAGCACTGGCGGTACTAAGGCCGCAGACGAACGGATCAGAGTCAACACAGATGAGGAGTCAAAGTCCGCACACTTAAACTAGGCGCCAACACACTGCAGGCGCGCAGCTTCCGCAACATCATCCGACGCGACGCCCGTGAGCCAGTACTGCAGATAAAATTTAATGCTCGGTTCCCAGATATGATCAGTGACTCAAGGTTAAGCTGGACTCCTCACATTCGATCTACTATTTCTAGGTACGAAGAAGGTTTGAATGTAATTTGCTCATTTGGCCGCGTATGGAGCGGAGCGCATCAGGGCATTAGACTTACCATGTACCGAGGGATTATTCGACTACGACTTGATTATGGCTGTATTCTGTATCACAATTCTCCAAAGGCTTATCTCTACGAATTAGATACTCGTCGACGCAGAGCCCTTCGTATTCGTCTCGGACCCATGTGTACAACGCCCACAAACGCTCTTTTAGTGAAGGCGGAGAAGATACCCCAGAGCATTAGACGTCAAATATTGCCAGAAAAAAAAATTACATTTTAGGAATGTCCTACATAGATAGTTCGGTCTATAAAAGTGTTCTATATGTTATTCTTCACATTTCCCTTTATTTGAATATGATCTTGACGCAGCATCCAGATTCCTATCTGCTATTTTAATACGACTAGCTCGGAAAGTGTAAATTCCAGTTTTAATGACCCCCTTGTAGTTTAGTGGCCTTGTTGTATCTGTATACATACCCATGGATCCAAAATTCAAAAAGACTCCTATACAGTAGCACTTTCTGGGGCACGAAAATTCGTATCTTTCTCTCCTTTCTTAAAGAAACCAGTCGTATCTAGCTCTCAGAGTCATTATGGGAGATGGAATTAAACAACCATCCATTATACATTGCATATAGTGTCGGAATGTGCCTACAGTAAACGTAGGGGGCAGCGGATCTACCTGCTGTGGGAGCTGGCTTCCGCTATAATAAGGAAGTTGACGAAATGGCGAAGCAAACTGCGTCCATAGGCACTATCCTTGATTTGATATTACCATATACATATCACTTACGTGAGCTCAAGAGTCACGGAGAACATCAATGGAAAGAGATGTAGGAAGTGTACAAAAAGTGGTTATAATACTGTCTTACAACCTCGTATTCGTACAAAGCCATGATTTACAAGGACACATTTAGATCGCTCTTTGGTTTACACCATCATTCCACACCGCTTCAATCACGCCATTTTTCCTCTCCAAGTCGAATCAACATTAATTACAGCTCACCATTCTGAATTGGAAGTTGATGTAAACAACCTCTTGTTTTCGTGTCCTAAATACGACTGTGGACGACTGCAAGTTTACAAGACATTTATATGTATGTGATACCACCTCCCTCATACATATTCTTTTCCTTTGTTTGCTGCAGATATTCGCCTTTATAAAGCTATTTATAGTTTCCTTAAGAGTCTAGGGAAAAATATTTAAGTTTAAATGATACGCGCATTTTATTTTTATCTCTTACGTACGATGAATGTGAGTAAATTGGATGAGAGCTGGGGAAATTTAGCACACAGTAATCGGCGTATTACAGCGTAACATTCAACCAACATGTAGGGAATGCTGTGCTGTATATTTGTAACTGCCGTGGTGTATTTCAGCAGAATATTGATCTGACAAGGAACCCCTTGAGTGTGAGGTCACAAGTTCAATCTTTAGTAAGGCTCATTTGGTGTTTTGTTAATAATTATGGAAAAACATTAGCTGCTAATGACTCACTATGTGCATTATGAGGGCGCCAGAAAATGAGTGTCCGTGTGGTGCAGAGATCAACCTTCTATGGGATCGACATTCAAGAAATGTTCAGAGCAAACCATTAAGTTGCAGGACGAACACTGAATTAAATCTAGTGCCACAGTGAGCACAAAGGTTCTCACCATCAAAATCGAAGGAGGGTTTCGTAGAAGTTACAAACCATGCAGGACGTTCGGCTAAGTATCTATTCTTAAAGAATGCATACAGAATCACGTTCCTGTAACAGCGGGATGAGAATTGATGGGATGTGATGGCATGCAATCGAATGCGAAACAGTCTGTCGTGGAGCATATCTTGAAACTGGCTATCCTTTAAGGCATAGCTGCAGATAATGCGATAATGTGTTCTTTAGGCATGAAGAAAACAAACCATGCAGAGGTTCAACTTGTCCACTGGTTCCAAGTGGTATGCACTGCAATGTCACACACTTTTCAGGAGGGATCGCTCTAAAGGAGTATGATTGCATAATTTTCATACACAGATTATGACTCAAGCTATTGGCCAAAAACAGTGCTCATGCCGTAGTTGTAGTTCTCTTATGCCCATTTTCCCAATGTTGCTTGCTGTGACGTAAATATTCCTACTGACCTTGCAAGATCACGCACACGAGAAAGGATCGTATGGGGAAGAGCGCCTCCAACTTCTCACACCACAATAAATAATTTCCAGCCAATTTACCCAGATTAACAGTAGCCATAACTTTGTACGAATCTGTTAATGCATTGGTGTTAGCTAATCTTGATAGAACTCTCTTGTTACCTCTAATCTCCAGGGCTCCTATCATAAGCATTTGCTCTTCAAGTCTCCATTGGTCGGAGCTGAAAAAACATTCCTTACTAAACGATGGGATCAGTTTGTTTATGTCATCCACAAATTTTCGGGCTGATTCCACAGTTAACGTGCATCATCAGTTTGACTCTTTGTCTTGAAATTTTGTTTTATTACGTCTTCCAATTCCGTAACACTGAAGTTATGCAACCATCCACTGTTTGTCTTGAAATCACTATAATGTACGTCGCTCGCAAGTTGATGTGCATAGTAGGTCACTATTATGCACATCCTATAAGTTGTATCGAGTATCCTTGAAACGCGCAAACACCAGTTTCTGTAAAAAGTGCGCCTTGTCCTCTCTTGAATTCTGTAGTTTTTCTTATGCACAAGACGGTCATGTTGCTGCGAAGTTATTCGAAATACGTTCATAATTGTTTTTTTACTATATTGAAGATGCTCTTCCATGTACGAAATTATGTTTAATACCCACTCCTTGGACAACGATTGCCCCTTATTACGTTTCACTGCAAACGGGATTTATGGCTCCCTGTCCGACTGATGGATTTTTTGGCTCAACAGCTGTTTCAGTATGACTTTCACTTGTTAAGCACGTATAGTCATCATTGTACTCCTCATGTACATTGTCCACACAGTTGAGCGTATACAACACCACACATTCCACTGACTCATCTTGCTGAAACGATAATACTTCATCTCCCATTTCTTAGTCACTTTGCGAAATTCCTTTAGTTACTTTCTGACGAAATGTCAACTTCGGCAACTGTTGTTGTAGATATAACGCAATGTTTTATTACTGTTACTCTGCTGTGTATCAACGCCATTAGCACTGTAGCTCTGTTGTGAGCTATTCGTCAACCAAGCAGTTCATCTACGCTCCGTAGTCTCTTGTTATGCTCACCGTTGAGTATCTCCCGTTCCGACATCTATTACAATTAGCTGCCAATATTGTGATCGCACACTAGATAATATGTAGGGCGTCGAACGCCGGAAATATCATTAACCTTTTGCGACATCGTACTCGTTAAGGTTCCTTGTTAAACTTTGTAGCAGATTGAAACTGTGTGCCGCACTGACACGCGAACTTGGAAACTTTGGCTTTCGCAGGACATTTTTGTGTCGACTGAGCTGTTCAGGCACTTACGCAAACGCTCCCCCTCCCCCCCCCCCCCCCCCCACCCACTCTTATACAGCGACGGAAAAAAATCGCATCATCAAAAAATTATTAATATACACTAATTAAATTTCGGGAATATATTTGCCTAGGTAACATATATGAGCGATTGACATTGCAAGTTCACAGGTTAATGTAAGCGCATGCAAAGCCATTGCAAATGTGAAATGCTAGCACATCAGTAACCGGTGTAACCGTCAGAATGTAGAATGCAAGCAAAAGTGTGTGCACTGTGTTGTACAGGTGCCGGACGTCAGTTTGTCAGTTTGTGGGATGGAGTTCCATGCATGTTGCATTTGGTCGATCAATACCGGGACGGTTAATTGTGTTTGTGGATGACGCTGGAGTTGCCGTACGGTAATGTCCCACATGTGTTCTGTGCTCGATTCGAGACATCTAGTGGTTGAGGAGGCCAGGGCAGCACGTCGACCTCTGTAGAGCGTGTTGGGCTACAATAGCGTTATGTCAGCGAGCGTTATCCTGTTGGAAAACAGACCCTGGAATGATGTTTATGAATGGCAGCACAACAGGTCGAATTACCAGACGGAGGTACAAATTTGCAGTCATGGTGCGTGGGATAACCACGAGAGAGCTCCTGCTGTCTTATGAGATCACACCCCAGACCATAACCCCAGGTACAGGTGCAGTGATCCTAGCATGCAGACAGGTTGGTTGCAGGTCCACAACTGCCTTTCTTCTTCGCAACACACTGCTGTGACTTGCACCGAGAAAGAACCAGATTTATCAGAAAACATAGCACACTTCCCCCCAGCCCTCCAACGAGCTCTCGTTTGACACCACTGAAGGCCCAAATGACGGTGGTTCGGAGTCAGTGGAGTGCACGCTATAGGGCATCTGGTTCGGACATTTCCTTGAAGTAACAGATTTGCAGTGTTCAGGAAAATGGTATCACACCAAGTTGTGAAGAAGTCAATGACGATTTGCAGAAAATAAATACGAGGTGTAAAGACTGGCAGTTATCTCTCAATGTAAGTATAACCTACTGCGTATAACAAGGCGAAAATCCCCATTAATGTACGAGTACAAAATAAATGCCCAGTCTTTAGAAGCGGTAACATCCGTCAAGTATCTGGGTGTGACTATTCGAAATGATCTCAAATGGAATGATCAGATTACGCAAGTAACGGGCAAGGCGAACTCCAGATTGCGGTTTATTGGTAGAATACTGAAGCGATACAGTCCTTCAACAAAGGAAATTGGTTACAATACGTTAGTTCGTCCAGTCTTAGAGTATTGTTCGCCTGTATGGGACCCTTACCAGTTGGGTCTCATTCAGTAGATTGAGAAGGTCCAATGAAGAGCGGCAAGATTCGTGACTGGTACATTTACCCATCGCGAGAGCGTTACAAATCTCAGAGAAAGTTTGTGGGATACTCTTGCAATAGACGATGCGATAAACGGAAGGGGCTGCTCACTAAATTCCGAAATCCGATCTTCGCCGAGGATGTAGAGCATATATTATTACCACCAACTTTCAAATCGCGCAATGATCACCACTCAAAGATAAGGGAAATTAGAGCTCGTACTGAGGCGTTCAGTCAGATGGGAGGGGGGGGGGGGCGAGGGGGAGTGGGAATATAACGTTAGCGTGAATTGTGCCCTCTGCCACACACTGCTTGGTGGCTAGCGGAGTATATATGTAGATGTAGATGTAGTGTGTACAGGTGGCAAATCGGAGCCAACGAAGCGGTTGGCCCTGGTTGCGATTCGGACTGCCGGCCGTAACATCAAAACGTTGACGCTGAGTTGGGCTTGGGACCCGCCTGTTAGTGTGGACGCCGGTTCGAATGTTCGTTGGTTCAGAAGCGATCTGTTGTGTCTGTTGAAAAACTATGTATTTATCGTGTCTAAAAGTATTCGAGTATTGAGTGGAATACGGAGACAGAGCTGATACTCTTTTCGTGAACTAAAGTGGTTATAAGATCATACGAACTGCGATTCTAAAACCAAATGGAAAAAAGTTGAAAGATTAGGCGCTTGAAGTGACCAGTTAGAAAATAATATGCACGACGTGAAAAAGGAAATGGAATCCAAATAGATAACTTCCTCCTGTAGGTAAAGCTCTCCTAAAAGAGGTATCATCTTCGGAAATTTTAGGGCCTACGCAATTCAATAACAATTAGAAACCTGTAATTCTAATTCGCAAAAAATACGAAATAGTCTAGATTTCAACTCAGCTTTAATGTCAGACGATTTTGTCCCGCCACACTGCACCCTACTTTTTAAAAGAGGGGTCGTCCAGCAGCGTCGTTTCTTATTCGAATTCTTTTTCTGATGATCAGCTTCATGCCGTAAAATAAATGCTGCACATTTGACGACTGCTATATCCTCTTCTTCCCTCTCGGTATCCGATGGGGAAATT
Organism: Schistocerca piceifrons; assembly: GCF_021461385.2. Classification (NCBI taxonomy): domain Eukaryota; kingdom Metazoa; phylum Arthropoda; class Insecta; order Orthoptera; family Acrididae; genus Schistocerca; species Schistocerca piceifrons. The sequence goes on from NC_060138.1 coordinate 664,393,714, forward strand.
GTAGTTGCGATACTTTATAACAGTAACAAAACAGAGCCACCACAATAAGTTATCAGAACCAAATGTGATTCCACATGGCCGAATTCGTTGGTCCCAGCTACTTGGTTTGGCAGGAATGACCGGCAGAACGCCATTGCGTTAGTAATTACCGTTGCGCCGAATAAAAGGACTGTCGTTTGTTTGCATTCACTGGGATAGAGGTAATGCGCCTTCTAACGAAATCGTGTCACGTCGCCTCCGCAGAGTCAAATGGGACGATCGACGTACTACTACGAGTCACATCATGGCCTGTTTGAATGTGGGGCATCAGAAACCTGCTTGTACCAGGACTGTACCGAGATAAAATCACCGCACAGGCTTCATCATCCAGTGTTTCCCATGAAGTTTGGTCGCTTAGTGTACAGCAGTGAGAAAAGTTCGTTGGCCACTGCAAACAGGGACATGGGACTGACTTACTGTACTGCTGAATATTCTGGGCTGTGACCTGAGACCTTTTGTGCATCTATAATTATTCATAGAGTTTATTTGTTGCACAATTTTGTGTTGTGTAGTGGTTACATCTTCATCTACATCTATATCTACACTCCGTAAGTCCCCTTCCGATGTGTGGCGGAGGATACTTTGTGTACAATTCTCACTTTCCCCACTTCCTGTTCCAGTCGCCAATAGTCTGCAGGAAGAAAGGGTGCCTGTAAGCCTCCGTGCTGGCTCGAGTCTCTCTGATTTTCACAAGATGTGTGTAGGATGTAGCCATATACTAGTTGACTACTATTATGGGAATGGACGCTCGTTTTACCAGAACCGCTTCCTTGCAGGATCTGCCATTGGAGTTGGTTGATCATCTCCGTAACGCTTTCGTAATTACTAAATTAACCTGTTATGAAACGCTCTGCTCTTCTTTGGACCTCCTCTATCAATCCTATCTGATACGTATCGCATACTGAGTAGCAAACTATTGGTCGAACGAAAGTTTCGTAAGCTATCTCCTTTGTTGCCAGACTACATTTCCTGAAGATTCTTTCAATGAATCGCAGTGTGGCATCAGTCTTTCCTGCGATTAGTTTTATGTGGTCGTTCCGGTTTAAGTCGCTCCGTACTTATACTCCTAAGAATCTTATGGGAGTCACTGCTTCCAGTGATTCTTCTACAATCGTGTAATCATACAATAATGAGTCTTTCTGTATGCGCAATACGTTACATTAGTTTATGTCGAAGGTCAATTGCCTCCCCATGCACTAAGCGTCGATCCTCTTCCGGTCTTCCTGCATTTCGTTACTTTTCTAACTTGGCGACTTCTTTGTGTGCATCAACATTAACCGCGAAAAGCCTCATCGAAATTCCGATGCTGTTTGCTATGTTATTGATATACAGATAAGTCAGAAACAGTCTGAAAAGATAGAGACTCTTCATTTAAATCACGTAGTTGGTTTGATATTCCGTGCACTCATGTTTTGTTCATTAGGTGATAGACGAAACTGTGTCGAATGCTTTGCGGAAGTCAAGGAACATGGCATACACCTGGGCGCCGGTACCTACAGCCTTCTGGGTCTCGTAGTCGAACAGACCGAGCAGAGTTGCACTCTATTGTTATTTCCGGAAACCACGTTGATTCCTGCGGAAGAAATTTCTGTCTAATCACTAGGAACACTTCGCTCCTCCAGAGACTTACGGTACACTGCTGCTAGAAATGGGCAAGTGCTTTCGCATACCCTATGTAGAACGGCACTGCCATCCCTTCCCGTCCTCTGGTCTTGCTTCTGTGCGATTTTAGCTGCTTCTCTGTCCCATAATCAATCATTTCACTATCCAATATTTCATCGTTCTTGCTACAGTTTAAAGGAGGTACTACACTCCGATCTTCCGTTTTGAGAAAAGACGTTCAGTATTTAGTCCTTTTCTGTGTCGTTTTCCTATTCGGTGCAGTTATAGTCACAATCTGCACACTTACTTAATAGAAGACTTTGCTTTCGTAGCAGCTTTCTAACATGGCTGTGAAGCCACGTAGAATGTCTTCCAACCCTCACAAATTTTCTAGGCATATGCCTGGCCAATGCGTATTGTACAATGCTCTTGAACTTCGTCCACTAATACTCAACGTTGTGCCGGAGATGAAATTTTCATGATACCGCTTAACGAACCTTTGATTCTTGTCGCTCTTGCTAAGCAGAAAGATCTTCCTATCTTCCTTTGTGCTCCTATAGACAGTCGTATTCAGCAAATGCTACAGTGGCTTTGAGATCACTGGTACCCTACTATACGCTGACTGAGTCGAAAAATTCAGGTCTGTTTGTCACCAGCATATGTAAGATTTCATCTTCACGAGTCGGTTTTCTGATTAACTACTCCAGTTATTTGCGGATAAGGTTATTAAAAACAATTTCACACGATTCCCTGTCCCTGTTACCAGCCATAATAACTTGAATCTTCCTGTCTATAGTTGGTTAGTTGACATTTTAATACTACAATACGAGCAGGAAACTTGTCTGCAATATTCTTCATGTTTCCCCTGACATATTCCGCCACTACCCCTCCTAAGGCAGAGTGTCTATAAAAACATCCGATGACCATGTTTTATCCATCTTTAGCACTTGTCTTCATCCAAATTATTTCATATTCTGAATCAGTACTAATCTCGTTAGATATTATCGTATATTTTGCTTCTTTAGATACGCCTCCACCAACGGGGTTCAACCTATCTTCACGATGCACGATCCCTTCCAAATTTAGAATTTCATTGCTATTGTCGTCTGATGTCAGCCAGCTTTCTGTGCCTTGTACTAAATAGTCATTGCTACCGTTTACATGTGAGACAAGTTCTCGGACTTTTCCATAAACGCTCCTACAGTTAACTAATACTATATCAACATTTTCTCTCTTCTAACGCCGGTCGCTGTGGTCGAGCGGTTCTAAGCGCTTCTGTCTGGAATCGAGCGACCGCTACGGTCGCAGGTTCGAATCCTGCCTCGGACATGGATGTGTGTGATGTCCTTGGGTTAGTTAGGTTGAAGTAGTTCTAAGTTCCAGGGGACTGATGACCTCAGATGTTAAGTCTCATAGTTCTCAGAGCCATTTGAACCATTTTTCTCTTCTAACGGCTATGATGAATGGTACCCTGTTAAGAATCAGAACACATCTTATCGAGTCTGTTTTTAAGTTGGAATGGGATAGCTATGTGACTAGGTCCGAGTTCCACCTTTTGGAAAGAGATTCGCGACCCCGCCACTGCTTGCAGTCATTCTCAGGTAAGTGTCGATTTCTCTATCATAGGAAACCCACATGTGCACGCCACCTATACTCCGCTATCTAGTAGCCACTTCCTGCATGGAGAGCACGTCTGACCTATTACGGAGTGTCCTACAGTTCTTCAGACGATAGCTAAGGTTGAAGGCTACGTCCAAGGTCGTCGTAGATCGTCTGAACCTCTGCTTTAAGCCGTCCGCTCAGCTCCAACCAAGAGCACCATGATCGGTTATGGAAACTATGCTGCAAAACGATATTTCTGCTTCCACCCTACGTGGGAGGCTAACTGTCTTCACCAACTTAACCAGCAGCCTGTAGGAACCAAGAATGGCATCTGAACACAGGCAGCAGGTGTCATTGGTGGCTGCTTGAGCCACGCTTTGCAGCCATGTGCACCCAGTGCGCTTACTTGCTGCTGGCAGACCCTTCATCACATCTCTAACGTACCCTTGAAAACAGATACTGGCCTACTTTACCTACCTTCCTACTACTTCTCTGAAGGCTCCATCACTTGCTTATCGTTGAAGCTCCCAACCAATCCCATTCTCTGCGTCTGGCCAGACCTTCAAGAAAGGACGTCCACAGTACCCACAAACTGTCACGCGCTGTCTCAGATGTACTTTCAACGCTAGGCAAAACCTCAAACGCGTTTTTAAGGCGGAATGGGAGAGCTATGCATCTGGGGTCCAGTTTCAACTTCTGCAAAGAGATTGACAACCCCACGAATGTTTGCAATCACTCTCAGGCCAGTGTCGACTGGACGGAACTTCCAAATCGGAAGGTTCAGAGACACAAGGAAATCAGGCGATGTTATAGGCTCCAGAGATGCTAAAGCAGTTGTTTCATGTACTCCAGTGTCACCACAGCCCAGGACAGCAGTCTGAAGCGTGCAGACTGTGGGCAACACAGCTTCCAATTATTTATGGAAACTGGTCTATTCCCCCTGCACCAGTACACAACCAGTGCAGTCAGTATCCACCTTTAATCACCTGATATAGGATTGAAAGCAGAAGAGTTACAACAGAAGGTTAGGTTCGATTGAACGATTTTGTGGGTGGGCAATATAAATAGTCATAAGCAGATTTTCCGATTTTAGAGGAAGAATGTGAGAAAATAAGACATATGTCTCGGAAACTTTGGAGGCTGTCCCCAGTCAAGAGGCTGTTACTCAAGATTCCAGAACAAATTTCAAATTATACCAAATTGTTACTAGGTTAAGGAAAGAATTTGGAAGAGTTAAAGATTAGTTCAGACAAGAGGGTTCAGAGAATAGGGAAGAGGTTCAAAAGACAGTTAAGGATGATTTAGGTACTGCTGTTTAACAATTACGTGTTGATTCTGAATGGAATTTAAGTGATATTGTATTTGTGTTGGTGATTCTAGAAAAGGAAGGTCTTTATTGTGGTTCAGAGAATGTGGAATGGAGATTAATAGAACGAGGAGAGAATTAGGTCAACAACTGAATGAGAGATTTTCTAAAATTTGACGAAGGTTGGGATAAAATATTGCAGAGGTTCATTGCTATACTACATGTCATGATGGAGGGAGTGATACTGGTCATGCAAATGAAGCAGATCTTGTAGGTTATTATGAAAGGAGATCTCATCATAATCATGCTAACTTTAATAATGTATATCGTGAAAGAAAACATGGTTCTGACTATAATCATTTCTTGTATGACCTGAGTGCTTTCGTAGGTCAGTTTTTAAATCTCTACGTATTAATCTAATTAATTAAACATAGTTCTTGCGTTTCCGTCACTGTCTGTAGTAGAGTTCCGCAGCACGTGTCGATAGTCCGTTTGTCTGTGTAGTGTAGTTTTCGACGGACTTTAGTATGGATAGGAACTATGATGGCTGAGCGCGGTTGTGAGCCGAGTTGGTAACACTTCGCTCTTGGCGGCAGGCTCTGATGGCTTCGATTGTGCACAGCTTGAAACTGTAGTGGATGGGCATTGTGGTGTCACCGCCAGACACTACACTTGCTAGGTGGTAGCCGCGGTCCGTTAGTATACGTCGGACCCGCGTGTCGCCACTATCAGTGATTGCAGACCGAGCGCCGCCACACGGCAGGTCTAGAGAGACTTCCTAGCACTCGCCCCAGTTGTACTGCCGACTTTGCTAGCGATGGTCCACTGACAAAATACGCTCTCATTTGCCGAGACGATAGTTAGCATAGCCTTCAGTTACGTCATTTGCTACGACCTAGCAAGGCGTCATTATCAGTTGTTATTGATCTTGTAATTCCTACCTTCACACCAGCCTGCGTGAGCTTAACGCGTGCCTTTCGGCTTCCTGTCATAGTGGATTGGCTGTCTTGCCAGTCCACAACAGGAGGACATCAAAAGCAGACTGACATAAAGGATATTCCTGGCGGAGAGAAGTCTACTAGACTCAAACATAGGTCATAATTCGAGGAAGAAATTTCCGAGAACGTACGTTTGGAGCACAGCATTATATGGTAGTGAAAAATGGGCTGTGGGAAAACCGGAACAGAAGAGAATCGAAGCATTTGATATGTGGCGCTGCAAATGAATGTTGAAAATTATGTGGACTGACAAGGTAAAGAATGAGGTGATTGTTCGCAGAAACGGAGAGGAAAGGAATGTGTGGAAAACGCTGACAAGAGAAGGAACAGAATGAGAGGATATCTGTTAAGACATCAGTGAATTACTTCCACGATAGTAGAGGGAGCTGTAGAGAGCAAAAACTGTATAGGAAGACAGAGGTTGTAAATCATCCAGCAAATAATTTAGGACGTAGGCTGCAAGAGCTACTGTGAGATGAAGAGGTTGGCACAGCAGAAGAATTCGAGGCAGGCTGCATCAAACCGGTCATAAGAAAAAAAAGCAGGACTCACCATTTGCAGCACAGTCGCCAAGACCGATTGAATCAGAGGCTCAGACGGTTCTGCGACCGTGTGCGCTGCAGATTCCTCCGTCTGCGCCGTAGGGTGCTTGGGATCCGGTTTCAGCTGAATAGATCAGGAGTCCACTACACGCAGCAAGAGCCTACACGTGTAACAGGGCGTGTACTGGGCGGGGGGTACAGGCCGAACACAGGAACAACGTAGATACAAGAATCATCGGTATAACAGTCGTAAATTGTCGTAGCTTTCTTGGAAAAGTACCAGAACTCCAAGCGCTAGTAGAAATAACTGCTGCTCAAATGGTTATAGCCACTGTAAGCTGGCTAAAGCCTGAGATAAGTTCAGCCTAAATTTTTGTGAAGAATCTAACGGTGTTCCTAAAGGATAGGCTAAACACGGTTAGCGATGGCGTGTTTTTTGCTGCTAGAAGTAGTTTATCTTGACGCAAAATTGAAGTAGATAGTTCTTGTGAATTAGTATGAGCAGAGGTCATTCTTGGCAACCGGAATAAAACAATAATTGGATCCTTTTACCGAGCTTCCAACTCAGATGATACAATTGCTGAATGGTTCAAAGATAGCTCTAGTTTAATTTCAGACACCCGGCTCACACGATTACAGTTGGTGGTGAATGTAATTTACCCTCAATATGTTGGCGAAAATACATGTTTAATTCCGGAGGTACGCGTAAAACATCATCCGACGTTGTGCTAAATGCATTCTCTGAAAATTATTTCGAGCACTTAAATCATGAGCCCACGCAAACAGTAAAAGGTTGTGAAACACATTTGACCTCTTAGCAACAAATAATTCTGAGTTAATAACGAGCGTCAAAGCCGATACAAGGATTAGTGAACACAGGATTGTCGTAGTGAGACTGAATATTGTAACCCCCCAAATCCTTTAAAAATAAACACAAAATATACCTTTTCAAAAAAGCAGACAAAAATTCACTTGACGCCTTCCTGAGGGACAATCTCCACTCCTTCCATATTAACAATGTAAGTGTAGACCGGACGTGACTTGAATACAAAGAAATAGTATCGACAGAAATTGAAACACTTATAGCAAGTAAATTAACAAACGACGGAATTGATCCTCCTTGGTACACAAAAGGGGTCAGAACATTCTTGCAGAAACAACGAAAACAGCATGCCAAATTTAAACGAAAGCAACACTTTCAGGATTGGCTACCTTTTACCGAAGCTCGAAATTTGGCGCGGGCTTCAATGTGAAATGCTTATAACAGTTTCCACGACGTAACTTTGTCTCGAATCCTGGCAGATTCTGGTCGTATGTAAAGCATGTTTGCGGAAAGACACAATCAGTGCCTTCTCTGAGCTATAGCAATGGAAATACTATCGACGACAGTGCTGCCAAAGCAGAGTTGTTTAACACAGCCTTCCGAAATTCCTTCACCAAAGAAGACGAGACAAATATTCCAGAATTCGAATCAAGAACAGCTATCTACATGGGTAACTTAGAAGTAGATATCCCCGGCGTAGTGAAGCAACTTCATTTAATAAAACAAAGTGTTCCAGTCCAGGCTGTATACCAGTTACGTTCCTTTCAGAGTATGCTGATGCAATAGCTCCATACTTGGCAATGATATACAACCGCTCGCTTAACGAAAGATCCGTACCCAAAGACTGGAAAGTTTGCACAGGTCCCACCAATACTTATAAAGATAGTAGGCGTAATCCACTAAATTATAGGCCAATATCATCATCGCGGATAGGCAGCAGGGTCTTGGAACATATATTGTGTTCGAACATTATGAATCACCTCGAAGACAATGATTTACTGATACACAGTCAACACGGATTTAGAAAACATCGTTCTTGTGAAACACAATTAGCTCTTTAGTCACACGAATTGTTGAGTGCTACTGGCAAGAGATTTCAAATTGATTCCCTATTTCTACATTGCCAGTAGGCTTTTGACATTGTACCATACATGCGGCTTGTAGTGAAACTGCATGCTTATGGAATATTGTCTCAGTTATGTGAATGAACGTGATTTCTTGTCAGAGAGATCACAGTTCGTGGTAACTGATGAAAAGCATCGACTAAAACAGAAGCAATTTCTGGCTTCCCTTATTAACATAAGCGATTTTGGACTGCAGATAATGCTGTCGTTTATAGTCCAGTAAAGCCGATCAAAACAAATTACAAAACGATTTAGGCACGGTATCTGTATGGTGCAAAAATTGGCAATTGACCCTAAATAACGAGAAGTATGAGATTATCCACATGAGTGCTTACAGGAATCCGTTAAACTTCGGTTACACGATAATTCAGTCAAATATAACGGCCGTAAATTTAGGAATTACAGTTAGGAACAACTTAAATTGGAAAGAACACGCAGAAAATGTTATGGGGAAGGCAAACTAAATGAAATCTGGTTTCGCAGGATAGGGCGGATCAAGTTATGGTTGTGTGTGTGTGGGGGGGGGGGGGGGGGGGGGAGGGGCGTAATCAGTTACTTACTGTTAGTCGCACAAAACACACATACCTTTATTTTCCTAAGAACCACTTAATTACACATTGCCTTAAAGGGATCAAATTAAAACAATACGGCTGAAGACCTAGTTAAGAAAACTTGCAATACTTCCTGGGCTAAACGCCCAAAACCACACCAAAAACAAGAACGGCTGAAGGCCTGAACACAAGTTATAAAAATTACTTTAAAGAATACACGTGGCTGAAGGCCTTACTTAAAAAAAATATTTCACGTGAATACTCGGCTGAAGGCCACACACAAGACATTGAACAACTCAGGCCTTAGGGCCTGGTTAACAAGAATTTCATATACACCAAATTTTAAAAAAAATAGTTTTAAACAAATCAATTTTCAAAATTTTAATTTAAGACGGCTAAAGGCCTTAACCTAAAAGTATTTCATGTAAAAGCTCGGCTGAAGGCCACACACTGGACATTGAACAACTCAGGACTTAGGGCCTGGATAACAAGAATTTCAGATAGAACAAACCTTCCAAATATTAGTTATTAAACAAATCAATCTTCAAATTTTAATTTAAGTTGGCTGAAGGCCTTATTTTAAAATTGAAACAAACTAAATTAATACACGGCTTAAGATTTCCACAGTACATTAGACTAAAATGATAATCACAAACTAAAACCAACAGAACAATGATGCTCAGAAGTGTTCCAGGGGTCGGCCTGAGGAGATAGCTCTAATGTGAGGTGAGGTGAGACAGGCAGCCAAGAGTAAGGTTAAATAATTGGATGGCAACTCGACCCAGGGACGGCTGAAGGACCGACCAACAACCTAATCAAATCCCTTCCATCTGACCAAAGGCATGACAACGGAAAGTATCAGCCAAGGACGAAGATACCAGCAGCACTACGTCTTCAAAATTGGTGTCTAAAACAGCCAAGGCACAATAACCATTCTAAGAAAAAAAATGAACAAACGACTAAAAGACTGTCGAACTACAAGTCATGCCGGACAGTATCAACACAGCGAGGAAAAACACTACACTAATGACTAGGGCAGGTAACTGGGGCGTTAACGGCCACAAGACAGAAAATACCACTGGTGCACTTCACTGATACGTAATAATCAATTTAATAGTTAAAGACCATACACGAAGACAGCTGCAAAATTTCGCCAACACACCATACGTTGCTGCTAGTTGGAACAGCCCAGGAAGCAACAACCGGCAATGGATGAAGAGATGTCGCAGCAGTTGAGGTTTCATAACAGGTTAACTGATTACTCAACTTCAGTGTCCAGGTTCGGTGGGCAACGAACTTTGTAGCTCTCCCAGCTAGCGCCTCACAATCCGACCAAGCGAGCATGCCACCAGCAGTCCCGGCCTGACTCCGTACGGCAGAAACTTCCTCGCTGCTCTGTCCCAACCGACCGACTCAATCCAGCATGCAGACAGAATTAAAATAACTGCTCAGCCGAAACCACACAATTTACACATGGTTGCGCGAAAACACTTCCGCAAACAACTTGAACAACACTAAAATGGTCACTGTGGAACAACAACGATGAATGACAAGTCGACACACACAGAGAACCCAGAAGCGGTCGGCGACCAAATACACATTGTCCAATGAGACGACCGGCCAAACGACCAACCAAGGTCATCCCCACTGAAGTCATGTGTGTCAGCAATGGTCGGGCAAGTCATGGCTGTCCGGACCTCACTGCTGTTGCATCCCAACTGAACTCCCGACACACAACGACCCAGATATACTAGTGGTCGCTCCAAAGATAGTACGACAGTACTCTTATCGATAAGCGCTGCTGCTGCCACTCATGGGCATGCAAGCCAGTAACTTAGTGACGCCAGTAAATCGAATAAGAATCGGGACGGCAGTACCGCAAAGACAAGATGCCAAGTAATAAACGTCACGAACACGAGCCGTGCACGACTCACTAAAGACTGCGTTTTATTGGTGGGACACTTACAAAAGTAGCAGGTCTAGTAAAGAGACTGCCTATACTACGCTTGTCTGTCCTGTAGAATACAGCTGCACGGTGCGGTATCCTTACCAAATAGGATTAACGGAACACATCCAGAATGTTCAAAGCAGGGCAGCAAGTTTTATATTATCGTAAAACAGTGGAGAGAGTGTCACTGACATGATATAGGATTTGCGTTGGACATCATTGAAACAAAGGTGTTTTTCGTTGCAGCGGAATCTTCTGAAGAAATTTCAATCACCTACTTTCTCCTCTAAATACTAAATTATTTTCTGATTTCTAACTACAAAGAGAGAAACGATCACCATAATAAATTAAGGGAAATCAGAGCTCGCACTGAAAGATACAGGTGTTCATTTTATCCACGTGCTGTTCGAGGCTGGAATAATACAGAATTATTGTGAAGGAGGTTCGATGAACCCTTTGCCAGGCAGTTAAGTATCCGTGTTCATGTAGACATCCGAAAGTATCAAGTTTTCAAAAACACATAAAACAGTGTTCAATCCAGTTTTTGGTTAGAGGAATTTAATTTTTTGCTTTATCCAACTTGGCATGCTGGTCGTAGAATTTTGTTTGTGTGTGAAATTTATAAGGTGAAGCTGCCAAGTGAATGCGTGCATTATCAGGGAATTGTGACTCTTATGATGGGTTTCTGAATTTGTTTTTGTTGGAATGTTGTTCTAAGGCATCACAAGACAAGGTCACACACAGAACACTGATGATTCGAAAGTTTAAAGGTTATAGTTTTAGAAATCCTGCGCAGTTCTTTGGACATATCTTGTCGAAGAGTCAGTTTTTGTGTAATTCTTATTTGCCCACCGAGTTGATTTGTATTTATCTTCTAAAACATCCTTAATTTTCGTGACAAATAATTTTTGCTAGTTGGTGTAAGGATGGCACAAGTTTTCAGAGCCTGTTAGAAGAATTATAGTACAACACTGATGAAGGTAATGGTCGTCATAGGAGTGATAATGAACTTTCTTATCCTGGTCTGAGACCACATAGAAAGCAGAATTATGATCATGGACAGCATGATTCGCATCTTGATAGGCACAATGATGACAAGCGAAGACATCAGAATTTCCTGATGACAATGAGAGCAACTATTTTGGGAGAGGTAAAATTGATTAGAATGGTAGTAGATTTGATCATGTTCGAGGTGATAGTGGAAAAGATAACCATGATTATTGGGAAGTTGGGTCCACAGATTGTGGAGGAACAAGCACGTAATCTGAGAAGTAACGTGTGTGTGGGGATACCACAGCCATATGAGTGACAACTAGTGTTCGCAGCCGATTCAGGTGCTACAAATATGATGAACCTTAGCAGTGATCAATTGAATATGTTAGGTGCTGAAGATGTGAGGGAGCTTTTGTTAAGTGAGACACAAGAAAGTGTCAAGTCTTTGGTTAGCCCAGTTCTATGAATAAACGTTAATGAATGATGTTGCCTTGAGTTCTGAGTACGGGGACATAGGTGTGTTGAGTGAGTCAACTTTCAGAAGTGTGAAACAGTAGGTTCTCCCTTTACAACAGTCTAAGGTTAAAGAGGTAATTTTCAGAAAAAGTGTGCATGGGGGCTTAATTAAATATAATTAAAAATACTTTTTAAATTTTTCGTAGCTGTCTGTCCGATTACGCTATTCTCGTAAACGGTTAGCCCTGACTAGAATTATTACGCAATCTGACTGCAACAACAATGTAAGAAAATTTTCGTAAACACAGTTAATTAATTAAGTCCCCAGCAACTATAAAACCTACAAAACCAAAGCACAAATGTAACTGTTCTGTATGTGGGAGTGTGACTCAACGTATACATCTGGCACGGTTCTTCTCCAACAAGACAAGAATTTTTAAATACCAATTATACTAACGTGATAAAAGAAAATTACAAATACTACAATTGCGTAAGGAAAGCAGAATTACACTCTAATACAAGAACACACGCCAGATGCTCTGTTGACTGAACCTGTAATGACGCATTATTTAAAACATGGAATTAATGAAAAAACACACAATATTTTACCTTCATATATATTGACGAAAAGCACTCTGATCGTTACAGTATTTCCATTAGAATAACATCTGCTAACTCTCCCATCAAATAACTGCATAAAACATGGAACAACACTCTCCACTATCACACTTCACTCCGACTTCACGACAAGCAGTGCCCACTAGCACATCTCGCCACGAACTGACTACAACGAGCTCTCAACAAGCACTGACTTCTACGAGTTCATAACAGGCACTGACTCTACGAGCTCTCAACAAGCACTGTAGAGGCGGCTTAATAGTACTCTTTGGCGCAATCTCTGGCGCAGTGGCTCAGTGTAGCCACCTTTCATATGCCCCTCCTCCACAGGCCAGAATTTGATGGTATTTTTGCCAGCATTGGTGGTGAAAATACCACCAAATTCGTTCACAAAAATACAGACAAAACAAAGGATAATATTAATACCTAAATATCACATAATTAGTTAAAATTTTGGCTTTGCACTGACCTTTCAATAACCTAATATATAAAATACAGTAGGCAATACAAATTCTTTCATACATGTGGCTTTACATAATAGTTTACGCAATACAAAAAAAAATCAGTTTATACAAATGTTCACATAAAATTCTTTCAATGATTAGTTTATACAAAAAAAAAGGACACCAACAGGTGACATCATTTCAGTAGAAGCAGTCCATCAGTTGCACCCAGCAATGTTGAGCAGGTGCAGACAGCAACAAGTGACATTATTTCAGTAGAAGCAGTTCCATCTGTGGCACCCAGTAAAGTTCAAGAGGTACACACAGCAACAAGTCACATTAGTTCAGTAGAAGCAGTCCATCAGAGGCACCCAGCAATGTTGAGTAGGTGCAGACAGCAACAAGTGACTTCATTTCAGTAGAAACAGTTCATCAGTTGCACCCAGCAATGTTGAGCAGGTGCAGACACCAACAAGTGACATCATTTCAGTAGAAACAGTCCATCAGTTGCACCCAGCAATGTTGAGCAGGTGCAGACACCAACAAGTGACATCATTTCAGTAGAAGCAGTCCATCAGTTGCACCCAGCAATGTTGAGCAGGTGCAGACACCAACAAGTGACTTCATTTCAGTAGAAACAGTTCATCAGTTGCACCCAGCAATGTTGAGCAGGTGCAGACACCAACAAGTGACATCATTTCAGTAGAAGCAGTCCATCAGTTGCACCCAGCAATGTTGAGCAGGTGCAGACACCAACAAGTGACATCATTTCAGTAGAAGCAGTCCATCAGTTGCACCCAGCAATGTTGAGCAGGTGCAGACACCAACAAGTGACATCATTTCAGCAGAAGCAGTCCCATCAGTTGCACCCAGCAATGTTGAGCAGGTGCTGACAGCAAGAAGTGACATTATTTCAGTCGAGGCAGTTCATCAGCAGAAATTAAACATGTCCTAGTGGCACCAATCATTTAGAAAAAGTACAGGTAACAGTCCATAATATTCACTATCACTGATCACACAGTTCAACAGCAGAAATTAATCATTCCTAAGTGTCACACATTACGTTGAAAAAAGTGCAGGTAACAGTCCATAATATTTACCATCACTAATCAGACAGTTCAAACATGAACAATAGTTTGAATACACATACAAATGCTTTTACAATGCTCTTACACTAAACATACAAATTCTAATAAACACACAAATGATGTCAGATAATTGTCATATTAACTATTACAAATACTCAAATACCAGTAAACCTATAATATTCATGGGTGTCAGTGCAAGCCACAACAAACAAATAAAATAATATTTAGGAGATAGGTGGGTAGGATTAGGAAAGGAAAACACACAAAACACACTCACTCATCTTTCATCCACATTAAGCACTACTGTGTAACTGAATAGTGTTAACTGTGTAAATGCAATTCTGTCAAAATCTGATGTGCATCATGTGTATCAAGTAGTAATGGCAGCAATGTATCACAGTCAATAATAGTTAAGTCAACGTCATAGTCATCATGTCAAGACCAATGTTTGCCAAGCCAGATCAAATGTACTGTTGTTGAACAACTGTCAGTGAGCCAAGATATGCAAATACTTCCTCCCTTCAAAAAAAAAGTATATACTGCTTAGTGATTTAACAAAGTGTGTGTATAGACTATGTTCCTTCTACTTTAGTGTTCTAGTCTGCTATCTTCATCCTCCTTGTTCCATTAAGACCAACAAAAAAAAAAAAAATGCTCCTCACTTACTTTACCTCTTATACACCAAAACTCCAATAATCATCAGCATCACATAATCTCAATACTTCACTAATACTTCTAACGTCGATACATATAAATCTTACCATCAATATCATTTACCTTACCTCTTGTCTACAAAAACTCCAATAATCATCAACTTCATATAATCTCTATACCTCAATAATACCTCTTTAATACGACGATAAATATGAATCTAATTACCAATATCATTTCACTTCCATAACAAGTCTTTCCTCTAGTCAGTCTCCTCGAACAAGTACAGATAAAATCCTAATGCAAACCTCATCATCCCATACAATCCGAAGACACATTGTCAACACACAACCTCTGTGTAATCCATCTGAGCCCAATCTTCTACTCATTATGAATTATAAACAAAGAAATGCATACATGACCTCTAACAGACTTAGTTCGAATAACTCTCAGTAATTAAGTACGATTACGGAATGTGAATGATCACAATATTTCACAGTGTGTACACCACTTCAAGAATTATGGCAGAAGCAAACATGTGGAGTATTTCTTGTGTCAAGTGTCACTTCCTATTTCAATTGCTCACGAAAAATGCACTGTAATAACTGTCAATGGTCTAAACCTAGTTTTGATATGTCATGTCGTTAGCTTCCTTCCTATTAGCATAAATTTATACAGCTTCCATAAAACCTCAACTCATGTGACTTCTATGAAGTTTCTTGTACTAATGTCGTTCGTCGAATTATAGCAGTTCATTTTCTTATCTTAAAAATATAAGGGACTGAGCGTAAGCAAAACATGCAATAGCGAGTAAATATACCAGTGGAGAACAGAATGTCAACAAGTGGATGCAGCACAATTCTTACAATGAGGCTCTGCCAAGCGAACAATCTATAATTAATACAATAGTGTGACCTAAACTCTATGTTTGTACACAGTATATCAACATTTCTATATACCAAATTAAAGAGTAGTTATGACAACAAACAGAAATGTGTAAATATACAATCCATAAGCAAGGCAGCAAATATGTTATCTAACATAATAAACAGGTCATTAGCATCATATCAGCATAAGCAAATAAATGTTCATATGTAATCTTAATAAGTAAACATGAAGGCGCAAGCAGATAAATCACAAAGTATAACTTACATACATATCAGCACAACTAATCAGGTGACAATTATAATTTAAATAAATAAGCACAGCAGGCACATAATAAATATGACATCAGTGAAAAAGCAGTGCAGCTAAGCGATGCATAATATATACAAATAACAATCCTGTTCATTAATAAAACATTGACAAAAATCAGCAAATGTACGCAAGCACGTCGCTTCACAAGTAAATTCATAGAACATGAAATTAGCACGAAGTATGAATCACGTAATCCCGAGCAGCAAATTACGTCTAAAGTACGTACCTAAGTAGAAATATGTTACCTGAAAAATGAACTCAATTAATAGTTACCTTTTTAGTTTATTAGTTTCTTCTTGGAAATTACATTCTTTCTGAAAATTTCTCGATAGCAAGTCCTCTTAACGTCGGAGACACACAGAATTTACCTGAAGTTCTTAAATATTTTATAGAACCGTATCCTGAAAAATACTGAATGTTAATAACATAATTCATCAAGTCACTATAGCTTTATACTGAATTTAATCGGAGAAATTAAACTGTGTATTTGTTTACGGCTGTCAGTGCATTCGCACTGAGCGCTCGATCAGCTGTAGGCGCGTGACGTAGGAAGCAATTGTTCGCGGTCAACGACTGCCTTGTGCGGCGCGCAGACTTGACTGTTGCTTTGAGTATGTGCCGCCGCCAAAACACAGTGCGGTGTCTTTGTACTCTCCGCATGTTTACATCTAGCTGTTAGTTTCTCTAAAGTATGTCATTCCACAAAAATTTTTACGTTAGATATGTGATGTATTCACTTAGAGCGTCGCGATTTAAGAGTTTCTACTTCAACAGTGTTATCATGAATAATTTTACGAATTCTATATGGACCGTTATAAAGCAGAAAAAATTTGCGACACAAGCCTTTTCCTTTGTGCGACAAACGATGAGACTTAATTAACACTTTTTGACCAACTGACAAGATTTTTGAACGACCAGGACGCTTAGCTGATTTCTCTCTTCTAGCAGCCGCAGATGCAATATTTTGCAGAGCCAGGTTGACAACTTCAGAATGCCGCAGTTTCCGTGAAGGCGGAAAAGGAACTATTTCAGAGATGCGATTTGTTGGTGCTTTATTTTTTAATGTCAATATAGGCGGTAAAGAAGTTGAATCATTAGGGAGTTCATTCAGAATGTTTTGAAAAATATGAAGATACTGATCCCAAGTTCTGTGATTCTGATGACAATAAAGACGACACAATTTATTGATTTCCTTCATCCATCCCTCTGCAGCGTTAGATTGAGGGTGAAAAAGTGAAATGAAAATTGGTTTAATTTTACGACGCTGTAGAGTACGAAGCCAAATTTTAGAACGAAACTGTGATCCATTATCTGATATAACCTCATCAACATGACCAACTTCTTTAACAAAATGTTTGATGAAAGCGTTAGATACTGAACGAGCTGTTGCTTTGCGTAAAGGTGTAAAACACACATATTTTGACGTCAGTTCCACTGCTACGAAAATGTACGCAAAACCATTAGTAGATCGAACCACTGGACCGAACAAATCGACTGCAGCCATGTCCTTTAATTTCGCTGGAATGATAGGAAACAACGGTGCTCTGTGAGAAATTGTTGGCGGCTTAGCCTTTTGACATAATTTGCATTTGGCCAGAACAGATCGAATACGTTTTTCCATATTACTGAAGTAGCAATTTTCTCGTAATTTATGAAAGCATTTTCTGGGACCAAAGTGTGCATAACTGAAATGCGTATACCAAATCGGCTTATTAACCCACTCATCAGGAATACAAACTAACCAAACAGAGTTGTCGACCGATTTTCGTGTAAAAAGAATGTCATTGCGAACTGAATAGCATCTAGTTTCTCTGGATCAGGAAGAATACCTTCTCTAGCAATAATGTGACCGAGAAATTTCACCTGAGAACGACCAAATTGAGATTTTTCTAAGTTCACTGTAATACCAACTCTTGCAAAGATACGTAACAATGAATCCAAAATTTTGTTGTGCTCACTACAAGAATGTTTAGCAATAAGAATATCGTCAACATACGAAGTAATATTGTCATGAAGATAAACGGGTAAAATTTCATTTAAGCTAAGAATGAATGCTGCAGAAAATATAGTAAGTCCAAATGGTAAATTCCGAAATCACTTTTGGGTAAATTAGTCAAATCCGGTTATTGTTTACTTACTCACTAGATAGATTGATTGTCGAAGAGTTGGTTTGACAGATGCAAAGAATAGTAAAAGAGTAGGCAGCGGTACAGAAAACTAAAAGAGAAATAGCACCACTACAGCTCGGGGCCCTATGCTCGCTACGGCACATATTCACTTAGAGTAGTGAATCCCCTGAGGACGTTAATAGCCGCACATAATTTCTAGTTTGTGACTTTGTGGCAAATCTGGCGGAAGTGCGTACGTAAATTGATCTAACCATGAACATGGATGTATCTCATTCTTAGAATTGCGGAAGATCTTAAATTTCCGGACAGTCAAAAAGTGTTTATAATCAAAGTTCTCGCCTTGTGGCGACAAAGACCTACCGCGTCTGTCCCAGTCCGAATGTCGATTATTGTCAAGTTCGCGCGCCTGGCGCTCTCTTGTTGCTTCTCGTAAATGAAATAAATTACTTTCTTCATACCCCTCTGCTATCTGTGATTCTAAGTTCCTTCTACTGTCCTTTCCTACTATTTCGCCTTCAATTTGTTTGACTTGCTTCCGTAATGCCTCAAATTCCCTTTTCACGCGTTCATTAAATTTTCCCTGATTTTCAACATGCTTATTTATGTTCTGATACTCTTCGGTTTCTGCAAATGGTAATGGAGCTGTATCATCCGAATCTCTGTCCCCATGTAAACTAAGATTCGTTAATTTATCTGAAATTTCCTCAACTCTTTCCGATAAGTCACCTAATTGTTCTTTCTGTTTATTTACGTCTTCCGTAAGTGTCGCGGCTCGGGTTTCAGTATTAACACATTTGGTAGTTAACTGTTCATACTGTTGTGTTAGGTTATTCAATCTGTCATTTGGTACGGATCCTTCGATTCTCCCAAATATTTCTTCCTTATCCTTTGCACGTTGTAAATTTAACTCTGAAAAATTCTGTACTATCACGCGATCTCTTTCTTCCTGTTCTCTATCCTGTTCCCTTTGTCTGATTTCTACTGCAATTAATCTATTATTCTGAGAATTCAGAATCGGTTGTACTTCCTCTCTGATTTCTTTCTTTAATTCATCTTTCATATTTTTGAAACATGTCCCTATTCTTGAATCTAACCGTGTTTCCAAAGTTCCCATCTCTGTTTTTAATTCAGATCCAAACCGTGTTTCCATTGTTTCCATATCAGTTTTTAATTCACATCGTAAAGTTCCCATCTCTGTTTTAATTGTTCCTATCTCTGTTTTAAATTCAGATCCTAACCGAGTTTCCATTGTTCCCATCCGTGCTCCCAAATTTACTATAGCACTCATCAACTGCTCCATATTAAATTGTTCAGAATTCTTTTCGCCCCTAACATTTCCCGCAAAACTAACTTCCTTCTGCATAGCCATAAGGCTATCTGTGTTCGATACTATTCCAGAATCTTCTGTCGTTAATCTCAGATTCTGTAAATTTTCTGATTGAGAAAAATTTTGAAGTGGTTCCGGACTATTTTCCCGACTTATTACATTGTTTTCAACTCCATTATTCATCATACTGTTGTCCTGTGTTGGCGAGTTCGCCATGTCAACAATTTCGTCATTCTCACTATTCATCATTTTCGCCTTTTTCATAGATCGCGTAATCATTTACAAAACATACAAAAAATTCGTCACTGTACGAAAATTACACACAAGGACTCCTTATCTCCAACAATGCCATTCACATGAAATGTTTCCCTCAAACACGATTAACAAACAATTGACATAATTGCACTAGATTCTCAAACGCGAAAAACAAGACAACAAATCAAATTCTGAGAAAAAAATACCATTATAAGAATGACAATTACCAAATCTACACATGCAAAATAGACTACAATTATTAACTACAAATTACTACAACAATACTACAGTCTACAATTTTCACAATCAGAAGAATCCAAGGGACGATCCTGGTAGGGTCGCCATGTGCATGGGGGCTTAATTAAATATAATTAAAAATACTTTTTAAATTTTTCGTAGCTGTCTGTCCGATTACGCTATTCTCGTAAACGGTTAGCCCTGACTAGAATTATTACGCAATCTGACTGCAACAACAATGTAAGAAAATTTTCGTAAACACAGTTAATTAATTAAGTCCCCAGCAACTATAAAACCTACAAAACCAAAGCACAAATGTAACTGTTCTGTATGTGGGAGTGTGACTCAACGTATACATCTGGCACGGTTCTTCTCCAACAAGACAAGAATTTTTAAATACCAATTATACTAACGTGATAAAAGAAAATTACAAATACTACAATTGCGTAAGGAAAGCAGAATTAAACTCTAATACAAGAACACACGCCAGATGCTCTGTTGACTGAACCTGTAATGACGCATTATTTAAAACATGGAATTAATGAAAAAACACGCAATATTTTACCTTCATATATATTGACGAAAAGCACTCTGATCGTTGCAGTATTTCCATTAGAATAACATCTGCTATCTCTCCCATCAAATAACTGCATAAAACATGGAACAACACTCTCCACTATCACACCTCACTCCGACTTCACGACAAGCAGTGCCCACTAGCACATCTCGGCACAAACTGACTACAACGAGCTCTCAACAAGCACTGACTTCTACGAGTTCTTAACAGGCACTGACTCTACGAGCTCTCAACAAGCACTGTGGAGGCGGCTTAATAGTACTCTTTGGCGCAATCTCTGGCGCAGTGGCTCAGTGTAGCCACCTTTCAAGTGTTGGGGTGAGTGGTGAGTAGGTACTGAAATTCTTTCTCGAGGTTACAAGTTTGCTGTGAATTTTATGATTGTTCAGTGGTTGGAAAATGATGCAATTTTAGTAGTGATATTTTGTTAACACACTGAGCAGTGATGCACTTGGGTTTCAGTGAAGAGATTTTGAAGTGTAATGATTTTATGTTGATGTTTTGAGTTCTGGTGGGGGCCCTACTAGTGAGAAGAATTCAAGTGATCATCTTCAAAATCTCAGCAGACCTGAGTTTTCTAATGAGTTGAAACCTGTCTGAATGACGGTAGTGTTCGTGTGGTTCTGTTCCCAGATTATCAACGAGATATTTGTACCTTGCAAGGAATATGAAGTTGCGTTGACTGTACTGAGGAGGCAGATAAGGTAGTGAAAATTGTTTTGTTTGGTGTAATGTGACGTTATTCTCCACTATTTTCACATAATCCTGGCACTATGAAAGGTTATCCCTATAATTTTAAGGTTAAGGACTATGGAAAATTTATTGTCAAACTATATCCCAAGCCATTGATTTATAAAGAGAGAGTCGAGACTGAGGGAGAGGAAACGTTGCAGTAAGGTGACAGCAAGCTTGCTGTCAGTTCCTATAATAATCTTTTGTTGGTAGCTATCAATAAAGGAGATGGTATTAGGTTGGTGTCATGGCAGATAAGTACAATTATTGTGCCACGAACTGACAGACTGTTGACATCAGATTTAGTTGGTTAATTACATGTTCCAAAGATCATCTGAACGATTCTTTTATCGAAATGATGTGGAAAGAGTCAGTTTACAGGGTATATATAGATGTTCAGTGTTAGCATTAAGGAACATATTGTCATTTTATTCCTACTCATGCAACTTCACTTAAAAATAGTTGTTGGTTTGTTTCGACTGGCTGCCAATTTTTGAGGAGAAATTACTCACTAGAATAGAAATCGTTGTCCAGGAGAAAAGATTGCTCTGCTACCTGTCTGATATTTTATGTTATTTGGCAAATGACTAAAAATTTTTATTGCTGCAGGTTTAAATTCTCACTCACCCACTAACAGCTTTAACAATGGATAACAAAGATCACTTTTCCCTCTAGTTTTGTAGGTATGTACTTCGCTGTTCCTCTCAAATTGTGATTATTTATAATGAATTGCAATACCAAAAACATGTATTGTGATTGTGCAGTTAAAATGCCTTGTTCCTTACAGTGGTACCTACATGAGGTCCGAGAATGAACACTACATATTATTCTTACTGCTTGCTTTTTGTGCAGTCAATATTTTCTTCCTAAGTGATGAGTAACCCAAGAAAATTATTCTGTACGACATTATTGAATGGAATTACGCGGAATAATTCAGTACTTTGATACAGTTGGTTTCCAAGCATAGCAATTATACAATCAAATGTAGCTGAACTTAGTTATTTGAGAAGCTCAGTAACTTGAAAAACTCAGTAACTTCTTCCAGTTCAAGTTTTCACCAATATGCACAGCCAAAAATTTGGAACATTCTAGCCTACTTACTGCCTCCTGCTCATGTGCTGCATCAATTGCTGGTATGAGTCTATTTGTAGTACAGAACTAGATGTAGTGTGTTCTTTCAAAATCTAGGTAGAGTCCATTTTCAGAAAACCACTTAATAATTCTTTTGAAAATATAATTAACTAACTTTTATGCTACTATCTCTCTATTGGGATTTGTTTTATAATACTAAAATCATCTGTAAAAAGCACAAATTTTGTTAAGTGTAAGGTCGGTCACATACGTAAGGAATAGGATTGGACCCAAAATTAAACCTTGTGAGACCCCCCTTTGTGGTTTTACCCATCATTAAAATTTTATCACCTTTCCCACATTCTCTGAATTGTTCAGCATAATTTTTCATTCTGTATGTCAAGTCGATTCAAACCAGCTGTGTGAAAAGTCATTAATTCCATGAAACTTGAGATTTTTGTGAGAGTATCATGATCTATACAATCAAAGGCCTTGGAGAGATCACCAAAAATAGCAAGTGGTGATATATTATTGTTTAAAACTTGTATTATTTGTTTAGTGAAGGTACAAATAGCATTCTCGGTCGAGCAAACCCAAACTGTGATTTTATAAGTAAATTGTTTCCACTTAGGTGTTCGGCTACCCTTGAGCACACCTTTTCTTAGAATACTTTGCAAGAAGATGTCACTAAGGAAACTGAACTGTTTAAATCTGCCTTGTCACCTTTCTTGTGAAGTGCTTTAATAATTGTATACTTTTTCCCATCTGGAAAAATACGATGTTGCATATATAACTAAGGATATTACTTATCATGTTCAAACAGCTTGTCAGAATTCTGTTTGAAATTCCATCGACCCCATATGAACTTTTGGTTTTTAAAATTTTTAGAGTTGTGTTAATTTCAGTGAAGGTTGTTGGTGTTGCTTCTAGTTGCTTAAAGTTTCATGAAAGGCGTTTTAAATAAATTCTCCTGCTTTTTCAACTGGACCTTTTTATTCCCTATTTGCTGTTACATTTAGAAAGCGATTGTCAAAAGTAATTGCAACTTGTGAGTTACCAGTCACAACACAGTCATTTAATTCAATGCTGATGGAATCTTGTACACTTACTGGCTGTCCTGTCCCCCCATTTAACAATGTTCCATATAGTTTTAATCTTACTATTTGAATTGTTTATTTCTGTCAGGATATACATAATTCTTGGCATTTTAATGGCTTTCCTTAAAAATAATATAGCATTTTGTATTATGAAAATAATTTTGGATCTTGACTTAGTCTGGTCTTTACATAAATTTCCCTCTTCTCCTTGCATGAGATTCGAATTCGCTTAGTTATCCATAGCTAACCAGTTTTGTTATGGAGCTTCTGGATAATTTTCTAGGAAAGCCACTTTCAAATATCGACAAAGATGAGCTACTGCAAAAATTTCGTGGTGTTTGGGGCTTTCATCGACTGATTTAAGAGAAAGTGATTGCCAAATTGAGTTGCAACCCTCATACGTAGAACTTAGAGCATTTTTATGTTATGGCTGATGTTATCAATTTTGCAAGCTATCTTTCCCACGTAATGTTAGTCTGCTGCATTTGTTAGAGGCTTTAGCAGTATGCGATTAGTTGATTTGAGAAAAAGATTTACCAGTTATGTTGATGATGTGCTAATTGCTGACAAGAACTCTAAAAAGTGTAATGATGTTTTGGACAGTTTGTTGAGGATATTTAAAGAGTATGATGTAACTGTAAACTTAGAGAAGTCAGACTTTCTACGAAGTCAAGCAAAATTTCTAGGATTTGTGAGTGCCTGATCCAAATAACACTGAGGCCATAAGTATCCTTTCATTTACGTCTATGGTCCCCAACTTTTTATTAACAGATTACCAGTTTCGGTCTATAATGACCATCATCAGATCTGTTTTATAAAAACAAAGTCCTAATGTACTGCAGCCATAGCGGCAACGTCAAATGTTAACAAAAAGCCCATGACCATAGACATAAATTAAAGGAAACTTATTATATATGGGTCACTGTTTTATTCGCGACAATGTCGCAGCTTGTGACACTGAGGCCGTTCGTGATTTTCCTGTGACCACAATGGGAAAACATATTTGTACATTTCTGAGGTAATTTTTGTAAGAGATTTATGAATTTAAATATTTTACTGTGCCACGATTGTGTGCATTGATGGTTCTGAATATTTCTTGGCATGATCGTAATTCGAGGGTGGAAAACAGGCTCCTCTGGAGTTTCCTCTCCTGTTGCTTCCTGACTGAAGTAGAGATTTTTCTTTTGGTTCATCCAGTTCTTAAACTGTTCTTGGTGCTGAGCTCTTCACAGAATTAGGTACAGATATATTCATGAGGCAACATCTGTTTCTTTTGTCAGCTGGGTGCTCACTAAGTGTGTCTGAAAATACTTGGTTACTGAGTCACAGGCACTGAACCACCGTGTTGGTTTTTGCGGGGTTTCATTGCTATTTTTGTGATTGGTTGACAAAAGTTTGTATGGACCACCGATCTTTAAAACTTTTTAATGATTGCGAAGTTGAGTCATGGTCATTCAGCAGTATTAACAAGAGTGCTTTTTCATGATATCCCTAGGCTTCAATAAAGGGACTGAGAAGGATCACATTGAAAATAATTTTCGTGTTCTATATCTTAAAAATGTAGTGACTGACTATTTCATAACATGTTTTCTTGAGAATATTCTCATCATCGAAAGAGGTGAAGAAGAGACCAGAAAAGAGAGCTAGGTAGCAATCAGACAATTTACGTGATTAAGGATGGAATTTTCCTTAGGAGAAGAAATGTAGATAGTTCACAATGGGTTGTATGTATTCCTGTGGAATTAGTCAAGATGATTTGATGTGCTAACTTGGGTTACAAGCATTTCAACCTGAAGACATGTCTTCACAAACTCCACGAGAAATTTTATTTTATAAGCAGGAAAAAATGTATGCAGAGGGTCTTGATGTCATGGAAACTGTCACGAGGCGAAATGGCTGATACTGTCTCATTACGCTCTATTGTTATGTATTACTCCTTCAAAATCGAGAAAAAATTCCTGCCATGGATTTGTCGTCTACCAAGGATTAGCCATGGTAATTCCTATCTTTTGTCACAGTTATGTTCACATCCAAATTTGTGTCTCTCAGACCACTGAGGAGAGCAGATAGCCAGTCTATAGTAAGTTCATTTTTTGCCCACATTAGGTCATGTGGATAAGGTCACTTTCAACAGTGGTCCATAAATCATGTAAATAGTTTGGCAACATGCTTTGCATCAATGAGAAGTTTACATTTCATAATACCATCCTGCTTCAAACCCATCACTGGAGTATATAAGGGGGGCTTGGTAAATTACGTGATCTTTAATGCCAATATTGTCACAAATCGAGCGATCGGCTTATTCATCAGTTTGAGATTATAGACAAACTTCCAAATGATATCTTTACAATCTTTTCAGGTTCTGAAAACCCAATCCACACAAAATAAGGTTTGAGAAATCATAGTGTTTAACAGCTTCCAATAGGTTGAGGCAATGATGTAGTAAGATTAACTTTGAGAAATTGTGGAGGGCTGCCAAAAGACGTCCAAGAAATGAAAAATGTAGCATATCAGAGAAGTCAATCATAATAGGAGAAATAGCTACTAAAGTTGCACAGTTCTGATACATATTTTTTACAGTATATATGGGACTGTATTGAGTGGCGAGTGTTGTGCATCCAAATACAATCAGGGAGGAGACTCTCCAAAAGCATGATGTCAGTAAAACAAAAATGTTCAGAGAAAAAATATGGGAAACAATGCATCACTCTAGATTATACACTTCTTGAATTATAGCGTTTTCTCTGTGATCACATTACTAATTTGTTGTTGTTTTTTGGATGGTTTACATTTTCTTGCAGTGTGAACATTCTTGTGGAGACAAAAAAAAGATAAGTAATGTTTAAACGATGTAGTCAACAGAAGAAGGTGATGAGGGCCGATGAAATGTAACACTAGGAGGAAGTTAAGGATGGATCTGATGAGTGGAGTATAGTGTGAAGTGTAGGTACTAAAAAGAAAACGATGGTAGGGAAGTGATTTTGACAAATATAATGTCATTTTTATGAGTATTGAATCTAGTATTTGTGTAGATATATAGCGAATTGTTTTTATTTGTGTGTTGCTATAAGACTGCTGTACTAAGAAGCAATGAAGCATGTTCAGCAACTTGTTTTATAGAAGATGTACCAGAAGATAAAATAATCTCTCATAATGAATGATGTTTTTCAGAAATGATAGCAAGGTGGTTATGGAACACATTTACCTTGTATGTCTCTTGATTGCAGGTACAGAGAATGCACATCTGCAAAAGAGTGGTTAGGCTGTGCCATCACCTTAAATTGTTATGTATTATATTTTTATGCTATGTGCACTACGTTTTATAGAATTTATTTGTTTTATGAATGTTTTCTCTACAGCATGAGGTCACTACATGACAGTGTTTTCTTGACTACAGAAGTAATTCTTGACGATAATGTACTTCTACATAAGTGTTCAGTTCAGATGGAGCCGAAATTTCTTGAATGGTTATTTCCAATGCTTTCTTAATACCTTTGTGTAATTTTCTTATGTAGTTGTCCGAATTTTCAATGCAAGAAACGTTGATCAGTGTTGAATAGCAATGCAGTGTGAAGTTGGCAGTGGATTTCAATCAATTTTCTTATTCTTGTTTCAATACGTTTCATGTCGAGTAGTGAGAGAGAGAATATCAATAAGTGTGGATGAGATCAAACGAAATTGAACTGATGACTGCTACAATCCATTTATAGAACGATTTTGATGAATGACCATATAACAAAATTAGATCAGTCAAATTGCAGGTGGTTAAGGAGAAGTCTACTGCAATAGTGCTAGGTGTTACGAGACATCATATGGAGCTGAAGCCATGGATATGAATCTGTCTACAATCAACATTTTGAAGTATAGTCATGCCATGCTACAAAGTACCATTCTGTCCCCCACCTTCCAATATGTAAAAGGATTATGTCATTTCAGTCAGAGATAGAATCCATTCTTCTAAGGTCTGTCCCATGTAAATATACTGTGAAAACAACTGTACAAACTGCAACAGAAGAGTAGTTTTACCTCATTAATCAATCACAAGAACGAATAATAATTTTCCTCTGTCTACATTTCTGTCAAATTAGTATTGCTACAGCGCAGCCATGCATACAACTTCATTTTACTATTCTTTATGTAGGACCATTTCCTTTCGCATATGGAAAGAAAATTATTAAGACCACAGCTAGGTCACTTGCCATTCATTGTTTAGTTCCATTCAGATGAATATGTGTAAGAGAGTTATTCAGATCACAGTGAGGTCGAACAGTTTATGCATTTTTAGTTCTATTCTTGTGTGTAATATTTGATTAGTTAGATAAAGAGCTACAATTATTCAAATCACTTTGATCTCACATTTTTATTCATTGTTTAATTCTATTCATTTCAATAACATATACTTAATCGACAGTATATCTAAGACAATTCTTCAGACCAAAGTGACGACAAACCATTTATAATGTATAAAAGATTTGATTAATTAAGTACAAAACCAAAGTTATGTTAACCGGGGACCTAGAAACGACTGAGAGGCTCCGTCCCCGCTGCAGCCGCAGTGGTCCGCAACCCCACGGCGACTACCGCAGTCCACTTCACCCCTCCGCCACCCCACACCGAACCCAGGGTTATTGTGCGGTTAGACCCCCGGTGGACCCCCCAGGGAACGTCTCACACCAGACGAGTGTAACCCCTGTGTTTGCGTGGTAGAGTAATGGTGGTGTATGCGTACATGGAGAACTTGTTTGTGCAGCAATCACCGACATAGTGTAGATGAGGCGGAATAAGGGGAACCAGCCCGCATTCGCCGAGGCAGATGGAAAACCGCCTAAAAACAATCCACAGACTGGTATGGCCAGTCGCTTAGGCCACAGTGAGGACGACACATATTCACACCATACTAAGGTCAAACAATTCTGTTAATCATCCAGTTTTTATATGTTTGTGTAACTTTTGTCTAGTCATTTATATATTTACACTTGTTAAAAGCAAAGTGACATGACATTTTGACAAATAATTCTTCATACTTCATATCAACACAAAGACAGTGTGCCCATCTTGACACTCATTTTGTAACATAGAAACAATTATTAACTCATTTAATTAAGTACTTAGGGATCATGTGTGCTATGGCATAGTGCTGATGTCTTCATGTAACAACTTCATTGTGGCCATTTTCTGTAGCACATTATCAGGACTATGTGACCTTGAACACACTTATTCATTGTCAGACTAAGCTAATATTAATTATTTTAAGTTGACGAGATGAAGAGGTTAGCACAGGAAAGGAATTCGTGGTGGGCCACATCAAACCAGTCAGTAGACTGATGACCAAAAAAAAAGTTGACAAATGAGGACAATGTTTATTAACAGGCTGGATTAAACTACAACGTGTTCTGCTGACCCTCTACAGAAAAAATTTCAAACCTGTTCTTCAGTACGAGGAGACTCCAACGAAAGTAGTCGATAACAGATGTCAACTTCCAGCTTCTCACATTTTCTACATCTGAATCCTTGCGAACATTTCTACTAAGATAATCTGTGTCCACTAATCGATGTTTGCGATGAAGACAGTCTTTGCTCAGTCGAGAAGATAAGTCGAAACAGCGCTCTTTGGTGAGCTGCATGTCTCTCCTAATACTAAATTAGTGTGGCCCATACTGGGACAGCATATTCAGTATTTGAGTGGGACAGAAAGAGTTTTGCGTTTTTCTTAGTCCAGGACAAGTCTAATGTATGTAGACGGAAAGACTGACAGACAGTTGAAACTTGGGTTTGTTCGTGAAAACTTGCAATTAAGAACTGAAAGTTATGATGTAATATATTGCACAGCACAACTTTGCATGTTATGTTAGTGCAGAGCATTTACATCCATCCTGTGCCACAACGAGTGATACTGTTCAAAATGTTCCATGGGGCAGCCAGCCTGGATTCAGGTGGAGCAGAATTTATTTTGTCTCTATTATGCATCTGAATCACAGGCTAACTGCATATATTCCTTCTTCATTAATTTAATGGTTCCTGATATTTCCATCGGTTCTTCGACGCTTTGTAGGTAAATTCCTTGTCATTCAGTGGTACACAATATCATGTGGTTCACGTAAAACAAGCTATTTTCGTCTAGGTACTATAAGCTGTGTTTGAGTCGACAGAGTTAGTGGACATGGATTGAACACCAAGGGAACATAGTGTTGAGTCCACGACACCCTTGATTTCTCAACTCAACACGAATAAAGGCAGGTTAAGAGCAGGTCACATGTATACTAGTAACACAAAATGCTTGTCAAAATTAATTCCATGCTGTGATTCTTGCCTCAAGGACGAGAACACTGTACTCATACCTCTACTAATGGAAAGTCATAATTACAATCAAACAAGAACAATGCCACTGTGCAATATTTTAAAAATTAAGGATTATTTATCTCTTAGAGTAGCTCTTAGTTTGGTGTATAGGTTTGGTGCCAAATGCATATGCCATTTCATATATAAATACAGTCAGACTAATGTTCTATATTGTGTAATGAAGCCAGTCTAATGTTCTATTTCTATCACTAGGTATGTGAATTATATCTGGTGCTGTGGACCTTGTCTCAAATCAAAAGTATTAAAGAAGTGAAATACCAAGGGCCTCATGAAGGAAAGATAAAATGTAAAATGAAATCGTTCCTCAGGCTCGTTATACCAGCTCGGTCTTAGAGTGAAATTTCAACAAACATTCATTTTCTATTTCATTTTACACTTGACACCTTATAGTCAGTCAACTGAATTGGAAATACCGTTTGATTTTGGTCAGAATAAACTATTTTGATGCTGTTATCAAGTTAATAGTTTGTGTTCAATTATCCTTAGAGTAAACGGCATATTCGCTAGTTATAGAAACAGAAATAATTCATATAAGCCAAATATTCGTAAATTTCCAGAATCTGAAGAAAAAATATATGTTGTGGAAT
Source organism: Schistocerca piceifrons (assembly GCF_021461385.2). Lineage (NCBI taxonomy): Eukaryota > Metazoa > Arthropoda > Insecta > Orthoptera > Acrididae > Schistocerca > Schistocerca piceifrons. The sequence continues at coordinate 664,424,067 of NC_060138.1, forward strand.
GATTGGAGCGTCCGGCATCAAACAAAAAGGCGATAACCTTTAAAAACTGACTGAGTTGTGCTGTTGGGAACTTCATACAATCAAATGTTATTCAACTCTCCAAGACTACGCTGGTTATTGGGTCTGCAACCAATTGTAATATATTAGTTGATGATGAACTTTAGGTTACTTACTGTTGAATCCACTGAAGAAATTGATACTATTGAGATGTCAGTTACCAAATAATCGTGAACTCGTAGAGTGCAGTGAGTACTTGGCAATATTTTTCTGCCAAATGATTCTAGCACGTCTTCCCAACATATTCGACATGTATTTTACGGAGTTGCATTATCCATTCTGTTGACAACTTAAGAAAGAACATTAATTATGGCTCACAATTTTAGTTTTGATTGCAAGTATCGAACTGAGTCCTGCCAATACATTAACATGCAACATGCCGAGTCTCGTTATATTTCCTTTTAAATACTATGTTATGAGAGAGAATAAGTAACGTCTCTGGTGTTGTGCGGTATGTCTAAGACGCCAGAGACACTGCATTGTCAATTTGAATGTGTTATAATTTTACTCGCTGACTCTGATCTGATGAAAAAATTTTGACTTAACTCCATTGGCCTTCAACTGTCAGGACCAATAGACCAAAACTATTGTTATGAGCCAATTTGACACCATTATTTCTGTAAGTGTACCAAGACTGAGACAAATGAAACCAAATTTTTAATATGTGCATTAATAGAAAAAAATTATCGACTTATCGTTTCCTAGTCTTGCCCATCAGAGTTAATTAATTTAAGTGTTGTAGATGAACGAGGAGGGAGCACGCTCTAATTTGTTATTATCCCACAAACTGTTAGTAACTACCATTATTATAATTTTTGTTGCTCTTGTCTCGGTGAATACAGTGATTTATTTGATTCGTTCATGTTCACCAAACGCAGAACTTCGTCTTTTAGTCAAATATTTATTCAGGCAACTTAGTTAGTTAGTTGCATGTTCCATGGATCGCAAATTAATTTGTAAATACGTTTACATTTGGGTGTTTCCAAGAGTTTTTTTTTCAGATAAAAATATTGCAGATGTGAGTTAGTAATTCCTATCCACCGCATTTTACGCATTACAATAATGTAAATTTTTCTATTGGATAGGAGATGTCAAGAAGAAACTGTTTCAGCTTTACAAAATTTTACTTTTCTGCATGTCAGACATTTAATTTCATTGGGTAAGTGATCAAAATTTTTTGTTGCAGCATTATGCAGCGTTGTTAGGGAGTAATGAATGTCATTTTTTCCTTTTGGCATTGACATTACATACCCCTTTGTTCTTTTTGAACTGTGGTGGATTATTCATTACAGACTGTGAAGCAATAATCAGAATGGTCAACACCTTAAATAGATGTCTGCAAGATGATCATGGGTGAGCACCATATATTATTGTTACAGCATGTTTACATGAAATATGTCAGCTTACTGATTTGTCTCTCCCTAAGATTTGCAGTGATTCTAAGCGCAGATGTGGCTGAGCTAAGTTGTTTTAGGAGTTCCAAAATGAGTTTTCTTAAATTCTCATCAAACAAACCTCTAAGAATTTTGAAGATGGCACTCAGTTTCTGCATTCTTTTGGTTGGATATGATATTATCCTTTGGTTGTCTACACCATCAGTCCCATATATGCCAAATTACCTAGAAGAATACTGTGACTCATCCAGTCTAATAACTTAGAGAGGCCGCAGAAAATACCAACCGGCGCTATATTATTATTTAACGCATGTAAAATCTGGTGACTGAACGTGTAAATGGCATTCTCAGTAGAGCAACCCTTCCGAAACCCAGAACGTGACTTCCTAAGGATACTACCGTTCCTAAGGTGAGAGACTATTATACAACATGTCATCTTCTCAAAAATGTTGGGAAATGATGTCAGCAGTAAAACATGTGGTGGTTATTGACAACTTATTGCTTTGAGGATCATAAAAAAAACATCAATTATGGTCCTACAGTCCTTATCCATCCTGTTGGAACGTTAGTTACTGCGATCGGACAGTAGGATCCAAACAAGGTTTCCAGATCATTTTTCCTATCAAATGGTTCAAATGCATCTGAGCATTATGGGATTCAACTGCTGAGATCATCAGTCCCCTAGAGCTTAGAACTACTTAAACCTAACTATCCTAAGGACATCACACACATCCATAACCGAGGCAGGATTCGAACCTGCGACCGTAGCGGTCTCGCGGTTCCAAACTGTAGCACCTAGAACCGCACGGCCACTCCGGCCGGCGCTATTTTCCTATCATAATCCCCTACAAAATCTATGCTGAAGTCACCACAGACTATTAATTCCTTTCTGCCATCTGACAGACAGCTCAGTAAGAAATTCAGATTCCTCATAAACAGTTCAAAATTTGTCACTGAGGTTCTGTATGCAGCTACAATTAAAAGTGAACTATTTTTCGTCATCAATTCACAGGCACAAACGCAGATTATTAACTGCTTGCTGCTGTCTAATAGGACATTAAGGAACCCAGGTTCCTCATAAATAGTCGAGAATTTCCCAGTGAGGTTCTACATACAGTTACAGTTAAACGTGAACTATTTTTGAGCATTAATTCACAAGCACACACTTTGGTGTCCTGATCTCTACAAAATCTACTTGTCTCAGTGTTTTTAACTTGTGTTCTGTCATAGTGTATGTAACAAGTCCTACGTCTCCTATGTTATTTCTGCGTGAATAAGCTGCAGTACTATATTCTTTTACATGTAACTTATCTAACCCTGAGGTTATGTGGTGTTCAGACAGGTACTGGATGTCCTTCATTTCAGAGCTCTCTAAATTTTTCAAACAGATAAGATGCTCTTTTACCCTACTACTCAATCCTTTAATATTTTGATGAAATGAGCTAAGCTCTCTTTTCTGTGCATAATTAAGCACTATGTGGGGCTCTTCTGTTATTTTGACTTCTTTCAAAAAAGCGTGCCTGAATCCTGATTCCAAACTAAAAAAAGGTGCCGCTCTGACACCAGTAGCCACAGGGATCTTACTATGTGTGGCTCCTGTATACTATCTACAAGAAACTCAGCCAACCTGTCTTTCCCTCTCTGATGCACTCATTTGTGTTAGTAGTAGCTCCTTTTAATTCATTCCAGTCAACCCTAATGCTGTAATTAATGTCCTTAGCCAGGTTGTTACCTGCTGAGAACTGATAGAAAAGGATAGAATTGGCTGCTGAAGTTTGCGGGACTCGTGATTACATCCTGTTATATTTTGTAAGTGCTGATCTATTACACCAAGTAAATTAATGTTAATTGTAAAAATTTATGACATCTTTGTAGCTACTAACAACTTTTACTTTCTGTTCCATGGCCAAAAATTCTACTTTGCTGGATGATGTAAATATTTATAAGTTCCCAGAATGAGATTTTCACTCTGCAGCGGAGTGTGCGCAGATATGAAACTTCCTGGCAGATTAAAACTGTGTGCCGGACCGAGACTCGAACTCGGGACCTTTGCCTTTCGCGGGCAAGTGCTCTACCAACTGAGCTACCGAAACACGACTCACCCCCGCTACTCACAGCTTTATTTCTGCCAGTATCTCGTCTCCTACCTTCCAAACCTTACAGAAGCTCTCCTGCGAACCTGGCAGAACTGGCCCTCCTGAAAGAAAGGATATTGCGGAGACATGGCTTAGCCACAGCCCGAGGGGATGTTCCCAGAATGAGATTTTCACTCTGCAGCGGAGTGTGCGCTGACATGAAACTTCCTGGCAGATTAAAACTGTATGCCCTACCGAGACTCGAACTCGGGACCTTTGCCTTTTGCGGGCAAGTGCACTACCAGGAGAGCTTCTGTAAAGTTTGGAAAGTAGGAGACGAGATACTGGCAGAAGTAAAGCTGTGAGTAGCGGACGTGAGTCGTGATTCGGTAGCTCAGTTGGTAGAGCAGTTGCCCGCAAAAGGCAAAAGTCCCGAGTTCGAGTCTCGGAAGTTTCATATTTATAAGTTAATGACAGGGAAAAAGATCCAGAAGAAAATTTCTAACGCGATATCGCCATTGGTGGTGTGAGAAACGAAAGATGAGAAAAAATCTTTATTTATACTCCGTGTTGTGCTTGTACCCAAGTTTCCTCTGGTGCTCTCATTATTCAAAATTAAGTTAGTAGAATTAATAGCGTACATGTAGTTATTACTCTTAGCATTTTCATCAAGAGAAGGTGGCTGACTTTGCCTTTAGAAGGATTTAACGTGGAAAACGCTGATTTGTTGTTTCGTTATTAGACATCATTACGTGTATAATTCTGAAAATTACACATAGAACAACTGTGACAGTATAATTAATTACTTCCCAGAAAAAAGGTAGATTGAAACCTTATTTTTTATTAATTACTAAGGTATAAAATTGCTATTTTTCGCAAGTTGGATGCAAACGAATTAAGTAATGTTAAATATGATACCGAAGCAGAAGAATCGTCGGTTTAAAGAACCAACCGAGCCTATCAAATGGCAGAAATTTTTAAGAAAATAAATCTTTTGAACTGAGCAAGGAGTCCAGTCCCAACCCATGCAGGCAAAATATGGCCCATGTATATTACGGTGTCAGAAGCAAGGACAGGTGTGGCTGAAACTGTGCACAGTGTATTAGAAGCAATGACAAAGGAATATGAAACTGACTGAATATTATCTGATCTAGTAAATGATATACCAATTGAGCAGGAAAGAATTGTAACGGAGCAGGCTGACAGTGAGTTTACCCAACAAACTATTGAGAAGGACAAGTAGTGAAATAATTGATACAAAATTTAATGATGCGAAGAAAAGACTAACGATCAAACTGATTTACTTAAAGTAAAAACTGAAAGTAAATTCAAAAATGCAGTGGCTAGCATCTTCACAGAAGTTCAGTCTGAGCAAGACGTCAGTATGAGGCACGTCTAGGTGGAAATTAAAGGTTTATGAGAAACTGAATGTCCACATTTTGCCGAATGGGGAAATGCTGTTTCAGAAGACATAAAATGAGTTTACAAAATGCTAACATGCGAAAAAATGTGCGATTGTGAAGTCTCCCGCACAGAATAATGTGTCAGCCTACACTGAATTACAAAAGAACATAACAGTTGCACAGATTTCGTCAAACATACGTATGCATGATGACCACACTAGCGAAAACATCAGCACAGTTAAAGAAAAACCTAAGAGGATATTAGCAATTCCAAATGTTTGTACCTGATAACTGAAGCACACACCCAACTGTGTTTGTGAGAGAGTTTCCAGTGTACCGCTGAACTCATAGAGAGACAAAACAATTAGTAGATATAGGCAAGGGGATATCGTGCTTTGGGCCACAGAGGCAGCAGAATATTGCAATATTTATCAATATTTTGAACATGCTTTCCTTGCAAAGTTTGGTCCATGGGTAAACAGAAAAGGTTTCAAAAGGAAGTTCTTTATTCAGAGCTGTACAGTCTAAAGCAAAGCAATCTCGTGGAATACTTCAAAAATATGTTAATAAAACTAGATACTGAGATGATATAATCTCAGACAGTGATGTTTTACAAATCTTAAAGAAGAAGTTTCCCACTCAATTAAGGGAAAAGTTAATCAGCATCCAGGAAAACGACATAGAGAAATTTATCTCAGTACCGGATTCCACTGACATCATGCAAGAGAAGGGGAAAGCAGGAACCAGTAGTGTGTGTTATTATAAATATGACCCAGCATCTTTGGAAAGTGGCCGAAATGGTAACAATAATAGGTCAGCTGACAGCACTGTAAATGGCAACAGCAGTTTCAATGGAGACAGGAAAGCAAATTTGTAATGTGAGCCATACAACTGTAGTCCACATACATTGCGCTGCCTTGGAAAAAAGTAGCAACATCAGCAAGATAATCAGAATAATTCCGGTTATCAAAATTCCAATGAATTTCCAGGTCAAAGGTAGGAATGACCACAAAATCAGAATTGAAATAGTTGTACTATGGGGGCAAAAGAGGAAGAAGTGAGTAACGAAAGAAATGAGTAACTTTTCCACCACCTTCAAATAGAAAAACCACAAGTTACCTTATTAATCCAGGGAATGCTGGTAGTGGGTAGGAGTGGGGCAGTGGCAATAATGTGAATATGCTCTGTTATAATGATGGGAGTGATACATATGGTGAATATACGTAGGAGTCTGTACTTTCCGCAATTACTGTTAGAACACTTAGAAGATTTAGCAACTCTACCAAAATGACTGCCTGCACTATGCTTTTCTGTACTCTGTTAGAGTATTGCTGTGCAGAATGGGGACTGACCAAGGATATCAAAAAACTCCAGAGAAAAGCAGCTCATTTTACATTATCGTCAAAAAGGAACGGAGTGTCACAGATATGCAAGTTGGGGTGGCAATCATTAAAACAAAGGCCTTTTTTACTGTGGCGAGTGATTTTCACGAAAATTTCATAGTCAACTTCCTCATCTGAATGTGACAATTTTTCCTGGTACCAACCTACATAGGGAGAAATAAAATAAATCAGAGATTTAGAGAGTGGAATGGTAGGGAAGTAATCTGAGAGTGGTTTGAAAACTCTCTGCCACACACTTATGTGTGAACTGCACAGTAGTGATGTAGATGTAGATCATATCACGAATTACAGTTACATCTACATGTATGTATTTACTAGTGAGCCTGTGAAATTATCACTGTCAGCTACACAAGTAATTGTGAGGGGGTGGGTGGTTTTGCTGATACCCATGCTTCAGTGAGTGTACTGTCTACCAGTTTATATAAGAGAGTATCTAGATCTGTTACAGTACCCATATCGCCATTTACCAATTGCAAAATCCTTGGAACAGTTGGTGTCGATCGACAAATGATAAGGTTCATTTGCCTTTAAAACCAGCAAATATATTCATTCACAACATGTTCCTAATAGTTGATAATTTAATAGTACACTCTATTGTAGGAACTGACTTTCTGCTTGAGGGGGACGCTAGATCTGTATTATATTAAGGTTTATCGTCAGGATGTGATGGTGGGTATGTCGGAAATGGATGTTGGTTGTGGCAAATTTTTCCATGGCATTATGGTGAGAATCTTTATTAATACAGGTAACCATGACAGTCATCACACTCTATAGCCTGAATTGAGTTCCACACAATGTATTGCTGACAAGTACTTAGCAAGGTTAATGAAACTGATAATTTAGATGCCACACCCCAGTAAACTAAAAGGTCTCTGTGAAAGTACAGAAAAGTATCTGCGATAATTCTTTGATATGAACACCTCCTCAAACCTTATTATCATAACGCATACTCCATACCTGGTTGAAGACTTACAGCGATACTTTTCTTAGCATAGATGTGATCAATTAGTTTATGGGCTCATTACTACTTTGCTTTTGTGTGATAGATAAAGTTCTGATAAGAACTAACCTGAAGTATTCTCTCATTAAGAAGAAAAACAAAAAAGGGAATTATTGTATAATAGCACATTTGTCATATTGAGAATACCTCATTTTGTTTCCTGTTTGCCGTGCTATACTGGATGTGAAAAAATAAATATTTTATATGTACAGTAGGATGTAAAAAATATTTTAATGATTAATTCATTTGCATAGTCATGATTAATTAATTACATATGCATAGTAACAATGCTATGGAAAGAGAACACAAATTCTGAAGCCAAATGTGTGAAATCGTGTAGACTCTAAATGTAATCCCTCCTAGTGAATGTTATGAAGATACAATTAGTAGATTGTATTTCTGACTTAATATGTATATCCAGTGACTGAACTTATGATGTATGTAGAGATGTGCATATTAGTGGACCTGAAAGAACTATATTTTTCAGGCACTGCATTGATTAACATTTTCCATGAATTACAGAATAGTGACTACCACAGAATATTACATGTCTATGCGAGTTTATGTGTGTTATAACTGTAGGGATTCCACTGCTGATGAAGCATAGTTTGCAGTGGGTGATCAGAAGTCAGTTTCTATTGTTTTTATTACTAAATAACTATTAGTATTTATTCATGTACACCTAAGTTCTTTCTTATTTTGTTCCAGCCTATAAGAATTAATCAAAAAGGTAATACACTCCAAAAACTGACCTGTGACAAATTTATGTTTAAAAAAAATAGCAGAATTCTGAAAGCTGTCATTACGTAGTTTAACTTGTCTGTGGGAGCAGGTGATTGCATTTCATATTTGTGGTATTGGTCTTTCAGTTGATTCGAGATTTGTGACGAGATAACGTAACTACAGAAACTTGTTACACTTTTTGACATGCAGGACTGGGAAGAAGTACTCATATGTTAGTTCATACTATCAATGTCTGACCTGAAATGTATGTTCATGTAATAAGCCGGCTGGTTAGGGTGTATTATTTCCATGAAATGGGAATGCTAGTTATTAATCTAGTTTAATCACTAATTATGACAAGAACGTTTTAGTTAGTTGCACCTGCAGTCTTATTCTCACGTTACAGTCGGTGGCTACAGTTTCAGCTATGATTGCATTGTGAGATTGAGGTAATCCGTTCTGTATTCACAAACTGATAGAACACACATACGCAGGAATGACTGACCAGAATACTTATGACTCAGAAGTCAGAACGAAAACAAAGTCAATAGCAATACCAGCTTAAACATTATTACAGTTCACTTACCTTTTATCTCACTGTGTGAAAGATGAGTGGTGTTGTTCATCACGAATAAATATTTCGACGTATGTAGTTTGACATGCACAACCATTCCGCACTGACATTTGGTAATTTATTATAAAACTAAGTAACTACGAATGTTACCGCTGCGGTGCCAACAATCAGACATTGCCAAGCTGTATTGTTGCTGTTGAAGCTGCGTGAAGCGAGTAACAGACTGGTTCGAACACTGGAATTTAAATAAATATGGATGACAAACCGCCGCTCTAGAAGTGCGCTTGTGAGTGGCAATGAACAAAATCAAGAACTGCTATTGATTTTTGGTTAGAGCAACCATGTCCAAACTATGCTAATTGGTGATTTGGGTGAAATTTTAAAGGTACAAGAGCCATCGACAAATACATTGTACATTTAAACTGGTACTGGCAGTTAAAGAGCAACGATGTACTTTTAATTTCAGGAAGCCAGTTGTGTGACATGTCTTCTGCTATTTGTCGTACGAGTGTTACATGTATTACTGCCATCTGATGCCTTGGATGCCTTTCCAAGATAATGAGCGTGAGATTCACGTTGAGAGTCCTTCAGTAAGTTAGATGCTAAGCCAAACAAGACCACACCATAGCCTGAAGTGCGAGCACATCCATGTAAAAAAGGAAACAAATATTACGACAGGAAGAAAATTGTAACATACCACAACATATCATTCAGCCTGAACAGTCTATCCTCCTGTTACATTTTTGATCTATGGAAATGGTGTTACTGTATGTACAGCTATTTTTTGTGGTCTTGAATGGAATATTTTCTGTGGTAGAAAATTTCATATCAAAACTGTAAATTACGAGTTGTCAACTGCATGACGTTAGAGGCCCTGTATATGGTTTTACGCGTGATTCCCATAGACCTCTTGAGAAATACGATCCAGAGAACTTTAATCTAATCTCCTTCCACTCACTAAATGCTCACCAAATTTAAAAATAAAAATTTCTGCTACATATAACATGTATTTCAGTCCACAATATTGGTAGTTCTTTTTTTATGCTGAAACCCACTGCGTTGCATAAATTTGCGTTCAAAAACAATTTTACTTCTCTTATTGACGTAGCTTTATTCAGCTTAAATGTGATCTGTACGTATTGTACGTGATTGCATGGTATCTTAACGGGCCAGTAATATCGATATTATGTCTGTGTACAGCCAAAGTTTGCCCTTACCTTATTCCTTCCTATGCCGTCATAGAATGATACCAACGAAATATAACAACAATCCTTAAAACGAAACTTTTAAAATTGTGACGAGAAATGAGTCAAGTTAGATTGCTGACAGACAACTTGACAAGTAAAATTGTGTCCCAGTCGGGGTCTTTCTGGCATCTCAAAATAAACTTTTTTTAAATACGTCACACTGAGAGAGGGAAAACAGCGTTTCTGGTGTAAGACGCTAGAGATGCTGGGTGGTAAGTTTGAATGTGTTATAATTTTACTCGCTGATTCTATCCAACGAAATAATTTTTACGTAAACTTTACTTGGCTCTCAGCTTTTATAACCAACAGCCATAAACTTTTGTTATGAGTGTGTATAACGCCATTTTCTATATCTACCATGTATACATCTACATGAGTACTCTGAAAATCACACTTAAGTGCCTGGCAGAGGGTTCCGCCACCCAGCTTCACTGTAATTCTCACTCTCCAACGCTCGTGGAAGGAACGAACACCTACATGTTTCCCTGCGAGCTCTGATTTCTCTTATTTTATTATGTTGATAGTTTCTACCTATGTAAGTCAGGCGCAACAAAATATTTTCGCGTTCTGAGGAGAAAGCTGGTGATTGAAATTTCGTGAGAAAATCCCTCCACAACTAGAAAGGCCTTTGTTTTAAAGACGTCCACCCCAAATCTTCTATCTTGTCCTTGACGCTCCCCTATTTCTTGTTAATACAAAACGTGCTGCCCTTCTTTAAACTTTCAGAGTGTAGTCAGTTAATCCTGTCTGTAAGAATCCTACACCGCACAACAATACTCCAAAAGAGAACGGGCAAGTGTAAGGTAGGCAGTGTCTTTAGTAAATCTCATACCTCTTTTTTTAGTATGATCGTTTCTCCTTAGGTAGCTCGGCGCCAACACAATATTTTCACATTCGGAGCAGAAATTTGGAGATTTTTGTAGGTATAACGAGACTGAGACAAATAAAAGAAATTTTTGAAGTGAGCATTACTAGAAAAAAGTTATCGACTCCTCATTTCATAGTCTTATCCGTGAATGTTAACTAAATTATGTATTTCGAATGAACTAGAAGGGATCACAATCTAATTTTCTCTCCTATTCTAAACGGTTCGAAGCTACTGATACTATAATTTTTGTTGCTCTTGTCTCACTGGATGTATCAATTTATTGAATTTATTCTCGTCAACCAAACACAGAACTTCATATTCTAGTTAATTAAGCGTTAATACAATGAGAACTGTTAGAAAAGAAGTGCCATATTAGAAACAGTTGTTTCTGTTGACTGATTTTGATTCGTTTTGTGTTCACGATGTGCAGTGTCACTCATGCTGTTTTCTCTTCTCGAGACCACATTTGTATCGCTACGTCCTACTATGAAAGTATTGCGTGTTTTTATAATAAAAACACATTACTTTTCTTTATCATTGGTGCCGCTGTACATTCATATGTGTTGTTAAACTCGAATATCATTAGCTAATCACTTTAAACATGATGTGTTGGACACATCTCAATTTATGCATCAGTACATTGTAACTAATCCCAGATTTCCACATTGCTAAGAAACCCTATTCGTAATCACTGGTGCCACGTCCGTAAGATGTGTAAAAGTGGCGATATTTAAAATACGATTTTACAGGCTCTTCCACAATTATAGATACATTACGTACGAAAAAACTGAAATATTTCAAAATCTCGCGTTTATTGAATATTTGGGTCATGAGCTTGTGATAGCAAGTAATTGAGTTCCAGAGATCAAAGCTTATTTAAAACTGATTAGCATAAATTACACTATAAGTGCTTGCCAATTATTCGTTAAAAACCTTGCTTCATTGTGACTAAACAACGTCTAGACACAGTAACAAGTTCACATGTAGGAGCTGCTTTCAAAAATACTCAGGAATATTCTGGTCTAAATATAACAGAATTGTTAAATGCAAACTATGTCAGGCAGTGCAATGTACTTAACGACATACATAGGAAAGTAACAGGAAAATAAATGCAGAATATGCAGATATTTCCTTCGCAATATTTTAACATATGAACATAAAACAAATCAAATTCAGTCAACAGATCAGCTATTTCTGATATGGCTAGCCTTTTCTATCGGTTCTCACTGCCAGAACACTTAATTAAAATATTAAGGTCTATGTTTCGTGAACGAGAATTAATTCTACATAGCATTACATCCAGTGAGACAAGAGCAACAAAAATTGCAGTAAGGGTAAGAACTGGCACGCTGTGTAACCAGAACGAAATATTTTTCATTGACTTTTACAAAGACCATATACTTCTTAGGTTTAGGACGTTTTGGTCTATTAATGAATAAGAAACCTTGTGATGTGTAAGAAAGAAACCGTCACCATAAGGATCTAAAATCTGTTCATACACAGCAGTCCATCTTCTCAAATTCGTTTCTTCAACGGGCTCTGGGTAAGCAATCTTCTCAACATAGTGCCGACTCTACATTCTTGTCAGCAACGGTGTAATCGTACGCACAAGAAAACATGTACACATACACACACACACACACACACACACACACACACACACACGCTGATGAAAAGACACGTGCTCGTACTTATTAAATGATAATAGATACTCGCTGTAACTCCCATTACCTAAAACAGCAATCTGTGAGACTCAAAATTGTTTAAAATATAAGAGAACGAAAGATTAATTGACAGAACGGATTTTAAGCATGCAATGGTTATCCGGAACATAGTTTTTGTGGCAAGCCGGAGAAAAGCGTATATGTAAGGAATGCATTAATATTTTATTCTGTCTTAAGCCTACCCCAAACTCCGTTACACTTCCGAAAGTAAAAAACTAAAACAATACCAATAAAGTTGCCGCAATAGATGGCCACTCAGACCAATGTACGCAATATGAGTACCAGTAAGCCACAAATGTCAAGGACATAACGATACATTTATGGAAGTATAAAATATGCTTTATCTAATATAACTTTAATCTTAGTGCCTATCTCCGGTCTTGAAAAATCTGGCAAAGTAATTTCTTTCCTTTTTGAGTTGATAGGTGCAATTAAAGAACAACAACCAAAGTAATCCCAGTACCATTGTTATCTCTAAACTGGAATAAACTGTGCTGGCTTAAAATCTATGCTTACTCTGAATGAAGATAAGTGTCTTCACTAAATCCTTTATTTGGCATCACATATTCAAAAAATGAATAATATAAGTTTTGATGTTTGTTGTGGACCCATTCCACTGGAAAAGTAACCACCTATTTTTTAGTCGATGAATATTCATTAGAAGTCTTGATTTCCTTGTTTTCTTTACAAAGTCTCATATACACAGTGTTCTTAAGAGGAAGTAAGCCTGATTACTACAGTTACTCCATTTTCAAACATCTATTTTTCTGTGGTTCACATTAAAGAAATTAATTCAGAGATAGGTTGTTTCACAAAAACTTGAAATTTTACTTTCGAAAAATTAGAAATAAGTTTGTCATACAGATACTAAATTCAAACACTCTATGCCGAACGTCTTTGTCTACACTAATAGCATTCAATTCCAACACTGCATCCAACAGTGGACTAGTACCTGGAGGAATGTATCGATCCCAGAGTGGCAGGGAACCACGTGTTACCACATGTGAGTGAGGATTTGGTGAATGGAATAAGACGTTATGTATTAGTAATCTAATTTCAAATGAAAATGAGTTTTTTGCTTCCAGAGTAAGTATATAACACATTTTTGACGAACTGTCTGAATGAACCATCTCTAACAGCCTGGAAATATTGTTTCAGATGCTCATGATGTCATAAAGAATATGGAGGAAATTTTCTATGCGATGGAGTAGAAAAAAATATGGAAACAAACGCATTAAGCGAAGCGCTGAGAACTGTTTCTAGCAAAGGGACAGATTTGTTTACAGAGAATGAGGGTTTCAAATAGTTTCTTTCCAGTGACTAATTAAATTTTTCTTAGTTTACTGTCTTCATGAATGGTTTATTTCGTTACTGGAAGAGATAATAGTAAAACAATTAACATATCGAAAAGCACCAGAGCAAAAATTGGACAGTAAGTACAAGGAAAAGGAGGTTAAATAAGTGAAACGTCAAGAAGAAGTTGGTGATTGAGAAGAAATAAAATGTGGTGAAATGATATAAAATAAAAGCGGAGATCCCTTACCTCGAGTATTATCCAATAAAAAATCAGAGAAACGTTACTTAGACGTTGTGGAGCTTTTAGGTCCCATGCCCAATTACGTCATCACACTTTAGTTCCAGTACAGGAGCCTTTAAGACTTGTTCACTCATAGACACAGTGTACTCCCACACCACTCTACGTCATCGTCCGACACTAGAACAAAGAGCAGCACGCACAGTTTGAGACGACGAGGCGAGTGTTTGTGAGTCGCAGCGGACAGACGAATCGTCGGAATGCACGAACGGCGGGCAGAGGCGACATGCGGCGAGGCGCGGACGCAGTCGGAGCCGGTGCGTCACGGACGGAGCGCCACGCTGCCGCCGGGCCCATTCATAAGACAGAGCCCGCGGCCAGATCGATCGGCCGTAGTAGGGAAGGGAAGCTCACCGACCACTTGCGTCATCCACAGCGTGCGTAGCTATGGGAGCCGCTGTAAATAAAAAAATGGGGAAAGAGAAGGAGGAGGGAGGGAAATGCGTACGAGAGGTGGAGAACTGAGGAGAGAGAGACGAGACCGCGACGTGCACTGCGGCAGACTCCGGCGGGTCGCGGCGCGGCCGGCGCCCGCGTGCCTGCAGCAGAGCTGCGCGTGCTGCGTGCTGCGTGCCGTGGCGTCGCGTGCGGCTGCGGCGGTGCGTGCGTGTCGCGGGCGGCAGGGGCAGGAGGGGCACTGAGGCCGGCGCGGCCCGGCTGCGTCGCCGCCGCCTCCGCCGCCCACGCGGCTCGCCATTCACGGTGTCGCCCACGCGGCGCCCCCCACCCCCGCCAGCGGCCATGCCCCCTCTACTCCCCCCGACCACGCCGCGCCCCCACCCCACGCGTTCAGCGCCATTCATAGGCGCGCCTGCTCCAGTTTCTGCGGGGCACCTCCTGTTTACCGTTCCGTGTATGCTACACTACTGGCCATTAAAACTGCTACACCAAGAAGAAAAGCAGATGATAAACGGGTATTCATTGGATAAATATATTATATTATAACTGACATGTGATTACATTTTCATGCTGTTTGGGTGCATAGATCCTGAGAAATCAGTACCCAGAACAACCACCTCTCGCCGTAATAACGGCCTTGATATGCCTGGGCATTGAGTCAAACAGAGCTTGGATGGCGTGTACAGGTACAGCAGGCCATGCAGCTTCAACAAGATACCACAGTTCATCAAGAGTAGTGACTGGCGTACCGTGACGAGCCAGTTGCTCGGCCACCATTGACCAGACGTTTTCAATTGGTAAGCGATCTGGAAAATGTGCTGGCCAGGGTAGCAGTAGAACATTTTCTGTATCCAGAAAGGCCCGCACATAACCTGCAACATCCGGTCGTGCATTTTCCTGCTGAAATGTAGGGTTTCGCATGGATCGAATGAAGGGTAGAGTCACGGGTCGTAACACATCTGAAATGTAACGTCCACTGTTCAAAGTGCCGTCAATGCGAACAAGAGGTGACCGAGACGTGTAACCAATGGCGCCCCATACCGTCACACCGAGTGATACGCCACTATGGAGATGACGAATACACGCTTCCAATGTGCGTTCACCGCGATGTCGCTAAACACTGATGCGACCATCATGATGCTGTAAACAGAACCTGGATTCATACGAAAAAAAAATGACGTTTTGCCATTCGTGCACCCAGGGTCGTCGTCGAGTACACCATCACAGGCGCTCCTGTCTGTGATGCAGCGCCAAGGGTAACCGCAGCCATGGTCTCCGAGCTGATAGTCCATGCTGCTGCAAACGTCGTCGAACTGTTGGTGGAGATGGTTGTTGTCTTGCAAACGTCCCCATCTGTTGACTCAGGGCCCGAGAGGTGGCTGCACGATCCGTTACAGCCATGCGGATAAGATGCCTGTCATTTCGACTGCTAGTGATACGAGGCCGTTGGGATCCAGCACGGCATTCCGTATTACCCTCCTGAACCCACCGATTCTATATTCTGCCAACAGCCATTTGATCTCGACCAACGCGACCAGCAATGTCCCGATACGATAAACCGCAATCGCGATAGGCTACAATCCGACCTTTACCAAAGTCGAAAACGTGATGGTACGCATTTCTTCTCCTTACAGGAGGCATCACAACTTTTCAGCAGGCAACGCCAGTCAACTGCTTTTTGTGTATGAGAAATCGGTTGGAAACTTTCCTCATGTCAGCACGTTGTAGGTGTCGCCACCGGCGCCAACCTTGTGTGAATGCTCTGGTAGGCTAATCATTTGCATATCACAGCATCTTCTTCCTGTCGGTTAAATTTCGCGTCTGTAGCACGTCATCTTCGTGGCGTAACAATTTTAATGGCCAATAGTGTACACTCGCTTCATAGCGTCATACCTTCGACCAACGATTTCCAACCTTGATATCAATATTAACTTTTCATGTGTCTGTTTGAAATTTGGTTTATTATTGTAAGGAAAACACAACATGTCTGAGTTCAAGAAACTGTTCCTCATAATAAACGGAGCAATGGCCCTTATAAATCGTTAATAATAAAATTTGGTTTTGCTAAGAGACTCTGACCAGAATCAACAAATAAGAGAGGTGAGCTGCAGTTAAGGAAATACATTTTTATCTGACTAGGATTTGCTTCCTGCGGTAATATCACCATAGGCAGGAGTGTTTATTTCATTTCTTTTTGTACTACATCTGCAGCACTGTGGGAACGCATTTTTACTCTCTGTCATTAGGCCCAAATATAATTCAGGCCTTTCATCAAAACACTTCATGTTTAAACGATAGTGGGTTTCACTTCGATCGTGAAATGAAATTCCTGCAATTTAAATACAAGTACTCTTTCTTTCAGGGATAATGTGGAGACGGGCTTAGGTACTCGTTCGATATGTCTGTACAGAAGTTCATTGCATGTCTGCCTGGACGGCTTTCCACAACAGTACCACGTGGTGTCGTCAACGATGTGTAACTGATTATTCAGAGTACTGAGCAAACTCATTCTCATCAAACACGCATCATCTGAGAAAAGTACATACGCTGAGTACTGTGCTTCGACATTAGAACGCAGTAGCACGTTTGGGCTAAAATGTCTGCGAAGTCTGAAGTCTACTGAAGCACCTTGACTACAATATTAGCAGTTATGTACATAAAAGATAGGTTTATTTTATCACTCCAACAACGATTCATAAGTTGTCCTTATGCGGTCAGTAATCTCGAGAATAGAGTTCCTCATCTAAATTTCATGCATTTTAAATTCTTCACCTTCCATGAAACTCTGAATCCTCATCACGAATCCACTCTGCATATACTGTTCACTTCGAAATGTCTCCACTCCCTCTCTGAAGTCCGTGTCTCCAAAGTACCTACCGAAATAATGTTGAGATGTAGATTTTAGATACTACTCATAGCCAAATATTATCGAGTAGCTTCTGAGATAGTGCAGTCATTTGTAATTTAAGACTTAATTGTATTATGATCCCTTTTGGAATATGTACGTCCCACAACCACTTACTTTCATCGCTTTTACTGATTGTTGTAGCTTTCTTCTCTGTCCATTCGACTTAGTTGTTTCTGTATGGAATCAGACCTGTCAATAGATGCACGATGTCCGATGTAGTGTGCATACAATGCGTCTGTACTAACCCTGTCTTCAGATAGTTAGACTGTGTTACGCAAGTCTCGTTCTGTAAACAGTGTCGTCGCAAGTTTACGTAAGAGAGTAATGTGTTCTGGTTGTTTTAGACGTGGGTGTAGGACCATTGATACGTTGGGTTACAATAACGTCCGAAATTAATGTTACACTAAAGTTTGAACTTATTCACGATGAGAACTATCACGATAATTCCCAAGTATGCAATTGCTTACAATATTCAGAATTTTTCGTACGACAGTATCGGCCTATTAATGCACTTTATAACAACATCGAACTCGATAACGTGCTAGAAAATGACATTCTGTAAAGTATAGCAGCAGTCAAAAAACTGAGCATTATAAAGAC
Organism: Schistocerca piceifrons; assembly: GCF_021461385.2. Taxonomy (NCBI): domain Eukaryota; kingdom Metazoa; phylum Arthropoda; class Insecta; order Orthoptera; family Acrididae; genus Schistocerca; species Schistocerca piceifrons. The sequence continues at coordinate 664,442,036 of NC_060138.1, forward strand.
TGTCCTGCGTATTGTGGACATCCTAATATTTTACTACCAACTCAAGAGACAGAAAAAAATTCGAAAAAGGCAAGATGACTATTTAAAGATCCGTCGCCGAGCGTGCATAATCTCGGACTGGACTATTATGGGAGAATAATTGGCCTTATCATATTCAAGGAACAAACGGACATTTGCCTAAGGAGATCAGGGGTATATGGTCAGAGGAAACTTAATCATATGCCTACAAATTGCGAATCCATTTCTATCATCACACTGCCGGTCAAGCATTTCGGCGCTTATTTGGGCTTAAAACGTATGATTTTGTTATTGTTAAAACTAGATACTTACATTCCTGGCAAATAAAGTTTCAACACCAGGAATGATACCAAATAACAATATTTTACTCGTTATGTGTACACAATAAATAGATAGTAGGAGAACTGGGGGTTTACAGGATGATAAAATACACAGAGCTGCCCACTCTGGCACCGACAATGAACCTGATCAGCCTCGCCATCGAGCAGAACTCAAAGATGACCTGAAAAAAAAAACACTGCAATCTGTTTACTGTAACTGTTTATACTTATGGTCCTTGAAGTTCAGAACTCAAATAACAGTCCTACAATGAATTTCAATGTAACTCTAAATAATCCTCGAGAAAATCGACTTTGAAATTTTCCGACCATCTACAATAACCAGCGGGAGGCCGATTTTCCGACAAGCAGAGCCGCCCTGTGGTTGTGAGCTGGCTTATGAAGTTGGGGACCTGAGTTCGATTCGCTGTGGATTGAAATTTTTAAACAAAGGTGCATGTTCCGTGAGCATGCCCGTGAAGCATAAAATATTGATGTACGTCTTAAAGGCTCGTTAACGCAAAAAATGACGATGAGCTCATATACAAAAGAACGGTAACAAAGGGCTATTCTCAATTAAAACTGGACTTTAGGGAGCGGATTTGTAATTATACATCTACATCTACATGATTACTCTGCAATTCACATTTAAGTGCTTGGCAGAGGGTTCATCGAACCACAATGATACTATCTCCCTACCATTCCATTCCCGAACAGCGCGCGGGAAAAACGAACACCTAAACCTTTCTGTTCGAGCTCTGATTTCTCTTATTTTATTTTGATGATCGTTTCTACCTATGTAGGTTGGGCTCAAGAAAACATTTTCGCATTCGGAAGAGAAAGTTGGTGACTGAAATATCGTAAATAGATCTCGCCGCGACGAAAAACGTCTTTGCTTTAATGACTTCCATCCCAACTCGCGTATCATATGTGCCACACTCTCTCCCTTATTACGTGATAATACAAAACGAGCTGCCCTTTTTTGCACCCTTTCGATGTCCTCCGTCAATCCCACCCTGTAAGGATCCCACACCGCGCAGCAATACTCTAACAGAGGACGAACGAGTGTAGTGTAAGCTGTCTCTTTAGTGGACTTGTTGCATCTTCTAAGTGTCCTGCCAATGAAACGCAACCTTTGGCTCGCCTTCCCCACAATATTATCTATGTGGTCTTTCCAACTGAAGTTGTTCGTAAATTTTACACCCAGGTACTTAGCTGACTTGACAGCCTTGAGAATTGTACTGTTTTCGAGTAATCGAATTCCAACGGATTTCTTTTGGAACTCATGTGGATCACCTCACACTTTTCGTTATTTAGCGTCAACTGCTACCTGCCACACCATACAGGAATCCTTTCTAAATCGCTTTTGCAACTGATACTGGTCTTCGGATGACCTTACTAGACGGTAAATTACAGCATCATCTGCGAACAATCTAAGAGAACTGTTCTGATTGTCACCCAGGTCATTTAAATAGATCAGGAACAGCAGAGGTCCCAGAACGCTTCCCTCGGGAACACCTGATATCACTTGAGTTTTACTCGATGATTTGCCGTCTATTACTACGAACTGCGACCTTCCTGACAGGAAATCACGAGTCCAGTCGCACATCTGAGACGATACCCCATAGGCCCGCAGCTTGATTAGAACTCGCTTGTGAGGAACGGTGTCAAAAGCTTTCCGGAAATCTAGAAATACGGAATCAACTTGAGATCCCCTGATCCCCTGTCGATAGCGGCCATTACTTCGTGCGAATAAAGAGCTAGATGCGTTGCACAAGCACGATGTTTTCTGAAACCATGCTGATTACGTATCAATAGAGCGTTCCCTCCGAGGTGATTCATAATGTTTGAATAGAATATATGCTCCAAAACCCTACTGCAAACCGACGTCAATGATATAGGTCTGTAGTTCGATTGATTACTTCTACTACCCTTCTTAAACACTGGTGCGACCTGCGCAATTTTCCAATCTGCAGGTACAGTTCTATCGGTGAGCGAGCGGCTGTATGTGATTGCTAAGTAAGGAGCTATTGTATCAGCGTAATCTGAAAGGAACCTAATCGGTATACAATCTGGACCTGAAGACTTGCCCGTATCAAGCGATTTGCTTCGCAACCCCTAAGGTATCTACTTCTAAGAAACTCATGCTAGCAGCTGTTCGTGTTTCAAATTCTGGAATATTCCATTCGTCTTCCCTGGTGAAGGAATTTCGGAAAACTGCGTTCAATAACTCCGCTTTAGCGGCACAGTCGTCGGTAACAGTACCATCGGCACTGCACAGCGAAGGTATTGACAGCGTCATGCCGCTTGTGTACTTTGCATACGACCAGAATTTCTTCGGATTTTCTACCAAATTTCGAGACAATGTTTCGTTGTGGAATCTATTAAAGGCATCTCGCATTGAAGTCCGTGCCAAATTTCGCGCGTCTGTAAATTTTAGCCAATCTTCGGGATTTCGCATTCTTCTGAACTTCGCATGCTTTTTCCGTTGCCTCTGCAACAGAGTTCGGACCTGTTTTGTATACCATGCGGGATCAGTTCCGTCTCTTACCAATTCATGGTGTATGAATCTCTCAATAGCTGTTGCTACTATATTTTTGAATTTAAGCCACATCTCGTCTACATTTGCATAGTCAGTTCGGAAGGAATAGAGATTGTCTCTTAGGAAGGCTTCTAGTGACACTTTATCCGCTTTCTGAAATAAAATTATTTTGCGTTTGTTTCTGGTGGATTTGGAAGAAACGGTATTGAGCCTAGCTACAACGACCTTGTCATCACTAATCCCTGTATCAATCATGATGCTCTCTATTAGCTCTGGATTGTTTGTGGCTAAGAGGTCAAGCGTGTTTTCGCAACCATTTACAATTCGCGTGGGTTCGTGGACTAACTGCTCGAAAAAATTTTCGGAGAAAGCATCTAGGACAATCTTGAAAGATGTTTTCTGCCTGCCACCGGTTTTGAACAAGTATTTTTGCCAACATATCGAGGGAAGGTTGAAGTCCCCACCAACTATAACAGTATGCGTGGGGTATTTTTTTTTTTTTTTTTCATCAGTGTACTGACTGGTTTGATGCGGCCCGCCACGAATTCCTTTCCCGTGCTAACCTCTTCATCTCAGAGTAGCACTTGCAACCTACGTCCTCAATTATTTGCTTGACGTATTACAATCTCGGTCTTCCTCTACAGTTTTTGCCCTCTACAGCTCCCTCTAGTACCATGGAGTCATTCCCTCATGTCTTAGCAGATGTCCTATCATCCTGTCCCTTCTCCTTATCAGTGTTTTCCACATATTCCTTTCCTCTCCGATTCTGCGTAGAAACTCCTCATTCCTTACCTTATCAGTCCACCTAATTTTCAACATTCGTCTATAGCACCACATCTCAAATGCTTCGATTCTCTTCTGTTCCGGTTTTCCCACAGTCCATGTTTCACTACCATACAATGCTGTACTCCAGACGTACATCCTCAGACATTTCATCCTCAAATTAAGGCAGTTATTTGATATTAGTAGACTTCTCTTGGCCAGAAATGCCTTTTTTGCCATAGCGAGTCTGCTTTTAATGTCCTCCTTGCTCCGTCCGTCATTGGTTATTTTACTGCCTAGGTCGCAGAATTCCTTAACTTCATTGACTTCGTGACCATCAATCCTGATGTTAAGTTTCTCGCTGTTCTCATTTCTACTACTTCTCATTACCTTCGTCTTTCTCCGATTTACTCTCAAACTATATTGTGTACTCATTAGACTGTTCATTCCGTTCAGCAGATCATTTAATTCTTCTTCACTTTCACTCAGGATAGCAATGTCATCAGCGAATCGTATCATTGATATCCTTTCACCTTGTATTTTAATTCCACTCCTGAACCTTTCTTTTATTTCCATCATTGCTTCCTCGATGTACAGATTGAAGAGTAGGGGCGAAAGGCTACAGCCTTGTTTTACACCCTTCTTAATACGAGCACTTCGTTCTTGATCGTCCGCTCTTATTATTCCCTCTTGGTTGCTGTACATATTGTATATGACCCGTCTCTCCCTATAGCTTACCCCTACTTTTTTCAGAATCTCTAACAGCTTGCACCATTTTATATTGTCGAACGATTTTTCCAGGTCGACAAATCCTATGAAAGTGTTTGGATTTTTCTTTAGCCTTGCTTCCATTATTAGCCGTAACGTCAGAATTGCCTCTCTCGTCCCTTTACTTTTCCTAAAGCCAAACTGATCGTCACCTAGCGCATTCTCAATTTTATTTTCCATTCTTCTGTATATTATTCTTGTAAGCAGCTTCGATGCATGAGCTGTTAAGCTGATTCTGCGATAATTCTCGCACTTGTCAGCTCTTGCCGTCTTCGGAATTGTGTGGATGATGCTTTTCCAAAAGTCAGATGGTATATCGCCAGACTCATATATTCTACACACCAACGTGAATAGTCGTTTTGTTGCCACTTCCCCCAATGATTTTAGAAATTCTGATGGAGTGTTTTCTATCCCTTCTGCCTTATTTGACCGTAAGTCCTCCAAAGCTCTTTTAAATTCCGATTCTAATACTGGTTCCCCTATCTCTTCTAAATCGACTCCTGTTTCTTCTTCTATCACATCAGACAAATCTTCACCCTCATAGAGGCTTTCAATGTATTCTTTCCACCTATCTGCTCTCTCCTCTGCATTTAACAGTGGAATTCCCGTTGCACTCTTAATGTTACCACCGTTGCTTTTAATGTCACCAAAGGTTGTTTTGACTTTCCTGTATGCTGAGTCTGTCCTTCCGACAATCATATCTTTTTCGATGTCTTCATATTTTTCCTGCAGCCATTTCGTCTTAGCTTCCCTGCACTTCCTATTTATTTCATTCCTCAGCGACTTGTATTTCTGTATTCCTGATTTTCCTGGAACATGTTTGTACTTCCTCCTTTCATCAATCAACTGAAGTATTTCTTCTGTTACCCATGGTTTCTTCGCAGCTACCTTCTTTGTACCTATGTTTTCCTTCCCAAATTCTGTGATGGCCCTTTTTAGAGATGTCCATTCCTCTTCAACTGTACTGCCTATTGCGCTATTCCTTACTGCTGTATCTATAGCGTTGGAGAACTCCAAACGTATCTCGTCATTCCTTAGTACTTCCGTATCCCACTTCTTTGCGTATTGATTCTTCCTGACTAATGTCTTGAACTTCAGCCTACTCTTCATCACTACTATATTGTGTTCTGAGTCTATATCTTCTCCTGGGTACGCCTTACAGTCCAGTATCTGATTTCGGAATCACTGTCTGACCATGATGTAATCTAATTGAAATCTTACCGTATCTCCCGGCCTTTTCCAAGTATACCTCCTCCTCTTGTGATTCTTGAACAGGGTATTCGCTATTACTAGCTGAAACGTGTTACAGAACTCAATTAGGCTTTCTCCTCTTTCATTCCTTGTCCCAAGCCCCTATTCTCCTGTAACCTTTTCTTCTACTCCTTCCCCTACAACTGCATTCCAGTCGCCCATGACTATTAGATTTTTGTCCCCCTTTACATACTGCATTACCCTTTCAATATCCTCATACACTTTCTCTATCTGTTCATCTTCAGCTTGCGACGTCGGCATGTATACCTGAACTATCGTTGTCGGTTTTGGTCTACTGTCGATTCTGATTAGAACAACCCAGTCACTGAACTGTTCACAGTAACACACCCTCTGCCCTACCTTCCTATTCATAACGAATCCTACACCTGTTATACCATTTTCTGCTGCTGTTGATACTACCCGATACTCATCTGACCAGAAATCCTTGTCTTCCTTCCACTTCACTTCACTGACCCCTACTATATCTAGATTGAGCCTCTGCATTTCCCTTTTCAGATTTTCTAGTTTCCCTACCACGTTCAAGCTTCTGACATTCCACGCCCCGACTCGTAAAACGTTATCCTTTCGTTGATTATTCAATCTTTTTCTCATGGTAACCTCCCCCTTGGCAGTCCCCTCCTGGAGATCCGAATGGGGCACTATTCCGGAATCTTTTGCCAATGGAGAGATCATCATGACACTTCTTCAAATACAGGCCACATGTCCTGTGGATACACGTTACGTGTCTTTAATGCAGTGGTTTCCATTGCCTTCTGCATCCTCATGTCGTTGATCATTGCTGATTCTTCCGCCTTTAGGGGCAATTTCCCACCCCTAGGACAAAAGAGTGCCCTGAACCTCTATCCGCTCCTCCGCCCTCTTTGACAAGGCCGTTGGCAGAATGAGGCTGACTTCTTATGCCGGAAGTCTTCGGCCGCCAATGCTGATTATTCATTTGTTACGAGACTCAAATTTTCTCTGAACTGTTCAGCAACTACATCATCGGAGTCTGGGGGTCGGTAGAAGGAGCCAATTATTAGTTCGGCTGTTAGGTGTACTCTCCACCCATACCAATTTGCACGGAGTATCTACTTCGACTTCACTACAAGATAAACCACTACTGACAGACACAAACACTCCACCACCAATTCTGCCTAATCTATCTTTTGTGAAGATCGTCTGAGACTTCGTAAAAATTTCTGCAGAACTTATTTCAGTCTTTAGCCAGCTTTCTGTACCTATAACGATTTCAGCTTCTGTGCTTTCTATTAGCACTTGAAGCTCAGGGAATTTCCCAACACAACTACAACAATTTACAATTCCGACTGTTCCTTGATCCAAGCACGTCCTGTAATTGCCATGCACCCTTTGAGATTGCAGCCCACCCCGTACTTTCCCGAGGTCTTCTAACCTAAAAAACCTCCCAGTCCACGCCACACAGCCTCCGCTACCGGTGTAGCCGCCAGCTGAGTGTAGTTAACTCCAGACCTATTCAGCGGAACCCGAAACCCCACCACCCTTGCCGGCCGCGGTGGTCTAGCGGTTCAGGCGCTCAGTCCGGAACAGCGCGACTACTACGGTCACAGGTTCGAATCCTGCCTCGGGCATGGATGTGTGTGATGTCCTTAGGTTAGTTAGGTTTAAGTAGTTCTAAGTTCTAGGGGACTGATGACCACAGATGTTAAGTCCCACAGTGCTCAGAGCCAGCCCACCACCCTATGGCGCAAGTCAAGGAAACTGCAGCCAACACGGTCGCAAAACCGTCTGAGCTTCTGATTCAGACCCTCCACTCAGCTCTGCACCAAAGGTCCGCAGTCGGTTCTGTCAACGATGCTGCAGATGGTGGGCTCTGCCTTGATCTCGTAAGCAAGACCGACAGCCTTCACCAAATCAGATAGTCGCTGGAATCCAGAGAGAATTTCCTCAGATCCAAAGCGACACACGTCATTAGTGCCGACATGTGCCACCACCTGCAGCTGGCTGCACCCTGTGCTCTTCATGGCATCCGGAAGGACCCTTTCCACATCAGGAATGACTCTACCCGGAATGCACAGAGTTCACACTGGATTTCTTCCCCTCCTTAGTCGCCATATCCCTAAGGGGCCCCATTACACGCCTAACATTGGAGCTCCCACCCTCTGCGATTGCTCGGACCTTGAAGGCTGAGAATCATCCTCTGAAACAGGGCAGGCAGCTGCATCTGGCTCAGCCAGAGACAGTACCTGAAACCTGTTTGCCAGACGCACCGGGGAGGCTTTCTGATCAGCCTCTGGGGACGTCTTTCGCTGCCTGCCATGCCTTGGAACGACCTCCCAATCAACCACAGGCGAGGGCTCAGCCCCACTGCAGGCAGCAACCGGGGCAACCACAGCGGCAGACCGATCTGGGGACAGACGGGACTAGGTTGACATCCCCATGATGTCCAAGTCTGGCTCCTGACAGTGGTGCCCATTGGCAACAGCCTCAAGCTGCGTGACCGAAGTCAGCGCTGCCTGCAGCTGTGAACGAAGGGATGCCAACTCAGCCCTCATCCGAACACAGCAATCACAGTCCCTGTCCATTCTAATCGATGTTGAACAACAGTTACTGAAACACGAGTCCGTGCCTAGATAACACAAGGGAAACACGCAAAGAATGTATGAACTAACCTGTACAAATGCCCAACGACTGCGCTACAATATGCCTGAATTTACGATTACAGTAACTAAAACTCGAAATTACACCTCCTATACGAAACTATGTAACAAATAAGTGAACGAGGAGTATACGACTTGCTGCTGGCAGCTGCTTATCCAACGGCGGCAGGGAACACACTGGCTGTGACCAACCGACACTGGCTGTTCAACACAAAAACGGAAGACAAACGACTACGTGAATTTACACTATTCAGGTACTAAAACGCGATGCTACAACTCTCAAATACTATAATACGCTCGAAATTTATGAATTAAACAATGCAAGTACCCAAAAACACGCAAAGAAATTAAGAATTAAACTATGTAACAAATAAGTGAGCTAGGAGTATACGACTTGCTGCTGGCAGGTGCTTATCCAACGGCGGGAGGACCGTTAGACATGTGACATTTAACATATATTTGATGAAATTTGTATTAAAATGCCGTAGTTATTAGAAGAAAACATAAAAAAGATAATAACGACCTAAACACAATTCGGTCCTCTAATTACCATTTTCGACCGCTATCGCTTTTTTTCCATATTCATGCATTTTACACTTCATGTAAATGCTGGATCGAACCCACGACCACCACCTGGCAGGTTATTACTCCGCAGCTCAGCAACACTGTTTTTTGAACTTACAATCTAACTTTGGCGCTTGCAAAACTTCGAATTCGATTAAGAGTTGGATTTCTGTTCTAAACATGAAAAAATCTTAGGTACGGACATAGACAAGCCATTCCACACTCCTACAGCAACAGGCCAGAGCTCCGTAGCTCTAGTAACAACTCGGGAGTGCTGCAGTGCCAGTCTCACATCAATAGTGCAACAGATGTTTCAGGAGACCCCAGAATACGTCAGCTGTAGTAATAACTGGGAAGTGACGGAGTGCCAGTCCCTCAGCGACACGTCACCAGATGTTCTCAGTGGACGCAAGAGTTCCTCACCCGCAGTAAAGACTGTGAAGTAGTGCAGCGTCTCTCCCTCAACAACCCATCACAAGATGTTTTCAGTGGAAGCCAGAGCTCCTCAGCTGGGTAGTGGTGGATTGCCAGTCTCACAGCATCAGAAGATGTTTTCAGTGGAAGCCAGAATTCCTTAGCTGCAATAGTAATAGGGAAGTGGTGCAGTGACAGTCTCTCAATAACACATCACCAAATGTTTTCAATGGAAGAAAGAGTTCCTCAGCTGTAGTAATAACTGGGAAATGGTGGAGTGCCAGTCTCTTAGCAACACATCACAACACGTTTCCAGTGGAAGCCAGAATTTCTCGGCTGTAATAATAACAGGGAAGTGGTGGAGTGCCATTCTATCAGCAACACATCACCTGATCTTTTCAGTGGAAGCCACAGTTCCTCAGCTGTAGTAACAAATGGGAAGTGGTGGATTGTCAGTTTCTCAGAAACTCATCACCATATTTATTCAGTGGGAGCCAGAGTATCTCAGCTTTAGTAGTAAGTGGGAAGTGGTGGAATGCCAGTGTCTTGGCAACTCATCACCAGATGTTTGCTGTGGAAGCCAGAGTTACTCAGCTGTAGTGATAACTGGGAAGTGGTGAAGTGCCACTCTATCAGCAACACATCACAACTTGTTTTCAGTGAATGCCGGAATTTCTCAGCTGTAATAACAACATGGAAGTGGTGGAGTGCCATTCTATCAGCAACACATCTCCAGATGTTTTCAGTGGAAGCCAGAGTTCCTCAGCTGCAGTAACAAATGGGAAGTGGTGGAATTCAAGTCTCTCAGCTACACATCACCAGATGTTTTCAGTGGGAACCAGAGTTCCTCAGCTCCTTAACTGTAGTAATAATTGGGAAGTGGTGGAGCGCCAGTGTCTCAGCAACCCATCAGCTGATGTTTCCAGAGGAAGCCAGAGATCCTCAGCTGTAGTAGTAAGTGGGAAGTGGTACAGTGCCAGTTTCTCGGCAACTCGTCACCAGATTAGCTAAGTGGTCAGCGCGACCTAACGGCACCGTTTCGATTCCCAGCTGGGTCGGAGATTTTTTCCGCTTAGGGACTGGGTGTTGAGTTGTCCTTATCATCATCATTTGATCCCCATCGACACGCAAGTCGCCGAAGTGGCGTCAACTCGAAAGATTGCACCAGGCGAACGGTCCACCCAATGGGAGGTAGTAGCGGAGTGCCAGTCTCTCAGCAACTCGTCACCAGATGTTTTCAGTGGTTGAGAGATATGAATTTTGCTTTTAATCATAACATGTCGAATACTCTCAGTAAAGAGGTATGACAGGACACTGTGAGCATCATATGGTGGGTTTTTGTTGTTGTTTTTGTGGTCTTCAGTCCTAAAACTGGCTTGATACGACTCTCTATGTTACTGTATCCCATGCAACGTGTCCGCAGCTCGTGGTCGTGCGGTAGCGTTCTCGCTTCCCGCGCCCGGGTTCCCGGGTTCGATTCCCGGCGGGGCCAGGGATTTTCTCTGCCTCGTGATGACTGTGTGTTGTGTGATGTCCTTAGGTTAGTTAGGTTTAAGTAGTTCTAAGTTCTAGGGGACTGATGACCATAGATGTTAAGACCCATAGTGCTCAGAGCCATTTGAACCCATGCAAGGCTGGTCGTCTCCGAATAACTTCTGCAACCTACATCCTTCTGAATCTGCCTACTGTATTCTTTTCTTGGTTCCCTCTAAGACTTTTACCCGGCTGTCCCCTTTCCAATACTTCCCTGGAGAGTAAAGTAGTGATCCCTTGATGCCTCAGAATGTGTCCTATCAACCGATACCTTCTTTTAGTCAAGTTTTGCCACTAACTTCTTGTCTCCCCACATCTCTCCAGTACATACTCATTAGTTCCACAGACTATTTTCTTCTTGTCCAAAATGTTAATCTTCCATGTTTAACTTCCATACATGGCTATTCTCCTCACAAATACGTTGAAAAAAGACTTAAATCTATATTCGATGTTAAATTTCTGTTCTTCATAAATCCTGTTCTTGCCATTGCCGATCTTCATTTTACATCCACTTTACTTCGGCCATCATCAGTTCTTTTGTTGCCCAAATAGCAAACCTACTTTAAGTGTCCCGTTTCCTAATCGAATTCCCTCGGCATCACCTGATTTAATTTCACTACTGTCCATCATTCTTTTCTTTTATATCCATCTTACATCCTGTTTCCAACACGCTGTCATTCTATTCAAATGCTCTTCCAAGTCCTTTGCTTCCTCTGACAGATTTACCATCTTCAAAGTTTCTATTTCTTCCTTCTGAAGTTTAATTCCTACTCCAAACTTTTCGTTGGTTTCCTACACTGCTTCCTCAATGTACGGATTGAATAACTTTAAGGAGAGGTTACAATCATTTCTCACTCCCTTCTCATCACTGGTTCCCCTTTCAAGCCCCTAGTCTCTTATAACTGCCGTGTGTTTTTTGTACAAGTTGTAAATAGCCTTCCACACCACAGATTTTAGCGCTGCCATCTTCATAATTTAAAAGAGATTATTCTAGTCAACATTTTCCAAATCTTTCTCTATGTCTACAAATGCTCTATATGTAGGTTTACGTTTCCTTAAGCTGTCTTCTAAGATGATTCGTAGGGTCAGTATTGTCTTGTGTATTTCTACATTTCTCCGGAATTCAAACTGACCTTCGTCGATGTAAGCTTCTATCAGTTTTTCATTCTTCTGTAATGAGCAGATGTTAGTCTTTGGCAACCGAGACTTAACTAAACTGACAGTTTGGTAATATTCGCAACTGGTTTTTTAATTAGAATTATTGGATTCTTCTTAAAGTATGAGGGTACTTAGCTTGTCTCATACATCATGCATACCAGATGGAATAGTTTTGTCATAGCTGGCTCTCTGAAGGCTGGCGAAGTGTCGTCTACTACAAATACCTTGTTTCGACTTAGGTCCTTCAGTGCTTTGTCAAAGTCTTCTCGCAGCATCGTGTGTCCGATATCTTCATATAATACTGCTTTCAAGCTCATCTCCCTTCTGTAGACCCTCAACATATTCCTTCGAACTTTTGGCTTTCTCTTCGTTGCTTAGTGCTGGCTTTCCATCTGAGCTCTTGATATTCATACGCTGTTTCTTTTATCTCCAAAGTTCTCTTGGATTTTCCTGTAGGCGGTATCTACCTTTCTCCTAGTTATATTTGCATCTAAGTCCCTACATTTGTCATCTAGCCGTTCCCGCGTAGCTATTTTACACTTTCTGCCAGTCTCAATTTTTAGACTTTTTTATTCGCTTTCGCTTCATTCATATGCTGCATCTTTATATTTTCTTATTTCATTATTTAAATTCGATATTCCCTTTGATATACAAAGATTTCTACTAAGCCTTGTCTTTTTATTTGATCTTAGGCTGTCTTCACTATTTCAACTCTCAGAGCTATTGTGTTCTTTTGCGTTATTTTAGTGAATAGTTGCATAATGTTCCCTCTGAAACTCTCAACAAACTCTGGTTAATTCAACTTATCCAGGTCTCATTTCCGTAATTTCACAACTTTTTCCCACTTTCTTCAGCAGAAATGCTCTCTTGCTTATCTCACTCATCTTTACTATAAATTTGAACGTCAGTCTGGTGATGCGACCTGTTGTGCTGCCATTCACGAGCAACATTCCAGGGGTTTTTTTCCAACAGGATAATGCTCGTCCACATACTGCTAGAGAATGTCGACCTATTGCCTTGGCCTGCTTGATCACCAGACCTGTCTCCAACCGAGAGCATATGGACCATCATCGGACGACAACAAATAGCATTAATCGTCCTGTACCGACCGACCACTGATCCCAAATCACCGCCGTTTGCGAATTCAGTGCTGTCAAGCGAGAGCTCATTAGTGGGCATGGTGGAGGTTGGTTGTGTTTTCTGATGAAAGCCGGATCTGCCTCGCTGCCTGTGATGGCCATGTGTTGGTTAGACAGATGCCAGCTGAGGGTCTGCAACCAACCTTCTTATGTGCCACACACATTGGACCCACGCCTGGAGTTACGGTGTAGGGTGCGATTTCCTATGACAGCAGGAACACTCTCCTGTTCGTCCCACGCACCCTCACATTAAATTTGTACGTCAGTCTGTGATTCGACCTGTTTTTCTGCCATTCGTGAGCTTTCTGGGGGATGTTTTCCAACAGGATAACGCTCGTCCACATACGCTCTTGTAACTCAACATTCTCTACAGAGTGGCGATAGGTTGCCTTGGCCTGCTCGATCACCAAACCTGTCTTCAATAGAATACATATGGAACATCATCGGACGACAATTCCAGGATCATCCACAAACAGTATTAACCGTCCTGTACTGACCGACCAATTGCAACAGGCAAGGAACTCTATCCCACAAACTGTCAAGCAACACCTGTACAACACAATGCATGCACGTTTTGCGTGTTTTCAATCAACATTCTAGAGTTTACAACGGTTATTGATATACTAGCACTTCACATTTGCAATGGCTTATGTCGCACTTATATTAACGTGAGATCTTGCAATGTTAATCACTTGCATATTTTATCTAGACAAATATAGCCTCGAAATTTCATTAGTATACATTAATTAATTTTTGGTCTTGCGATTTTTTTCTCTTGAATGTATGTCATTGGATAAGATGTCGTCAAAATATTGCCTTGTCACTTACCTTGAGCGAGAAAACTATCGACACGGACAGTGGAGCACCGCGAGCTATCAGGATAGCCACAATTCTTGCGTCTATCGTTGGCACGCAGCTCAAAGTATCGCACTTGAAACCATGACGTCTTTTTAGACGAATCCTGGTTCTGCGTACAGCTCCACGATTCATGTGTCTGTGTGTCCTCCTGCTTAGCTGGATGGTAACTTGCTTGCCTCCCGTGCAAGCGGGCCGGGTTGGAGATTTTCTCCGCTCGTGGGCTTCGTGTTGTGTTGTTCACAACAGCATTTCATTCTCATCAACGGTACGCAAGTCACCCAACGTGGCGTCGACTGCAATAAGACTTGCACTTGGCGGCCGAACCTTCCCAAATGGGGCCTCCCAGCCAACAATGCCATACTCTCATTTCCATGTATCTGTCTGTGGACTGTCCGAGGAGAACGAACGTTGCTCCGTTCATCTACATTGGCATTCACATTTATACTCCGCAATAAGAATGATTGCCGGCAAGCTTTCGTGTCGGCTCGATTATCTCAAATTTTATCATCATCATCTTTTTGCGAGACAGCACTTGTCTTCGACATACGGGACTAGCATGTGGGTGGATGGTATGGAGTGGCATTAGCTAAACTACATGAACACCTCCTGTTCACGTAATGGATAATTTGGACAGCGCTACATTTCTGGCATGTTAACACTGGCAGCAAAACATTATCAGCGTGGTCTCTGTACTGCTAGCTTTCAAAAATATAACTTCCTCACACATGAACCCTCGATAGTACTGTTGGTAGAGTGGCTTCCGTGCCTAAGAGATACAGATAGCCGTATCACAGATGGAACCAAAACAGTGGGTATCTGTTGAAAGGCCAGACAAATTTATGGTTCCTGAAGATGGGTATGAGCCCTTTCAGTAGTTTTCACAGGCAACAGTGTGGATGATCGACTGATCTGCCTTTTATTATCAACCAGAATGGTCTTGCTATGCTGGTGCTGCGAACGGCTGAAATCAAGGGGAAACAGTAGCCGTAATTTATCCCTAGGGCATGCAGCTCTACTGTACAGTTAAATGTCAAGCGCACCCTCTTGAGTAAAATATTCCAGGGGTAAGACACTTCCCCAGTCGGATTCCCGACTGGGGATTACTTAGGAATGTGTCGTCAGGAGAAACAAAAGTGTCGTCCTATGGGTCGGTGTGTGGAATGCGAGATCCCTTAATCAGGCAGGAATATTTGAAAATTTAAAAAGGGAAGTCGATAGGTTGAGGTCAAATACAGTGGGAAGTAGTGAAGCTTGGTGGCAGGAAGAACAGGACATCACGCTACTGACACCGCTTTCATGCGAGTGGTGCGAAATTTCAATGGACATCATCTTTCAGATATGGAAAAACGCTTGTCAACTCCTTCTTGGCGTTGCGATTTTTTTTCCGTACCTGTAGTTCTTGTCATAAACGTGAATTAAAGTGGCAGTAGAGGGGTCAAACGATTATAATCACAATGATGAAAATGGCTTAAAAATACACACATCAAAAAAAGTTTTGCATCACCCTGGTCACCAGAACACTTGAAGTAGACGTTGACTGTGGATACGGTATCACGGACACAGTCCGTTTGACTGTTCAGAGATGTCACCAAACCCGTCCAAAGATGTAAACAACCATGAATGAGCAAGGCCTATCAGACGGAGGGGGTCCGACAGCCGATCAGTTCCAGTCATTCCACCAGGAAGGAGGTACAGGGCTCGTGTTGTCTGTAGTTAAACCATGCCTAGACGGTCAATACCGCGGTTCTATCGTGTCCGCATTGTTACTTTGTGCCAGAAAGGGCTCTCAACAAGGGAAGTGTCCAGGGGTCTCGGAGTGAACCAAAGCGATGTTGTTCGGACATAGAGGAGATACAGAGAGACAGGAATTATCGATGACATGCCTCGCTCAGGCCGCCCAAGGGGTACTACTGCAGAAGATGACCGCTACCTACGAATAATGGATAGAAGGAACCCTGACAGCAACGCCACCACGTTGAATAATGCTTTTCGTGCAGCCACAGGAAATCGTGTCACGACTCAAACTGTGTGCAATAGACTGCAACTTCACTCCCGAAGGCCATGGCGAGGTCCATCTTTGCAACCACGACACCATGCAGCGCGGTAGGGATGGACCCGACAACACGCCGAATGGAGCGCTCAGGACTGGCATCACTTTCTCTTCACCGATGAGTGTCGCATATGCCGTCAACCAAACAATCGTCGGAGAAGTGTTTGGAGGCAATCCGGTCAGGCTCAACGCCTTGGATACACTGTCCAGCGAGTGCAGCAAGGTGGAGGTTCCCTGCTCTTTTGGGGTAGCATTATGTGGGGCCGACGTACGCCGCTTGGGGTCATGGAAGGCGCCGTAATGGCTGTACGGTAGGTGAATGCCATCTTCCGACCGACAGCGCAACCATATCGGCAGCATATTCATGAGGTATTCGTTTTCATGGACGTCAATTCGCGCCCCCATCGTGCACATCTTGTGAATGACTTTCTTCAGGAAAACGACATCGCTCGCCTAGAATGGCCAGTATGTTCTCCAGACCTGAACTCTATTGAACACGCCTGGGATAGATTGAAAAGGGCTGTTTATGGATGACGTGACCCACCAACCACTCTGAGGGATCTACGCCCAATCGCCATTGAGGATTGGGACAATTTTTACTAATAGTGCCTTGATGAACTTGTGGATAGTATGACACGACGAATACAAGCATGCATAATGCAAGAGGACGTGCTGCTGTGCTACTGGGTATTAGAGGTACCGGTGTGTACAGCAATCTGGACCACCACCTCAGGAGATCTCGCTGTATGATGGTAACACATGCGATGTTTGGCTTTCATGAGCAATAGAAAGGGAGGAAATTGTGTTAATGTTGATCTCTATTCCAATTTTCTGTACAGGTTCCGGAACTCTCGGAACCGAGGTGGTACAAAACTTTTTTGATGCGTGTAGTTTTGATCTCAAAATAATAGACACGGGATGGTTCTAGACCCATTTATTACGCAGTACGCTTTTGGGCTCTGCCCATTTTCAGAAGACTTGGTGACAAATTGGTAACAGAAAAATTTCTTTTTAATATTGCAAAACGACACATAATTATACAAAAACTATTACATGACCTGTACTTTATTTTATAAACACCTGTGTCGCTACATTTATCTGTATCCTCATCTAGGCCGGCCGGTGTGGCCGAGCGGTTCTAGGCGCTACAGTCTGGAGCCGCGCGACTGCTACGGTCGCAGGCTAGAATCCTGCCTCGGGCATAGATGTGTGTGATGTCATTAGGTTAGTTAGGTTTAAGTAGTTCTAAGTTCTAGGGGACTGATGACCTCAGATGTTAAGTCCCATACTGCTCAGAGTCATTTGAACCATCCTCATCTAGGATATGGCGCAGAAATAGTCCTAGTTTGCTATTTGTTCGGAAACCTACTTGTATATTAGTTTTTGTAACAATTTTTATATTTAAGATAAGATTTAAGAAACACACATATGCCAGCAACAACAGTGCCATCGCTTGTAACCTGAGAGAACGAGATCACCATCTACAGTCGATCGAAAACAGCCTAAGTATTTTACATTCGGAACAAACAGGTAGAACGCTAGATACCCTAGAAGAGACTGAAATTTACATTAACTGCCGTTCACCCCAAAATCTAATTATTAGATCACCAGCAGTATTAAATGGTTCTTTAGCATTTTTGAAGACTTGTCGCTGAGCAAATACAGGGTAAAAATACGAACAAAAGTCTGCACTTCCGTACTTGACTCGGTTAGGCTGTACTCTCGTGTATATTTTATGGTTTATTTAACAAGTTTTAAATGTTGAGAGAGGCTTCTGGTTTCCTTTTTTTCTTTTTATTGCATGTTTTCTACATAAAATATCTGAATGTATTTCAAACTTGTCTACTTGGCATTATTTTTTATTCGTAATGTAGGGAAAAAAATCTGTATACATTTTATGTCAAACATCATAATATGTACTGAAATCGCCACTTGTAAGTACCTGCCAGCCATAAACGCTAGCGTCGCAGCGTTTACGCCATACAGCGTCCGTAAGCTGTTTTATCCGGGTCTAAAGCCTTGCATGTCTTTTAAATATGTCTTTGCCTAGTGTTGGCACTAATTATTTAACGTAAGAAAAATATTTTTATATATTTTATGTGGTATTGAGACTATCGCATGTAATTAGGTGTCGGTCATATACGGCAGCGCCATAGCATTAACGCCATCTAGCGTCAACAAGTCCCCCTATGTGGGACTATTTGCCAATCACATTACTCGGCAGTAAGCAGCACACATGTTAGATGATAAAGTTATCTGCTGAATGGACTAGTAAACTTATGTTTCTCTTCACGTTTAGTGACACTCATCTCAAAGTTGTATATTCACTCTGTACTAAATGGTACGTATTTTGTATTAAATTGCTTTGATGTTCAGTTATGTTTTGGAAAATGTCCCTTTTTTGGACTGTATAATTTTTTTTTTCTCTTACCAATTTGTCACCAGGTCATCTAAAAACGGACAGAGCACGAAGCGCGTAATGTATAATAATTGGATCCAAAATCCTGTGACTATTATTTTGCAACCAACCAGCCATTTTAAACTACTTTCATATATGTGGTTTTCCACATCATTTTATCGGTTGTCCTCTCCTTGTCGAGGAAAAGGGAGCATTGACTTCCTCTTTTCTCTGGTCTCCATCCGTCTTTTATATATTATACATTTCGCATTGTCAGCTTCTACAGTGCCATTACGAGAATAACCTTATAGCAGAGTCATGAATATCTTTTAACTCCTTAACTCTCCTTTTAGCATTTAAATATGAAGTACTCCTCGTTCATGTCAAAGGACATTCTTGAATATAATTGGTATCCATAACCTGCAGGCAAGAGAACAGATCTCTACTATTGCTTGAAACAAAGTCACCTAATGTTTTCTCTGAAATGAAGATGAGTGTGAATTAGGAGATGTAAATTAACGAATAGAAACCTATAACAAACGATAATCAGAACAGTACATTGTTAAACTTACCATATTACGGTTCATCCAATTCTCCGCTAAAAGGAGGATACGTCTTTTCCACTTCTAGGTTCTCTCTGTCCAGATTTGCTACCATTTTGATTTTGGTTTGTAAGTATACTTCTTCATCAAAAAGCAGTAAAAGAGACAACTGTTCTGATGCATACCACAAATGACTACTAAACTTTCTTATAGTTGTTTTTGAAAACGTGGAATATATCCCTACATCTGATTTCAGATCTCTTAAGAAGCAGTGACGCAGATGATGTACTGCGCCAAATTTGACGTACATTAAAAGACGTTGTTCGCCTCCTCATATGTGCTACGTCACGTGAGTTACAGAGAAGAAATACGAAGGGTTTTAATGTAATCATATTTTAATTGTTGTAGATATTCAGATGGACAAATGGCTGCAAAACCCAACAACTGTGGAGCAAAGCAGAGATTGGGCAGCGGCGACGGCGGAGACTACAGATAGTCCACCATTGCAGATACCTGGCCACTATACGACGATCCGAAAGCATAATGTGAACGTTATTGTGAAGTCAAAAAATCGTTACATATTATATGTGATATGGTTCCCGGAGATCTTGACATTGGCAGACAGTTAAGTGAGTCCCCCTTTTGCCACAAGATGCAGCTGATCGTCCAATGTGAGATAATATTGGTACGTCAAACTGCTGAGGGAGACCGCTGTTAGTTCGTCCCGAAATTTGTACGGCCTACGGAATATAGTTATGTTCCTAACCGTGAGGTTCTGCATGTTAGAATTTTATTATTTAAGCTGCAAGTGCAGTTACGTGGATTAGGGAGACCGCCTATTTTAGTTTGGAGCTGGTGCAATAAGCTGTTTATTTGTGAGGCCGGATAATTCCAGTGGAAGTTAGTTTCCGTTGACTTTAGAGATGCTACAGTTCCTTGAAAGGATGTTAGTGACTCTTCTGGCGGACTGTGAGATGACAGAGTGGTTGTAGGATTATTGTGGTTTCCTAGTTGATCTCTCGATGTAATTTATATTTTGTTTTGGCAGTCGGTAACGGTTCATAGATTGGAAACAGTACCTTATCTTGCTACTGCATGTAGCGTGTTATGTGAAGTTTTCGGACTACACTAACGTGTGAAGAAAAGGAACTGAAGATCAGAAAAATTGTAACCATATTAAGAGGCACTGTGTACAAATTTTAAGGCTATTGAAGATGTCCGTGATGAGAGAGTCTCGTAATTTCTTTGAAGTAGTGTGACAGCGTCTTGTGAACTCCTGACATGGATGAACTTCTATTGCAGTGATATGTAGGTTTTTAAATTTGGTTTCGTTCGAGGGTACATAGTTTTCTTGTTGTCACTCGATCACATGTGTGATCCGGAAGTGTACTGAGAACTGGGTTTTACCAGTAAACTGACTGAAGAAAGTATAACTTGAAATTCGTCTTTTTATTTCTTAGTGTGAATGTGTTAATGTGTGCTTTGAGAAGCAACAAATTTTAAAAAATGCGGATATTTGTCGTGTTATTTGGAAAGTTCTATATATAACAAAATGACAAAATTCCACGAACATTATCTGATTGTTTGAAGGGGGTTCTTTTTGTATATGAGAAACTGTTTGCAACTGAGTCTGACCTTTAACAGTAATTTCAACCAAAGATATTTGTTATTTTATTGTGTTAAGTCATACGAACTCGCATTAATTAAACAGATAAAAACTTGAAAGTTATTAAAAGAGGTCATATTTAACAGAAAGCAACTCCAAAGAACAGATAAAAAATAAAGTTAAATAACATAATTGTTTAGATTTCAGTAATAAGAATTCCAGACCAAAGACGCTATATACGTAGCAGTGGCATCTGAGCGTGAAGGTAAAAAAAGAAAGGAAGTGTCATAACGTCACAAACTTGAAGCCGATGTCGCCATCTTCATCGCATGCATATCTCCATAGTAATATCGCGGTGATACCACCCAGTAACGTCACTCTGACGTATCCGTGTCTAGTTTCGACAGTGTTCGGTGCTTTGATTTGTGGAGAGGTAGTTGTTTCTTCAAAACTGACAGCTTGCGTTGTTTACTTGTTACTAATCGATCCGATTGTAAACTAAAGTTTAAAGGAATCACATAAGGAATCACATTTCATTCGTAAGTGGAGCCGTCGAATCAATATTTTCTTTTATATATATGAATTATGGTTTCACTGTTTACTTTTATCGTTCATTGCCTTGCAAATCGCAAACGATCCGAAATCCTAACAACACTGTATCAACGGTCTCGTCCCCGCACAACACACGGCTACGTAACCGCACTGATTGTTGGCGCTACATCTCGTGCCCTAAATTCCTCTCACCGACAATTATTCATTGTTTACATTTCCTCCTCCTTTCAAAATGATTCGAGCTAGAACACCCGGAGACAGCGGTCATATGTGTGTGAGTTCTGTGCGTATGATTGTATGTTTGTGTATGTGTGCTTTGCTTCCTTTCTGACGAAGGCTTCGGCTGAAAACTTACGTGAGCGTTCTTTTCGTAGTCCCTGCTTGGTGCTCAGCGTTTGAGTAGACAAGATGTCCGTTTCACAGTATAGTTATTCCCCAATGAAGTTTGTTGTAAATACTCAGTTGCACTTCAACAGGAGCAATGATGTACATAATTAAAATACTAGAAGAAAAAAATTTCATTCATTACGCCACATTAAGGTCGTCTGTAGCACAAACAGGGGTTCACGATGACGCAACCAAAAGTTTTGATCACTTACCCATTGATATAAAATTACTAACACGCAGCAAAGTAAAATTTGAAACTAAACTGAAATCGTTTCCCTTCGATAACTCCCGCTATTCTGCAGAAGATTATCTATTATTGTAATATGTAAATGGTGATGTGTAGGACCTACTGGCTAACATCTGTCTGTCTTTTAAAAAAAATGGTTCAAATGGCTCTGAGCACTATGGGACTTAACATCTGAGGTCATCAGTCCCCTTGAACTTAGAACTACTTAAACCTAACTAACCTAAGGACATCACACACATCCATGCCCGAGGCAGGATTCGAACCTGTGACCGGAGCGGTCGCGCGGTTCCAGACTGAAGCGCCTAGAACCGCTCGGCCACAATGGCCGGCTGTCTGTGTTTAATTAAAAAACGTAAAAACTAATAAATGATCAGTATGGAGAGATATTTACAAAAAAATTTTCACTATATAATGATTCTCTCCATATCATTAAGATTTATCGTGCAAATGATACATGGAACATGAAATTAAGCAATTAACTATTAGTATAACACAAAGCATGTATTGACTTACATACTCTGAAAACCTTAAAATGAAATTCAAAAGCAAAATTAAGTATATTGTGGGGCGGCGGTTGATGATGAAAATGGATATAAATATATTCGTCGCCGTCTTTTACGAGAGCCTGAAAACTATTTTTGCGGTCAGCCAGAAAGCGACGGAGGACATACTGACTGTCGAGTCTGCAAGCCCACATTTTTCTTGTGCTCGCTGAAAAAAATGTTTATACTCTCTATTCACTCAGCAGGATCAGGAATTTTTGAATTCTAACTGATTCAATTATATTCAGAAATAGTTCACGCGTAAAACATAATAATATTCCTGATAATAACAGTAATAACATTCCTGTCATAAACAGCACTAGTAGTAGTTTAGAGGCGACCTCTACGGTAAGTTCCAATGAAAATAATCAATCGCACCGACATCTAATCATCAAAACAAATTGCTCGCCACAAAACTGGGAAATAATCTCCCATTCGCCACTCGGTTTTGTTAACATTACGGGCGGCACACAAAGAGTTACTTCCGCGAAATCTAAGCGATCCAGGAGAGTGTACAGTCCTCGCGAGTTCGCTTCTGATTTGTACCGAAAACATGTGTTTAGTTGCAGCCTGGCTGTGACGTCGTCCGAGGCAGCGTGTAAGCCGGCGTTTAATTGACGTGGACAGAGTGAAGCTCGGTGTGAAGTATCTCTTTTGTGAAATTTAAATGACCCACGACAATGTGCAGTCCTCGCGATTTCACTTTATACGCTTACCGAACACGCGTTTAGTAGCAGCCTGGCTGTGACGTCACTCGAGACAGCGTGTAAGCCGGCGTTTGACCGACACGGACTGTATGATAACGGGGTTTGAAATCTGCCTGTCACTGCCTCTCAGGCCGTGTTTATACTGTATACGGGCGCAGCGGACGGCCGAAAGGAACATCTGCATTCATCCACTACATCCCCGGGTAGCGGCATCTAGATGTCAGCTTTCTGGGACACATTTTATGACAATTGTGTATAAATTTACAATCTTCGTAATTTTTATACGAAAGGAGTTAAGTTGGCTTTAATTACAAAAAAAGTTGTACCTCGACAGCACTTAAACTTTGCCGGCTAGAATTTTTAGAACGGAACCGACAATAGAACGTGACCTCTGAACTACAACTTTAACAGACTTTGTATTGATTGGTATTGGTTTACATCAAAGTCTTGAAACTTGTTATTGCTTTATTACTTAATGGATGTATGTAATCACAACTTTCCGTCATTAATATATATGATACTTAATCTATTACATATAAGTACGTCTTTGTACCAGATTTAGGTTTTAGTAAGTTTCTTGAAAACTGTTAGTGGTAGCTTAATGGGATCACCTAGTTAACATTTTTATATCAAACTGAAACTTCAAACGAATTTCCATCTTTTTAAATCAAATATTAAAGGCCTTGAATTTTTTGTAAAAAACCGATTTTGACACAATTATAGCTCCGATCAAGTTGAGACTTGTAACAGTTGATTTTGACATACATTTGCACATTTTGAACAATTTTTGGCTTCCTGGCTTTATTATTTAGTGCCATTTGTTGTTCTATTTAAAACGATGTATGTAAGGAAACAGATTCATATGATCGCTCTGAAATTTAACAATTTAATATTAATATACTGAAGCATATGTTGACAAAGTTTGGAAAAGGTATTTTAATTTTTAATTTCATCCTTAGACTATGGTGCAATACTTGTATGCTACGTACAGGCGCGTTTTAATGACATAGCGCTAGTAGCAGTGAACTCGGGTGCGCCCCGACACACTCAATCGCCTCTGTACCTCTCAAATGATACAGCCCTTGTTTCGCCATGAGATGATCAAAGTAGACGTACACTGAAATTATATTATGTCCGGTTATTCCTGAAAAACTGACAGAGCTACTGGCGAGAAATATTCCGGGAAAAGAAGTAAATTGACTACTGTTGGAAAGGTAGGCTCACACCTTACACGGGTTAGCTATCATTGCTAAAAAGTTACTCCCATACATATTAAACCAAAATATTCATTTAAGACCTCTTAAGCGTTTGAGACCATTCCCTTAATCACATTTATAGCATTCCACAATGCTAGAAGATGTTTTAAAAAATTTAGCGTTTTTTTACCTTGTAAATTGCTATTGTTGGTCACTCACTGAATGACACATCGTAGTAAATATTTCAATGTGAGAAGATATGTAAACTACATGAAACTAATGAACTCTTTTCTGCATGTCGATATACCTCTATGCCGTTCGTTCCTTTGACATTTCAATAATCGTTTGCTTTGTTGACGTGCAGAACATACGATAGCATGCCTTGCTTCTTTCCTCATTCCACATGTTTATGGGCTAGCTAAGAACACATAGGTATGTTTTTTGCAAACGTGAACACTAAAAATGTTGTGCATACAAGTTGAAAGCTGGAACTGTAACGAACAGCCGGCCGGAGTGGCCGTGCGGTTCTGGGCGCTGCAGTCTGGAGCCGAGCGACCGCTACG
The DNA here is from genome assembly GCF_021461385.2 of Schistocerca piceifrons. Classification (NCBI taxonomy): domain Eukaryota; kingdom Metazoa; phylum Arthropoda; class Insecta; order Orthoptera; family Acrididae; genus Schistocerca; species Schistocerca piceifrons. Next base: position 664,466,786 of record NC_060138.1, read on the forward strand.
GTCGCAGGTTCGAATCCTGCCTCGGGCATGGATGTGTGTGATGTCCTTAGGTTAGTTAGGTTTAATTAGTTCTAAGTTCTAGGCGACTGATGACCTCAGAAGTTAAGTCGCAGAACCATTTTAACCATTTTTTTTTTTTGTAACGAACAAAAAAACAGTACCGATACCAGTAAGCAAACAGGCATTGCTTTCGGAGTCACAGTTCATTTACTAATAATGCAAATACAGTAAACCTGGAATTAAATGGATTGCGAAAGCGTGCTTTTCACATCACTCTCTTCTCATTCTGATTAACCAAAAATAGCAGCAAAAAGGAAGTTACGATAACGAGGCCAAATATGTCGCAATACTAGAGTAAATACGCATTCAAGAAAAGGAAAATGATCGAAATGGCCTTCCTGACACTATGTTATTCGTGTAAACTATAACTTTTGGTATTTAAAACAGCTGTTGCGCGCACACGACAGAACTAATGAACAAGAAGCAATCGTAAACACAGTCTGCTAATTTCTAGGCTATTTAAAATGGCGGCGGCCCCACCTACACTGGCTTCAAAAGAACGCACAGCGTATGTCTTTAGTACCTTCTTTTCTTACCTCCACGCATCTGTGTAAGAAAGTTTATCATATCTTTGGCTCAACAATAATAAAGATATATTTTTACGCTAAATAACAGGACTCCAGGAATAAATAATTACAAAAGGTATTAAAGCAATTTAATTTGGATTATTTTAACAAGGGTGTCAATATATTCTGCAGCCAGTAATAGTATATGAGAATAAACCGAAGATCCCTTAACATTTTGCTACATTAATCAAATTGAATTATGTCGTATTATCGTAGTGTGAAGGTATGACTTTGCATTAATTACAGTGGTTTTCTATTAAGAATAGCTTTGCTATACTAATTAAAAGGGTTTTTCAGATTTCTTGAAAATTGTCATTAAAGCAATAGTTTTGATAATAAGTTACGCAGTTGAAGCTGTTGAGTTTACGTTGTGTTTAGGTTTGAAAGTGATAATATTGGTACCTTAAGTTTCCATGTAAACCGTGGGTGTTACGTGACGTTATTTACTCTTCAATCCATTTTCAATCGCTAGAGTCTAACCTAGTTTAGGAATAATAGTTAAAGTCATCTCAGCGGAACTAATCTCAGGACGGTTGACTTTTTGGCACGTACTGGAGATTGTGAAAGTAGTTGGATGGACTGCGCATCGTGAATAAAAAATATTTTACTTTTGCTAGGTACATGTATGTCAAATAAAAACGCGACGAGTGCCATTCTTGTAAAGTGTTGAATAATAACACTGCTTACGTAGCATGAGAGCGTAAGTTATTCTCGTACCCATTTGAACTTTGACATAGTTCATTTAAAATGGCGACCATGGGGGGCAGGATTGGTTAATTGTTGACCCATCCTGACCAAAGAAACAGTAGAGAAAGAGTAACTTCTGAGTAGATCAGCTTAGAGATTGTGAAGCTGGTTAATTGGTTAAACTTATTTAATTGTTGAAAAACATTTTCAAAGTAATTGCGGAAACCTCAGTAAGAGGAATGCGTACTAAAGAATTTATGCAGAAGCTGTCACTGCAGAGTTGTTGCTGTGGGTGTGGTGCTGAGTCTACTGAAGGAGTTCGGAGACACTGCAGACCTTCAGCGTGTCCCCACCTTCTGTCGTGCCCACACCGCTTGCGAGGCATCGCTGCGAACGAGACCACTTCATCCAAGCTAACTGTTCAGCGGAGAGCTGCGGGCGAGACCTCACGGGCCTGAGTCGACACTTCAGCCGTGCCATCACTGGTGGTGAAGGTGGCTGAATATAAATTATAAATACCTAATATTTTATTGAGTTGTATCCTGAGTGTGTTGCGGAGTTGTAGCAGTGTGCAGTAGATGTAGTGACTGGTTCATTGTATGACGGACGTACTTTGAGCGTACATTAGGGAAATGATTTTGGGGATACCTATTTAGATTTTGGGTGTTATAGTCAACTTTACAAAATCGATGAGAGTATGAAGGCAAATTTTTGAGAATTTATTAAAGCAAGGTCAAGACGAAACAAAGGCTGACAGAGAAAAAGCGGAAAGGAACAGAGAAGAAGCTAAAATGAGGGAGGAAAAAGCGGAAAAAGATAGAGAAAAAATTAAGAAGAATAGAGAGAAGTTTAATAAAATAGTAAATGAGTTCCGTGATAGGCAGGAATCTTTAAAGAATGAGATATCAGAGTTAAAACAAAGGTATCAAGACCTATCAAATCTTCCTGATTATCTGAATAAGGTTAAATGGGACCACGATCAGTCGATAGGGTTGGTACTAAAAGGTGTATCCGATCAAGTGATGGAAAGTCACATGCTAATAAGGAAGGAAGTTAAAGACAACTTAGAAATGTTAAAGAATTCAGTGGATTTTAAATTACAGAAAACACAGACGTGAATCGTAGGGAAAATGAAATCTTTAAGTTACCACTGTCTGAGATGGGTGTTTCGAAGGGAACTCCTAGTTCAGTCAGTGACAAAAGCTGGAAGGAAACCCAACGTACAGTTTGCGCTCCGAATAGTCAAGAATCTCGAAAGTTACCTTGTCGAAATATTAATAATAAGGTGATTCAGGTGGCAATGACCTCACATGTTGAGTGCGAACTGAAGTATAGAGAGGAAGCTAATCGTAGCGATATAAGTGAGGAGATACGATTAGAATTATATCTTAAGAACGTAAGTACACACTTTCGTAAATTTAAGCCAAGTGGTTCGGTGCATCCAATAACAGTTCTAAAATCGTTCCAGGATGATTTGCCATTCTCATGGGTGGATCAAAGAAGTATCCGATTTATGGTTAGTCGCCTAGAGGAAGATGGGTGTCGATGGGCCACGCTTAACTTGCATAGGTTTCGTACTGCAGAAGATTTCACACGTGAATTTAAATATAAATGATGATCAGACAATGCACAATGTAAACTAAGATTAGAATTGTTTGAACCGCAACGTTACAACAACAGTTCGGGTGGTTATAGTAATTTTGTAGAATATCATGAAACCAGGCGCTGTACCTGGATGAACCTCTCAATGAACGGCATCTGACAGAGATTTTAATTTCAAAGCTACGGGATAAAGTAAGACAACAGTTAGATGGTGAAAGGTGGAATCAGTTCCAACAAATATTAGAATTTCTTGAGCAATTAGATTATTTGGAAAAGTCCAAAGAGGAAACGTAAACCAGAGTAGCGAACTGGGTAGACGTAAAAATATAAATATAAGATATAAATAAAGATATAGCGAAGGATAAAGATATAAATAATGGACATCAGTCGCGTGAATGGTTCCGCGGTCATAACAACAAGAATAACCGACGTAACGCTCACGATAGGTTTGGGACTAATCAGCATGGTAATAATAATAATAGGTTTGAACCAAGGAATAAGAACGGAAAATCGATCGATGAGGAATGATCAGGGGCAAGATCAGTCGCATAACGATCAAGGCAATAATAGTAATGTTATAAATGAATCCAGGAATGCGGGTAAAAATGGTCAGGACTGTGTTAACTGTAATGCTGTAGATAATAACAGGAATAATAATGTGAACTCCCAGAACCATGATAGAGTAATCATTCAAGTAATAACAGGGCCGAGTCAACCGATTCTATGCTTGGATGTTCACATTATCAGTTTCATGAATATAGAACTGCCTTCCTGAGATGTAGAGACACAGAAAATTGTGTGAGGAATTGTTCTCTTACAAAGAACAGCGAAATGAGATTATTTCAACACCGGTAATACCAGGATCAATAAATGACTATAAATTAGATTTTTTAGTTAATATGAGAAGTTAGCTTATTATCAAAGGCGTTGTGGGAAGAGGACAAGTTCGAGTGGGAATGTCCATTTTCGAAAGCGCCGAATATTCCAATAATAGGTATATCAGGTACAGAAGATATGAAGGTAGAAGGAGATGTATGGCTTATATTTGATATGGGAGGTATGCCATTTGGTCTTCATATATTGTTAGTATCGGGTCTTAATCTACCTGTCCTATTAGGTATAGACTGGTTAACAAAATATGAGGTACCATTAGACATTTCTAATGAAAAGATAAGAATAACCATTTGAGATGAACATTATTGGATTAATTTTAAGAAAAATAAGAGAGTTCGAGAATCTGTTACTCATATTAAGAGTTTTAAAATTATAATAAGTACGAAGAAGGAAGGTGATGATAAGAAAGGGTGTAAAAAAGAACAATCTGCGACTATCTCAGTCCATTGTGACGAAGTGTATGAAAGGAATTTTAGATTCTATCGAGTTATCTTTATGCGAGAGAGAGTGGAAAAAGAAGGTAGTATAAAGTGAGCAGGCAGCTTCCGACGAAAATCCAGAACTAATGGACAGGGTGATGGCTACAGTTAACGACATCCAGTCTTTAAACGTAACTGATTTACCCTACGGACTTGGGTAGCTAACACAAGCCACACCTGTTTCAGGAAGAGAATTTTTATCTGATATTGACAAAGATAGATCTACAGACTGATATGTCCGACAGTCCAGAGTACGGAGTGTAATGATTGACCCTAGAGGACGAGAGAAAAATCCAGGTTAACACTTGTATGATCTAGGATTACACAAAGTCTTTCAAACTGGGAACGATAGTGCATGCCAGGAGGAGGCAGTGATAGACGATGAGAAAGATAACAAAAGTGCAAGGTGTAAGAATGTTTGGTCAATCTTAACTACTTAATAGATACCAATCTAAAGAAATGAAGGAGAAAAGGCGTGTCGTTTAATATAAATAGATACGAAAGGCTATGTAGTAGGAAAGTGTTCAGTTATTTATCAATAAGGAATGAGAATTTGGGTAATAAACACAAGAAGCATACAATAAAACAATTTGAAATAGAAGCAAGAAGGCCTAGGACATGTCAGGAAGAAGACAGTAGGAATAGTTCTGCCTTATTGACGCCACCGGGCTTTCCAATAAAGACACTGTGCCCTTAGTTAAATCAAAAGTTACGTTAAAGATGTTTTTATTGTTGTTGTAGTGTAATTATCACAGTGTAGGTCGATACCTATAGATTTTTCTGGGTTTACTTAACTGTTTAGGTTATTAGTGTTATGCTGGAAGGTTGTTGTATGCAAGTCAATGGTTGTCAAGCTACTTTCAGTTCTATGAGTCTAACGAAAACCAATTTATTTCTATAGATAGAACAAGGTGTGATAAACTATAAATGGTGAAAGACTGGGTGTAGTGCCGAGGTAAACGTATGGCTCGAATAGAGGTTTATAGTTAGCCAACGAGTTTACTAATTCTTGAATGTCGGTGGTGATAAGACGAGTGTACTCTGAGTAGTGCAGGTTTATTTGGTGAAAGGAAGAGGCTAAAGAAATAGCCAAGTTTAAAGTTTTAGCACCATGTGACCTTTTGCAAAAGCTATATAATGAAAATGTTATGGGTATGAGAAACACTTACAAATATTGTTATCATAGTTTGTCGTGTCTGTGCATATGTCAAGACGAGGAGGAGTCTCTACTGTGCCATATCTGACGTACATTAAAAAACGTTGTTCGCCTTCACATACGTGCTACCTTACGTGAATTATAGAAAAGGAGTATGAAGGATTTTAATGTAATTAAGGTAATGTTGTAATTGTTACCTAAGCAATTTTGTGTATGTGTTGTAGATATCCAGATCGACAAACGGCTGCAAAACCCATCAACTATGCAGCACAGCAGAGATTGGGCAGCGGCGGCGGCGGCAGAGTCCAGAGATAGTCCACCATCGCAGATATCTGGCCGCTATACGACGATACGAAAGCTACTTTCCATAATGTGAACGTTATTATGAAGTCAAAAAATAGTTGTATTTTGCATGTGATATGGTCCCAGAGACCTTAACATTGTCAGACAGTTAGTTGAGTCCCCGTTTTGCCATAAGACGCAGTTGATCGTCAGACGGGAGGTAAGTCTAACTGCTGAGAGAGACCGCTGTTAGTTCGTTCCGAAACTTCTACGATTTACGAAAGTTGATAGTGTTTCTAACCGTGAGGTTCCGCATGTTAGAATTTGATTATTTAAGCTTCGAATGCAGTCTGGGAGATGACCTATTTGAGTTAGGAGCTGGTGCAGTAAGCTGTGTATTTGGGAGGCTGAATAATTCCAGTGGAAGTTAGTTTACTTGGACTTTAGGGTTGCTACAGTTCCGTGAAAGGGTGTTAGTGAATCTGCTGACCTACTCTGAGGTGACAGAGTTCGTACTTATTTGGTGATTGTAGGATTGTCGTGGCTTCAGAACGAACGTCTTGATATAATTCATATGTTGTTTGGCAGTCGCTAACGCTTCATAGACTGGGAACAGTGTCTTCTCTTGCTACTGCAAGCAGCGTTTTAGTCTATTGCAGCCTTTAAAATGGCGGTGACTCTTAGGTTTTTATTTATTTCTTTATTTGTGTTAATTTCATTCCGTTCCAGGTGACATAGTTTTCTTGCAGTCACTCGATCACACGTGTATTCAGAAATTATATTGAGAGCAGGATTTTTCTAATAAATCATAAAAGAAGTGAGCTGAGACTAGCTAAGGAAAGTAAAACTTGAAAATTCGTCTTCTAATTTCGTAGTGTGAATGTGTTAATGTGTGTTGTGAGAAGCATCAAATTTTAAAGGTTCAAATAATGGTTCAAATGGCTCTGAGCACTATGCGACTTAACTTCTGAGGTCATCAGTCGCCTAGAACTTAGAACTAATTAAACCTAACTAACCTAAGGACATCACACACATCCATACCCGAGGCAGAATTCGAACCTGCGACCGTAGCGGTCGCGTGGTTCCAGACTGTAGCGCCTAGAACCGCTCGGCCACTCTGGCCGGCAAATTTTAAAGGATACGGATATCTGTCGTGTTATTTGGAAAGTTCCTTATATATATTACGAAAGTCACTCGTCACGGATCTCTTCAATAGTCTTAAAATCGTTACACTGTGCCTCGTAATATGGTTCCAACTTTTCTGACTTTCACTTCCTTTTCTTTGTGTGTTAGGGTAGCTCTAAAGCTTTACATAACACGCTGCGTGCAGTAGCAAGATACATAACAAAATGACAAAGTTCCACGAACAGTTGCTGATTATTTGAGAGAGGTTTGGTTTGCATATGAGAAACTGTCTGCATGTGAGTCTGACGTATGACAGTATTTTGAACTAAAAGTATTTTTTGTTTTTTGTGTAACGTCATACGAACTCGCGTTAATTAAAAAGATAAAACTCTAAAGTTATTAAAATAATTCATATTCAACAAAAGTAACTACAAAGTGTAGATAAAGTTAAATAACATTATCGTTAATATTTCAGTAATAAGAATTCCAGAAAAAGATGGTATTTATGTTTTTTTCCTTTTTTTATTGCCTTCTAGCATATAAACGTTTTAGCCATCACAATGTGCTGACACACGTAACAAGGTAACATTTTTTCTTCGTATTACACACTGTTTAGGGCATACAGTGATACCAGATTACGAAACACAGTTGACGGCTAGAAATTTATTTGTTAATTAAGTTCTTTAGTTATGTTCAATTCATTTTAGATTTTTATGTCTTTTTTCGCTAGAAACCGGGATATGGCATCGTATGTACTCTTGGTTGTGTCTCCGAGAATTGGGATCGTGCAAAGCAGCTGTCAGTGACCAAGTCTTAAGAGCTCCTTTAAAAAGTTGACTCTGCCTTTCTCATAGCGTCTACATTGAAATAAGATGTGATTTACATCATCAATTGTTTTCTCTTCACATTGACAGTAGGGTGTATCTCCAACTGTTTCCTCTTCACATTAACAGTAGGGTGTCTCCGGTACGCCGATTCTATGTAAGTGGACAGGGAAAGATTCGTGATTGAGACGCATTCTCACAATGGACGTTGTGATTTTCCTTGAATGTTCGAAGTTCGCAAACCATGTCTGTCTTGGTACGGATGTATGTATACGTGCATAGCTTTTACCTCTTGCTTGTTGGCTTTCATTCCATTCTTCCTGCAATGAGGGAATCTCTCGTTTTACTTTTAGGTTTTCTGTGTATGAGAGTTTAATATCTATACGTTTTCCACTGGTAATCGCATCTCTCACTAGTTGATCTGCTTTGTCATTGTATAGAATGCCGGAATGTGATTTGACCCATACAAATTCTACAATTTGGCCAGTCTTCTTAGCTTTGTGATAATGATCCAGTATGTCGAGGGTGTATTTACTAGTTCTTTTGTGTCAATTCCTGTAACTAATGGATTTCAGAACACTTTGAGAGTCAGTGATTATTACTGCCTTCGGTATTTTGAGAGATCTTGCATATTTGATTGCCTCTATAACAGCGAAAAATACGGAAGCATCACTTGGTAGTTGAAACTTGCTTTCTTCTGCAGATTCTGGACAGAAGAAAGCACATCCTCCGGCCGGAGTGGCCGGTTCTAGACGCTACAGTCTGGAACCGCGCGACCGCTTTGGTCGCAGTTCGAATCCTGCCTCGGGCATGGATGTGTGTGATGGCCTTATATTAGTTAGGTTTAAGTAGTTCTAAGTTCTGGGAGACTGATGACCTCAGAAGTTAAGTCCCATAGTGCTCAGAGCCATTTGAACCATTTGAAAGCACATCCAGTATGATTTTTTGAGCCATTTGTATATAGTTTAAGATATCCTGCCCACTCTTCTGCTAGGTGCGATGTCTGTGAAAACTGCCCATATCATTTTCCTTTGCTGGAATAGTCGACGCATGTTACAGAAATATCGTAATAATAGCTGTGATAGTCATATAGGAACATTGGAAGAACCTCACTTCGTTATACTTTGTTTTGGAGATATTTCCAGCCTTTGTACCGCTTGTAGATATAAAACTGCTGTTTCTTGATATTTCTGTTATTCCCGATTTGAGAGAGCGTTTCGAACTTTTTTATCAGTGGATATTTAGTATCTGCCTTCAGCTGTAAGATATAACGATCACACATCATTGTTCTGCGAGTATGTAGAGGCATTTCTGATGCTTCCAGGAGAAGGGCGTTGGAGGAAGAAGAATGCATAGCTCCGAGGCAGATGCGTAACCTTTTGTACTGCAGTTTATCCAGTAGTGCTAGGTACTTGTTAGCAGCAATGTGAAAGACCATGCGTCCGTAGTCTATACGGGAACGTATCAACGTGCGGTAGAGAGTGAGTAGAGTGTTGGGGTGAGCCCCCCACCATACTCTTGTCACTGATTTGATGCTTTTTCACACGTACTGACGCTGTTTGAATGTGAGGTATCCATCTCATTCTGGAATCGAAGAGAACACCAAGAAAACTCGCCGGGGATTTTAGTGGTATGACCAGAAATTCTTACACTATTCAAGAAGCCTGACATAGTTTGTTTCTTGAAAGCAACAAGTACCGATTTTTCTGCCGAAATCTGTAGCCAACAGCTACGTAATGTTTGATCCAGTGTGCCCATCGCCTTTGATAGCTCACACACAGCCTGATCTTTTCCTTTGGTTGACACATACAAACAGATATCTGTATACTGGAGGATTTTAACCGTAAAAAGGATAATCCTCGCTAGCTCATTAGTATATAGTGCAAAGAGTAGGAGGCTGAGGATAGCTCCTTGTGGAAGACCTGTTGTAAGACGACGTGGTCCAATTAATTTATTTTGGAACTGAACCCATATGTGTCTTTCAGCAAGGAAAGTGCTGATTCCATAAATCACTTGTGGCGGGATTTCAATGGTTGCCAACTTCAGGGTAGCAACACAGGTATAAGAACATTATCATACGCTCCAACTATATCCAGCAATACAGCTGTTACATTCTCTTTTCTTGTTTTTGCGTCATAGATCTCTGAGGCTGAAATATTTAAATTATCTGTTGTTGCTTTGCCTTTTCTAAACCCACACTGACTCGATGACAGGGTCTGATTTGATTCCAATCACCATTCCAAGCGATTTTTTATCAGGCGTTCTAATGTTTTGCCGATACAGGAAGAAAGAGAAATAGGTCTATATGATTTGGCCTGCTCTTCATCCTTATGTGCTTTCAGTATGGGTACCACTACTTGAGTTGTCCAGTCTTCTATTAGCATGTCATTCATCCATATTTGGTTAAAGATCTGTAACAGTTTTCTGAGTGCTATGTCTGGGAGATTTTCTGTCATCTGATAGTGCATATCGTCCTTACCGTGTGTGGAAGTTACGCTCGTTTTAATGCCATTCATCAGTTCTTCGTACGAAAACGGTACCACGAGCGGATGATTGTAATCCCGTTGCTCCGGGGGGCAATATGGCTGCTCGGCTGCGGAAGCTGGTGGGATTAAATTCACAAAGTCTTCAAGCCATGGGTCACTTAATGGCTAACGCATAGTGGAGTTCTTGTTTTTGAAAATTTTTAATTTCTTGCAAACATCAGCGATACTAACATTGTTATTTAAAGACTCACAGAAATTTTGGCAGCCTTCGAACTTACGCTACTATTTTCCGATATGCAATGAAGTTTTCTACATTTTGTTGTTTGCAGTACTATATGCAAGTTAGCGCTGTGCTATGGCTCTAGAGCACTCTGGTGTCCACCAGACTGGGGGCCGTTGCTTCAAAACGATGACTTCCTTTTTTCTTGGAATGTAAATTGTTGCAGCGACTTCAATAATTGAAATTTGCTGTTGGTAGGCCTCTTTCGGAGCTAACAAATTATTAAAAGATTGAAACCTCACCTGGTCTGTTGCAGTATACTTTGGCCAGTCAGCATCCTTTACTTTCCACCTGCTGTTTGGTTAGATAATTTCTACCGTATTTATAGGTAAGTCTATTGTGACTTCCAGAGGGAAAATGATCGGAGCCAGGAGGGTCTCGTTTGAGCGTCCAGTCCGTTACACGGTTGAAGTCAACAGAGCACAATGTCAAATCGGCGGCCGACTGTCGTCTGTTTGGGTTATGTATCATAGTAGGAGAACATTTTATGTAGCAGTGGCATCTCAGTCAGATAGTTTATCATATTTTTGCGTCAACAAAAGAAAAGATATATTTTTACACTAATTAACTGGACTCCGGGAATAAATAATTATAAAAGGCATTAACGCAATTTCATTTGAATTATTTCAATACGGGTATCAATATATCCTGCAATTAGTAATAGTATATGAAAAATTAACCGACGATTCCTTAACATTTTCGTGGATCAAACGAACTGAATTACGTCGTATTATCGCAGTGTGAAGGTACGATTTGCATTAATTACAGTGATTTTCCTTTGAGAATAGCTTTTATATAGTAATTAAAAGGGGTTTTCAGAGTCTTTTCAAATAACAGTATTGTCATTAAAGCAATAATTTGGATGACAAGTTACGTAATTGAAACTGTTACGTATATGTTGTGTGTAGGTTTCAAAGTAATAATACTGGTATGGTCCCTTCTGTTTACACGTTAACAGTGGTGTTAAGTGGTGTCATTCACTCTTCAAGTCATTGTCAATCGCTAGAGTGTAACATAGTTTTGGAATAATAGTTAAAGGCACCTCAGCTGAGCTAATTTCAGAAAGGTGGACTTTTTGCTGCGTACTGGACACTGTCAAAGTAATTGGATGCGATTGCGCATAGCGTACAAAAATTATTTTAATTTTGCTGAGTACATGTATGACAAATAAAAGCGAGACGAGTATCATTCTTTTAATATATTGAATAATATCACTACTTAGACAGAGTTAGAACTTACATTATTCTAACTAGAGAGATAACATTCTACGCAGAGCACACGACATCATATACGTACCCGTCTGAAATTTAACATAGTGCAATGAGCAGCTTTTACAGCTATATTGCACTGAAGCCACTACTTGACATACACTCTTACATAGAAAGGAGAGAGATCTCTCAATACATTTTATTTTTAGTGGACAGTGTGATCTTAGCAGAAATATTTTTAAACAGTAAACTGCCTTATCATCCATCTTGTTTGATGCATTGCACCAGGATGGTATATTTTCAGCCTTTTTCCAAAGTCCCCCTTTAAAAATAGTAGACCCATCATATTGAGTTCGAGGTAATTACCACGCATTACTGCTTCATCTAATCCACTTTCGTAAAGACTTAAAGTTTCCTTAATTTCTGACTCATTAAAAATCAAATCCGCGGTCTTTATGGCAGAATGAAATTTACTGAGATTGACACTTTCGCATTTTTCTCTCAAATGTTCAAGAACCGGGATATCAGACTGCTTGTTACACCATGCACTTTACACTCAAATACGCTTTTTAAAATAAGTTCATATTATGTGATGACAGAACTGGAAGTTCAACTATTCCCTTTCCAATTTGTAAGATGCATGCTGTATTTAGATGTCCCGTGTCTGAGGCAGTCCAGACGCCGCAGAGAATTTGTGTACTGTCTTCAATACCCCAATTCGTTAAATGCATTCCAAACAGTGTTCGCGTCGTCTTTACCAGAAACATTTCGTAATTTTTCAACGCTAATGAGCAGTTTACTGTCTCCAATTGTAACAAAGATTGGAAGTCTGTTATTTTTGGTCCTTGGTATTTAATGTTGCTATCTGTCTACTATCCCAATGAACAGTAATAAATGCAGAGATTTCATTCTTGAAAGCTGATTTTATTGTTTCAGCCCGTTCTCTTCTTCCGTCTCATTTTATGAATTATATTTATTAGTATAGAGCTCTTCAGTATCGTGTCAAGTGCCTCTGCTGTCATCTGAAGCATGTATAAAGAATCTCTTACGCTCGCCTAGTATCCATCCAATGAAGCCGCTAATTTGTCAGTGATAAAATCTTTAGTCTCTCACCTTGCAGCATTCTTCAGTGAACTACTCTCAGAAATACGTTCTAAAAACTCATCCTAACCAACGCGAATTTCATGTGAACTTCAAAATGCCGTACCTGATTCTTTGGGTGATGAAAAATACGTACGACGCGATAAGTAACTAATAAACAATGATTGCAATGTACGTTCACATACTGGTAAACAGACGTGACGTCAGCAAGACATCTGCAGACAATGCGAAAGATCATGTTAATCGAGCGTGTTCGAACTCGAGTCGGCACGGGGTACATATCTTTGGTAGCAACAAAATTTTGTACACAAATATTTTACACGCAGTCAAACAGTTTTGGAGGGTAAGCCCTCAAAAATATTGAAGTCGAAAAATATGAGACACCCTACTGTCTATTTCAGTAATGTGTTGTCTTTCCTCGTTACACAAGTGTTTTATTCACAGTTACTTTAGGTACTCGGTCATTTTTTAGTGTTTTAGCATGAGGTTTATGCCCAGTACTTCCTCATTTCGTATCTTATCAATCCAAATAATTTTCAGCAACCTTCTAGAGCACCACTCCTCATTAATTTATCCCTCAAATTAGGATCGATATTTGATACTAGTAGCCTTCTAGTGGTAAGGAATGCCTGTACCTGTGATAGTCTGCTTTTTATCTCCTCCTTTCTTCGTCTGTCATGTATTATGTCCCGTTCAATGTAGCAGAATTCCTTCGCTTTGTGTACTTCGCGATCCCTACTTCGGTGATAATTTTATCGCCAATATGATTTCCACTACCTCTCATTATTTTTGCCTCTTCCCAGTTAACTCTGACATTCTTTCACTCTAAATTCTAATCCAACTACTGAACCTTCGTTTTATTACTGTCATTGCTTCTTTGATGATTTGACTGAACTGTATGGACGAAGAAATGAATTTCCGTCTCATACATTTTTTCAGACAGAGCAGCTCGTTGTCTTCCATTATTATTTTGCCTTCTTGGTTCTTGTACATACTGTATGTTGGCCGTCCGTTCCTACAGCTAACAGCTACTTGCCTGAGAAATTTTAACGTCTTATACTACACCACTGACCATCAAGATTGCTGCACCAAGACGAAATGCAGATGACAAACGGGTATTCATTCGACAAATATATTATACTAGAACTGACATGTGATTATATTTTCACGCAATTTGGGTGCATAGATCCTGAGAAATCAGTACCCAGAACTACCATCTCTGGCCGTAATAACGGCCTTGATATGCCTGGGCATTGAGTCAAACAGAGCTTCGATAGCGTGTACAGGTACAGCTGCCCATGCAGCTTCAACACGATACCACAGTTCATCTAGAGTAGTGACTGGCGTATTGTGACGAGGAGCTAGTTGCTCGGTCATCATTGACCAGACGTTTTCAAGTGGTGAGAATGTGCTGGCCAGGGCAGCAGTAGAACATTTCCTGTATCCAGAAAGGCCCGTACACGACCTGCAATATGTGGTCGTGCATTATCATACTGAAATGTAGGGGTTCGCAGGGATCGAATTATGGGTAGAGCCACGGGTCGTAACACATCTGAAATGTAGCGTCCACTGTTCAAAGTGCCGTCAATGGGAACAAGATGTGACTAAGAGGTGTAACCAATGGCACCCCATACCATCACGCCGGGTAATACGCCAGTATGGAGATGACGAATACGCGCTTCCAATGTGCGTTCACCACGATGTCACCAAACACGGATGCGACCATCATGAGGCTGTAAACAGAACTTAGATTCATCCGAAAAAATGACGTTTTGCCATTCGTGCACCCAGGTTCGTCTTTGAATACACCATCGCAGGCGCTCCTGTCTGTGTTGCAGCGTCGAGGGTAACCGCAGCCATGGTCTCCGAGCTGATAGTCCATGCTGCTGCAAACGTCGTCGAACTGATCGAGCAGCTGGTTGTTGTCTTGCAAACGTCCCCAGCTGTTGACTCATGGATCGAGACGTGGCTGCACGATCCGTTACAGCCATGCGGATAAGATGCCTGTCATCTCGACTGCTAGTGATACGAGGCCGTTGGGATCCAGCAAGGCGTTCCGTATTAACCTCCAGAACCCACCGATTCCATGTTCTGCTAATAGTCATTGGATCTCGACCAACACGAGCAGCAATGTCGCGATACGATAAACCGCAATCGCGATAGGTTACAATCCGACCTTTATCAAAGTCGGAAACGTGATGGTACGCATTTCTCCTCCTTACACGAGGCATCACAATAACGTTTCACCAGGCAACGTTGGTCAACTGCGGTTTGTGTATGAGAAATCGGTTAGAAACTTTCCTCATGTCAGCACGTTGTAGGTGTTGCCACCGGCGTCAACCATGTGTGAATGCTCTGAAAAGCTAATCATTTGCATATCACAGAATCCTCTTCGTGTCGGTTAAATTTCACGTCTGTAGCACGTCATCTTCGTGGTGTAGCAATTTTAATGGCCAGTAGTGTACTTGACATTGAAACTTCCTGGCAGATTGTCGATCGCTTTTTCTTTGTCCACAAATCCCATGAATGTATCATGAGATTTCTTAAGTCTTGGTTTTGTTACAAAGAGGATGTGAGAACTGTCTTTGAGGCGTCTCAATCTTTCCTGAAGCCAAACTGATTGTCGTCTAACAGATCCTTAATTTTCTACTTCATTCTTTTTTTATGCTAGTCTTCTCACCAACTTGGAAGCGTTATGTGTTAATCTCATTGTGTGATGGTCCTCTCGCGTTTGTTTGCCATTGCTAGCTTCGTGACTGAGTGAATGATATTTTTACCAAAGTCTACTGTATGTCTCTGGACTCAAATATTCTACAAATCAACTTCATTTATCGTTCGGTTGATTGCTTCTTCAATGATTTTAAATATTCCGAAGCACAGTTGTCCATATCCTTTTCCTTACTTGATCTCAGGTCTTCCAAATATCTGTTAAACTCTGACTCTATTACCGAATATCTTATTTTTTCCATGTTGACTCCTATTATTCTTTGATTTGATCCATAATGGAACACGACATCAGGCAATTACTCTCGGGCGCAGAGGCCTCCGATGTACTCTTTCCATATGTTTACATTATCCTCTGCGTTTAATAGTGAAATTCCTCCTGTCCTCTCAACATGGACCCTTCCTTTTAATATCATCGAAGGTTGTTTTACCTTTTCTGTGTGCTTTACCAATCCATCTCACAACCTTTTCTTTTTCGCTTTCTTCTCGTTTTTTCTGCAACCTACGGGCATTCGCATCTCTAAATTTCCTGTTTATTTCTTTCCTAACTAACTTACGGTGCTGTATTCGTGTCTTTTCTTGAACATTTTTGAACTTCCTTCTTACTTCGGTCAGTTGAGTATTTCTTCCGTTAACCAACACCTCCTTGTGCTTATATCTATCCAACTTCAGTGATTTCCGTATTTAGAAAGATTCATTCCTATTTACCTGAGCCGCGTACTTTGGTATACCATTCTCTAGTTTGAGTCTTTATAGCAATTTTCTTAAACTTCAGTCAATTCTTCGCATTACTAAATTTTAACACGAGTCTTTATTCGCTTCTGAGTGCGCGTAAGAGTCCAATATATGTTTTCAGAAGCTCTGTTTGACCCTGATATAATCGAGCTGTAATCTCCCGGTGTCTCCAGGCCGTTTCCAAGTATACCTCATGTTTGAACAGTGTTTGGGTATCGCTTGCTGAAATTTAATGGAGAGCTCAATTTTTCTCCTCTTACGCTGATACTAGCGAGTCCATATTCCCTCTTAACTCTATTCTGCTATTCCTTTCCTAGCATAGCGTTTCAATACCACATGATTTTAATCTCTCTTTACATACTCTGTTATCCATTTACTGTCCTAATAGGTTTTCTCTGTCTCTCTATTTGTTGCTTATAACGTCGGCATATACAGGGTGGCCCACTTTAACGTTTCAGTGCAAAAATCTCTGGAACAAAAGTAAATATTGAAAAAGAATTTCACTGTTTTGATATAAGACAGCGGCTCATGAAAATAAATACTTTGAGACATTCTAAGACGTAAGTAAATACTAGTTTCAATACAAACTTAGGTTTTTTATGGACACAGTATTACTTGTTATACAATCGAGATACGTCAATTACATCCCGAGAAACTGCAAAGAGGAGTTGACGCGTGAAATAAACGAAATGCGGCGCTGTTGCAGCTCCCGATGTGAAGCGTGATGTCCACATATCAATGTTTGTGGCAGGAAACCCTATTAATAAACTGGCTCAAATGTCTCTGAGCACTATGGGACTTAACATCTGACGTCAACAGTCCCCTAGAAGTTAGAACTAGTTAAACCTAACTAACCTAAGGACATCACACACATCCATGCCCGAGGCAAGACTCGAACCTGCGACAGAAGCGGTCGCGCGGTTTCAGACTGAAGCGCCTACAACCGCTCGGCCACAACGGCCGGCCCCTATTATTACTTTCTGCCATAGTGACAATAGTGAAAGTAAGAGTACTTAATGTTAATCACATCGCGCTTATGAGGTTCACGCTCGCATCTCGAGATGTACAATAGCAGCATGTTTCATTTATTTCAAGGATCAACTTCGCTTTGCAGTTCCTCGGGATGTAATTGACGTATTGAGACTCAACCAACGCTAATTTTTTTTGTGATTTTTCATGTTGTTGACAAGGCAAGAAATAATACGTTGTGTACATTTAAAAAAAGCATAAGTTCGTGATGAAAATAATATTTGCCTACGTTTCAGAATGTCTCATAATACTTATTTTCAAGAGCCCCTGTGTTAATTCATACTAGTGAAAATCTTTTCTCAATATCTATTTTCATTCCAGAGATATTTGCGCTGAAATGTTTAAGTGAGCCACCTGTGAAACTGATTTATTGTTGCTGCTTGCGTTGGTTTGCTGTCGATTCTGAAGATATTACCCTAATTTCGTCTGACCAGAAATCCTTATTTCCACTTCACTTCACTGACCCCAAATATATCTACATTATGCCTTTGAATTTTCCTTTTTAAGCTTTGTAGCTTTGTTTTCACATTCAGGCTATTGATATTCCACGCTCAGAATCTCATGATGTTACCCTTTTCTTGTTTATTGAATCTTTTTGTGATGGTTTCTTCCCTTTTGACAATCCGTTCCCGGAGATTTGAATGGCGAAATACTCTGAGGTCCTTTGCCTATGGAGTGATTACCATGACGTTTTTCAGTTAAAGGCCACTTATGTTGTGGACAGACATTAGATATCTTTATTGCAGTGGTTTATAGCCTTTTCTATCCTCATACCGTTGATCATTGCTGATTCTTCTGTCTTTTAAGGACATTCGAAACTCGCATTCGGGATGACGTGGGCTCAAATCCGGGTCTGACCATCCCGATTTAGGTATTCCGTGATTTCCCTAAATCGCTCAAGGCACATGCCGGGATGGTTGAAAGGTGGCTACACTGTGCCACTGCGCCAGAGAGTGCGCCAAAGAGTACTATTAAGCCGCCTCCACAGTGCTTGTTATGAGATTGTAGAAGTCAGTGGTTGTCGAGAGTTCATAGCAGTCAGTGCTAGTAGAGAGCACAGTGTGTGTTAAGAGCTCGTGATTGTCGTGAAGTCGGAGTGAGATGTGGTAGTAAAGAGTGTTGCTCCTTGTTTTATGCAGTTATTTGATGGGAGAGATAGCAGATGTTATTGTAATGAGTGCATTTCGTCAATATATATGAAGGTAAAATTTATAATGTTTTTTTTTATTAATTGTCTATCTGAAATAATGTGTCACTACAGGTTCAGTCAACAAAGCATCTGGCTTGTGTTCTTGGATTAGAGTGGAATTCTGGTTTTCTTGCGTAATTATAGTTTTCTAATTTTCTTTTGTCACGTCTGTATAGTTGGTATTTAAAAATTCTTGTCTTGTTGGAAAAGAACCGTGCCAGATGCATACGTTGAGTCACACTCCCACATACAGAACAGTTACATTTGTGCTTGGATTTTGTAGGTTTTTTAGTTGCTGGGGACTTAATTAATTAACTGTGTTTACGAAAATTTTCTTACATTGTTTGTTGCAGTCAGATAGCGTAATAATACTAGTCAGGGCCAACCGATTACGAGACTGCGTAATCGGACAGACATACAGCTACCTAAAAATCATTTTCTATCATAATATTTAAATAAGCCCCCATGCACGTGGCGACCCTGCCAGGATCGTCCCTTGGATTCTTCTGATTGTGAAAATTGTAGACTGTAGTATTGTTGTAGTAATTTGTAGTTAGTAATTGTAGTCTATTTTGCATGTGTAGATTTGGTAATTGTCATTCTTCTAATGGTATTTTTTCTCAGAATTAAATTTGTTGTCTTGTCAACGGGTTTGACAATTTAGTGCAATTATTTCAATTGTTCGATTGATCGTGTTTGAGGGAGTCATTGCATTTGAATGGTATTGTTGAGATAAAGAGTCACCGTGTGTAATTTTCGTACAGTGACGAATTCTTTGTATGTTTTGCAAATGATTACGCGATCTATGAAAAAGGCAAAAATGATGGATAGTGAGAATGACGAAATTGTTAACATGGCGAATTCGCCAACAGAGGAAAACAGTATGATGGATAATGAAGTGGAAAACAATGTAATAAGTCGGGAAAATAGTCCGGAACCATTTCAAAATTTTTCTCAATCAGAAAATTCACAGAATACGAGAGTAACGATAGAAGATTCTGGAATAGTATCCAACACAGATAGCTTTACAGCTATTACGAAGGAAACTGGTTTTGCGGGAAATGTTAGGCGCGAAAAGAATTGCGAACCGGCTACTATGGAGCAGTTGATGGGTGCAATATTAAATTTGGGATCTGAATTAAAAACAGTGGCAACACGTTTAGAAACAGAGATGGGAACAATTAAAACTGATATGGGAACAATGGGAACACGGTTGGGATCTGAAATAAAAACAGATAGGGGAATAATGGAGCAGTTTCGATCTGAATTAAAAACAGAGATTGGAACAATTAGAACTGAGATGGGAACAATGGAAACACGGATGGGAACAATGGAAACTCGGATAGATTCACGAATAGGAACATGTTTCAAAAATATGAAAGATGAATTAAAGAAAGAAATCAGAGAAGAAGTGCAACCAATTTTGAATGCTCACAATAATAGATTAATTGCAGTAGAAATCAGACAAAGGGAACAGGATAGAGAACAGGAAGAAAGAGATCGCGTGATAGTACAGAAATTTTCAGAATTAAATTTACAACGTGCACACGATAAGGAAGAAATAATTGAAAGAATCGAGGAATCCGTACCAAATGACAGAATAAATAACTTAACGCAACAGTGTGAACAGTTAACTACTAAATGTGACAATACCGAAACCCGAGTCGCGACACTTACGGAAGACGTAAATAAACAGAAAGAACAATTAGGTGACTTATCGGAAAGAGTTGAGGAAATTTCAGATAAACTGACAAATCTTAGTTTACATGGGGACAGAGATTCGGATGATACAGCTCCATTGCCATTTGCAGAAACCGAAGAATACCAGAACATAAATAAGCATGTTGAAAATCAGGGAAAATTTAATGAACGCGTGAAAAAGGAATTTGAGGCATTACGGAAGCAAGTCAAACAAATTGAAGGCGAAATAGTAGGAAAAGACAGTAGAAGAAATTTAGAATCACAGGTAGCAGAGGGGTTTGAAGAAAATAATTTGTTTCATTTACGGGATGCAACAAGAGAGCGCCAGGCGCGCGAACTTTACAATAATCGACATTCGGACTGGGACAGACGCGGTAGGTCTTTGTCGCCACGAGGCGAAAACTTTGATTATAAACACTTTTTGACTGTCCGGAAATTTAAGATCTTCCGCAATTCTAAGAATGACATACATCCATGTGCATGGCTAGATCAATTTATGTACGCACTTCCACCAAATTGGCCACTAAGTCACAAACTAGAATTCATGTGTGGATATTTAGAAAACGAACCGGCGACGCGGATGCGCGCACTCATTAGAGATTGCAATAATTTAAATGATTTTTATCATGCATTTCTATCGGCATATTGGTCCGAAAACACGCAAGACAGAGTCAAACACAGTCTTATTATGCAGCGTAATTTCAAACAGTCTGAGTTCCGCACGCCGGCAGAGTACTTTGAAGACATGATTCGAAAGAATCAGTTCCTGTCCAACCCTTATAGCCCGACTGAATTAATTCGCATTTGTTTAACTAAGTTGCCACAATCTATAAGACAAATTGCTTTGGCCGGAAGATGTAAAGACGACATTGAGACTTTTAAGACTTTGCTACAATAACTCGAGTACGACAATGACGACGGGACTACCTGTAATTTTTTCAGTAACAGTAATTATGATAGATTTTCAGAGAAAAGGGACAGTGATCGGAAAGGGCGTTATATGGGTAACTTTGAGAATGACAGACGTAACAGACAGGACAATAGATACCAGCCTTATGACAATAACAGACGTTCTAACAGAAATTACACAGACAATAGCGGTAATTCGTACCGGAATGATCAATCATACGGAAACAGTAATCGGTATCATCAGGACAGAAATCATTCATACAGTAATAGAAATTCTTACTACAGAAATAGTCAGGGTAGTAGATACAACAATAATTTCAGAAATGACAGTCGAAATTACACAAGAAGTAGTTATGCAGACAGACAGGAAAACAGAAATTTTAATAACAGACACAACCAAGAATTTGTATCTAACAGACAGGAGGGACCTAATTGGCATCCTCCACGTGACAGAATTTCAGAGAGACAAGTGCAAATCGTAGAAATGGATCCGCGAAATGACGCGAATACTCAAAGACGTGACGCAAACAATCGACAATGACTTGCAGCTTCGGCTTCTGGCAGCAATATAGACGGTTCAGAAAGTAATGACACTACGACTTTACACTACGTACGCCTGGAAGACATGAGAGACATTTTGTTAGATGAAAAGGAAAATAATGTAGACGCATTTTTACATCCTGTTATTGAAGTATGTGTGGGTAAGAATAAGTTCACTGCAGTTTTAGATTCTGGGAGCCCATTGAATGTCATTAGTGAATCAGTTTTTCGTATATGTGAAAGAACTATTGCCTGTCCTGTGTTACCTATTTCTAAAACTACAATTCGAGGTGCGATTTCTGGAAAAAGTGTGGAGGTCAAACAACAGACCAATTTAAATTTCATTTGTCAAGAATACGAATTTTCTGCTAATTTTATTATTGTTCCATTACTCAGTACACAAATTATATTAGGTATGGAGTTTCTTAACGCACATAAGGCAATTTTGAACTTTAAAGAAGGAAGTGTAAATTTGACTGTTGCTGGGATGCCGAAATGTTTAAAATTTTTCGAGTGTTTAACAAGATCTGAGTCAGATACAAAATGTTTAAGGTTTCTTACTTCTGATGTTTTCGTTGAGCATTATGACGACAATGTGTTTATTCATGATAATGACAATAGATACAGAGACGCGATGGATGAGATAATTAATAGCGAAGAGTTAATTAAAGAGAAGGTTAAGAAAGCTGAAGTGCCAGATGACGTTGCAAGAGAAGAGCTGCACCACATTTTAACTTCACATGCTACAGTGTTTAGTCATCACACAGGAACTATACAAGGCTTACAATATTTATTTAAAGTAAAAGAACACACACCATTTCGCGGGAAAACGTACGCTATTCCTTTGGCTTACAGAGACAAGGTTAAGAATGAACTTCAGTACATGTTAGATCAGGGCATTATTGAGCCTGCAGTCAGTCCTTATACTAGCCCATTACACGTTGTTCTTAAAAAGGATGGATCAATTCGTCTGGTTCTGGATTCCAGACAGATAAACAATATCATTATTCCTGAAACTGACCGCCCACAAAATTTAGATGAACTTCTTCAACATTTCCATGGAATTAAAGTTTTGTCCACGATTGACATGCGCGCAAGTTTTTGGCAAATAGAACTCCACCCTGATTGTAGAAAATATACTGCCTTTTTAGCTTTTGGTAACTGTTACCAATTTCGGAAATTACCGTTTGGACTTACTGTATCTTCAGCAGCATTCATTCGTAGCTTAAATGAAATTTTACCTGTTCATCTTCGTGACAATATTACTTCTTATGTTGACGACATTCTTATTGCTAAACGTTCTTGGAGTGAGCACAACAAAATTTTGGACTCATTATTACGTATCTTTGCAAAAGCTGGCATGACAGTGAACTTGGAAAAATCTGAATTTGGTCGTTCTCAGGTGAAATTTCTCGGCCACATTATTTCTACAGAAGGTATTCTCCCTGATCCAGAGAAATTAGATGCTATTCGTAATTATGCTGTTCCTACTACAAAACGTGATGTTCGTAGTTTCCTTGGTGTCTGTAATTTTCTTCGACGCTTTGTTAAATTGGACGATTTGGCCACACCTCGTTTATGTGAACTATCCGGAAAGAAATCTAATTGGTGTTGGGATGAGGAAGCTCAGTCAGAATTTGAACAGCTTCGTGATGCTTTAGTTGCTGCTCCACTTCTTTCACATCCGGATTTATCTAAAGAATTTTGTTTGGCGACGGACTCATCATACAAGGGCCTAGGTGCACATTTATTTCAAGAGATAGAAGAAAACGGCGTTGTAGTCCAGAAAACTATTGCATTTGGAAGTCGTGTTCTTTCTAAATCAGAAAAGAATTATTCGATTACGGAACTTGAAGCTTTGGCTGTTGTTTGGGCTTTTACAAAATTTCGGACATTTTTGTTTGGCAGACATACTAAGGTTTACACCGATCATCGAGCTCTGGAATTTCTTATGTCAACAAAATTAACTCACGGCAGATTGTCACGATGGGCGTTGTACCTACAGGAATTTGACTTTAGTATTGTTTACATACAGGGTTCTTCTAATATTGTTGCCGATGCTTTATCACGTGCACCTATGGGTTTGAAACAAAGTGCTGAAGAGGACTGCAAGGAAAACAATTATTGTTTGATGTATATTCAAGGTGTTGCGTTTGAGAACTTTATTTCGTCTTCGCTCCAGGACATCGCTAAGGAGCAAAATAAGGATCCAATCTGGAAGGACATTAAGGAGAAGTGGAGGAGAAAGGAAAGCGTAGCGATTAGACAGCATTATTTAGTTCGCAATGACATTCTTTTTAAACGAAGATCGGTCGACAACTCCGTCTGGTTAGTTTGTATTCCTGATGAGTGGGTCAATAAATTGATTTGGTATACGCATCTCAGTTATGCACACTTTGGTCCCCAAAAATGCTTTCACAAATTACGAGAAAATTGTTACTTCAGTAATATGGAAAAACGTATTCGATCTGTTCTTGCCAAATGTAAACTATGTCAAATGGCTAAGCCTCCAACGATTTCTCACAGAGCACCGTTGTTTCCCATCATTCCAGCGAAATTAAAGGAGATGGCTGCAGTCGATTTGTTCGGTCCAGTGGTTCGTTCTACTAATGGTTTTGCGTACATTTTCGTAGCAGTGGAGTTGACGTCAAAATATGTGTGTTTTACACCTTTACGCAAAGCAACAGCTCGTTCAGTATCTAACGCTTTCATCAAACATTTTCTTAAAGAAGTTGGTCATGTTGATAAGGTTATATCAGATAATGGATCACAGTTTCGTTCTAAAATTTGGCTTCGTACTCTACACCGTCGTAAAATTAAACCAATCTTCATTTCACTTTTTCACCCTCAATCTAACGCTTCAGAGAGATGGATGAAGGAAATCAATAAATTGTGCCGTCTTTATTGTCATCAGAATCACAGAACTTGGGATCAGTATCTTCATATTTTTCAAAATATTCTGAATGAACTTCCTAATGATTCAACTTCTTTACCGCCTATACTGACATTAAAAAATAAAGTACCAACAAATCGCATATCTGAAATCATTCCTTTTCCGCCTTCACGGAAACTGCGGCATTCTGAAGTTGTGAACATGGCTCTGCAAAATATTGCATCTGCGGCTGCTAGAAGAAAGAAATCGGCGAAGCGTCCTGGTCGTTTAAAAACTCTTTCAGTTGGTCAAAAGGTATTAATTAAGTCCCACCGTTTGTCTCATAAAGGAAAAGGCTTGTGTCGCAAATTTTTTCTGCTTTATAACGGTCCATATAGAATTCGAAAAATTATTCATGATAACACTGTTGAAGTAGAAACTCTTAAATCTCGGCGCTCTAAAGGAATACATCATATATCTAACGTAAAAATTTTTGTGGAATGACATACTTTGGAGAACTAACAGCCACATGTAAACACGGAGAATGCAAGAGTACCGCGCTGTGTTTTGGCGGCGGCACATACTCAAAGCAACAGTGAAGTCTGCGCGCCGCACAAGGCAGTCGTTGACCGCGAACAATAGCTTCCTACGTCACGCGCCCACAGCTGATCGAGCGCTCAGTGCGAATGCACTGACAGCCGTAAACAAACACACAGTCTAATTTCTCCGACTAAATTCTGTATAAAGCTATAAGAACTTGTTGAATTGTGTTATTAACATTCAGTATTTTGCAGGATACGGTTGTATAAAATATTTAAGACCTTCAGGTAAATTCTGTGCGTGTCCGACGTTAAGACGACCTGCTATTGAGAAATTTTCAGGAAGAATGTAATTTCGAAGAAGAAACTAATAAACTAAAAAAGGGTAACTATTCATTGAGTTCATTTACAGGTAACCTATTTCCACTTAGGTACGTACTTTAGACGTAATTTGCTGCTCGCGATTACGTGATTCATACTTTGTGCTAAATTTCATGTTCTATGAATTTACGTGTGAAGCGACGTGCTTGTATACATTTACTGATTTTGACAATTATTGATTAATGAACTGGGTTGTGACTTGTATATATTATGCATCGCTTAGCCGCTATGCTTTTTCACTGATGTCATATTTTCTTATTATGTGTCTGTTGTGCTTATTTATTTAAATTGTAATGGTAACCTGATTTATTGTGCTGATGTGTTTAGGTATGTAAGTTATACTTTGTGATTTATCTGCTTGCGCCTCCATGTTTACTTATTAAGATTACATATGAACATTTATTTGCTTATGCTGATATGATGCTAATGACCTGTTTATTACGTAAGATATATGTTTGCTGCTTTTTGTATGGATTACATATTTACACATTTCTGTTTTGTTGCCATAACTGCTCTTTAATTTGGTGTATAGCAATGCTGATGTACTGTGTATAAACATAGAGTTTAGGTTACACTGTGGTATTAATTATAGATTGTTCGCTTGGCAAAGCCTCGTTGTAGGAATTGTGCTGCATCCACTAGTTGACATTCTGTTCTCTACTGGTGTATTTACTCGCTATTGTTTGTTTTGCTTACGCTCAGTGCCTTATATTTTAAGATAAGAAAATTAACTGCTATAATTCGACGAACGACATTAGTACAAGAAAGTCATAGAAGTCACATGAGCTGAGGTTTTATGGAAGCTGTATAAATTTATGCTAATAGGAAGGAAGCTAACGACATGACATACCAATACTAGGTTTAGACCATTAACAGTTATTACACTGCATTTTTCGTGAGCAATTGAAATAGGAAGTGACACTTGACACAAGAAATACTCCACATGTTTGCTTCTGTCTGCTATGATTCTTGAAGTGGTGTACACACTGTGAAACATTATGATTATTCACACTCCGTTATCGTACTTAATTACTGAGAGTTATTCGAACTAAGTCTGTTAGAGGTCAGGTATGCATTTCTTTTATTTAATGATGGACAAGGAACCAAAATGTATCTTATAATTTATAATGAGTAGAAGATTGGGTCAGATGGATTACACAGAGTTTGTGTGTGGACACTGTGTCTTCGAATTGTATGGGATGCTGAATTGAGGTTTGCATTAGGATTTTATCTGTACTTGTTCGAGGAGACTGACTAGAGGAAAGAGTTGTTATGGAAGTGAAATGATATTGGTGCTGAGGTTTATATTTATCGACGTATTATTATAGGTATTGAGAGTATATGAAGTTGTTTGTGGACAAGAGGTAAGGTAAATGATGTTGATGATAAGAGTTATATGTATCGACGTATTGAAGAAGTATTAGTGACGTATTGAGATTATGTGATGCTGATGATTATCGAAGTTTTGGTGTATAAGAGGTAAAGTAAGTGAGGAGCATATTTTTTTTGGTTGGTCTTATGGAACAAGGAGGATGAAGAGAGCAGACTAGAACACTAAAATAGAAGGAAGATGGTCTATACACACACTTTGTTAAATAACTAAGCAGTATATACTTTTTTTTGGAGAGAGGAAGTAATTGCATATCTTGGCTCACTG
Source organism: Schistocerca piceifrons (assembly GCF_021461385.2). Lineage (NCBI taxonomy): Eukaryota > Metazoa > Arthropoda > Insecta > Orthoptera > Acrididae > Schistocerca > Schistocerca piceifrons. Next base: position 664,493,812 of record NC_060138.1, read on the forward strand.
ACAGTTGTTCAACAACAGTACATTTTGATCTGGCTTGGCAAACATTGGTCTTGACATGATGACTATGACGTTGACTAACTATTATTGACTATTATACATTGCTGCCAGTACTACTTGATACACATGATGAACATCAGATTTAGACAGAATTTCATTTACACAATTAACACTATTCAATTACACAGTAGTATTTAATGTGGATGAGAGATGCGTGAGTGTGTTTTGTGTGTTTTCCTTTCCTAATCCTACCCACCTATCTCCTAAATATTATTTTATTTGTTGGTAGTGGCTTGCACTGACACCCATGAATATTATAGGTTTACTGATATTTGTGTATTGTAATAGTTAATAGGACAATTATCTGATATCATTTGTGTGTTTGTTATGATTTGTATGTTACTGTAAAAGCATTTGTATGTGCATTCAAACTATTGTTCATGCCTGAACTGTCTGATTAGTGAAGATAAATCTTCTGAACTGTTACCTGCACTTTTCAACATGATGTGTGACATTTGGTCGTGTTTAATTTCTGCTGATGAACTGTGTGATCAGTGATTGAAAAAAAAAAAAAATTATGGACTGTTACCTGTACCTTTCCTTCATGATTGGTGCCACTAGGACATGTTTAATTGGTGCTCATAAACTTTGATGAACAGTGTGAACAGTGCTGGTGAGTTTGATGGAACTGCTTCTGCTGAGAGATGTGACTTTTTGCTGTCTGCACCTACTCAATATTGCTGGGTGCCACTGATAGACTGCGTCTACTGAAGAGATGTCCCCTGTTGCTGTGTGCACCTGATCAACATTGCTGATGCAACTGATGGACTGCTTCTACTGAAATGATGTCACTTGTTGGTGTCTGCACCTACTCAACGTTGCTGGGCGCAACTGATGGACTGCTTCTGCTAAAATGGTGTCACTTGTTGGTGTCTGCACCTGCTCAACATTGCTGGGTGCCACAGATGGAGCTGCTTCTGCTGAAATGATGTCACTTGTTGGTGTCTGCACCTGCTCAGCATTGCTGGGTGCAACTGATGGACTGCTTCTACTGAAATGATGTCACTTGTTGGTGTCTGCACCTGCTCTCAACATTGCTGGGTGCAACTGATAGACTGTTTCTGCTGAAATGATGTCACTTGTTGGTGTCTGCACCTGCTCAACATTGCTGGGTGCAACTGATGGACTGCTTCTACTGAAATGATGTCACTTGTTGGTGTCTGCACCTGCTTAACATTGCTGGGTGCCACTGATGAACTGCTTCTACTGAATTAATGTGACTTGTTGCTGGGTGTACCTGCTAAACTTTACTGGGTGCAACTGATGGACTGCTTCTACTGAAAAGATGTCACCTGTTAGTATCTTTTTTTTTGTATAAACTAATCATTGAAAGCATTTTATGTGAACATTTGCATAAACTGATTTTTTGTATATTGTAAACTATTATGTAAAGTCACATGTATGAAAAGAAGTTGTATTGCTTACTGTATTTCATACATTAGGTTAGTGAAAGGTCAGTGCAAAGCCAAAATTTTTAACTAATTATGTGATGTTTAGGTATTAATATTATCTTTTATTTTTGTCTGTATTTTTGTGAACGAATTTGGTGGTATTTTCACCACCAATGCTGGCAAAAATACCATCAAATTCTGGCCTGTGGAGGAGGGGCATATGAAAGGTGGCTACACTGTGCCACTGCGCCAGAGAGTGCGCCAAAGAGTACTATTAAGCCGCCTCCACAGTGCTTGTTATGAGATTGTAGAAGTCAGTGGTTGTCGAGAGTTCATAGCAGTCAGTGCTAGTAGAGAGCACAGTGTGTGTTAAGAGCTCGTGATTGTCGTGAAGTCGGAGTGAGATGTGGTAGTAAAGAGTGTTGCTCCTTGTTTTATGCAGTTATTTGATGGGAGAGGTAGCAGATGTTATTGTAATGAGTGCATTTCGTCAATATATATGAAGGTAAAATTTATAATGTTTTTTTTTATTAATTGTCTATCTGAAATAATGTGTCACTACAGGTTCAGTCAACAAAGCATCTGGCTTGTGTTCTTGGATTAGAGTGGAATTCTGGTTTTCTTGCGTAATTATAGTTTTCTAATTTTCTTTTGTCACGTCTGTATAGTTGGTATTTAAAAATTCTTGTCTTGTTGGAAAAGAACCGTGCCAGATGCATACGTTGAGTCACACTCCCACATACAGAACAGTTACATTTGTGCTTGGATTTTGTAGGTTTTTTAGTTGCTGGGGACTTAATTAATTAACTGTGTTTACGAAAATTTTCTTACATTGTTTGTTGCAGTCAGATAGCGTAATAATACTAGTCAGGGCCAACCGATTACGAGACTGCGTAATCGGACAGACATACAGCTACCTAAAAATCATTTTCTATCATAATATTTAAATAAGCCCCCATGCATGGTGCCTTTGAACAGGTACGCCGGTTCCTTTCCCTCTTCCCCATATTTGGAACATTCCGAGGGTGTGCTCTAATGGCCTCGATGACTGCGGGACGTTAAACCGTAATCTTCCTTCCTTCCTTCTTTTATGGGCAGTTTTTCATCCCAAGAGGAAGAGCATGCGCTGAGCCTCTTTCCGCTACTCTGCCATTTCAGTGTTATTCCGAACACGATGCACGGTTCCTTTGGATATGCTCACTGTCCAAAGGGACAGGTACAGCGGCGAGTACAGCCGTTATGAAATACATTAAATGTATTTGCTATTGCGAATATGGGCAACCATCAGCTGCAGAATGGAACAATGACAATGAAAATTTGTGTGGACTGGGACTCGAAGCAGAATTTCCAGCTCATCGCTAGTGGTCGCCTTACCATTTGGCTATCCGTGGACGACTCACGCACAGACTCACGGTTGACGACATATGGAAGTTTAGGACTGGCAGTGAGTCGTGCACGGATAGCCAAATGGTACGGTCCGGCTTTCGCAGCCGTGCAGCGCGGACGTACTGTCGTTTCCGACCGCGGAGCGCTCGCTGTTGTATACTTTCAGCAGCAGTCAACTATGTGTACTGAAACCATGGCCAACCGTTTTCGAAAATCAACACTACAATTCACCGTCTGCAATGAGTTCACCTGACCAAAGGCCTAAGAACTGGAATACTTCCTACGCGATGTAGCTAAGATCCCAGCTTCCGACATTTTGGGCATCCATTTGTCCATATTAAGCAGTATGGCGTACGTCAAAGTCGTCAGCGGCGTGGTGTGCGAAAGAATACTTCGTGACACCGAACATGGACTACGCTTTCGTCACGCCGACGGAAATGCCGGTGTGGTCATTGACGACCACGCAGACTTGGGAATGCGCACCACACGAGTTTTCGAACTACCGTTCGAGCTCTTGGCGGAAGACGTTATCGCGGCTTTCCTCTGCTATAGCACTGTACATTGCCGCACTGCCGAACGCTGGGCGCAGTTCCAAACGTACCCCATTATTAACGGTGTACGACACATCACCATCGATCCCGTTTGCCACGTGCTATTTCACCTGCAAATCGGTGGGTGCGGCGCGGTCTTGATATACGACGGCCAACCCAAGACCTGTTCCGGGTGCGGCAAAGAAGGCCACCACAAGTCTGAGTGTCTTCAGCGACCAATCACCCAACTGCCAGCCACTACCGTAAAGCCTCCGACTCCGACGACGGTTTCATCGATCACCTACGCATCGGCGCTCTCTTCTCCTCCCACCGGCCCCAGTCCATCGGACCATGTACCGGTGACCCTTCGAGCTGCTACGGATATCGCCGGAGTCGACGGGTCACGCTCACAGCCTGACGCTACTCCTCGCCATTAGTAACACCGACGACTGCCGATCCCCTCCCGGCCGATGATATGGACGTGTCTTCACTTATCGTTCCCGTGATGGCCTGCCTCCCAGACCGCCACGACTCCCTCCCGTCTTCCGACACAGAGGGACGAACACGCAGACAATGTTCCCCCAAAAGCCGCACGAGGAGGCGCCGTACTCTCTCAGAGCGAGACAGTTCAATTTTCCCTGAAACTCCAGAGGCCGTCCGGCTCGACGGTGCCTCAGAGAACCCGCACAACGACAAGAATGACGACAACGCGACGCCGGCTCTGGCTGTGCCGGTGCCTACTCTTCCGGCTCGCCCAGGCGCACCTGTACCAATGGACTCCACTGTTGTGACTGCCGCCGAGACGTCCTCCATCCCTGCGGACAAGGTGAAACATGCGAACGCCACAACGACAGCTCCCTCGATGGCGTGGAGTCCATCGGACTTCTGCCTAGTTTGATGCGGTCCGGCACGAATTCCTCTCCTGTGTTAACCTCTTTACCTCTTAATCTCAGAGTAGCACTTGCAACCTACATCCTCTGTTATTTGCTGGATGTATTCCACGTATTCCAATCTCTGTCTACCTCTACAGTTTTTGCCTTCTACAGCTCCCTCCAGTACAATGGAAGTCATTCCCTCATGTCTTAACAGATGTCCTATCATCTTGTCCATTCTCCTTAACAGTGTTTTCCACATACCTCTCCGATTCTCCACAGAACCTCCTCATTCCTTACCTTATCAGTCCACCCAATTTTCAACATTCGTCTGTAGCACTACATCTCAAATGCTTCGATCATCTTCTGTTCTGGTTTTCCCACAGCCCATGTTTCACTACCACACAATGCTGTACTCCAGACGTACATTCTAAGAAATGTTTTCCTCAAATTCAGGTCGATATTTGATATTAGTGGACTTCTCTTGGCCAGGAATGCCCTTTTAGCCATTCCTAGTCTGCTTTTGATGTCCTCCGTGCTCCGTCCGTTACTGCCTGGGTAGCAGAATTTGTTAACTTCATCTACTTCGTGACCATCGATCCTGATATTAAGTTTCTCGCTGTTCTCATTTCTACTACTATCATTACCTCCTTCTTTCTTCGATTTACTCTCAGTCCATACTCTGTACTAATTAGACTGTTCATTCCATTAAGCAGATCATGTAATTCTTCTTCAGTTTCACTCAGGATACCAATGTAATCAGCCAATCGTAACATTGATATCCTTTCACCCTGAATTTTAATTCCACTCCTGAACCTTTCTTTATTTCCATCATTGCTTCCTCGATATGCAGATTGTACAGTAGGGGCCAAAGATTACATCCTTGTCTTTCATCCTTTTTAATACTAGCAATTCGTTCTTGGTCGTCCACGCTTGGCTGTTGTACATATTGTATAAGACCCGTCTCTCCCTATAGATTACCCGTATTTTTCTCAGAATTTCGAATATCTTGCATCATTTTACATTGTCAAACGCTTTTTCCAGGTCGACAAATCCGATGAACGTGTCTTGATTTTTTTTTTTTTAGTTTTCCTTCCATTATTAACCGCAACGTCAGAATTGCCTCACTCGTGCCTTTACTTTTCCTAAAGCCAAACTGATTGTCATCTAGCGCATCCTCAATTTTATTTTCCATTCTTCTGCATCTTATTCTTGTCAGAAACTTGGATGCATGAGCTGTAAAGCCGATGTGCGATAATTCTTGCACTTTTCAGCTCCTTCCGTCTTCGGAATTGTGTGGATGATGTTTTTTTCTGAAAGTCAGATGGTATGTCGCCAGAGTCATACATTCTACACACCAACGTGAATAGTTGTTTCGTTGCCACTTCCCCCAACGGTTTTAGAAATTATGATGGGATGTTATGTTTCCCCTTTGCCTTATTTGATCTTAAGTTCTCCAAAGCTCTTTCAAATTCTGATTCTAATACTGGGTCCCCTATATCATTTAAATCGATTCCTGATTCTTCTTCTACCACATCAGTCAAATCTTTCCCTCATAGAGGTTTCCAATATATTCTTTCCACCTATCAGCTCTCTCTTCTGCGTTCAACAGTGGAATTCAGGTTGCACTCATAATGTTATCACCCTTGCTTTTAATGTCACCAAAGGTTGTTTTGACTTTCCTGTATGCTGAGTCTGTCCTTCCGACAATCATATCTTTTTCGATTTCTTCACGTTTTTCATGCAGCCATTTCGTCTTAGCTTCCCTGCACTTCCTATTTATTTCATTCCTCAGCGACTAGTATTTCTCTATTCCTGAGTCTCCCCGAACATTTTTGTACTTCCTCCTTTCATCCATCAATTGAAGTATTTCTTCTGTTACCCATGGTTTCTTAGCAGTTACTTTCTTTGTACCTATATTTTCCTTCCCAACTTCTGTTATCGCCCCTTTTAGAGATGTCCATTCCTCTTCAACTGTACTGTCTACTGAGCTATTCCTTATTGTTGTATCTATAGCCTTAAAGAACTTCAAGCGTATCTCGTCATTCCTTAGTACTTCCGTATCCCACTTCTTTGCGTATTGATTCTTCCAGACTAATGCCTTAAACTTCAGCCTACTCTTCATCTCTACTATGTTGTGATCTGAGTCTATATCTGCTCCTGGGTACACCTTACAATCCAGTATATGATTTTGGAATCTCTGTCTGACCATGATGTAACCTAACTGAAATCTTCCCCTATCACCCGCCCTTTTCCAAGTATACCTCCTCCTCCTGTGATTCCTGACCAGAGTAATCGCCATCACTAGCTGAAGTTTATTGCAGAACTCAATTAATCTTTCTCCTCTCTCATTCCTTGTCCCAAGCCCATATTCTCCTTGTAATCCCTTCTTCTACTCCTTCCCCTACAACTGCATTCCAGTCCCCCATGACTATCAGATTTTCATATCCCTTTACATACTCTATTACCCTTTGAATACCCTCATACACTTTCTCTAACTCTTCATCTTCAGCTTGCGACGTCGGCGTGTATACCTGAACTATCGTTGTCGGTGTTGGTTTTCTGTCGATTCGGAACTGTCTGCCCTACATTCCTATTCATAACGAATCCTACTCCCGTTATACCATTTGCTGCTGCTGTTGATATTACCCTATACTCATCTCACCAGAAATCTTTGTCTTCTTTCCACTTCACTTCACTGATCGCTAGTGATCTAGATCGATCCTTTTGCATTTCCCTTTTCAGATTTTCTGGTTTCCTCACCACGTTCAAGCTTCTGACATTCCACGACCCGACTCGTAAAATATTATTATTTCGTTGATTATACAATCTTTTTCTCATGGTAACCTCCCCCTTGGCAGTCCCCTCCTGGATATCCGAATGGGGGACTATTCCGGAATCTTTCGCTAAAGGAGAGATCATCATGACGCTTCTTCAATTACAGGGCACATGTCCTGTGGATAAACGTTACGTGTCTTTAATGCAGTGGTTTCCATTCCCTTCTGCGTCCTCGTGCCGTTGATCTTAGTTGATTCTTACGCCTTCAGGGGCAGTTTCCCACCCGTAGGACAAGAGTGCCCTGAACCTCTGTCCGCTCCTCCGCCCTCTTTGACAAGGCCGTTGGCAGAATGAGGGCGATACGCCGCCGATAACGCCGTCGGGTGGCGCACGGCTCGGCTGGCCGCTGCCTCGCTCCTCTTCACCCTCCGCTAACGAAGTTCCCCTCCACGGCTGGACACGACGCCTAACTTACCGAGTAGCAACGATCAACACTAACAACATTAGTTCCCTCGAGATAATTAAACTGCTGCGAGGTTGATATGGGCATCGGATTTCGACATCGCACTATTACAGGAAGTACACTTGGCCACACTTCCAGACGTGGCGGGATATAACGCTTATCCTTCTTCTGGTGACCACTTGGGAAGTGGAGTAGCCATCTACGCCCGAGGAGGCATTCCGGTGGCTGATATCACATACTTTCCGTCCGCCAGAGGCATGGCAGTCACCGTCATGGGGACGCGTATTGTCAATATTTGTGCTACGTCAGGCTCCACCCGCAGGCTCGAGAGAGCACACTTCTATTCAGAAGAAATCGCTCCTTTGTTTCTGGGCGCCGTGACCATTAGTTACTTGTGAGTGATTTTAAATGTGTCCTGCACCCTAAGGATCAAATGCTCCACTACAACACTTGTCAAGAACTGCACCTTGTCGTCCGTGATCTGTTGCTCCGCGACATTTGAGAAGTTCGGCACGTCGACGCACCCGGACATACTTAATAGACGAGTCACTCCGCGAGCCACCTTGACAGGATTTACGTTTCTCGCTAACTCACGTCTCCAATCCAAGGTGCAGAACTTTGGCCCTTTGCTTTTTCGGATTACTTCGCCTAAATCTGCAACATCCTCCTCCCGCAGCATGAAGTTTGGCGCAGTCGTGTACCGTGGAAGCTAAACACCCCCCATTTTCACGATACCGAATGTCTTCAACGCATTACCGAGACATAGGCTACGTATGAACGTCGCCTACTCAAGTACAGCACAACCTTGACTTGGTGGCTGGAATATGTCAAACGTGCCATTCGACATACCTTGATTTAGCAAGGCAAGGAAGTAGCTGCGTGGCGCCGGCACACTGACGACTATTTCTAAGCCGTTCTCCGCGACCTGGACGCCCAGCCGCCCACCCCTGAAACGGAGGGAAGGCAACCGAATTAAAACTGTAATGTTGGCACGCCGTCGATGGTGCGGACCCCACGTCAAGATTCTGCGACCAGGAACGCCCTACCATGCGTCATATCGCGTGCGATAGGAAACACCGACGACAACGGCTCATCACCGAGATCTACATCTGTCGCGCCCAGCACGTCACTTGCCAGACCGAAATCTTCAATGCCTTTGTAGACCACTACCGCACAACGTAGCAGGAGGAGACTACCAACAACCGCGCTGAGGAGTTTGTGTTACCACACGTTAACTCGCACCCTCGCCAGCGACGAAGCGGACGAGCTGATGGAGCCAGTTTCGCGCGACGAAGTCCGCGACGCAATCAACAAAGGTGCTCTGAATAAGTCACCTGGGTTAACGGATTACCGACAGAATTTTATTGCGCTTTACTCGATCTAATGGCGTCACGGTGGACGACGATGTTTCATGAACTGATGAGGATGGGGAACGACGTACCGTCGTCCCTTGTCACGAGAATTATTATACCCATCCACAAACCGACACCGGGTGTGACGACAGCAGATTACTGTCCCCTAACTCTGCTTAACGCAGACAAAAAATTTTTGCACGACTCCTGGCGATGCGTTGCCTAGCATTCTATCCCCAGAACAGACAACTCCGTATAGCTCAGTTAATATACAAACGGCCACAGGAGAATTTCGTGATTCAATTGCACTGGTAGCAGCGTGCTGACTCCGCGCCGCTGTGGTTGCCATTGATTTTGGCAGCACATTCCACAAGGTGGAGCATCGTTTTCTGTTCTCAGTAATGATCCGAAAGGGTTTTCCACCCGCCTTTATCGACATCATCCGGCGCCTGTGCAGCAGCGCCAAATCACTGATTCAGGTCAATGGTCGTGTGGCGGGACCATTGACCATCCGGCGCTCCATAAGCCCACTTTTGATACCATTCTCTGCCATAACCCTGGAGCCACTCATCGGGAGTCTGACGACCCACCTTTCTGGTCTCACCTTGTGACAGCACACTTTTCGATGTCGTGCGTATGCGGACGACCTCCTCCTTTTGGTCCGCTCCCACAACACAGAAAGTTCTTGATTTGATATCAACGTACGGAAGCGCATCGGCAGTAACACGAATATGACTAAATCGTCGGCAATGCCTACTGGAAAACATGAAGCATCCAGAACGGTCTCCATCGCACAAGTACTCCCGCTGCCATCAACTATTGGACGCGACCTCTAGGCCACGTTCGGATACTTTTTTACGGCCGGTACGCTCTTTAACGTGAGTTACGAAACGCTCACCCACCCTCCCACCGCGAACAGGGGGACCTGGGTCTTGTCAATATGCGACTCCGAGCAGCCTCTTTGTAAATGTCCACCATGTACAAGCAGTGGAACGGGAGCGCCTCCCTTATTCGCAGCTTGCTGGAAATTCTTTTGTCCGCGACCATAGCGCCGCCAGTAGCAGTCGGCCGTATCAGGTATCATCTGAAGCGCATTTCTGATTTCATCGTCGGCTTCAGTTACGCTCACATTTACTTAGGCCGGTATTACACTATCAAATTTCTTTGTCAAATATCTTTGTCAAAAATCTTTGTCAAAGATATTTGATGGTGTAATAGGAACTTTGTCAAATGTCGTCCAATATTTGATCAAATCTAGGGCCTCGCTGTAGATTTGATCAAAGAAATCGCTTGTCTTCTGTTCACTGCAATGTGACATGTTACCACATGGAGCGCTAGCATCGCTGCAGCGTTCTGTCGCCTGTAGTGTTTCTATAAACATTGCGGGCAAATATAGTTGGCGTGTGCCGACAACTACAAAATTAATAGAGATGTATGAAACTGATGAGGCGCTTTACAACGTGAGGCACCCTGAATACAAAAATAGATAAAGAGGATTGGAGACCTGATCTGACCTGTCCTGACCTGACCTAACCTAACCTACCCTAACCCTCTCCTGTAGCAAGGAATCGGCGGGTTACAGTGAGCCTGTCTTCTGAAGATGTAGCAGTTCTTAAGTCAATATTGTGCTTTGTGATATGAGGACACACTTCACTGAGCACATACAGAAATGTATGCTCATCCATTCTTAAGTAATTGATGTACGACTTGACGTCTCCCACTGTAAGCTCACGTAAGAAGTTTTGTTCAGTGCTTTTATCGTGTCGTCGTAAAACCCACGGCTTCACCCAGATTAGATTAGTTTTTCGTTCCATAGATCCGTGCTGAGGACATCCTCGTGGATGTGGAACATGTCAATTTTTTTAAAGCTGAAATAACAATAGTAATAGTATGAATAAATACAATACATCATTTGTTTCTATTAAAAATTTCGTCAATGGAGTAGAAGGAGTTGGCCACTAGTAAGTCTTTCAGGCTCCTTTTAAACTGATCTTTATTTGTAACTAAATTTTTTATGTTTGCTGACAAATTATTGAAGATGAGTGTTCCTGAGTAGTGGGCCCCTTTCTGAACCAGAGTGAGTGGTTTTAAGTCCTTCCTGGTATTGTATGTATGAACTGAGTTGTTTGTTGGAAAAAGAGATACAATATTTAGGACAAATTTCATTAAGGAGTAAATATACTGAGAGGCAGTAGTTAGCATACCCAGTTCTTTGAAGAGGTTTCTGCAGGACGTCCGTGAATTTACTCCACAAATAATACGTATTACACGCTTTTGGACTCTGAAAACTTTTGTTTGACTTGAAGATTTACCCCAAATTATTATACCATATGACATTATGGAATGAAAGTAGGCAAAGTATGCAAGTTTTTTTTCATTTTTATGTTGCCTATGTCTGCTAACACTCGAATTGCAAATACAGATTTTGTTAAGGCGTTTCTGCAGTTCTATGGTGTGCTCCTCTCAACTGAATTTATTATCAAGCTGTAATCCCAGGAATTTAAGGCTGTCAACCTCGTATGTGTGGTTCCTTTTTTTTCCACTTCTTTTCCGCATGTGCACACAATGCAATTGCGGTACGTGCAACTTCTGCGGTTAATAACAAGTTGTTGTCAGCCATCTTGAACTTTGACGAAAAATTTGATGACAGTGTAATACCCCTTCTAGCGCTGCGTCAAAGATCTTTGTCAAATATATTTGACGGAATATTTGATCACATCTTTGATCAAATCTTTGACAAAGAAATTTGATAGTGTAATACCGGCCTTACCGAGCACGCGTCTTCCTCGAACCAAATACACCCCAGTGCTTTATTACACATCCAGCAGCAACATCGAACTCAAACATCCATCGACGCGGTGGCTCATGCTTTGGCGTCGTATTCACCGGCGTTTCCTTCCCTCCAGTGTCCGGGTAACATGGTACCACGTCGCATGTGGAAAATTCGCTACAAATCAATGTCGTCACGCAATCGGACTAACCGACACTCGGCTTTGTTCAATTTTCCGCCGTATGGATGACGACGCCCACCACCTGACCCGTGATGCCACCAGTGACGTCTGGAAACTGGGTCGACAGTTCGTTGCCTGCTACCTCTGCATTCCGTAGGATTCGATTAACCCATGGACTTTTATCCATCCTCAGGGCACTTATTCCCCCGCCACCAAAATCATGCGATTGCATGGGTCAAGGGGTGGACGATCACTTACCTGCATAATATTGGCGACAAATCACGCGTTGACTTCTGGCAGTAACCACAAACCGCCCACTAGAAAATAGAGCACCGCCCGTGTTATAGCGCCTTCTTCGCCAGTTACCTTCGCGCGATCTTTACGTCAGCCCCGCCCAGCTGTAAGGTGCCACACGCGGACGACACCCCCCCCCCCCCCCCATATCGTAACCCACAACGGAGTTGGCACATGGACACGCATATCTCTCTTTTATGAACCATACCAGAGCACGCTGGTCATTCCCCCAACTCTACTACCCCTCCTCCTTGGATTCCGCCCTCCTTCTGGGCGCTTCTTCAGATGGTTGTGCCGGGGACGCCGTGGTCAGGACTCGCGTGTTGATCCCTGACCACTCTGACTCCATGCTCGATTCGCAAGCAGGGGGATGCCTGCAAGTCTTATTATACACCCGTACCTTCTTCCCTCTTTGTCTACGGCTTCACACCTCTTATTTCAGTATCACTGTTATAATTTTTCCACACCTTGTCCATAAAAAGACTTCTGCTAGCCTTGCTGGAGTGTAATGTCTCATATTGTTTCCACCGGAAGGATGGCCACTCTGTTGTGTTTATGCTTGTATAAATAAGGATATTTTGTTTACTTAACCCTTTTCCGATAAAAATAAATAAAAAAACTACACTACTGTCCATTAAAATTGCTACAGAAAGAAGAAATGCAGATGATAAACGGATATTCATTGGACAAATATATTATACTAGAACTGACATGTGATTACATTTTCACGCAATTTGGGTGCATAGATCCTGAGAAATCAGTACCGAGAAAACCCATCTCTGGCCGTAATAACGGCCTTGATACGCCTGGGCATTGAGTCAAACAGAGCTTGGATGGCGTGTACAAGTACAGCTGCCCATGCTGCTTCAACACGATAACACATTTCATCAAGAGTAGTGACTGGCGTGTTGTGACGTACCAGTTGCTCGGCCACCATTGACCAGACGTTTTCAGTTGGTGAGAGGTCTGGAGAATGTGCTGGCCAGGGCAGCAGTCGAACGTTTTCTGTATCCAGAAAGGACCGCACAGGACCTGCAACATGCGGTCGTGCATTATCCAGCTGAAATGTGGGGTTTCGCAGGGATCGAACGAAGGGTAGAGCCACGGGTCGTAACACATCTGAAATGTAACGTACACTGTTCAAAGCGCCGTCAATGCGAACAAGAGGTGACCGAGACGTGTAACCAATGGCACCTCATATCATCACGCCGGGTGATACGCCAGTACGGCGATGATGAATACACGCTTCCAATGTGCGTTTACCGCGATGTCGACAAACACGGATGCGACCGTCATGATGCTGCAAACAGAACCTGGATTCATCCGAAAAAATGACGTTTTGCCATTCGTGCACCCAGGTTCGTCGTTGAGTACACCATCGCAGGCGCTTCTGTCTGTGTTGCATCGTCGAGGGTAACCGCAGCCATGGTCTCCGAGCTGATAGTCCATGCTGCTGCAAACGTCGTCGAACTGTTCGAGCAGATGGTTGTTGTCTTGCAAACGTCCCCAGCTGTTGACTCATGGATCGAGACGTGGCTGCACGATCCGTTACAGACATGCGGATAAGATGCCTGTCATCTCGACTGCTAGTGATACGAGGCCGTTGGGATCCAGCACGGCGTTCCGTATTACCCTCCTGAACCCACCGATTCCATATTGTGCTAACAGTCATTGGATCTCGACCAACGCGAGTAGCAATGTCGCGATACGATAAACCGCAATCGCTATAGGCTGCAATCCTACCTTTATCAAAGTCGGAAATGTGATGGTACCCATTTCTCCTCCTTACACGAGGCATCGCAACAACTTTTCACCAGGCAACGCCGGTCAACTGCTGTTTGTGTATGAGAAATCGGTTGGAAACTTTCCTCATGTCAGCACGTTGTAGGTGTCGCCACCAGCGCCAATCTTGTGTAAATGCTCTAAAAAGCTAATCATTTGCATATCACAGCATCTTCTTCCTGTCGGTTAAATTTCGCGTCTGTAGCACGTCATCTTCTCGGTGTAGCAATTTTAATGTCCAGTAGTGTAGAAGGGGAGCGGCTCCGAGATTGGAAGGAGGAGACATAATGGCCAGGTCTAGCTAGCGTTTCGACCCCTGCCCACCATGTCTCCACCGGCTCAAAACTGACCACTCTACTCTTCACACTGAAAAAAAATCAACAAATAAAAAAAGGTGGTAAGACGACCACTCGCGATGAGCGGTAAATTCGGGTTTGAGATCCGGTCCGGCACAAATTTTTATTGTATCATTCCATTCTACAGCTGATCGTTTTCCATATTCGCCATTGCGAATACATATAATGTACTTTGTTACACGTTTGTTTGCAGAATGGAAGTGAATCCTTACAACTAAAGTCTTCGGCCATCATTACTGATGATTTTATTCAAAGTTAAGCACTGTATGAGTTCAAACTGGTTACAGAGGAAATTTTTATTACCAGACAAAGACGCTACCCCCCATACCGCTGCGATCAGTTCGCGCAGCTATCGGGCATCTTTCTCGTCCCCTAGGTTTATTGTTCTTCTTCGTTTTTGCTATACTCACTGTGGTGTCACCGCCAGACACCACACTTGCTAGGTGGTAGCGTTTAAATCGGCCGTGGTCCGGTAGTATACGTCGGACCCGCGTGTCGCCACTGTCAGTGATTGCAGACCGAGCGCCACCACACGGCAGGTCTATAGAGACGTCCAGGCACTCGCCCCAGTTGTACAGCAGAGTTTGCCAGAGATGGATCACTGACAAATACGCTCTCATTTGCCGAGACGATAGTTAGCATAGCCTTCAGCTACGTCATTTGCTACGACCTAGCAAGGCGCCATAGCATTTGATATTTCTCTTATGAAGCATGTACAATCAAGAGCGATGTTCTACAATTGTGGATTAAAGTTAAGTATTCCAAGAACTACGTTCTTTTCTTTATAGGATAATTACTTTACCTTGTTCCAGACGTCACGCCAATCTGCGTGAGCTAAAAGCGTGCATTTCGGCCTCCTCTAGCAACACAGTGTTGGCTCTTCTGCCAACACTACACTCACTATCGCGATATTTGTAACTATTGACAAGAAGATTTATGTATACTCTGCAAATCACATGCAAGTTCCTGGCAGAAGGTTCATCGAACCACCTTCACAATTCTCTAGTATTCCAATCTCGTATAGCACGCGGAAGGAATGAACACATATATCCTTCCGTACGAGCTCTGATTTCCCTTATTTTATAGTGGTGTCGTTCCTCCCTATGTACGATCGGTGTCAACAAAATATTTTCGCATTCGGAGGAGAAAGTTGGTGATTGGAATTTCGTCGAGAAGATTCCGTCGCAAGGAAAAACGCCTTTCTTTTAATGATTTCCAGCCAAAATCCTGTATCATTTCTGTGACACTCTCTCCCATATTTCGCGATAATACAAAACGTGCTGCCTTTCTTTGAACTTTTTCGATGTGCTCCGTCAGTCCTATCTGGTAAGGATCCCTCACTGGGCAACAGTATTCTAAAAGAGGACGGACAAGGGTAGTGTGGGCAGTCTCCTTGGTAGGTCTGTTACATTTTCTAACTGTCCTGCAAGTAAAATGCAGTCTTTGGTTAGCCTTCCCCACAACGTTTTCTATGCGTTACTTCCAATTTATATTGTTCGTTATTGTAATACCTAGGTATTTAGTTGAATTTACGACTTTTAGATTAGACTGATTTATCGTGTAACCGAAGTTTAACGAATTCCTTTTAGCGCTCATGTGGATGACCTCATTTAGGGTCAACTGCCACTTTTCGCACCATTCAGATATCTTTTCTAAATCGCTTTGCAGTTTCTTTTGATCTTCTGATGACTTTATTAGTCGATAAACGACAGCTTCACCTGTAAACAACCGAAGATGGCTACTCAGAGTGTCTCCAAAATAGTTTATATAGATAAGGAACAGCAAATGGCCTGTAACACTACCTTGAGCAACGCCAGAAATCACTTCTGTTTTACACGATGACTTTCTGTCAATTACTACGAACTGTGACCTCTCTGACAGGAAATCACAAATCCAGTCATAGTTGAGACGATATTCAATAAGCACGCAATTTTACAATGAGCCGCTTGTGTGGTACAGTGTCAAAAGCCTTCCGAAAACCAGAAATACGGAATCGATCTGAAATTCGTTGTTAATAGCACCCAACACTTCATGCGAATAAAGAGCTAGTTGTGTTTCACAGGAACGATGTTTTCTAAAACCATGTTGACTGTGTGTCTGTAGACCGTTATCTTCGAGGTAATTCATAATGCTCGAACGCAATATACGGTCTAAAATGCTGCTGCATATCGACGTTAACGATATGGGCCTGTAATTTAGTGGATTACTCCTACTATTATTACGTTCCACGTATGCTTCTCAAAACTTTTATTGCGGTACTTTCAACGGATCCGTTTACGGTACATTTTCATATGTGACGGAGCGAGTGCAGGTTGACGGCTTTGCTGCCACATAATGATGTGTGTGGGAGCTGTGAGACGGGATCGTGCTGTACTGTGGCAAGCGGTGAATCAAGATAGCTTAATGAATGACATCACTTACTAATCGTTGCTTCGATACAGAAGGCCGACGCCCATCCCCAAGAGCTAGTCGTGGATAGCGGGCCGCTGGTAGAAGGACTGAGGTAGCGGAATGCTAAGTTAGCGTTAACAGTTGCTGGCGGTGTGCCGTGTGCGACCGTAATGATGCAAGATGACAACTTGCTCCACATCTACGTGATTACTCTGCTATTCACAATTAAGTTCCTGGGAGAGGGTTCAATGAACCACCTTCGAGCTGTCTCTCTACTGTTCCACTCTCGAACGGCGCGCGGGAAAAGCGAGCACTTAAATTTTTCGGTGCGAGCCCTGATTTTTTCTTATTTTGCCGTGATGATTATTGTTTTCGCAATCGGCGGAGAAAACTGGTGATTGAAATTTCAAGAGAAAATCCCGGCGTAACGAAAAACGCTTTTGTTTTAATGATTGCCACTCCTCTTCACGTATCATGTCTGTGGCACTATCTCCCCTGCTTCGGGATAATACAAAACGAGCTGCCCTTCTTTGTACTTTTTCGATGTCATCAGTCAGTCCCACCTGATGCGGATCCCACACCGCACAACGATACTCCAGAATAGGGCGGACAAGCGTGGTGTAAGCAGTCTCTTTAGTAGACCTGTTGCACCTTCTAAGTATTCTGCCACTGAATCGCAGTCTTTGATTTGCTCTACCCACAATATTATCTATGTGATCGTTCCAGTTTAGGTTATTTGTAACTGTAATTCCTAAGTATTTAGCTGAATTTACAGCCTTCAGATTTGTGTGACTTACAGCGTAACCGAAATTTAGCTTATTTCTTTTAGTACTCATGTGAATAACTTCACACTTTTCTTTATTCAAGGTCAATTGTCACTTTTCGCACCATACAGATATCTTATCTAAATCATTTTTCAAGTCGTTTTGATTATATGATGACTTTACAAGACGGTAAATGACAGCATCATCTACAAATAATCTAAGAGGGCTACTCAGACTGTCTCCTATGTCGTTAATATAGATCAAGAACAATAGAGGGCCTATAACACTTCCTTGTGGAACGCCGGGTATCACTTCTCTTGGCTTTCCGTCTATTAGTTCGAAGTGTGACCTTTCTGACAGGAAATCGCGACTCCAGTGGCACAACTGAGGCGATATTCCATAGGCGCACAGTTTGGTTAGAAGACGTTTGTGAGGAACGGTGTGGAAGGCCTTCTGAAAATTTTGATATCCCATGTCGATAACACTCATTACTTCATGAGTATAAAGAGCTAGTTTCGTTCCGCAAGAACGATATTTTCTGAATCCATGCTTACTATGTGTCAATAAATCGTTTTCTTCGAAGTACTTCATAATGTTCGAATACAGTATATCTTCCTAAACCCTACTGCAAATCGACGTTAGTAATATGGGCCTGTAATTCAGCGGGTTACTCCTATTTCCCTTTTTGGGTATTGGTGTGACTTGTATATAATTGCTAAATGTGGAGCTATTGCATATGCATACTCTGAAAGGAACCTGACTGGTATACGATCTGGACCGGAAGCTTTGCCTTTATCAAGTGATTTAAGCTGCTTTGCTACATTAAGGATATCTCGTCCTATGTTTCTCATTTTCGCAGTTGTTCTTGATTCTAATTCGGGAATATTTACTTTGTCTTCTTTGGTGAAGGAGTTTCGGAAAAGCATGTTTAATAACTCTGCTTTGGTGGCACTGTCATCAGTGACTTCACCGTTGTTACCGCGCAGTGAAGGTAATGATTGCATCTTGCCATTTGCGTGCGTCATGTATGACCAGAATCTCTTTGGGTTTTCTACCAGATTCAGAGACAGAGTTTCGATGTGGAATTTATTAAAAGCATCTCGCATGCTCTGCGGCAAGCGGGCTCACGGCTGGCGTCGTGTGCACGGCATGCAGCCCAATGCAGCTGACTGAAGCGAGGAGAGACCCCGCCTTGAACGCTGGATGTTCGGGGACTGGCCTAGTGTCAGACGAAGATACCCAACGATTGGCTTCTCCTCACCCGTGCCAGTTCGAAGTTGACGATAAGACTTTCAGGCGCCAGTACAAGTGTTAATGGGAGCGTGGAACATATATACCTGCTCCTGCCAGATGTGTTGTGGCAGGATCCCGCTTCAGCACGTAGCAATCCAGCGACCGCTCCAGTAGACGACTGCTTTCCAAAACACTATATCAGTTTTATTTTATCACTCAGTTGCAGAATTACGCGTGGGTCCTGCATCATACCGCTTGGCTGGCTACGTCTTGCCTGCGGTCGTTGGTGCAACACAAAGGACACAATTTGGGTCTCCCATTTGGAAACAGTGACGGCTGGTCGTTGCCCTATTAGTTCTGTTCAAATATGTATTAGGTGTCTGGAGAGATGGTGAGTTACTTTTCTAACTGCCTCGAAGTATCTTGAGTAATAACCGATTGGCTCCTCTTGTATATTATTTATTTAGCAACCGGTTTCGAATCCTAAAAGACTCATCATCGAGTTAAATCTCTTAAATTACAAAGAGCGTTCGCTACAATTGTGGTGGAATTATAGGTACAACCAAAAGTGAGAAATAGAGCAAATTACTTACATGATGAATCATGTCCTTAAATTGCAACATGGAAGGGACCAAACATTCTTTTCTATAAATAAATGACGCAATTATCAGATCAACTGGTAAGTAATATTAGTCTACAGACCTGTCAAAAATAATTTATGTTACAAAATCTGCGTATTGCGACATCCAAACCACAAGCGATAAGGTATGGTATACTGAACCAATGATAATACGGAGTCATTGCACCAGCACTAAAGAGACGATCAAAATCGCCACATACTGGTGTAGACAATCTTAACTGTTTGGCCAGGTCTGTACTATTTAAGCCATATGTTACTACTCTTCACTAAAATGTTCAGTAATACCCTTTGTTTACTTATCACTTATTTCTTGCAATAGTCTCAAGTAAGTAGGCCTCAAACAATAATTTTTAAGTTTATATTTTGAAAATGACTTTTGCCACTATTATATGTCAGTAGGTGCTTAATTAAGATAAAACAAATCGAATTATTTTCTGCTCATGGTTCTTTGTTACCTCTAATTGTTCTATTATATTATTCGGGGCACAATGATAACGTTTGTTGTCTAAGAATGTGATCACACCATGCGCACTTCTATAGGTCATATAGCCGCAATGCGCATGCGTAGACCCGATTTCTGCCACCGACGCAACTTATCGCTCAGTCTATAGCTGCCAACTTTCCCGCCAGCATCTCCACGCATTGCGGTTTGCTGGATTTGTGACACGTCATTTTGGACAAATTCCACCACTGGTTATCGTCTTTACACTTTACTAAGTTGGTTCTTGTTGATACAGCCCACATTTTCATTAACTTGTAGGCACTCGGGATGGATTGTGCCGCTGTATTTAATGGTTAACCGGTTTGTTCGGCCTACCGTGGTCCGTTTTGATTCATATTAGGTGTTTTAGTCTCTGACTGGGTTTTCCAGTCGATTATTAGTGTTTTATCGCTTTAGGTAGGAAGCATATTTCTTGACGGTTGTTATAGTTTTTAGAGACCTTCTGGCGCGCTTGAGGAACCGTAGACCATACTTTCCACTTGCCTGTCGAGCCGTTAGTTACGTCATTTATTCATAAAGAAGGAACCTTCACTCCCGTCCAAGGTTAATGGCATGATTCATCATGTAAGTAATGTGCTCTGTTTCTCGCTATTGATTCTAACTATAATTCGAAAGCAGTTGTAGTGAAAGGTTTTTGTAATGTAACAATTTTAACCTGATGATGTGGATTCTACGCTACCAGAGCGATCATTAAATAAATTATTTACAAGAGCAGCCAAGTGGTTACTATTCAGGATGTCTAACAATGGTTGCGGTGTCCCTCATACAAGAGTGGCTCGAATACGTGTTAAGTGATGATGTCCGCGAACGGCAAAAGTCCCGAGTTCGAGTCTCCGTCCGGCACACAGTTTTAATCTGTGTTTTAATCTGCCAGGAAGTTTCATATCAGCGCACACTCCGCTGCAGAGTGAAAATTTCATTCAGGATCTAGTGTACCATTAAGTACTCGGTTACATGCTGAGCACCAGGTAATTATGCAGGAAACGGTAGATAATTTACAAAGAGCAGTGTATACATTGAGCCAAAACGCAATTTATTACAACTCAACTTTATCTGCAAATAACACAAAGATAGTCGCGTGGCGTGGCCGTGCGGTTTGAGGCGCCCTGTCACGGACTGCGCGGCCGCTCCCGCCGGAGGTTCGAGTCCTGCCCGTGTACAGGTGTATGTGTTGTTTTCAGCATAAGTTAGTTTACGTTAGTTTAAGTAGTGTGTAAGTCTAGCGACCGATGATCTCAGCAGTTTGGTCACACACATTTAAACACAAAGATAATGACATTCACAGGAAATAATCCAGTCATATCGAAAATCACAGTAAATGAGAAAATTGTATTTTAACAAGTATCCCACTTCAGTGCACATGCAGAGATTAGTGCAAGTAAGGCCAGCGAGGTCGCTGTACTGGATTCGCCTTGATGTAGGCTGCATCCTCTCGCTCCGTGTTGAAAGGGCGGACCACACGGCGTGGGACACAACAGTTCTACCATAGAGTAAATATCTCTGGAGTGAGCATTGCGTCCTGCGCATGTTATCAACATTAAACTGGAATTGTCACGTGATCTAGGGACGACGTCGATTGTTTAGCGCCAATTCGCATCCGCCATCAGGTAACGTCACGTCTCGTCACATAACACCAAAACATTCTACAATACCTTTCGCATGGAGGTATTCGCACAGGGCGTCAACGGAACGTCACGTCATTTCACGTTACGTCAAGGTTTCTCGAGAAGAAAATTTTAACGGTACCAGTCTGTTAACATCTTAAGTTAACCTATTTTCGCCGCTCTCATTCTCCTTATAATAGTGGATTTTGCACTGTTGTACCTTCATAATCTTTATTTTATAATAGTGCTTTGTTTTAGTGACAGATTGGAGATGTTCCATGACGACTGATATATTTTATCCACTTTCTTACACAACCGAGATCGTATATCTGAAGGCGAAAAGTTATTTAGGTTTTACAATAACACAACGGCGCTGACGCCCACAATGTACATGTATAAGAACATAAGTAGACGAAGCAAACTCCACCATATGACATTTTAAGCAAAAAAGTCAGCTTTAATGAAGGAGTAAAATACAGTTGTTTATGACGTTATCAATTACGTAAGAAAAAACATAATGGATAAGTTTAACAGGCTTCATTAATTCGTTTGAAGCTTTCTTTAATGTGTATGAATGTACATATTTTCCCTAGTAAATAATTGTCGATGTTTTGGAACGTTGTCTCACTTCTGAGTAATTTACCAAACGTAACTGATCAAGAACATAGGTTATAAAGTTTGCTTCGGCCATTGACAAATTTTGTCGTTGTTAGCTCCTCAGTTCTGATACTACACTCTAACATTTTATGTATATTAGGGATGGTGACTCAAAACTCCAATTTCGCCGTTCAGTACTGTGTTAAGCGACTTGACGAGATGTGACATGAAAGACATTGTAAATACATCCTGACGTGAAGCTTCTGTGACGTCATGCTCCTTCATTTTGCTCTTAAAGGCTAAGAGCCCAATTTATTTCAAATATCAGACGTAAACTGCTATGGTGCCTGCAACACGTCTATGCTAAGTCCACAGCACTTACGAAAGGAATCTGTCTTTACTAGCGATATGACAACATTCAAAATTTATAGGACAAATGTCGGACAAATCTACGGCGTCCCGAGATCAAGTGACCATTGTGTCAACGTATGTTGACAACACAAAATCAATTCTGCGCTTCTGAATGCTCACTCCAGAGATATTTCTACTCTATGAGTTCTACATAAGATAACAGTATTCACACATCTTTTATGTACTGTTTTTGCACAAATTATTATGATCATGTGCACGAAACGTATTGGTACACTTCCGTAACTGATATGGCAGCCATTCATCTTGGCATAGGAGACAGAGCAGGGCGAATTAATTTTCTAGTAGACGGAGAGGAAAAGCAAGAAATTTTTGATTCTACAGAATTTTACATTTAACTGGAAAAAGTCCATATGGTTGAAACTGAATACAGCAGCCATGTTCCTGTGTGGAGAAATGTTGGGAAGTGATGCTTATGAAGTTAGCTACAGGTCCAGCTGGCATACCAAGAAAAGTAGTACACTACTTATTGTTGTCCTTTACATAACCAAATTAATAAATGGACATGTGACCCAGGGAAGTTTTCAGAATACTGTGAAACAGAAAAGATTCCATAATAAAATAATCAGAATGAAAAAAATGCAAACTGCGCCGCTTTGTACCGACTAATTGGACAATAAAGGTACTGGTACAGATACTGGAAAACAGTATTAATAGAAGGACGAAATTCTGCAGAACATTGAGAGAATTAGATATTACACAGTTCGCACAGAGTAGAGACCGCAGTTAATGACATGAAAACTTTTCCTGGTTATATAAAACATGCAATAGGTATAATGACAGATTATTCTAAGACAACTTAGGGTAGCCTCGAAATTTCAGGAGACTGGGGAAAACAGGCTCACTAAGAATGTTATTCTACTGCATATTGGGTTATTGTAAAGATGGATACGTGATGCAGTCCAGTCCGACAAAACCATTCTGAAGCTCTAGGAAAGGATGTCCCTAGAATTCTGGGGTGTTAGCTTAAAGCGATATTACATAAAAGACGAGAACTGTTAAGAATTGTGGCGTAAGCGGGCAACTTCTTACTTCTTGCACAACTTAACAATTGATACTCAGTAAAAAATAAGTTCCACATACACTACCTATATGGGACACGAAAATTTGGCAAAAATAACGCTATAGAGATTAACCGTATAAATTACTGAACTGTAACGGCCCCATAAATTTTTAAAAAACAAAAAAATTAAAGAAACTTAGTCATTTGGTGTTTATCTGTATAAATGGATGGACACTGGATATTTCTAGATGACAGAATACATGGTCGTTTTATTACGACGAAATTTATTAAGGTTTGAGAAAAGAAGATTCAATTGGCATTAAGCGTAATTAGGTTCTACCAAGAGTCCACATTAACTGCAGTTGTCAGGTATGGAGTGCAGAGAGATGTACTGCAGTATTACTGTGGAATTCTGCTGATGTAGGCATAGGCCTACGTAGGCGTATGTCTCATGCGAAGAACTGCCACAGAATGGTTTAAGAGAAACACATGAAGAGAAAATATAAGAAATTCTCTGAGAACTAGCAATGAATCTAAGAGAAATAACACTCACTGAATTTTCCATCGGTGTTTGGCAGAACATGATTATAATATTAAAGAGATAACACTTCTTATTCTTCGCAACACTGTATTTTTTTGGCAACGAACCGGCTTCCGGCATCTTGGTTCATCAACAGATGGCAATTAAATGTCTAAAGCACAGATAAAATGTCGTGCGACTTACACAGATATTATTTACATAAAAGATATAAAAGATAAAACGGCGGCATGTACAGTGTTTATAAAGGAAAGTAGTACATTTTGTTTGCGCGACAAAAAAGTGTAATACTTCGATACGTAAACAATCTACAAGTCATATTTTTAGTAAAGTTCGTATTTTTCGCGTAAATTAAAACATGTGTAAGTTGCGCGTCATTTTTATCTGTGTTTCCGATATTCAGTTGTCACCTGAATATGGCGTAATAAGCCGAAGGCTGGCTCGTGAGCTAATAAATGTAATTTTGCGGAACGTTAGGAAGTTTTTCCTATTAAATATTAAAACAGAGGTACAGATCTTCAGCGCGGAAGGAGAGATGAATTTGCACGAATATAGCAAGAAAATCATTTCAGTTCGACGAGTGTCGGTCTGGCACACAGTTTTAATCTGCTAGGAAGTTTCATATCAGCGCACACTCCACTGCATAGTGAAAATTTAATTCTGGAAACATCCCCCAGTCTGTGGCTAAGCCATGTCCCCGGAATATCCTTTTTTCCAGGAGTGCTGGTTCTGCAAGGTTCGCAGGAGAGCTTCCGTAAAGTTTGGAAGGTAGAAGACGAAATACTGGCGGAAGTAAGGCTGTGAGAACGGGTCGTTAATGGTGCTTGGGTAGCTCAGTCGGTAGAGCAATGCCCGCGAATTTCATCTTACCACTACATAACTATACCGTCATTATATAAATTAAATTGTTTTATTAAAATTTCATCTGACATTTTCGAACCTGAACTTACAACTACTTTCGTATTTACATGTAGACACTTTATGGTATAAATAAGATTTTATTTCCAATACTATTTACTAAATAGGTCATCTCAAGTCTTTCTCAAAATCAATAAATGCTAAATGCGTTTCTAAGCAAAGTTCCCGAACTTTTTTTAAAATCATTTGTCTTATTATAAAGATATTATCAATTCACCACGAGCGTCCCTTTCTGAAGCCTGGTTTTTCTTCTGAGATTATTGAATTAGCGATAGCTTGTAGCCTTTGATTAGGTATTTTCCCAAAAAATATTTTACACTGCATTTACTACACTTATTCCTCTATAATTCCCCGTGTACTTCCTATTGCTTTCTTTAAAATACAGAAACCACATAAGCTGTGTTCACTTCTTCAGTTACACAGCAGTTCTTCCAACAAATTTTTAAAAAATGGTGGAAGCAAAATTCTAAAATGGTTCCTCCGTGCTCGATTGATTTAGCATTAATGCCATCTGCGTCAATAGCTTTTCTTTCTATTTTTTACATTTAAGGCTGCTTTTAGCTCTTTTATGTCAATTTGATCTACAGAGTTTATTATCAATTTCTATAGTATAACTTTCTGCACTATCTTCATCACACCACAAATTTCTCTAATGGTGTATCCATTGATTTTATGTTATTATATTAATGTTTGCAGTATCTTCCTCCCTTTTATTCATATGTCACCTAAGTAAATACTGTATTCTGTCTTCTATGAATGTATTGTTCCACATTAACAATAAACCTCTCCCGGGATGCACGGAAAGATGTAGTTGTCGGTCTTTCCGCGCGCTATACGAGATTGGAATAATAGGCAATTGTAAAGGTGGTTCGATTAACCCTCTGCCAGGAATTTAAATGTGATTTGCAGAGTATCCATGTAGATGTAAATGTAGATGTAGAAAACTTTTGCCGTAACTTATTGTCAAAACACTTTCCCAGGATACTACGAGACAGGAAAGCCGACGGCCATACCAATAGCAAAATCTAACATTAAGTTTAACCACTGCGTATAGTCAACACAAATACACTACAATAAAGCTCTCAGTGGTACACTGAAATTCCCAATACAGACACAATTACATATACAGCCCGATATTCGACTGATTAGATATATAAATAATCTTAAGCAACAGAGCCTTACCTCAGATAATTACGCTCAAACAAACATTTCAGTAAGCTACCATGTGTAGGCAGCAAAGGTTGTCGTACCGTAGTGTGAGAAATACTGACTTTAAACTCACGATGCGGCACATATTTGACAACCCTGGAAATATCCGCTGTGGCTACGAACACCCAGTGCAGCATAGCGAGGAATATCAAAGCCGGACTGATCATTGGGAGTGGACTGAAGTACGTGTCCTAGATCCTACTTCATCAGTTACTCAAAGTATCGACATAAACATAGTTAACGGCCAACCTACCTACTATGTCCGGAGCTCGGCCCGTGGTGCCCTCTGGTCCGTTGTCAGTCGCTACCTCGCTCTTTTATTATTTTTTTTGGTCATCAGTCTACTGACTGGTTTGATGCGGCCCGCCACGAATTCCTTTGCTGTGCTAACCTCTTCATCTCAGAGTAGCACTTGCAACCTACGTCCTCAATTATTTGCTTGACGTATTCCAATCTCTGTCTTCCTCTACAGTTTTTGCCCTCTACAGCTCCCTCTAGTACCATGGAAGTCATTCCCTCATGTCCTAGCAGGTCCTATCATCCTGTCCCTTCTCCTTATCAGTGTTTTCCACATATTCCTTTCCTCTCCGATTCTGCGTAACACCTCCTCATTCCTTACCTTATCAGTCCACCTAATTTTCAACATTCGTCTATAGCACCACATCTCAAATGCTTCGATTCTCTTCTGTTCCGGTTTTCCCACAGTCCATGTTTCACTACCATACAATGCTGTACTCCAGACGTACATCCTCAGAAATTTCTTCCTCAAATTAAGGCCGGTATTTGATATTAGTAAACTTCTCTTGGCCAGAAATGCCTTTTTTGCCATAGCGAGTCTGCTTTTGATGTCCTCCTTGCTCCGTCCGTCATTGGTTATTTTACTGCCTACGTAGCAGAATTCCTTAACTTCATTGACTTCGTGACCATCAATCCTGATGTTATGTTTCTCGTTGTTCTCATATCTACTACTTCGCATTATCTTCGTCCTTCTCCGATTTACTCTCAAACCATACTGTGTACTCATTAGACTGTTCATTCCGTTCAGCAGAACATTTAATTCTTCTTCACTTTCACTCAGGATAGCAATGTCATCAACGAATCGTATCATTGATATCCTTTCACCTTGTATTTTAATTCCACTCCTGAACCTTTCTTTTATTTCCATCATTGCTTCCTCGATGTACAGATTGAAGAGTAGGGGCGAAAGGCTACAGCCTTGTCTTACACCCTTCTTAATACGAGCACTTCGTTCTTGATCGTCCACTCTTATTATTCCCTCTTGGTTGTTGTACATATTGTATATGACCCGTCTCTCCCTATAGCTTACCCTACTTTTTTCAGAATCTCGAACAGCTTGCACCATTTTATATTGTGGAACGCTATTTCCAGGTCGACAAATCCTACGAAAGTGTCTTGATTTTTCTTTAGCCTTGCTTCCATCATTAGCCGTAACGTCAGAATTGCCTCTCTCGTCCCTTTACTTTTCCTAAAGCCAAACTGTTCGTCACCTAGCGCATTCTCAATTTTCTTTTCCATTCGTCTGTATATTATTCTTGTAAGCAGCTTCGATGCATGAGCTGTTAAGCTGATTCTGCGATAATTGTCGCACTTGTCAGCTCTTGCCGTCTTCGGAATTGTGTGGATAATGCTTTTCCGAAAGTCAGATGGTATATCGCCAGACTCATATATTCTACACACCAACGTGAATAGTCGTTTTGTTACCACTTCCCCCAATGATTTTAGAAATTCTGATGGAATGTTATCTATCCCTTCTGCCTTATTTGACCGTAAGTCCTCCAAAGCTCTTTTAAATTCCGATTCTAATACTGGTTCCCCTATCTCTTCTAAATCGACTCCTGTTTCTTCTTCTACCACATCAGACAAATCTTCACCCTCATAGAGGCTTTCAATGTATTCTTTCCACCTATCTGCTCTCTCCTCTGCATTTAACAGTGGAATTCCCGTTGCACTCTTAATGTTACCACCGTTGCTTTTAATGTCACCAAAGGTTGTTTTGACTTTTCTGTATGCTGAGTCTGTCCTTCCGACAATCATATCTTTTTCGATGTCTTCACATTTTTCCTGCAGCCATTTCGCCTTAGCTTCCCTGCACTTCCTATTTATTTCATTCCTCAGCGACTTGTATTTCTGTATTCCTGATTTTCCCGGAACGTGTTTGTACTTCCTCCTTTCATCAATCTACTGAA
Source organism: Schistocerca piceifrons (assembly GCF_021461385.2). Lineage (NCBI taxonomy): Eukaryota > Metazoa > Arthropoda > Insecta > Orthoptera > Acrididae > Schistocerca > Schistocerca piceifrons. The sequence continues at coordinate 664,522,059 of NC_060138.1, forward strand.
GTATTTCTTCTGTTACCCATGGTTTCTTCGCAGCTACCTTCATTATACCTATGTTTTCCTTACCAACTTCTGTGATGGCCGTTTTTAGTGATGTCTATTCCTCTTCAACTGTACTGCCTACTGCGCTATTCCTTATTGCTGTATCTATAGCGTTAGAGAACTTCAAACGTATCTCGTCATTCCTTAGTACTTCCGTATCCCACTTCTTTACGTATTGATTCTTCCTGACTAATGTCTTGAACTTCAGCCTACTCTTCATCACTACTATATTGTGATCTGAGTGTATATCTGCTCCTGGGTACGCCTTACAATCTAGTATCTGATTTCGGAATCTCTGTCTGACCATGATGTAATCTAATTGAAATCTTCCCGTATCTCCCGGCCTTTTCCAAGTATACCTCCACCTCTTGTGATTCTTGAACAGGGTATTCGCTATTACTAGCTGAAACTTGTTACAGAACTCAATTAGCCTTTCTCCTCTTTCATTCCTTGTCCCAAGCCCATATTCTCCTGTAACCTTTTCTTCTACTCCTTCCCCTACAACTGCATTCCAGTCACCCATGACTATTAGATTTTCGTCCCCCTTTACATACTGCATTACCCTTTCAATATCCTCATACACTTTCTCTATCTGTTCATCTTCAGCTTGCGACGTCGGCATGTATACCTGAACTATCGTTGTCGGTGTTGGTCTGCTGTCGATTCTGATTAGAACATCCCGGTCACTGAACTGTTCACAGTAACACACCCTCTGCCCTACCTTCCTATTCATAACGAATCCTATACCTGTTATACCATTTTCTGCTGCTGTTGATATTACCCGATACTCATCTGACCAGAAATCCTTTTCTTCCTTCCACTTCACTTCACTGACCCCTACTATGTCTAGATTGAGCTTTTGCATTTCCCTTTTCAGATTTTGTAGTTTCCCTACCACGTTCAAGCTTCTGACATTCCACGCCCCGACTCGTAGAACGTTATCCTTTCGTTGATTATTCAATCTTTTTCTCATGGTAACCTCCCCCTTGGCAGTCCCCTCCCGGAGATCCGAATGGGGGACTAGTCCGGAATCTTTTGCCAATGGAGAGATCATCATGACACTTCTTCAAATACAGGCCACTTGTCCTGTGGATACACGTTACGTGTCTTTAATGCAGTGGTTTCCATTGCCTTCTGCATCCTCATGTCGTTGATCATTGCTGATTCTTCCGCCTTTAGGGGCAATTTCCCACCCCTAGGACAAGAGAGTGCCCTGAAACTCTATCCGCTCCTCCGCCCTCTTTGACAAGGCCGTTGGCAGAATGAGGCTGACTTCTTATGCCGGAAGTCTTCGGCCGCCAATGCTGATTATTTATCAAAATTTAGGCAGTGGCGTGGATCGAACCAGGGACCGAAGACGTTTTGATTATGAATCAAAGACGCTACCCTTAGTCCACGGGTACATCCTCTTACCGCTCCACAAATTCTGCTCAAGGGCTACTTTAGGACTTGATGTGCCAGAAATAATCAGCGACAAACTACAATCTATTCGCGATGCCAATAGCAGCACCAGTAAATAATGCCCGAAAACAAGGCATACGAAATCAATAGCGAGTCGCCCACGGCTCATACCGTAATACTCTCGAAGCCGCTGACTCATGCACTCCAGCGTCCAATAAAACTTTTCAAAACTTTATATTTTCCACTATTTATTATACCCATTAAGGCACATTTCTGAGTTCGTTTTTACTGTATTCACTTTCACTGGGAACCCCTATCGGCGGCTCTGGGACCCCCTCTTAATTTTAACGGTCCCTTCCAAGCACCCGCACCGCCTCTACGACCTCGATGACCTAGGCCTGTAGCTTTCTGGGGAAGCGATGTTTCTCCCAGGCTTAAGATACCAACAACTTTGCTTCTGTGAAAAGGTTTTGCCTTCTCACAGGATATCGTTGTATAGATTTAAAAGCCATTGTCACCTGTTTGAGCCCACGTTTTCAATGAGTTTAGGGTATATGTTGTCTAGCCCTACAGCTTTTCTGCATTTGGTTGGTTAATAGCAGGATTGAGTTCTTCCACTGTGATATGGTCCATATAAGGAAAGAGCCCTTGGTGGCTTCTACGAATGTCTCTAATTGCATACTTCGCTTCTGTCTTTTATATCTTGTCAAAGACGGTCTTTGTTAGATGTTTAATTCTTTTGGCTCTGTCATCTGGCCCAAGTGCGTCGCCAGAACGGTGAGTGTTTTCTATCCTGTTTCTACACTCATGCTCATAAAGTGAGCATAATTTCAGAATTTGGTGCCATACAACGTGACACTACACAAAACTGGCGCTAATAGCATAGGCACATAGGGGACACATGGTATGGGCGATAAATTGAGAAAACCGTCTCGAAACACACGTGCTACAAAACGCCACTGTTTCCTGCGCATGTACCCCGACATCAATATGGGATGTGATCACCATGCACTCGTACACAGGCCGCCGAATGGGTTGTCATACTCTGGATCAAGTGGTCGAGCAGCTGCTGAGGTATAGCCTCCCATTCTTGCGCCAGGGCCTGTCGGAGCTCCTGAAGTGATGTGGGGATTTGAAGACGCGCAGCGATACGTCGACCGACAGCATCCCAAACGTGCTCGATGGGGTTTAGGTCTGGAGAACAGGCAGGCCACTCCATTCGCGTGTTATCTTCTGTTTCAAGATACTCCTCCACGATAGCAGCTCGGTGGGGCCGTGTGTTATCATCCATCAGGGCCGTGTGTTATCGTCCATCAGGACCCACTGCACCCCTGAAAACGCGGACATAATGGTACAAAATGACGTCTCGATACACCTGACCTGTTACAGTTCCTCTTTCAAAGACATGCAGGGGTGTACGTGCACCAATCATAATCCCACCCTACACCATCAAACCACGACCTCCATACAGGTCCCTTTCAAGGACATTAACGGGTTGGTACCTGGTTCCTGGTTCACTCCAGATGAAACCCCGGTGAGAATCACTGTTAAGACTATACCTGGACTCGTCCGTGAACATAACCTGGGACCACTGTTCCAATGACCATGTACCGTGTTCTTGGCACCAGGCTTTACGGTCTCTCCTGTGACCAAGGGTCAGTGGAATGCACCTTGCAGGTGTCCGGACGAATAAACCATGTCTGTTCAGTCGTCTGTAGACTGTGTGTCTGGAGACAACTGTTCCAGTGGCTGCTGTAAGGTCCCGAGCAAGGCTACCTGCAGTACTCCGTGGCCGTCTGCGGCCACTGATGGTGAGATATCGGTCTTTTTGTGGTGTTGTACACTCTGGACGTCCCGTACTGTAGCGCCTGGACACGTTTTCTGTCTGTTGGAATCGTTGCCGTAATCCTGAGATCACACCTTGTGGCACACGGTGGGCCCGTGCTACGACCTTCTGTGTTTGGCCAGCCTCCAGTCGCCCTAGTATTTTACCGCTCATAACGTCATCAATATGTGTTCTTTGAGTCATTTTCAACACACAGTCACCATTAGCACGTCTGGAAACGTCTGCACACTTACTCGCTGCACCGTATTCTGACAGGCACCAACACACCTCTGCCTATGTGGACTGCTGCCAGCGCCACCGTGCGACGACCGCAGGTCAAATGCACCGCATGGTCATACCCCGATGTGATTTAAACCCGCAAACCGCCCACCAGAGTGTTGTTTCACCATGTATCAGCATTATCCTTAATTTATGAGCATGAGTGTGATTTACACAGTAAACTCTATGTTGATCGGCTATGTTTAAAGTCTAGGCTCTCCAGTGTTTCTTCCCATCTAACTGTTCTTGCGTTAACAAGGATTTCTAACAGTGGTTAACCTAGTTCCTGATCACTTGTGCGTTCATAAGAATCATATAGTTTTCGCCCAATGCCCATTCCAAAGGAAAGATAATATTTTATTACTCTTCAGGGGTATGTTTCTAGCTAGTTACTAAGGCGGCAAATCCATCGTCGCACTCTATTTTTAGCGGACTCCATATGATGTCATTTTCCAGTTGTTCGCTGAAACTGTTCCAGTTAGCTTTTCCAAAATCCCATGTAGGTAGAGGATGGGAACAGTTGATGGGAATAGTTATGCATAGCGCGATAATATTTGGTCGATGTTGAGGTTTTGGAAAAGTTCTCGTGTACTTCTCTAACAGCGTGGCTTAATTGTGAGGCTGTGGTTAGAAAAGTTAAGTCGGGGTTTTATCCTTTCCTCCAGCTTGCAGATTCGAAGGTGTTTTTCCGCTCAGCATCAAAAAGAAATTGTAGTTTATTACCTTCGGCTCAGTCTGCTAAGGCTATGCCTCGTATATTGTTATTGTAGCCCAAAGTTGGTGGTACGAGTTAAAATCTCCTGTACATAGGTAAGGAAGGTTGAAAATGGGAAATACAGAATTAAGTCACTGTGTGTTAGGAGATGTAAACATATTAACAATTGTTGTTTCTTCACCTTTGTAGCAAGTACAAAGAGATCCTGTGAGGAAGATGAGTATATTACTGAGAAATTTTCGATGACAATTCTGGTATAAGTGGTTGTCTCTTATTTCGTGACTGCATTTGGTAGTTGTCAGCTATGTGAGTTTCCTGGATTGTGATAAAGCTTAAGCCTTCAAGCCGTTTTGGTAAAGTATTCAGTGTTGCCGCAGCACACGCCTTCTATGTCAATTTGACATATTCTGAGTATGGTACCAGTTGTCAAATGGTCCTGAGAAGAACCGATGGGGACTTTTGTTTGCATTATTCTCATCGCAAGGCGTTCTCCAGGAGATCAAAAGAAATTCTGGCAGTTCATTACTATTGTTCATTTACAATTAACCAAGTGACACCTGTAACATTCTGTTACGGAATTGAACAGCTTTAACCCGTTAAAGGAGCACCGAAGTATTACGCAGTGCGGAAGCTTCCGATCAACTGAGACAGGGGTTGGAGCTGTCGTATAGCAAGCAAAACAGTGCCCAATTTTTTTCCTGAGCAGTTGGATGTGGTGTCGACAAGGTATAAAGAGGTAGTGGAAAAAGCTAGGTCGTTTCATCTCAACAACAGAGAAGCTCGAAGATCTCTTACGGTTCACTGTGATGGAGCCATATTGAAACAAAATCCAAGCTCTATGTATCTCAATGTCACTTTTGACAGAACACTTACCTTCAAACAACACCTGGAAATATCAACACTAACTATAACCTGAGTCAGGAGCTGGTGAATATGTCATAGAGTGCTACCCCCAAAACTTCAATAATTAGCACAATAGCCCTCATACACTCAGTCACAGAATACTGCGCTACTGTGTGGATCAAAAGCTGCCATACCAAACTTGTCAGTCTACAGCGAAACCAGATAATACGATCGATAACTGCAACTATTAGAACAACTCCACTCCATTGGTTACGATTACTAAGTAATATCGCATCTTCCGTAACTACACAACTGGCAGCCCTCAAACCACAGTTGGAAAAGTGTAATGCAACCAATTCCTTCCCATTCATGTCGATGCAGATTTCCTTGAACGGCAGCAACTCAGGCTGGAGCAAGACATCCACCAGTAACAGTCGCCAACCAACTCAACGACACGTTAGTAATTACTGGACTTCACTTTGGCAAGATAAGGTCACAAACTTCCACCTCGTGACAGACCCTATTCTAGAAATAACAGCATTCTCAGTTCCCAGAATGTAGTGGCGCAACATGAATAGGATTCGCACAAACCGCGGTATATGGAACAAGAACCTAACACAATGGGAAGTTTCAGAATGCCCCTGAATGCGACCTGTGTGGAGTTGAAGAGCAAACAGTCACCCACATTGCCCTGGTTTGCCCAATTTCATCCTTCAGGGATGCATTAGAATATGACATCCACGACCGCAACATCGAATGTTTGGAATGGCTGGTCCATAGTGACCTGTTTGGTGACAGAAAAGGTCAATGGACAAAATAGATACCTCTCCCTTTGGTTTAAGTTTTTAATAGTTATTATAATTTATTTTCTACAATGCATGTAAGTTCATTCTCGTGCATAAACAAATAAAAACATACAACTCCTCTACTACCACTCCCATCAAATTGCTGGTAACTCCTGTTATCTTCGTGGCTAGTAGCACTGCTACTGCACAAAACCTGTTCGGACACAATTAAAACACTGTAAATTCGATGCAGACAAGTGTCTCTGATTCCTCGTCCGTGTCGACCTATCAGTTTCGTCGTACGTTTCCTGGTGCTACACCCCTCAGAAAAGTATCAGGTGTTCGTTGCTCGAACTCTTCTAATTGCACTTTGCTCACCTCCTTATTCTGCGACAGTTCATGAGCATGCACATTTATCTTCCTAATTCTACTCGCAAAGTCTTCCAGTGCTTCATTATCCCTTCTCAACACGGCACGTACTGTTCACAAAAAACCCGTGCGTTATTTTGTTTCCGATACCGCTGCTCTAACACCTGCCTCAGCTGATCAAAAGTTCCCGCATTGAATAATATTTCTGTGCACCTCATGAACAACTGAATCTCTCCGTCTGCAAACATTATTTACCTCACCAACTACTTACGTCAGCCAGTGACTGGAGTCCTCTACAAAAGTTAACACGTCTTCAGATGTCCTACCAGAGATGGGAGTAGCAAGGTTAGCAACACCTTGATCTACTCCCCAATTTTGCGATTTCAGTATCTCTTTTTCATCACAGTTCTCTGCCAAACTATTACGTAAAGTTACCTCATCTCCCCTCAGTTGAAGTACCTGATTCGCTAATAATTCTATAGCCTCATCCCTTTATTAACTTCAATACATGACATTTTGTGGCAGGCACTCTTCTGTCTCCTACCCCCCTGCTCCCCTTCCCACCGTCCCATTGTTCCTGGCTGCTACTTGTGCTGATGCATGGGCGGTAGCTTGCGCACGTAGCTCCACTGCGTCGGTGAGGCCAGTGGCCTTTGGAGGAAACGCTCGTTGATGCCAGCAGTGCTACGTTTTCTGTTACAACGGCGCTGTACTCGGAGAATGGCTCCACGCCGATGTGGTGGTGGCGTGTGCAGTCTGCTGCGGGTGGGGTTCAAATCACTGCCCTCGGACTGGAGTTTAATGGCGGCTGGTGCTATGGCGCCAACTCCTGCTAGAAACTCAATGTCAGTAGCGGCGGGCATGGACGGCAGGTTGGCAGGGCTGTGGCACCAAGTCGTTAACGACATAGTGCTGACGGCAGGTGCAGCCTCGTGTCGAACCCATGGCTGCTGCTGACGGATTTCCCCTGCGACGTACGTCATTGCTAGTGTACAGGCAATATCAATTTTTCCAGTACGAGAGTTGCAAGCACACAGGTTAATACGCAGATTTCATCACAGACTTGGCTCGTGCAATGGCAGTGTACACAGATACATAGTTGGCAGATGACCGTTTGATGTATGGATTAGCTGACGGAAACGGCGCTCGCACTCAACGTTTGTATCAGGAGAGATTTCCAGAATGAAGGTGCCCCGACAGCAAAACGTTTGAAGGCACTGATCGTCGTCTTAGGGAATATGGGGAATTTATGCCTGATGCTCGCAGCCGAGGAGGCCTAGAAGGACAAGGACATAGCAGTGGAAGGCCGCAGTCCTTCATGCAGTTGACGACGACCCTAGTGTCAGTACAAGACATGTAGCTGCAACACTGAATATTGAACACTTGACTGTCTGGCGAGTGTTAAAGGAGGATTAGCTGTATGCAAACCATTTATAGTGTGTGCAGGCGCTATCAGCTGCATGGGTACTCTTCTGCAAATCTTTTATTCAACGAAGTGTCAACCCTAATTTTAGTGCAACAGTGCTGTTCACAGATGAGGCCTCGTTTCAGCGAAATCAGATTGTAAATCTGCACAATCGGCCTGTGTGAGCAGACGTAAATCCTCATGCGACTGTTCAAGCAAGTCATTAACAAATATTTTCTGTCAGTATTTGGGCAAGCATTGTTGCTGACTATTTGGTATGGCTTCACTTTCTCCCACCCAGGCTTAAAGGACAAAATTATCATAATTTCGTAGAGTATGTTCTACTTGAACTGTTAGCAGATGTGCCTTCATTTGTGCGACAGAAAGTGTACTTTATGCTCGATGGAGCACCTCCTCATTTTAGTGTTGATGTCCGTCGTCTTGCAAATAACAGATTAGGTGACAGATGGATAGATGGAGATGCACCAATTGCCTGGCTTCCACGCTCTCCGGACCTAAACCTATTGGACTTTTATTTGTTAGGCATTTGAAAGCTCTTGTGTATGGAACCCCAGTACAACGTGTTCAGAATCTCTGTGTCCTATTTTGGAAGGCTGCGGAACCATACGCAGCACACCAGGGGTACATCAGCGCATCCAAGATTCACTATGACGGCGGGATGATGCATGTATCAGTGCCGACGAAGGGCGTACTGAACGTCTCCTGTGAGAAAGAGTTACATGTGGTACGCTGCTGCGTTCTGTTCGTGTGTGTTTCCCATGATTAATTTGGAGACAATGAGCTGTAACATGGAGACAAAGCGTCTTCAGACCCATGTTCATGTGACATAATTTCTTCGAGTATGTGTGAGGAATATTACCCTGCGATCTGTGCCGTACATTTTTGTTACACCATTTATTGATAAGGAACAGCAGAGGGCCAATAACACTACCAAGTGGAACGCTAGAAATCACTTCCGTTTTACTCGATGGCTTTGCGTTAATTACTACGAACTGTGACCTCTCTGACAGTAAGTCATAAACCCAGTCGCACAACTGAGACGATATTCCATAAGCACGCAATTAGATTACAGGCCGTTTATGAGCCTCCTGGAAATCTAGAAGTCCGGCATCAATTTGAAATCCCTTGTCGATAGCACTCAGCACTTGGCGTAGGTAAAGAGCCAGTTGTTTCAACAAGAACGATGTTTTCTAAGTACGTGTTGACTGTCTGACAATAGCTGTTCTCTCGGAAGTAATTCGTAATGTTCGAACAAAATATATGTTCCAAAATCCTGTTGCATATCGAAGTTAACGGTATAGGCATTTAATTTAGTGGATTACTCCTTTCTTGAATATTCTTGTGACCCGTGCAACTTTTCAGCTTTGGGTACGGATCATTCTGTTAAGTATGGAGCTATTGTATTAGCATTCTCTGAAAGGAACCTAGTTGGTGTACAGTCTGGACCAGACGACTTACTTTTATTAAGTGGTTTAAGTTGCTTCACTACTCTGAGGATATCTACTTCTAAGTTACTTAGGTTGACAGCTGTTCTTGATTCGAATTCTGAAATTTTACTTCGTCTTCTTTGGTGAAGGAATTTCGGAAGGCTGTGTTTAGTAACTCTGCTTTAGCAGCACTGTCATTTCCATTGCTATCGCACAGAGAAGGCACTGATTGTGTTTATCCGCTAGTATACTTCACATACGACCAGAATGTCTTTGGATTCTCTGCCGGGTTTCGAGATAAAGTTTCGTTGTGGAAACTATTATAAACACTAGCACTTAAGTTGGCGCTTAATTTCGAGTTTCTGTTAAACATCGCCAGTCTTCGGGATTTTGCGTTCGTATTCGTTGTTTTTGTAGTTGTGTTGTAACCTGTTTTGTGTACCATCTGGGTCAGCTCCATCGTTTGTTAATTTATTTGCTCTAAATCTCTCAATTGCTGCCGATACTGTTTCTGTAATCTGAAAGCAGTGGGGATTGTCGCTCAGTAAGGTGTCAGGAGAGTTTTTATCTGCTTTTTCGTTTATTTTTTGAGGGATTTGGGAGCCACGGTATTGAGTCTCGCTACAACTCTGTGTTCGCTAATTTCTGTATCCGTTTTGATGCTCGTTACTAGCTCAGGCTTTAGATAGCTTTCTGTGCCTATAAATATTTGAGCATCAGTGCTTTCTATTAGCAGTGAAGCTCTAGTACTTCATCTACACAGTCAAGACTATTTACAACTGCTATACCGATAGTTCCTATATCTACATTCTTCCTGTGTTAAACCTACACCCTCTGAAGACTGAGACTGAAGCCCTTTCTATGTTTCTCTGGTGCCCTCTAATCCAAAAAACCACACAGTCCTCGCAGCACAGCCCCTGGTACCAGTGTAACCATCTCCTGCGTGTAATGCACTCCTGACTCCATCACCCTACGGCGCAAGTCGAAGAACCTGCAGGCTACACAGTCGCAGAACCGTCAGGGACTCTGATTCAGACCCTCCACTCGGCTTTGTACCAAATATCCGCAACAGTCTGTGCTGCCGATCTGATAGCACCCTGGAACCAGAGAATATCTCTTCCAACCCAAAGCGATACACATCATTGGTACTGGTGTGAGCCACAACCTGCGGTTTGCTTCACTCTGTGCTTCTCGTAGCATCCGGAAACACCCATTCCACATCTAGAATGACTCCACCTGGTACGCACATGGAAACACACCAGCTTTCTTCCGCTCCTTGGCATCCATGCCCTTAAGGTCTCCCATAACGCCCTAACGTTGGAGATCCCGATTACCAATAATCCCATCCTCCGTGAATGCCCGGATCTTGTAGGTTAAGATGTTTCCTCTGAGACAGGAGAAGCGACAGCAACTGGCTCAGGGACAGTGTCAGCTGTAGACAGTACCTGGAACCTGTTTGTCAGACTAAGTGGGGAAGCCTTTTGTGCAGCCTCTGTCAAGTCTTTCTCCGTCTTCCACGTCACGAGGTGACCTCTCCCTCGATCAAGAGTGAGGGGTTAACCTGAATGCGAGCAGTAACTGGGCTGGACAACGATGCAGATTGACCAGAGGACTCGTGAGTCGTGCTGGACATACATTGGATCCCTATGGCCAGTCCACAACAGTGAAGCCCATCCGCTGCAGCCTCAAGCCATGTAACTGAAACCAACACAGCCTGGAGCTGAGAGCAAACCGCCACCAACTCGGCTCGCATCCACATACAGCAATCGTAATCACTACTTATACTAAAGACTGTGGAAAACTACATTACAGAGACACACAAAGGACAATCAACGCTTGCTTCTGAGACTCTACTGCAGCGACTGACAAAACTGCAGGAACTGTGCCTAATAATTTAGATTAAAACACAGAGAATCAAAACTACCAAAGGACACAGGTGAAACTATGTAATTCTCTTCCGGTTAGGAACTTATAAAATTGTACAAAATTGGTTTAGTTCTCGACACAAACGAGAACTCCAAAACTGTATCTATTAATTAATAAATAAACTTGCAGAGATTCAAAAACTAAACTACTAAGGCACACAGTTGAAACTGCATTTTTCACTCCTGGTTAGGAACTTGTAAAGCGTCAGAAAAACTGTTTTCTTTCTGACACAAACGAAAACACTAGAACTGTATCTATTAATCAGTAAATAAACACCCAGATATTCAAAACCTGAACCACCAAAGCATACAGACGAAACCATACAATTCGCTCCTGGTTAGTAACTCGCAAAATGTCACATCATTATTATTTATTTTATGGCCTTCATTGGACCACTGTAGTCAAAAATACAAAGTTCTAAACAAGTTGTTACACATGGATACAATTTGGTTCGACAATAACTTAATATATTTAGGTAATATAATTATTAGAGGCTATTCTTATATGAAAGGTGTTTTGCTCTTCTGTCTGCCCTATATTTCTTCATTCTTTCAGATATTTTCTTTCTTTCTTCATCTGAGACAACTCTTCCTGTACTCCTTTTATTGATTTTCATTTGTAGTCTGGTTTGTGGGTCTTGCAGTATTCTGGTTTTCTCTGTCTTGTTTTTTAGGTCATCTACTGTAATTTGAAGTTCTTTTATATCTTCCTTAATTTCTGTGATCCATTTAATGTCGCTCTTGTTATTCCACAATTTTTGTATTATTTTTTTACTAATTCTGTTTTCTGGAGTTCTCATCAGATGTCCAAAGAATGAGATGCGTTTCTTCCTGATTGTGCTAATGACTGGTTCTATTTTCTTATATACTGTTTCATTTGATGCTATTCTCCAATGTCCATTTATTTTATACTGTTTATTTATACATGTCCTAATTATTTTTCTTTCTATTTCTAGTATTCTCTCAATTTCTGCTGTATTAGTTGTTTTGAAGATAGTTTCAGCTGCATACGTTATTTCTGGTTGTGTAACTGTTTTATTTCTTCTCGATTAACTTTCTCCTGCAAACCTGGTATGTTCCACCATTCCTAAGATGACAACTCATTTACCGGTTACTTGGTTGTGAAAGTGTATGGACGTATAGTGACGTGACGTAAACATTATGACCACTTGAATGAGATTTTCACTCTGCAGCGGAGTGTGCGCTGATATGAAACTTGACATGTCTCCGCAATATCCTTTCTTTCAGGAGTGCTAGTTCTGCAAGGTTCGCAGGAGAGCTTCTGTAAAGTTTGGAAGGTAGGATACGTGGTACTGGCAGAAGTAAAGCTGTGAGGACGGGGCGTGAGTCGTGCTTGGGTAGCTCAGTTGGTAGAGCACTTGCCCGCGAAAGGCAGAGGTCCCGAGTTCGAGTCTCGGTCCGGCACACAGTTTTAATCTGCCAGGAAGTTTCATTATGACCACTTGCTTGATAGCACATCGGTCTACCTTTGGTACGCAATACAGCAGCCGTTCTGCCTGGCCTGAGTTCGACAAGTCCTTGGTTGGCTTTCGAAGGCACATGAGACCAAATGTCTATGCACAAGTCGCACAGTGTACATAATCTGCGGGCAAGTTGTTTGTGTCGCCCGATGGTGTTCCAGATGTGTTCCATCGGGCGTAGATCAGGCAGATCTGATAGGCAATACATCATCAAGCGTTCACTATCACGCTGCTCAACTTGTGTAACACTGTCATATGTAGATTTGTTCCACGCACAGTTACCCTACTGAAAGACAGAATCGCCATCTGGGAAAAAATCAAGCATAAAGGTATGCAGATGGTCCGCAACAATTTTTACGCAGTCTATAGCAGTCATGGTGCCTTCGATTGCGACCACGAGTTCCACGGAAGCGCAGGTTAAAGACCGTCACCGTACTACGTTCTCGGGGTTGCGCATGTATGTAGCAGCTGTTGGCCTGCACGTGGTGTTTTCGGAGGCTATAGTCGCCTGTAGAGTGGACAAATTTCCTTTCACCCACCATCCAGTCTCGATGACCGCTTGCCCACTGTAGTCGTAGTTGTTGATGTCACTGGATCAACATGGGAACACGTGCGGATCTTCTGTTGTGCACTGGACGTTGCGTCCGAAATACTAGTGCGTGCAGCATTATTGTCCTCTGTCATCAGATCGGCCACAAATCGCCGTCTGTTCTCCTTTACAGAGTGGTCGAACCTCTGACCTCCACTGCCCTTGATGAAGGATGTACGACAAATTTTATAAATTCGTTTATTCCGCTACAGGATACAGCAATGCTGACGTCGCGACCGAAGGCCAGAGTCGAGCGTCATCGCTGGTGGCATTGGAGCTGATGGTCTTAGTAAGTGGCATCCCCTCCTCCTTCGTCAGAAAGTGGCGGCGAGGGACAACTAAGTCAGGACTCTGACCCCCGCGACGGTCTCCAGAGTGGACGAACGCTCGACTGCATTGGGCATGCGCCTCAGAGCGCAGGGTGTTAAGGTGCGCGGGGTCGGACTATGGACGTCGGCATGGACGACGGTTTAAAATCTCGTGGGGATGAAGTGTGTCCGCGCAGAAATGGCGAGCAGGGTTTGCTTGCACTGCTGGATGGCCTAGGCAAGAACTGTGGATCTCCGGAGTCAGCGGCCAACAGCAAACGGAAGTTAACCAGCAATGGCCCGCCGCTGGACAGGCACGGAGTCCGCGACATTTAGGCCTAACGCGGACAAAAGCTTAGAGGCAGCTTAGTGAAGACCGAGTCAGCCGTCGGCAGCTTGACCCAACTCGAATCGCAGATTAGAATAGACCTCCCTTCCAAACTGGCTCTTGGAGGTGACTGCGTAAGAGGACTAGATTGAGTATTATTATAGGAAGTCATCTCACTATTGCTTTTGAATGGTAGAGCTTTTGCCCTCTAAATCATAACAGGATCGCGGCGGAAGGCGTAACTGTTGACTAGCCATGAGGTTTCCTTCCTTCCCCCTGTGTTGGTGTTCCCTGTTAAGGTTACCATACGAGCCTGCCGCCACGCCAGACGGGCCACGGTGCGACAGTACCGAACCTTACACTGAGGTTACTAAAGTCATGGGACAGCGATAGACACACACCCTGATGGCGGTAGCACAGCGTACACAATGTATACAAGAGCAGTGTATTGCAGGTCTGTCATTTGTACTCAGGTGACTCATTTGGAAAGGCTTCCGATGTGATTATGGCCTCACGACGAGAATTAACAGACTTGGTTTGAAAACGGAGTTAGACGCATGGGACATTCCACTTCGTAAATTCTTTGAGAATTCAACATTCAGAGATCCACATTGTGAAGAGTGTGACGAGAATACCAAATTTCTGCCATTACCTCTCACCACTGACAACACAATGGCCGACGGCCTTCACTTAACGACCGAGAGCAGTGGCGGCGTTTGCGTACGATGTGTGTGAATTCCTATGGGACCAAACTGCTGAGGTCATCGGTCCCTAGACTTACACACTACTTAAACTAACTTATGCTAACAACAACACAAACACCCATGCCGGGGGAGGACTCGAACCTCCGGCGGGAGGGGCCGCACAATCCTTGACGTCGCGCCTCAAACTCGCGGAGCGTTTGTGTAGAGTTGTCAGAACTAAAAGACAAGCAGCACTGAGTGAAATAATAGTAGAAATTAATGTGGGACGTACGCCGAACGTATTCCTTAGGATAGTGCAGCGAAATTTGCCGTTAATGGGATATGGCAACAAACGACCGACGCGAATGCTTTTGCTGACAGCACAGTATCGCCTGCAGCACCTCTGCAGGGCTCGTGACCATATCGGTTGGACCTTGGACGACAGGAAAATCTTGGCCTGGTCGGTTGAGTTTCAGTTGGTAAGAGCTGATAGTAGCGTCCGAGTGGTGCAGACCCCACGAAGCCATGGACCCAAATTTTCAAAAAGGCACTGTGCAAGCTGGTGGCGGCTCCACAATGCAGTGGGCTGTGTTTGTATGGAATGTACTGGATCCTCTGGTGCAACTAAACCGATCATTGACTGGAAGTTGCTATGTTCGGCTACACGGAAACCATTTGCAGCTTTTCATTGACTTCATGTTCCCAAACAACGATGAATTTTTTATGGGTAACAATGTTCCTCGCCACCAGGTAGCATTTATTCGCGATTGGTTTGAAGAACATGCTCGACAGCTACAGCCAGATCGCCCGACATAAATCCCATCGAACTTTTATGGGACATAATAGTGAGTTTCATTCGTGCCCAAAATCCTACACCGGCAACACTTTCACGATTATAAACGACTATAGAGGTAGCATGGCTCAGTACTTCTGCAGGGGACTTCCAAATGGCAGGTTGAGTCCGTGCCATATATAGTTGCTGCACTGCGCCGAGCAAAAGGAGAGCCGACACAATATTAGGAGGTACAGGTGTCTCATGATTTTTGTCACCTCAGTGTATACTGCTGCAGGTCGATCACGCCTATGTTCATTCTACAGCAGATGTAGTAGACAAAGGATTCCCACATGTTTTGTCACTGCGTACCATTTGACATTTTTAGAAACGTTGAACGACGACAGCCACAAAAGTGATCTTTTAATAAAGAAGGCTTCATGCATTGTTTTCAAGCTTTCTAAGCATGTAACGCTTTGGAGAGTTGGATTCTCACTGACATCTGTAAAGCCAGATTACAATTAGCTTTCATCATACTTGCGGTTAGGGTTTGGTTTAGGTTTTTTCATCTGCATGCTTGGAGGTAGAAGGAGCTTCCTGGCTTAAAAATCTCTTCATGGTTAACTTAAAACATAATCACGTATAAATCACACAGTTAAGTTCAACTTCACATCATAATTAAAACAGACAAGAATCGACTCAATGTAATATTAACACTACAGTTACAGGCGCAATCTTTCTTCCTGTCAATATGCCATTTAACGTAACGGCCAACACAGCGACAGTAACACCAATAAACTGTTCAGTGCGTAATGACTACTGCAGCGCCACACACTGCTACACCGCATAAGTTCGCAGCTTTCGCAAAGTGGCATGAAAGGTTTCAAATAATCACTGAAAAGACCCGATCAAATTATTGTCAACGTCAAAATGAGCTAAACTATTCCCGGCCAAGGAAGCAACGACTAATGAAGAGAGAGAGATGGGGACGCTGTAATCCGACTTTATTATGTCCTGCGTACAGTCTGAAACAAACTTCCTGTGGCAAATCTATTATTTTAAAATCATACTGATGCTACCTTTACCAAACAGTTTTCTCACTAACATTTTACTTTAAATATAAAGTAACGAAGAGAATAATTTTACTTACATTAGCATGTGTTTTGTTCACTTGTATAGGTACCACATCAAATGTCCTTGTGTACGACCAGCGATATGTATTTATTGTATGGGTTATAGAATTATAGTTCACAGGTCTGAAACATGTCTACTGTTGTCCTTCCATTTTCTCACCACCTACTTCATCTTTTTTAAGATCTATAATACATATTCTACAGCTATCTATAACTTATTAAGCTAACCAGTTTCATCAAATGTCGACGGCGGTACTTCTGTAGACTCTTTGCGTAACCACTGCATCTGTATCCACGTCGGGCGCTAAAGACCTAGCTGTCGTGCGCCCTAAAAACCTTATCATCATTTATCCTTGTCTTTGGTGAATGCTTGACCATGAGCTTAGACGTTGGTGGTAGCTTTGCCACGTGCTTTGGTTTCGTAAAGGAAGTCATTTATTACTCTCCTTCATTCTTTTGTTCTGCTAGTAGTGTTTATACTAGAGTATTGTCTGTCCTGAACTGTTGGGACTTGCTTTGTACTGGAGCCATATTTAAAGAATGGACTGCTGTCATGAAATTACTCCACCATATGGACAACTACAAACTTGAATTACTTTACGACGCATCGGATTACTAGTGAGACAGTTCCAACTTAATTTACATTGGTTAAGTCTGTGCCACCATGAGAGGTAAATGATAGATCAGAATTTAGTATCCTTCAGCACGCCAGTTCTCGCGTATACGTATTTATATGCAGTGGTGTCGAGTATGAGAGAGTACTAAGTATGAAGTATCGAGGAGTTGGTTAGTGCATCACTTTTCAAGTTTATTTAATTGGATTTTGTGTTCATTTTAATTACACTTGGTGATCAGTCATTTCTAATCCAGTCACTTCCTTTATTCATGTTCTGCTTAGGCCTAAGTACACGGCACATAGGCTGCTGCCATCTTGCCGTACTTAGGTTACACAAATAGTGTCAGAACTAATTACATCTGATGCTAAGAATATGCTCTCATGAGATAAGGATGGGGGTAGATAATATAATGAGGCACAAACCAAAGGCAAGACAGTTAGTCACTTCTCAGGGATCAGACAAGACAAAGCTATGTTATTTCCTGTTGATGAACGTCAGAGCACTGACTCGTATCATCATATTTATTATACGTACGAGCAATGTAGAAATCAAAGTGATTGGTTATTATGCAAATGTTTAATTGTTGCTTTCATTGTGAAAATATTAAAACAGACTCGGGAAAACAGCCTCAGTGCAGCGCGGATCGTTATAAATATGAAGCCAATACAGAGTAGTGCCACCTGTTGCTCCCATGAATCTGTTTAGTTACATATTATATTTCTGTCTCTTAATCAACTCTTTCGCTTAATTATATGAAAGCTTGTGTTGTGTATTTCTCTTCAAGCTTTATTTCGAGTCAGGCACCCTGACAAGATTCACTCGGCACTACTTTTGAGAATGAGCGCTACTTAAACACAAACACACGCACGTTCCCTATACTTTTGCTTTGGTAACGGCGTGGTCATTTCTGACACAGGTTAAGCGAGTTTCATATTTTTCTTGGTAAGTGCGCCCCTGAAAGTTGGATGGTCGCATCTGTTTTACATATCTTTGATTTCTTCTTTAAGATAATAGTTTTCTGGGGCAATCTGGCCGTTATTACCCAGATTGTTGTCTTACATTTTAGTGGGGTGCGCCGTAAATTGTTAAGTATTTCATGAACTGATAATTCTCAGAGTAGATGTTGATTATTATCTATAGAAGGACATTTTCTGTGACTGGAGCTAGGAAGGCAATGAGTGAAAAACACCTTGTTTGTGTTTATGTTAGTTTGCATTCACAAGTAGCGTCGCAGTTGTACTAAGGGCAGGCTGCCTAAATCCTTTGCGGGAGTCAACATTTAATTGAGTTTTAGAACTACAGTAGGCCACTGTAGTCTTTCGTAAATAAGCGTGGATACAGTAGTTTTCCCAATATTTTTGGTCAGTTAAATTCGTACATGTATTGCCTGTGCGTTAGGTGTGTTGCATACGTGTTAGGCGTTACCTCATAATGATCGTTTTCTTTGCATATGCGATCAGTGTCTTACCAGATTCCCCTAAAAGCACGACGCGACGAACCGTCTAGAAACTGGCTGAGGATATATAAAGGGCCAGGTAAGCTATGGAACATTTTTGTTCTACATAGTTATCTTCCTGTCCGTTACTTAAAAGTATTTATAGCAAAACTGAAATTGACAATGTTTAATTCAGAATTTACTAAAAAATTGTTGATTTGTAACGTAAACAGGGATGTTGTAGTAAAAATAAAGATAGTAATATAGGTTTATCATATAGTGCTGGAAAAAACAATTTCCTCAACAAGAAGGCAAAATTAAGAAAACCCAAAGTAAAAGTGTATCAAGTATCGCTTCAATACTTCGTGGAATCAAATAAAACTTGTTTCTGTCATTCATAAAGAACTAAAGCATTTATCCATAATAACAGGGAACTCTTGCCTTTGATCTTGATGAACAATGTTCTATTGAGTACAAAATAACAACAATAAATATATATATATATATATGTATGTTTTACATTTCTGCATGTAAACTTTACTAGCTTCAAAAGTAATTGCTTTGATTACGTAAAAGCGCAGAAGTTAAGCAATCAATTTCTTTTTATTACTTTTAAAATACATTTTATAAACAAACAACGGAAAAAACACAAAATCAAGAGAAGTCGTCGGCTTCCAGTTTCTCCCTTGCACATTCATTTAGGTTCCTTTCCCTATCAACGTAGCTAATACTTCAGGAATCCTACAATTAAAAATGTTATTTATGCATTTATGTAGCGTATCAAAACTACAGAAAAAAGTCTTTACCTTGATAATATTTTACACCACGTTCAGCTACAGCTGACTTGCTGGATTGCTTTAGGTGTACATGTTTCATAATTTGTGAAGTGTTCGAGAACTCCATGGCCTGTGTTCCCTGTATACTTAACGTCAAGTCGTATAAGGAGAAAACAGAGTGTTGCACCGTCACGGTACGGGTGGGAGAGTGATGGTTCAAACCCTGTAACGACATCCAGATTAAGTTTCCCGGGTTTTATCCAGATCGCTCAAGGAAAATGCTGAGATGGTTCCATTGACAAGAGTATGGCCGATTTCCTCCCTCATCCCTACGTAATCCGAGCTTGAGCCCCGCCTCCATTATCCGCGTTGTCGACGGGACTTTAAACGCTGATCTTCCTTCCATCCTTCTCCTTCGATACCCATATAAAATGGGTACGGAGAAAATGTATTTCTCATTCTGCCCTTGCCGTTCATGTCGAAACGCGACTGCTGTGTCACAAGCATCTTTTATAAAACACACACGAGCAAACTGTGCATAAACAACTCACGGACGACGAGTCACTACCCGATTGTCCGCTGTAGCGATACATCTCTACAAACAGGAACGGGCAGATGTCTCTTGGAGTAACGCCAAAGCTTTGGCCGGTGCCGGCCAATCAGAGCGCGGGGCGTGTAATTCTCGATTTGATGCCTAATGAAGTGTAAGACACGAAGGAGTCTCCTTCTGAACGGTACATCTAGCATAAGTGATTTAGTCTCTTGTGTGTTTGATACGGGCGCGGCAAGTTCCAGCATAATGATGAGAAAGAAAGCTGCAAGCATTCAACTTGTATTCACGTGATTGGAAATCACGAGAGCGTTGCAATTACGAAAAATTGTGTCCTTTTCGCGTTTCATTTAGCATTTGGACTTGCTTTGAAAATTGTTATATCTTTGTTCTTGTTTTTGATTTCTAATTTAGCCATACGTAAATTCATGTGACCTGCAATTCTCTCACTCGCGAAGCCATTTTTCGGAAGTTCCTAAATTTATTTTTACGTATTCTTCAGCTATGTTGTACGAAGACGTGTTAATTGCTCTAATCCGATATTTTTATTTACCTATGACGGTTAACTTTGCACACTTTTCTCATTCAGATATTATACTGGATTAATCGTAAGTTTGGTCTTCGCAGGTTAGCTGTACAGGTAGCCGCAAATGTTAAACCGACTGCTTCCAGAACGGGGAGGTAAGCCGGCACCAGATCGATTCTGCCCGTCAGATTATCGACGAGCCGTCGGTGTGCCGACCAGCCTGGATGTGGTTTTATTGGCGATTTCCCACGTCCCTGTGGGTCAATACCGGGCTGGTTCCCATGTTCTGCCGCAGGTTTAGAACATTTCTCACACTTGCACACAGAATTTTCCCTCTTCACCGACAGACTGGGTACACTGCTTCTGTCCTGGGAAGGGTGAAAACGAACTAATTACCTTAGCTGTTTGGTCTCCTTCAGTACTTACTCAGCACCAGCGTCTTCGCAAATTCATTGTCTTACGCCTCTCCTTTTGCTCAAAAAATTCTACTAAGTGCACCGAAACTCCAGCAGTGAATATTTAAGATTTGGCGCACAAAAAATTGTACAATTCACGTACAAGGTGGTTATAAATAAAGTTTCGCTACTTGAGCCAGTGTAGAAGGAAAACTGTTTACCGTACAGGTATTGAGCTTTATAGAAATCATCTTCAGACTGTGCGCAGCAGGATTTATGTTGTTAGTAGTGTTAGTGTCTTGACTTGCCCTTAAGTGTCGGCACTGGCTATTTGGGAATTGCTCCTGGGAGAGCCCGAGGGCCAGTTGCACCAAGAATTATTGAAAAAGTTACTCTCGCCATAGCTGAGAATACTGGACACAATGTGCAGCCTTCAAGCAGTGCACGAGCTGTGTCACAACAGCTGAACATTACAGGGTCTACAATTCGAAAAGTGCTGTGAATAATAATTGTGTAACGATATCTCTAGTACGGCTGCAGACTGTCGTAGATGCAGATGGATAATTTTACATGATAAAGAACCGCAAACTATGAAGAATTTTTTGTAGCTGAACATCGGAAGAGATATATGTGTCAAAGGTATTGTGGAACTACGGAGATAAAACGAAAAACTATATAAAGCATTGCTTTTTATGTGCAGGTGTATTGCACACATTTGGGAAATAGACAGTAAGCAAGTAATGACTGTCAGTATTGATGATTTTGGGATCAAAGACATGGATTTGTCTAAAGTTTTATTGTGCAACGATTTAGATGTCCTAGCCGCAGAGGTGTCACTATTACACGGAAAAGAAAGAATATCAATTGAGAGGTTACTGTTATTATTTCAGGACCTGTACACTCCTCATGGGTCATGACCAGCAATGCTTGTGTTGAATCACAGGAGCCCATCTGGGAAAGAATCATCTGTTAGGGTAAGTGATATCAGGTCCCTCGCCACCTAGAGCTGGTAATCGAGGAAGTCATAAATCAACAATTACACAATAATTTTACTGTGGAAAGTATCTCCCTGTGGAGTGTACCTATGGTGATAGTGCCTTTTGAAATTTCAAAGAAAGAGTCGAACAACGTATATAGCCGCTGCAATGAAAATCGTTCATATACTGACCTAACGGTGTCCCAAACTTCTTTTGCGTCATTCGTCTTCCTTATATGAATAGCAGGTTCCTCACCAAGCACCGTTCCAATGATATGAGCTGCCCGAGAATTGCCTCGGTGCCAGCACCGATATGCGTCGGACGCTTCGTCTCCTTCCACCAATGACGGACAGTCACATGTAACATCTATAACGGAAAAACTAGGTTGTTTTGAAAATCAGCCTCATGAAAACACAATTAGATTATTTTTATATTTACCCAGACATGTTTCGACGCCAATGTGTCATCTTCTGTGAGTCAAATTTTTTGTTTTCTTAAAATTACATCGCTAACTGAACTGTATTATTGTACACCGGTTTTAGTGCTCGTTTTCGTCCTGTTTCGTGTCTCTGGTTGGTGTCTCAATCAAGTGCTATTCAGTGCATTATTTTCACTCAGTTTTTCACAAATTTTCGTTCACTGTTTCACTTCACATGCACTTTCACAAAATGTGGCGAAATTTGATCTGAGCAGACACTTCTGACAACATTAGTATGTTGAAGTGAAGCAGTGAGCGGAAATTTGTGAAGAAGTGAGTGAAAATAATGCACTAGATATCATTTGATCGAGACACCAACCAGAGACACGAAACGGGACGAAAAATTTTGTAGATGACATGCTATAAAAAAAATTAAAAAAAGACGAAAATGAGCACTAAAGCCGGTGTATAATAATACAGTTTGGTTAGCGATGTAATTTTAAGAAATAAAAAAAACTGACCAACAGACGATGACACATTGGCGTCGAAACATGTCTGGGTAAATGTAAAAATGGACTAATTGTGTTTGCATAAGGCTGGTTTTCAAAACCAGCCAGTTTTTAAATCGCAAACACGGAAGAACAAAAAGAGTAGGTTCAAACCTTTCTAAAACGAGTATCCATAACCGAATAAACAGAATGTTCCTTTAAACGAAGTTGAATCTGCCATTTCCATATTTCCCACTGATCTTCACTTAACAACTAGTGAATTTTTGTACAACTATAGTCATCACTCAACGGAAGCGCTGTGCCTGCCATAGATGTCACGTCTATAACAAAACAAACATGGCTACTGGCGAAAAATTTCCATTACTTGTGCAATGAAGTGTACAAAATTAATCCAAATGCAACTTTGTCCTTTTCGTTGCCCCATCAAAACAACAGGACCCGAATATCAGTTTTACAGATCGACCTGGCATCGTGTTCCTGAATCTAAGCAAACGACAAAGCTTCTTATTGAGAATTCGCGTTCTATTGAGAATTCGCTAGCTACCCAGGCAGCTGGTGCTTTCTATGCAAAATCAAAATCGGATGATCAACATCAAAAACAGAAGAAATTCGCAACAGAGTGGAGTACGTCAAAGAAGAAAGAAGGTCCTATATGTCTGTATCGCAACAAAGCTGGACATATTATCGCAAACTGCCGAAAGCGCATGGCCGCAGAAGAACCAAAGGCGACATTTCTATCCACTAGTTTGTTGTCTCATGTTAATTTTGATAGAGCAGCTTCTTGAATTTCGAACTCCGGCACGACACATCATATTTCACCAAATAAACGACATTTCGCTACATTCCAAAATTTTCCGATTCTACAATGTGTACAGACTGCAGGCAAAGAAGTTGTTTTTTCACACAGGACTGGCAGTATTTATATTGAAATATTCATAAAAAAAAGGTGGATACCTGCTTTGCTTGAAAATGTCTGGTATGTACCTGATGTCAGACACCAGTTCTCTGTCCGTAAACTGCCCAATGTGGATATAATGTGACTTATGATAACAAATAGTGAAATAGTCGCAACTGGAAGACTAGTTGGTTCAGTATACATTATGAACATCCGAGTTTGTCCTCCATATTAACAAGTAATGATTAACGTAGCAACTTCAGAAGAACAATTACAATGTTTTCATGAGAGTCTCGGTCATCAAGGTAAACGTCATGTATGAGGTTTCGGTAATCGCTTAAGCACCCTAATACCACGTCGTTTTGTGATGGATGTGTTTCTGGCAAATCAAACAACAGACCATTTAGCCATCGCAGAGATCTTCCACAAACTGTTGGTGAGTTGATCAACGCAGACGTTAATGGACCCACGTCTGTTGACTCTA
Organism: Schistocerca piceifrons; assembly: GCF_021461385.2. NCBI lineage: Eukaryota > Metazoa > Arthropoda > Insecta > Orthoptera > Acrididae > Schistocerca > Schistocerca piceifrons. Next base: position 664,545,969 of record NC_060138.1, read on the forward strand.
TAAATGGTTTTCGTTACTATGTGGGTCGCAAAGAAGATTTCTCTCGTTTAGTTCGGATATATTTCATGCGAAATAAATCTGAAGTGGCTGATAATTTGAAAACATTTTTGAAGGAGTGTGATGCTGCTGCTCATAAGGTAGAAGTACTTTGGTTTGACGGTGGAGGAATGGTTAATTGTAACATGGTAGCTGCAATGCTACGAGACCGTGGTAATTGAGTTTCGTTTAATGTGTCCAGACACTCCTAAGAAAAATGGTGTTGCTGAACAAGCAAATAGACTTATAGTTGAATTAGCTCGCTCAATGTTAACATCTACCAAGTTACCTAAATCATTTTGGCCTCATGCATGTGGCACAGCCGTTTTTCTGCTCACTGCTTACGGCCTGGTATTAAATTGGGCATTTCTGCGCAACATAGAGCAGAAACAAAACAAATATTTAGTATTATTTAATTATATTTGGGGCGCTGAAGACATAATTTTATCTGGTACAAACTGCCAGCTTACGGACAGACGTAGACAATTTGACAGATATTCGTACTCAGGTTGCATGTAATCGTGACTTATTTAGTTTCATAACCTGGTGATACGGGAAGATTTCAGTTCGGTTACATCTTGTTCAGAAAGAGATTCCAAAATGAGACACTGGATTTTAAGGAGGACCCAGTGGCATACATAGACTCAGATCACCATGTAGTGGTGATGAAGAGTAGGCTTAAGTTTAAGAGATTAATCAGAAAGAATCAGTACGCAAAGAAGTGGGATATGGAAGTACTAACGAATCAAGAGGTATGCATGAAGATCTTTAAGCCTATAGATACGCAACGAGGAATAGTTCAGTAGGCAGTACAATTGAAAAGGAATGGACGTCTCTAAAAACGGCAATCAAAAGAGATGGAAGCGAAAAACAATAGGTACAAAGAATGTAACAGCGAAGCAACCACGGGTAACAGAAGAAATGTTTGACTTCATCCATGAAAGAAGGAAGTAAAAAAATGCTCAGGGAAATTCAGGAATACAGAAATACAAGTTCAAAAAATGGCTCTGAGCACTATGGGACTTAACATCTATGGTCATCAGTACCCTAGAACTTAGAACTACTTAAACCTAACTAACCTAAGGACATCACACAGCACCGAGTCATCACGAGGCAGAGAAAATCCCTGACCGCGCCGGGAATCGAACCCGTGAACCCGGGCGTGGGAAGCGAGAACGCTACCGCACGACCACGAGCTGCGGACGAAATACAAGTCGCTAACAAATAAAATAAATATGAAGTGCAGGGAAGCTAAGACGAAATAGCTACATGAGAAGTGTAAAGAAACCGAAAAAGAAGAGTTTGTCGGAAGGACAGACTCAGCATACAGAAAAGTCAAAACAACCTTCGGTGAAACTGAAAGCACGGGTTGATAACACTACGTATGTAACGGTAATTCCACTGTTAAATGTAGAGGAGGGAGCGGGTAGGTGGAAAGAGTACACTAAAGGAATGTACGACCGGGAAGATTTGTCTGATGCGATAGAATAAAAAACAGAAGTAGATTTACAAGAGATAGGCGATCCAATATTAGAATCAGATTTTAAAAGAGCTTTGGAAGACGTAAGACCAAATAAGGCGGAAGGGACAGATAACATTTCATCAGAATTTCTGAAACAGAACATGTACAAGAGCAAAGAGGGAATAATAAGAGTGGAAGATCAAGAACGAACTATTCGGATTAAAAACGGTGTTATAACGGGCTCTAGTCTTTCGCCTATACTCATCAGTCTATACATCGAAGAAGCAATGACGGAATTAAAAGGAAGGGTAAGGAATGGATTTAAAATTGAAGTTGAAAGGATATCAGTGATACGATTCGCTGATGACATTGCTATCCTCAGAGAAAGTGAAGGAGAATTACATTATCTGCTGAATGGAATGAACAGTCTAATGAGTACAGACCATGGACTGAGAGTAAATCGAAGAAAGGCGAAAGTAATGAGAAGTAGCAGAAATGAGACCAGCGAGAAAATATCAGGACTGGTGGTCACGAAGTAAATCAAGTTAAGGAAATCTACTATCTAGGCACCAAAATAACTAGTGACGGTCGGAGCGAGGACGACATAAAAAGCAGACTAGCACTGACAAAAAGGACATTCCTGGCCAAGAGAAGTCTATTAGTATCGGAAATAGTCCATAATTTGAGGAAGAAATTTCTCAGAATGTACGTTGAAGAACGGCATTGTATGGTAATTAATTGAAACCCTCAGCTGCCGACAGATGTTGTTGATATACCTCGATGGGGACAGCTGATAATGTGTGGACAGATGGGAGTGTGGGGCTCACGGGAAGCGTGCAAGCCCCCGGTAGCTGAGTGATCAGCGTGACAGAATGTCAATCCTAAGAGCCCGGGTTCGATTCCAGCTGGGTCGGAGATTTTCTCCGCTCAGGGATTGGGTGTTGTGTTGTTCTAATTATCATCACTGCCGGCACGGTAACGCAGCGTGTTCGGTCAGGGCGTTCGCTGCCCTCTGTAATAAAAAAACTGAGTTAATGGATCAACGACGAACTTAAACGAGTGTCTTGCGACGTCCGCCCCGAGCAGATACAACGAAAGAAAACGAACAAAATGAGATTTAAAAAAAAGGGAAAAAAAGATGGATAGAGGAAATATGGGGCTCGCAATAGCTGTAGCGCACAATACCTGCCATGTAAGCAGGAGACCCTGGGTTCGAGTCCCGTCGGGGCACACATTTTCAGCTGTCCCAATCGAGGAATATCAACAACACCTCTCGGCAGCTGAGGGTTTCAATTAATTATCATATATTCTAGAGAAGCTGCACGGTCATCAATGGTATCTGTTCTTTCGAGAACAGTTACTATCTTCATAGCATTGTATGGCATTGAAACATGGACTGTGGAGAAACCGGAACAGAAGACAGTTGAAGAATTTGAGATGTGGTGCTACAGACGAATGTTGAAAATTATGTGGACTGATAAGGTGAGGAAGGAGGACGTTTTGCGCAGAATCGGAGAGTAAAGGAATATGTGGAAAACATTGAAAAGTAGAAGGGACAAGATAACAGAAAGTCTGTAAAGACATCGGCAAATAACGTCCATGGTGCTAGAGGGAGCTGAAGAGAGCAAGAACTGTAGAGGAGGACAGAGGCTGGAATACATCCAGTGATATCGCCCCAAGTGAGTCAGGCTGCACAGGAGCATGTGTGGTACGAATATTCTCAGGCATAACGGGAGAAGAACGATGTTAACGAGACATCCTTGTAGAGCATTTACTTTCATGGAGCGTGTTCACACTGGATATATTCCATATACGACCCAGTGGCAGTTATCGTGAATTGTTACACGTAAGAGCAAGCCACGGGAGGTTGGAGCTGAGTAGTAGTGGCATATTGGTAAACGATATGACCTGTGATATTTTGGCCCCAATTATTCATCTCCCATCATCAGGGGCTATGATTCTGAACATAACATACCCATTACCTTGATGGTCTTACAAACCTTTATGTGTAGTACCTGCACAAAACTAGACCTTTCTGAATTGCACCTTAGAGCCCAACGTAATTATCTTTCTGGATGAGTTTATTCCAGCACATAATAGCGTACTGTCATGGAGCAAATACTATTGTATAACATGTGCAACAATATTACAGATATTACCATCATAAAGTCGTGCAACAAGAGTTTCGACTTCAGGCATCACCTTGGTGTTGACAGTCTACGTCTGTCTGAAGCATAAAACAACCTACCCCCTCGAACCCCTTGTACACCATTCACCCAGTGGGCCATCATTGCCAAATACTTACTGATTTAATATATCTGTCAGTAGGAGTTCTAAACTAGAGTGGGTTAGAAAAAGCGACACAGAAACGAGATGTGAACCAAAAGTAAAAAAAAAAGTGAGATGTATTGTTAAGTTGTAAGATATCGTGGTCTGCTGCCCTTCATTGCTTACATATTCCGCCCTCACAATCAAATTCCGCACATCAAGACGCTTCATTCGAACCCAAACTCGATAAGATAAAGTCAATGTTGTGTGAATTCATGTAAACGATATGCAATTAACAAGTAAGCACACCATGGTTGAAATACTCGAGGCTAGCGTACACACATACATTCCAGACATCACGGTCACAGAAACTTTTAGTTCAGGAGAAAAACCGCACAATGGGACGCCGGTCCCTTCTGAGGACGACCCAGCCTATGTCGGCTGGTGACCGCCTGCGTAGCGGACTGCGTGGGCCCGAGTCAAAGGGGGGAACAACCCCGTGTTTGGCTTAAAAGCAAATTCCACCACATTGTGTAGGACCGGCCAGCCTACGCATTCTTTACATATAGCATGCAGTTTCAGAGATTTTCACAGGGAGACAGCAAACGCCAAACGCAAATGCTACAGGTTTCCGGATTGGTCACCTTAAACGAAACGTCATTCTCCTGTTTTAGAGGAGCAATGCTGATCGGCAGACGATATTTCTGAAGCCTTGAGCTGAAGGAATAATGGAAGAGACTGAAAGATATACCCCTTCACATCTGGCGTGGAGACGCGCCATTCCGTTGTCGCTCTTAGAGCGAGGAACAAGTCTCTCCTCAGTACTTCACTGGGAGAGCACCTCTGTCGAGAGCGAATCGAAGTGCTACTCTATATTGAGTCCTTGTGATTAAGCGTTGTTCACTCTGTTGGCCGACACACTTATTGTGCAGTGTGAATGGACAGTTATAGTTAAACGTCTGCAAGCGAATTTTTAGTGGCATCGCGATGGACTGGTTATCTGACCAGTGTACCACGCCAATAGTTAGACTAGGGGCGAATAGGAATCCTTGACTTCATCAAGGCATAGGGAGAGTTTGATTGGCGAAGGTCAATCCAGATAGAACGAGAGTTATCTTATTTGTCAGCAGCGAGAGGCATAGACAGAGGTCATAGAAGCTCATGGTATTGTGCGCTACAGCTATTGCGAGCCCCATATTTCCTCTACAACAGTACACTTCACTGCATTTCACACGCAACAGCCTCGACTGTACCTAGCAACATTCTAAAGGATAATTATTCAAATTGAGTAGGCACGCCTCTCAGCCATTCTGCTAAGTCATCAACCATCTTAAACTTTGTCTAGAAATTTCATTAGCGAATCCTATCCTTGAGAGGTAACTTCACATTCCAAAAAGAACCAGGATATAACTTGTTCAATTCATAACTAAAAGTGCCATTGTGATTTCTCAGAATTTTTGCAAAATAGATAATAACTTACTTTAGTTTCATGTTTTTCTTACACTAACTAGCACTACTCCAGTACCCAAGTATCCTACAAGCTACGTAAGAAATTTTGTGAAATTTTGTGTCATTTCCTTACAGCGAACGACTCCAGAAAATATTTATTGCTGAAAGTTTTTTCAGGCATTTCTCTTTAGAACGTTAGGAGCGTCTGTCTGACTTCTGTAGTAGTGTGGGGGTGGAAATTGCATCTTGCAGGAGCCACAGGGTAAAGGGTACATCTCAGATTAATCCATTGCGCAGAATAAAAGATCAACCCCACACCATCAGAAAGTGAATGTTAATTAGTGGTATTAATCTACGATTCGGTAGAGAAGCTCTTTTAGACGGGGGTGTAATGTTACACCACTACTTCCAAACTGGCGTACATAACTCTGTCACTGTATTCCTCGGCCAGAGTATGTGTAGAGACCACGCTCTTATGACGTTAAGTCTCCGAACTAACTCTAAAGCTAGTTTTCTTTTCCTTTTTTTTTTCCGGGCGCTACACTAACCTCTTCATCTCAGAGTAGCATTTGTACCCATTAATTGCTGGATGCATTACAATCTATGTCTTCCTCAACAGTTTTTACCCTCCACAACTCCATCCCGTCCCTTCTTCTTGTCGGAGTTTTCAATACGTTCCTTTCTTCGCCAATTTGGCAAAGAAGCTCCTCATTCCTTATCTTATCAGTCCACCTAATTTCCAACATTAGATAGTAGCACCACATCTCAAATCCTTCGCTTCTCTTCTAACCCGCTTTGCCTACTATTCAGAATTCATTACCATAGAATGAAGTGGTCTAAACGTACATCCTCAGAAATTTCTTCCTCAAATTAAGGCCTATGTTTGATACCAGTAGACTTCTCATGGCCAGTCTGTTTCATGTTCCCCTTGCTTTGTCCATCATTGTTAAGCTGATTGTGTGATCGTTTTCGTACCTGTCTGTCCTTGCTATTTTCGGAATTGTATGGGTGATGTTTTTCGAAATGATGCTACGTTATCATTCTCATAGATTTTACACATTAACTTGAACAGTCGTTTTTTTTGCCATTTCCCCTAGTAATTTTAGAAATCTAACCCTTCTGCCTTATTTGATCTCAAGTCTTCCGAAATCCTTTTTAGTTCTAATTCTAATACGAGATCCCTCGTGTCTTCCTCGTCCGCTCAAATTGCTTCTTCCGTGATGTCATCAGGCAAGAGGCATTGAATGTACTCTTTCCACCCATCGGTTCTTTCCTCTGCGTTTAACAGTGGAATTCGCATTACATTCTCAATGTTGCCAACCTTCATTTCATTCAAAACTTAAGAAGTGGCTGTGTTCGAACCCTGGATCCAGGACGTTTTGACTGATAATCCCTCCAGATAACGGGTTTTATTGTCTACATGATCAAAAATGATGTCATGCCGCAACAGAGTCGAGTTGAGCAGCCACAAATTCCAGCAACTCTGGACATGCAATACCTGTCATAGTCCACAGCCAGCACTGAGGAATACTCCACGCGAATCGTCGACCTAATGTGGGGGATCTATCTTCAACTACTACAAGACACTGCCTCCACTAGCTGCAGACCTTTGGGCAGTGCATACTTCTGATGCTGCTGGGAGCTGAATTGGTTCCTTCCAGTTGGGGTGGGGGGGGGGGGGGGAGGGAGGAGCAACTGTTGGCTGACTTCAACCCACTGCCTGCATGGAAGTCTTCGGTTCACAGCCTACACTCTCTTTCCTCTGTTACCAGGCCTACCCCAGGCTGCCGGCTGGTCGCATGTTTGCTGCAGAATGTCTGATCGTCTTACATCGGAGTTTTCTGCCGCGTTGTGTCTGCCACATGTGTAGCCTGGCTCAGATCTCCGTGCCCGCCGATGCACTGTCTTAGGACCTTCACTACTGCGAGCCGTCCGTCCTGACGATTCCGTGCCGCTAACCGCCTCTTCCTGCTGCATGTAGAGTTTAGCAATCACTGCCACCCATTTCCGTTGTGGTGCACTGAAGTTCTGAGTAAATTGGGACACCTTTGACCGTCGTATGAATCCTGATGAACTTGTTGTTACTATCTCTCTGCTTCTATGAGTCCACGAAAGTCAGCCACCTGGTTCTACGTATCTGCTACCCTGTCAGCCATCCTGCTATGATGTCAATAAACACCTTAGCCGTCCTAGCCCCGCTAGAGTGCTGTCTCTGCTATCCTCCAGGTCACCTTTAACATTATATTCGTAGATAGCCAGGGTCTCTCTTGAGTCTCTTACAATAAGTAGCGGAACTTTTTCGTCAAAGTCTCTGCAGAAATCCCTACGTTCTCTGTCAGCTAGGTACACCTTTTTCTGTAGCATTTGGTTAACTCATCTCCCAACTGCTAACTAGCAGCAATCTAGCCTTAAAGTCCTTCCTACGAGTCTTCTGCGCTCTACTTTGCCCAAACACTGGTGGAAGCTCTTCTCCTATTATACGTAGGAAGTCAAACTGCCAACTGGAATTTGAGATTTAATTTCTGAGGTTTCCTCCTTTGGATATTACATGTCATCTTTTTGCAGTTGCCACAGACTCTTTCCCCCTTCAACTTATCTGTTTCAAATTACGCCATTTGCAATTCTGCCTGAAGGGGACAAATATTTCCTCTTTGTTCCACGATTCTTTTGTCTCTGTTGCAAATTTTACAACTCTGTCAGAGAGCGTCATCTGATATTTTACTGGTTTCCCCACTAAAATCACCCCAATGAATCACCAAACGGCGATGCTGACAAGTTTCTCCAAACTCATTAAGCAAATGCAACTTCCACATTTATAACACGTTACGCTACTTTTAATAGTAAACCTGCAAACATTAATACAGTTTAAAATGCAATAAATTAAAAACTTATGCCCGAATAACTCTGCATATATGTTCTAGATGGCCTGCATACTTACATACATTAATTTAACCGTCACACAGCTATTCGCTGGTTGCAGGTTTTAGGTCGCAAAAGACGCGAATGAAAGCTAAAAAGCACGTTTTTTAAAGCTAGTCTTAAACAGATACTATCAAGAAATTGTTGTTGTGGTCGTGGTCTTCAGTCCAGACTGGTCTGATGCAGCTCTCTATGCTACTCTATTCTGTGCAGGGTTCTTCATCTCCCAGTACCTACTGCAACCTACATCTTTCTGAATCTGTTTAGTCCATTCATCTCTTGGTCTCCCTCTGCGATTTTTACCTTCCACGCTGCCCTCCAATACTAAATTGGTGATCTCTTGATGCCTCAGAATATGCCCCACCAACCGATCCCTTCTTCTTGTCAAGCTGGGCCACAAATTTCTCTTCGCTCCAATTCTATTCAATACCTCCTCATTAGTTATGTGATCTACCCATCTAATCTTCAGCTTTCTTCTGTAGCACCACATTTCGAAAGCTTCTATTCTCTTCTTGTCCAAACTATTTATCGTCCATGTTTCACTTCCATACATGGATACACTCCATACAAATACTTTCAGAAACGACTTCCTGATACTTAAATCTATACTCAATGTTAACAAATTTCTCTTCTTCGGAAATGCTTTCCTTGCCATTGCCAGTCTACATTTTATATCCTCTCTACTTCGAACGTCATCAGTTACTTTGCTCCCCAAATAGCAACAATCATTTACTACTTTAAGCGTCTCGTTTCCTAATCTAATTCCCGCAGCATCACCCGATTTAATTCGACTACATTCCATTACTTCCGTTTTACTTTTGTTAATGTTCATCTTATATCCTACTTTCAAGACCATGTCCATTCCGTTCAGCTGTTCTTCCAGGTCCTTTGCTGTCTCTGACAGAATTACAATGTCATCGGCGAACCTCAAAGTTTTTATTTCTTCTCCATGGATTTTAATACCTACTCCAAATTTTTCTTTTGTTTCCTTTACTGTTTGCTCAATATACAGATTGAATAACATCGGGGAGAGGCTACAACCCCGTCTCACTCCCTTCCCCAACCACTGCTTCCCTTTCATGTCCCTCGACTCTTATAACTGCCATCTCCTTTCTGTACAAATTGTAAATAGCCTTTTGCTCCCTGTATTTTACCCCTGCCACCTTCAGAATTTGAAAGAGAGTATTCCAGTCAACATTTACAAAAGCCTTCTCTAAGTCTACAAATGCTAGAAATGTAGGTTTATCTTTCCTTATCTATTTTCTAAGATAAGTCGTAGGGTCAGTATTGCCTCACGTGTTCCAACACTTCTACGGAATCCAAACTGATCTTCCCCGAGGTCGGCTTCTACCAGTATTTCCATTCGTCTGTAAAGAATTTGTGTTAGTATTTTGCAGCAGTGTCTTATTAAACTGATAATTCGGTAATTTTCACCTCTGTCAACACCTGATTTCTTTGGGATTGGTATTATTATATTCTTCTTGAAGTCTGAGGGTATTTCGCCTGCCTTATACATCTTGTAAGACGTATGCGTTGCCGGCGATGGGCAAGGCATGGGAGAGTCTCTGACCAGAGAGCAGTATGCAGTTAGTTGTTGCTTGTCGCTAGTCGACAGTAGTCTTCTGTAGTATGCAGTAGTCTTGTGTAGTCTGCGTGAGTCAGCAGTAGTCGGCAGTTGTGTGCGCGTGTCGGCGCGTGTCGGGAGTCTGCTCTGGTCGAGACTCTGGAGGATGGGTATTATTGTAGAAGGTAAAGAAGCAGCCTTGCGCATATCTAGTAATGTATGTTAAATGTCATCAATTTCTTTTAAAAATGCCCCAATAATAATTTTTATAATATAAAGTAATTTAAAAAAAAGGGCATTCGTTTCAATTTAAAGATTTTATCCAATGAATAATTAGTTCCTTTCACGAGTCGCAAAGCATAGGCCAGCATTGCACGGAGCTGTGCCGAAATTTTTTTAGGTAAGAGCAGATATATTCGCAGTTTTTATTGAGGTAAGAATTTTTTGCTTTTTTTATTCAGAGTACAGGGCCGTGACGCAGCGTTGCTGTCGTCATAAAATTTACCAGGTTACTGAATTTTTTTATTATCTTGGTGTTTAGGAATTTTTCTGTTTCGAACTTAACATTAAATGAGAAAAGAATTTTGTGGGAACATTAAATGTGAATGCATTTCTGCACAGAGATAATAAATGGGAGCCAATTTTGTTCAGAGGTTACAATATTGAAAATATATTTAATTATTGTTTCCGTGGGGAGTTTATTCATGGTTTATTATAATTAATATTTTTGTGGGGAGAATACACTTGGTTCATCATTTAATTAATATTTTCGTGTGGGGAGGTTACACTTGGCGACATCCGGCCAGGATCGTACTTCTTTGTGAATCTTCTGATAAGTAGTCATATATCTGCTCTTATTTACTTAAATGTAGTTTGCATCTGGCGCAACGCATTTACTTATGTGTCACTCTTTCTTTCACAGATCATCGGCAATTTGTTGCTCTTTGTTGTAATTGTGTTTGTTGGATTTTGCATTGTCCTTGTTTCATTTGTGCTTCATTTTGATTAGTGAAAAATGCCGCGAAAAACTGTGAACAGTACATCGCGATGTACAATGAGTGAAATAGCCGACTCGAATAGCTTGACCGATAATACTTGCAACACTCGGTGTAATGATGATAATCCGCTAATTCTAGACAGTCAGTGCGTACCGACCACTAGTAATGATTTTAATGCTAATGACGAGCAAACAAATTCAATTGTGTCCTCTGTTAATTTAACGACAACTGATGACGCGGAACGTTCTGTTAAATGAACGCTGCCCAGTTTAACACACCCGATTTGCAAAATTTGAATTGTGAACATATAAATTTTTCTAACGAAAATGAACAGTGTACTCCAAGTACGACAGATTTATTTGATTCCTATTTAGTGACCGACAGTGCACATTCGATTGGCAAACCTTTTCAAGAACTACAGAATGACCAAATGGTTACAGAAAACGCGACAAAAGCAGATACACCATCAAACAGCACACAGAATAGAGTAGGTAATATTGGGTTGGATCAAGTTATGGCATTATTACTACAACTCAAGAAAGAACAAAATGACCATTTCAAACAACGTAATGAAAATCTCAGACAGTGGAATGAAAAATTAAACAACAATTTCAAACAGTTGAATGAAAGTTTCAAACAGTCGAATAAAAAACACGACAACCTTAACGAACAGAACAAACAACTTAGTGAACAGATTACAGCTGTTACCGTGCAACGTCATGATACTAAAGAACAATTACGTGACGAAATTAAGGCTTGTGCTAGTAACAGTAGTGAAGAAATTAGATCTGTTGCACAAGAATTAGGTAATAGACATGCAGGCGCAACAGAATCACTTAGAGATGAAATTAATGCAGTCACTGAACAATATTCAGAAAACGCAACACAGATACGCGACGAGTTTAATTTAAAGTCACCAGAACTTTCACGCACTTTGGATACGGAAGTCGATAAGAAATTTAAACAACAGATCAGCCAAATTGATGAACGTATTAAAGTGAGACAAATGAAAAATGTTTCAGCGTTTAACACATCACAGCAGACGCCACTTTGCGAACATTTGTCAGACTCACACAGCCAGTATAGTTTAGGTAATTTACAGAGAGTACATGACTTAGATTCCGAACAATCACAGACAAATAGATTCTCATACAATCCTGAACCTGTTCACAATTTCAGAGACGATAACGTCGATTACGAGCAATTTTTATCTGTAAGAAAATCTAAGGTATTTAAAAATGACAGAGCACAGGTACAGGCTTTGAACTGGATACGACAATTTATTTTTGTATTTTCACCAGCTTTGCCTGTAACGCAGAAACTGGAATTGGACTGGATACAGCAATTTGCTTTTGAACTTTCACCAGCATTGCCTGTAACGCAGAAACTAAAATTTATTTGTAGCGCGTTATTCACCTCAGGGGATTCATTACGCTTTAATGAATATGTGCCGTAGCGTGCACAGGGCCCCGAGCCGTAGCAGTGCTGTTTCATCTTTAGTTTTCTGCACTGCTGCCTTCTCTTCTACTATCCTTTATATCTATCAAAACAGCTATCGATCTATCTATAATTATGAATGAGTAAAGAAAACCTGACATGACAAGTTTTACCGAAAGTGACAATTTTCATTAGGCACTCCAGAAGTACCAGCGTAATTTTGATAACAGACAAAAATTTTATCATCAGCAACAGCGAACGCATTTTGGTAACAATAGAGGTTTTTCACCGCAATAGCAACAAAACCAGCCGGTTAGCATACCTAACCAACAATGTAATGTACAAGGTCAACCAAGCTTTAATGTTTCGCCGCCTACACATATAGCGTCAGCTCCAACAAATAGTAATGCACAGCAACAAGGAAATAACTACGTACAGAAAACACACCGTTTCAATTCCTATCGCAATGCACCGTATAGAAATGACTATCATGACAGACGTCAAAGTAATGAGTACAATTTTCAGCGTACGTTTAATAACAGCCGGTCTTATCAGCAACAGAATCATCCGCAACAACAGATTATCATGAATGAACCAGACAGTAGATATCATTCCGAACCTAATGCGTCAGGACGAAATAACAGAACAGTACAAATAGTGAAAATGCCACAGCATCCTCCCGCAAATAATAGCACGTCAGATAGAATTTGACTAGATACAGTACAGGTTACATCTTCCAGTAACGTAAGCAATACTTCAGATACACAGAATCTTGTTCACGAAAACGCTATTTGAAACATGCCTTGTTGAATGCACCTCTTTTATCATACGCAGATGTTACTAGGAATTTTTCCATTGCCACCGACAGTTCTAACACCGCTTTAGGCGTACACATTTTTCAGGAAATTGAAGAAGATGGCACTACAGTAATTAAAAACATAGCACTTGCGAGTCACATTCTGTCACCTGCTGAACGCAATTATTCTGTTACAGAACTTGAAAAATTATGTGTTGTATGGGCATTTACAAGATTTCGGCATTTTCTTTATGGAAGACGTACGACCATTTACACAGATCATAGAGCGATACAGTTTTTACTTTCCGCTATATTTACACACGACAGATTAAGTAGATGGAAACTTTATTTACAGGAATTTAATTTTACAATTGTTCACATTCCCGGTACACAAAATATTGTAGCAGACACACTATCCCGTTCTCTCAGCAACAATCAGCAAGACATCGCAACCAACTTCTTCAAAGCAAATTTCAGCGTCATGTACATTCAACAAGTTGCATTTGAGAATTTCATTTCGTCGTCATTACAAGACATAGCACAAGAGCAGAGTAAAGACAACGTATGGAAAGAAATTAAACACCTTTGGCAAGATAGGAATAATGTTACCATTAGAAACCATTACACTGTACGCAATAACATTCTGTTTCACCACTCTCACCCTGACAGCAACAATTGGTTATTATGCGTTACTGACGAACTTGTTAACAAATTAATTTGGTATACTCATTTAAGTTACGCACATTACGGAGCCAGAAAATGTTTTCTTATACTGAGACAGAACTCTTATTTTACCAACATGGAGAAACGTATTCGACGAGTTTTAGTGTCATGTAAAATCTGCCAGAAAGCTAAGTCAGATACGACCTTACATATTCCTCCATTACATCCCATTGTACCTGTTAAATTGAGACACATGGCCGCTGTAGACATTTTTGGTCCGATTCCCAGAACTAATAGAGGTTTTTGCTACATCTTTGTCGCTGTTGAACTCACTTCAAAATTTGTTACCTTTACTCCGTTACGCAAAGCTACTGCTAAAACTGTTTCGAAAGCATTTGTAAAACATTTTCTATTTCATGTAGGGCGTGTATTGAAAGTAATTTCCGACAATCGACCACTGTTTCGATCTGTTATATGGACACGTATGTTACGAGCAAGAAACATTTCTCCGATCTATATATCCAGGTACCATGCTTCTTCGAACCCTTGTGAACGATTAATGAAAGAAATTGGTAAACTGTGCAGAATATACTGCCATAAAAAACATATTGATTGGGACACACACATACTCTCATTCCAGGATGTAATTAATTCCATACCAAATGAATCTACTATGCTATCTCCGTCTGTTATACTGAAAAATGTTGAACCACCTAACAAAATTAAAGAATTAGTAACCTTTCCTACATCTCGCCGACTACGACACCATGAAATAATTGACATTGCGCTGAACAACATCAAATGTGCCGCAGAGCGCCGGAGAAGACAGCAAAAACAGGTTTGTACACGCCGTGACTTTCACATTGGACAGAAGATATTAGTACGCACACATTATTTATCTAATAGAGGAAAAAGTAGATGTAGTAAATTTGAGCTTCTATATGCAGGTCCAGATCGAATTCGCAGCATTCCTCACCCCAATGTAGTACACGTCGAAACTCTGAGAACCAGAAAAACCAAAGGGAACTACCATATCTCCAACATCAAACCCTTTATTGAATGAACATATTTTATGATTTATCACACTGTAATGAGATTTCCTGATTTTTTTTATGACCACTTATGCAATTATATTCACATGAACACTTACTGATGATTATCGTATATTTTCTTGGCAAGTGCCCGGCGAGGTAAGGTTAGCAGGTCGCTTTTCTTGTCGTTACACATCAGACCGTGCACATTTTTCCAGATGAACTTACGCATTTTATGACCACTTACGCAATTAGATTGATGTGACTACTTACTGATGATTATCGTATTTTTTCTTGGCAAGTGACCGGCAAGGTAAGGTTAGCAGGTCGCTTTTCTTGTCGTTACACATCAGACCGTGTACATTTTTCCAGATGAACTTACACATTTTATGACCACTTATGCAATTATATTTATATGATTACTTACTGATGATTATCGTATTTTTTCTTGGCAAGTGCCAGGCAAGGTAAGGTTAGCAGATCGCTTTTCTTGTCGTTACACATCAGACTGTGCACATTTTCCATTCTTCGTGTATGTATGATTGTTTTCGTATTTTGTTTGTATGCACTAAGAAATGTTTAAGATGTAACAAACACCAGTTGACTTTGACATTTTTGCCTTATGATATCTCAACATCGTGACTATTTTACATTTTTTTTGCTGCTACATAGTGATACTCTGTGTACATTTTTGCACCTGAACACTGTCTATGTTTCTGACATATTACGTTTTCTGTCATGTTATGCTGTATGCTCAATTTTATCACTAGAAACCAGCTTTTATTTAATGGGTATATGATTTAAATGCAAGAAATTAATCATTGTTCATCATTTTCAGAAATAAATAACGTGTAAAAGAAATAAGTTAAACAGAAATGGGAATTTCACCTTCGGAATGAACGAAAGAAGATGCAATACCTCGTCACGAAGAGTAAATGGACCAGAATTAACAAGCATTAACACGAATATACTATACACATCGTATGATAGCAGTCTTAACTAATTTTTTCTTTCAGAATACGAGGCGATTGATGCACTGTCAGACAGAAATACACATCTTAGTTTCAGTGATGAAATATGCTAGAAATAAGGAACTCTATATTATGAATAGTTGTATAATGAATAATGAAGTGACTTTTTTGCAGATGATAATGAACGATGATGAATAGTGATGCAGAATATGCTAATATGGATAATGAAGTTTTTCTTTATATGTGATGATAATAGTGGAATTATGTTGATATGGATAATGAAGTTTTTCTTTGCAGGTGATGATAGTAATGATAATGAAGTTTTTCTTTGCAGATGAGGATAATGTTGAAGTTTATGTATTTATGCTATGTAGTTATTTAAGTATTTGTTGCAGTTCGTTTTGACAGTATGTCTTATGTCGCATGGTATGATGACTGAAGGTTTTGGAAAGGACAGCTAGAGAACATATATATTTAATACACGTTTCATTACCTGTTAATTCGAAGTTCACTACTTTTCAGTATAATATGCGTTTCTTCTTTCAGCTTAATAATCCATTTTGTATTTTTTGCAGGAGAAATTATTCATGAAATTAATGTGCTATAAGCAGTTGGTCATTAAATCTGTGTCATTCATGAATGTGATCACATATACTCTCTTTCATAACCTTGCTACAGCTGACTTATGACGAATGATGTTACCCATCTTCATTTGCAGCAATAAGTCAAAAGCAAATATTGTTATGCCCCAGCAATTAATTATCGATCCCAACGCAATGCATTGCTAGCACAAAAAAAGTATTACCAGTCCCAAATAATGATACCAATTTAAAAGAGTTATGAGTAATACTGAATAATTTTTTTTCAACCACAGACTTTGAGTAATAGCTACAGAGTGTTACATTTTAAATATGTTATATGTCACCTGAATGATGAAAACTGTTTTGTAATATTCAATACTTGCTGACCAACGAATGCCACTGTTTCTTATATTTTAAATTTGTATTATGTCACTTTTATGCTATATATATGAATACCAGTAGCTTGATGCTACACTCTTTAACTATTGTTTTGAATGATGGCTTCTGATGTTTTGTAACTGGTCAATGAGTGCCAATGTTCTCTGTAAAAAAATAAAATGACTTATGAACATTATTCTGTAATACTTCATACATGGTACAGAAATGTTCAATAACTGGGCGATGAGTGCCACAAATTACTCAAATTAGTTGTTAGACTAGTGTAATTCTCAATGAAGACTAGCATGTGACTTAATGTCCTTCACCTTCTGATCTAATTACCAGAAATTACTGTAATATCCGTTTGTCCTGCCTATCTTCATGCTCATGGAGCACTATATTTGGTTTTTGCACTAATTCTACGTTGGTGTACGTTACAAGAACGTGGTGTTGACACGACATGCTGTCCACCACCTTGAGCGATGGAGATGTTATTATGGTCCCACTGTTTGGTGTACCTAATGTGCTACCAAAATGATAACATGGAATATTACTACGACTTTTCAGTGTCTTGGCTACACTGATTAATACTTCAGGGAAAAGAACTTCAGATTGTCTCACTTGATGTTGTGCTTCTGTAGAAAGATATGGACTTTCAGCGCAGCTGTGTGCAACCTAATGTGCTACAACCATGATGCAGTCCTTCCCTTTCCTATCCTAGTTCTTGTAAAATAGTAAAAAAACTACAGTGCATGTGCACTTTGTCATTTATTAATATGATTTGTATTCATTGCGTATACATTTTGTGATTTGCTGATATATTCTGAACTACAGTGCGTGTGCACTTTATGTCATTTGTTAATATGATTTGTATTCATTGCATATACATTTTGTGATTTGCTGATATATTCTGAAGTACAGTGCGTGTGCACTTTATGTCATTTGTTAATATGATTTGTATTCATTACGTATGTACTACAGTGCGTGTGCACTTTATGTAATTTGTTAATATGATTTGTACTCATTGTGTATACTTTTTGTGATTTCCTTATATGTTCCGTACTACAGTGCATGTGCACTTTTGTCATTTGTTAATATGATTAGTACTCAGTGTGTATACTTTTTGTGATTTCCTGATATGTTCTGTACTACAGTGCGTGTGCACTTTATGTCATTTATTAAAATATGATTTGTACTCATTACATATACATTTTGTGATTTGCTGATATATTCTGAACTACAGTGCGTGTGCACTTTATGTCATTTGTTAATATGATTTGTACTCATTGCCTATACATTTTGTGATTTACTGATATGTTTTGTACTACAGTGTGTGTGCACTTTTGCCATTTGTTAATATGTTTTGTACTCATTGTGTATACATTTTGTCATTGCTTGATATGTTCTGTACTCAGTGCATGTGCACTATATTTTATTTCATGTTCTGCACTTACATATATGTATATATTCTGTGATTGTAAACTTAATTAATTAAGAAAAATTTGTTGCTCATGGCAAGTCCAATTGACTCGCCATCGCTGCCAAATTTTTGCCCCCCCAGTGGAGGGTTATGTAAGACGTATGCATTGCCGGCGATGGGCAAGGCATGGGAGAGTCTCTGACCAGAAAGCAGTATGTAGTTAGTTGTTGCTTGTCGCTAGTCGACAGTAGTCTTCTGTAGTATGCAGTAGTCTTGTGCAGTCTGCGTGAGTCGGCAGTAGTCGGCAGTTGTGTGCGCGTGTCGGGAGTCTGCTCTGGTTGAGACTCTGGAGGATGGGTATTATTGTAGAAGGTAAAGAAGCAGCCTTGCGCATATCTAGTAATGTATGTTAAATGTCATCAATTTCTTTTAAAAATGCCCCAATAATAATTTTTATAATATAAAGTAATTTAAAAAAAAGGGCATTCATTTCAATCTAAAGATTTTATCCAATGAATAATTAGTTCCTTTCACGAGTCACAAAGCATAGGCCAGCATTGCACGGAGCTGTGCCGAAATTTTTTTAGGTAAGAGCAGATATATTCGCAGTTTTTATTGAGGTAAGAATTTTTTGCTTTTTTTATTCAGAGTACAGGGCCGTGGCGCAGCGTTGCTGTTGTCATAAAATTTACCAGGTTACTGAATTTTTTTATTATCTTGGTGTTTAGGAATTTTTCAGTTTCGAACCTAACATTAAATGAGAAAAGAATTTTGTGGGAACATTAAATGTGAATGCATTTCTGCACAGAGATAATAAATGGGAGCCAATTTTGTTCATAGGTTACAATATTGAAAATTCATTTAATTATTATTTCCGTGGGGAGTTTATTCATGGTTTATTATAATTAATATTTTTGTGGGTAGAATACATTTGGTTCATCATTTAATTAACATTTTCGTGTGGGGAGGTTACGATCTTGCTCACCAGATGGTAGAGTTTTGTCAGGACTGGCTCTCCTAAGGCTGTCAGTACTTCTAACGGAATGTTGTCTACTCCTGGGGCCTTGTTTCAACTCAGGTTATAACACTCCTGTCTGCTACATCTATACCATAACCTCGAAGCTGGAGGCAGGTTGTGATATAAAACTATCTTATTAAAGCAATTATGGTATAATGCAACAGAACAGTGTTACCCTCTGAGAGGAATTTTGCTAGGTTGACCGTGTTGTACCTAACGGAAATGGCTTATCGGAAATGAAAGTCAGAATTACGTAAATATTTGAACAGTAACAAACGAATTTTTTGCCTATCTGCACTGTTTAATGCATAAAGAAAACGGTCGCCAGCCTAATTAGGCAAGAGAAGGAATAACATTCTTGTTCGAGAATATAGTTATTAGCAACTTTAATGGATAAACTCAACCTATACTTTGTTACACGCGAGTGCAATGAACTCCGACACATACATGGTAAAATTGATGCTAATAACTAGAGCAGCACAAACTATTTACAAAAATATAACAGATACCGAATCACTCTATTACTTTCAGAACTTGTACAAACTGAATGGTCTTTGTAACATTACTATTAATATTCACTGCAGGATCATAAATTGGACATAGGTTAAGTCTCTCTCAAATAAATACTTTACTATTTGAAATGGAAGTTAATTGGAATGCACTAACAGGTTGCTTCTCACTATCTTTTGAATAAAGAAATTATGGTTTTCATAATTAGTGGTCTTCCCATTACTTGTTACCTAGCATCAACACAATAGACAAACTGTGGATCCTGTTATATTATTAATATGCACTTCCAATACACAAGAGAGACAAACACTTAGCAAACATGAGTATATAACGTTTCACAACTGCAGTTGTCCACTTTTACTACATTGAGAGACAAAATTAACATATATGTAAGATACTGACTCACCTTCTGCGATTTACAACAGGTAGTAATGTGATCATTTACTAAGCAAAACTTTATGAGCCTTAGTCTTAAGAACTTTTAATTTGAAGTTGGCAACAACACATTAACAAGCAGTTTTACTAGGAAAATTATTTTCAGCAAGCATCATTAACTTTAACTCACTCTCTTGCCACACTAATTTTAACTTTCTTTTTACTATGTTCAAGAGGCATTAATTAGCAAAAACACTGGTCTTTAATGTTCTTTCAGTAGGGACACTCGGTAATCACTTTAGTTCAAACGGAGAGGAACCTGAGAGGTGTTCTGATAAGAAAAAAATCAAGGTAGGTACATAAATTCAGTTATAAGTTACCTTATATTTGTGCACACTAAAACATTCAATGAGCTGATCCTTCACTGTACATTATTATAACATTCCAATACAGTGATTGCGCAATGTGGTGGCAACTGCATGTTGGTAGGTAGATTTGCAGGCAGATTTGCTGGACTCTGTCCCTTCTTGGTGGCGATGATGAATACCAATTCCAGAATCGTTCCAGCTATTTATCCATCCATCCGAGGCATTGGAAAGCGGCAGGAAAAGCCTCTCTCGGAATCAGCACAATATGCAACATTTACATGGCAGTGCACAGTTTGGTAGCTCGTCCCCGACTGACTCTTGTTCCACCTTTTCTACCGAGGCGAAACACAATTTTCGCGCGCAACACAGTTCCGTTCCCGAGGGGAACCACAACAACCTTTACATACAGAATAACTAAGAACTCTAAGTGAGGATCAGCAGTTTACATAGCAGCAACCAAACAAATTTAATAAAACAGAACATTTTCACATATTGACATTTCTACAAAAAAATTATTCACACAGAAATTACATTTATCTATAGTAAGTTTTGTTCCCTCCAAATGAGACAAAGAATTTGAACGACAGATATACTACATACATTGCATAGAATCAAACCATGACTCAAAGTTTTTACAAAGAAAGGAGTATACAGTTTTATGTTATCGATTCAATCACACACATTTACAGAAGCTCAACGATGTAACATTAAACCAAAGCAAAAAGCAAAATAAATCAGTAGAGTATTAGAGATATGGTGTTACAAGGTCTTTCAGAGCTTTGTCAAACTCTTCACGCAGTATCATAGCTCCCATTTCATCTTCATCTACATTCTCTTCCATTTCTATAATACTGTCCTTAAGAACATCGCCCTTGTATAGACTCTCTATATACTCCTTCCACCTTTCTGCTTTCCCTACTTTGCTTATAACTGGGTTTCCATCTGAGCTCTTGATATTCATGCAAGTGGTTCTCTTTTCTCCAAAGGTCTCTTTAATTTTCCTGTAGGTGGTATCTATCTTACCCCTAGTGAGGTATGCCTCTACATCCTTACATTTGTCGTCTGGCCATCCCTGCTTAGCCATTTTTCACTTCCTGTCGATCTCATTTTTGAGACGTTTGTATTCCTTTTTGCCTGCTTCATTTACTGCATTTTTATATTTTCTCCATTCATCAATTAAATTCAATATCTCTTCTGTTACCCAAGGATTTAATAGAAATCCTCGTCTTTTTACCTACTTGATCTTCTGCTACCTTCACTATTTCGTCTCTAAAAGCTACCCATTCTTCTTCTAGTGTATTTCTTTCTCCCATTCTTGTCAATCGTTCCCTAATGCTCTCCATGAATCTCTCTACAACCTCTGGTTCTTTCAGTTTATCCAGGTCCCATCTCCTCAAATTCCCACCTTTTTACAGTTTCTTCAATTTTAATCTACAGTTCATGACCAATAGATTGTGGTCAGAGTCCACATCTGTCCCTGGAAAAGCCTTACAATTTAAAACCTGGTTCCTGAATCTCTGTCTTGCCATTATATAATCTATCTGAAATCTGTCAGTATCTCCAGGCTTCTTCCATGTATACAACCTTCTTTTATGATTCTTGAACCAAGTGTCAGCTATGATTAAGTTATGCTGTGAGAAAAATTCTACCAAGAGGCTTCCTCTTTCATTTCTTCCCCCCAATCCATATTCACCTACTACGTTTCCTTCTCTCCCTTTTCCTACTATCGAATTCCAGTCACCCATGACTATTAAATTGTCTCCCTTCACTATCTAAATAATTTCTTTTATCTCATTATACATTTCATCAATCTCTTCGTCATCTGCGGAGCTAGTTGGCATATAAATTTGTACTACTGTGGTAGGCATAGGCTTTGTATCTATCTTGGCCACAATAATGCATTCACTATGCTGTTTGTAGTAGCTTACCAGCATTCCTATTTTCTTATTCATTATTAAATCTACTCCTGCATTACCCCTATTTGATTTTGTATTTATAACCCTGTATTCACCTGACCAGAAGTCTTGTTCCTCCTACCACCGAACATCACTTAGTCCCACTATATCTAACTTTAACCTATCCATTTCCCTTTTTAAATTTTCTAACCTATCTGCCCGATTAAGAGATCTGACATTCCACGCTCCGATCCGTAGAACGCCAGTTTTCTTTCTCCTGATAACCACGTCCTCCTGAGTAGTCCTCGCCCGGAGATCCGAATGGGGGACTATTTTACATCCGGAATATTTTACCCAAAAGGACGCCATCATCATTTAACCATACAGTAAAGCTGCATGCCCTCAGGAAAAATTACGGCTGTAGTTTCCCCTTGCTTTCAGCGGTTCGCAGTACCAGCACAGCAAGGCCGTTTTGGTTAGTGTTACAAGGCCAGATCAGTCAATCATCCAGACTGTTGCCCCTGCAACTACTGAAAAGGCTGCTGCTCTTTTCAGGAACCACACGTTTGTCTGGCCTCTCAACAGAATACCCCTCCGTTGTCGTTGCACCTACGGTACGGCTATCTGTATCGCTGAGGCACGCAAGCCTCCCCACCAGCAACAAGGTTCATGGTTCATGGGGTGCAATAAATTGTTATAAGCACTGTAATGTGTCTAAACAATACGTAACAACTGGATGTCGGGTGGGAATAAACACCAAAATGTGGAAAGGGGAAACCTGATTAACATAAGAAAAACAGACAGGGTGGGATATATACTGGAGAAAAAGGAATTTTGACAACAGCTATCGAAGGTACAGTGGACGGACAGAAGAAAATCGAAAAGAAAAAAAGAAAAATGTTGGATGAAGTGAGAAGAGAAACATATTAGACTACAAAGCAACTGACCTGGAACAGTCCTGGTGTCAGGAAGCTGTCAATAGGCAAAATATCTTAGGATGATGATGATGGTGATGATGAAGATGATGACATCTATTTTCTTCGCATAAACCATCTTCTGAATACGTATCTCGGTCCATCTTCTGCGATAACCATTTTTTGAGAATTCCATTATTCCCCAGATGAACCTTTTGCGGTATTTATTGTCAAGGTACCATACAGCCTCAGAGATCCCCATTTCTTAGTATTTCGGTATCCCATTTCCCCGTACGTTCATTCCTCCTGACGATATCATTAAATTTAAGTCTACTCAGTATCATTACCATATTGTATTCTCTGAGCCTACATCTGCTCTTGGGTATGCCTTACAATCCAATTTACAATTTTTGGAATCTTTTCTATCATGATGTGTCTCCTTCTCTTGTTATCTCTGATCAGTATATTTGCTATACCAAGCTCACTTTCGTTGCAGAACTCAAAGAGTCTTTCTCCTCTCTTATTTCTAGCACCAGCCCATATTCTCCTGTTACTCTCCCCTACGCCCACTGTAGCGTTCCAATCGTTCCTGATTGTTAGATGTCGTTTATATACTGCATCATGTGTTAATTTTCTCATATAATCTCTCATCTTCTATATATTATATCGGTTTGTATGCCAGTTACTGGCGTTGGTTTGATTTCGATTCTGACGAGTACAATCCTATCGCTGAACTGTGCGACGTACTCTTTCTGTGCGTCTAATTAGCAACCGG
The DNA here is from genome assembly GCF_021461385.2 of Schistocerca piceifrons. Lineage (NCBI taxonomy): Eukaryota > Metazoa > Arthropoda > Insecta > Orthoptera > Acrididae > Schistocerca > Schistocerca piceifrons. Next base: position 664,569,797 of record NC_060138.1, read on the forward strand.
TTTTCATACACAGTGGCTTTTGTACAGTAGCGATCACATAACGTTAAATAACCAGTCATTCCGTTAATCAAGAAATTATGCTGTAATATGAACACTGCACGTACGGACCACCCCAGTCATCCTCATCATCGTCATCAAGGATTAGACCTGTTGGATTGTTCCAGCTCAGAAATGTTCATGTCATCTCTTTAAGAGGGGGTCCAACGTTCCTCTTTCAGCTTTAGTTATCCTGTCACTAGACATTGTCTTTGCAGTTCAGTCACTATTTTTTAATTGCATTTGCGGTGGGTTCAACATCTACTTCTTGCCTAATATTGAGATTCCTTTTATATTCCTACAATAATTATCCTGCTACAAAGCAGAGGGAACTTCATCTCTGATGACTCAATTCATCGTAATTGATCAGATGTTAGGTTCAAATACTCGCTACCATGCAGCAGCCAGGGCCGCGCTATTACTTTGTAGGGTTTAATTAACATTTCTTTCTGAACGTTATGTTGTATTGCACGTTTTGTATGATCTGTGGTAAAAATTGCTGTTTTGAATAGCGCGCCGCAGCGCGTAGTGCAAAGCAGTCGCCTTCCGTTTCTGGCGGTGGCGCCGCTGTGGCAATCGCAGCTTTGGTGTCTCCCTCTGGTGGGAAAGGGGAAAAGTTGCCTGTTCACGTGCATTTAAGGGGAGCTATAAGCTGGGCAGAGGGGGCAGTCTGTCAGTCTGAGTCGGTGCAGTCTGGGCGAGTCTGGTCAGTTGGTCAGTCCGAGTGAGGATGGGTTAGTCTCGCGTCACCAGTTGCTGGTCTGTCTCTCGTTTGCATTTGTGCGGCAGTGAGTGTTTGTCTGTCGTCTGGAGTGCTACTATCTGATAGGCCGCCAGTCTGCTCGAGTTTGTTCGGGCAATGGACATTGGCGGTTGGATTGATCGGTAGGTCGGTCTCTTCCCGGGGCAGGGATATCGGGTAGCGTGAGGGCATGTTTCCTCTGCAGGGTGTAACGGAACTGAAATGATGGTGGGCTGACAGTAATTTGGAGCCCGCGCTTCGGAAATGGGCGCGCTGGTGTGAGACTGCCAGGGAGTGCACCCTGATGCCATCTATTGGCGAAACTGGGAATTAGCGCTGCCTGTCAGACAATGCACTAAGCTCTCGGAGTCAAATGTATTCTTTTTCTTGGTAATTATAAGCTATTACTGTATGATTTAATGTTATAAAGCGCTAGTAGTAAATTATTATGACTGGTATGAACTCCAGGGTTATAAATATAAATATTCTTAAATACTAAATGATTTCGGTGAAAAGGTGGTAGGGGAACACCCCCACTCTTGGTGATACGAGCGTAGCTAGAGGTAGCTGGAGACACAGGGACTGAACAATGGAATGGCCTGGGGAGTGTTGACGTGACCGGACGTGCGTAACTGTGCTCACGCAAAAGTGATTGTGCAACAGCGAAGAGGAGAATATCGTCGCCGTTTGTGGAGTAGAACGCGACGAATGGTTGTCGAAGCCGTCTCTATGCCACTGGGGCTGATTGTAAGAGTTCCTGCGCCCAGATTTTATGGCGGACGTGCAGTAGCTTATACGAGTGCTACAGCTCGTAGTTCCAGCCGCCATTGAGGGCATGAGGCGTGAAGAGCTGCGTTAGCTACATGCATCTCACCACCAGCACAGTCCGCCCCAGTAGCTGAGTGGTCAGCGTGACGGATTGCCGTCCTCTGGGCCCGGGTTCGATTCCCGGCTGGGTCGGAGATTTTCTCCGCTCAGGGACTGGGTGTTGTGTTGTGTTCATCATCATTTCATCCCCATCCGGCGTGCAGGTCGCCCAATGTGGCGCCGAATGTAATAAGACCTGCGATATGGCGGCCGGACCTGCCCCGCGAGGGGCCTCCCGGCCAATGACGCCAAACGCTCATTTCCATTTCCATACCACCAGCACCGACACGTCTACCCAAGGCATGACTGCTTGCAATTGTTAAGTCGAACTTTGTATACATGTAAAAGGAGAATATCAGTTTTCTTTTGTGCAAGTGCAGAAGACAGAATATAGTAATGAGTAAAATTACGACGCATGTTGTTCATTGTAAAGTGTAGTAACCTGAAACATAGTGTAGTGAAATCAGACTGAGGCCACCATCGCCTCTTTCATTTACAATTCTTTTGGGTGGTGAATACTATAGTGTATAAGAATGTTGAAAAGAGCAATGGTCACACCAGAATGAGTCGGCTATTTAACCTTTCAAGTAAAGTCACTTAACTAATTCTATATCAATTGTCCAAAGAGTAATATCCAAAATCATTAAATAAGTTGAAGGATAGAATTTTGTTAACCTAAGTTGCATAAGTTGTCTTGGTGGTAATTACCAAGCCAACTCACAGAAATTGAGAGAGTATTTGCTTTGTAGAATCACCTAGAATGATCAGAAATAGTAATATTCAGAATTACGTTTAAATTCAACTCAAGCCGTTTCACTTTGAAACGAGCCAAAAAACTGATTTATTCTTTTGCTCCTTCAGAGCTGGCGACCGTAGTTATAAGTATTTTCAGGAGGATTCGACGGTAAGTCTGCTGCTCTCGTCGTGCTGATAGGATTACCCACTGCTGCTAGCAGTGGTGATTGGATACATAAGCTCACTACCAAGTTAAGTGGGTCAGGTAGGCAGTGTTACCGTGTGAACTGTAGGGCACTGAAGGCCGTGGGTCGAACCCGTTCAATCATCACAGCTCGTTGGGAAATAGTCCGGTTAGGAGTGTACTAATCATTAGGTAAATACTGGCGAGTAACGGTCAAAAATGTATACGCAAGTGAATTTAGCAAGGTCCATGTAGCCCCTAGTTAATGTGGTGCAATGGCGAGGGTAGGAGTGGAGTAAAAGTGAGCTGAGCTTGTGGCAGCTGTGCTGTCTTCAAAGATTAATAACGTGAATTCACTACTACCTCTTACCATTAGGGCTGAGCTATTTACGGTTAAAATACGTAGCAGTAAGCGCAAAGGCGTGAGAGCTACAAGTCCGTATTGGCTTTATACATACGGAAGTAGGAAGCGGGTCATTCCGTCAGTGGAGGGGTTAAAACAACCGAGTCAGTTGAGAACATACCCCATTTACTGATGGAAAGATTCGGCGGTTCGGTCGCAAGGGGTGGGTCCGACCGAGTGATCGCTTAGTCAATGTCGGTCTGCCGTCTGGAGTGCCAGCATTTGTGTCGCTCGGATCGACCTTAAGGCCGGTTGGATCGATTGGTTGGTCGGTCGCGCACTGAGACACAAGATGACTTGTCCGTCTTGAGCGTCGGCGCATGCGAGGTCGCCACGTGGCAGCCAGTGGGCCGCGCCGTATAGCGAGTAGTGGCTTCGCGGCCGACACGAGAGCAACAGGAGTCAACCCACGACATCGGTCAGGCCGGCGTGAGCTGCGACGCCGTGAGACGGGAGATCGGCGCGCCTTCCTGCGTCCGTCAAAGCGGCTGGCAGCGGACGGTTCGGGAGAGCGTTGTGGGGGGTGCTGCGCCAGGTCTTCGCCTCACATCACAGTCTATTAGAAGCTAAGTGACTCGTGATATGTTGTTTCATTTACATGTTAAATTCTACTTGTGTTCTTGCTCAGTTTCTCGTCCCCAGCTTGCTCGTCTGTCTCTCGTCCGCATTTGTTAGGCAGCTAGTGTCTGTCTGTCTGTCTGTCGGTCTGCCGTACGTTAATAGCTGCCTCTGTCATGTTTGTCGGATTTATTGCTTAAGGTGTAAAGGCCGAATTCCTGAAATATCTTTTTATCTTGCCTATCATCTTGAGAGGTGGTATACGAGTAATGTGGAGCATGTTGCTACATTTTACGTAAAATTGCATATCATGGATTTGATTTAAATGGTCCTTTTAGTATACAAAGTTGCCACCCTTCCACCGTAAGAGTTCTTTTCAAAACAAGTTGCACTTTCCGTGGCAAATAATTTTAATGTGAGTGTTTTGTACCATTTTCATCCCTCTTATGGGGTTCATAGTTTATGTGTTTGTGTGAGTTGTTAAAATTTTTAGTTTAAAGTAATCTGGTGTGTTGCAGATTTGCACCAGTGTAATCTTTCAGAGGTTGTTGTGAGCGGTCGTGACTACGGCCGTGTTAAAAGGGAGCGGCAAGGTTCTCAGCCCGAAAGCTCATACTATCAACAAAAAAATTGTTATTTCTGCCTCTGAATAAATTGTAACTTGATATTTACAGGGTGCTTTCTGATTATAATTTCAAATCTGTTTAAAAAAAGGCTTTTAGGAATAAAATTTCCATTTATTGAAAAAAATGTTTTAATTTGTTCCATCAGTTACCCATTGACAACTACTTCCACGCTCACATAGTGTGATTAAATGTATTAATGTTCTTGATGAATCGCTAGTAAATACAGTAAATTGTTTAAGAAAGACATTTTGAAAGTAAATTCACGGTTCAGTGTAGTTACACAGAAATGTCTGACTGTGCCCAATTTTAGCTCTGACTTAGATAATTTATAATAGTATCCCAGATATTAAAATTCCGCTTAGTTATTGAATTACTTGTCTATTTGTCACTCTGGGGCCATTCGACCCCACCTGCTTTCCTGGAAATTGCCTATCGGAAATACTAGACATTGTCTTCATAATTCAAGTCCGCCACGACGCGAAACGTCCTGTCATCGGATTACGTGCCTGTCATTTTCGACATCGACGTTATTGGTGCAGTGCTGCCAACCATCCGCCCGAACTATAGAAACACGGACGGCGAGCACTTCCTAGTGGAGATGAGTGACTTAGTCGATGACTTATCTGACGCTGATGAAGGAGGGGCTAATGCAGCACTGCCCTCCCTCAACCGCAGAATACTCCGAGCAGCAGACGCAGCCACTTCGAGGTGACCCAAGCGGCCACAAGACTGCTCATGCCAACTCCCGCCCCACATACTGGCGGCAATCAACGAGAAGGGCAGGTTTTTCCATCAATGGCAACTCTACAGCCAGTCAGAGACGACACGCCACGTTAATCGCAACAGGCCGGATATCAAGTCCCCCATCAAGGATCACAGGAATCGGAACTGGGCAGACATCGTGTCCCCGCTCAACCCTGACGACGGCAGCACCTGGCGAGTTGTCGAAAGCTTCCTGCGTCGCCGACAGCGCATCCCGCCGTTGCAGGCCTGCGTGCTGGTGGACATTCGCGGCCAATTTCACGCCGGTGACCGAGACTGTAATTGAGAATCACAGTCGTCGGGTCGAAGAGCAGCTGTCCACCTTTCTGGCAAACAGGGCAAGAGAAGACCTTATTCACCCGATCGCAGAGGAGGAGGTAGCTGTGCACCTCCAATCCCTGAACGCCAGAAGGGCAAGAGGCAGCTGTGGGATCAACAACACATCTGCTGAAGAACTATCGCTGGGGTCCATCGACCATTAACCGATATCTTCAATCAGATCCATCGGTCGGATATCCACCCGTCTGTAAGGAAACATGAGGAAGTAGTGGCTACACCAAAATCCTAAGGACATCCCGCCCCTGTCGAAGGTGTCCGAGATGATGTACTCTTAGAGGGTGATGCAACACGTGGCTCAAAGGAGTCTCATACCAGACGAACAGTTTAGATTTCTCACCAACTGCTGTGACTGATTGAAACTAAGATGAGGGCGCTGTTTCTCGACGTGTCCAGGGCATTTTCCTGTGTGTTGCAGCACGTCCACGTGTACAAACTCTTTGCACTCAGGATGTCGACGTCACATGGGATCCTTCTCCACTCCTACCCCGCTGAAAGGACCTTCCATGTAAAGACGGGTCCTAAACAGAGCTGCGGATACTTCCAGTGGTTTCTCAGCCCTTCGTTGTACTGCCTGTACACTGTCGGTGACCCCACACAACTGGCGCTTTACACAGACGGTACAGCGCTGTTCACCCACAGGATGAATGTCCAGACAATGAGACGCCCCCTACAACTCGAGTGCGACGTACCGGGAGCATGGGCGACGAAGTGGCGACATATTCAACGCCGCCAAGAACAAGGCAGTAGCCTTCATCCTAAGGATGCTGGCGCCAGAAATGCCGCCTGTCAACATCTTGGTTAGGACCCTACGCCATGGAAGAATACCACGAAATACCACGGGGTGACCCTCGACCATAGACTCACTTTGTTCCAGCGCATACATGATGATCCAGCCCCTATGTGATATCAGAAGCAGGGCAGGGAGGGGGTGGGGAAGAGGGACGCATCAGCTCCCTGTATCCTATACTTTATCATGGTCGTCACTGCCTCCGCACCAAAGCATTACGCTCTACATAACACGGGTCAGGCCAGTTCTAGACTGCGCGGCCGTGGTATGGGGTGAGGCGGCTGACTACTACGGCGCTGCGTTGCAGAGGGTGGGAACTGAAATCTGAAGCTTGTTCTGCGCCTCCGAGTCTGTATTCAACTCGTCTGCTGCACGAATAAATGGGCTTGCCACCGCCGGGAGACGGAATCCGACAGACCGCCCGCAGCTTCTACGAGAAGTCGGGTCATTCCCGCAATCGGGTCGTCCTGGAACTGAGCCACCAACAGCACCGCAGGCCGACAACACGCTGACCGGACCTTCTGCGAGAACACTTTTCTCAGCACCAGCCTAAGCACGACTCACCCTCTCGTCACCAGAATCCAATCTTGCTGCGGTGTTAATCTTTTTCGCAACAGCTGGAGGAAGAGCATCTCTACACCACCAGAGGCCAGTCCAGTAAGTCAGGAAATCGAAAGACCGCATCGAGAGTTTTCGCAGGAGTAACATTCTAATGGTTAACCTATAAACATGCTGAACGAATATGGCTCTTATAAGTCCCAATCCTTGAAATGCTATCTCACTTGTTTTGTCTGTTGCTATTCACATTCCATATATAGCAACAATTTGACTCAGTTTACGTAATCTGTTTAAATCTTTTCTTCAGAGTCTTCTATTATAATCGGATCATCAGCAGATACCATCCTCATAAAATTAAAATTATCACTTATTAATGAATCATTAAATAAAATCAACCATTTACGACTGATATCGTCAATGTAAAAAGTGGAAATGGTGGGGAACAGCGTGCAGCCAAGTTTCACTCCTTAATTAATATCGGCAGATTCTGTCCCATTCCTTACAGTAAGGATCCTTGCTTTACTGTTTTTGTGTAATAACTGAATTATCGTACTCAGATGTGCTGTAACCCCCATTTAAGTGATGTCCATAGAATTTTCCGCCCTTCCACGTTAAACACCTATTCAAAGCCGATAAAAACAGAATAAGTTAGCAATTTAAATTCTCTTCTTTTCTTGGTTACTTCAGCTGAAGTGAAAAGTCAATACATGATTTACCTTTTCGGAAACCATGTTGTAACTAACACACGTACTACCAGTGCTGGGCCGGTCGGAGTGGCCGTGCGGTTCTAGGCGCTGCAGTCTGGAACCGAGCGACCGATACGGTCGCAGGTTCGAATCCTGCCTCGGGCATGGATGTGTGTGATGTCCTTAGGTTGGTTAGGTTTAATTAGTTCTAAGTTCTAGGCGACTGATGACCTCAGAAGTTAAGTCGCATAGTGCTCAGAGCCATTTGAACCATTTTGAACCCATTGCTGGTATCAATCTTTTGTTTATAATTTTATCATACAATTGTTAACAGGAATTTAGCAGACTTATTCCCCGTTAATTTGTGATTGATCGTCTTTCTTGAAAATAGGACATAGCAAAGCTTCATTCCATTCGTGTGGCAACTGTCCGCTCAACAAGCAAACATATACAAATTTTAAAGGTCTGTGCTTTAATTGATCACCTCCAAGTTCATATTATCATTGCTAGGCGACTTTTTTTTTGTTTCTTTGGTCATATTTTGTAGCTCCTCCATTTTTTCTGCATAAAATTCAGTCATACGTTGCAAATAAATTTTATTATGCTTTACCAGTTCCTTCCATTGCTATCAGATCTACAGAGTCACTGGTATTGATGTTTATTTCTGGCTTTTCTGCACTATCAGTCCATAGGTATTTGAAGTATTTTAGCCATTGCTTTTCAGATATTACATTTATCTGTAAAGTATCTAGTTCTCGTTTAATAGAGTGCCTCATAATTTTGTATGCCTTGTTTTGTATTCCATGAATATCATGTTCTATTTCACTCACATATCGGTCCCAACTTTTCATTTTTCGTATTTCTTTGTTTACTAGATTTACTTACTTAGTCCTACATGTAATTCAAATTATTAAATAATGTCAAGATTTTTACATACACCTCCGATTTGTCTTATTAGCTTACTAATTTTAAAATATTTATTTTTTCTCTTTCCTAATGCTTTAGCAGCTACGTGCCTCCAATTTCTCCAATATAACTCCAATCTCCATTTATTTTGTTACTTACTGGTTTCACTTGACTTTTCTTAATTACTGTAGTATTTGGTGCAGTAGTCAGATATATTCTTGCAGTAGGAGCACCTCATATATTACGGGTGTATGCATGTGGTTTATTCCATCTCTTTAGAAGAAGCTATGTCACTTCTTATTAAAAGATGATCCGACGATACATCCAAGCTTGTGTTAACTCTTCTGTGTTTTATTCCTACCCTTTTATTTTGAAGAATATAGTCTAATATGAAGCTGTATCTCGATCTGCCCATGTAATTTAATGAATGTCACGATATATACACTCCTGGAAATGGAAAAAAGAACACATTGACACCGGTGTGTCAGACCCACCATACTTGCTCCGGACACTGCGAGAGGGCTGTACAAGCAATGATCACACGCACGGCACATCGGACACACCAGGAACCACGGTGTTGGCCGTCGAATGGTGCTAGCTGCGCAGCATTTGTGCACCGCCGCCGTCAGTGTCAGCCAGTTTGCCGTGGCATACGGAGCTCCATCGCAGTCTTTAACACTGGTAGCATGCCGCGACAGCGTGGACGTGAACCGTATGTGCAGTTGACGGACTTTGAGCGAGGGCGTATAGTGGGCATGCGGGAGGCCGGGTGGACGTACCGCCGAATTGCTCAACACGTGGGGCGTGAGGTCTCCACAGTACATCGATGTTGTCGCCAGTGGTCGGCGGAAGGTGCACGTGCCCGTCGACCTGGGACCGGACCGCAGCGACGCACGGATGCACGCCAAGACCGTAGGATCCTACGCAGTGCCGTAGGGGACCGCACCGCCACTTCCCAGCAAATTAGGGACACTGTTGCTCCTGGGGTATCGGCGAGGACCATTCGCAACCGCCTCCATGAAGCTGGGCTACGGTCCCGCACACCGTTAGGCCGTCTTCCGCTCACGCCCCAACATCGTGCAGCCCGCCTCCAGTGGTGTCGCGACAGGCGTGAATGGAGGGACGAATGGAGACGTGTCGTCTTCAGCGATGAGAGTCGCTTCTGCCTTGGTGCCAATGATGGTCGTATGCGTGTTTGGCGCCGTGCAGGTGAGCGCCACAATCAGGACTGCATACGACCGAGGCACACAGGGCCAACACCCGGCATCATGGTGTGGGGAGCGATCTCCTACACTGGCCGTACACCACTGGTGATCGTCGAGGGGACACTGAATAGTGCACGGTACATCCAAACCGTCATCGAACCCATCGTTCTACCATTCCTAGACCGGCAAGGGAACTTGCTGTTCCAACAGGACAATGCACGTCCGCATGTATCCCGTGCCACCCAACGTGCTCTAGAAGGTGTAAGTCAACTACCCTGGCCAGCAAGATCTCCGGATCTGTCCCCCATTGAGCATGTTTGGGATTGGATGAAGCGTCGTCTCACGCGGTCTGCACGTCCAGCACGAACGCTGGTCCAACTGAGGCGCCAGGTGGAAATGGCATGGTAAGCCGTTCCACAGGACTACATCCAGCATCTCTACGATCGTCTCCATGGGAGAATAGCAGCCTGCATTGCTGCGAAAGGTGGATATACACTGTACTAGTGCCGACATTGTGCATGCTCTGTTGCCTGTGTCTATGTGCCTGTGGTTCTGTCAGTGTGATCATGTGATGTATCTGACCCCAGGAATGTGTCAATAAAGTTTCCCCTTCCTGGGACAATGAATTCACGGTGTTCTTATTTCAATTTCCAGGAGTGTAGAAAAGGTGTTTGTCATTATTAATTCATTATTTGTAGCAATCTCTAATAGTTTCTTACCATTGTTATTCAGTGTATTTTCACCCTAAGTATGTACTACATCCTTAACAAGTCTCTTACCTACATGGCCGTTTGTCTCCCATGAGAAGTATATAACAATATTTATTTATTTTTCTGTAATTGATCACAAAAGTCGTTAGTATTTTGAGTTCTTCCTTCCTCTGGCACATATAAAGATAATATGGAGAAGTATTCTCTTTCAGCTTTAAGACGCAGTATTATTATTCTTTCTTTTTTTTTAATGTATGAATGTATTCTGTTCCTTAACGCTTTCCACGCTCAGGTGGAGACACCAGCAGTTGTTCTTGTGATACTCGGGAATAGATTATCACATAGTTCTGAAATTCCTCGTTTTGATGAACATATTTTTCGTTTCAGTAATGGGAGCAATCTCGACTTTAGCTCTGCCTCGTTCTTGTTCCATTCCGTTTCTTTATGTGTTAGACCTTGAAAGGAGGAGACTGGGACACACTTGTATGTGGCACCAGAATAAGATAAGAATATTAATAAATTAAAATGAAACTAGTACACTATAAACGATGTATCTCTCTGATAGGCTCGATAATGAGGATCCCTGACGCTGCGCGACCGCAGAGCCAAAGATACTGCTAGTGTTGGAGTAAGAGAGCGCTTGGCGCACAGTCGTATGTAGCTCTCAGGGAAAGACGATGGAGTAGGCAATCATTGGGGTGTGCTGTGTGAAGCCACCAAGTCTTAGATTAATGTAGGTATGTCGATATTGTTGAACTTGGAAGCAGAAGTCTTCATGCAAGAAAGGTAAAGATGTTCAATAATTATGATTTCTGTTTTTGCCAGCGAGTTAGTATAGATGAGTTGGCTGATAATTTGAAATTCTTGAGTAACCCCAGGATGTACGTTAATGGTTTTGATGAAAAGGGTAGTTAGATATTTTGTTTTTGTAATGCTTTTAAGATTTGTTAACAGAGCTATGTGTAATTTGATGATTTGCATTTATGTTGGATTAATGAATTAGATAATACTCGCTGTTTAAATCTCACTGTTTGTGAATCAGTTGTGAGTAATGTAACTTCGATTGTCAGATGTTTTTGAAAACATAAACTTAATTTGCAATATAATTTTTCTAAAAAAAAACTGAATGTTAGTAATTCACCATAATCGGTACCTCCTCCCAATCCAGGTCATATATTTTTCAAAGAAGTAGGATTTTCTTAAATGTTCTCGTTTATCAGCCAAATGAATTTCATATGCATTTCAAACATTATGGCCTGAATTGCACACTGATGAGGCTGTAGCTAGTATATATATATATATATATATATATATATATATATATATATATATATATATATATATATATTCTGAGAGACCGGAATATATCGCGTACCACCATTGCTGCTTTAGAGCTAAGACACCTTTAATTTATTTGTTATGTGCACAGGGACCAAAGTTATTAGTTTTGAACAGGGCCATAGGATTCAGTACATAAGGTGCTGAATGTATTTTGTAGCTACTGAATCTCTTGATTCGTACTGGGACTTGCAATGTCCAAATGATTCGTAAAGTTTTGCTAATAATAACACAGAGTAAGCAACCACTTGCACTTACAACACGCAACACGACAATTCGTGTTCAGTACTCATTCCACAGATCAGACAGTCATTCAATGTAATCTTAATGTTATCATTTTTTAAAGAAAGTTACAGCCTCTTACATTCCTTATTGCTATTTTAAACATTACTGATATATCTGGTTTGTCCTTATTCTTTACCTTAATTCTTTTATGGGTCGGCATATAATGATCAATTGGTGTCAACGCTCACATAAGTAGTTTTAGGATATTACGGTACAGAAACAGAGAAAAGTATAATACTTAGGAAATGATCGTTATGAACAGATATCAGCACTCAAAAATGCGCATTACAATTTTAACTTATTATTATCACTAAAATCTCACAAGTGATTGAGAGTTCAGCTTTACAAATCACATAAACCGTTATCTTGAGCCTGCAGTATTGCTTTAGTGACTTCGTCGATAACCGCATCATTGAAATTAAGATGAATATTGTTTCCACAATTTAAAATGACTATTACTCAATCCGTTTCTGTCACGTTTCCAGCAATTCTGTTAGAGTCGCAAGTTCATTAGCACAATTGGTTTCGTTTCTCCTACCGACATATTATATAACAGTATAAAATACCAGTGAGTTTTCATCCTACTGAGTGGAAAACGTCTCACTACTGGAGAATAATCTGGATGTGGCTTTACTACAAAGATGTACTGTATCAGTCGGGTACTATTTGGAAATGCATCAGAACTTTCACTCTACCTGAATTAACTTAGATAGATGAAGGCAGACTTCCGACACTCTTCTAGCTCTCGGACATATTCTGATTTCTCGAATTTCTTAAAACGTATCCTACCAATTTTTACAGCACGAACTTATCATGCACAAGACACCAAATTTTGAAATTCTTAATTAGCTCTACAAACTCTATTCACTAACAGTTAATGGAAATTACATGCAAATTAAGTGTTTTCGGTATGAAATAAAGTCATCGAGGTATTCATTACGTACATACACGTTTCTCGGCTGTTAGTTCCTTTAGGTACAAACAACTGGCCTCAGTTTAGTGCACCAAACGTTGCAAAGTGCTGAATGCATGTTGGGATGCTGCTAATTCCTAGGTGTAGCTGAGGCATCAAAAAACCTAAAGCTAGTAATGAGGACTGTATATGTATCTTTCTAGCTGTTCACAGTAAACGCAAATTTCTTCCTTGCATTTCTGTTCGTAAATCCGACTTCCGTTATATGACGTTTTGATGCCATTGATATTATCTGATTAGATATCGCGATCTTATTTCCCACCCAATTTCGCTGGCCGCTACCACATCCAATTATAACTTTACTCTTTCCAGATTTAATAGATTTCCTACTACATTTTCTACTGCCTTCTTTCATTCACGCACCAACCGAAATGATGAATTTTCTTTTCGTTATCGCTCCAAACTTTTTCTTATGTTTACTAGTCCCTCGGCAAGAGAGATAAAGGGAAAACCGAATGACGAGCTAACCTGTAATTTTTGCCAACGGAGAGATCGTGATGCATTTCCTGTGAACATACGTTAGTGTGTAGTGGTTTTCATTGCCTTCTACATCAACATGCCGTTGATTTTTGCTGTTTCTGTTGCTTTTCAGGGTAGTTGCCCACACGCAGGGCAAAAGAGTGCCTTAACCCTCTAGCCACTCCTACACGCTCCTTTCCACAAGTATATTGGCTGAATGAGGGCGACTTCTTATATTGTAAATTTTCAGTCGCATAGCTAGTGTTTAACTCAACTTCATAGTAATGAAAGGGACCTGGCTCTTGATCCAACTTTTGGACTAGTAGTCAAACACTCTAACCATTGAACACCGTGTTTCTTGATTCCTAATTAATGGCCATTTAATTTAACAATTACATAGAAACTGTTTTATTGCAAGACGGAATTTCTTTTTTCTGACTTATTAGTGCTTCGAGGATTTGAAAGAGGTGTTTATATGGTGAAGTAAAACATTAATGCCGACTGCTTTGACGATTATGCCTCCATGATCAGTTCACCTTCAGCATAAATCGTTATCCTACTCAACTTGTTGTTGACTTACAGTTGCCAGTAACTGCCAAAAGTGTACTACAAATTTTCTCAAATTAAAACATATTGCATTCAAGAAACGACTGCAGAAACTTGCTCTACCAGCCAAACATAAACAGGAGAGACTGGAGTTCGCTCAAAAACATATGTCATGGATCTGAGATTGGGATAAACTGGTCTTCAGTGACGAGGAGAAGTTTCATTTAGATGGTCCTGATGGATTTCAGTGTGATTGGCATGACCTGAGAACAGAGCAGCAGGTAAGAACGAGCAGAAATTTTGATGATGGAAGCGTTCTGATCTAGGTAGCATTCTGCAAGAAAGGTAAATCACGCAGTGCTTGGCTGAACACCAGAATGAACTCTAATACGGAAACTGAGATGCGAATGGATTAAAACGTGTGAGGACCCAAAGGGACGTAAGTCTAATGTTCAAATGGCTCTGAGCACTATGGGACTTATCATCTGAGGCCATCAGTCCCCTAGAACTTAGAACTACTTAAACCTAACTAACCTAAGGACATCACACACATCCATGCCCGAGGCAGGATTCGAACTTGCGACCGTAGCAGCAGCGCGGTTCCGGACTGAAGCGCCTAGAACCGCTCGGCCACAACGGCCGGCAAGTCTAATGTTACAATAAGGTAGTGCATGTGTCAATGTTTCTATACAGCAAAAAAGTGATTTTGAGATAATAATATCTATGTCTTGGCCTGGCCTGCGCTTAGCCTGAGTTTGAACCCTGTGGAAAATCTTTGGGGAGTACTTGCAATGCGTGTTTATCGCAACGGAAGGCAATTTGAGGCCGTATGTGAGCTGAAAAGAGCGATACGGGAAGAGCGGGCGACAATTTCATTGCAAGAACTAAAAGTCCTAACAAAACTAATGCCGACGAGAATTTTTGAGGTAATTAGGTATAACCAAGGTTGGAAAAAATACTAACAGTACAAAACACAACACGACATTGAGTGCCTTTATACCAGTTTCCATTCAGGAAATGTAAACGTCTTATTTTTTTACTCCTGTTATGAATGACACTTTGTAATTCCGTCCTGACAGTTTATGTCTTATATGTATCTACTGCATTCATAACAGATTCGATACATGTACGCTTCACACATTGTGTATTTCTTTCGTAAGAACCCTGTTTTTATACTGGTTTCCACTACTGTATTGAGAGTGTAATTTATTGGTTTTTGTTCTCGGTGTGTGAGAACGTCAGTGTAGTATAAACTGCTCTCTATTCAGTGTGTCAAAACGTTCAGAATTTCACATTATTGTTTATAAGACTCGAAACTTCCCTGCACTGGTGGATATCATTAACAGCTAGCATCGTTCCAAAGCGACTTCTAAAACAATTTCGCATCGCTGTAGCAAGAAGGAAGCAATGGCATATTTTCTTAAAAAGCAATCTCTTGAAACAAAGTTTTCGACTGAGTCAAGAAAAATGCGTGAAACTTTATCCGGCGTGGCGCGCTGGAAAATTCATTTAATTCTAGCGGATTACAAACTCAGCTCCTGAGAACGCCAATTTTTACTTAATTGTCCGGAAGAATAATTCTTTCACTTTATCACAGCGCCATCTTTTAAAGCACACAGTTTAGAGTTTCTTCGGCAGTTCCATTTATACCACTTTAATTACGTGCCATCATTCCGGTCTAGTGTTCCGTAGTGTTCACTCGTCGCAGGCTTTCGCCGTTCCGTAAAGGCTGAAGTCAGAAAACTGAGAACAGAGAAGAAAATCAAAGTCTGTTGATAGTTACGTTTACTTGTCTGACCTGCATCAGACGCATGTCACTTTGTCTGTCAGAACCGAACGACATGCGGCGGTGGCAAGGCAATGAACTCGCATTGGAGCATAGTTGTTCAAATTCCCGTTCAACCATCCAGGTTTAGCGTGTCGGTGGTTTCGCTTAACCACATAGTGCAAATGCCGGGATGGTTCCTTTGAATGGGGATATCCTTCCAGAATCAGGTCCTTCTCTAACGACCGCGCCACAGACAGAATTTTAAGCCCTAATCCTCTTTGTCTCTCATTCTTTGAATTTTAAGTAATAGAGGCCTATAACGATTTCCGAGCATATAAGGCATTTTTTATTTCTCAAGCACAAATAAATCATTTAAAAACCCATTGTTACGGACAGGCCGCTGGTGGCCATTCACAACCAACCAAGAAAGAGATCACATTTGAGTGCAAATGTGGGTTTAGTAATATACAGTTTTTGTATTCAGAACCGGATAGAGATACTGATGAAAGACCTAAAATACTATCATGAAGTACAGCGTGTTCACCACAGTATCCTCCTGCCTGAAGGGCAGCAATATGTGGTAAGTGTGGTGAATCAGCCCAGGAAGCACGAGTCACATGTGAACAGTTTGGACCTACCCCTCTGTTGTTCAAAAGAGAAAAAGGCGGAAGAATTCAAAGTCATGTCTTACATGAAGAATAAAATTACCTGTCTGTTGTTCAAAAGAGAAAAAGGCGGAGGAATTCGCGGTCATGTCTTACATGAAGAATAAAATTACCTGCCTGTTGTTCAAAAGAGAAAAAGGCGGAATAATTCAAGGTCATGTTTTACATGACGAATAAAATTACCTCTCTGTTGTTCAAAAGAGAAAAAGGCGGAAGAATTCAAGGTCATGTCTTACATGAAGAATAAAATTACCTGCCTGTTGTTCAAAAGAGAAAAAGGCGGAAGATTTCAAGGTCGTGTCTTACATGAAGAATAAAATTACCTCTCTGTTGTTCAAAAGAGTAAAAGGTCATGTCTTACATGAAGAATAAAATATGTTTCAACTGACAAGTCCTGCTAATAAATGACTGGTTACTCACAACCGGATTCGATCGTTAGACAATCATCACCTATTACGTATACCAAGGACAAGGAGGGAACACGTGAAATAAATGTTAAATTTGACTGTCAAAGCAGCACTATGGTCAGAAAAATTCTCATAATACAATGGGGCATACTGCTTACAACTTACATGGTAATATTAAAACTGTGGCGTCAAATAATATGAAATCTGTCCTACATCACTGATATTAAAAGTACAAAACATAACGTAACGGGAGTGACAGTGCCTGAACCAAGAAAAATCAGAAACGGTATGACACTTCCACTGCAGATGAACGTGTTAAACAAATGGCTTCTGAATTTTTCTGCAAATCCGGGATAGTTGGATCGTTCCGAGAATAGATAGGACGTATTACTAAAGAATACCAGCTAGGCGTACAAATTTGTGACCCACCTCTGTAGCCGGAATCGCTAATGTACGTCTGTGTGGCGGCGATTGACTCCGAGATGAACCAGTTCGAGCTCTGGTGTTGAATAAAGTTCTCGCTGTCAGTATTTGTTCGGTAAAGCCTCTTTTACGTTGGTTGATATGGGGGGAGGGGACCAAACAGCGAGGTCTTCCGTCCCATCCGATTAGGGACGAATGGGGAAGGAAATCAGCCGTGCTCTTTCGAAGGAACCACCCCGCCATTTGCCTGAAGCGACCTGGGGAAAACACGGAAAACCTAAATCAGGATGGCCGGACGCGAGTGCAATGTGCTGAACACTGCACTACCTCGCTCGGTCCCTTTCACGTGATAGACTTTCTTCTCTCAGTTGATTACTCGAGACAACTGCGCCTACTGCAGCACCCCTCGCGTTTTATTCCTGTACAGCTTCTAGTCTGTCTCGTTCACACGAAAGCACTGAAACTGAGTGTGCTGCGAGAGCTATCGGCTGTACAGTTTGAAAAGTGTAGGATGAAATGATCCATCCTTTTTACGAAATATAGTAACAAATGCAGGAACAAGCAATAACAGTGTTTGTTAGTGAACTGGACGAAATTCATAGTCGATGCTCTTGTCAAAAGTCGTGTGTATATCATCTACACTGCTGAGAACTGAAAGAACAGGAAGTACCCTACAAACATTTAAAAACATATACATTTAGTTGGTCAAGAAAATACATACTTGCAAACACGCCTAACAATCTCTAGACTGCAGTAAATGCCCCCTTTTTTCATTTATCCTTTTTATCTTGTTTTCTAGTTAAGTATCAAATAATATCGAAAATTATTTTTCTTGTGAAACAAATCTGACATTTCCGCTCTTGAAATATTTGCCATTATAATACGTTTCTCTGTTTACGTTGACAGATGTGGGTGAGTGATGGGACCAAAGTCTCCAGCGGAAACACTGTTGACAGTTAAGAAAGAGTTTTTTTGGCTTCTTACATAACGTAGTGAGGGAACCACACGTGCTGCTGTTGTCCCTTTCCAGTTTTGACGCACGGACAGTGGCTCCCACCCTGCTGTTGAGCTGGAGCCCTGAAATGCTGATAACAGGCCCGTGGAAGGCCAGCAACCTTTAGAGGCGACGGCCATTAATGTCAGCTGCGCCCTACTTCCTTTGCTGTTAAGGAGTCCGTACGGCCCTTCACTCCTCTCGTGCCACTGTGATGGCGCACAAGACGGCCGTGTGCAGAGTACGACTCAGACAGCGGCTTGCGCTGTGGCTCCAAGTCCGACCAGGAACTCCAGCATCGGAGGTGGCTAGCAGGCCGTCGGGGCTGTGCAGGAAGTAGTGATGGTGGTAGGTGCAACCCGGCCTCAAACCCTTGATAGCTGCTCGGCAAAGCTCTGGTGCCGTGGTGGTGGAGCTGCTGGTTTCAATCAACGAGGAGTTATCACTGCGTCCAAATACAGGCTTATTTACATGCCTCTGACGAGCATTTTTCTCACCACCTATTCACGTTGCCCATAACAAGATGCTTGCCCTGCTGTTGTGGCATCGCCCCGCTGACAATATGGTTATCGCCGTGTGGTAAGTTTGCTGTTGCGCTAGGCGATAATCTACTTGTGTGTTTGTAATTGTCACCCACTAGTCGCCATACTGGCAGCATCGTATCACGGCTGTTAACGCTACACACCATGCTGGCTTCCACATCAGTTCTCATTACTTTTGCTAAAGACATAATTTTTACTCAAGGACTGGATAGCAGCACTACAACGCTCATATTTATACACGGCGAAGGCTTTTTCTTTGTATAACGTAAATACCTTTTTGCTTTGAGATAACGTCTCTCTTGTACGGGAACACCAGTGGGCAAAATACCAAGACGTCATGTAATCTTCTCAGTGTGTCACGAAAGCAAAACAAACGACAAAATAAAGGCTAAGAAGGTAGGAAAGCAGAAAATCGATTTCTATAATAGCAGAGAGCTCCCAGAACAGGGTAACTTCCGATGTTAGTCAACGCCGCCACAACTCCAGTTTTCTTGCGTGCACTTTATATAGCATACTCGGAAAAGCTTAGCACTCACCGCCATCTGAAGATCATTCACGTCACAGACACTCGTAACGTGGTCGGTTGCTGACTTACACGCGGGCGCGAAAGGAGCTTACACTTCGAGTAGTCGGTTTTGACCAGAAAGTCCCTCACGCAAAGTGGGCTTAAGGGGAGGAGACGGTGGTACCGTGAAGTTCATGATCACCATTCTTTGTGTCCATGTCTTGGATTAAATTCCAAATTTCTCCACAGTGTCTTATGAACTGATGCCATATAACACTGTTGATGGTGATGCGTGAGTCGGGTAGGAACAGTAAGTTCGGCGACCACGTTGATGCTATTCGACAGGAGTAGGCTGTGTGTCGGCATTGTGTTTCAGCTGCCCCCCCTTCTATCATCACATAAAACAAACATAAAACGGTCCTGGACACGCATCTGTTACAGTAACCCACACTCTACAAACACACACACGACACAACTCTCACGTATCCACAAGAAATCTGTCCTATGACCTTATGTGCAAGGAGGAAGAATACCTTCTCCGACGCGTGGCTGAAACTACCTCGTGGGATATCCCAGCTAACACTGGTAAAAAACATTTATGTTTTATGACTGATTGGTTGTAGTCTGATTCCTTCAATACTTGAGTAAAATGGCGCGAACGATGACTTCAACGCCAACCAAATTGGCTTATCCAAGAAAACCTCAGCGGGAAAAGCTGCCAGCGAGATATTCACTGAACAGAAACATGTGGATTGTGGTCGCTTTGTTCACCAGTTGGATTCTGAATTTGGGTAAACAATACATTTTTCCCAAATCAATAACATACTGTGTACAGACTTTCATTGTATGATTCGTACCTACAAAAAGGTGTTACTGGGGTGGAACAAAATTTGATCAGACTGAAATAAGGGTATTGTTTCTCTTCGTTTGCATCGTTTAATCCACACTAATATTATAAATGCTAAAGTAACTCTCTCTGTTAAATTTCACGACTAAACCCTAAACAGCTGAACCGATTTTGCTAAAATTTGGTATGAAGATAGATTGAATTCTGAGAAACAACATAGGCTACCTTACAAAGTGTGTTGTACAACGTATTTATTGATTTGAAGAATATACAACGAATTATGGAACAATAATTACTCTTTGAAAAACTACTTACTCTGACTTTTGAACTTTATCACGTGTATGAAAATGCTTTCATTGTTTGATGTAATCTACGTAATACGATTCAACTTAATGGATACAATGCGTATACTGTCTTCTACGTGTTCAATCCATACTTCCATACTAACATCACTCACAAGCTCGTCACATTTTAGCCGCTAACTTCTTTGTTGCACTGAAATTTCCGTAAACAGCTCGTGACTATGCGTTGGCGTTGCTGTTTCTCGATCATGGGGTCCTGGGTTCACTTCCCGCCCCTGTCGGTCTTTTTCCTGTTTGCGTCTGAATGTCTGCGTTGTCCTCATCATCATTTTGCCATCATTAACGAACAAGTCACCGAAGTGGCATCAAATAAAAAGCCTTGCATCAAACTCCCGAACATTCCAACAGGGGTCTCCAACCTATAAACCCATACGCACATTTTATTGATACGTGAGCTAAAATACAATGCTTATACAATCCTCAACATGTTTCAGCCATACCAATACATAATTCGATAGTAATATAAATGCGTAATCAATTCTGTCTGTTACGTTTTGACGACTATTGATACGTGAGCTAAAATACAATGCTTATACAATCCTCAGCATGTTTCAGCCATGCCAATACATAATTCGATAGTAATATAAATGCGTAATCAATTCTGTCTGTTACGTTTTGACGACTATGTCGCCGAACCGATATCCATGAAATTGATCGTGAGGTAGCTTGAACCCCGATCAAGAAGATAGGTTACTTTAAAAATGGTGTTGTACGAGATACTCATTTATTTGGAGAATATTACGCAAATTTAGGAAAAATATTTACTCTTTGAAAAAGATATTTACCCATTTGCTTTTGAACTTTATCGTATCTGTAAAAACTCTTTTATTGGTTGATATGTTGTACGTAACACGATTAACGTAATCGATGCAATTCTCACTCAGTTCGGAGCATGTTTAAACCATATTTCGATACTAAACCAGAATTATTAATTTCCAAAGTAGCTCAGTCTGTTACGTTTTCACAACTCTACTGCCTCACCGTTTGCAGTGGTAATTGGTGTGGAGATAGTTTGAACGCTGAAAAACACTCTTTGTTAATTTAGAAAGTTGTGCCTTTTTTAGTATTATTAACATTTAAAAAAATGATATATGTGAGTGGCATGCAGACGACGCTGGCGCGATGGTCGGTGACTCTCAGTATCTATAGATTATTCCATGCGAGTCCATATCCAATGTCATTGTACGCGTGGTTTATGATATCGAGATTCTACACCACCTGGCTTAGTTTTGATGGAGACACCACAGTAAAAACGTACGGTAAGTCCGAGAACCATAAGCCTCGAAAACGTAGGTCAGATTTAGCGCATAGTTCTCAGAGCTCAAGCTGCGAATCCAAAGAACCTCAGAGCGGTCTCATGTCCGCTGGAACTTGTATCCAGAACGTCAGTCGGCCTTAAGAGCTACGGAGACAGAAGAACACTCACAAGCCCGTCGCATTTTAGACACTGAGCGTCACGCACCCCTCACAGATTTCGAGGTGCTAGAAGACTCACAACGACGGCGTCTTTTATATCAGAGTCGTGCCTCCACATGTGGAACATGGGAGGCTTTTCGTGAGGCACCAATTGATTATGATCAATTAACTATGTTAATAATAAATGAGTCATATTAAACGGATGGATCAATATTGTAGGCATCGTAACGCATTACAATGGAAGGGATAAGCGATTGGTTTGTGTTGCTCTGGTGGCAAGTTCTCACATCTAGTACTAAAAATTCTACTTCTGCACGAATGTAATGAGTTGGGGCATTTTTTAAATATAATTAGAAAATGTAATATGTGCTTTTAGAGTCGACGTATAGCAAAATAATAGAAACAAACTTACTATGTATCCAGATACTGGCTACGCATACATTTTTTATACACACGTCTCTACACCACTATATTCACAGACATCTCTTAAAATTATTAACCAACTTACTAACCGTCATTCATCATAACAGAACTACTGACATGCGAGCGAAGCAGTGGGTAACAGCTAGAACAAAATACTTTTAACACAAAAATGTATTTCAATCTCCTCAGTTTCCTGTTAAACTTTTTTCACAGAATTTTCTGTTAAAAAAGGGCTGATCAAAATAGCACATACTTTTCTACATGGTTTTTAAATAACTTTTACAATATTTTCTTAGAGAAAACGGGATTTTTTTCCTTGAAAAAGTCAATCTTATCTCTACTATAATAAAAATGCTGTTGTTTAAAGTTTTCAAAAAAAATCTCGAAAAGTACTTGACCAACTTACTTCAGATTTGTACATGTTACTCTAATAAACGTTTAGACGAACATGGCCGACATATTTCTGATGCACAAACGTCTATATAATACATAAAAGGGAAATGCTACCAAAAACCTCCAAAAGTACTTGACCGATTAACTTAAAATTTTTACAGGTTTCAAAGCGGTAGGGAGCTGATATGGAGTGGTAATGCACTGGGCCAGAAAAAGTTTATTTAAGTTTAAGCAAATCAATTTGTTTAAAGAAGCAAAAACATTCGCACCGAAACAAACTAAGAAGGTGTGAAACACATTAGGTCAGAACAGCGTGTACCACCATAATTTATTAAAGTGGCTTTAGAAATGGCAACGGCTGGCAAACCTTCTAAAAACTTTAACACAACAGTTTATGGACATCCATATTACACAACACTACTAACAAGTTTTATCATAACAACTCAAGAAAAGCAACCGTAGACAGAATTAAACAGAACATTAAATGAGCACGAAGTTGAACAACATTTGTCAAAAGAAAAAGCCTTCTCTCGTAATTTGAAAAAAAAAAAATATGTTTTAGCTCTCACAGTTCCACTGAAAGTTAACTTTAACAATCGATCGCAATACGAGAGCAAATTTGTTTACTAGTACCTGACCAGGAAGACCACTTTAAATAAAAAGGTCAAAACAAACGATCAATCAGAGAACTTACTATAGGATAGGGACTCAAATTTTAGCGCGACAAAAACTCAATAACTTTAAGTAGTCAGATGATGACGGAAAAAGAGCAAGAACATAAATTTAGCTTGGCAGCACTAAGTTAAAAATCTGGCCAGCCATCTGTTTCAGTTGGGGTGTTACTTATAATATAATGGCTCCGGTTCTGGGGCCGTGGAATACACAAAATTAACAGAAATAATTACAAGGTCCGCTTCCTGTAACAGAACAGACCACAGATTAAGGGACCGCTCGTCCCCACAAGACACAATAAACAACTTCAAATGAAGGTGAAACTACCATGTCACAGGAGTGATTTACACCGCATGGGCTTCACAGTTTTGAACAGGGCCCTCAGTCAACATGACACGATTTCGCCAAGCGCCTCCACTAATACTACAAGTTCACTTACAAACGATCCCTAGGAAATTACTTAATAACTAACCTGACAAAACTGGGTCACCGATTCTACTATGTTTCTTAACAAAATTTGGGTAACGAGGACAGTGAGCACACAGATGGCAAGATTTCTTACTGAGACAGTGTTTTGTACTTAAGCAAATTTTCTCTGATGACCTTAACGGCCTCATTTACCGGCACGTTCGCATAAAGGTTTTTAATGTCTAGAGATACTAGGCGGGTCGTGTCAGTGGTAGGCTTATTCTTAATTTCATTTATCAAAGCTGAATATATAGTTTACTAGTGAACCAAGTAACGTTCCGCACAATTGCTTAATTCCTCCTCTCTCTGTCCATCTCCTTCTCCTCCATTCTTTGTCTATCTCTTTCTCCTTCCCCTCTCTTTCTCCATCACCTCTTTCACCCAATCTCTGTCCATCTCCTCCTCCCCCCCCCCACTCTCTCCATTTCCTCCTGTCCCCTTTCTCAGTCCATATCCTCCTTCCTCCTCACTATGTTCATAGCCTCAAGCTTTCCCATCTTCTAACCTCGTTATTATTATTGAAAATTCAGATTCCGAAGTATTCTAATCATAAGTCGACAAGTTGTAAATACAATTTTTGTGTTTTCTGTGAAAAGCGACTGTGAGGAACAAAATAAAATAGCAAATCGTTCTGCGTTCAACTTTCGATTAAAGATGTACACTGATAAGCCAAAGCAGAATGACCTCTGCACACCCCTGATTTGGATGCCGCCTGGTCGTGTTATGGGCACGTGGCGCGGTAGCAAAAGTACGTAAGCGGAGCAGACACGGGTGTTTTTTTTTTTGGTGGTGGGGGGGGGGGGGGGGTTACGAACCTAGCGAAGATATGGGCGGCAAACGGGGAAATCCATTGAGATAGGCGACTTTATGCAAAGGATAGACTATTATTACGCAGAGTTTGTGAATGAGTATCTCTAAAACGACGAATCTGGTCGAATATTCACCTGTTACTGTCATAAGCATCTACGGAAAGAGTTGTAAGTATAGTAAAACTACCACAAGGCACTAAATGGTTGTACGTCTACGACTCTTCACAGAACGTGGGGTTTGGAGGCTTGCTTGCTCTGTAAAATAGCATAGATGGTGATCTGTAGCATCTGTGCCAAAAGAGCGCAATGCTGGTGCACGCACAAGTGTTTCAGAGCACACCGTTCATCGTACATTGTTGAACATAGAGCTCCACAGCAGACCACCCCTACGTGTTCACATGTTGACCCAACGACATCGTCAGTTACGACTGCAGTGGGCACGAGACTATCTTGATTCGATTGTCGATCAATGGAAACGCGACGGCTCTTCGGGTGAATCACATTTTTGCTACACTAGGTCGATGGTCCTCTCCACTTACGGCATCACCGAAGTGAACGGCGGCTTGAAGCGTGCAGCACGCCATCATCGCAGGCTGGTGGATGCAGTATTATGCTTTGGGAGACATTCTCCTGCGCTTGCATGTGACCAGTAGTATCCGAAGACACGCTGACAGCTGCGAACCACTTGCATCCATGCACGATTCATGTCTTCCCTGACGGCGATGTCATCTTTCAGCAGTATAGCTGTCATGTGCAAATCAGTGGCCCGTTGTATACGCGAATTACATGACATTTGCGTAGACATCTAATGACGCATACCTCCACAAACCTACCAACAAATTGTCGGATCCCTGACACGCAGAATCAGTGATGTATTTTGTTACAAAGACGGACAGATAAGCTATAAAGCAAGTGGTCATGACGTTTTGGCTCATCACTGTATGTCAGTGCTAGGATATTATGCAAAGCAAACAATTTGTCCAACACATACCGTACCGAAAACTGACTGCGACAAAGAAAAGAAAACAGCACATTTTCATAACAGACCACATTTTCTTTCCCGCAGCTACATTGCTCAATAAAAGTTTGGAATGCTATCGTAGCCCGCATCTCGTAGTCGTGCGGTAGCGTTCTCGCTTCCCACGCCCGGGTTCCCGGGTTCGATTCCTGGCAGGGTCAGGGATTTTCTCTGCCTCGTCATGGCTGGGTGTTGTGTGCTGTCCTTGGCTTAGTTAGGTTTAAGTAGTTCTAAGTTCTAGGGGACTGATGACCGTAGATGTTAAGTCCCATAGTGCTCAGAGCCATTTGAACCATTTTGCTATCGTAACCTGTGATCTAAGATGCCAGAGGTGTCATTGACCTAGGCACTTCAAGCATAATCCAGTTGGAGCCCATGTACTGGAAGGTGTTTATTACTAGAATACCTTGTGACCGTTTCCCAGTCCTGTAAACATTACTCTGCTGCAGTGATATACCGCGTGCAGTCCAGTATCAAAACAGCTTCATTCAGTTTGTGTTGAGCACTGCAGCAACATGCCTCGTACAGGTGTACAACGCTATAATAGAGTCAGGATAGTCGTTTTAGTTGCGGCAGGTCATATAATGTAAGATGGCGGCCACTGACTGACGCGCGTTTCTTTGGCTCGCGAGTTTTTCCGCTCATTGAAGGTGTTACAGAGAAGTGCGGCAGTCCACAACGTGTGCATCCGACTAAACAAGTGTTACTTGCCGTGGTGTGTTGTTCTCCGTTGCTTACCACAAGTGGTAAGTGATAAGTGAGTGAAAAATGGGAAGAGTAAGAGTAAGCGGCAGCAGGCGAGGCGACAGGGGCGCAGGCAGCGCGGGCGCCCGGTCTCCGGCGGCAGGTGCGGCCCCGCTTCCCGACATCGGGGAGCTCGTCCGGTCCCAGGTGAGTGCGGCGCTGCACAGTAAAGACACGCTAGACGTAATCGTGCAATCCATCACGGACTCTGTGGCGGCCGCGGTCATGGACAAACTACAAGAGTCTGTCGGGCGCAACAGCACCGAAATCCAGTCTCTTAGAAAGTCCCTGGCCGCACAAGAGAAAAAAGCCGCCGACCTAGAAGCTAAACTATCTGCGGCCACCGATGAAATTGAGCAGTATCAGCGAAGGAACAGCTTGCGCTTGTTTGGGGTAGCTGAAAACGATCGTGAAAACATCGACGACCTGGCCATTAGCCTCGTGCGTGAGAAACTTGGCGTGCAGATCGACGTGGCCGATATTGACAGAAGCCACCGTGTTGGGCGCAGGATACCAGGTGCCATGAAACCCAGGCCCATAATAATTAAATTTGTGTCATACCGGAAAAGAGCTGAAGTGTTTGCTCAGAAAAGAAAATTCGCCAAGAGTGGGGTTACCCTGAGGGAAGATCTGACGCACGAAAGACTAAAAGTTTTGAACGCTTCGACCACACAGTTCGGCCTTCAAAATGTATGGAACCAGGATGGCAGGATCGTAGTCAAGACAGAAGGATGGAGGAAAACGGTGACGAACATGTCCGAACTGAAAGACTGAGCGAAATCTCGCGAGACACAAAGTCTCATACTGTACTCTGTGTAATATAAGTTAATTTTTATTCTTTCTTTTCATTTTTTAACGTAAATATTGCTTCGTTATTTCTATAAGTACCATAAGTACTCTATTTAAAATCAGTCCATTGTTTCACATTAATATTGCTTCTTTATTTGACTATCACAAGTGATCATGTATATTCATATTATCAGTCAAACGGGAATTAACAATCTCCATTAACAGGAATCTCCTTAAAACCGCCTTTCTATATCTGTTATTTTCACCCTCGTCACTACCACTACTACTACTATTATCTTTATCGTAACCACTATACTGCCACTTTCCATCTTTCTTTTCGCTCCCTTCTCCGATACCACCAGCCTGTCTTTCACCTCTAGTCCACAGACACTTGAGTCAGTCACGACCTTGGGCACACCTGTAAAAATGTCTTACCCGGCGAAATCCAGCTTTTGTCCCTCTTCCGGCCAGCAGGTAAACAGAGCGCGCTTGGTCCTACAGGCGGCCACAATGGGACGGACCGGTTCCGGCGGCGGGCTCGTTGTGGCCCACGCGAACGCGCAGTCGCTAACGGCTCACTTCGACGAGTTCTGTGACCTGTTCTGCCAATCGCTGTTCCATATTATCCTCGCCTCTGAAACTTGGTTGAAACCAAACATTTCTTCCGACGCTATCCGAATCACTGGTTACTCTCTCCTAAGGGCAGATCGTGAAACACGATGCGGGGGTGGTGTGGGTGCCTATGTTCGGTCTGATGGCTCTGAGCACTATGGGACTCAACTGCTGAGGTCATTAGTCCCCTAGAACTTAGAACTAGTTAAACCTAACTAACCTAAGGACATCACAAACATCCATGCCCGAGGCAGGATTCGAAACTGCGACCTTAGCGGTCTTGCGGTTCCAGACTGCAGCGCCTTTAACCGCACGGCCACTTCGGCCAGCCGTTCGGTCTGATCTAAGACCTACTATACTATGCACATCGGATGCAAAGGGCGAGGGAGAAGCAGAGTTCTTGTTTTTCGAAATAAATACATCAAATCTGAAACTGCTAATTGGAGTAATCTATAAACCTCCTTTCAGTCTGCCCTGTCCTCGCTCGTGACACTGTATGAACACATAATCATTATGGGCGACACAAACATCGACTTACAGTTAAAATCTCCCTCTACAGAAAAACTAAGGAGACTGTTCCACTCCAATCATATGAGTTTAACACCGCGGGACCCAACTCATCACACGTCACACAGCCATACACTCATAGATATGATAGCAACAAAGCGACATTATAAAATAATTCGTGCCAATCAGACATCCGCTCCGGGACTCTCTGCTCATGATGTGATATTCTTAAATTACTCAGTGCATACTACCAAAGAAAAATCTCATCTGGTAACCTACAGAAACCCAAAAAATTTTAACCATGACGCTCTTCAAAAGGATTGCTCAGACATCCCTTGGCATGATATAAGCAATGAACCGACTTTAGACGGAAAAATTCGGGATTTATGTCGCAAAATTATTGCACTGTTTGATAAACATGCTCCTCAACGCACTGTCAAGGTAAAGAGAGCTGCCGCTCCGTGGCTCACCACTGCATTACGTCAGTTAATGAATAAACGTGATGCTGCACATAGGGCCTTCAAGCGTAACCCAAATCCCGAGGCGTACGAAGCTTATAGGAAACTCCGAAACAGAACCAAGCAAAGCGTGAGGAATGCCAAAATCAGACATGCCCGCTCAATGTGCTTACTTCATCGATTTCTTAGCCACTGGTGCCCCCAATACTTATCTTCTCACATTGAACACCTATCATCATTCCACAACCGCAATACCAGATCGGATACGTCTAGCATCTTGGCTGTACCTTTACAAAACACAAAATCTTTCTCCGTGTCATTCTCCATCTCAGCCATACGACTATGGAACGCGCTCCCCTGTGATCTGCGTCTTATCCAGAACCACTCAACATTCAAGAGGCAACTCAAAACTTACATATTAGGGACTGTATAGCCACCATTGTTGTGCCCCTCTCATCTCTATCTCCTCTCCATCATAGCTTCGAATTTTACCATTCTATTTCTCTTCCTCTAACCTATCTACATCTTCTATATCTCTTTCACCCCATTCTATCGTCTTATGTCTCTGCTCGATGAGAATAACTCACAAGCTGCAAGAATATAACGAGAAAATCCCAACTAGCAATAGGACTGACATTCATAAAAGAAAAATATGTTTACTTTCATATACATAGTCATTACTATTATAATTATTATTATTATTATTATTCTTGATTGTTATAATTATTTTTTGATTGTTATAATTATCATTGTACTACTGTTATAATCTCTATTTTTTTCTTTATCATTAATACTGTATAACATCTTATATGTCCTTGATGTTCTGTAGAAACTGAAATTTGTTCAATCTGAGTATGCCTGGTTAGGTGTAAGAGAGGGCTTGAAGGCCCTAATCTTGCCAGGTAAAATAAATGCATAAATAAACAAATAAATATACAATAAGACGTTCCCGACTGGTTACACGTCACTCGAAATGATGTGTCTAATGTGTGGAAAAACTACAGGGAGACGGTAAATGTGAACGATATACCTCGCAGTGGTCGTTCTCGTATGACAACACCAATGCACGATCATTTCCTCCAACTGTCGGCTCGTAGGCACCCAGCATCAACTGCTAGAAGTATCGGAAGTGACTTCTTCCGGACAACAGGGATTCGTATCCCAGACCAAACAGTGCACAGAAGATTGCACCAGGGTGATCTTCATTTCAGAAGGCTAATGAGACATTTGGCACTGAACCAGGGGAACCGACGCAATTGAAGGACTTGGAATCTCGCACATCAACACTGGATCGTTGGAGTAATGTTATGTTTGCTGAAGATGTAAGTAGGCTGTTTATGTTTTCTCTATGTAAGTAGGCTGTTTATGTTTTCTTATTGGCAACGTTACGTAGCGCTCAATATGAAAATCACTGGCTGTGCTGTGTGCAGTCTGTGGCTAGTTTGCATTGTTGTCTGCCATTGTAGTGTTGGGCAGCGGCAGCTGGCTGTGAACAGCGCGTAGCGTTGCGCAGTTGGAGGTGAGCCGCCAGCAGTGGTGGATGTGGGGAGAGAGATGGCGGAGGTTTGTAATTTGTCATGAACTGATATATATATTATGACTTGTGATGATATTAAGGTAAATACATTGTTTGTTCTCTATTAATATCTTTCATTTGCTAACTATCCCTATCAGTAGTTAGTGCCTTCCATAGTTTGAATCTTTTATTTAGCTGGCAGTAGTGGCGCTCGCTGTATTGCAGTAGCTTGAGCAGCGAAGATTTTTGTGAGGTAAGTGATTTGTGAAAGGTATAGTTTAATGTTAGTCAGGGCCATTGTTTTGTAGGGAATTTTGAAAGTCAGATTGCGTTGCGCTAAAAAATATTGTGTGTCAGGTTAAGCACAGTCCTGTATAAATTGTTCAAAGGGGACGTTTCATATGGCGCTAGAAACTTGATATTAAACAAAATGTGTAAATAAATACATAAAGCAAGCCATATGGCATTTTTCTTAACTAGCAAGACAATAGCTGTGAAATGTTTCTCATCGTTTCATTAGGCATTTCAGTAAATATCATAAATTACGAGCTCCACAGTATGCTTTCAACAAGGAGATGTCAGTAGCGCGTACAATGGCCTTCCCTTTCTTTTTTTTTTCTACCTGTGCTTCTGACGAGGCACTCACACTAATGGCTTGTTCTCCAGGCGTCTGACACACCTGGGTGCCCACGACGCATTATGTGCAGGTGGTCACTTAACTTTCGTACGGAAATATTTACGACAGCAGTTTCCGCTACACTGACAGTCATATATACAAAATTTCACAGGTCGAGAATTTACTTTGCAAATGTGTAGAAACAAAATCCTATGAATATAACAGTGTCCAAAAAAATTTTCAGTGGCATTGTGATACATTCACACATGATTCACACATGTACACACATTTCATAATTCTAAAGTACGATTCTTGGTTTCCAACATCCTTTTCCATAATTCAGAGTCAAGCTGATGCTATATGAGGAATCTGATTATGCTATGTAGCTATTATGATGAAATATTGAAGACGTGTTGATGAATATGAATATGTATATGTGTAATAACCCCCCCATGAACCATGGACCTTGCCGTTGGTGGGGAGGCTTGCGTGCCTCAGCGATACAGATAGCCGTACCGTAGGTGCAACCACAACGGAGGGGTATCTGTTGAGAGGCCAGACAAACGTGTGGTTCCTGAAGAGGGGCAGCAGCCTTTTCAGTAGTTGCAAGGGCAACAGTCTGGATGATTGACTGATCTGGCCTTGTAACAATAACCAAAACGGCCTTGCTGTGCTGGTACTGCGAACGGCTGAAAGCAAGGGGAAACTACAGCCGTAATTTTTCCCGAGGGCATGCAGCTTTACTGTATGATTACATGATGATGACGTCCTCTTGGGTAAAATATTCCGGAGGTAAAATAGTCCCCCATTCGGATCTCCGGGCGGGGACTACTCAAGAGGATGTCGTTATCAGGAGAAAGAAAACTGGCGTTCTACGGATCGGAGCGTGGAATGTCAGATCCCTTAATCGGGCAGGTAGGTTAGAAAATTTAAAAAGGGAAATGGATAGGTTGAAGTTAGATATAGTGGGAATTAGTGAAGTTCGGTGGCAGGAGGAACAAGACTTCTGGTCAGGTGACTACAGGGTTATAAACACAAAATCAAATAGGGGTAATGCAGGAGTAGGTTTAATAATGAATAGGAAAATAGGAATGCGGGTAAGCTACTACAAACAGCATAGTGAACGCATTATTGTGGCCAAGATAGATACGAAGCCCACGCCTACTACAGTAGTACAAGTTTATATGCCAACTAGCTCTGCAGATGACGAAGAAATTGAAGAAATGTATGATGAAATAAAAGAAATTATTCATATTGTGAAGGGAGACGAAAATTTAATAGTCATGGGTGACTGGAATTCGAGTGTAGGAAAAGGGAGAGAAGGAAACATAGTAGGTGAATATGGATTGGGGGACAGAAATGAAAGAGGAAGCCGCCTGGTCGAATTTTGCACAGAGCACAACCTAATCATAACTAACACTTGGTTTAAGAATCATGAAAGAAGGTTGTATACATGGAAGAACCCTGGAGATACTAAAAGGTATCAGATAGATTATATAATGGTAAGACAGAGATTTAGGAACCAGGTTTTAAATTGTAAGACATTTCCAGGGGCAGATGTGGACTCTGACCACAATCTATTGGTTATGACCTGTAGATTAAAACTGAAGAAACTGCAAAAAGGTGGGAATTTAAGGAGATGGGACCTGGATAAATTAAAAGAACCAGAGGTTGTACAGAGATTCAGGGAGAGCATAAGGGAGCAATTGACAGGAATGGGGGAAATAAATACAGTAGAAGAAGAATGGGTAGCTTTGAGGGATGAAGTAGTGAAGGCAGCAGAGGATCAAGTAGGTAAAAAGACGAGGGCTAGTAGAAATCCTTGGGTAACAGAAGAAATATTGAGTTTAATTGATGAAAGGAGAAAATATAAAAATGCAGTAAGTGAAACAGGCAAAAAGGAATACAAGCGTCTCAAAAATGAGATCGACAGGAAGTGCAAAATGGCTAAGCAGGGATGGCTAGAGGACAAATGTAAAGGTGTAGAGGCCTATCTCACTAGGGGTAAGATAGATACCGCCTACAGGAAAATTAAAGAGACCTTTGGAGATAAGAGAACCACTTGTATGAACATCAAGAGCTCAGATGGAAACCCAGTTCTAAGCAAAGAAGGGAAAGCAGAAAGGTGGAAGGAGTATATAGAGGGTTTATACAAGGGCAATGTACTTGAGGACAATATTATGGAAATGGAAGAGGATGTAGATGAAGATGAAATGGGAGATATGATACTGCGTGAAGAGTTCGACAGAGCACTGAAAGACCTGAGTCGAAACAAGGCCCCCGGAGTAGACAATATTCCATTGGAACTACTGACGGCCATGGGAGAGCCAGTCCTGACAAAACTCTACCATCTGGTGAGCAAGATGTATGAAACAGGCGAAATACCCTCAGACTTCAAGAAGAATATAATAATTCCAATCCCAAAGAAAGCAGGTGTTGACAGATGTGAAAATTACCGAACTATCAGCTTAATAAGTCACAGCTGCAAAATACTAACACGAATTCTTTACAGACGAATGGAAAAACTAGTAGAAGCCAACCTCGGGGAAGATCAGTTTGGATTCCGTAGAAACACTGGAACACGTGAGGCAATCCTGACCTTACGACTTATCTTAGAAGAAAGATTAAGGAAAGGCAAACCTACGTTTCTAGCATTTGTAGACTTAGAGAAAGCTTTTGACAATGTTGACTGGAATACTCTCTTTCAAATTCTAAAGGTGGCAGGGGTAAAATACAGGGAGCGAAAGGCTATTTACAATTTGTACAGAAACCAGATGGCAGTTATAAGAGTCGAGGGACATGAAAGGGAAGCAGTGGTTGGGAAGGGAGTAAGACAGGGTTGTAGCCTCTCCCCGATGTTGTTCAATCTGTATATTGAGCAAGCAGTAAAGGAAACAAAAGAAAAATTCGGAGTAGGTATTAAAATTCATGGAGAAGAAATAAAAACTTTGAGGTTCGCCGATGACATTGTAATTCTGTCAGAGACAGCGAAGGACTTGCAAGAGCAGTTGAATGGAATGGACAGTGTCTTGAAAGGAGGATATAAGATGAACATCAACAAAAGCAAAACAAGGATAATGGAATGTAGTCTAATTAAGTCGGGTGATGCTGAGAGAATTAGATTAGGAAATGAGGCACTTAAAGTAGTAAAGGAGTTTTGCTATTTGGGGAGCAAAATAACTGATGATGGTCGAAGTAGAGAGGATATAAAATGTAGGCTGGCAATGGCAAGGAAAGCGTTTCTGAAGAAGAGAAATTTGTTAACATCCAGTATTGATTTAAGTGTCAGAAAGTCATTTCTGAAAGTATTCGTATGGAGTGTAGCCATGTATGGAAGTGAAACATGGACGATAAATAGTTTGGACAAGAAGAGAATAGAAGCTTTCGAAATGTGGTGCTACAGAAGAATGCTGAAGATTAGATGGGTAGATCACATAACTAATGAGGAAGTATTGAATAGGATTGGGGAGAAGAGAAGTTTGTGGCACAACTTGACCAGAAGAAGGGATCGGTTGGTAGGACATGTTCTGAGGCATCAAGGGATCACCAATTTAGTATTGGAGGGCAGCGTGGAGGGTAAAAATCGTAGAGGGAGACCAAGAGATGAATACGCTAAGCAGATTCAGAAGGATGTAGGTTGCAGTAGGTACTGGGAGATGAAAAAGCTTGCACAGGATAGAGTAGCATGGAGAGCTGCATCAAACCAGTCTCAGGACTGAAGACCACAACAACAAACAACATGTGTAATAAGGTAAGGAATAAGGAGTAGGGGTTAGGGACTCTGATTTATGAAAAGGTTGTTGGAAACCAAGAAACGTACTTTAAGAGTTATGAAATGTGTGACTGTATCACAATGCTGACGAATACTTTTTTTGGACACTGTTATATTTATAGGGTTTTGTTTCTACAGATTTGCAACGCTAATTCTTGACCTGTGAAATATTTTTATATGAGACTACCACGGTAGCAGAATCTCCTGTCGTAAATATTTCCGTAAGAAAGTTAACGGACCACCTACACATAATGCGTCGTGGGCACCCAGCTGTGTCAGACGCCTGGAGAAAAAGCCATTAGCGCGTGCCTTTCAGAGCACAGGAAAACACCTGGAGAACAAGCCATTAGGGTGTGCCTTTCATCGCTCATGCGACACCCTCGTTACTTGAAAACATATGATTACTCGCACTTTGTGCTAATTGCTGAAATGCTTATGAATTGATGGGAAATATTCGTACATCTGCAAACCTGATAATGACAAGTGTCTTTCTATGAGAGTTGAGAGCTACTGACTTACGAAATGCCACATGACTATTGAATGATGTTTTTATGCTTTGGTTTGCGTAATTGCTTATTTCACTTGATATCTGGTTTCCAGCTGTGTTGCAGCATTGCTTTTATGAAATGAAATGCATTTGCTAATGCGAACACTTTCTGTCAACAGATCTATTAAATAATTATTTTATGATCCACATTCTTTAAAAAAGGAGCACTTGGAAAGGAAAGAACAATAAGAAGGAACTAGTAACTGCATTCATAATTTTCTTTTCAAGTAATTGGTAACTTTTTGGTAGAATAACTTCTTGTGGTGCACCACTTTAATTACATAGACATTAAGATGATACATTTCCCTTATCTGCATTGTTGTTTAGTGTAATATTTTTTCTGCTTGCGCTATGTCATGTTTAGGTATAAGTTGCTGCTGTTTGCCAGGCATAGTGTTATTGAATTTGACTTTTGCTCATTTATGCTGCTAGCTTTGCCAATTTGCATTTTTTGCATTGCTGTTTATATTAATTGTTATGGGATGCTGCATTGCCTCGTCCCTTAGTTTAGCATCTGAGCTCAGTAGATTTAAGTTAGCTTAAGAGGGGGTAGCCTCTAAGAGAATGAGTTGCGATGAATTGGAAGAAATGCATTGAGAAAACAGGTTTAGGTAGGATTTTCTTGGAAATAAATGTTGAGGTAAGAAATGTGTGAACATATAAATACAGAAAGCATGCTTAGATAGAATTTTTTTTGGTGGAAACAAAGGATGAAATAAGAGGAAAGTATGTAAGTAGGCTGTTTATGTTTTCTCTATGTAAGTAGGCTGTTTATGTTTTCTTATTGGCAACGTTACGTAGCGCTCAATATGAAAATCACTGGCTGTGCTGTGTGCAGTCTGTGGCTAGTTTGCATTGTTGTCTGCCATTGTAGTGTTGGGCAGCGGCAGCTGGCTGTGAACAGCGCGTAGCGTTGCGCAGTTGGAGGTGAGCCGCCAGCAGTGGTGGATGTGGGGAGAGAGATGGCGGAGGTTTGTAATTTGTCATGAACTGATATATATATTATGACTTGTGATGATATTAAGGTAAATACATTGTTTGTTCTCTATTAATATCTTTCATTTGCTAACTATCCCTATCAGTAGTTAGTGCCTTCCATAGTTTGAATCTTTTATTTAGCTGGCAGTAGTGGCGCTCGCTGTATTGCAGTAGCTTGAGCAGCGAAGATTTTTGTGAGGTAAGTGATTTGTGAAAGGTATAGTTTAATGTTAGTCAGGGCCATTGTTTTGTAGGGAATTTTGAAAGTCAGATTGCGTTGCGCTAAAAAATATTGTGTGTCAGGTTAAGCACAGTCCTGTATAAATTGTTCAAAGGGGACGTTTCAAAGAGACCAGAATTGGTTTGTGACTGGACACTAGACAGTTTAGGGCTTGAGAAGCTTTAGACGACACTAGCAACGCCGATGAGAGCAGGAATTCCATCCGTTTGCAGGTGGAAGTATAATGTTTGGGCGGCAATAACGATGGGACGGCGGACCTTTCTAAGTCACATCCAGGGCAATTTAACTGGTCCCCGATACCTCCAAGGGATCCTACAAATGATTGTAAGGCCCTACAGACGTTTTGAAAACTTCATTCTAGTCGATGACAATGGAAGACCAGCAGTGCCTCGGTATCTCCAAATATGCAACATCAACCGAATGCTCTGGCCAGCACAGTACCCGACATAACTGCAATTGAACATGCAGGGTACCTCTTGCAGGTGGCCATTGCACAGCGTACGAATCCACCTGAGTATTCAGAACCTCACCGAAGCTGCCATTGAGCAGTTGGACTACATACTCCATCATAAACGTGGTGGTCTCATCCACAGTATGCCTCACAGAGTGGAGAAACTCATCCCTGTGTGCCGGCCGTTGTGGCCGAGAGGTTCTAGACGCTTCAGTCGGAACTGCGCGACCGCTACGGTCGCAAGTTTGAATCCTGCCTCGGGCATGGATGTATGTGATGTCCTTAGGTTAGTTGGTTTAAGTAGTTCTGAGTTCTAGGGGTCTGACGACCTCAGATGTTAAGTGCCATAGTCAAATTAATACGGCGCAACTGCTCTAGCATGTCTTCTCCCTTGTCCATAGCATTAATTAAAGAGGAAAGGAAGTTTCTGCGGCAGTTTCTAGCAAAAACTTTTCAGTTTGTAGCACGAACTCGTCAAAAAAACATTCTTTAATAATGTCTGAGCTCATCCAAGCATTTTTTGGTTGTAATATTTCACCGCTAAAACTCTTTAGATACATTTTTAAATGCTCTCGGTTTTTTTGGCTTACCTATCATAGACAGTTTGATTTTCAAATTTGGTGTGGCGTTTCTGCATACAAGAATTGTCACTCTTTCTTTGCTACGTTTGTAGCCTGGCGCTGCCTTCTCAGCCTTTGACGCTAATGTTTTTTCCGATAACATTTTGTAATTGAGACCAGTCTCGTCGCAGTTAAAAATTTGTTCCAATACCTTGTGAAGTTTATTCCTAAACAATTGAACAGCTTCAAAATTTACTGAAAGTTTTTCACCACTGACATTAAGTTGCCGAATTCCATATATTTTCTTCCATCCATCGAGTCAGTCTACACTAGCTATGAAATCAGGTTCACCTTCGTTTAGTTCGTTACGAAACTTTAAGGCTTTTTCCTACAAAATAGGTCCCGACGAGGGTACAACTTTATCTCTATGTTGAGAAAACCAGAGAAACAAAGCTTCACTTACTTTTTCATAATCACATTTTTTCATGGTTTTCCGATCTTCCAAAATAGACGAGGTTGCTCGCTCAGTTTCATTGCGGTTCCTTTTCTAGTCTCCAACTGTTGTTTTCCCGACGTTATAATCTTGCGCCACTTTTAGTAAAGTTTCACCATCGTCTATTCTTTTTAAGGCTTTAAGTTTTTCCTCCATTGAAACGACCACCTTTTTCCGTTTTGAAGCCATCACCACAAATTTTTACAATAAACAAAGTGCTACACGTCCACTCCACTACAGATCTAAGTTAGCACTGAGGAGTGAGGAGTAGCAGACGGCGACAGTGAACTATCAACAAACAACACGTTAGTCACTCATCTGTCGTCGGCTGGCGCACGGCCGGCGCAGTGAAAGGGTCGGATAACACAGAAGATCGGATAACCGAAGATCGGACAATAGAGACTCTACTGTAACTGTAGTAGCCGCGCGGGATTAGCCGAGCGGTCTAGGCGCTGCACTCATGGACTGTTCGGCTAGTCCCGGCGGAGGTTCGAGTCCTCCCTCAGGCATGGGTGTGTGTGTTTGTCCTTAGGATAATTTAGGGTAAGTAGTGTGTAAGCTTAGGGACTGATGACCTTAGCAATTAAGTCCCATGAGATTTGACACACATTGGAACATTGTTGAATTGTAGTAAACTCTATGATACTCCAACCTTTAGTTGAGGTGAGTATATACAACTTACTTAAAAAACTACTATTGTCCATGTGAATCTGTCTACGAGGATAATGCATAACCAAACACCCTATGCTTCAGGCAGGCAGTGAGTGCCAGTGGTACGGTTGTGCAGCAGATACGTTTAAAATGAAAGCCTGTGCTGTTCCGAATTTGTAATTAATAGTAGAGCCGTTTGGCGTGTAATTGATATTGCAGTATTAGTGGAGCCGTTTGCCGAAGTCGGCTCGTGCTGACTGAGGGCCCCGTAGAAAACTGTAAAGCCTCATGCAACTCCTGCGACGTGTATTTGAAGTGATTTATTCTACGTTGTGAGGACAAGCGGTTCCTTAATCTGTGGTTGTTGTGTACATGTGTAGTTTGTTCATCCGTGTGTCATACGCTGCAGGAAGGCGACCTTGTAACTCTATTCATTTTGTGTAATTCATGGACCCCAGAACAGGGACCAGCATATTACGAGTAACGTGTCTACTGAAACAGATGGCTTACTTGCAATGAAAAGGCCTTGTTTGTTGTTGTGGTCTACAGTCCTGTGACTGGTTTGATGCAGCTCTCCATGCTACCCTACCCTGGGCAAGCTTCTTCATCTCCCAGTACTTACTGCAACCTACGTCCTTCTGATTCTGCTTAGTGTATTCATCTCTTGGTCTCCCTCTACGATTTTTACCCTCCACGCTGCCCTCCAATGCTAAATTTGTGATCCCTTGATGCCTCAGAACATGTCCTACCAAACAGTCCCTTCTTCTTGTCAAGTTGTGCCACAAATTCCTCTTCTCCCCAATTCTATTCAATATCTCCTGATTAGTTATGTGATCTACCCATAAAGCAAGTTGCTGGCAAGAATAATATACAGAAGAATGGAAAAGAAAATTGAGGATGTGTTAGATGGCGATCAGTTTGGCGTTAGCAAAGGTAAAGGCACCAGAGAGGCAATTCTGGCGTTGCGGTAGATAATGGAAGCTAGGCTAAAGAAAAATCGAGACACGTTCATAGAATTTGTTGACATAGGAAAAACGTTCGACAACGTATAATGTTGCAAGATGTTCGAAATTATGAGAAAAATGGATTAAGCTGTAGGGAGAGATGGGTAATATACAATATGTAGAAGAGCCACGAGGGAATAATAAGAGTGGACGAACAAGAACGAATTGCTCGGATTAGAAAGAGTATAAGTCAGGGATGTAGTCTTTAGCCCCTACTGTTCAGCCTCCACATCGAAGAAGCTATAACGGAAATGAAAGAAAATTTCAGGAGTGGAATTAAAATTCAAGAAAAAAGGATGTCAATGATACGAGTCGCTGATGACATTGTTATCCTGAGTGAAAGTAAAGAAGAATTATATCTTCCGGTAAATGGAATGAACAGTCTAACGAGTACAGAATATGGACTGAGAGTAAATTGAAGAAAGTCAAAAGTAATGAGAAGTAGCAGAAATGAAAACAGCAAAGAAATTAGCATCAGGATTGATGATCACAAAGTAGATGAAGTGAAGGAAATCTGCTACGTAGGTAGCAAAATAACCAAAGACGGACAGAGCAAGGAGGAGATCAGAAGCAGACTAGCACAGCCAAGAAGAGCATTCCTGGCCAAGGGAAGTCTATTAGTACAAAACATAGACCTCAATTCGAGGAAGAAATTTCTGAGAATGTACGTCTGGAGCACGGCATTGTATGGTAGTGAAACATGGACTGTAGGAAAACCGTAACAGAAGAAAATCGAAGCATTTGAGATGTGGTGATACAGGCGAATGTTGAAAATTAGGAGTACTGATAAGGTAAGGAATGAAGAAGTTCTGCACAGAATCGGAGAGAAAAGGAATTTGTGGGAAACACTAATAAAGAGAACGGACAGGATGATAGGATACCTGCTAAGACATCAGGGAATGACTTCCATGGCACCAGAGGGCGGAGCTGTAGAGGGCAATAACTGTAGAGGAAGACAGAGATCGGAATACATCCATCAAATAATTGAGGACGTAGTTCGTAAGTGCTTCTCTGAGATGAAGAGGTTGGTAAAGGAGAGGTATTCGTGGCTGGCCGCACCATACCAGCCATAAGACTGATAACTTAAAAAAAAAAAAAAAAAAAAAAAAAAAAAACGGAAAAAAGCAGCATTAATTGAGCTGAGTTGAGAAATTAGTTAGGCTGGCCAACTGTTTAGCCTAGTGTTGATAAGCTAAATTTGTGTTTTGGTTCTACGTCCGTCACCATCTGACGGTCCCAGGGTACGGACAGATTTTTTTACTATTTCAAAGTATTAAGTATTGGTCACGCTTGCTCTATTGTTCATTAAGTTCCCTCATTGAAGGTGTGTACCGTTTACTTTCCCTTTTATTATTTAATGATACCTTGTTTTCCTGTATTGTGATGGACTGTCCACCCTGCATTAAATTTAACTTGCAAGAGCTAAACCACATTTTCTTTCCGTACGCCAATGTTTTTCTTTTTTAAAAAAGAGGGTCATTTGCTGTCAAGCGTTGTTTAATTTTGTAGTCATTTAATCATTCAATTAAATTCTGCTAACAGGTGCTAATCGCAAGTTGAAAATATTGTAGGTGGTTGCTGTTTAACTCTGTGCTCAAACTACTAAATTCTGCGAACTGTTACTTTTCGTAAGCCACTGTTGTAAATTCTGTTAACAGTGGTTCCTCAGGTTGATTGCACAAGTACTTGTTTTTCTTAGATTGCTATGGTAACCGTTGTTGTTTGGAATGCTTAATGTCTGATGTCGAGATTTATTTAAGGTTGGAATTTTTTGGAGCTTTTTCAATAATTTGTGTTGGCATTGTTGCTAAGATTTATGATATAAACAGTTGCTTTTCGT
Organism: Schistocerca piceifrons; assembly: GCF_021461385.2. NCBI lineage: Eukaryota > Metazoa > Arthropoda > Insecta > Orthoptera > Acrididae > Schistocerca > Schistocerca piceifrons. Next base: position 664,610,993 of record NC_060138.1, read on the forward strand.
AAGCTGTAATAGTAAATCTTGTTGGAAGTGTTGCTTAATACTGATGTCAATAAATTGCTGTGTCGGGTTTTTCAGAATGTTTACTAGCAGTAGCCTGTTGTAAAATTACTTTAATAGATTCTGATGGTACATGCTGTTCTGACCTGACGTGTTAATCAGTCTCAGAGTTTGTTTCAGTGTGAAACTTTTTGCTTGTTTAAATAAAGGGAGTTGCTTGAATTTTAATAAACTTATTCTGGTTAATTTGTTAGTTCAACTAATTTCCTTTTAGTTGAAGCTTAATTACTTTGTCTAGTAACGCTTCAATTACAGATCTCTGATCAATGTTAATAACGTCGAGGGGTTGAATATAGACATCAAGATGATTAACTGCCTACGAACGCGAAATACTTGCTCGTGTGTGGTGTCACTACCCTACATTAAGTGCAAATTGCTTGTATACCATCCAGGATGCTGCAGCAAACAGAACAGGCGTTACTTGCCTCCCCTACGGTGTTGGTTGTGACAACAAGCTCGTGACTTAGCGCTCCCTCACGACCACTGTGCCAGTTTGGCTACCAGCCTACCGCCTTTTCCCCGCAGATAGCAAGCTCGTATTTCAGTTGATCTTTAATGCGGTAGGAAATACCCAGAATCGCCCGCTAACTCTTGATTCACCCTTATATTCCTTAGCATACCTGTAACAAAAATATCTAACACAGCAAACTGCGCAAAGCAACTTTAAAATTTCTGACCCTACAGCTAGACGAGATCAGAACCCTGTCACTTGCTTACAGCCATGCTCTGCTACCTTTGCAAGCGGTTGGGAGCTGGTGTTGAATGGTAAGGTACTGGACCAGAATAAGTTTATCAAAATTAAAGCAACTCCCTTTATTTAAACAAACAAAAAGTTTCACGCCGAAACAAACTCTGAAACTGGTTAACATGTCAGGTCAGAACAGCATGTACCATCAGAATCTATTACAGTAATTTTACAAAACGCTAATGCTAGTAAACGTTCTAAAAATCCCGACATAGCAATTTATTGATATCAGTACTACGCAGCACTACCAACAAGATTTCCTATTACAGCTTAAGAAAGCAACTGTTTGTACCGTAAATCTCAGCAACAATGCCAACAGAAATTACTGAAAAAGCTCCAAAAAAATGCAAGCATAAACAAATCTCGACATCAGACATTAAGCATTCCAAACAACAACGTTTACCATAGCAACCTAAGAAAAACAACTACTTGTGCAATCAATCTGAGGAACCACTGTCAACAGAATTTACTACAATGACTTACGAAAAGCAACAGTTTGCAGAATTTAGTAGTTTGAGCACAGAGTTAAACAGAAAAAAAATGGTTCAAATGGCTCTGAGCACAATGGGACTTAACATCTGAGGTCATCAGTCCCCTAGAACTTAGAACTACTTGAACTTAACTAACCTAAAGACATCACATATATCCATGCCCGAGGCAGGATTCGAAGCTGCAACCGTAGCGGTCGCGCGGTTCCAGACTGTAGCGCCTAGAACCGCTAGGCCACAGACGCCGGCTATGGTTAAACAGCAACCACGTACAATATTTACAACTTGTGAATAGCACCTGTTAGCAGAATTTAATTGAATGATTTAATGGCTACAAAATTAAACTACGCTTGCCAGCAAAAGATCCTCTTTTTTAAAAAAAGAAAAACATTGGCGTACTGAAAAAATGTAGCTCAGCTCTTGCAAGTTAAATTTAATTCAGGGTGGACAGTCCATTGCAGTACAGGAAAACAAGGTCCCTTTAAGTAATAAAAGGAAAAACGAACGGTACACACCTTCAATGAGGGAACTTATTGAAGAACAGACCATCAAATTTTAGCGTGACCAATACTTTGAAATAGCACAAAAATCTGTCTGTACCAGGGGACCGCCAGATGGGGACGGAAGTAGAACCAAAACACAAATATGACTTATTGGCACTAGGGTAAACAGCTGCCCAGCCTAACTTATTTCTTAACTTAGCCCAATTAATGCTGTTTTTCCGTTTATTTTTAAGTTATCAGTCTTATGACTGGTACGGTGCGGCCAGTCACGAATACCTCTCCTTTGCCAACCTCTTCATCTCAGAGAAGCACTTACGACCTACGTCCTCAATTGTTTGATGGATGTATTCCGATCTCTGTCTTCCTCTACAGTTATTGCCCTCTACAGCTCCGCCCTCTGGTACCATGGAAGTCATTCCCTGATGTCTTAACAGATTTCCAATCATCCTGTCCGTTCTCTTTATTTTTGTTTCCCACAAATTCCTTTTCTCTCCAATTCTGTGCAGAACTTCTTCATTCCTTACCTTATCAGTACTCCTAATTTTCAACATTCGCCTGTATCACCACATCTCAAATGCTTCGATTTTCTTCTGTTACGGTTTTCCTACAGTCCATGTTTCACTACCATACAATGCCGTGCTCCAAACGTACATTCTCAAAAATTTCTTCCTCGAACTGAGGCCTATGTTTTGTATTAGTAGACTTCTCTTGGTCAGGAATGCTCTTTTTGGCTGTGCTAGTCTGCTTTTGATGTCTTCCTTGCTCCGTCCGTCACTGGTTATTTTGCTACCTACGTAGCAAATTTCCTTAAATTCATCTACTTTGTGATCATCAATCCTGATGCTAATTTCTCTACTGTTTTCTTTTCTGCTACTTCTCATTGCTTTTGTCTTTCTGCAATTTACTCTCAGTCCATATTCTGTACTCATTAGACTGTTAATTACATTTACCAGAACATGTAATTCTTCATCACTTTCACACAGGATAGCAATGTCATTAACGACTCGTATCATTGACATCCTTTTTTCTTGAATTTTAATTCCACTCTTGAACCTTTCTTTCATTTCCGTTACAGCTTCTTCGTTGTGGCGGCTAAACAGTAGGGGCTAAAGACCTCACTTATACCCTTTCTAATCCGAGCAACTCATTCTTGGTCGTCCACTCTTATTGTTCCCTCGTGGCTCTTCAACGAGGGCAGTTCAATAAGTAATGCAACACTTTTTTTTTCTCGGCCAATTTTGGTTGAAAAAACCGGAAATTTCTTGTGGAATATTTTCAAACATTCCCGCTTCGTCTCGTATAGTTTCTTTGACTTCCGACAGGTGGCAGCGCTGTACGGAGCTGTTAAAATGGCGTCTGTAACGGATGTGCGTTGCAAACAACGGACAGTGATCGAGTTTCTTTTGGCGGAAAACCAGGGCATCTCAGATATTCATAGGCGCTTGCAGAATGTCTACGGTGATCTGGCAGTGGACAAAAGCACGGTGAGTCGTTGGGCAAAGCGTGTGTCATCATCGCCGCAAGGTCAAGCAAGACTGTCTGATCTCCCGCGTGCGGGCCGGCCGTGCACAGCTGTGACTCCTGCAATGGCGGAGCGTGCGAACACACTCGTTCGAGATGATCGACGGATCACCATCAAACAACTCAGTGCTCAACTTGACATCTCTGTTGGTAGTGCTGTCACAATTGTTCACCAGTTGGGATATTCAAAGGTTTGTTCCCGCTGGGTCCCTCGTTGTCTAACCGAACACCATAAAGAGCAAAGGAGAACCATCTGTGCGGAATTGCTTGCTCGTCATGTGGCTGAGGGTGACAATTTCTTGTCAAAGATTGTTACAGGCGATGAAACATGGGTTCATCACTTCGAACCTGAAACAAAACGGCACTCCCCTACCAAGAAAAAGTTTAAAGCCATACCCTCAGCCGGTAAAGTCATGGTTACAGTCTTCTGGGACGCTGAAGGGGTTATTCTGTTCGATGTCCTTCCGCATGGTCAAACGATCAACTCTGAAGTGTATTGTGCTACTCTTCAGAAATTGAAGAAACGACTTCAGCGTGTTCTTAGGCACAAAAATCTGAACGAACTTCTTCATGACAACGCAAGACCTCACACAAGTCTTCGCACCCGAGAGGAGCTCACAAAACTTCAGTGGACTGTTCTTCCTCATGCACCCTACAGCCCCGATCTCGCACCATTGGATTTCCATATGTTTGGCCCAATGAAGGACGCAATCTGTGGGAGGCACTACGCGGATGATGAAGTTATTGATGCAGTACGACGTTGGCTCCGACATCGACCAGTGGAATGGTACCGTGCAGGCATACAGGCCCTCAATTCAAGGTGGCGTAAGTCCGTAGCATTGAATGGAGATTACGTTGAAAAATAGTGTTGTGTAGCTAAAGATTACGTTGAAAAATAGTGTTGTGTAGCTAAAAGATTGGGGAATAACCTGGTGTATTTCAATGCTGAATAAAACAACCCCTGTTTCAGAAAAAAATGTGTTGCATTACTTATTGAACTGCCCTCTTACATATTGTATATTACCCGTCTCTCCCTATAGCTTAACTCATTTTTCTCAGAATTTCGAACATCTTGCAACATTTTACATTGTCGAACGTTTTTCCCATATCAACAAATCCTATGAACTTGTCGTGATTTTTCTTTAGTCTAGCTTCCATTATCTACCGAAATTCCAGAATTGCCTCTCTGGTACCTTTACCTTTTGCTAAGACCAAACTGATCGCCGTCTAACACATCCTCAATTTTCTTTTCCATTCTTCTGTATATTATTCTTGCCAGAAACTTGCTTTATGGATAATATAAGGCCTTTTCATTGCAAGTCAGCTATCTGTTTCAGTAGAGACGTTACTCGTAATATGCTGGCCGCTGTTCTGGAGTCCATGTATTACACAAAATGAATAGAGTTACAAGGTCGCCTTCCTGCAACATATGACACACAGATGAACGAACTACACATGTACACAACAACCACAGATTAAGGGACGGCTCGTCCTCACAAGGTATAATAAATCACTTCAAATAAATGTCACAGGAGTTGCATGAGGCTTTACAGTTTTCTACAGGGCCCTCAGTCAACACGACCCGACTTCAGCAAACGGCTCCACTAATACTGCAATATCAATTATACGCCAAACGGCTCTACTATTAATTAAAAATTCGGAACAGCACAAGCTTTCATTTTAAACGTATCTGCTGCACAACCGTACCACCGGCACTCACTGCCTGCCTGAAGCATAGGGTTTGTTTAGTTGTGCGATATCCTCGTACACACTCAGATTGATATGGGCAATAGTAGTTTTTTCAGTAAGTTGTATATACTCACCTCAACAAAAGGTTGGAGTATCATAGAGTTTACTACAACTACTTCTTCCAGTACACCCATTGAGGTTTGCAGAATATCTTATTAACAAAATAAACATAATTCCTTCTGAAAAGCCGGCCGGCGTGGCCGAGCGGTTCTAGGCGCTACAGGCTTGACCCGAAGAACCGACACGTTTCCATTGATCGACAATCGAATCCCGATAGTCTCGTGCCCACTGCAGTCGTAACTGACGATGTCGTTGGGTCAACATGTGAACACGTAGGGGTGGTCTGCTGTGGAGCTCTATGTTCAACAATGTACGATGAACGGTGTGCTCCCAAACACTTGTGCGTGCACCAGCATTGCGCTCTTTTCGCAAAGGTGCCACAGATCACCATCTATGCTACTTTACAGAGCAAGCAAGTCTCCGAATCCCACATTCTGTGAAGAGTCATAGACGTCCAACCATTTAGCGCCTCTTGGTAGTTGTACTATATTTACACCTCTTTCCGCAGATGCTCACGACAGTAGCAGGTGAACATTCGACCAGCTTCGCTGTTTTAGAGATACTCGTTCGCAGACTCTGCGTAATAATAGTCTATCCTTTGTATAAAGTCGCCTATCTCAATGAATTTCCCCATTTGCAGCCTATATCTTCGCTAGGTTGATACCCCCTCCCCCCCATATCCCTCCTTGTCTGTACCGCTTACGTACTTTTGCTACTGCGCCATGTGCCCATAACACGACCAGGCAGCATAGCAGTGGGCAGAGGTCATGCTGTTTTGGCTTATCAGTGTATATCTTTAGTCAAAAATTGAACACAGAACGATTTGCTATTTTATTTTGTTTCTCACAGTACGTTTTCACAGAAAACAGGTAAATTGTATTTATGACATATCGACTTATGATTAGAATACTTCGGAATCTGACTTTGCAATAACAATAACGAGGCTCAAGGTTAGAGGATGGGGGAGCTGGAGGATATGAACATAGTGAGGAGGAAGGAGGATATGGACTGAGAGATGGACAGGAAGAAATGGAGTGAGGCGGGGGGGGGGGGGGGGGAGGACATAGACAGAGAGAGGAGGAATTAAGCAGTTGTGCGGAGCGTCGCTGGGTTCGCTAGTAAAGCTGGGTTCGCTAGTAAAGCTGGGTTCACTAGTAAACTGTAAATCCCACGGGAGAGATCAATTACTAGGATGTTAGACCTGGCACACCTTTGAAAAGCGGCCTTGAAATGTTTGTACGCGCCTTTATACGAATCGAAACTTAATTCTGACATCCTAATAGACGCAGAGGTTGTTCTGTGTAATATGCTGGACTGTTGCCCCTGAGTGAATGATTATGACGAAAAACTATTTAAAACGTCGTATTGATTATTTCCAGAACAGACCTTCCGGTCTGTAGTGGAGTGAAGACCCTAACGCAGTTACTGATTAAAATTTTGTGTGGGACTGGAATTCGATTCCAAGCGGTAGCATTTCGCGGGAAGTGCTCGAACCGTCTGAATACCCATTACGGCGCGAATCGAAGCTGCATTCTTTCATCTAGGAATACTACTGCAACGAGGTGCGAAGATGAAATTCTGTCACGTGAACAAAGTAGAAGAGATGTATTGTCACATTGTGTCAGTGCACCCTGATGACTCAGAGGGTATCTACGTCTACATGTACGTCAATACTCTGCAAGCCACCAATCGGTGTGTGATAGAGGGTACCACTATCTGAACCTTCCCTGTTTCACTCGCGAATGGCACGTGGGTAGAATGACTGTCGGTAAGACTCTGTATTACCTCTAATTTCTCAAATTTTTCATCTTGGTCGTTTCGTGAGACGTATATGGGAGGAAGTAATATATTGTCCGACTATTCCGGAACGTAGTCTCATGAAATTTCGACAGAAAACCTATTCGTAATGCACAACGCTTCTCTTGTAACGTCTGCCATTGAAGTTTGTTGAGCATTTCTGTAACGCTCTCACGCTGTATAAACAATCATGTGGCGAAACGCACCGCTGTCCTTTGGATCTTCTCTGTCTCTTCTATCAGTCCCGCCTGGTAAGGGTCGCAAATTGATAACAATACTCAAGAATCGGTCGAACAAGCGCCTGTCAGCCACTTCCTTCGTGTATAAGTTACATTTCCTTGAGATACTTCCTGTGAATCTCAGCCTGGCGTTTCCTTTTCCTGTTTGTTTTATGTGGTTATTCCACTTAAGGTCGGTCTAGATAGTTACTCTTAGATACTTTACAGTAGATCCTGTTTCCGGCGTCGAGCGGGGGAGCTGCGAAGTCTTAGACGCCTTGTCACGGTTCGCGCGGCTCCTGCCGTCGGAGGTTTGAGTCCTCCCTCGGGCATGTGTGTTTGTGTTGTCCTTAGCGTAAGTTAGTTTAAGTTAGATTAAGTACTGTGTAAGCCTAAGGACCGATGACCTTAGCAGTTTGGTCCCACAGTACACTACCACAAATTTCCAAATACTGTTTCCGGTAAATTATCATCAATAGTATAGTTGTACTGTAGTGGGTTTCTTTTCTTATACAGGGTGGTCTGAAAATGGCTGAAACGCTTGTAGGGATGTTGCAGGGCAGGTTGTACTGAGATATGAATATTACAAAAAAAATTCGATACGTTGTGCCGTTTCCGAGTTATTTAGCATTGAAGTTAGCCAATCAGATTGTCGCGCGCGTAAATTCAAGTTTTAGCTAACGAGACAAAGCACTCGTTGGGCAACACCGCCCCTGGTAGGCCGCTTGAATGCGAGCGCGCGACGCCCGGATTGGCTAAATTCTATGCTAAATAACTCGGAAACGGAGCAACGTATCGAATTTCTTTCTTAACATTTATGTCTCAGTACAACCTGCCCTGTAACATCCCTACAAGCATTTCACACATTTTCTGATCACCCTGCATATGTACAATAGACTGATAAGCCATAGCATATGACCACTGCCCACCGTGATGTTGGATGTCGCCTGGTGGCGTTTCAGACCGTGACGTTGTAACAAAAATATGTAAGCGGTGTAGATACGGACGGAGCTCCAAACGAGGAAATTCAGTGAGATAAGCAACTCCGACGAAGTGCAGGTTATTATTACGCAGAGCCTGTGAACAAGTATCTCGAAAACGGAGAAGCTGTTCGACTGTTCACATGTTAATGTTGTGAGCTTCTACGAACAGAGGTAGAAGGACAGACGCTAACAGAACTTGGTTCAAATAGCTCTGACAAGGGAACCTCCCCATCTCACCCCCCTCAGATTTTGTTACAAGTTGGCACAGTGGATTGGCCTTGAAACACTGGACACAGATCAATCGAGAAAACAGGAAGAAGTTGTGTGGAACTATGAAAAAAATAAGCAAAATATTCGAACTGAGTGGTCCATGTGCAAGATAGGTAACATTAAGGACATTGTGAGCTCAGCAGTGCCGTGGTCCCGTGGTTAGCGTGAGCAGCGCTGGAATGAGAGGACCTTGGTTCAAGTTTTCCCTCGAATGAAAATTTTACTTTGTTTATTTTCGCAAAGTTATGATCCGTCCGTTCGTTCATTGACGTCTCTGTTCACTGTAATAAGTTTAGTGTCTGTGTTTTGCGACCGCACCACAAAACCGTGCGATTAGTAGACGAAAGGACGTGCCTCTCCAATGGACACCGAAAACATTTGCTCGCAAGGTTATAGGTCAAGCGATTCCTCCACAGAACAACACGTCTGATATATTCTATACGACACTGGTGACGGCATGTGCGTCACCTGACAGGAATCTGTTGTCGACCTATCTAACTTGTATACTTGACGAATGGGTAAAAAGATTCTTCTACCTTGCCCGATTTAGGTTTTCTTGTGGATGTGATAATCACTCCCGAAAAAGTGATGAAAACATAAGAGTTTGTCACATAAACTGCAACAAATGAATGCAACAGTTTCACAGTCGCACAGTTTTCCCTGTGCTCTGTCAAAACATATGTTTTTAACGTTTTCAAATTTTTCCGTTTGTAGACCGTCAAATCCTGCATGTGTCCAAGCAAATCTGAACATGTCCTGGAATTTTGGAGAGCGAAGTTGATTATGTTTGAGTGCCTGAACTTTGATAATTGTCTGAAAATAAAAAATTAAAACCTTTCACTCGAGGGAGGCTTGAACCAAGGACCTTGCATTTCGCAGCTGCTCACGCTAACCACGGGACCACGGCGCTCCTGAGTTCACAGTATCCTTGATGTGGCCTATGTTGCGCATGGACTACTCAGTTTGTATATTTTGCTTATTTTTTTCATAGTTCCATACAACTTCTTCCTGTTTTCTCGATTGATCTGTGTTCAGTTTTTCAAGGCCTATCCACTGTGCCAACTTGTAACTAAATCTGAGGGGGGTGCGATGGGGAGGTTCCCTTGTGAGCACTATGGGACTTAACATCTATGGTCATCAGTCCCCTAGAACTTAGAACAACTTAAGCCTAACTAACATAAGGAAATCACACAACACTCAGTCATCACGAGGCAGAGAAAATCGAACCCGGGAACCCGGGAGCGGGAAGCGAGAACGCCACGGCACGACCACGAGCTGCGGACAACAGAACTTGGGGTTTGGAGGCTAGTCTGCTCTGTAAAGTAAGATACATGGTGATCTTTGGCATCTCTGCCGAAAGAGCGCAATACTGGTGCACAGACAAGTGTTTCGCAGCACACCGTTCATTGCACATTGCTGAACATGAATCTCCGCCGCAGAGCAGCCCTACGTGTTAACCTGCTGACCCAACGACATCGACAATTATGACTGCAGTGAGGACGGGAGCATCGGAATTCGAAGGTCGATCAGTGGAAACGTTTCGTTTTGTCGGGTGAATCACATGTCTGTTGCAATTAATCGACGGTCGTCAACTAGGTGAACTTGCAGCGCGCCCCGGACACACACTGCTGGGAGCTGTATCTCCTATTGGGCACATTATCCTGCGCTTGTGTGGCACCTGTGGCAGTAATCGAGGACGATCTGACAGCTGCAAACGATCCCTTCATGCTTGTCTTCCTCGACGACAGCGGCATCTTTCAGGAGTGTAATTTTATCTGTCTCGGAACCAGGACCGTGTACGGTGGTTTGGGGAACATTATAGTGGACTCACGTTGATGTGCCGGCGACCAAATTCGACTGATGTAAATCCTCTGGAACCCATCTGGGTCGCTGTCGGGCGTCATCACCGCGTACGCAAATCAGCGGTCCGTTATTTACGCGAATTACATGACCTGTGGGTAGACATCTAATGGCACATGCCTCCACAAACCTACCAACAAAATGTCGGGTCCCTGATACGCAGAATCAGTGATCTAACTCGTTCCAAAGATGGAGAAACAAGCTGTTAAGCAGGTGGTCATAATGTTTTGGCGGATCAGTGTATGTTACATTTACTTACGTTCTGCGTCAACTTTCAATCACTTTACCATTCGTCAATCCTCTGTAGGTCATTTTGCAAATCGATACTGTCATCTGGCGCTACTACCGTCGTACAGACGACCACATAGGAAAGGGTCACCGTTTGAGTTCCTAACTGGCAACGATCTTTTGTATCAGAAGGCCTTATTCAAAGTAAAGTCCGTACAGCAGTGAAATAACCGTTTATGAATTACCGAAAGTGGTACAAACATCAGAAGAATCGGAATGTTGAGCATGGCGACGCAAGCGGCATCTCAGACGCTACGGCAACAATGCGACGTGGGAGCAGGGTGCGCGGCCGGTGTGACTACTCCAGGAAGCGGTCGAAGCACGCGCGGGCCTTCTGTGCAAACTGCTGGCTGGGTATTAACTGCGGCCGCGCGTTCCGGCGCCGTGTTTGCGCAGCAGACCTCGCCGCGCCGCGCCGCGCCGAGCCGAGCCAAATCGAAAACGGGTTTAATGGCGAGTCCGCGGCCGGCGGTGGCCGCAGCTGGCGCTCATTCAGCTGTCGCTGCTGCCACAGGCCGGCGCGACTCACTGGGCCAGCGGACGCCGCTGGTAGAGCGCCAGGCCCGCAGCGGCAGACAGACTTCGCTGGAGTTTGACCACATCCCGGCCGTGACAAGGTCGTGGCGGCCACTTCTGCTCAAAACGCTAACGTAATGAGGAAAATGAATCAAATAATGTTTTGTGTTAGCAGAAGAGCCAACAACGTGTTACGAGTGGGGGCCGAAATGCACGCGTTTTAGCTGGCGCAGGCTGGCGTGAGGAAGGAAGAACTATACTGACGTGAGATCTGGAACATGACAAGGAATGAGAATTCGGAAAGCGGACGTAATTAGTTTGATACTTAACTTTAATCCATTAATGATGAACGTCGCTCTTGACGGTACGTGATTCACAATATTATCTGTTCAGAATACATTCTTGAAGATGGTAATTATAGTAACTGAATGTGGTGCCTTGCTAGGTCGTAGCTAATGACGTAGCTGAAGGCTATGCTAAACTGTCGTGTCTGCAAATGAGAGCGTAAGTAGACAGTGAACCATCGCTAGCAATGTCGGTTGTACAACTGGCGAGTGCTAGGGAGTCTCTTTAGACTAGACCTGCCGTGTGGCGGCGGCGCTCGGTCTGCAAGCACTGATAGTGGCGACACGCGGGTCCGACATATACTAATCGACCGCGGCCGATTTAAAGGCTACCACCTAGCAAGTGTGGTGTCTGGCGGTGACACCACATAATGTCTATTCCGGAATACACTAGTGGACAGGAAACGTTTCCGTATCTTACTATTTGTCATCCACGTCTCTTAGCCGTACAGAAAAACTGGCACAGCCATCGCCCTACAGAGTTTCACTCTTGCTTCGCTTTTCCGTTTTCCTAGAGAACGTTCTCTGTATCGTACCGCGTTTGATCTTTTCTTTTTTTTTTTTAAGTTTGTGACCAATTGTGTCGTAAGTTGCGTCACTGTCATCGTACTCAAAATGTAACACTTGCTCAGTCTATTTAGTTTTCCTCTCGCACTGCATATTTCTTGTCCTGTCTGTAGAGATTTTCATGTTATATCTCGAATGGATCTGTTGAAGGTAATATACATATCTCTGGATGTTATCATCACTTTCTTGAATAATAACTCGATTATTATCAAATAAATGTCCAAAATGGTCCAAATGGCTCTGAGCACTATGGGACTCAACTTCTGAGGTCATTAGTCCCCTAGAACTTAGAACTAGTTAAACCTAACTAACCTAAGGACATCACACACATCCATGCCCGAGGTAGGATTCGAACCTGCGACCGTAGTGGTCTCGCGGTTCCAGACTGCAGCGCCTAGAACCGCACGGCCACTTCGGCCGGCCAAATAAATGTAACTCCCTCTTGGGCTCAGCTGCGTAGGGCAGCGCTGGTCGATGAAACATAGTAACAGCCTATGTTTTGATATTGTTTTATTAGGCAACCAGTTTCGACGTTCCAATAACGTCATCTTCAAGCCTGTACAATAAAGTTACAAGACAGCAGATAAACACATAATAGGATGTCACTTATACTATATATGAAACAAATGGTGCATATATTTAGGTTATAATGAAAGATGTACTATGAACATACAACATGATATGCACACACAAAGCGAGGATATCTGTCACCTGACAGAATTAACGACAAAACATTGGTGTCAACGTAATGTAAACGTTCGTTCTATATATTCATCGTCTATAAGCGACAAGGATCTATTATTTTAACACGTAGAATAAAGATGAAGAATAGAGCCAGACATCTAATGTAAAATTGTAAGAGACGATAAACGTGTTATAAATAACGTAAGAAACTAATAACCGTACTGTAAAAATAACTGTGATGGATAATAACCGACAAAAGTAGTAAAGCAGCCGCGCGGGATTAGCCGAGCGGTCTAGGCGCTGCAGTCGTGGACGGTGCGGCTGGTCCCGGCGGACGTTCGAGTCCTCCCTCGGGCATGGGTGTGTGTGTTTCTCTTTAGGATAGTTTAGGTTAAGTAGTGTGTAAGCTTAGGGTCTGATGACCTCAGCAGTTAAATCCCACAGGATTTCACACACATTTGAACATTCGGTAGTAAAGCAAATCTTCCGGTACTACAAAATATGGATAATTCAATGAATCAGGCGTAGAAGTATACGTCAGAAGAGAATCAGAGCAAGGAAGTGAAAAAATGTGAACCAACTCCAAGTAAAGGGAAGCCTGTCAACTTTATATGTGTAGATATCTTGTAACCTGTACATGAATCCACAGATAAGAAATACCTCATGAAAGAAGGAAGGAAGACTGGGGTTTAACGACCCGTCGACATCGAGGTCGTTAGAGACGGAGCACCAGCTGTGATTGTGTTCTTGGATGGAGAAGGTTTGGTTGTTTGGGGGGGGAAGAGACCAAACTGCGAGGGTATCGGTCTCATCGGATGACGGGAGGACGGGGAAGGGAGTCGGCCGTGCCCTTTCAAAGGAACCATCCCGGCATTTGCCTGGAGCGATTTAGGGAAATCACGGAAAGCCTAAATCAGGATGGCCGGACGTGGGATTGAACTGTCGAAGGATGGGGAAGGAAAGCGGCCGCGAATTTTCAAAGGAACCATCCCGGCATTTGCCTGGAGAGAATTAGGGAAATCGCCGACAACTTAAATCTGGATGGTCGGACGTGGGTTTGAACCGTCGTCCTCCCAAATGCGAGTCCAGTGTGCTAACCACTGCAACTCTATCCTCGCCACCTCATGAATTCAATACGGCGCTAGCGTAAAAATAACAGTCGAAACTTGACGCAGCGTCACTAAGATATCCATATTCATTCGTTAACGGGCAAACGTCAACAAAAAGGTCAATCATGGCAACATGGCTATTTTCCAATATGGTTATTAATGTCTTACGTTATTTCTAACACGTTTAACATCTCTTACGATTTTGCGTTAGATACCTGGCGGTGTTCTTCATGTTTAGTGTACGTGTAAAAAAAAATAATAAAGGTCGTTGTGCCCATACCCTCAGATAGTGGTAGACAGTGAATATATAGGACTAATGTTTGACCACACTGACACTGCTGTTTTATAGTTATTTCTGTTAGGTCACTGATGTTCTTGCTTTATGTATGAATATCATGTTGTACGTTAATAGCACATTTTTCATTATAATATGAATTTTTTATTTCATTACTCGTTTCTTTTGTGTATATATTAATATGTACCATTTGTTCGACTTATGGAATACTATAATACCATGGATGACCTCCTATTATATGTTTACCTGTTTTCTTGTAACTTTATTGTACAGCCCCGTAGATGACGTTATTGGAATGTTGAAACTGGTTGCCTAAGAAAACAATATAAAAATGGCTGTTGATATATTATTATTACATGTCATCAAATTACGTTGTACGAGCGTACTTAAGTGCATTCTTTCATTCATTTTAACTTATATTCTTCTGAGATTACATTTTGTAATTATACCAACTGTATGATTATTAGAAGGTGCAGAGGATACGCTACAGCCTTGGCATACTTAGTTGATGTAAATTTCTTCACAGATTAACACCGAAAGGAAAAAACTCAAAATCTCAGGTCTTAGCAGACAGTGTGAACTCATTCTACGATCCCCCAAGCAACTGATCTGTGGTTCATTGTGGCACACAGCTAACGTCCCGAGCACTGTTCCTCCATTTCCCGGGCCACTAGATGAAACGTTCAGGAAAGGATACGTAAGTGAGCAGACTTTCTCACAGAAAAGTTTCGAAACATCTGACGATACAATCCGTACCAAGGGAAAACTTGCTGACAGACACAAGTTAACACCGTCAAATACCTGCACGTCACGTCACGCTACAATGCTAGTGTCTGGCCACCCGTAGATGAGACAGGAGTTGAAATTGAAGGCATTTAAGCAAAAGCTGAAACGCCTAACTCTGTTTTCAACTGTTCCTTTGGTCCCTCTTTTAACTATAATCTACCGATATTCCTCGAACAAAAAGCCGCGGTCAGTCGTTGGAAGAAAGCATAGGGCACACTCGCTTGCAAAAAGATTGGTAGAACTGACCCACAAAACTATCGTCCAATATCCATGATAGCGATTTGTTGTACAATCTTAGAACATATTCTGAGCTTCAAACATAATGAAGTACCTTGAATACATCTCATTCAAGCCAGCCACCATGGATTCCAAAAAACATCGATCGTGTGAAATCCAGCTCGAGCATTTTTTACATGACATACTGAAAACTTTGGATCAAAGTAGTCAGGTAGATGCAGTACTTCATGATTTCCAAAAAGCATTTATTCAGCACCACACCGCTTATTGTCAAAAGTTCGATCATAAGAGGTATCAACTGAGACTTGTGACTAGATTGAGGACATTTTGATATGGAGGACCTTGGATGCCCCTGGGAGGTGTGATAGGGCCATTGCTGTTCATGTTGCATAATAATGACCTTGCGGACAATATTAACAGTATTCTCAGACTCTTTGCAGATGATGCCGTTATCTATAATGAAATACTGTTTGAAATACGTTGCATTAATATTCAGTCAGATTTTGATAAGATTTCAAAGTGGTACAAAGATTGGCAACTTGCTTTAAACGTTCAGAAGTGGAAAGTTGTACAGTTCGCAGAACGGTGAAACGTAGTATCCTATGACTATAATATGAGTGAGTCACAGCTGGAATTGGTCAAGTGTTGCAAATACCTGAGCGCAACTCTTTCTAGGGATATGAAATGGAGTGATCATATAGGTTCAGTCATGGGTAAAGCAGGTGGCTGACATCAGTTTATTGCTAGAAATTCGATCAGTCTACGAAGGGGATTGCTTATAAATAGCTCTTCCGGCTCATATTAGAATATTGCCTAAGTATGTGGGATCCGTACCAGATAGGACTATGTCCGCCCCGATAGCTGAATGGTAAGCATGACGGACTGCCATCCTAAGGGGCCTGGGTTCGATTCTCGGCTGGGTCGGGGATTTTCTCCGTTCAGGGACTGGGTGTTGTGTTGTCTTCATCATCATTTCATCACCATCCAGCGCGCAGGACGCCCAATGTGGCGTAGAACGTAATAAGACCAGCGCCAAGGCGGCAGGACCTGCCCGTAAGGGGCCTCCCGGCCAATGACGCCAAACGCTCATTTCCATTTCCGGATAGGGCTTACAAGGCATATTCCACATTTGCAGCGAAGGGCAGCACGAATGGTCAAAGGTTTGTTTGATCCATGGGAGAGTGTCACAGCGATGCTGAAGTGATAGACTCTTGAAGATGGACATAAAATACCCCGAGAAAGACTACTTACAAAGTTACGAGAACCGGCTTTAAATGAAAGCTCTAGAAATATACTGTAACCCCCTACGCATCACTCCCATAAGGACCGTGAGGACAAGAGTAGATTAAGTACAGTACGCAAACGGGCATTTAAAGAGTCATTCTTCTGGCGCTTGTAAGGGACTAATTATTGCGACCATGGCAATTTTGAGTACTTTGCAAGCAGACTCACAACTTCCTCGCTTGGAGATGATGTATGATAAAGAGACAGCTGAGGGTGCAACCATAATCCAAAATGGAGGAAATTGTACGTTTAATCGTTGTGAAAGGTATGTTGCAGAAAGCACGGCATGTATCACTGTGCGCCGGCCGCGGTGGCCGAGCGGTTCTAGGCGCTTCAGTCTGGAACCGCACGACCGCTACGGTTGCAGGTTCGAATCCTGCCTCGGGCATGGATGTGTGTGATGTCCTTAGGTTAGTTAGGTTTAAGTAGTTCTAAGTTCTAGGGGACTGATGACCTCAGATGTTAAGTCCCATAGTGCTCAGAGCCGTTTGAACCATATCACTGTGCAGCGCTGTTAGCCTTGCAATCGGCAACTGGCCACCAACAGTGGATAGCCGATAGCAGGGCGAGATTGTGATCAAAGAACGCATAATGGCGATGGCTGAAGATTGACATTATATAAAATGTAATATAATTAAAAAAACATTGTGATACATCGGACTTGGTCATGTACTATTCCATCGCCAAACTAGGATTATGGACTTACTCTTGAACACTGTATTGAATTGAGAATCAGTAAGGGATGGCGCAGTGGTTAACACTCTGCCTAGTAAACAGGTGATCTCGGATTTGAATCTCGGTCCGGCACACATTTTCACTCGTCGCCGCAGATTCCACATAATGTCCCGATGAAGCTGTATCATCAGTTCTTTTCCTTTCCATTCCTTCCTCCCCCGTCGCCCTTCAATTTACGTTTTGTATATCTCAGCTACGGATTCCGCGAGATGTCTGTTCCTTTAAACATAACCGAAAGAACAGACATCACGCATTCATATATATTTATTTATTTATTTATGCATTTATTTTACCTGGCAAGATTAGGGCCTTCAGGCCCTCTCTTACACCTAACCAGGCATACTCAGATTCAACAAATTTCAGTTTCTACATTAAGGACATATAACATGTTATACAGTATTAATGTTAAAGAAACAAATAGAGATCATAACAGTAGTACAATGATAATTATCACAATCAAAAAATAATTATAACAATCAAGAATAATAATAATAACAATAGTAATGACTCTGTATATGAAAGTAAACATATTTTTCTTTTATGAATGTCAGTCCTATTGCTAGTTGGGATTTTCTCGTTATATTCTTGCAGCTTGTGAGTTATTCTCATCGAGCAGAGACATAAGACGATAGAATGGGGTGAAAGAGATATAGAAGATGTAGATAGGTTAGAGGAAGAGAAATAGAATGGTAAAATTCGAAGCTATGATGGAGAGGAGATAGAGATGAGAGGGGCACAACAATGGTGGCTATACAGTCCCTAATATGTAAGTTTTGAGTTCCCTCTTGAATGTTGAGTGGTTCTGGATAAGACGCAGATCACAGGGGAGCGCGTTCCATAGTCGTATGGCTGAGATGGAGAATGACACGGAGAAAGATTTTGTGTTTTGTAAAGGTACAGCCAAGATGCTAGACGTATCCGATCTGGTATTGCGGTTGTGGAATGATGATAGGTGTTCAATGTGAGAAGATAAGTATTGGGGGCACCAGTGGCTAAGAAATCGATGAAGTAAGCACATTGTGTGGAGATCGCGTGCCTTATGTGGGCGTATCCAACCTAGCTGGGAGTATGAAGGACTGACATGATCATACAACCGTATATTGCACATGTATCTAACGCAGGCATTCATCACTAGCTCGAGGCATCTCGAATTTTCACTATTTGTGCCGTGTTGAACTACATCACAGTAGTAAAGATTAGGCAAGACTAGTGTTTGGACTTATTTTTGTTTAACATGGGTTGGAAATATTTTTCTAAATTTTTGAATTGCATGTAGGGAGGAGAGCCATTTCCGGCAAGCTGTGACTGTTTGTTCTTCCCAGT
Organism: Schistocerca piceifrons; assembly: GCF_021461385.2. Classification (NCBI taxonomy): domain Eukaryota; kingdom Metazoa; phylum Arthropoda; class Insecta; order Orthoptera; family Acrididae; genus Schistocerca; species Schistocerca piceifrons. The sequence continues at coordinate 664,629,412 of NC_060138.1, forward strand.
TTAGGTGTTCATCCAAGATTATTCCAAGGTCTTTTACTGTTTTTTGGTATGGTAGTTGGGTACCATTGAGGAGTATTTGAGGGACTGTTTCGCGAAAGTACCGGCTGATTAACTTTGGATGAGATATAAGTATGACCTGGGATTTCTTGGGGTTTAGTTTCAGACCTAGGTTCTGTGCCCATGGAGAAACAGAGCAAAGATCTGCGTTCATATTCGCTACTGCGTCAGCAATGTTCTTGGGGCTTGCACTTATGTACAGTTGGATGTCATCGGCGTATAGATGGTAGTTGCAGAGGTGAATCACTGAAGAAATATCATTAATGTACAGTGAGAAGAGTAATGGACCAAGGACGGAGCCTTGGGGAACTCCAGAGCGCACGTTTTTCCATGATGACTTTTCCGACCCACAAATGACTTGTTGACTTCTGTTTTTGAGGTAGCTGTCGAACCAGTGTATTGCGCTGTTAGAGAAATTCAGCTGTTTCATTTCAATTAGTAATATATCAAAGTCAACTGTATCAAAAGCCTTGCTAAAGTCAAGCAGTGTTAGGATGGTAGCTTCACGTCTGTCCACAGCATGTTTAATGTCATCAGTTACTTTGATCAATGCAGTTGCTGTAATATGGTGCTTTCGAAAGCCTGACTGATATTTGTCATGGATGTTATGAGTTTTGAGGTAATCCGTCAGCTGTTCATGGACGATGTATTCTAGGGCTTTATATATTGCAGGTAGTATGCTGATCGGCCTGTAGTCACCTGGCGACTTAGGGTTGTCAGTCTTGGGTATAGGTTGAATTAAACTTTGCTTCCACTCAGTAGGATATGTACTACTGACAAGAGACAGGTTGAAGATGTCTGTCATAACTGGAGTAATAGTGTTTACGACGTTCTTAATCATGCCAATGCTCACTCCATCATTTCCTACTGCCTCGGAAGAGATTCTCATAATTGCCTTGTGTACTCTGTCTGTGACACGTTTTAGGAAAAACTTGTCTCTCGAGAGATTGATATCTTGGGGCTGGTAATTTGTCGCTGCGTGGCAGTTTACAGCTGTTGAGAAGAAATCGTTTAATTCTTCTGCAGACGCTTGATAAACAGCGTCAGATCTTCGCTTCCCTATACCGAGACTGCGCAGCTTTTTCCACAGTGCAGCAGGTTTTGATATGCCGCATACGACAGAGCGGGCATGTCTGATTTTGGCATTCCTCACGCTTTGCTTGGTTCTATTTCAGAGTTTCCTATAAGCTTCGTACGCCTCGGGGGTTGGGTTACGCTTGAAGGCCCTATGTGCAGCATCACATTTATTCATTAACTGGCGTAATGCAGTGGTGAGCCACGGAGCGGGAGCTCTCTTTACCTTGACAGTGCGTTGGGGAGCATGTTTATCATACAGTGCAATAATTTTGCGACATAAATCCCGAATTTTTCCGTCTAAAGTCGGTTCATTGCTTATATCATGCCAAGGGATGTCTGAGCAATCCTTTTGAAGAGCGTCATGGTTAACATTTTTTTGGTTTCTGTAGGTTACAAGGTGAGATTTTTCTTTGGTAGTATGCACTGAGTAATTTAAGAATATCACGTCATGAGCAGAGAGTCCTGGAGCGGATGCCTGATTGGCACGAATTATTTTATCTGGTCGCTTTGTTATCATATCTATGAGTGTATGGCTGTGTGGTGTGTGATGAGTTGGGTCCAGCGGTGTTAAACTCATATCATTGGAGTGGAACAGTCTCCTTAGTTTTTCTGCAGAGGGAGATTTTAACTGTAAGTCGATGTTTGTGTCGCCCATAATGATTATGTGTTCATACAGTGTCACGAGCGAGAACAGGGCAGACTGAAAGGAGGACATAGCACCGACGTTTGGAGGTTTACAGATTACTCCAATTAGCAGTTTGTGATTTGATGTATTTATTTCGAAAAACAAGAACTCTGCTTCTCCTTCGCCCTTTGCATCCGATGTGCATAGTATAGTAGGTCTCAGATCAGAGCGAACATAGGCACCCACACCACCCCCGCGTCGTGTTTCACGATCTGCCCTTAGGAGAGAGTAGCCAGTGATTCGGATAGCGTCGGAAGAAATGTTTGGTTTCAACCAAGTTTCAGAGGCGAGGATAATATGGAACAGCGATTGGCAGAACAGGTCACAGAACTTGTCGAAGTGAGCCGTTAGCGACTGAGCGTTCGCGTGGGCCACAAAGAGCCCGCCGCCGGAACCAGTCAGTCCCATTGTGGCCGCCTGTAGGACCGAGCGCGATCCGTCTACCTGCTGGCCGGAAGAGGGACAAAAGCTGGATTTCGCGGGGGAAGACATATTTACAGGTGTGTCCAAGGTCGTGAGGAATCGTTAGCGCCAGGATTTCACCCGGAACAAGTCCCGCCCACTCACCCCCGGTTTTCCCGGTCTTTGTTCGGCGCCTGGGCTTGGTTTCAGTTGACCCACGTGGTTTACCGCGTTTGGCTGCACTTGGAGTGAATGTTAAATTAATATCTTGCTAGGTCCTAAATTTTGCCACATACTTAAAAGACACGTTGCAAAAAACGTGCACAATTGGCCTCAGCTGAGTCAGGTACTTCCACAGCAAACATAAGAGAAAACAATTTAGCACTGAATTTTTTGAATACGAGAACTCAGTATTCAGATGAATAGCCTATGAAGAAACATACTTCTATGTGAGAAAAAGCACCCAAAGCTAAAACAGGAAAAACCTACCCTCAAAGAATAATTTGCTTGGAGAAAGAGGAACCACGGTTTTTAGAACTCAGACAGTATATGCCAAACAAGCACCAGTGTTCACTATAATTCCAGAGGGCATCAAAATTACTTTGTTCTTGATAGATCAATCCAGGCTGTTTTTGCGTGTTATTCACTGAATAGTTTTGCTGAAAAGTTTTAGGGGTGGAAGAAGCGCTGGCACAGCATGAAGGACGTTTTACAGCCGTGAAACACTGCAGCATTTATTTCCTTCTTAACTGCTCTGTGACAAACATACACATTATCATTATTATTTTTAAAAATGGTTTGAATGACATGAAATTAATTTATCTTTTGGTTAAAAATAGACAGAACAAAGAATAACGACAGATTATTGTCCTGAGACGTTTGCAACAGCATATAGGACACTAATTACACAGGACCGCCACAATTCTTTATAACCTCGTTTATAATGCGCAAGTATGGCATTGGAAGAATTTAAAAGTTAAAATTCACCCATTACCCCTGCAAATACTAACGAAATATGTCATATAAAGCCCGCATCTCGTGGTCGTGCGGTAGCGTTCTCGCTTCCCACGCCCGGGTTCCCGGGTTCGATTCCCGGCGGGGTCAGGGATTTTCTCTGCCTCGTGATGGCTGGGTGTTGTGTGCTGTCCTTAGGTTAGTTAGGTTTAAGTAGTTCTAAGTTCTAGGGGACTGATGACCATAGATGTTAAGTCCCATAGTATTCAGAGCCATTTGTCATATAAGCAAATATCTTACTGCTTTCATTAGGCAGTTGTACTTCATGGCATTCTTATATTCTTTAATTTTCGTGAGCTACTATGAGGGTCTACATAAACAAAACGACTTTCACTTATTTATGTATAACGTTGATTTTAGACAACAGAGTTAGTCGACTGCATCCGCGGCTTTACTACCGACATGAGAGATTCAAAACCATTGTTTTCGCATTGTATGTTTGCTCTGCTGTTTCTCTCAAATAAACGTACTATAATAAGTGAATTAGGTAATGAAAATTTGTCCGTATTGCCTTTCAATAACATCACGTTATTTTTTGTTTTCTACTGCTGGCGATGCTTTCAATCCTCTATAAATATTTTTATTTCTTTAATAATACGCATTCGTATTATATTACTATCCAGAAAGACTTAAATTTCTTATCATTGCTAAATTTCATCACAGTGTAACATGTGTTGGACTGTGACGATAACAACTTTGATGTAACTTCCAGTTTGCTGAACTGGCGGCTGTTTAGGGGAGGGCCTTCTACTTTGGATTGGCGTGGAGGGGGGTGAATGGGCGGGACTTGTTCCGGGTGAAATCCTAGCGCTAAGGGCACGTAAGGTCGTGACTGACTCAAGCGTCTTTGGGCTAAAGGTGAAAGACAAGCTGGAGGTATCGGAGAAGGGAGCGAAAAGAAAGATGGAAAGTGGCAGTAGTGGTTACGAAAAAGATAGTAGTAGTAGTAGTGGTAGTGACGGGGATGAAAATAACAGATATAGAAAAGCCTTTTTAAGGAGATTCCTGTTAATGGAGAATGTTAATTCCCGTTTGACTGACAATATGAATATACATGAGCACTTATGATAGACAAATAAAGAAGCAATATTTATGTGAAACAATTGACTGATTTTAAATAGAGTACTTATGGTACTTATAGAAATAACGAAGCAATATTTACGTTAAAAATGAAAAGAAAGAATAAAAATTAACTTTTATTAGACAGAGTACAATATGAGACTTTGTGTCTCGCGAGATTTCGCTCAGTCTTTCAGTTCGGACATGTTCGTCACCGTTTTCCTCCCTCCTTCCGTCTTGACTACGATCCTGCCATCCTGGGTCCACACATTTTGAAGGCCGAACTGTGTGATCGCAGTGTTCAAAACTTTTAGTCTTTCGCACGTCAGATCTTCCCTCAGGGTAACCCTACTCTTGGCGAATTTTCTTTTCTGAGCAAACACTTCAGCTCTTTTCCGGTATGACACAAATTTAATTATTATGGGCCTGGGTTTCATGGCACCTGGTATCCTGCGCCCAACACGGTGGCTTCTGTCAATATCGGCCACGTCGTTCTGCACGCCAAGTTTCTCACGCACGAGGCTAATGGCCAGGTCGTCGGTGTTTTCACGATCGTTTTCAGCTACCCCGAACAAGCACAAGCTGTTCCTTCGCTGATACTGCTCAATTTCATCGGTGGCCGCAGACAGTTTAGCCTCTAGGTCGGCGGCTTTTTTCTCTTGTGCGGCCAGGGACTTTCTAAGAGACTGGATTTCGGTGCTGTTGCGCCCGACAGACTCTTGCAGTTTGTCCATGACCGCGGCCGTCACAGAGGCCGTGATGGATTGCACGATTACGTCTAGCGTGTCTTTACTGTGCAGCGCCGCACTCACCTGGGACCGGACGAGCTCCCCGATGTCGGGAAGCGGGGCCGCACCTGCCGCCGGAGACCGGGCGCCCGCGCTGCCTGCGCCCCTGTAGCCTCTCCTGCTGCCGCTTACTCTTACTCTTCCCATTTTTCACTCACTTATCACTTACCACTTGTGGTAATCAACGGAGAACAAAACACCACGGCAAGTAACACTTGTTTAGTCGGATGCACACGTTGTGGACTGCCGCACTTCTCTGTAACACCTTCAATGAGCGGAAAAACTCGCGAGCCAAAGAAACGCGCGTCACTCAGTGGCCGCCATCTTACAAAAGATAACGATATTAATTTGAATTTTGATGGAAGTGTTCAGTAGATTGAATGTGAAGTATTGCTTCTGTTGAATCATTATGAACTATGCTGCGGTGATAACAAATTAAACTTAATTACTGAGAGCTGTTTACGTGAGTGACAATTTGTATACTCGGTGGCAGTGAGACTATTCTTTGACTTTGGTAACTTTTTCGCGTACTGTCATACTTAAAAAAATTTCCCATAGACTTCCTGTGATGAATCAGATTTAAGTGAGACAAGTTAGGGCTTGCTAAAGATTAATAGAATAGTATTAATTAGCCCCGTTTCGTGTGGCTTCTCGCTGAATCGATGACTAGCACCCAAAGAACAAAAACCCTGTAGGACAGGAGAACCGCTGCACGCCTTATACGCAAATGGAACTGGAAGAACTCTAATAACTGGTACAGTGGGACATACCCTCTGTCATTTATTTCACAGTGGTTTGCAGAGCTTAGATGTAGATGTGGATGTTGAGATCGATTCTATCAGTTCAGAATGGTGTGTCATGCTCTTTGACTGTTTAATGTCTCTTATTTCTATCATACAGCCAAGGTAAATAACATTATCCTGAATAATAAGAAACCGACTGAGATAATGGGGCCGGCCCGAGTGGCCGAGCGGTTCCAGGCGCTACAGTCTGGAACCGCGAGACCGCTACGGTTGCAGGTTCGAATCCTGCCTCGGGCATGGATGTGTGTAATGTCCTTAGGTTAGTTAGGTTTAAGTAGTTCTAAGTTCTAGGAGACTGATGACCTCAGAAGCTAAGTCCCATAGTGCTCAGAGCCATTTGAACCATTTTTTGAGATAATGGGCTTCGAAGGGTACAGAATACTTAAATGTGATATGTAGCATTAAAAACGTGTAACTCAGTCGTACTGTTATTTACTGTATCTTAAACCATCTTTTTAAGCCCATCTGTCACACTCCAAATAACTCCGAAAACACTCATACAAGAAAACTCACACAAATACGTGTTCTTAACTTTTAAATGCAAAACTCTATAGTCTTCGGATTGAAGACAACAACAAATCTCTGAAAGTATATTTTACGGTCTTTTGTGTCTACTGACTCATAGTGAGTACGGAGAATATTTTATTTACTTTTGTCATGTAGTGTGGTATCACGAATACTGCTTAATTTTAAATTAATTTAACAAAGTCAAATTTATTTCTTCCTGTCTTCACAATGTGATGCATTCAGTTAACTAATTTTTATAAGTATATAATATAAGTACACAATACAATTATAGCTGTCCCAGTTGTTTATCTACTTAAATGGAAAAATAATAACAGTGGGTATCTTAAGAAAACTATTCAAATATTTGAAGACACTCAATTGTCTAGCGTAGGCAAGGGATAGAAAGGTTGCCCGCAGGTTACCTGAAAAGTCTGAGGGTAGTTGCGAATCTGGATTAGTGTAGGTCGGTGGGACAGGAATAACTTTTAACGGAACAAGAGAAACACATGCTGCTATGACAATACAGTATATTAGAGGAAGCAGAAAATTAAAATGACGCGAAAGGCCTACACAGTTCGAGGAGTGTCGCTACTTTCTAAGCATCCACTTTCTTTCCAAATGAAATACTCCGACTGAAACATATAAGTGGTGCATCAAAATTTTGAACAGCGAATTTCTTTAGAGACATGGGTCATCCAGAGCAGAGGAAGGACAGGCATGATAATGGTATCCACCTGCCATGATGGGCACGTGATGGACTGTTCAACTGCTAACCGCCGCTGTGCACCAGGCACCATTCCACTACAGCAGCTTACATCTGGTTTCACAAAACAGACCAATAATTTGTGAATACATAAACACCATCGATAAGGTAAATTAGCTTGTGAGCATAGAGCTAGGGTGAAACATCAGTAAACTGTTTTTCAACTGACAACAAATAAATCTCACGCCTTTAAAATGCGTCTACAAGCTAAGTGTGGGGACGTAATATGTATCATTCTGAATGTTCCCTTTTGTGCAATAAATATTGTGTTTCTAAGTGATTCGTTAATACATAACTTTATGTCCAAAGACATTAATGCGTGTAAATATGCAAAATATATCATTACGTTTGTAATTCATTAATCTCCGAAGATCAAAAATTGCAAACTTATCTGCTGTAGACGTACGTACAATAACATGTTTCTTCCATTCCGAATTTTCGTCTATATGTGAGCGCAACATAGCGGAATTATATATGTATTTGCTAAATAGTTCTAAAATTATCTTCGTCTTATATAATGGATTTTTATGTAAATCAGGAGATGGCGTATTTACATTCCACTGTTCATAACGAGCTTTTTATTGTTTTAGTGACATTCACAGGAATGTGTTTTTATATTTTAATGTGACGCGCACACTATCGAACAAAGAGAGAGGCAGGAAGAAGTATAGAGCACGAACCTTCCATCTAGAGTCTCCCAGCTAATATTTTTTTCAAAATATTGAACTCACAGGTCAAGTCTATTTCACTCTTCACATGGCCTCTCATTATCTTTGAAAGATCAAATAATTTTTCATTATTTTTGCAGGACTGATCGAAGTTTATTTACACTTTCTGTGGAACACACGTAGAAACAGTTTCGCTCTCGGTAAAAAGGCTAACACTTACACTCAAGTTCAGAAAAAACAGTACACCTTGACCGACTACTGATAGAAAGTTCACATTCACAGGACACGTACATGAGAACGTACTGCAGTAATGATTAGACGTTGAACCATGTCGACCCGCGGGTTCAAGGTCAACATTGATATCGCTGCGCAACACCACCTACCGTTAAAGTGTTCCTGCGGCTCTCGTTGTCACTAAAACCGGAGTTGTGACTGGAGCAGACGTGCAGGATGCCTCGCAGTCGAATGCCCGAAAATGAGAAAATGTGCTGCACGTGCGGGACGAGGTGTTTTAGTAGTACAACGTGTGTGTACGGAATGGTTCATGGAAGGCCGCAGAACACGACGAGATGCGTCAGGTCGCACCTCCCCACTTCCCATCAACCCCCACCCCTACGGAAAAGCCAAAACACCTCATTCGATGGGCAATGCAGGACAGATCTGCGTCCTCCTCGGTTCTGGCACCGAGCGAGGTGGCGCAGTGGTTAGACACTGGACTCGCATTCGGAAGGGCGACGGTTCAATCCCGCGTCCGGCCATCCTGATTTAGGTTTTCCGTGATTTCCCTAAATCACTCCAGGCAAATGCCGGGATGGTTCCTCTGAAAGGGCACGGCCGACTTCCTTCCCCATCCTTCCCTAATCCGATGAGACCGATGACCACGCTGTCTGGTCTCCTTCCCCAAAACCAACCAACCAACCGGTTCTGGCGCAACAGTATAACACATCATACGCTGTCAAGAGTGACAATCCGTCGCCGTTTATTATGACATGCGTTATGTGCGCGGCATCCACTTCTCCGGCTACCTATTACGAATGTGCAGAGATATGCTAGACGGCAATCGTTTATTGAACGACGTCACTAGGTACAGGAAAGGCATCAGATTACGTTTATGGACGAATCCAGGTTGTTTGTTTGTAAATGATGGCCGTATTTTGGTTCGCCACAGACATCACTGTGACTACATTCGCACAATATGTACAGCGCCATCTCAAGGCCTCAAGGTGTGGGGTACTGTTGAGTACAACCACAAATCACAGTTGGTGCGTGTGTGACCAGTGTGACTTATGTGAATGACATCCTGCGCCCCGTAGCCATACCCCTTCTCTACAACACCACAGACGCCATTTTTCAGGAAGACAATTCACAGCCAGATGTTTCTGCCCAAACGCATGCTTTCTTGGTATCTCAGGATGTCAGCCTTTTGCCCTGGACGTCAGACCACCAGACTTGTTGCCAATCGAAAATATATAGGATATGGTGAAAGTACGGGTGCAGTGCTCTGACCCAAGGCCAACCACCACAGATGAACTTTTAAACCAGATGAATGCAGCATGGATGGCTACACCACACCTCATACACGTCTAATCCATAGCGCATGGCCCATAGCGGATCCTGTGCCTATTAGACAACAAGACACATGTGGAACCGAGGTGACTGAAATCTAATCGTTTTTGCAGAACATACTAATGTACATGTCCCGTGAATGTGAACGTCCTAACTAGAGTCGTTCAAGGTCTGTTTTTTGTGAACATGGGTGTAATTCTTTCCATGCGAGCTCTAATTTCTCTAATTTTATTATGGTGGTCATTTCTCCCTATGTAGGTGGGCGCCAACAAAATATTTTCACATTCTGAGGGGCAAGTTGTTGATTGAAATTTCATGAGAATGTTCTGTCTCAGCGAAAAACGACTTTGTTTTAATGACTGCCACTCCAATTCGTGTATCATATCCGTGGCACTCTCTCCCCTATTTCGCGATAGTACAAAATCAACTGCCCTTCTTTGAACTTTTTCGATGTGCTTCGTTCCATCTGATGCGGATCCCACAACGCGCAGTAATACTCCAGAAGAAGGAGAACATGTATAATGTAAGTAATATCTTTAGTGGACCTGTTTTATTTTTTAACTGTTCTTCCAATAAATCGCAATCATTGGTTTGCTTTCCCACAACATTATCTATGTGATCGTTCCAATTTAAGTTATTCGTAACTGTAAACCCTAAGTTTTCAGTTGAGTTTACACCCTTAAGATTTTTGTGATTTGTCTTGTAACTGAATTTTTAGTCCTCATACGGATGACTTTACACTTTTCATGATTTAGAGTCAGTTGCCACTTTTCGCACCACACAGATACCTTTTGCAGTAGATCAGGAACAGTAGAGGCCCTGACTACTTCCTTAGAGCGATCGACGCATACTACTTCTGTTTTATTCCATGACATTTCGTCAGGGAATCATGAATGCAGTCACGGAACTAAGACGATACTCCATAGGTACGCAATCTAGTTAGAAGTCGCTTGTGAGGAACGGTGTCAAAAACCGTCTGGAAATATAAAAATGTGGAACCAATGTGACATCCCCTCTTGATAGCACTCATTACTTCGTGAGAATAAAGAGCTAGTTGTGTTTCACAAGAACGATATTTTCTGAATTCGTGGTGACTATTTATCAATAAATAGTTTCCTTCAAGGTGATTCATGATGTTCGAGCACAGTGTAGGTTCTAAAATCCTACTGCAAATCGGTATCATTGATATTGTTATTATGATGATTTATTATGATTATTATTCAGCGGATTGCTCCTATTTCCTTTCTTGGTTTTTGGTGTGACCTGTGTAATTTTCCAGTCTTTGGATACGGATCTTTCTACGAGCGAGCGGTTGTGTATGGTTATTAAGAATGGAGGTATTGTATCAGAATATCTGGAACGAACCCGACTGGTATACAACCTGGAGTGGAAGCCTTCTCTATCTTAAGTATTATAAACTGCTTCGCTACACCGAGGATACCAATTTCTTAGCTACTCATGGTGGCAGCTATTATTGATTCCAATTCTGGAACATTTGCTTCGTTTCTTTTACGTAAATATTTCGGCAAACCTTGTTTAGTAATTGTGCTTTATTGGCGCTGTCATCAATAACATCATCATTGTTATCTCGCAGTGGAGGTACTGACTGCGTCTTGCCACTACTTTACTTACGACCAGAACGTCATTGGGTTTTCTATCAGATTTAGAGACAGGTGTTCGTTCTGGAAACTACTAAAAGCATCTCGCATTGAAAATCGCGCTTTATTTTGAGCTTCTGTAAAACTTCGCCTTGGGGGATTTTGAGTTTGTTTAAATTTGGTATGCTTTTCTCGTTGCTTCTGCAATATTGCTCTGACCTATTTGGGATCTGCACCAACTTCTATTTATTTATTTATTTAGCATATATCTCTGCCGTCGAAACTATTTATTTGTATTCAAACAACATTTGGTCTACGCTTAAATAGCCACAGTGGAAGGAGTGGAGACTGTCTCTTAAAGGGGTGTCAAGCAATTTTTATATGCTTTTTTGAACAAATGTATATAGCGTTTGTTTTTAATGGGTTTGACTATTAGGGTATTCATTCCAGCTACAACAACCATGTGGCCACTAATCCCTGTATCTGTCATGATGCTCCTTATTTAGTCACGATTATCTATTGCTAAGAGGTCAAGTATGTTTTCGCAGCCATGTGCACTTCGAATGGGCTATTGAACTAGTTGTTCAAAACAATTTCCTGAGAATGCATTCAGTACGATTTCGGACGACGTTTTATGCCTACAATCGTGTTTAAACACGTATTTTCGCGACACATGTCGAGTATGACGATGAGGTTTATGTCGATTTGAACAAACACAAATGTGTATTATGAAATGACTAAACTTGTTGTACGGAAGGAGTGAAAACTACCAAAGGATCGAATGCTTTGGTGTTTTTTTTTATTATATTACTACGTATGATTAACGCAACAGTTTTACCTAAAACGATTGGCTTAAATACGATGACATACATCATGTAAACCACCTTTTCCAACCGGAGTTAAGCTAGTCGTTCTTTTTTGATAATTGGGTTTGTATACCGGGTGATCAAAAAGTCAGTATAAATTTGAAAACTGAATAAATCACGGAATAATGTAGATGCTTGGAATGACATGGAGTTTCATTAGAACCAAAAAAAATACAAACGTTCAAAAAATATCCGATAGATGGCGCTTCATCTGATCAGAATAGCAATAATTAGCATAACAAAGTAAGACAAAGCAAGGATGACGTTCTGTACAGGAAATGCTCAATATGTCCACCATCATTCCTCAACAATAGCTGTAGTCGAGAAATAATGTTGTGAACAGCACTGTAAAGCATGTGCGGGGTTATGGTGAGGCACTGGCGTCCGATGTTATCTTTCAGCATCCCTAGAGATGTCGGTCGATTACGATACACTTCGACTTCAGGTAACCTCAAAGCCAATAATCGCACGGACTGAGGTCTGGGGACCTGGGAGGCCAAGCATGACGAAAGTGGCGGCTGAGCACACGATCATCACCAAACTACGTGCGCAAGAGATCTTTCACGCGTCTAGCAATATGAGGTTTTTTTTTTTTGGTTGTTGTAATAAAACCCCATGTCATTCCAAGCACGTGCGTCAATTTTTACCTCTCTATCTACATTATTCCGTGGTTTATTAAGTTTTCAAATTTATACTGACTTTTTGATCACCCGGTATATTTTTAAGAAAGTACGCAACAAACATGGTAGAATTTCATAGCTGTAGACTACAACGGTAAACGTGGAAACGATGGCTGGCTGAAACGAGAATTCCGGCTCTATGCCTTTATCGGGTTTATGTTTGAACTGTCTGTAGCAGCATAGGCCATTTCTTTCTGCTGTAAAGACTCACCCCATACACAGTAACATTTTTATGGCTACTTGCTTATGAAGAAAATCACTTTTTTTCTTTAGGTTATTAGCACCTTGAGAGAACTTCCTGCATAAAACACATTAACGTAAGTCATGAGATTAAGTTTCGTATGATGTATATCGTACACCTTCGCGATTTGGGCTCATAATTTTTTTTAATATTTTTTAGTTTACTGTAAGTGTCAAGTGTCATTATTTGATTCATTTATGATGAATGTTGTTCTAACATGATTAATATGTAAGCAAATGTGACAAAATTCAGAGGAGAGAATACGTACAGTAATAGTCTTGAAAGTAATGACACACTGAGATATACCACGTACAGATGTGAAGAAAATGACGTCCGGTTTTTGTATGCGATGAATAAATAGCGCTGAATATGTCTTGAAATTATTTTACTACTATTTACCAACGATCAAGCTGCATTACAGAGAGACAGTAGTACTAACACCCAATCCTTCAGATGTCAGACACTGAGATCCGTACGAAACATTGTATGTCGAGAGATTGTCAACCAAAACTCCGATTCAGTTCCAGCAGAACGGCCGTAGTAAGCGTTAATTAAAAGTAACACCAGGACTAACGGAGCACAGCAATAGCGATTGTGTCAGTTAGTAATCCGTGGGGTTACCATGGGTTAGTTGGTACAGCGTTAGGTCATCGTGCCGCGGCTCCCGGGTTAAAATCCCAGTTACGGCATTTTTTTACTGCATTATGCGTGAAAGTGTTATATGGTACAACACGTTTATGACATGTAAAAATATGAAAAGGGCTGTTTGGAATTTACAGCAATGTCCTCTTGGCAGTCTGCTTTCGCTTTGTTTCTTTGAAAGTAGTAAATGTATAGAGTACATTTGTAGTTTCACAGAAAGTACAGTCAGAACAGAAAAATAAAGAAACAACTGCATCACACATGGGGAAGTAATAATAATAATAATAATAATAATAATAATAATATACATGATAAAACTAATAGTAGTGATGATAGCCGGTGGCTGTGGCCGAACGGTTCTAGGCGCTTCAGTCCGGAACCGCGCGACTGCTACGGCCGCAGGTTCGAATCCTTCCTCGGGCATGGATGTGTGTGATGTCCTTAGGTTAGTTAGGTTTAAGTAGTTCTAAGTTCTATGGGACGGATAACCTCAGATGTTAAGTCCCATAGTGCTCAGAGCCATTTGAACTATTTAGTGGTGATGATAAACAAAGTAGTAAGATTAATAGTAAGCACATAACGTTCAAAAATCAATGCAGAAACGACCCCCCTCCCCCTACACACACACACACACACACACACACACACAGTCACACACACACACACACACACACACACACACACACACACAGTGTCATTCATTCACGAACAAAGGCATCACAATAATGGTCGCAAATGAAGAAGTGTGTGAAGCAAATTACTTTCGTAAACCAACCACATTTGGTGAATCCTATATTACCGCTTCCAACCTGTAAATTGTAGAATGAAAGCTTGTGTCTGAAACATAACTTTGTCGAAGTTTCAAAGAGTCTGGATTCATCAACAAGTTTAGCCATTATCCACTCGTGACGATGAGAATTATAGAAACGTGGAGAACACAACTACTTATATGTGAGGGACTGCAGATTAAGAAGACTATTCTTTTGTTACAGACTATTCTCTTCCGAATAATCTCTAGCTGCATCGGATATTTTACGAATCATATGCTTGTACATCCTGAAAAAATGAGATTCAAGGGGTTGAAAAATGGGGACTGTGTTTGCTGTAATTATGTTGATTGTGATTTTGTCTTCTGCTAGGTTATTTTGTACGTGCAGCTCACGAAGAACACTAGCGTCCTTGTGGGGCCCGTACGAATCCAGTATTAGCAGAAGTTTCTCTCCATTGATTTGTTCTACTAACGCTTCTTATAGAAATGTCCTGAACATTTCTTTGGTCATTTTGCCGGAGGAGTGAGAGTGTGCGATTAAATTTGACTCTGGGAACATGGACTGGCGTGTATGAGTACTCAAAGAACGAGGCTCTTCAGGACAACAAATAGCTTTGGAGCAAGTTTGCCCGTCTATGAAAGAACTGGAGTAACTGTGCACGTATGGTTAGTCGCGTGAACAGACTGTGCAGCTCCTACACTATCTTTAGAACATCTAGTTGCTACAGACATCTCCTTGTTAATCCACTTTCATTGGTGTTGCAGACATTTGCGTCGGTGAAAGCTGTGAGTTACTTGTTGCCAGTCCTCTACCGTTTTCTGGATGTCGTTTCTGTTGCGGTACATTTTCACTGTAACAAAATATTTAACTTTGCGGCTTACAACATTGTTTTTACGCTTCCAGCGCAAGACTAATCTATTACTGAAGTCAGTTGTTGGGAAATTTAACTGTCTCGCTTTTGTTCCGGCCACAATTTGATGCCTACATCGAGAACACATCGCTGTTGCTAGCGGCGGTGTTTGAAGGTCTCCATCACATGCACTGTAATATGCTTGTACTTCTCCTTCACAGACATTAGCTCTCCACTTTCTCACTGCCGACTCGATTCATACAACATACAGCGTGAAGGACATCTAGTGCGGAATCTGGTCTTCATTGCAGACATCGTGAGATGTGCAAATGTTTGGGTTGCTTCGGCTGCTTTTTGACGTTAAGCCAATATTTGAGCATTTCGATTTTCTTGGTTCGTGAGTAAAACACTGCCCTTTTCCTCCTTCTGTGGCATTTCTTCATTTCCATCGCTTGAGGACCCCTCTTGCGACGATATCGAAGACGCAAAAGCAGGATTGCACTCCACCTGGTGTGCGCTCGTCGATACCTAATGTTTCCTCTTATGTGACGTTCGACACTTTCCATTGATCAATACGTCCACTAGGAATGCTGCACGTTTCTCTCATATTCAGTTATTTCAGTTGTACGTGCACAAGAATCGCTATGCAATAGTTCGACGAGAATGTCAGTAGCGTTCCACGGATTCATGTCGCACAACAGCAGTACCTGTAGCGTGCAAACTTCATAGCAACTGCAAGCTCATTTGTCTGTGCGAGCACAAACACGAGACTCTAGCCACAACACGCTCATTAAGTGTACCATCTAACGTACACGGCGCTGCAATCTGTAGTCAATTCTTCTTCTTCTTCTTCTTATTATTATTATTATTATTATTATTATTATTACTATTATGTTGAATACTCCGGCACGTGTGATGCAATTGTCTCCTTATTTTATTGTCGCATTTCTTATGTTTATTCTGTTAAACTACAAATGCACTACATGGAAATGAGCGTTTGGCGTCATTGGCCGGGAGGCCCCTTGCGGGGCAGGTGAGGCCGCCTTGGTGCAGGTCTTATTACATTCGACGCCACATTGGGCGACCTGAGCCCCGGATGGCGATGAAATGATGATGAAGACATCACAATACGCAGTCCCTGAGCGGAGAAAATTCCCCGACCTAGCCGGGAATCGAACCCGGGCCCGTAGGACGGCAATCTGCCACGCTGACCACTCAGCTATCGGGGCGGACAATGCACTAGATACTTCATCACGACTGGTGTCCATTCTGTCACACATGTCCGACAGAACACCACACCTATACAAATGTATAGTTATAGGTTTGTCACTGTTAACTAAAAATGCAAAGCAAACAGCCAAAAGAACACTTCTACAAGCTTTTTACATGTCAAGAAAATGTTCTCCCATTAAACAGTTTCACATGTTAACAGTTAAAAAAAGTTGTAATCAGTATGGCTTGAACGCGGGACCTTTGATACAACGACCTAGCGCTCTACGGACTAACACAGAGAAGCCACACGCATGCCTCACAGACTCGCTTTTCCCGTGATCATATATTTCTGGTTTTATTTTTAATAAACATTTACGCCAGTTCTGCTGGACAATAGAACATTGTACGAACAAAATCGGAGTTTTGGTTGATACTCTATCGACATACAACGTTTGGTGCCGATCTGAATGTCTGAAATCAGGAGGTTTGGATATAAGCTAAATTTGTAACATAAATATTGTTACGCATTTCATTGTTATAATAATGATAATAAACAAATAAAATAAAATAAAAAACTATCGGCTTCAAAAAAACTGAAGTTGAAGAAGAGGAGAAGAATGATAACTGTACGAGGCTTTCAAATGAACTCAGCAGATTTCAATTAGTAAGCGTTGCTTGTAACTGTGACACACGTGCTCAGTTCTCAGTTAGAGAGATTTCACTGTGATTACGAAACTTCCCGCTAGTTTCCATCTTATTTAAATTTGGACCATCCCAGTTATGGTAGGAATGGCTAAGACGAAGCGAGTAAAGACCGCTATAGGTGGTAGTCCACGAATTCCGCGCATGTTTTATTATTCTTATAGACAAGAGTTCAGTTTGGATTCCGTAGAAGTGTTGGAACACGTGAGGCAATACTGACCTTACGACTAACCTTAGAAGCAAGATTAAAGAAAGGCAAACCTACGTTTCTAGCATTTGTAGACTTAGAGAAAGCTTTTGTAAATGTTGACTGGAATACTCTCTTTCAAATTCTGAAGGTGGCAGGGGTAAAATACAGGGAGCAAAAGGCTATTTTCAATTTGTACAGAAATCAGATGGCAGTTATAAGAGTCGAGGGGCATGAAAGGGAAGCAGTGGTTGGGAAGGGAGTGAGGCAGGGTTGTAGCCTCTCCCCTATGTTATTCAATCTGTATATTGAGCAAGCAGTAAAGGAAACAAAAGAAAAATTCGGCATAGGAATTAAAATCCATGGAGAAGAAATTGTAATTCTGTCAGAGACAGCAAAGGACTTGGAAGAGCTGTCGAACGGAATGGACAGTGTCTTGAAAGGAGGATATAAGATGAACATCAACAAAAGCAAAACGTGGATAATGGAATGTAGTCGAATTAAGTCGGGTGATGCTGAGGGAATTAGATTAGGAAATGAGGCACTTAAAGTAGTAAAGGAGTTTTGCTATTTGGGGAGAAAAATAACTGATGATGGTCGAAGTAGAGAGGATATAAAATGTAGACTGACAGTGGCAAGGAAATCGTTTCTGAAGAAGAGAAATTTGTTAACATGTAGTATAGATTTAAGTGTCAGGAAGTCGTTCCTGATAGTATTTGTATGGAGTGTAGCCATGTATGGAAGTGAAACATGGACGATAAATAGTTTGAACAAGAAGAGAATAGAAACTTTCGAAATGTGGTGCTACAGAAGAATGCTGAAGATTAGATGGGTAGATCATATAACTAATGAGGAAGTATTGAACAGAATTGGGGAGAAGAGCAGTTTGTGGCACAACTTGACAAGAAGAAGGGACGGGTTGGTAGGACATGTTCTGAGGCATCAAGGTATCACAAATTTAGCATTGGAGGCCAGCGTGGAGGGCAAAAATCGTGGAGGGAGACCGAGAGATGAATACACTAAGCAGATTCAGGATGTAGGTTGCAGTAAGTACTGGGAGATGAAGAAGCTTGCACAGGATAGAGTAGCATGGAGAGCTGCATCAAACCAGTCTCAGGACTGAAGACCACAACAATAACAACACAGACAAGAGTGGCTTCTCTTTAGTTTCACGCAATTGGAATTACAAAATATATATTCGAGATTCTGTCGACGACGCGAAATTCTGAGTGTAACAGAGAGAGAGGATGGAAATCGAAATTGCATTGAAATATCCGTGATTGTATGTCAGCGACAAATTGCAAAAATTCTCAAGAAATGAACAAATTTTTCAAGAAGTAACTTATTATTATCATTTAACGATTTGTTGTAGTTTTTGTATGATCCACTTCAAAGGTTTCCATAATTTCTGTAAGAAACGCTAAGGTGTACCTTTTCGGTTGAATTTCCTCTGTGCAGGATTACATGTAGAATCCACCGCGCGGATTACGTATTTCCTACCTAGGTTTTCATTAGAGCAGTGCTCAGATCAATAACAAACGAGTGTGCCACGGTGGTCTTCATCTGCCCTTGTCGGGGCGCCTTTGTTCTTTCGTCATACGGATATTGCGCCGCGATGGAAGAGGACCGCGGAGCAGCAAACATGCGCCTGCTCGTCAGCGCAGTCGGAAAACTTTGGCAATATCGGGAAACGCCTTATTACCAGCGTAAGCCGGCGAGATGGAAGAAGCCATTGTTCCTTTGTGGGGCTCCGGGCTGCCCGTCCAGCGGCGAAGCCCGCGCTGCACTCGCCGGCAGGCGGCTCTGCTGTCGCCGCGCTCTCGACGGAGACCGCTGCGGGGCAGCTCGATGTGTGCTACATTCTGTGCCTGGCGCGCCGACCACGCCAAAACAAAACACCAACTGCATCGGCCCCGTACACTATCAATACACCTCTTAGAAGTTGCGGAATAAGTAATGTCCTTGAGAATGGTTGGTACATCTGTGAACACAAAGTTCCGAGTCAGTCACAGTCTTACTTTCTGAAGAGCGCTACTACAGACAATGTCTTCGACCGTATTACCAACCACCTATAAAAATATTTGATGGATAGAAATCGCAACTGGGAATTTTTTCGACTAAGTATAACCATGTTGCACATGGCAATCAGTTTGAGACGGCTCGCTTAGCGACGTTTCAGTTGGATTTGGTTAATCGCAGCGAGGGGGTGGGGTTGGAGCTGGGAGGGGGAAGATGAGGGGAGGGGGGAGGGGTGTAAGAGTGACCTGCAGTTGATGGCGGCCCGGCCGAACCTCAACCGTAGAAAGAACTACATCTCACTTACTGACAAATGGTTCAAATGGCTCTGAGTACTATGGGACTTAACATCTGAGGTCATCAGTCCCCTAGACGTAGAACTACTTAAACCTAACTAACCTAAGGACATAACAAACATCTATGCCCGAGGCAGGATTCGAACCTGCGACCATAGCAGCAGCGCGTTTCCGCACTAAAATGCCTAGAACCGCTCGGTCACAGCGGCCGGCTCACTGACTGACGGTCACCAGTGAAAGACAAAGGGTGACCTGTGTACTGTCGAGCGATGTCATGAAACGAGGAGACAGGCTCACCAACGCGCTCAGATACTAGATCCTGAAGCCTTCGTCACACGGGAAGTGTTAGCTAACTTTGATTAGGCACTGTACGACTTTTGTGATGTCACTTCCGCTATTTTACGTTGAAGTGCTATTTTGCCACGTGAAACATGAAGTAAGGTCTGCAATATTTTGGCAACGTGTCACGTACATTACAACCGATTGAAGCAAGAACAGTACCTACGTCACCAGCAGCACTTGTAACATGCCATATTATATTTGTTGTGTTCAGTAGAAGCCCGTATTCCGTGAGTTTCACGTTATACATCACGCCCCATGAACGCATTCTCTTTATACGAGAGCAACAACACGTTGAAAGTCTCTAGAACGCGTCGTTATTGGTACGATTTATTCTAATAAAATGACGGGAATGGTCGTATTTGTGGTTAAGGAACTTTCATATTTAGTTATTTTAGAGTTATAACTCTCATGTTATGAAAGTAAGCCGTTTTAAGCACGCCCGGCTAGCCGCGCGATCTAACGCGCTGCTCCCCGAGTGGAAAGGTCTGTCGGTCCCCGGCGCGAATCCGTCCGGCGGATTAGTGTCGAGATCCGGTGTGCCGGCCCACCTGTGGATGATTTTTAAGGCAGTTTTCCATCTGCCGCGGCCAATGCGGGCCCGTTCCCCTTATTCCGCCTCAGTTACACTATGTCGGCGATTGCTGTGCAAACATTGTCTCCACATAGCGTACACCATAATTACTCTACCACGCAGCCGGCCGCGGTGGTCTCGCGGTTCTAGGCGCGCAGTCCGGAACCGTGCAACTGCTACGGTCGCAGGTTCGAATCCTGCCTCGGGCGTGGATGTGTGTGATGTCCTTAGGTTAGTTGGGTTTAAGTAGTTCTAAGTTCTAGGGGACTGATGACCCCAGCAGTTGAGTCCCATAGTGCTCAGAGCCACTTGATCCATTTTGAATCTACCACGCAAACATTTGGGATTACACTCGTCTGGTACGAGACGTTCCCGGGGACCGGTGGTGGGGGGGGGGGGGGGGTCATCAGGGGGCCGAACCGCACAATAAGCCTGCGTTCGGTATGGGGCGGTGTGATGGGATGGGTTGGCTACTATGGCCTGTTGGGGGGATTGTGAACCACTGAGGGCTACGGCGTGACGTAGCCTCTCCGTCGTAGGTACCCGGTTTAATACATAATACAAAATATACAAGCCGTTTTAAGGCGCATTGAC
This sequence comes from Schistocerca piceifrons, assembly GCF_021461385.2. Classification (NCBI taxonomy): domain Eukaryota; kingdom Metazoa; phylum Arthropoda; class Insecta; order Orthoptera; family Acrididae; genus Schistocerca; species Schistocerca piceifrons. Next base: position 664,650,368 of record NC_060138.1, read on the forward strand.
GATTCATAAAAAGCGTGTCGTTCTTGTTAGTAATCGTTAAAATTAAATATCAAATGGCTCTGAGCACTATGGGATTTAACTTCTGAGGTCATCAGTCCCCTAGAACTTAGAACTACTTAAACCTAACTAACCTAAGGACATCACACACATCCATGCTCGAGGCAGGATTCGAACCTGCGACCGTAGCGGTAGCGCGGTTCCAGACTGTAGCGCCTAGAACCGTTCGGCCAGTGCGGCCGGCAAAATTAAATGTCAGTTAATAACATATTGCTGATTACAGTCTTTAGAAGACCGTAAGATACAACACAGAATCACTGGTTAATAGTTGCACTGTAACATAGTAAATAGCAGTGCACTATTAGGGAACAATCAGTAGACTGGTAAAGGGTTCGCTTCTCACTGCATACACTTTCTTTTCACCTTCGTGTTACCTAACAGGTTGTGAGAATTTCTTCTGAAATTAATAGAAATAATTTTGGAAATACACTCCTGGAAATTGAAATAAGAACACCGTGAATTCATTGTCCCAGGAAGGGGAAACTTTATTGACACATTCCTGGGGTCAGATACATCACATGATCACACTGACAGAACCACAGGCACATAGACACAGGCAACAGAGCATGCACAATGTCGGCACTAGTACAGTGTATATCCACCTTTCGCAGCAATGCAGGCTGCTATTCTCCCATGGAGAGGATCGTAGAGATTCTGGATGTAGTCCTGTGGAACGGCTTGCCATGCCTTTTCCACCTGGCGCCTCAGTTGGACCAGCGTTCGTGCTGGACGTGCAGACCGCGTGAGACGACGCTTCATCCAGTCCCAAACATGCTCAATGGGGGACAGATCCGGAGATCTTGCTGGCCAGGGTAGTTGACTTACACCTTCTAGAGCACGTTGGGTGGCACGGGATACATGCGGACGTGCATTGTCCTGTTGGAACAGCAAGTTCCCTTGCCGGTCTAGGAATGGTAGAACGATGGGTTCGATGACGGTTTGGATGTACCGTGCACTATTCAGTGTCCCCTCGACGATCACCAGTGGTGTACGGCCAGTGTAGGAGATCGCTCCCCACACCATGATGCCGGGTGTTGGCCCTCTGTGCCTCGGTCGTAAGCAGTCCTGATTGTGGCGCTCACCTGCACGGCGCCAAACACGCATACGACCATCATTGGCACCAAGGCAGAAGCGACTCTCATCGCTGAAGACGACACGTCTCCATTCGTCCCTCCATTCACGCCTGTCGCGACACCACTGGAGGCGGGCTGCACGATGTTGGGGCGTGAGCGGAAGACGGCCTAACGGTGTGCGGGACCGTAGCCCAGCTTCATGGAGACGGTTGCGAATGGTCCTCGCCGATACCCCAGGAGCAACAGTGTCCCTAATTTGCTGGGAAGTGGCGGTGCGGTCACCTACGGCACTGCGTAGGATCCTACAGTCTTGGCGTGCATCCGTGCGTCGCTGCGGTCCGGTCCCAGGTCGACGGGCACGTGCACCTTCCGCCGACCACTGGCGACAACATCGATGTACTGTGGAGACCTCACGCCCCACGTGTTGAGCAATTCGGCGGTACGTCCACCCGGCCTCCCGCATGCCCACTATACGCCCTCGCTCAAAGTCCGTCAACTGCACATACGGTTCACGTCCACGCTGTCGCGGCATGCTACCAGTGTTAAAGACTGCGATGGAGCTCCGTATGCCACGGCAAACTGGCTGACACTGACGGCGGCGGTGCACAAATGCTGCGCAGCTAGCGCCATTCGACGGCCAACACCGCGGTTCCTGGTGTGTCCACTGTGCCGTGCGTGTGATCATTGCTTGTACAGCCCTCTCGCAGTGTCCGGAGCAAGTATGGTGGGTCTGACACACCGGTGTCAATGTGTTCTTTTTCCCATTTCCTGGAGTGTAGATGAAGTTGTGGAAGCGTAAGTGCGCTCTCTGTCAACTTTTATAAGCTGATATCCTTACAGACTGAACTTACATCTTTCCTTTTTGTCTCATTACGCCGGCCGCGGTGGTCTAGCGGTTCTAGGCGCTCAGTCCGGAACCGGGGGACTGCTACGGTCGCAGGTTCGAATCCTGCCTCGGGCATGGATGTGTGTGATGTCCTTAGGTTAGTTAGGTTTAAGTAGTTCTAAGTTCTAGGGGACTGATGACCACAGATGTTAAGTCCCATAGTGCTCAGAGCCATTTGAACCATTTTTTTGTCTCATTACACGTTCACCGCCGCCGGCGGTTTGTCTCGTGACGTTGGATATCCTGTAGGCGTGCACGCACGTCAACGATAGCTGCCTCGTCTCGTGTGCCGATGGCTTAAAGGAATGGCTGACACAGCAAAGTTAACCTGTCCACGATAAAGTTTGCTGCTAAGCGTACACGAATGTGGACCTAACGTCCTCGGCAACTCTGAAAATTGTTTCAGCTCCAAATGCATGTGTTTTGTTAGCTGAAAAGTGTTGCTTTCCTTGTGAGAAGTAATATTTGAGGTTTCGTGACGACTCTTATGTCGGGAGATTCACCTGGGACTATTTAGCACAGCAATGGGGTAGAAGGGAACTAAGTGACCAATAGGAGTTCCGTTTTGTGGATGTTTATCAGAGAACCAAATAGGAGAACGGGAAAGGCACGGCAGCACGAGAAGAGCGCTGGCAGGCAGTGTTAGGCAGGTGTGCACGGGCGCGCAGTGCGTGGCGAGTACGGCTTGTGGCAGTGGGATGGCGGTCCAGCTTTAAAGCAGTAAGAAGGAACGAGATAGCAGTTTGATCTGTGAACCTGGAAACGTGCAAACAATAAGGTAAAGTACCAAAAGAAAATCAGAATCGCTAATTTAGGATTGGGAGAAAAGAAAACCGTCCGGCCAAATAATGAAGACACATAGTTTTCCGACACGTTTCGGGGTACGTTTCGGAATGCGTAAGTGCGTTACTTAGACTTAGTAAGCCGTACATGTTAATTTGAGTGAAGCTACAGACTCAGTAGTTACTAAGGGACTAATGAAAGCGCTTCTAAAAAATGGTGCAAATGGCTCTGAGCACTATGCGACTTAACTTTTGAGGTCATCAGTCGCCTAGAACTTAGAACTAATTAAACCTAACTAACCTAAGGACATCACACACATCCATGCCCGAGGCAGGATTCGAACCTGCGACCGTAGCGGTCTTGCGGTTCCAGACTGCAGCGCCTTTAACCGCACGGCCACTTCGGCCGGCAAAGCGCTTCTCATACGGTCTTTTCCCCTGTAGTGTTTTCAGTGACTTCGTGTTGTCACTGTATCCAAGAGTGTGCTGCAATCTTTATGTGTGCCGTACATATGACAGAACGGGAGAGGTCACGTTTACCGTTCCGAGCTCGTAATAATTACATTTATTAGTTGTCGATTCTTGTCCTTCGATATATCTGCAGTTCGCCAAGGCTACAAACATATGCCGGATCTTGGAGAAATTAGTAATCACAGGCGCCTAATGATTCGTAATTACGAAACTACACTTATCTCATTGAGTGAACATTTTACAGCAAGCCTGGAGACATAATTAATTTCAGTTACCGGGATAATGAGGTAATGTTGGCGACAATTGAACGTGAATGTCTTTATTTAAGTGATTAAATAAATCGTCATAACATCACGAGTTTTACTGGTGAATTATTTTCTGACTTCATATACATCACAACAGTTACTCACTGTGTGATGTGGGTTGTGCTACACTCTTCTGTATATGTTAATTTATAAACAGTGTAGCGAAACAACAAAGTGGCATATAATTATTATCAGGGCATACGTTTTACTTCTGAGGAACAGGTCAGAGATCAGATGATGTAAAACTGAAACTTGAAAACAAATACTGAAGCTGTCTTAATCAGAACAGCAAGACTTGTTAAAGGAATGATATTCAATTTAAATTCACGCACTTACAAACTCACATTCTGATGAAGCGGAGAAAGGTAGTGATTGATTAATTCCAAATGATGCCTCTGCGAGGAGATAAAAGAGGATTTCAATGAAAGATCTGGAAACTTCTTCAGTGAGAAACTATGATAGCAGAAATATCAGAGGTCCTCCAGCACTAAAATTTTCTGAACACAACAAAATGTCTAAACTCTTAATTATTTTCCTACAAGGAAATGAATAAGAAGCTAATTTAGGAACGACGAAATGGAACTAAGAATTAAATTCATTGTATTTCGGAAATTTTAATGCGTATTGTAGCAGTAAACCAGTTTCAAATTTCAGATGAGCTGTGAGCAGCAAGGATCACAATAAAGTAGTAACAAAGTAAGAAAGAAAGAAATACTAAAGACATAATAAGTGATAATTTTTCAAAAATAGAATGTTGCCAGATTAAATTAATAATATATTCTAATAATAAATGTTATAAAGAGATCGATAAATCTGCCTATTATTTACGAAAGCTACTTAGATAAAACGTAAAAGGTGTAGAAAGAACGCAAAATAAAAGGGTACCTCAAATGGAACAAGGCACACGATAAAAGCACAAGCTATTGAATCAATATGAATAAACACACACACAACAAGGCTGTAATATTCTACAACATTCCCAGAATGAGATTTTCACTCTGCAGCGGAGTGTGCGTTGATATGAAACTTCCTGGCAGATTAAAACTGTGTGCCGGACCGAGACTCGAACTCGGGACCTTTGCCTTTCGCGCGCAAGTGCTCTACCAACTGAGCTACCCAAGCACGACTCACGCCCCGTCCTCACAGCTTTACTTCTGCCAGTACATCGTCTCCTACCTTCCAAACTTTACAGAAGCTCTCCTGGATACGTCCCCTAGGGTGTGGCTAATCCATGTCTCCGCAATATCTTTTCTTTCAGGAGTGCTAGTTCTGCAAGGTTCGTAGGAGAGCTTCTGTAAAGTTTAGAAGGTAGGAGGCAAGGTACTGGTTGAAGTAAAGCTGTGAGGACGGGGCGTCTGTCGTGCTTGAGTAGCTCAGTTGGTAGAGCACTTGCGCGGGAAAGGCAAAGGTCCCGATTTCGAGTCTCGGTCCGACACACAGTTTTAATCTGCCAGGAAGTTTCTACAACATTTATTATTTATTTCGCAAACCGTTTTTCAGCTATTACGCCGAAATGTAGTTTGGATATAACTGCATAAACTATTTATATCTAACCATAGACATCAGTGATCATATCATACCTTCTAGATTTACAGATAACCTACCTTCATTGATACTGTAATACCAGCCAATTCTCAAAACCCAGTGAACCATAAACATGGTGTCTTCGATTCAGTGATACATCGCCTAATATCCATCCGCGTAATTGAAGATAATTTCCATATGGAACCAATTGCAATGAAACAAATTGCATCAAACAATGGGTACCGTCGTACCTTGTGGATTCCATAACGCACAAAAAGGTGAAACAACGGATGTATTCATTTCTTAAACCTGTTCTGGACCCACTACCTCAAGAACAAAATGAATGGTGCGCAGTTCTTTATTTAGGAAAAGTCTCACTGCATGTAGCCTGAAAGCTTAAATCTAGGAACGTAAAAACATCTTTTTATGTGCACAACAGTATTGGACATTTTAGTCCAACGGAAAAGAGAGCATTCCAGATTTCAAAAAAGATAGAAATATATAAAATTGCTTGTAATTGTGACTTTTAATTGTTCCATACAGATCAGCCTGGCATGGCAATACGTACCCACTTGAAGGGAAAGCACAGGAGTTTGAAGCTTGGAAAAGGATAGGTTATTTTTGCAGGCCACCTACTTAAAGAAGACCATAGTCACAAGTTGATACATGAAGTATTGCATCACATCCGTAAAGGAAGGAAGAAGAACCGTCTGGGAATGTCCATCAGACCAAGCTTATCACTGAGCGACTACACACAGTTCACTTACTCACCACTTCTAATTGCAGATACTATTCATAACCACATCCAGGCCATGATATAAATTGCCCTTCTTACTCACTTGCGCCATTTTCTTTTATTTCAGTTACTACAATTACTCTACTTGTGTTACAAAATTTCACTTTCTTTAATCACAGCAGCTTCACTTGCCTGCTTAATCTCACTAGTATACCTTATCTTTTTGTAATTTAGCACCTATTAAAGGCAAGATTCTTTTGTTCAACCACACTTTTGGAACATTTCACCAAAGTTAATTGCCCCGTTTATTTTGTTGTATGAACAGCTGTTGCAATTTGCGTGTAGTTCATTAGTTATCTTAGTTAAATAATCTTACATTTCTTTTTCATTGCAATGATCACCTCTTTTTTTTTACTTGCTCAACCTTGTATTTGGAAATGAAGATACTACATAGATGCACTAGTTTAAAATTTTTGATCCATCAAGATTATACTGCACCACATGCATATCTTTGTAGCTGATGATGATATAACAGCCGAAAACCTGTTTGCGAAATAAATAACAAATACTGTTGAACATTACAGTAGTCTTGTGTGTGTTTCCATTTATAATGAATAAAATATGCTATCAGGAACACATGGAACAGTCCATCAATGCAATATTGAATTAAAGTAAAATAACATAAAGCTTGACGAGCTCTATGGAAATACAGTACTAGAGTTTTCATTAAATAAATACCATTGGAATGACGGCCCACGTACTGAATTAATAATGTTCAATGATGAATTAAAGTAAAACAATTCAAAAATGTACGAGGGCTGTCCAGAAAGTAAGTTACGATTGATCGCGAAATGAAAATCACAGTGAAAATCAGAAGTGTTTCATTTGTAACAGTTAGCTACACCTTTCAGCTACTTCTCTACGTAGTCGCCGTTCTGACTCAGACATTCGTCGTAGCGTTGTACCAACTTTCCAATACCCTCATCATAGAAGGCAGCCGCCAGTGCTTTCCGCCAGTTCTCTACGCTGGCCTAAAGCTCGTTGTCTGTGCCAAAACGTTGTCTTCATAGCCAGCGGTTCGTTTGAGCAGAGATGAAACTCAGTGGGAGACAATTACGGGCTGTATTGTGGGTAACCAAACATTTTCAATTGAAACGATGCAGTAACATCTTCATTGCTCCTGCAGAATGAGGCTGAGAATTGTCTTGAAGAAGAAACCGCACGACAGTTATGTAATGTTGGTTGCATAGCTTCAGGGGAAAATTCTCACCAGGCCCTCGTACTTGGCGGGAGACACTATTTTCTATAACATCTTCACCCGCTCACTAAGAGCTCAGGAATGAAAAGAGCGACATGATTCTACCTAGAGTCATACTAGAGACACTGGCCAACACATCTTTGCAAAGCTTTATCGGATTTTCATAGTCGTTTCCATTTCGCGACCGATCGTAACTTACTTTCTGGACAGCCCTCATACCTGGGAGGACATGAGAAAATGTGATGAACATCGGCTGCTCAGAACAATTAGATGGGAAAAAAATGTGATTCACTGTACCATGTACGTTGCCCATGATTAAGATATATACTGTTGTTCTTAGTCGTCCGAGAACAAGCCTCCACAATACGTCTGAAATCCATAGCTTAGTGGGAGTATTTGCAAACGGTTTCGTGAAACTGGTACATACACATGAATGCCCGACGAAGGGAGAGAACGGAGAACATCGGCCAGAGACGCCTGACAATTGTTTAATTGTTCTCTCCTCCGGCGCACTGTGACTGGTTTGACCTACAAAATGATCTTAGAGCAGCAACTGGTTGCAGTATCAGTGACTAAACTAAACGCAACAGACTCTGAACGGCCGATTTCAGACTAAGAAGGCCTCATCACACCCCTCTATTAACTGCTCGGCACATCGGAGACTTACTTCGATTTGCTGAGGAACATAGGCAGCTGGGAGCTGCCTCACTGGCGCAATCTGCTATTTACAGACGAGTCTCGCCTTCGTCTAATACGGTACGACGGACGTATACAAATTACCTGTAAATCGTCTTCGTGATGAACGTTATAATGAAGAAGCAGTCCAAGAAATCGACAAATTAGTCTGCCGCTCTGTCACGGTGTGGGCTGGCATCACAATCGATGGCTGACTGGACCTTCAGATACTCAGAGGCCGCCTTACTGTTGAGAAGTAAATCAATAAGATTGTACTGGGTTATGTTATGCCCATTACAGTTGTAATTGGTCCTCAGTTTATCCTGCAACAAGACTATGCGACATTCAACAGTAGTTCCTTTTTGTTATTTCATATCCCTGTCCAATGTGGGTAGAGGCACAGTTCGTCTTTCTTTAGCCAAGAGACTATATAAAATATTACAAGAGAAGGGTACATAAAATATGGGGATAAAAGATGAAGTTTACACGTGAGAAGGGGAAACAATTGGATTTAAAGTATACAAAAAAGTGGTGGTTCGACGAGGCATCTTTCCATAAGATTAAACCGACAATCGACGAAGTTGTACCACAATACCACATAAACACTGGTGGCACTAATAGCCGAATTAAAAACGGCGTTCACAGAATGGGACGACGACACTGAGCACACACTGAACTTATGTAACATACATGGCGAGCACCAAAACACGGCAGAGAGTACCTGTATTGCACCTGGAAGGACCTGTTGAGGAAGGGAAGGTCAGAGAGGAGGGAAAGGGAAAGAGAGAAGGGCGGTCGGTGGAGAAAGGAGCAGGAAGGGGCAGAAGGGGCGGAGCCAATAGCACACCAAGGGGCAGGAGACAGGGAGGATGGGGAGGAAGCAACCCGGGAAGTAGAGCAAGGACTGTGAAAGGAGAACGGAGAGGGACAGGGGATAGGAGGGAGGAAACAGCAGAGAGGGAGGGAGCAGGAGTACTAGGGAGGAGAGGAATGGAAGATGAGGGTCAGAGTTGGAAGAATGGATAAATATCAGCGTGAATTACATCATCCAGGATGGGGAGATGCTGGAAGTTTCTGTGAGAGAGGAGATGGAGAGTGTGGAGATGGAGGGTGGGTGAGACACATCGATAGAGGCGCAGCAGGCAGGGAGTGGAGAGGAAACACTGGGGGGATCGAGTAAAGCGGTTGGTATACAGGATACAGATGTGTTCGAGAAAAAGGAGGAGATCCGAGAAATGGATGTCATAGAGGATCCTTGTGCAGGGCGGGAGACAGTTATGGAAAGCGAGGTAGAGCACGTGGCATTCAGGGATTTCGAGAGCTTAGGAGGAGCAGAGATCCAGGTGACTCTGGTGTAACAAAGGATGGGATGGATCAACGATTTGTAGGTATGAAGGATGATGGAAGGATGCAATCCCCATGTCCAGCCAGACAGGAGTTTCAGGAGGTGAAGTCTATTATGGACTTTACATTGGATGGTAAAGAGGTGGGGAGTCCAGGTGTGGTGGCGGTAAAGGGTGAGGTCACGATATTTTAAGGTGGGAGCAGGATAGGGTGATCATAGATGGTGAGGTAGAAATTAGGTATCCAGAAGGAGGGGATAATTCTTTAATGATTGCCTGTATTTTGAAGGAGTGATTTGGAGGAGCCACTAGTTGCTCCAAGCAATTTCAAGGGAGTGCCGGGACCATTAAAGGGTAGGATAGAGGGCAAGGGAGGTGGTGTCATCAGCATATTGAAGGGGATGAACCAGTGAGAATTGTTTGGACATATCAGCAGTGTACAGGAGATAAAGGAGAGGAGAAGGGATAGAGCACTGGGGCACATCTGCAGTAGGATATAAGTTACGAAAATTGGTATTATGGGTGGTGACATAGGAAGGATGGTCAGTGAGGAAGGAGAAAGTGAGACAGATGAAGTTGATAGGTAGGGCGTATGTCTGGAGCTTGAAAAGGAACCCAGAATGTCATACATGGTCATAGGCATTCTGGAGGTTAAGGGAAACAAAAACAGCAGAGTGACGAGAATTAAGTTGCAGGGGGAAGAGATGGGTAAGGTTAAGAAACTGGTCGTCAGCGGAAAAGAAGGACCAGAAACCACAGTAGGTAAGAGGGGAAGAGGGGGAAGTGGTGTTCAGTTACGTGGTGATTAGTATGCCAGGAGAAGATGGACTCGAAGACCTTATGAACATGGAGTTGAGGCAAATGGGGCGACAGGAGGAGGTGTCAGAAGAGGGTTGTTGGATTTAAGAACAACAGGATGTGGGAGTCTTCCACAGGTCAAGGTAAAAGCCAGTGGAGAAGATGATGTTCTACAGGATGGCAAGGGCGGCAAGGAAGGAGAGAGGGTATTCCTTGAGGTGGCAGTAGGCGATACAATCATGCCCAGGGGCATTTGGAGCACAGGAAGAGTTTAACGTCGTGTGATGTAGTAGGTGTATTCTCTTCTGAGGGCAGTAAATGGTCCAAGTACAAGAAGCTGGGAGCAAGCAGTAGGACAGTGGTATCAGAGCAGTCAAGGACACCAGGAAAGTGAGAGTAATCAAAGTGAGGGTCATTGGTTATGGAGAAGACTTTGGAGAGCTGGGAAGCAAACTAGTTACACTTAGTGAGATTGTGAGGAGTGGGACGGTTCTCATGGAGGAATGGGTAATGTGGGGTGGGATGGCTGCCAGTAAGGCAGTAAAAGGTGGGCCAGTAGTTGGAGGAGTTGACAGGGAGGGTGGTGTTGAGTCATGTACATGTTTCTTTGCTGTCAGAAGGTTTCTAACATGTCTTTGTCATTGCCAGTGGCAGAGGAATGCGTCCCAGTCACGAGTGTGGACGAAGCAGTGGTAGAGCCACTGGGTTTCATGGAGAAGGAGGACAGCCTGTGGAGGAAAGGTAGGATAGAGGGGATGGATAAGTTGGTGGGAACGTGGGCCACCACAGAGATGGTCTACTGGAGGGAGGATGAAGCGTGAGCACTGTCATCAGGATGGAAAAGGAGGGGGTGGCTTCCAACCTGAATGTCAGTGGATTCTCAGTAGGCATTCCAGTCGAAACAGTGGTAGTCATGAACGACCTTGCGAGGAGCGACAGGATAGGGAGCCCAGGGAGGGCGAAGGGTAAAGGAGATGGTGAGAAGGACTGGGAGCTGGACACTATGAATGGGATCTAGAACTTCCACAGAGATAGACCCAAGGAGGTTGGCGGAAGTGAGGATGACATTGGGGGCCATGTTACTTTTGGGATGGGTATGCTGAGGATTTTGGACAACATCGTCTTCAAGGGTGGAAAGGAACTGATGCACCACCAGAGGGTGGCAGTGTCACAGCTATGGATGTTAAGGTCTGTGGCAATCACGTAGGTGGAGAAGGTGCGGTCAATTTAGGACAGGAAGTCATAGAGAATGGGAAAGCAGGATGGACATATGTGGTGGCACAGTTGACAGTAAGGGTGGGTAAAAAGACATTGAGGATAAGTTGTTTGAAGGGTCATTGAGCAGGGGTTGTGGCTGGGCAGGTATATGCTTAAGGTGGCCAATAGCGATCACACCTCACGCTAAGGGATGGTGATTATTGGTACAGTGAAGGACATAGGGAAAAGTGTGGGCAATGTGGTGAGGCTGAAGGAAGCTTTCACTGAGGATGAAGGCGTGAACCTGGTGCAAGGACAGGGTGCGCATGATTAGAGGCTTGTTGTCAGGGAAGGAGTGGATGTTTTGATAAAGGAGGTGATACTGTCGTTGCACTGGGATGGACAGAGAGGAAGGGGAAGAAGGGGAGGGGCGAGGGAGGCTCAGACAGGGATGTCGAGGCGGGTAAAGATGAAGTGGGCTTGGTTGTTGGAGTAGGTAGTGTAGGTGTTAAGGTGAAAAACGGAACAGGCGGCAAGGGAGATCTGCTGGAGACTGTGTGGGAGTTGGAAAGGATGGATGTTTCGGAAGACGATTGTGAGGAACCAGATGTTGTCTTCGGTTGTTGGGGATGGGTGAAGAGAATTGCTAGGGTGAAAGAGTAAATCACTGGACTGAGCGGTCGAGGTACAGCGGAATTTATGCAGTGATGGACACTGTTGGACATTGCATCCATGTGGCGAGATGGTGGCATACTCACTAGGCGAATACAGCACCGCGGCGGCACTGTTCTCTATCGTCTATCGAGATCCATTTGTTCTGGCGGACATTCAACTTCCGTGCAGCCCGATCGCAGAATATAGATATTGTTTTCAGTGGCGTTGAGCAGCAGCTAAAATCACTAAAATGAGACCGAGATTCAGGGCCCAACGGAATTCCTATCTGACTCTGTACCTAAGCTGCTGTTGAGTTAGCCCTTCTTTTAATCACAATGTACCACAGATTCGTCTAACAGAAGAACGTGATAAGCACTTGGACGACAGGATAGCAGAAGTGGTCTACAAATCGTCCATTCAATGACCTTGATATCATCTTCTGTAGAATCTTATAACATATACAGAGGTGAGGCATAATGAGGTTCCTTGAACAAAATGACCTCCTCCAGCACGGATTCCAGAAGCATCAGTGATGTGAATCCTGACTCGCACTTTCCTCATATGACATCCCGAAAGCCGTGGATAAAGACAATCATGTAGCTGCAGAATTTTTTGACATTCAGACAGCATTCAACTAAGTACCACATCTATGCTTATTACAGGCAGTACGATCGTGTGGGATACACAGCGAAATTTATGACTGGACTGAGGATTTCTTGATAGCGAGAATGCATACTTCGACAGATGTAGAAGCAGTTTCTCATAGAGAAATGTGTCAGGACTCTTGGTGTTTATTTTGTACATTAATGACCTTTCAGCGCAGGCATCTGTGATGAAGTCCCATTGAGATGACAAAAGTCATGCGATATATCCTAATATCATGAGGGATTTCCTATAACCCAGAGTAGTGCAGCAATTCGTTGTGGCATGCACTCAATAAGTCGTTGAAAGTGCCCTACAGAAATATTGAGCCATGCTGCCTCTATAGTCGTCCATAATTGCGAAAGTGTTGCCGGTGCAGGATTTTGTGCACGAACTGACCTTTATGTCCCATAAATGTTCGATGGGATTACAGTCGGGTGATCAGAGGTGCCAAATCATTCGCTCGAATTGATCAGAATGACATGGTGCATTGTCATCGACAAAAATTCAATCATTATTTGCAAACATTAAATCCATTAATGGCTGCAGATGATCTCCAAGTAGCCGAACGTAACTATTCACAGTCAGTGATCGGTTCAGCTGGACCAGAGGAACGAATCCATTCCTTGTAAACACGTCCATACAATTAAGATACCACCACCAGCTTGCACAGTGGCTTGTTGGCAACCTCTGAAGTTACGTGGGGTCTGTGCCACAATCGAACGCTAAAATCAGTTCTTATCAACTCAGATGGAGACTCATCTGACAAGGCCACCGCTTTCCAGTTAATCAGGGTCCAACCGATATGGTCACGAACCCAAGAGAGAGGCGCTGCAGGCAATGTCGTTCTGTTAGCAAAGGAACTGTCGTCGGCTGTCTGCTGCTATACCCTATTAACGCCAAATTCTGCCTTACTGTCCTAACAGAGACGTTCGTCGCACGTCCCACATTGATTTCTACGGTTATTTCACGCAGTGCTACTTGTGCGTTAGCACTGACGACTCTACACAAACGCTGCTGCTCTAGATCGTTAAGTGAAAGCCGTCAGCCACTGTGTTGTCCGTGGTTAGGGGTAATGCCTGAAATTTGGTATTTTCGGCACACTCTTGACTCTGTGGATCTCGGAATACTGAGTTCGTAACAACTTCCGAAATGGAATGTCCCATGTGTCTACCATCAACTTTCAAAGGCTGTTAATTCCCTTCGTGCGGCCATAATCACATCGGAAACCTTTCCACGTGAATCAGCTGAGTGCAAATGACAGCCCCACTAATGCACTGCCCTTTTATACCTGGTGCACGCGATACTACCTCCCTCTGCTACATGTACAAATCAATATCCCATGACTTACTTCACCTCAGCGTGGTTTCCGAGAAAAGCAGCACTAACATTCAGCTAAATCTTGGTGAGCTACCCAAGTGGTGCAAAGAAAGGCAAATTGCTTTAAACGTTCACAGATGTAAAACTGTGCTTGTCATAAGTCGGAAAAATCCATGAGGCACAACTGTAATTGATCAACTAACACGAATATAGTTTGTAGACATACGTGGCCGGCCGTGGTGGCCGAGTGGTTCTAGGCGCTACAGTCTGGAACCGCGCGACCACTACGGTCGCAGGTTCGAATCTTGCCTCGGGCATGGATGTGTGTGATGTCCTTAGGTTAGTTTGGTTTAAGTAGTTCTAAGTTCTAGGGGACTGATGACCTTAGAAGTTAAGTCCCATAGTGCTAAAACCCAATTTTCAGAAATATGGAATGGAAAAATCAGATAGTCTGAGGCGTAGGTAAGAGATGTTAGTGACGTTCAAGAGTAGGATACTAGTAAAATGCACCCAGTGTGAGAAGGAGATGGCTTGCAAAATATTCGTGCGGCTCATTCTAGAATATTGTTCCTTGTGTTCTCCAACAGTTTATTGAACGTAATTTCTTCTACAATGCAATAGCTGGCTGTAGAATAGAGGTAGACATCCGTCGATCTAGCCGGAGATGTGGTTCCTCTCGGTCGGCTGGTACTTCGATCGGCCGTACAGTACAGCGGCTTCGGTGATATCTTCTCGGAGACTCTGCTATAGCGGTTGCCATTAGCAGCGGACGAAGACTGGTCTGCCTTCCACCGGCCGGGCCTATACAGTGAGCTGGAGCCAATAGAAACCCGGCGTAGGAATCCGTGGCCGGATATGTCGTGGCGAACTCTGCAAGGAAAGGCTCCTATTAATCAACTGGAATCTTCGGCGTGTTTACCTGATGTCTTCGCCTGTTTGGCTGTTGGTTTGTTTCCCTCATAGCGTGGCTGTTATGCGGTGCTGCCTGCCATTTAGGGGAACCCGATGGCAGACAGTACATTGTTCTTTCCTTCCTTATCGCATTCTCTCTCCCGTGATTTTATAATTTCCATTTTTTATCAATATCCCTCTCATTTTTCTACTTTTTCGCCTTGTAATACACTCCACAAATGGTGCTGGATTCGTTACTACGCTCAGAAGAATAATTCCAGCATTGCGATTCTCAAACTAGCTTACTGATATGAATAATGGTAATCTTTCAAAAACCCCCAAACAATTAGATGATGTGATGGATATTACTCTACATTACCCTATCGTCGTCTCACCAAACGATATTGGCTCCTTCCATTCCACTTCATCAGTCACTACTACACTTAACATTAATGGGTCTTCCACTGTTTTATCTGTCCTTTTCATTGTCATTGTTATGTTCTTGACCATGAAATTTTTAAATGCACTGAAAATAATTTGACGTGATTATTTTAACAAGGGTACTTATTTAATCATCACATTTAAACAGTACAAAATCAGATTTTTAGCGCTTTATCTTATTACACTACCTTCCTGACAGATCCATCTTACATTCTAATTGGAAATCCAAAGGTTATGCAAAATAACAGGCCATCTTGAGATTGACTAATGTATATCATTCGATGTGTTTCCTTTACGAAATTGTTTCCTTTACCCTCTTCATCTCCATGCCATTCACCACTAAGTGTTTCTCCTCATTTAGAGTCAGTCCCTTGTTTTCTAAAGAGAAATAAAGCATTGACGTAATAAAGAATCATCCCATATTACACAGTAGTTTTGTTTTATGAGATTGCTGGCAGCCAGTCAAATCGAAAACGTTTGACTATCGAAGAGGGAAGTTTTTGCTATCAAATGCGAGATAATCTTAAGACACAATTCACTGGATAGAGAAACGAACATATTCCTGTAAGAAATTCGGAAACACTTGGATAATTCGGGTACATTATAACAATAGTCTGTCCGGGACGGTAAATTTCAAATACGGGAAATTAAGAAGAAAACAGATATACAACTTTCAAACGGAAGTTAAAACTTACAACTGTGGCAAAGTTTCGATGCGATTAATTGTCTGTTTTTGGAACAATGTATACGGACTGCTGCTATAACATGAAATTTCATTGTAAATGTTACAAGTAATTCTCGAAACTAAAGGACTTCCTGTGAGAAGGTTCTCATCAAATAAACTGACAGCTAGAAGCTAAAATGAATCCAAAAGAAAAATTACGAGCTACGGGGAAGAATTTCTCAATAAAAATATTTCCGTCAGACCTCCAGCTGCGTGAGAATTAATTAAAAACCTTTTTGCACTTTTGCATCTGACTGGGAAAAGTTCGTCGACACACAGGATAAAGCAATAAACAACTCTCACTGTTTTGCCTCAGTATCTCGCTCGTCTCATAACGTCAAATTATGAGAAGTGTTCCCTTTTGCCCGTTATACGTAAGTCTAAGGCTTCTATTGATTTAAAAAGAACAGAGAGAAACTTACGCCCTGCCTCCTCGAACAGCTGTAGAGTTCAAATAGAACAAAAGTAGTTAATAAATAACAAGCATGTAGTGACCTCTTCATACCGCCCTATATAATTGACGATTCTCGTCTCTCTTCCTGATTCACTAAACATTTCATTGTTTCGTGTAATATTATTGTTCCACAAATAGCACTTACTGTTACGCTTATTAATTTTGTCCATTAATCTTGATGGATTTCTCTTACAATATTTTTACACTCATATCTTTTTTCCTTTAGGTGGATAGTTAAGATGTTTATCGTAAGTTTGTTGTTCGTACCGGCCACACATTTTAACTATTATTTATAATATTATGTCTGTAATATTTTTTCTCTGTGTTGAAGGATGGCATTACCTTTCTGTTGTAACTTAGCACTTCAAGAGCCTTGTATTTTATTGGACCGCTACTGACAACGTTCCACCTTAAAAGTAGTAGATATGTTATAAAATTTCATTTCTGTTAAGAGAGTTTACAGCCTCTCTAGAAAAATTATATTTTCTTTCAGCAAGAAGGTAATGGTCGCGAAATCCTAGGTTGATCAGCTTATGTCTTTTTCTCAGCTCAGTTGCTTTATTGATTGATTGTTGCTTAACATCGTCCGTTTCTTTACATTTTTACTAACATAACGTCTACTCTCTTCCAGTCATTTACCTAATGTTGTCTTAACTATGTTGATACACTTCATAAACCTATTCTTGTAATTTTTTCTCTTCTATGACGTTTTTCCATTTCCAAGATGCTGCTCCAGGCGAGTGTAAAATACGTGTGCGTAACGGAAAATAATAAACGCTAAAATGAAGATTTGGCCCTGTGTAACTACCCGTGAAGCAGATCTTAGGATCTCTTAATTCTATAAATTACAATCTAAACGTAAATGAATGATGAAGGCAACTAATCCTACTAAATGATAAACGTTGTTCCTGCTTATATATTTACTGTAGATTGAAAAAACCTTTATGTTACTAAGTTTATATTTCCTAAGTAAAATTACTAATCAATTGCCCAACTCTGCCCCTTATTATGACTGCGCGGTCTAATATCAATAACGCGAAATGACTCACATCACCTAGATACCAAACACTAGAAGACACTAGTTTCAAAGATGATCTACGATAGTGTGGAACCTGAGTGGAAATAAATTAACGTGATCACGGCTGTTTAGCTTTTATAGCCCTAATAAGCCGAAGCAATTTGCGATGTCACCGTATGTACTGCGTCCAGTGCGTCGAAGTGATGGTTCTAGTATTCGTCTCCGACGATGGAAGAACTGCAGCCTGGCTGCAGCGGCGGTCATGAGGAGTCAGGAACGGGAAGTAACGTATTAGCTCAGCCTGGACCAAGTACAAAGAATGCGCCGATCTCTGTGATCTTGCTCATGGCGTCAGGGGCTGGCAGGGTGACCAGTGTGCCGGGTGAGTGCGAAGGAGGCAGAAGTTTGTGTGTGTTGCAAGAGAGAAGATTCAAAATTACATCCGAATTCCTATCACTCCAATCATCCCTGGAGGCCCTCCACTTCGGCATACACCCGAGTCCACGGCTGTGGATGCAGCCGCGGCTGTGGTTTCCTCCAGTCCCTGAACGTCGGCGCTGGCGGTGTAAGAATGGACGGGCGCGCTATGTGTGGACGTCTGGCAGGTGAGTGCGTGGGATGTGCGAGTGTTTCGGCGATCTCCAATACTCACCCAAAGCAAGTACTGCTACAGATAGGGTCATGGTTTAAGTGTGACGTGTTTAGCACTTCTCTCAATACATCACAATGGATTCTGAGTTGCAATGGTATTTGACGTTGTCTCTACTCTGTCACGCAGTAGAATCTTCCCCATCCTTCCGAATGTTGTGGACAGAACCAGTTTAGGAAGTCTATGGTACTTCTGAAAAGCAAATCACGACATCAAATTCCCGACTGATCATGTTATTATGTCCAACAGTTCTACTGCATGCACGCATGCATTTGGTACAGGTGGGCATGGCCAGCGTGGGTGGCGGTCTTTCTCTCCCAGACAGTGTGGATGGGGCTACCTTGCAGTCGGCGGACGGCGCGCTTCATAATCGCGAGTTTGCGTCATCGTCAGGATTTTTTTTTCCATCAGGAATGTTTAATGGAAACTTTCTGGTGGAGGATGCAGTTTATGCTCTCAAACTTCGGTACATACAAGACCTCGGATATATTTAGTACAATCATCAACTTGTGACGGAAATTTCATTACTTGATTTGCATAATGTTTGCATGTGATACTCAAACACTGAAAATATATTTTATTATGGAGAAGGATGATCGTAAGATGGAAGTCATTGTTTTAAGCGCTCTATTTGACTCCTGAAATTGTTCGACAATTAATGTGACAGGTCAGTGAAAATTGATTATTTCATTCATTTTTTATATCGAAATTGCGTCAGCTTTCCCTTTGTCTCCAGCATTAGCCAATAGGAATACAGTTTTCTGAGGAGATATGAAAACCACCATCTTTGTGTTTGGAGACGCTGGTTCCCATAGACGAACAGGGAGTGGCCTCTTGGAAGAGACAGAGACAGGAAACGGGTCTGGAGTTTTCCAACCAACAGAATACCGCCACTTGATGCTTTTTCCGGGCCGCTAGATCAAAGGAGGCTGATATCCGGTTCGTGATCAGTGGTATTTAGTAAAGTGATCTGTAATTAGGACATAGGGCTGTTTTGATCTTCGTGGCGGTGCCCTGACGATAGACAACACGCGGGAGACCCCAAATGGCGGCTAGTATACTGCACTTCATTCCATTCCCTGGTGATTACATTTATTATATCGTAGGTAGCAAGCGTGGGGGGTGCAATCATGATGTCTATCCAACTGCAGCAACCTTGTATCCCGCAACTGATTAAATAGATAATATGTATCAAATGGTTCAAATGGCTCTGAGCACTACGGGACTTAACTTCTAAGGTCATCAGTCCCTTAGAACTTAGAACTATTTAAACCTAACTAACCTAAGAACATCACACACACCCATGCCCGAGGCAGGATTCGAACCTGTGACCGTAGCGGTCGAGCGGTACCAGACTGTAGCGCCTGCAACCGCTCGGCCACTCCGGCCGGCGAATATGTATCAATATATTATTGATTTCAATTTGAAGTTCGTGTCGTGTCGTGTCTTGAAAACCAGTAATATATTGATACAATTCTTTATTTAATCAGTGTGAGTCTTTTTGTTACCAATTTTTTCTCAGGTGAGTGGCAGGGAGGGGGCGAGGTGTAGCGGGGTGGGATGTCCTCTGTTGGTGGCACTGTGCAGAAGCTCAGTTGATTCCTGCGTGTCAAGCTGAGTACACACATGAAAATTTTCCAATGTGCAGCAAAGCAATTACGTAATTTGGACATGTAATTGCTGAATGCGAGCTTTTCCCACCAAATAAAAGAGAGATCCAGACCCTGCGAAGTGAGTTTTATAAATAAACAGTATATCCTATGCTATATAATTGCATTTCCTGACGTGAGATCCATTCTCTCCAGCACAGACGGCAGCTTAGAGCCAATGGCGGAATCCATTCTCAGTCACACATTTGCTTATTTGCCTTGGAAGGAGTTCTTACGTGCTTTGGCATTCTACAGGGGTTTACCAGGTAAATATTGCTTTCTTTGCAGGTCAGTCCGACCGTGACCAACGGCGTATGCAGGCCTTACAGTGGGACGCTACAGGAGGAGAAAGAGAGAGAGAGAGAGAGAGAGAGACAGCACGAGTTTTGACAGGAATTTCTCGAGTGCTTTTGTTCAGGGATTAGCTGCTCGCAGCCGCTGACGAACGCTTCGCTTTGTGAGACCTCGAGCGACATGTGTGTGCAGTGTGAACCGGCACTGAGTGCGGATGGCGGACAGTGCATGCTTCGTGATCAAAAGATTTTTAACAGTGTAATTATGTGTGACGGGTGCTTCATAATGGTATTCCTTGCGATCAGAATGAAAACACATAACATTTGTTTAAATATTTAATGTATCACCTTCTACCCTGTAAATAGTTTAAATAAAAAATATTTCACACATTATATAAATTGTTTAAAGAATATTCCACACACTGCAATCAATTTCCCACCAAATTCTTTAAATAAGAAAAATAAACTATATTGTCTAAATTGTTTAAATAATATTCCATACACTGCAATCGGTTTCCCTCCAAATGGCCCATGAACTGAGTCTTTCTCCAGCTTCTGGAGAGGGGGACGAGAAAGGGAGGCCTGGGGGATTTCCCAGAGAGGGAGGGGTTAAATAATTGGTCAGTATAATGAACTGGTCAGTCAAGCCTCCAACTGCACCTGTATCAGCAAGGGGGAGGAGGGAGGGTTGGAGGTTTCCTGACAGGTTGGGAGAAGGAGGGGTAGGGGAGGGATAGGGGTGATGTGAAAACAACTTAATCGAACAATAGATTAAGGACCTGAGAATCAAATGGAATGATCATCCCCAGGGAATCATAATCCTCTTAGCAGAACAACAGTATAAGGACTTCTCAGTCAAAAGAGAACAGTAGATTTGCCCCTGAGTGTATGCTTGACCCTGATGTTGGCAACCTGCACTAACAAATTGCCCTGATTGTCTCTTTGTCCCCCTATGCCTAGCAACTGCTGAGTATTGTAGAGATGTCATGACATCGCTAATCTGACGTCCTTCACTATTGGGTCGGGGGAGAGCACTACCGCTGGCCATTGGTTCATTATCACTAACACCATCAATAAAACTATGGATAGGGACGCTCATGACTGTGTCCACTCAGTGGAGGCACCTTTTGAACTGAGGGGTATGCACCGGTGCCCTGAGCAGAAGGAGGAGGCAGCAGTGAAGTCCTGTGGGAGCACATAGGCTGTGGAGATGGGACTCGTTGATGCTGCTGCATGCTGGAGCCTTCACCACCGCCAGCCCTGGGGACGGGAGATCGTTGCTCTGACTGAACAACCCGTGTACGCCACAGAGTATGTGATGGCGTGGGACAGGGTACTCCAGAGGCCACACGTGTCACTCACGCAGCCATGAGCGGTGCTTTGCACGGCAGTGCACGCCGCTTGGGTGCAAGTTTGATGCCTTTCCACAGAACCATTGCTCTAGGTGCACATGCCACAGGGAGATGTTGTTGTGGCGGTGTTGGTGGCACCTCTATAAAATACAAAGAATAGCAAAAAATGAAGTACAATGTTCAAGATTTTTTAACATACACTGTAAACAAATAACAACAATTAAATATACCAGCATTCCGGAATAATAATAATTATTATTATAATTATGTATAGACAGTTGCATTGTAATCACCTTTTACACTCTGGGTCTCAGGATTCAGCACCTTCACTCGATCTTTCTGCTAGATCTGCTACCAAATGAAGTATTTCTTCCTTCTCGTCCAGAAGTGGGAGATGGCATTGCCTTTCAGCACCCACTCCGATATTTCACCCTCCCCAGAATTGCTGTTGTGAAGCCATCGTTCCATCTCACAGTAGTCGTCTACAACAAGGTATAGATTATAAGAAAAAAAGAAATAATCGGTACTGAATTTGCCTACAACGATATATTGATTATACATAACTACAAAAAGACAAAAGTTCATACCACATGGAAGTTCTGACTCCTGGTCATCATCCCGATGCATACCTCTGCTAGATACTCCTCCTACTATTGCTATATAGCAACATCTACAACAATGAAGAATATATGTCTCACACAAATGTACATGATGAATAAAAGTCTAACAGCAATATACACTGACGCGCCAAAGAAACTGGTATTGCCATGTGTATTCAAATACAGTGTCATGTAAACAAGCGGAATACGCCACTGCAGTCGGCAATGCCTACATAAGATAACAAGTGTCTGGAGCAGTTGTTATATTGGTTACTGCTGCTAGAACAGCAGGATAACAAGATTTAAGTGAGTTTGAACGTGGTGTTATGGTTGGCGTACGAGTTATGGGACACAGCATCTCTGAGGTAGCGATGAAGGGGTGGACTTTCCCATATGAGCATTTCACGCGTGTACCGTGAATATCAGGAAGCCGGTAAAACATCAAATCTCCGACTTTTCTGCGGCCGGAAAAAGGTCCTGCAAGAACGGGAGCAACGACGACTGAAGAGAATCGTTCAACGTGACAGAAGTCCAACCTTTTCGCAAATTGCTGCAGATTTCAATGCTAGGCCGTCAGCAGGCGCCAGAGTGCGAACCATTTAACGAAAAATCATCGGTATGGATTTTTGGAACCGAAGGCCCACTTGTGGACCCTTGATGACTGCACAACACAAAGCTTTACGCCTCGCCTGGGCCCATTAACACCGACAACGGACTGTTGATGACTGGAAACAAGTTGCCTGATCGGACGAGTCTCGTTTCAAATTGTATTGAGTGGATGGATTTGTATGGGTGTGGAGACAACATCATGAATCCATGGGCTCTACGTGTTAGCAGGGGACTCTTCGAGCTGGTTGAAGCTCTGTAATGGTGTGGGGAGTGTGCAGTTGGAGTGATATGGACCCCTGATTCGTCTAGATATGACTCTGACAGGTGACATGTATGCAAGCATCCTGTCTTATCATCTGCATCCATTCATGTCCATTGTGCATACCGACAGACTTGGACAATTTCAGCAGGACAATGCGACACCCCACACGTCCAGAATTGCTACAGAGCTGGCTACCAAACTCCCCAGACATGAACATTATTGAGCATATCTGGAATGCCTTGCACCGTGCTGTTTAGAAGATATCTCCGTCCCTTCGCCCTATCACGGATTTAAGGACAGCGTTGGAGGATTCATGCTGTCAGTTCCCTCGAGCACTACCTCAGACAGTCGAGTCCATGCCATGCCGGGCTGCGGCACTTTTGAGTACTCACAGGGACCCTACATGATATTAGGCTAGTGTACCAGTTTCTTTGGCCCTTCAGTGCATTACTAATGTACATATGTTCTTGCTGCATAACAAAAAATACAATAATAAGAGTCTACCTGCGTCCTGCTCATTGTTTCTTCTTTCCGTTTGTCATGTTCACTCCGATTTACTTTTATGTTTTCCCAATCCTCATTTTTGGTGCATGCTTTGGACTGCAGGTGGATGAGTCAAAAACCTATTTCTATTTTTTTTTTGTCGTTTTACTTTTATTCGTTCTACTTCCCTTTTCTTGAAACGAAAACACTTACTGAAACCACCTACTCTTTCTTTAGCGTGTGATAATTTTCAAAACAAGGCACCACACATAGAGCAACAGCATACATTTTACATGTTATGCGTGTCAGTTTCACTGTTAATTAGCAACACATACTGCACAGCGTCTCTACTTTTTCTGGGTTGCTCCGAGGAATCCTGGATAGTGTCCACCTTTATTTTGCAACTGAAGTGTAGCGCCTTGCTGCGGTGTCCATGGGATCTCAGCATCACATATTTGCCTATGGAACTTTGCAACCATTGGCGGATTAGTTTAAAGTGGAATTTCGCAAGTGGCGTGTCCTGCTTTTTTTTATTTCAAAAACTGTTTTTGCATTCAGCCCACACAAATCAGTCAAATCGAAGAATAACACTTCATTTTCTTTCGAATGCACTGCACAGAACTAGTCCATTTATTTACAATTGAGAGCATACAGCGTTCTTTGTTGTCTATCCCTTTTATAGCCAACTGTTTTCCATAGAACTTGAATTGTCTTTCCCCGTTATTCAGTTTTTCATGCAACGACAGAAAATGTTTCCTGTTTTTGCGTACTGTTCCAGTGACTTTGGTACATTTCTCATCTAGCCACAGGAATAATTTTGGGATCAAATACCAATTTTCTAAATAAATGGCATGACCTTTGTTGAGGTATGGCAATTACAGACGCACAACATCGCCTGATGTTCTCCAGTCAGCATTTCCTGAATCTACTTTTGGGGCGGCACTAATGTAGATGAGATAATCTAGAATATACTTACTTAGTACATCCCAAAGAACGGAAATTTTAAAACCAAAACGCCTTCGTTTCATTTCTATACACTGCTTAAATCGCAGGCTTTCTTTGAAAAGCAGCAGACTTTCATCTGTTACTGAATCTTCAAAGGGGACTATGGCCACATGGAATCTTTTCCTTGTGCGGTCTATAATGAGCCATATTTTCACAGGAATATCTTCAGATACAGCCAAATTGTCGCTAAAGTGAAATAAACACATAATGAATTTGTATTAGTACCTGGACATTAGGTGTGAAAATATAATCTGTTGACCAATATTCATTCATGTCTAACATTTCAATTGTTGGCACAAGCAGAGAACATGAAAAGAAGGAATAAAATTTTACAGCCATTATGTGCTTCGATCATGCTAGCTGCTGGGTACAGTCGTCGTTTTTTGTAATAAAAGTGTAATAATTATTTATCCCTTTACAGTCCGCCTGCTTAGCTGGGTGGTAACGTGCTCGCCTCCTACGCAAGCGGGCCCGGGTTCGATTCCCGGCCGGGTTGGAGATTTTCTCCGCTCGGGGACTGGGCGCTGTGTTGTCCTCATTATCATTTCATCCTCATCCACCCAATGTGGCGTCGACTGAAGTAAGACTTGCACTTGGCGGCCAAACTTCCCCTCATGGGGCCTCCCAGCCAACGATGTCATACGCTCATTTCATTTTTTTATCGCTTTACAAATGGTAGATACAAATTCGAACGATGTAAAGTGAAAAAAGTAAATTACTTGCTGAATCATCGAAGTCCATTTTTACACTACTAAATGTGTGCACAAAATGATGGTCATCCAACCAATCATACATTCTTTTTCGCGATGAATTTGTGCTTACTACTTCGTCTTCCTTTCCATCTTAACAAGAAGAATCTTCTGAACAAGTCCCTCATGGTGCTGAAGAATCAACAGTACATACAGACACCTAGAGATCCATAGTATCATTACCATCTTCATCATTACTATTCATGAGGATTTCCATGTTCCGACATTGCAAAGGCAAAGTAGGCAAACGTTGTCGTCCCATCCAACACGGAAACAGGACTGGCCCGGTGCGCGACTTGTAAGTGGAAAAAGGCCGAGGAACAGGTAAAAGCAGCTGCTCTTTCCGACATTACCAAGAAGAGCAGATAATGACAGTGTTGGCTGGAATGCTGAAATGTAGACAACAGTGAGTCGCCATTCTATTGTGCTTGTATGTCTGCTTCCACACTCAGCTATATAGGAATGCCCTTAGCCTCAGGTGTACCTACTTGCCTGGAATAAATGAATGCCCATAGCCATTTGGACTCACTACTAGCCAGGTGTACATGTACGCCCTTAGCCGTCTGTGAGCTCTACCTGCCAGGCATACATGCATAGCTGTAGCAGTGAAAGGGTTCATGATGTTATAGGGGGGGTGAGAGGTGAAATCTGACAGCAACACAGGATGTACTCGATTTGGCACAGCTATACTACTTTAGCTCCCTTTCAGACTCTGACAGATGCTGATAACGCTGTCTGAAACGAATGTGTGGTAGCTCGCTGTCCTTCACTTTGATCACTCAGCATCTAACACAGTTAGCGCCCCTTATATACGCTACCAGGAGGAGTAATAACACTGAACTAGGAAAAAACCAGTGCACTGTGGAAGCCATTCATGTACATATCTGCTGATGGTGTGTACACGTACGAAGTTGCATTAGCATCCGACCATGTCTGTGGACGCTTCACCTTTTTTGTTACAGTGCATCGTAGTTGTTTGCTACCAATTAATTCTGTAAAATCTCTTAATAGAAAATTTCCTTTTTTATATTGTGGTTTCCGTAGTTCCTACTAAATATCGTGGACGAGTAATTTCACAGCTCTTTCACTGATATATGCAAATATAATCAAGTCACGACTATATATTTACTATTTCTTGTGACGTGTTGTTGAGAGCTCCATTTTCACCTGTTTTCCCTTCCTCAGTTGCGTCGTCTCCTTCTGTTCTGTTTCAGTATCAAAATTATTTAGTTGCTTTCTCACATTTTATGCATGAATAAATTGCCACACATGGACTTGCTCTTTCGCGTTGTTTAACTCCATTGAAAATCATGCAATAAGCTATATTTTCTTTCCAGAAAATTCGTACTGGTGTGTGACATGCTGCCTATGTCAGTATTGGAATATCGTGACACGTTCGTTAATTCTTCTTCTTTACTGACTAAATCCTGTGGAGAAGTGATCTATTTCCATGTTTCCTTCGTCACAGCTACTACTGCACGTGAATGGGAAATTCACAGCAGGAATGAATGAGGACTGCACCTGCATCTTCCTCTTTACCATATATCAAATGGAAGAGAAAGTAATGCAAGATCACTTGTTACCAGATCATGTTCTCGAATCACATAGTGCTCTATTGTGGGAAATAAAAAATTAGGGGAGATTAAGAGCGACTACAGGGTGCTTCTAAATTAGTTTTAAAGAGTAACCTTTAATTGTGACAACGGCAAATTATTACAGAAATGATACAGCACTGGGTGCAGTAAATCTTGAAGTTTTATTTACAGATGTTCGATGTGGGTTCTTCTTGTAATACGTCAAATGTCCGATCTATAATCAGTTTCCTGCCAAATCCTGTGAAACATGTCTTGATGCTTGTGTTATTCGTTGTCACAGCTCGTCGACGTTTCCCAAAAGCGAAGGAACAAGTACTCTGTCTTCCATGTGACCCTATACCCAGAAGCCTAGCCGGCCGGTGTGGCCGTGCTGTTCCAGGCGCTTCAGTCTGGAACCGCGTGACCGCTACGGTCGCAGGTTCGAATCCTGCCTTCGGCATGGATGTGTGTGATGTCCTTAGGTTAGTTAGGTTTGAGTAGTTCTAAGTTCTAGGGGACTGATGACCACAGATGTTAAGTCCCATAGTGCTCAGGGCCATTTGAACCATTTGAACCAGAAGTCTATTTGGGTAAATCAGGTGATCGTGGTGGCCAGGATATTGTTCCACCACGTCCAATCCAAGTCGGCACATTCCTACGGATATACGCGACAACTTCACGATGATAATGTGTGGCTCCCCATCTTGCTGGAAAATAAGTTCTGTGTCCATTCCAGTAGTAATTGAGGCATGAGATAACGTTCAAATATGCACAGGCACGATAGGCCAGTTAATGTTGTTTCGGCAAAAAAGAAAGGACTGTAAATCTTGTTACTGCTTACAGTGCAATAAACGTTCACCTTAGGCGAATCACATACTTGTCAGATTACGTTGAGTTGTTTCTGCTCACCTCGTACCCGAACATTATGCCGATTCACTTTACGACTTTTCCGCAGGTATGGAAGGTGGCTTTGTGAGTGAAAACAATGTTATTGATGAAATTGTTGTCAGTCTGCATTTGTTAAACACTTCAACACGAAACTCAGCTAGTAATTCTTTGTAAATTTCCCTAAATGTTTGCAACAGTTGCAGTTTTTGGGGTTTGGATGACAGGTGTTTCTTTCCATAATGTCTTCAACATTGTAATAGTAGGTATAATTCATTTCTATGCTGGCACGTGTCGTTGATTTACTAGGACTACGAATGTAAGACTGTCGAACTTGTTCAGTTGCTGCGTCAGAGACGGATGGCCCACCTGACGGGGCGTCCTATGTGGTACCCAGAATTTCGGTGAAACGATTGTACCAATTAATAACATTTTGTCTTTGAGGTGGTGGCTTCCGACATTTAGTCCTAAATTTTCTCTGAACTGTAGCAGCGGGTTTGGATTCATGGAACCATAAACAACATTGTGCAAGCTCTGCACCGTTTTATGTCTCCATGATGACTGTTGGAATAACTCATGCCACCTACCGGGAACGTCGGGACATAACAGTGTTAGGCGAGAATAAAACTTGAAGGTACACCGCATTCAATGCTATATCATGCTTTTATGTAAGTGATTTGTCCTATTCACAATTAAAGGTTGCCCTCGTAATACTAATTTATAAACACCCTGTATTCACGTTTCAGTAAAATATACAGGTATAGACTTCGTCAGTCTCCTTCTCGGTGAAAAATATAACACCCTATAAAAGAAAATCAAATCTATGAATTTTTGTTCGACAGTCTGGAGAAAATTACAGCTATTGTATGAGTTTGCACGTATTTTTTTTATCGAAGCTCCTGGAATTTTTGCACTTATTTTGAGTGTCAAGGGATAAACGCCTCCCCGGTGTACTGGCAAAGCGGAGTCCGGGGCGGCAGCTCGTTCAGTTCCGCCTGAAAAGCAGGCCCGGAGAAGCCCACACCGTGCATTGTGTCGCCGGCGGCTGCCTGCCTTCTGTTGCTCCCCGCTTTCACCAGTCTCCACCCTCACAGTTTGTTTGTATCCTGCGATCATGTCTGCATTCACCAGAGCCAGAGAGCATCGATCTCTGCGAAGCGAGCACGAATTTCCTTGTCAGCAAAACAAGCCGCCGCCGGCTCTTTGTGCAGAGGCGTTCACCCATCACACAACAGGTCCTGGCGGCACAAGTGGCTCAGCATACCTACTGTTAAGACTCCCTCTCGTATTTCTAGGGCGTTAATCGGATACAATGTTTTCCAAGCCAGTCGTCTAATAATTTAATACTGGATTCCAAAAGAGTCTGTTGTCCATATTCTGTGAAGGATCAACGCAGTAAGTCATGACATAGTATTGTAATACAATGAGGTGACGAAGCCCATGAGATATCTCCTAACACCGTGTCGGACCTCCTTTTGTCCGGTGTAATGCAGTAACTCGACGTGACATGTACTCGACAAGCCGTTGCAAGTCTTCTGCAGAAATATTGAGCCGTCCGTTATTGCGAAATTGTTGCCGGTGTAGTATGTTGCGCACGAACTGATATCTCGAGTAGCCCCCATAAATGTTCAATTGGATTCATGTCCTGCGGTCTGGAGGCCAAAAAATTCTCTCGAACTGAATTGTAGAGAATGTTCTACAAACCAGTCGTTAACAACTGTAGCCAGGCGACTTGACTTCGCTGTTTGGGAACTTAAGGTTCATCAATATGGTCTCTAAGTACCCGAAAATAACCATTCCTAGTCAATGATCGGTTCAGTTTGACTGGAGGACCAAGTCTGTTCCATGTAAACTCAGTCCACACTGTTATGGAGCCATCACCAGCTTGCATAGTGCCTTGTTGATAACTTGGGTCCATTGATTTATGGGGGTCTGTGCCTCACAAGAACCCTACCATCAGCTCTTGCAAACTGAAACCGGGACTCATCTGACCATGCCACTGTTTTACAGTCATCTAGGGTCCGAGCGATATGGCCACCTGTCCAGTAGAGGCCCGGCAAGCGATATCGTGCTGTTAGTAAAGTCAGTAGTGTCGTTCCCCGGCTGCCAAGACCCTTTAAAGCCAAACTTCGCCGCAAGTCCTAATGGATGCGTTCCACATTGATTTCTGCGGTTATTTCACGCAGTGTTGCGCAGACAACTCTAAGCGAAAGCCGCTGCTCTCGGTCGTTAAGTTAAGGCCGCGGCCACTGCGTTGCCGTGATGACAGGTAATGCCTCAAATTTGGTATTTTCGACAAACTCTGGACACTGTGGATCTCGGAATATTGACTTCCCCAACGACTTCCAAAGTGGAATGTTCCATGCTTCTGGCTTCAACTACCATTCCGCGTTCAAAGTCTGTTCATTCCGGTCGTGCTTTCACATGAATTACCTGAATACAAATCACAGCTCCGCCAACGCTCTGCCCTTTTACACATTGTGTTCTCGATACTACCGCCATCTATATATCTGCGTATCGCTATCCCATACTTTTGTCACCTCACTGTATATCTCAGTAAAAGTCGCAGACAGAACCACAGAAGTTGGCTGCAGTGCAGTGTCTCCAGAAAGAGCGGTGACGAGACTCAGACAACAGTGTGACGAGATAAGTAGGCACGGATTCTCCGAGAAGGACTACAGCCCTAGATGATGGTGTGATTGCTCAGCTGGTCTGACGAACAGACAGATGACAATAGCTGAAAACAAGGCAGACAATACACACAGTATCACCATGGACTGTTGGGAACACATTACTGGAAGCTGGGTTGAGATCTAGAGTAGTCTTATGTCGTTTACAGTTTATACCATACCCCAGACAACAGATAATTGCGTGGTGTAGAACCAGAGTTGACTGAGAGATTCCTTTCCATGCTGTGGTGCTCAGCAATTAGTCTCACTTCTGTTTGTAGCGATATGATAGACATCAGTGTATCCCTAGATGAACTCACAGAATATCACAGTATCAGCTATTCTTGAGACGGATACCTCTCTTATATTTATGTAGTTGAATCGTGAATTTACTTTCAAAACTTTTTCTTAAGAATTTACTTCATTTATTAGCGATTCATCAAGAACATTAACACATTTAATCACACTATGTGAGCGTGCAAGTAGTTGCCAGTGGGTAACTGATGAAAAAAAATTAAATTTCTTTCAACAAATGGAAATTTTATTCCTAAAAGCCCTTTTTTTAAAAACAGATTTAAAATGAT
Source organism: Schistocerca piceifrons (assembly GCF_021461385.2). Taxonomy (NCBI): domain Eukaryota; kingdom Metazoa; phylum Arthropoda; class Insecta; order Orthoptera; family Acrididae; genus Schistocerca; species Schistocerca piceifrons. Next base: position 664,680,979 of record NC_060138.1, read on the forward strand.
AATCAGAAAGCACCCTTTAAATATCAAGTTACAATTTATTCAGAGGCAGAAAGAACAGACTTTGACAGTATGAGCTTTCGGGCTAAGAATTTTGCTGCTCCCTTTTGGCACGGCCATAGTCACGACCGCTCACAACATTCTCTGAAAGACTACACTGGTGCAAATCTGCAACACACCAGATTACTTTAAACTAAAAATTTTAACAACTCACACAAGCACATAAACTATGCACCCCGTACGAGGGATGGAATGGTACAAAACATTAACATTAAAAAAAAATAACTTGCCACCGAAGGTGCAACTTGATTCTAAAAAAAAAACTCTTGCGGTGGAAGGGTGGCAACTTCATATATTAAAATGTCCATTTAAATAAAACCCATGATATGCAGTCTTACATAAAATATACAAACATGCCATACATTACACATATACCGCCTCTCAAGATGATAGTCAAGATAAAAACATATTTCAGGAATTCGGCCGTTACACTTCAACCAATAAATTCGTTAAATCGTTAACACCGAATCCGACTGATTCACCGTTTGTCCTATCCTCAGGTTCACCTCTAACCTTCATTGCTTACATATTCCGCCCTCACAATCATATTCCGCACATCAAGACGCTTCATTCGAACCCAAACTCGATAAGATAAAGTCAATGTTGTATGAATTCATGTAAACGATACGCAAATAACAAATGCGCACCGGGGATGAGATACTCAAGGCTGGCGGACACACACACATTCAAGACACAACAGTCACAAGAGCTTTTAGTTCGAAAGAGGTGGACTGCACGCCGAGAGGTCAGTCCCTTCAGAGGACGATTGAGCCTATATACGTCGGATGGCGACCGCCCGTGGAGCGGGCAGCATTTGCCCAAGTGATAGGGGAGAACGACCCCCTGTTTGGCTTAAAAGCAAATTCCGCTACATTGTGTGTGTGTGGGAGCGCCCAGATTACGCATTCTTTACAAAAATAGCACGCAGTTATAGAGGTTTTCACAGGGAGACAGCAAACGCCAAACGCCGATGCTACAGATTTCCGGTTTGGTCGCCTTAAAAGAAACGTTATTCTCCCGGTTTAGAAGAGCAATGCTGATTGGCAGACGATATTCCTGATGTCTTGAGCTGAAGGAGTAATGGAAGAGACTGAAAGATATACCCCTTCATGTCTGGCGTGGAGAGGGGCCATTCTGTTGTCAGTCTTTGAGCGAGAACATGTAACGACAACGTGTGCACTCGTACATGTACTCAAAGAGCGAGGAACAAGTCTCTCCTCAGTACTTCATTGGGAGAGCACTTCTGTCGATAGCGAATTGGAGCGCGACTCTATATTGAGTGCTTGCGATTAAGCGTTGTTCATTATGTTGGTCGCCACATTTATTGTGCGGTGTGAACGGACAGAGTTATAATTAAACGCCTGCAAGGGAATTTTTGAGTGGCATCGCGGTGGACTGGTTATCTGACCGGTGTACCACGCCAATAGTTGGACTAGGGGCGAATAGGAGTCCTTGACTTCATCAAGGTGTAGGGAGAGTTTGATTGGCAAAGGTCAATCCAGATAGAATGAGAGTTATCTTACTTGTCAGCAGCGAGCGGCGCAGACAGCAGTCATCGCAGCTTACGGTATTGTGCGCTACAGCTCTTGCGACCCCGATATTTCCTCCACAACAGTACAATTCACTGCATTCCACACACAACAGCCTCGACCGTACCTAGCAACATTCTAACGAATAATTGTTCAAGTTCAGTAGGCGTGGCTCTCAGCCATTCTGCCAAGTCAATAACAATCTTAAACTTTGTATAGAAATTTCATTAGCGAATCCTATCCTTAAGAGGTAACTTCACATCCCGAAAAGAACCTGGAAATAACTTGTTCAGTTCATAACTAAAAGTGCCATTGTGGTTTCTCAGAATTTTTGCAAAATAAATAATAATTTTCTTTAGTTTCATGTTTTTCTTACATTAACTAGCACTACTCCAGTACCCAAGTATCCCACTAGTTACTTAAGAAATTTTGTGAATTTTTGTGTCACTTCCTTACAGCGGACGACTCCAGAAGATATTTATTGCTGAAAGATTTTCAGGCTTTTCTCTTTAGAACGTTAGGAGCATCTGTCTGACTTCTGCAGTAGTGTGGGGGTGGAAATTGCTTCTAGCAGGACCCACAGCGTAAAGGGTACATCTCAGATTAATCCGTTGCGCAGAATGACAGAATAGCTCCCACACGCTCACAGAAAATGGCGACCCTGCCACGATAGGTAAAACAGGTAACCTACCAAGATAGGAAAGTGTCAAGATAGTTAGGTATGGCAGGCCGCAGCAGTAGTACTCTGAAGAACTTTCAAATGGTTCAAATGGCTCTGAGCACTATGGGACTTAACATCTATGGTCATCAGTCCCCTAGAACTTGCTGTTGTTGTTGTGGTCTTCAGTCCTGAGACTGGTTTGATGCAGCTCTCCATGCAACTCTATCCTGTGCAAGCTTTTTCATCTCCCAGTACCTACTGCAACCTACATCCTTCTGAATCTGCTTACTGTATTCATCTCTTGGTCTCCCTCTACGATTTTTACCCTCCACGCTGCCCTCCAATACTAAATTGGTGATCCCTTGATGCCTTAGAACATGTCCTACCAACCGATCCCTTCTTCTGGTCAAGTTGTGCCACAAACTTCTCTTGTCCCCAATCCTATTCAATACTTCCTCATTAGTTACGTGATCTACCCATCTAATCTTCAGCATTCTTCTGTAGTACCACATTTAGCAAGCCTCTATTCTCTTCTTGTCCAAACTATTTATCGTCCATGTTTCACTTCCATACATGGCTACACTCCATACAAATACTTTCAGAAATGACTTCCTGACACTTAAATCTATACTCGATGTTAACAAATTTCTCTTCTTCAGAAATGCTTTCCTTGCCATTGCCAGTCTACATTTTATATCCTCTCTACTTCGACCATCATCAGTTATCTTGCTCCCCAAATAGCAAAACTCCTTTACTACTTTAAGTGTCTCATTTCCTAATCTAATTCCCTCAGCATCACCCGACTTAATTAGACTACATTCCATTATCCTTGTTTTGCTTTTGTTGGTGTTCATCTTATACCCTCCTTTCAAGACACTGTCCATTCCATTCAACTGCTCTTCCAAGTCCTTTGCTGTCTCTGACAGAATTACAATGTCATCGGCGAACCTCAATGTTTTTATTTCTTCTCCATGAATTTTAATACCTACTCCGAATTTTTCTTTTGTTTCCTTTACTGCTTGCTCAATATACAGATTGAACAACTTCGGGGAGAGGCTACAACCCTGTCTTACTCCCTTCCCAACCACTGCTTCCCTTTCATGCCCCTCGACTCTTATAACTGCCATCTGGTTTCTGTACAAATTGTAAATAGCCTTTCTCTCCCTGTATTTTACCCCTGCCACCTTTAGAATTTGAAAGAGAGTATACCAGTCAACATTGTCAAAAGCTTTCTCTAAGTCTACAAATGCTAGAAACGTAGGTTTGCCTTTCCTTAATCTTTCTTCCAAGATAAGTCGTAAGGTCAGTATTGCCTCACGTGTTCCAGTGTTTCTACGGAATCCAAACTGATCTTCCCCGAGGTCGGCTTCTACTAGTTTTTTCCATTCGTCTGTAAAGAATTCGTGTTAGTATTTTACAGCTGTGACTTATTAAACTGATAGTTCGGTAATTTTCACATCTGTCAACACTTGCTTTCTTTGGGATTGGAATTATTATATTCTTCTTGAAGTCTGAGGGTATAGAACTACTTAAACTTAACTAACCTAAGGACATCACACAACACACAGTCATCACGAGGTAGAGAAAATCCCTGACCCCGCCGGGAATCGAAATCGGGAACCCGGGCGCGGGAAGCGAGAACGCCACCGCACGACCACGAGCTGCGGACGAAGAACTTTCTTTTATGTATTAAATAGCTATTTGTAAAGATTGGGATCAGAATAGATACAGGTGGTGAAGAAAGCAGAATTGTAGGGAAAAGGGCGAGTGTTATTGTGTTGTAAAATTTTGCATTTTTTTACGATTTTTGTTTAGCTGTTAGGGCATAGGATTTTCAGGTGATAGGCACAGACGCAGAGTGACTGTTAGATGCAGCGTGACGCAGCATCATGTAAGTTAGAATTAAGAAATAACATTTTTCTCCCTTTGCAAGCGCACAGGTGGAGACTGGAGACTGTAGCAGAGCAGACAGAAAATTAGCCGAGAAGTCACGACGTTGTTGTTGTTGTTGGTTCAACCAACTGGTAAGTGGTCGTACAGATTTGTAGATAGAGTTGTGGTGTGTTGAAAGAATTTCCATGTTAACGAGAGCACAATCCAAAAGGTTACGTGAGAGACAGCAAGTAGACGAGATGGGGGAGAATCAACCAGATAGACAGCAAGTAAACGAGCTTATTGAGAATAGGACAGAAGGTGAACCTGAGAATAGGACAGACGGTGAATCAGAGAATAGGACAGTCGGGGAGCTGCAGGATCAGCAGGCTCAGCTAGACCGGGATAGAAAAAAATGTGTGTAAAATCTTACGGGACCTAATTGCTAAGGTCATCAGTCACTAAGCTTACACACTACTTAATCTAAATTATACTAAGGACAAACACACACACCCATGCCCGAGGGAGGACTCGAATCTCCGCCGGGACCAGCCGCACAGAGACTGGGATAGAATTGAGACAGATCAGACAGATGGGAATCGAAGGGACGAGAACATAGAATTTCCAGAATATGAAATTCCAGGTAGGGCACATTCTGAGCCAGAAATAGACAGCCCACGTAGGAAATGGTAAAGATTAGAAGCGAAACGAGAACAGGAAACGCGTTTGTTTGCCGCATATTCAGGGACAGAATACGCGTCAATACAGTCAATGAACCGGCAGTTAGCTAACGTTCAAAGAGAAGGAGACAGTGAGGAAGAGGGGGAACATTTAGAATACGTCGAACCTATCGTACACATTCTGCGTACTGACGCAACTGTACCTGCAAACACAAGACATACACAACAGAGAAGGAAGAATTCGGAGTTGTTTGCACCACGTAATGGTGCTCCCTGCCGCCGTTGGATAAGCAGCTGAGCAGCAAGTCGTATACTCCTAGCTCACTCGTTTGTTACATAGTTTAATTCTTAAGTTCTTTGCGTGTTTTTGGTACTTGCATTGTTTAATTCATAAATTTCGGGTGTATTATAGTATTTGAGAGTTGTAGCATCGCGTTTTAGTACCTGAATAGTGTAAATTCGCGTAGTCGTTTGTCTACTGTTTTTGTTTTGAACGGCCAGTGTCGGTTGGTAACAGTCAGTGTGCTCCCTGCCGCCGTTGGATAAGCAGCTGAGCAGCAAGTCGTATACTCCTAGCTCACTCGTTTGTTACATAGTTTAATTCTTAATTTCTTTGCGTGTTTTTGGTACTTGCATTGTTTAATTCATAAATTTCGGGCGTATTATAGTATTCGAGAGTGTAGCATCGCGTTTTAGTACCTGAATAGTGTAATTTCGCTTAGTCTCCTTCCGCCGCCGAGCAGTGTCAGCAGTGCGCAAGTAGCAGCATTATTGCATTTACTAGGCAATCTTGTATTTTAATAACCGTTTAAATTTTGTCGATTTGTTTGCGCTCTCTGTAGATTAGTTCAGACGTTCTTTGCAAAACAGTTTTTAGCATGGATAGGGACTGCAACTGCTGTGTTCGGATGCAGGCTGAGTTGGCATCCCTTCGCTCCCAGCTTCAGGCAGTGTTGGCTTCGGTCACACAGCTTGAGGCTGTTGCCAATGGGCATCACTGTGGGGGTCCGGATGGGGGTTTGTCGGGGACGGCCAGCTCGTCCCACGCATCCCCTGATCGGACTACGACTGTGGTTGCCCGGGATACTGCCCGCATTGAGGCTGATCCCTCACCTGTGGTAGAGTGGGAGGTCGTTTCAAGGTGTGGCAGGGGGCGAAAGACATTCCGGAGGGCTGAACGGAAAGCCTCTCCAGTTTGTCTGACGAACCGGTTTCAGGCTCTGTCTCAGGCTGATACTGATCTTCGGCCTGACACGGCTGCTTGTCCTGTTCCAGAGGTTGCCCCTCAGTCTGCAAGATCCGGGCAGTTGCAGAGGGTGGGCTTACTGCTAGTTGGGAGCTCCAACGTCAGGCGCGTAATGGGGCCCCTTAGGGAAATGGCCGCAAGAGAGGGGAAGAAAACCAATGTGCACTCCGTGTGCATACCGGGGGGAGTCATTCCAGATGTGGAAAGGGTCCTTCCGGATGCCATGAAGGGTACAGGGTGCACCCATCTGCAGGTGGTCGCTCATGTCGGCACCAATGATGTGTGTCGCTATGGATCGGAGGAAATCCTCTCTGGCTTCCGGCGGCTATCTGATTTGGTGAAGACTGCCAGTCTCGCTAGCGGGATGAAAGCAGAGCTCACCATCTGCAGCATCGTCGACAGGACTGACTGCGGACCTTTGGTACAGAGCCGAGTTGAGGGTCTGAATCAGAGGCTGAGATGGTTCTGCGACCGTGTGGGCTGCAGATTCCTCGACTTGCGCCATAGGGTGGTGGGGTTTCGGGTTCCGCTGGATAGATCAGGAGTCCACTACACGCAACAAGCGGCTACACGGGTAGCAGGGGTTGTGTGGCGTGGGCTGGGCGGTTTTTTAGGTTACATGGCCTTGGGCAAGTACAGAAAGGGCAACAGCCTCAACGGGTGCGGGGCAAAGTCAGGACATGCAGGGACCAAGCAGCAATCGGTATTGTAATTGTCAACTGTCGAAGCTGCGTTGGTAAAGTACCGGAACTTCAAGCGCTGATAGAAAGCACCGAAGCTGAAATCGTTATAGGTACAGAAAGCTGGCTTAAGCTAGAGATAAATTCTGCCGAAATTTTTACAAAGGTACAGACGGTGTTTAGAAAGGATAGATTGCATGCAACCGGTGGTGGAGTGTTCGTCGCTGTTAGTAGTAGTTTATCCTGTAGTGAAGTAGAAGTGGATAGTTCCTGTGAATTATTATGGGTGGAGGTTACACTCAACAACCGAACTAGGTTAATAATTGGCTCCTTTTACCGACCTCCCGACTCAGCAGCATTAGTGGCAGAACAACTGAGAGAAAATTTGGAATACATTTCACATAAATTTTCTCAGCATGTTATAGTCTTAGGCGGAGATTTCAATTTACCAGATATAGACTGGGACACTCAGATGTTTAGGACGGGTGGTAGGGACAGAGCATCGAGTGACATTATACTGAGTGCACTATCCGAAAATTACCTCGAGCAATTAAACAGAGAACCGACTCGTGGAGATAACATCTTGGACCTACTGATAACAAACAGACCCGAACTTTTCGACTCTGTATGTGCAGAACAGGGAATCAGTGATCATAAGGCCGTTGCAGCATCCCTGAATATGGAAGTTAATAGGAATATAAAAAAAGGGAGGAAGGTTTATCTGTTTAGCAAGAGTAATAGAAGGCAGATTTCAGACTACCTAACAGATCAAAACGAAAATTTCTGTTCCGACACTGACAATGTTGAGTGTTTATGGAAAAAGTTCAAGGCAATCGTAAAATGCGTTTTAGACAGGTACGTGCCGAGTAAAACTGTGAGGGACGGGAAAAACCCACCGTGGTACAACAACAAAGTTAGGAAACTACTGCAAAAGCAAAGAGAGCTCCACTCCAAGTTTAAACGCAGCCAAAACCTCTCAGACAAACAGAGGCTAAACGACGTCAAAGTTAGCGTAAGGAGGGCTATGCGTGAAGCGTTCGTTGAATTCGAAAGTAAAATTCTATGTACCGACTTGACAGAAAATCCTAGGAAGTTCTGGTCTTACGTTAAATCAGTAAGTGGCTCGAAACAGCATATCCAGACACTACGGGATGATGATGGCATTGAAACAGAGGATGACATGCGTAAAGCTGAAATACTAAACACCTTTTTCCAAAGCTGTTTCACAGAGGAAGACCGCACTGCAGTTCCTTCTCCAAATCCTCGCACAAACGAAAAAATGGCTGACATCGAAATAAGTGTCCAAGGAATAGAAAAGCAACTGGAATCACTCAATAGAGGAAAGTCCACTGGACCTGACGGGATACCAATTCGATTCTACACAGAGTACGCGAAAGAACTTGCCCCCCTTCTGACAGCCGTGTACCGCAAGTCTCTAGAGGAACGGAGAGTTCCAAATGATTGGAAAAGAGCACAGATAGTCCCAGTCTTCAAGAAGGGTCGTCGAGCAGATGCGCAAAACTATAGACCTATATCTCTTACGTCGATCTCTTGTAGAATTTTAGAACATGTTTTTTGCTCGCGTATCATGTCATTTCTGGAAACCCAGAATCTACTATGTAGGAATCAACATGGATTCCGGAAACAGCGATCGCGTGAGACCCAACTCGCCTTATTTGTTCATGAGACCCAGAAAATATTAGATACAGGCTCCCAGGTAGATGCTATTTTTCTTGACTTCCGGAAGGCGTTCGATACAGTTCCGCACTGTCGCCTGATAAACAAAGTAAGAGCCTACGGAATATCAGACCAGCTGTGTGGCTGGATTGAAGAGTTTTTAGCAAACAGAACACAGCATGTTGTTATCAATGGAGAGACGTCTACAGACGTTAAAGTAACCTCTGGCGTGCCACAGGGGAGTGTTATGGGACCATTGCTTTTCACAATATATATAAATGACTTAGTAGATAGTGTCGGAAGTTCCATGCGGCTTTTCGCGGATGATGCTGTAGTATACAGAGAAGTTGCAGCATTAGAAAATTGTAGCGAAATGCAGGAAGATCTGCAGCGGATAGGCACTTGGTGCAGGGAGTGGCAACTGACCCTTAACATAGACAAATGTAATGTATTGCGAATACATAGAAAGAAGGATCCTTTATTGTATGATTATATGATAGCAGAACAAACACTGGTAGCAGTTACTTCTGTAAAATATCTGGGAGTATGCGTGCGGAACGATTTGAAGTGGAATGATCATATAAAATTAATTGTTGGTAAGGCGGGTACCAGGTTGAGATTCATTGGGAGAGTGCTTAGAAAATGTAGTCCATCAACAAAGGAGGTGGCTTACAAAACACTCGTTCGACCTATACTTGAGTATTGCTCATCAGTGTGGGATCCGTACCAGATCGGTCTGACGGAGGAGATAGAGAAGATCCAAAGAAGAGCGGCGCGTTTCGTCACAGGGTTATTTGGTAACCGTGATAGCGTTACGGAGATGTTTAATAAACTCAAGTGGCAGACTCTGCAAGAGAGGCGCTCTGCATCGCGGTGTAGCTTGCTCGCCAGGTTTCGAGAGGGTGCGCTTCTGGATGAGGTATCGAATATATTGCTTCCCCCTACTTATACCTCCCGAGGAGATCACGAATGTAAAATTAGAGAGATTAGAGCGCGCACGGAGGCTTTCAGACAGTCGTTCTTCCCGCGAACCATACGCGACTGGAACAGGAAAGGGAGGTAATGACAGTGGCACGTAGAGTGCCCTCCGCCACACACCGTTGGGTGGCTTGCGGAGTATCAATGTAGATGTAGATGTAGATGTAGACAAACGCAACTAGTCCTCAACGCAGACAGCACGACTTATAGCAGTTATCAAACTTTGAAACGCCACAGCATAGCCCTGTAAACGACGTAACTGACCGAGTAGAAAACGATAGATCGAGAATACATAGTTCAGCAGAAGGTAGTGTTACAGGACAGGACACGACCATGGAGCTGTTACAAAAACTGAACGCTAGTATGACGAAACAGAATCAGGATCTTAATAATATTAATACACAGATAACAAAACAGAAGACACAGATGACAAAACAGTATCAGGAATTGAAGCAGGAATTGAAACAGGATATCAGAACTTGAGACAAGAGATTAAGACACAGATCCAACAGGTTGAAATCCAGATGGAAGAAGGGATCGCCAGAATTGATAGTCAGATCACGCCAAAGAGTCTAGAGAAAGAATTCAGGTACTAACACAAGGTCAGCAGCAATTACGCACTGACGTGGACAAGGTCCAATTGGACATCGTAAACGTTGCAAAAAGGTGGAACGTTTTACATAAAAGGCCACTCGAACAGCAATACAAAGCAAGGTCGCAAAGGTAGCACTGAAAAAAATATGATCAGCGGATCAACAAAATAAAACTTAAAAACAAAGATCAGTTTGAAAAGCTTCCAACAGAGTTGATACAAACTATCGATGAAAAGATCGAGACCGATTACACCTGTGGCGAAACAACTGACACGTCAAGCATTAAGTCAGTACACGAACACGCGCCGTCTAAGAAAGTTCAAGTAGAACCAAGGCTAGACGGAACACTCGCGCAGAAATCGAAACAGAAAACCCCGATTAAAGTAATGCATGACATGCCACAGGGCCAGGCACAGTATCTAGAAAAACGCAACACATACATTCAGCCGATACCAATCGGAAGACAGGCAACTGAACCAGTAAATCCAACGACACAACATAATAGCAGCATAGATACTATACCACGAACGACGAGAGTAGCAACAAAAAAATGGTTCAAATGGCTCTGAGCACTATGGGACTCAACTGCTGAGGTCATTAGTCCCCTAGAACTTAGAACTAGTTAAACCTAACTAACCTAAGGACATCACAAACATCCATGCCCGAGGCAGGATTCGAACCTGCGACCGTAGCGGTCTCGCGGTTCCAGACTGCAGCGCCTTTAACCGCACGGCCACTTCGGCCGGCGAGTAGCAACACACGAACAACACCTTTGTTCACCAATGATACGATATGACGCGGATATGAGTCAGGAAATTGAGAATTGGCAGACAGGCAGTAGAGTACCAGAGAATAAATACGACGACACAAACAGTGGCAGATTATTTGAGTCCATGAATCAGCCACAAACCGGATTTGTGAGTAGATATGATACAGACCACCTCCTTACAGTAAGAAAATTTCAACATTTCAAGGAAGAAAGCGGTAGCTTGCATGCATGCACACTCATCGATCGGTTTCAAGTAGGCTTACCAACCCATTGGAGAGAAGCTCACAAACTTGACTTCATTTGTGCACACATGTCAGGGACAGTAGCAGAGGTGATGCAAAGGTTCGCGGCTACCTGTACGTCTTACCTACAGTTCAGAACAGCATTTCTCGAAAGACATTGGTCCAAGGAGGCGCAAAACAAAATTAAATACGAGTTACTTCAGACGACACCATATGAAAACTCAGGAGAGAAAAGCGTGGTAACATTCTTTGATACAATGGACAAAAAGAATCAATGACTAGACAAACCATACAGTAACGGAGAGCTGATACGTCTATGCAGAATGAAATTAGACAGTAGAAAAAATGAAAATACCAAATAATTAAAAGAGGTTTTAAGGGAACTTGAATTTATGATTAAAGAAAACGAGGAGAAAGGAAAGGGAACAGCAAAAGGAGAGGACTAGGAACGAATATTCCAATAGTAATAATCGTAATCCTAACACCAATAATTTCAGGCAATTTAACAGACGAGGACAGTGGCACAATGGAGACAATTGGCATAGAAACGATAACTAGAAAAATTGGTACCGAAATAGGAACGGTAATGGACACTCATACAGTGGCGGATATGGGTTTAGGAATCAAAATGCCAAAGGTGAAACACGTATGTAACGTAGCAGCGATGGCGAGGCATTGCAGCGTCTCTGACCAGAGAGTATGCGCTTGACCGCGCGAGTGTTACGAGCAGTACTCTGTCAGTAGTCGTTGCGAGCAGTACAGTAGTAGTCGTACAGTACAGTTGCGAGCAGTACGCTAGTAGTCGTCATGTAGAGCGGTCGGTCAGTAGTAGCAGCCCAGTGCGGTTGTGTGATGTAGGCTGTCGGCATTCTGGTCAAGAGGCTGAATGAGGTATACTTTTAATTAAGGTAATCATCAGATAATGTAAAGTTTATTTATTGTAATTAATTTTCAACAAGTGCCCCAATAATAATTTTGATTTCAAAGCAGTTTTTTTACAAAAAAATTTTTATTTAATTGAATTAACTATTTCGTTCCACTTCCCATTTCGTTCCACTTCCCTTAAAGAAAAATTTCAGTAAAATCACAAAAAAAGGAATATTATTTGAAATGCAGTTCCTCCAAGCCGTGCGCAAGAATAAGAGCAGAAATTTGACTTGCAGTTACAATGAGGTAAGAGTTTAATTCTGATTTGCACAGGGCCAAAGACCGATATTTCGATTTAATTGAATTTTCTTATCACTGAATAGACTTTAATTTTTTGTGAAGAACTTATATTTGAGTCAGATTGCTAATTTTTGTTTAATTGTCATTGTCAGTAGATTTTATTGTGGGGAGGTTACACTTGGCTCCTATTCATTTATTATTTCTGTCTTTAAAATTTCAGTGGAGAGGTTACACTTAGCGCAATGTCCATTAGCATTTGTAAATAATATTGTCATTCATTTAAATTATTGTGGGGAGGATACACTTGGCGACACCCAGTCCAGGATCGTATTTCGTTGAGAATCTTTTGAAAGACAGTCAGATATCTGCTCTTATTTGCTTAAGTATAATTAGGATTTGGCGCTACGCTTTTACTAATCTTGTGACTTTCTTTCTACAGGTCAACGGCAATTCATTGCTCTATTGTATTTGTGTGTTGCTTTTGCATTGTGCTTATTTGTTTTGTGAATAATTGTGACTACTGTAAAAATGCCGCGAAAGACTGTGAATAGTGTATCGCGAGGTATTGTGAACGAAATTACCGACTTAAGCAACTTAGCCGATAGTAATTGTGACACGCAGTGTGATGATGACAATCCTGCGTTCAGTAACAATCAGTGCATTACAACCATTAATGATGACTTTTATCTTAATGATGAACAAACGAACTCAATTGTCTCTTCTGTTAATTTGACGACAATTGATGACGCGGGACGCTCTATTGTAATGAGCGCTACCCAGCTTAATACAACCGGTTTGGAAAATTCAAGTAACATACAAACAAATTTTTCGAATGAAAATGGTCAGTGTAGTGAGAGTACGACGGATCCATTTAATTCCGAAATAATGTCTGACAGTGTACATCCGACTGACAAACCTTTTTCTAAATCTCAGAATAACCAAATGGTTACAGTAAGCGAGAAAGTTCCAGATCCACCACTAAACAGCACAGAGAGTATAAACGCTAACTTTGGCTTTGAACAAATTATGGCAAGATTGCTACAACAACAATTTAGTGAACAGAACAAAAAATTAGACAAACAAAGTGAAGATTTTAAATAACTTAGTGAACAGGTCAAACAACAGAATGAAAAACAAAGTGAAGATTTTAGACAACTTAGGGAAGATAACAAACAGCTAAATGAAAAATTAGACGACAATTCTAGACAGCTTAGGGAACAAATTAGAGCTGTTGCCGCGCAGTGTCATGACACTAAGGAACAGTTGCGCGCGGAAATTGAGGCTTGTTCAAAAAAAAATAGCGAAGAAATTAGGTCTGTTGCGCAGGAATTAAGGGAAATGCAAACAGCCGCAACAGACACACTCAGAGACGAAATTAGCGGAGTCGCTAAACAATGCTCTGAAAAAGCTACACAATTACGGGACGAGTTTAAAGCAATGACGGTAGAACTTTCGCGCATAGTGGACGCAAAGATAGACGCGAAATTCGAACAGCAGAACACTCAGATTAACGAGCGCTTTAATCAGCACATACAAAACAGTGATACGCGTTTCCGCAAATTTATTCAAGATCAAAACAAAGTAAAACGTCAGGTCATGGAAACAATCACTGCACAAAGACAAGAAGACAAACGTAAAATGTTCGCGAAAGCGAAGACGTACGTAGACAACAATATTGCTACAGTGTCCGACGAAATTAATTCCATCAAACAGTCGAATGCGGAATTACGTGACGAAATTTCCAATCTTAAATTAAAAACAGACACACACACAGTAAATATTCAAACAGTGACCGACAGAGTCGAACAATTAGAACTAACACAGGATTGCGATGTCGTCAAAACTGACGTTAAAAAACTGAATGAAACTACGCGTAAATTGCAAAAACAGATTAATGCCACTGACACTAAAACCGATGATCAGGCAAAAATACTGACTGAAAAATATGATGAATTGGCCAGTCGTATTGATGCTATCGAAAGTGCTAATGACAATAAATCAGACGATACTGCACCGATTTCATTTAACCAAACACCTGAATTTCAAAATTTACAGCAGACAATTAATGAGATCGATTCATCTAACAACACGTTACGTAGGAAGTTGTCAAATTTACAGCAAGAGGTAATAGATATGAAAAATATTTCAGTTAATAACTCAACACAGCAGACGCCACTTAGTGAACATTTGTCAGACTTACGCTGCGCGTATAATGTGAGCAATTTACAGAGACTACGAGACGTAAAATCCGAAAAGCCACGCGACTTAAAATCTGAAAAGCTATGCAACTGGAAATCCGAAATGACACAGACAAACAGACTTTCACACAAACCTGAACGTGTTCTCAAATTCAGTGACGAGAGCGTTGATAATAAGCAATTTGTATTTGTAAGAAAATGTAAAGAATTTAATAATGACAGAACACAGATAAACGATTTACACTGTATACGACAATTTATCTTTGTACATTCACCGCTATTACCTGTAATGCAGAAACTAGCTTTGAACCAGAGGCGACAATTTGCTATTGTATTTTCATCAGCATTACGTATTATGCAGAAACTGGAATTAGCAAGAATACAGCGTTTTACTTTTAGAATTTTACCGCTATTGCTTGCAACGCAAAAGCCAAAATTTATTTGCAGTGCGTAATAGACCTCAGGGGATTCATTACGCTTTAATGAATATGTGCCGTAGCGAGCATAGGGCCCCGAGCTGTAGTAGTGCTGTTTCATCTTTAGTTTTCTGCACTGCTGCCTTCTCTTCTACTATCCTATATATCTATCAAAACTGCTCTTTAACTATTGCTCTATCTAGAATTAAGAAACGAGTAATGAAAACCCGATGTGACAAACTTTTACCGAATGTGACAATTTCAGTAGGCACTCCCGTAATGACAACTACCGCCGTAATTTTAATAACAGATAAAATCGTAATCATCAGTATGTGTAAAATAATCAGCAATAGCAAACCACATTTTGGTAACAATAGACCTTTTCACCACAACAGCATGAAAGTCAACCGCTTAGCATACCTAACCAACAATGCAGTCTACAAGGTCAACCAAACTTTAATGTTTCGCCGCGTGCACGTATAGTCCCAGCCCCAACAAATAGTAACGCATGGCAGCAAAGAAATAACTACGTACAGACAACACACTATTTCAACTCGTATCGCAATGCGCCGTATAGAAATTACTATCATGACAGACGTAAAAATAACGAGCACAATTTTCAGCGTACATTTAATAACAGTCGATCTTATGAGCAGCAACAACACCAGCAACAACATATTATGACGAATGAAACAGACAATAGGTGTCATCTATAGCGTAACACGTCAGGAAGAAGTAATAGGACAGTTCAAATAGTAGAAATGCCACAGCATCCTCCTGTAAATAATAGCACGTACGACAGAATTTCACCAGACACAGTACAGGTTTTATATTCCAGTAACGTAAGCAATAATTTTGACACGCAGAATCTTCTTCACGAAAATGTTATTAATTTTGACGCCATTCGACACACGTTTGCATTAAGGACAGAATTACGACGTATGTAGACGACATTCTTATCGCAGAAGCTAACTGGTCTGAACACAATCTGATTCTTGAACAACTGTTGCAAACCTTTCATGCACAAGGACTTACAGTTAATCTTAGTAAATCGCACTTTGGCAAAACTTCTATAAATTTCTGGGACACGTAATTTCAGCAGAAGGCATTGCACCAGATCCGAAAAAACTTCAGGCTCTACGTGACATTAGTGTTCCTACGACGAAGAAACAACTACGCAGTTTTTTGGGCTTAATTAACTTTTTTCGTAAATTTATTCATCACTCTGCTTTAGACATACCCACATTATGCCAATTAACAGGTAAAAACAGTATTTGGTCTTGGGATAAGCAAGCACACTCTGAATTCATGAACCTGAAACATGCTTTGTTGAATGCTCCACTTTTATCGCACCCAGATCTTACCAGAAATTTTTCCATTGCCACCGACAGTTCCAACACCGCTTTAGGCGTACATATTTTCCAGGAAATTGAAGAAGACGGTTCTACAGTAATTAAAAACATCGCATTTGCAAGTCGCATTCTGTCACCTGCTGAACGAAATTATTCTGTTACAGAACTTGAAACATTATGTGTTGTATGGGCTTTCACGAGATTTAGGCATTTTCTTTATGGCAGACATACCACAGTTTACACAGATCACAGAGCGATACAATTTTTACTTTCGGCTAAATTTACTCACGACAGGTTAAGTAGATGGAAACTGTATTTACAGGAATTTTAATTTTTACGATTGTCCACATTCCCGGCACACAAAATGTTATAGCAGATGCACTATCGCGTTCTCTCGGCAACAATCAGCAAGACGTAGCAACCAACTTCTGCAAAACAAATTTCAGTGTCATGTACATTCAGCAAGTTGCATTTGAAAACTTTATTTCATCGTCATTACAGGACATAGCAAAGGAGCAAAATAAAGACAACGTGTGGAAAGAAATTAAACAGCTTTGGCTAGATAAGAATAATGTTACGATTAGAAACCATTACACTGTACGCAATGACATTCTGTTTCGCCGCTCTCATCCTGACAGCAACAATTGGTTATTATGCATTCCTGACGAACTGGTTAACAAATTTATTTGGTACACCCATTTAAGTTACGCACATTACGGAGCACGAAAATGTTTTCTTATACTGAGACAGAACTGTTATTTTACCAACATGGAGAAACGTATACGACGAGTTTTAGCGTCTTGTAAAATTTGCCAGAAAGCTAAATCAGACACCACTTCACATATTCCTCCTTTATATCCCATTATACCTGTTAAATTAAGACACATGGCCGCTGTAGACATTTTTGGTCCGATTCCGAGAACTAACAGAGGTTTTTGCTACATCTTTGTCGCTGTTGAGCTCACTTCAAAATTTGTTACTTTCACTCCATTACGCAAAGCTACTGCTAAAACTGTTTCGAAAGCATTTGTAAAACATTTTCTATTTCATGTAGGGCATGTGATGAAAGTAATTTCTGACAATGGATCTCAATTTCGTAGTAGCGTATGGACACGCATGTTACGAGCCAGAAACATTTCTCCGATCTATATATCCAAGTACCATGCTTCTTCGAACCCCTGTGAAAGATTAATGAAAGAAATTGGTAAACTGCGTAGAATATACTGCCACAAAAGACATATTGATTGGGATACACACATACTCTCATTCCAAGATGTAATTAATTCCATTCCAAATGAATCCACTATGCTATCTCCGTCTGTTATACTGAAAAACGTTGAACCACCAAACAAAATTAAAGAATTAGTAAACTTCCCTAAATGTCGTCGACTAAGACACCACGAAATAATTGACATTGCGCTGAACAACATCAAACGTGCCGCAGAGCGCCGGAGAAGACAGCAAAAACAGGTTTGTAGACGCCGAGACTTTCACGTTGGACAGAAAATATTAGTACGTACACACTATTTATCCAGCAAAATAAAAGGTAAGTGCAGCAAATTTGAACTTCTATACGCAGGTCCATATCGGATTCGCAGCATCGCTCACCCCAATGTTGTACACGTCGAAACTTTGAGAACCAGAAAATCGAAAGGCAACCACCATATCTCAAACATTAAACCGTTTATTGAATGAAGACACTTTATGATTCAACACACTATGATGTCATTTACTAATGCAATTATTTCACCTGACTAATTACTGATGATTATCGTATTTTTTCTTGGCAAGTGCCCGACAAGGTAAGGTTAGCAGGTCGCTTTTCTTGTCGTTACACATCAGACCGTGCATATTTTTCCAGATGAACTTACGTATTTTATGAATAATTATGCAATTCTAAGTAATGACGTATTAATTTTATCAAATTCTCTCTCCATTAAAGTCTTTAATTCTCGCCTCTATTAACTACACTACATACAAGCTGAACACAACGAACGTCACATTTGTCTTTTTATGTATGATTGTACTCCAGTTTTGTTTATATGCACTGTGAAATAGTTAAGATATAACACACACCAGTTGACTTTGACATTTTTTGCCTTATGACATCTCAACATCGTGACTGTTTTACATTTTTTGCTGCTGCATTGTATTATTCTGTGTACATTTTGGCTTTGAACACTGTCAATGTCTTTGACATATTACGTTTTCTGTCATGTTATGCTGTATGGCTAATTGTGTCACCATAAACCAGTCATTATTTAGTGGGTATATGATTTAAATGCAGGACATTAATCTTTGTTCATCAATTTCAGAAAGAAATGACGCGTGTAAGAAATAAATTCAACAGAAATGGGAATTTCACCTACGGAATAAACGAAAGAAGATGCAATAACTTTATGAGGAAGAGTAAATGGATCAGGATTAACAAGCATTAACAAGAATATACTATACTCATCGTAGAATAGCAGTCTTAACTAATTTTTTCTTTCAGAATACAAGGTGATTGATGCAGGCTGTCAGACTGAACTACACATCTTAGTTTTAGTGATGAAATATGCTAGAGATAAGGAATAGTTGTATAATGAGTAATGAAGTGATTTTTGCAGATGATAATGAATGCTGACGAATAATGATGAAGAATATGCTGTTATGAATAATGAAGTTTTTCTTTACAGGTGATGATGATAATATGGATAATGAAGTGATTGATAATAATTTTTTTTTACAGAAGAGGATAATGTTGAAGTTATGTATTTATGCTATGTTGTTATTTAAGTATTTGTTGCAGTTTGTTTTGACAGCAGGTGTTATATTGCATAGTAGGATGACGGAAAGTTTTGGAAAGGACAGCTATGGAACACATTTTTATACACATTTCACTACCTGTTAATTCGAAGTTCACTACTTTTCAGCATAGTGTGCGTTTCTTCTTTCAGGTCAATAATCCATTTTGTATATTTTTTCAGGAGAAGTTTTTCATGATACTTACTAAACCTGTTACTTATTATACCTGTTCTAGTACTTGCATTTTTATTTTTTACCCATTTGTGTTTATCATTTATAAATGTGATCACATATACTGCTTTGTTACATAATCCTGCTACAGCTGACTCATGACGAATGACGCTACCTATCCTCATTTGCAGCAATAGGTCAAAAGCAAATAGTGTTATGCCTCAGCAATTAATTATCGATCCCAACGCAATGCATTGCTAAAAGAGGTGTTACCAGTCCCACATAATGTCACTAGTTTATGATAATTCTGAATAATACTGATCAACTCTGAATAGTATGTCACTTCAGTAATGACTTCTTAATGAGACAAAAAAATATATATATATAAAATAATGCTTTGTAACTGGCCAAGGACTGCCACTGTTTATTGTAATGAGACTACTTCTAATGCCCATGATTATTAATGCTATGACTGTAATTAACTGATTTTTAAATAATTAATTAACTATGCTATACTTTGTAACTGGAAAAGAATATGATTGTTTCATAATGCTTTGTAATTATAAGGCTAATGATTCTTACTATATTGAAATGACAAATGATTAATTAACGATGCCATACTTTGTAACTGGAAAGGAATGTGACTGTTTAATAATGCTTTGTAATTAGGAAAAGGCTAATGATTAATACTATATTGAAATGACAAATAATTAATTAACTATGCTATACTTTATAATTGGGAAAGAATGCGATTATTTAATAATGCTTTGTAACTAGGAAAAGAAGGCTACTGATTCTATGTAAAACAATTAATGAACATTTTTCTGTAATACTACATACTTGGTACAGAAATGTTCAATAACTGGGCTATGAATGCCACAAACTACTAATGAAGACTGTAATTGTGAATATTATGTGACTTAATGTCCTTCACCTCATGAGCTAACTACCCTGAATTACTGCAATGTCCATTTGTTCTGTTTATCCCAGTGATCATGGAGCACTATATTTGGTTTTGCACTAATTCTACGTTGGTGTGCCTTGTAAGAGAGTGGTGTTGACACGACATGCTGTCCACCACCGTGAGCAATGAAGACGTTATTATGGTCCCACTGTTTGGTGTACCTAATGTACTGCCAAAATGAGAACATGGAACATTACTATGACAGTTCAGTGTCTTGGCTACACTGATAAATTCTGATGGGAAAAGAACTTCAAGTTGTGTCACTTGGTGTTGTACTTCTGTGGAAAGATATGGACTTTCAGAACAGCTGTGTGCAATCTAAAGTGCTACAACCATGATGCAATCCTTCCCTTTCCTATCCTAATTCTTGTCACATAATGAAAATCATTTTTTTTGCTAACATCATTTATGTTCATGGGCTATACATTTTTTTTTTAGATTTGCTGAACTCCAGTGCGAGTACACTTACGTCACTTGTCGATATGATTTTTTTGCCATTATGTTTATTTATTGCGAAAATGCTAAAGACATTTTTTCGATTTGTTCTGAAGTACAGTATATGTGCACTCTTGTCTTTTATATTGTATATACATTTTTTATTTTGATGATATGTTCTGAACTACAGTGCATGTGCACTTATGTTAGGTGTTAATATGTATTCTACTGAACTTCAGTGCCTGTGCACTTTTCTCTTTTTTCAATATGATTTGTACACATTCTGTATGTTCAATACTTCATTGTGTATGCACTTATGTCATTTGTTAAGAATTTTTTCAGTGCCTGTGCACTCTGTTATCTATCAAATAATTTGTATATACATTTTTCTGATTTGCTACTATGTTTTGTACTCATATCTTGTCTTTGTCTGAAATGTTTTGTACTCTGTGCATGTGCACCACATTTAATTCATGTATCTAAACATTCTGTAAATTGTACAAGTTGACTAATTAATGAAAAATTTTGCCGCGCTTTGCAAGTCCAAATGACTCACCATCGCTGCCAAATTTTTGCCCCCTCAGTGGAGGGTTATGAAACACGTATGTAACGTAGCAGCGATGGCGAGGCATTGCAGCGTCTCTGACCAGAGAGTATGCGCTTAACCGCGCGAGTGTTACGAGCAGTACTCTGTCAGTAGTCGTTGCGAGCAGTACAGTAGTAGTCGTACAGTACAGTTGCGAGCAGTACGCTAGTAGTCGTCATGTAGAGCAGTACGCTTGTAGTCGTCATGCAGAGCGGTCGGTCAGTGGTAGCAGCCCAGTGCGGTTGTGTGATGTAGGCTGTCGGCATTCTGGTCAAGAGGCTGAATGAGGTATATTGTTAATTAACGTAATCATCAGATAATGTAAAGTTTATTTATTGTAATTAATTTCCAACAAGTGCCCCAATAATAATTTTGATTTCAAAAGCAATTTTACAAAAAAAAAGTTTTTTTTATTTTTTTTTAATTGAACTAACGATTTCGTCCCACTTCCCTTAAAGAAAAATTTCAAAAAAAAAAGGAATATTATCATTTGCAATGCAGTTCCTCCAAGCCGTGTGCAAGAATAAGAGCAGAAATTTGACTGGCAGTTACAATGAGGTAAGAAATTAATTCTGATTTTTGCACAAGGGCCAAAGACCGATATTTCGGTTTAATTGAATTTTCTTATCACTGAATGGACTTTAATTTTTTGTGAAGAACTTATATTTGAGTCAGATTGCTAATTTTGTTTAATTGTCATTGTTAGTAGATTTCATTGTGGGGAGGTTACACTTAGCGGAATGTCCATTAGGATTTCTATTAAGTAATGTCATTTCTTTTAAAATTTTTGTGGGGAGGTTACAAAGGTCAAGGGTACTTTCAAAGAGGTCACAATGTTAGAGACAGCAACTAGTGAGACCAAGGCGCGAATGACTACAGAGGAAATTATGGTCCACAGAGACAAGAACAACACATCAAAGAGAAACTGGAAGCAGAAGTTAGGCCACCGAATACTGCAAAACATAAAGACTGAATTGAAAAATGCGGAAGAGGTTAGGCAAACTAACGTCCACTCTATCTTATACTAACCACTAAATCAAAAAATAAATTAAGAATCAACAAAAAAACACATTAATTGAAAGAAAAAAAACACACAATACACACTAACAATCTCTTGTAGTATCAAGTACACTACAAAATGCACACAAACAATGAATGGTACACAACAATTAAAAGAATGGCAGAACATAATTAGAATAAAGAAAAGAAATCATATATATACAATAATTTTTGCCACTATCAGATAATTATCCCATTATATAAAATCAGAGTTTTTTTGTAAATAACAAATACATGTAAAACAAAAATTGTAAATATTTCTACACGTCAGAGGAACATCGCCACCAACAACAATCACCAGCTCCCTTAACACCAGATGCTTCGAGATAGAGACGGAAACGGTACAGACATGTTGAAAAAGCACTTAGGGCAATAGCAACAACATGAAGACAACGCCACACTGGAAATGCAGGTTGCAAACAGGTTGGACTTCAGGAGGACAACGCACAGCACGGACATTTCATAAGTCACGACACTGTTACACAGTGGAAGAGCATGGGGAGAATCATAACACGATGAGATGACGATGAAGGTACAAAAATTTACTAAGATCTACAAACTCTTCAAGTAACATTTGGAAAGGCAGTCAGATCCTACAAATCCTATATCACTCCTACACTAAAATTCACATATTCTTAGCCCAAGAAGAACAGAAGAATGCAAGAAAGAAGAGAAGAACAGAAGATGCAAGATGAAGAAGGGCAGAGGACAGCAAGATACCTTTATCTCCTATCCTAGAAAGATAATTGCTACAAACGTCTTTCCATGAACTTTGAGGCATGGCAACTACCACAATCACCTCTCCAAAAATAAACCTTGTATCGTGAAACAAATACAAGTGAACGGCAAACTGAATATTAAGTAGTACCAACCAACATTATCTAGAAATAGATTCAACGAAATGAACAGTATTCTCCCTACCACATCATCAAATCGGCATACCGAACCAGGTGTGAAGTACCGAGACGTCACAGCGCAATACTGGATGACGATCGTCGGTAGTCTACTACAAGCATTGAACTGCCATACCGCACCAGGTGTGTCAGTAAAGGAGTACAAGGACATCACTGTATATTCAGTAAACCACAGTCATGAAAGATATTGGTCCGATGCCACTTCATGATGACAACGTCAAAAAATAAGACCTGGTATTGTATAGTGCTTCTCACATGATTTGTGACACCCATATCAATGAGTCGACGCCTTGTAGTACTTCAATGGAGATCGTCAAGCGCAGAAACTGACAGAGCAGTACCAAACGAAAAGACTATTTCGAAAAATAAATAAATAAATAAATTCTCTCTGTACTAAAACAAGTGTAGATTTATGAAAATTATATACATTTGTAGTATGATATTTTCCTTCTCCTTCTTTGTAAAATTAATTATTTTTATTATGTATGTAAAGTCCATAATTTATAGATACCTTAAAACCTTTTGTAAAGAAACTTAGTATAGTTATATAATCTCACAAACTCATGGAAAGTCTATTTATTTCTTTTATATGTAAAATTAGAAAAGGATTTATGCAGGATTTTTCTTCTTTAAGTAACATTCAAAAACACCTTTTTGGGGTAATAATATTAATACCGAGGATAGAATTAAGAGGAACGCTTCTTCATTCTTACACTAAAAAAAATAGTGACACATAAAGAAAAAGATAATGCCTAAATAAATAAAACAAAGTAACACAACAGAGCTTTTGCAAACATTTACGCAAAGCCTAACTGAAGAAAAGAGATAACCACACCAAGACATAATACACTGTACACTTATGAGTTTAGAAAAATTAATATTGTAAAATCAATTTTTTGGAAATGAAGAAGAAAAACAGAGACACATACTGGCAACAATAAAGAATAACAAACCTTTCTAAAGTCTATATTTGCCTAACAACAAAACTTAAATTGTAGAATTAAAAAATAGAAACAATAGCGATAAAGAAATCATTAGAAAAAAATTGTTAAGAATGGCTGAGAAACGTTTATTGGAAATCTAAAAGAACAATTTTTGCCCGACTTTGTCAATGTTTTCCTAGGCATTGACAAACCCCAGACAAAAATTTTGTCAGAAGGAGGGAGGTACGTAAGACGTCGTGGTCTCCTGACCTTCATTGCTTACATATTCTGCCCTCACAATCATATTCCACACATCAAGACGCTCCATTCGAACCCAAATTCGATGAGATAAAGTCAATGTTGTATAAATTCATGTAAATGATACGCAAATAACAAGTGTGCAACGGAGTTGAGATACTCGAGGCTGGCATATGCACACACATTCAAGACACAATGGTCACAAGAGCTTTTAGTTCGGGAGAGGCCGGTCCCTTCAGAGGATGATTCAGCCTATCTACGTCAGACGGCGACCACCCGTGGAGCGGGCAGCGTTTGCCCAAGTGATAGGGGAGAACGACCCCCTGTTCGGCTTAAAAGCAAATTCCGCTACATTGTGTGGGAGTGCCCAGATTACACATTCATTACAAACATAGCACGCAGTTACAGAGGTTTTCACAGGGAGACAGCAAACGCCAAACGCCGATGTTACAGATTTCCGGTTTGGTCGCCTTAAAAGAAACGTCATTCTCCCGTTTTAGAAGAGCAATGCTGATTGGCAGACGATATTCCTGATGCCTTGAGCTGAAGGAGTAATGGAAGAGACCAAAAGATATATCCCTTCATGTCTGGCATGGAGAGGGGCAATTCCGGTGTCACTCATGGAGCAAGATTACGTAACGAGAGACCATACGCTCATACGTGTACTCAAAGAGCGAGGAACAAGTCTCTCCTCAGTACTTCACTGGGAGAGCACCTCTGTTGATAGCGAATCAGAGTGCGACTCTATATTGGGTCCTTGCGATTAAGCATTGTTCACTGTGTTGGCCACCACATTTAATGTGCGGTGTGAATGGACAGGGTTATAGTTAAACGCCTGCAAGCGAATTTTTGAGTGGCATCGCGGTGGACTGGTTATCTGACCGGTGTACCACGCCAATAGTTAGACTAGGGGCGAATAGGAGTCTTTGACTTCATCAAGGTGTAGGGAGAGTTTGATTGGCAAAGGTCAATCCAGATAGAATGAGAGTTATCTTACTTGTCAGCAGCGAGCGGCGCAGACAGCAGTCATCGCAGCTTACGGTATTGTGCGCTACAGCTCTTGCGACCCCGATATTTCCTCCACAACAGTACAATTCACTGCATTCCACACACAACAGCCTCGACCGTACCTAGCAACATTCTAACGAATAATTGTTCAAGTTCAGTAGGCGTGGCTCTCAGCCATTCTGCCAAGTCAATAACAATCTTAAACTTTGTATAGAAATTTCATTAGCGAATCCTATCCTTTAGAAGTAACTTCACATCCCGAAAAGAACCTGGAAATAACTTGTTCATAACTAAAAGTGCCATTGTGATTTCTCAGAATTTTTGCCAAATAAACTCTAGTTTCACGTTTTTCTTACACTAACTAGCACTACTCCAGTACCCAAGTATCCCACTAGTTACGTAAGAAATTTTGTGAATTTTTGTGTCATTTCCTTACAGCGGACGACTCCAGAAGATATTTATTGCTGAAAGTTTTTCAGGCATTTCTCTTTAGAACTTTAGGAGTGTAAGTAGGCTGTTTATGTTTTCTGTATGTAAGTAGGCTGTTTATGTTTTCTCTATGTAAGTAGGCTGTTTATGTTTTCTCTATGTAAGTAGGCTGTTTATGTTTTCTTATTGGCAACGTTACGTAGCGCTCAATATGAAAATCACTGGCTGTGCTGTGTGCAGTCTGTGGCTAGTTTGCATTGTTGTCTGCCATTGTAGTGTTGGGCAGCGGCAGCTGGCTGTGAACAGCGCGTAACGTTGCGCAGTTGGAGGTGAGCCGCCAGCAGTGGTGGATGTGGGGAGAGAGATGGCGGAGGTTTGCAGTTTGTCATGAACTGATATATATATATATATTATGATTTGTGATGATATTAAGGTAAATACATTGTTTGCTCTCTATTAATATCTTTCATTTGCTAACTACCCCTATCAGTAGTTAGTGCCTTCAGTAGTTTGAATCTTTTATTTAGCTGGCAGTAGTGGCGCTCGCTGTATTGCAGTAGCTTGAGCAGCGAAGATTTTTGTGAGGTAAGTGATTTGTGAAAGGTATAGTTTAATGTTTGTCAGGGCCATTCTTTAGTAGGGAGTTTTGAAAGTCAGATTGCGTTGCGCTAAAAATATTGTGTGTCAGTTTAAGCACAGTCTCATATATAAATTGTTTAAAAGGGGACGTTTCAGGAGCATCTGTCTGACTTCTGTAGTAGTGTGGGGGTGGAAATTGCATCTTGCAGGAGCCACCGGGTCAAGGGTAAATCTCAGATTTATCCGTTGCGCAGAATGACAGAATAGCACCGACACGCTCACAACTGCCTAACAAGCTGGGAACGAGGGACTGACCAAGAAAACAAGTAAATGAAACAACATATCACGAATCACTTAACTGCTAATAAATAAACTGCGATATCTGGCGAAGACCTGGGGCAGCACCTCCAAAATGCTCTCCCGAACCGTCCGCTGCCAGCCGCTTCAACGGACCCAGGAAGGCGCGCCGATCTCCCGTCTCACGGCGTCGCAGCTCGCGCCGGCCAGACCGATGTCGTGGGTTGACTCCTGTTGCTCTTGTGTCGGCCGCGAAGCCACTACCCTCGCTATACTTAGCGGACTCGCTGGACTCACGTGGCGACCTCACATGCGCCGACGCTCAAGGCGGACAAGTCGTGTCTCAGTGCGCGACCGAGCAACCGGTCGATGCAACTGCCTATGACCGTTGCCTGAACAAACTCGAGCAGACCGACGGCCTAATACATACTAGCACTCCGGACGACAGACAGACACTGAGTGCCCCACACTGACCCGGCTGACCAACTGACCAGACTCGCCGCCTAGCGAGCTCATAGCGCCCCTTAAATGCACACGAACAGGTTACCTTTCCCCTTTCACACCAGAGGGAGACACCAAAGTTGCGATTGCCACAGCGGCGCCACCGCCAGAAAAGAAGGGCGACTGCTTCACACAACGCGCTGCGGCGCTCTCTTCAAAACGGCAAATTTTACCATGGCTCAGTAGTGAGGAGATCTATTGGATATTTGGATGTGACAAGAAGACTTGGTAATTGCTTAAGGGAGGCTTAATGTCCCTTGATGTCCATTATGTGATGAACGATAGCAATTTGGTAAATCTTGGTCAGGTATTTCGTGTTGCAACACTTCCTGTCAGTGTATCAACTATTACGATTTTATTACAAACTTTTCAACGCCATACATAAAGGGCGTTGCAGCTTCAGTCACAGTTGATGGCTGTTGTCTGCCATGGCATTGTCGTATTGTTCATTGATGCCGAGATGTTGTACAGAGTATGCCTGTAGCAGTAGGTATGACTAATCTTTTGAGTTGACACCTGGTTAATTGTCGTAAATCGAGAGTACATTTCCTTACACAGAATGAAAGTGATCCATTTTGCATTAATGATCAGTTTGCTGTTATTTTTGTGCCATGCATGTGTGACATCCTGAGAGAGGACGAGTTATTTTCACATTCAGGGTCATACTTTAACGTTGTTGTTACACTCTAGACTTTTTATGAGATGACTGGAAGTCATCAACATGAGCAGGCATTTATGGGAACATGTACATTGTTAATGTATGCAGGATCTTAATGGTGGGTCTCCTTCAAATAGTATTTTCTGGAGTAGAGAAAAAGCACGCAGATTGGTTATTTAACAGTATATCTTGCAGTGTATATTAGGAGCTTGGAAGCTACGTGCAGCTATTAGGGATAGAAACATCTCGAAGCACTTAGTAATGACAGAACGCTGGTCCCAAGAATTTCTTGCATTGGTGTGCAGATAATGCTTTTGGGCGAAGAGAGGAAGAAATTGCCTATCTGGATCTGCCTCTTCGGCGTTTCTAACCATGGGCAGGACAGTGATGCAGAAGAGAAGTAGGTCACCTAATCAAGGTGCTTCGACAGTGTCGTAAACGCCCATTGTGAAAAGGAATGACGGCTATAAAAATTCACGCGTTTTCATGGTCACCGTGGATCTGACGCTATCGATGGAGCCATCAGGTGGTGTTGTTGCTCTGCCTGCTGATCTTTTTGGGAAGCCTCCGGATGGAACACAACATTTATGGTGGCTCTGAAATGGTCTATGTTGAGACACAAAAGCACTTAGTTTAGCCGACGACCGTGGCTGGACATGCTGCAACGGTCAGCTCATCCAGATAATATTCTTTGTTGTTGTTCACTTAGCTAAATGGAAATTCAGAACATGCTACCTACAGAGGCCGTGAAAAGCAATTAAGAAGACTAACATCGCCTCCCTGTGAGGGACATTATGAACCGGGGACTGGCTGCTTCTCCAGTAGGGAAAAGAATATTATTAATTTTCGTTAGCATTCGCTGGAGGGTGAGCAGATGAGGGAGAGGGAAGCTATGGCGCTCGTGGAGTCCTGTGATTGGCACAAAACCCTCGTGAGGGCAGCTGCGGGGTGCGTTATCGCGTTTATGGATGTTTGGTGGAAAGAGAGAAGCAGAGAAATGTGGCCTCCTGATTCAGTGTCTAGTCTGGAGAAGGGATTCTGGTCTTCACTCCTGTTATGTGTGGGTCGCTCTTGACACTTGTTATGAACGGGTTGTTTCTGGTACACATGTCCTGAGTGTGACATTAGTCTTGACTGCGGTGGCTGTGATGAAGTCTTAGCTGTACCGACAGCCTAGACCCCAGTCATCTCAGACTACTCGCTCGTATAAGGTCTGCTGCCTTGATATTTGATCTCCTTGTGCAGTGTGCTGTATGAGTGAGTCACATTGGCCCATGGTATGGCCGACGATCTGGAGTGTCACAATATGAAATCTACTAAGATTTCAAGGTTCCATCGGAAAGTAATTGCGATATGTCTAACATATCGCCAGCCCACGACATGTTTCGTGCCTGTAATAACGAGCTACAGGCGCTCCATATCACTACTCTGCAGAAGCCTGCATCAAAACTGTCACCTGAGTCAGCACTATGTATCGAGAAAGGGATGCAGAATTTCGGCCCCAGGTCGTTAGGACAAACAGAATCTCAGCCTTGCCACTTGTCCTCAGTTGCACCAACGTAGTGTAACTTCTGTGTAGAATAAATTTATCAAAGTCTATTCAGCGTTAGATAATTTCCCATTGCATTATCCATGTTGTAAGCCCAAGTAACCAGATTAAACAGATAGACCTTCTTCTTTACCAACCAAATGCCACCCAATGGAATGCTAATTTTTTAAATTCTATTTCTGCTGCCAGCAGCTCATGATTTTTTTGTGAACCAGCTTGTGTTTTTTGCTCGATTTTATGATCAATAACTTACGCCATCATAGTTTATAAAAGATTAATTGCGTGTTGATATATTAATCACTCGTCAATAATTGATTACAATAATGAGAGGGCCATCATTTCATTAAATTATTTCAGCATTCAAGTTTTATTTAAGATTCTGATAAAAGTGAAAACCTCCAATGCAGGCTAGCAACAAGCAACAATGTCAGAGGACAGAATCAATTTAGCAGATGCATGACCAGTTAGACAAGTGGAAGGCTTACAAGTTAAGGTGTTTGCTGTCAGGGCGTAACCGTTAGCCTTTCAAATCAAACCAGAAGACCAGTGTAATCTTGCAATCCTTGGCACTCAGCTACCGATAGTATCTGCCTTGCGTAAATTTCTGTCTCATTGCCTGGAAAATGGAAGACACCGGCCCATGAGAGGGGCACGTGAGCAATGACTGCCAGGAGCATGCGCAGCAAGGACAAGAGGTAGCACTTGGTGTCAGCTGTCAGTAAAGATGGAGGTCCAGTTTTATCTTTGACGTGGGAGCGATCTGTTGGGCCTAAACTGGGAACGTGGCCGCCTAGCCTGTCGAAAGTGTTACTGGCGCCGTCACGCTGAACATAGTTCAACTGTCAGTTATTCGACCATTCAAGGAAGTGAGCCTGCTTGGAGAACCATTTTCTGCCTATATTGTGGACTTTATCGTGAGCCCCTCCCTTCAAAAGACAGTAACTATAAGTTGTGCGTCTCAGTTGCACGAATATAAAATTTTATGTTGCAGTGGTTACCAGATCTGGGCTGACAGTTAAGTTCTCAAACAACAAACTTTGTCGTTAAGCATAATTAGTCATACAACATTGTGCCATAGGTTACGAATTGCTTTTACACTGAAAGGAAAAATGTGAGCAACACATATTCCCACCGATGAGATAGTCTATATTCCTGTTGTTACACCTGAACGATACAACCAAAATTAATTGATTTATTATCAAATTTCCTCAATATTGTACAGTTGCGAAATTACCATCCCGAAGCAGCATTCCTCGAATCAGCAAGTAATTTGTATCTTAACTGACGTGTGACTCATTAAATCGTGATTCCTATCAGATCTGGCTGGTATATGTGGTTGTTCCACCGGTATCCTGTTCTGAGCGAAGGCGCTCATTTGTATTTTTCTACAAGGCGCTCTTTTGCTGATTTTGTGGATAAGTATTAACGGTTTGTGACGAATGTGAATTGTAATTTGGATTTTGTCTCCTGCTTTCCACGTAACTGGGTACTGTGGCTCGACTGATTACTTGCGCAAATCAGCGCTTACCGTTAATATTTTTCTACTACAGTTGATTCCTCATATAACTCAATTAAAGTAAATCTAAGCAACGCCGTTTAGAGGCCACTTTTAGAGTTTATCATGAAGGTATCATGAACTTTATGCCCTAACCTTTGTATTTGTGATTGGCCATTGCACCGTACTGTGCTTATAAGACGATAGGCTGCCAGTACGCGGAGCCGTATCTAGACTTAAGTTTAAGGGCCCTTAAATAATTACAAATGGACGTCTTGTATTCTTAGCCAAATTTCGGGTAAATCCTAAAGCATCTTAGGCCATTGTAAAATTTGCTTGTATGTCTGCTGGCCATTGACTGCGTCTGTCTTGAGTCTTACTAAAGCTTCTATGAGCAGTCAAATTTTTTTTTCACTTGAGATTGGGTAGTGTTGTTGTATGCTGGTCGTTAGAGGTGAAGCATCTTGATCCTTAACGAAATTTGTTGTAGAATTTAGTTACTTGAAAGGGCTTCACTGTGGTACATAACTTATACATAACCTACCTTACAAAAGCCCAACCACAGTAAGAGCTATCTATCTGATGCGAGGAAACAGATTTTAGCGTTGTGGATCTGGAACAACGCTTGGATGGTGGGAGTGTGGGAGGCGGCGAGGGGGGGTGGGGGGGGGGGCGCAGGAGGATGGTGCATGGGGCGCAGTCATATCAATATACCTAATACCGAGGTTGAGGTAAGTGACACCTGTTTAGTTCGCAGCAGCATCCTTACTGGCCTGCATCCCAACATTGAATTGTTACAGGATAGTGTCACCACCCACGCTCAGTTGTTCACAATACTGGTTTAACTCAGTCACTCACCTAAGCGATCGAATAGATACCCCCTTAATAAATATAGACCCTAAACAGGAGATTGATGTTCAAGACTTGCGTGAGAAGGTCATCCACTTGCAAATCGAGAGTAGTTTGCTCAGTTGGCAAGAGAAAGTGGGCCACTATGAGGGTTCTGTTCCTGGGTAGGGCGACTGACTCCACTGGGCGAGGCCAGATAGATGAATGGAAATTATTTAATAAATTGCCAAAGCGCCTCTGGTTTACGATGCAACTTATCTTCCACATCAGAGTACTCGCTTGAACAGGAATTGCATTGCCTCCATTTCCATTATGAAAAGAAGGATAAGTTCTGCTGTTACAGGAGTTGGTCTGATTTCTTGTATGGAAGACACCTGAGGAATAAAAGACAGTTATGAGCGTTAAAGAGCACTTCCCTCGACGAGTGCGAGGAATGCTTAAGAGCGAAACGTAAACCCAACACACAGGTAGGGTAGTTTGGCTCTGATAGGGTGGAGCACCATATAGAGAAGGTGTTGATCGATTACCCATCAGTACACGAGTTAATCGGTACATGTTGGTGGTGGTGGCGGTAGAGTAGGGCAGGTACTACGGGTATAACCCTTAAGCATCTCACTCAAATTTTCACTATCTTTTGGACAGCAAAAGTTCTGGTTGGCACCAATGCGCCAGTTTTTGTGTCGCATGAATTTTGAAAGATTTTGCTTAACCAGCGCTATTTCTCCCGTAACCACCACCCTATACTACCCATGGGAAATCGCAGACATAGTGAGATAAATCCACTGGCTACCTTAACCTTGCCTTCAATACAGACACGCATGAGACTCATAGTACCATTTCCTAAAACCTTACGTTCTCATTCCCCGTTAACTCGCCACTTTACGACTGTGGTCGATTAATGACCTCTTTCCCGAAGATAACGCTTTTGATGAAATAAAGGAAAACATATTTATATATATAAAAATGAAAATGAATGAATGTATGAAAATGGGAAAAAATGTTACTTTAAATATTTTTGTTATTTACTCTTTCAGTACGAACTTTGTTGTAGAACCCCTTATTTAAGTGTGGTAATAAAAATTCATTTAGACAGAATTAAGCACATTTAAAATTACGTGAACCTTAGCAACCCTCTCATGCTGATAAATTCATACTAACTGATTAATAACATTTAGTTGAAAATTATATATATTAAATTCTTTACGTATTTCGGCCTTGGCACATATTTTCTAAATGCAGTGGTTTTTTAAATATTTACTGAATTCTTTCCCGGCGTTAGCTATGGAACACAAGACTGTCTCTGTTAGCATAAAATGGTTAAATATTGCCAAGCCGACCTGAACGTTTAATAATCATTGACAAAACACACTTCACTATACGTTTAAGTTATTTGCTTTAGAAATTGAAAGAACCAACAGATTAACAACTTCAACGTTAATTATTCGCCTATGAATGCACAAATGTAAAACCAGTAATAAATTCCGTCAGCCTCACGATCGCTGTAAAAGAAAAATATTTCGTAATTCACTGCTAATTTCATCTGCTCCCGATTTACGGGTTTGGTTAATTTTTTTTAGCGGAACAATTTTTTAAATGTGCCGCCGCTGCAAATCGTTCGGTCGCGGCACAGCCCAGCAACACCAACGATAATCGCTAAAAATGCTGAAAATTCTTTAAAGAAATATTATAGATGACATGGGCAAGCTAATTTACATTAGTAATGCACAATTTTGATAAAGTATAATGTATTTAGACCACAACAATAATTAAACTTACATTACTTGTAATTTCTCCTGTAATGGCGGCTAAAGATAGATACAGACAAAAGAAGTCTACTCATTCATAAAATGCTAGGTCACAGGTTCCTCTCTCTCTCAGCTCTCGAGGAAGACGACAAAGAACGCACACCATGCAGTGCTATTTATATTATTGCTGACCATTAACATCTCTTTGTAATCTTACAACACTATTTTCCTCTGTGGCTGTATTTTACATTTTTTTATCGCAGATATTAACATATTTCGTAATTACATTATGAGTATAGAAATATTACAATCATAAATACATCGAGAATATTATTACAGAAAATATTACAATAATAACGAATGTCCTTTATACTACATTAAATAATATTTTTTATTAAACAATTACAGTACATTGGTTCATAGCGGCGTTCATAGTACAATTAAATGTCATTTCATTTTATTGATAGTGTGTGTGTGTGCTGCCAGGGAACGTTACATTGCCCCCTGGCAGCATTTGGCAAAGAGTTTCTATACTTTGACACAATGGTGTCAGTAACGTTCTTTACAATTCTGTCTTTTTTTTTGTTTTATGGCATAGCTCTTTTAATTAGTCCCAGGGTTATATATGTTCATGGCTCCCCCATTTGGGCGAAGGTAGACAGGAAACCTGGGATAAACTGTGCCGGAGTCCAGCCATCCCAGTTGGTTCATGATTAATCTTGTCTCTTTAACAGTCATTCCTTTGAAATGATTTAGCAGTTTGTCATCAACGGTTACATAATATCACAGTCACAAACAGTTCAACGAAAGTTTGTTGTGCGTGTTTAACAACTCGTAATTATCATTTTTGCGATATACTGCAAGGTCACTTGTCTTAGGATATATCACTTAGTTTTTTTAAATCATTTAGCACAACGTCACTTTTCATAATGTTCTCACTACCTACGTGTTACAAATCCATCTCAAACATTTGTTAGTGTTCATTTTCTCTCGTCAATTTACGGGTAGACATAATAAGTGTTCAATGTTTGTCAAAAATCGAGTTCATTGACATGTTATGCAGTTTGTGTAAATATTTTGTAATATGTCAATAATGCTGTAGTTGGTGAGCGGTGCGTAGTGATTGTTGAGCGGCGCTCGGCGCGGCGCGTCGGCTCCGTGTAGCTCACCGCCCCCGGTGTTGACAGCTACGGCGCGGAGAGGCGTGTGGCTGTCCGGTCTGCTACGGGCTGCTGCGGCCGCTGCATGGCTGAAGTAGCCGGATGCGCGTTGTATATCAGCTCGCCCGTGTGACATCTTCTTGCAGTGCTCCAGCAAACATGCAACAAGTTCACAAACACTGTACTATCCTTATGGGCATTTTTCTTGCTGTGGGAAAGAACGCACACAGTTATTGGCAGTTATTATTCATTAGTCTGGTTTGCACAATGTTTCGTTGTCACAGTAAGGCGTTTTATGGGCACACAATATTTTCTCACCATGTCATGACTTGTCATTAGTCACACGCAAGTTTTCACCTTAGAACAAAATGTATCTCTGTAGTCAATGCGCTTTCCTGGCGTCCCTTGACACACAAAGAGTATTTTTTTCACCCGCACAGTACAAGTTATAGTTTGACACTAGCTTGGTCCACCGTCTGTTTATCGGCTCACTGTTCGTGTCGTGTTAGTTCTCTAGTTTGCCCAAAAATCATCTATATTTATGTTCGAGTAGATTTTATTTGTGCATTCCAGCCGGATACAGGCATGTTGTTCAATAACTCCTTTGAAATTATGTCTCACTTTACTTGCAAGGTCCTACGTAACTACAGTGTAGTCTCTGTAGGCTAAAATTGACGTGGATTGTATCAGGCTAGCTCTTTTTACTGATTCGATCTGCACATGCTTCAATTGAAGCTTCTTTGTGCGTAACTTTGCGTTACTTAAATTTGCAATAAGTTTGCCTCCCATGGTGCCCTCGGGTCACTACTGGGTGCATTACTCTCTTTGATAATACTGGTTTGAAAATAAAGTTCTCAGGGTCTCATATTATTGATATTATTCTGGGTTCGAATCTGTCAATCTGACAGCTACACATATATACATATACACACACACACACACACACACACACACATATATATATATATATATATATATATATATATATATATATATATATATATAT
Source organism: Schistocerca piceifrons (assembly GCF_021461385.2). NCBI lineage: Eukaryota > Metazoa > Arthropoda > Insecta > Orthoptera > Acrididae > Schistocerca > Schistocerca piceifrons. Next base: position 664,716,469 of record NC_060138.1, read on the forward strand.
ATATAACAGAAAAGACTGTACCAAGAAATATTTCAAGTGTGACACACATATAGAGTATCATGCAGTACGCAAACTAATCACTGCTAAAATGTTCCTCCTGACTGATCTCTGTCACAATTTAACACTACAAATAATTTCACTAATCAGGTTATCTGTGCAGACATTTAGAGCATGTTTGAGCTAACACTAATTAAAAAGAAGACATAACATAAATAATCATAAACAAAAGAGAAAGTCAATCATATTCTTATAACTAAATACTTCTACACTAGTACATTATCCCTACAGATCACACATCACTAATGTTCATTCATTTCCAAAAGAATGGTGTACCTTTTTACACATAACACATAGGACTATTAGTCATTTACTGTAGGAATATTTTCACATCCTTACGCGGATACAGTCCCCATACTCTCCCTGATTGGGGATCTGCTAAGAGATAGCTACACTCATGTGGCACACTTACTATTTTAAAAGGTCCATTGTACACCAATTGCCACTTGCTATTCTGTTTCAAGGATGCCGAGGACTTAGGATGATTGCGTAAGAGCACCAAGTCCCCAACACTAAGTTTTTGATTAATTGTCACATGTCGATTATATTTTTCTTTCCTTTTCTGAGCGCACCTTGTAAGGTTGCACCCTGCTTTCCTTATCCTCTCTTCCTTAGGCTCAGGAATGACTGGGACCTTAGGCAAAGGTGCCAGCCACTCATTCAGTACTCAATTATTATTCATTATAATCTCGGTTGGTGGATACCCGTAGAGGCATGCGGGGTTGCGTTGTGAATTTCCAAAAATTTAGGTATCAGATCTGGCCATCTTGTGTGCTTATATGCGATATATAACCTGAAAAATTTATTTAACTCTCCAAATGTTCTTTCTACTAAACTTGCTTGTGGATGAAAACGGGATATTAGTATGTGCTTCATACCTTGTTCATGTAAATAGTTCTTCCAGGTATGACCTGTAAAATAGGAAGCATTATCTGATATTATCGCTTCAGGCTTACCCACCTGTGTAAAATATTCTTTCCCTAACCATTTAACTATTCCACGAGCGGTGGCTGATTTAAGGCGGTATATTTTTAAGTATTTAGAGAAAAGGTCATATACCGCTAAAATGTACTTTAATCCACCCCTGCCTCGAGGGTAGGGTCTTGCTATGTCTATAGATACTAACTGAAGTGGCCGCTGAGGCACTATAGGATGCAGTTCAAACCTTGTGGATTTATTTTGAAACTTAGCTTTTTGGCACAGAGGACAAGTCCTGATAATGGTGCGAGTCTGCTGGCTTATTCCCTTAAAGTAACAGTATCTGGATAAAATCCTTATTGTTTTGCCTATCCCAGCGTGACCCCATGCTAAATGCGTGTGCCACACTACAGTTGGGATAGCCTGTTGTGTTATACACACGACTACATGGTCATTTGACACACCTGTTTTATAATACAGAATATTATCTACTATTTTGAAGTTCTGAACACTTTTAAGATTGGTACCTTCTTTAATTTTGCTAGTGACATCTCGCCAAATCGGATCAGTTTCCTGCAATGTAGACATATTCTTACACATATGTAAAAAGTCCCTCCTATGTACCTTATCTTGTACTAAGAGTATTCGATATTCCTCCGATTGTTCCAAATTCTTTGACACTGAGGACAAGGCGTCAGCTACAACATTATCTTGTCCTTTTATGTACATAATCTTAATTTTATATTCTTGCAATGCTAACCTCCATCTTAGCAAGCGGGTATGGTATAATTTGCAAGACATTAAATAGCTCATAGCTTGGTGGTTACTGAATACTTGAATTTCTTTGCCATGGATGTAATAGGTGAATTTCTTTACCACCCAAACCACTGCAAGAGCCTCTAATTCGGTAGCGGAATATGCTCCCTCACAGCTGTTTAGTGTGCGGCTGGCAAATCCGATTACATTGATTGTTGTGGGGTCGTTGCTCCTGTCCCACTGAAATAAACAAGCGCCCAGACCGTATGAACACGAATCTGTCGCTATGCAAAAATCTTTTGTCATGTCTGGGTGTCGCAGTATGTTTGCATTCACCAAGGCGTTTTTGATAGCGTCAAATGCGCGTTGACATTCTTCTGTCCACACCCAGTGCGCATTTTTACGCAACAGGCTCAATAACGACTCGTTATTCATTAATTGATTTGGAACAAACCGTCTAAAAAAGGATGCAAGACCTATAAACGCTTTGTCTCTTAGTTCTCGGGCTAGGAAACCCACGAATTGCGTCAAGTTTTTTGCTGTCAGGTTTGATGCCTTGTGGTGTTATTATGTGACCTATAAATTTAATCTGATTACGTCCAAATTTGGATTTCTCAAGATTCGCTGTTACTCCCACTTGCTTAAACCTTTCTAAGACTCTACCCAGTAGTTCTATGTGCTCCTCACAGGTGGCAGTAGCAATCACCAGATCGTCTGCATACACTGTTACCCTTTGCAGTAAATCCGGACCCAAAACCGCGTCGAGGGCTGTTATGAATACTCCTGCACTTACATTTAGGCCAAAAGGTAGTACCCTAAATTGGTAGCTCCTTCCCCCAAATATAAATGCAGTATATTTCCTCGATTCGGGCGTGAGCAGGATTTGCCAGAATGAACTTTTCATATCAACAGATGTCAAATATTGCACTCCATGGAATTTTTGAATTTGCTCATCTAAGTTTTCTGGATGAGTCCTGACAGGGACAATAATTTCGTTTATGTCTCTTGCATCTAATACTAACCGTACCTGTCCGTCTGCTTTTGCCACCGCCACCAAAGGACTACTATAAGGGAACAAAGACGGTTCTATTATTCCCCACTCGATCAGCTTTCTAATTTCTTTAGCTACTATCTCCTTCTTGGACCAAGGAATGGAGTATGAGGCTCGGAAGTAGGTTTTGTGAGGCTTCACCTCGATATTGTATTGATATCCCTTAACAATTCCTGGTCGTTCTGAAAATACATTTGCATAGTTAGATAATAACTGTACCAAATCCTGCTGTTGCATTGAGTTCAAATTTTCGGACTGTGATACTTTGTTCACAAGTGCGTCCATATTTGCTTTTAATTGATCACTTTGTACGTCTGGATAATAGAGATTTTGTCCTAGAGAATGATTGTCTAAATGTAGTATTCACTGATTCCTACATTTTATGTTAATAGCGTTACAATTAGGCACAGGTACCACTTCAGATCCGAGCATGGACAATTCTATCCTCCTACCCGTGTTCATCGAACTTAATTTTCACCGAAAAGGGTCGATTACTGCGTCCCTTTCTCTCAAAAAATCTACCCCCAAAATGCAGGCTACCTTTAAACCCTTTACTACCAGGAACGAGCACGCTATGGCTTCTCCCCCTGTATACATCTCTACCCGCACTTGGAATTTAATTATTTGTCGCTGTGCACTGATGGCTCCAGTGACTTTGCAATTGTTCACAGGAAAAGTCAGCATACGCTTTTCTTTCCCCAGTACTTTGAATAAGTCCATACTCATGACACTGACAGTAGCACCTGTATCTACGATTGCTTGCACATCAATATTGTTAATTTTGATCTCTATTATCGCTTGTACTTTGTCTTTGTACTCCTTTATGCACGTGGGTGGTTCAGTTATTAATTCATGTCCCATCTGTACCCCGTCATTATACCTGAGGATACAGATTTTCGATGTTTTGTTCTGTGTCGGGCTGCTCTCACTCCAAACCTCAGCCGACGATGGAGAGCGTATCTCGGCTGAATCTAGTTTGTTGGATTATTACTGGTGGATGGGTGTGGCTGCTCTGTGTCACTGACCTCCACTATGTGTAAGTAAGTTGTGTTGCGTCGGTCGCCACAGTTGCGCAATTGGCGCATTTTGTGGTGGCGGTCGGTTATTGTCATATCTTTCACTGTTTTGCCGGTCCGGACTGGGCCTCTGGTTCTGTGGCCAAGTTCGGTTTGCATCGTTATAGGTATTGGTGTTCCACGGCCCCCTGGCATTTTTCCATCTACTATTGCTTGGTGGGCCTGTTTCATATCGATCATCGAACCTCCTTTTCCGGTCATTATTCACCGGCGGACTATTGCCTTTCCGCTCTCTACCTCTATTCCCGTTTTGTACATAATCTTGTCTCCTATTGTTACCTCCGCCGTTTCCATTATTTGGTGGAGGCGTGTTATTTCGACCATTTCTGTAACCGTTTCCGTTACTTCTAGCCTGTTCAGAGGCTGCCTTAACATCCCCCTGAATCAGGTCAATTGAGTCCAGAACAGACAAGAAATGTTCCATGTCGTTCTCCGGTACGTGTATAAGTTTTTCCTTTACGTGTATCGGCAAGTGTGACTTCAAAAGTCTGATCAAATCCCGGGATGAAATCTGCTCGTCCCAGTAACGGGTCTTATTGATGTATTTCTCAAAATATTTTCGCAAATTGCCTAATCGTGGAGAATACGGCTCTGGAATACATGTTGACCAATATTTGGCCAAGAATGCCTTTTCAAATTTCTCATATGTGTCGCAACTGTCAGCTGCTTCAGTTGCACATAATGCAGCATCTCCTTGTATGTAAGACATAACGAACTGTATTTTCTGTGTATGATTCCAAACGCCAGGCAAAATGTTTCTAAATCCGCTGCCGTTTTTCTGGACTTGCAAAACGCCTACGATAAGATCTGGCAAGACAACCTCGTACACAAGATGCTGACACAGACCCCTATACCGGATATTTATGTCAAGATCGTGGATGACTTCCTCCGTGGTAGGACTTTCGTAGTGGCTCAACGGGGAATGCGTTCTGGCATTCGCCAGTTGTCGGCAGGCACTCCGCAAGGATCGGTGCTATCTCCCATCCTATTTAATATCTGTGTCAATGATATGCCGGTAATCCTCGAGTGCCACCTTGCACAATACGCTGACGACACAGCGCTATACACCACTGGCCGCATTACTGATGCCGTCGTCGCCCGCCTCCAGCGACAGGTGGACGCCAATATCACCTGGTGCCGGACAAACAAAATAGCTCTCAATGCCGCCAAAACTACGGCAGTTTACTTCGCGAAACGGCGCCCAGTCCTCCGCCGCAATATCTCGATTGCAGGTGTGCAGGTGCCCTGGTCTCCGACAACCACCTATCTCGGGGTCCAGATGGACCACAAGTTGCTCGTCCACTGTCATGCGGAGTATGTCACCAACAAGGGGCAAAAGCTAACCAGGGCTTTGTACTCGCTCTTTCGCAGTAGGGAACTTAACCTGCATACCAAGCTCCGCATTTACCGAACAGTTATCCTGCCTGCCCTCACGTATGGATCTGCTGCATGGGCCACGATTAGTGTCACCAGGATGCGGACATTGCAGCGCCTGCAGAACAAGGTGCTCAGGTGGAGCCTGCACGCCCCGCCACTCACGAGAATTGTCACTCTCCACGAGGAAGTGGACATCGTGCCCCTAAAGACGACCATACGCAACAACGCGCGGCGGCTCTATGAGAAAGTGGATGCCTTGCGGGACACTGTCCTTGGGTTACGCCACGTTGGGACCACAGTTCCACGCCGCTGGCGTCGACATCCGGTTCCCCTAAACATCCTAGAGGAATCGGATTCCGACCATGGCTAACAATAGGTCTGGCACGCCCACCACGGATGCATCCTTTGGCGGGTCTAGCCCCCATTCTACGTCCAATACTTTCCAATCATACCCGCCCACGTTAGGCTAAATTTTTCTGCCTGACTCATGTATTACTGTCACCGTCAGAGGGTGGTACGGGACTACAAGTCCCACCGCCACACCTCCAAAGTGAATTGCAGTGGCGCAGTCACTGCCCTGTGGCTAAATTTACTGCCTCACCAACACAGTTAGACCGCAATAGACCGGTAAAATAGAAATGTCGTGTGGCTAGGGCCTCCCGTCGGGTAGACCGTTCGCCTGGTGCAGACCGGTGATGCTGTATTGTAACATATTACAAAAAAAAAAAAAAAAAAGAGACCTGACTGGCGTGAACACGCTTGTGCGTCGCCGTGCAAAAGCTGTTTTCCAGCTCCGCAAGACGACGGTTGTCATTCCGCTGCCACAGCAGCCCATTTAGGTACTGCACTTCCGCACTGCAGCCCAAGTCTTTGGCCTCAATCGCGGCGTGCACCTTCTCGTCTATTTTTTTGTAAATTCCTTTTCAATTTTGTACCGACATTTTCTGCTCTATTGCTTGACTTGTGTCAATTTCTAATTTTTCCATCCTGTTAGCCAGTACACTGATTCCACGTACGATACTGGCGTTAGCCACCTGGATATTATGTACTCTTTCGCTCAGTTCTTGCACCGCTTTGGGTATGGTTTCATAGTTTTGTCTCAAACTAACATTCTCACTTTGCATAGCTTCCAAAGATTGCATTAACTGCAAATGTCTCTCATGCTGGCATCGATCACGCTCTGCTTGTTAATGCATAAACGTAGCTTGGAAATTGAGCATGCGCTCGAACATAACTCTTAATGATCGCACTTCTGACACCTCACCACTCTCTGGTCTGTGTCTAGTGCTTGTGGGTGGCACATACCTGACAATTTGCCCCACGTTGGGCGCCAATTCGATGAAATAAAGGAAAATACATTTATATATATATAAAAATGAAAATGAATGAATGTATGAAAATGGGGAAAAAATGTTACTTTAAATATTTTTGTTATTTACTCTTTCAGTACGAACTTTGTTGTAGAACCCCTTATTTAAGTGTGGTAATAAAAATTCATTTAGACAGAATTAAGCACATTTAAAATTACGTGAACCTTAGCAACCCTCTCATGCTGATAAATTCATACTAACTGATTAATAACATTTAGTTGAAAATTATATATATTAAATTCTTTACGTATTTCGGCCTTGGCACATATTTTCTAAATGCAGTGGTTTTTTAAATATTTACTGAATTCTTTCCCGGCGTTAGCTATGGAACACAAGACTGTCTCTGTTAGCATAAAATGGTTAAATATTGCCAAGCCGACCTGAACGTTTAATAATCATTGACAAAACACACTTCACTATACGTTTAAGTTATTTGCTTTAGAAATTGAAAGAACCAACAGATTAACAACTTCAGCGTTAATTATCCGCCTATGAATGCACAAATGTAAAACCAGTAATAAATTCCGTCAGCCTCACGATCGCTGTAAAAGAAAAATATTTCGTAATTCACTGCTAATTTTATCTGCTCCCGATTTACGGGTTTGGTTAATTTTTTTTAGCGGAACAATTTTTTAAATGTGCCGCCGCTGCAAATCGTTCGGTCGCGGCACAGTCCAGCAACACCAACGATAATCGCTAAAAATGCTGAAAATTCTTTAAAGAAATATTATAGATGACATGGGCAAGCTAATTTACATTAGTAATGCACAATTTTGATAAAGTATAATGTATTTAGACTACAACAATAATTAAACTTACATTACTCGTAATTTCTCCTGTAATGGCGGCTAAAGATAGATACAGACAAAAGAAGTCTACTCATTCATAAAATGCTAGGTCACAGGTTCCTCTCTCTCTCAGCTCTCGAGGAAGACGACAAAGAACGCACACCATGCAGTGCTATTTATATTACTGCTGACCATTAACATCTCTTTGTAATCTTACAACATTATTTTCCTCTGTGGCTGTATTTTACATTTTTTATCGCAGATATTAACATATTTCGTAATTACATTATGAGTATAGAAATATTACAATCATAAATACATCGAGAATATTATTACAGAAAATATTACAATAATAACGAATGTCCTTTATACTACATTAAATAATATTTTTTATTAAACACAGTACATACGAATTGCTTCATAGCGGCGTTCATAGTACAATTAAATGTCATTTCATTTTATTGATAGTGTGTGTGTGTGTGTGTGCTGCCAGGGAACGTTACACGCTCCTTAGGTCATTAACAAGAAAGTTAAGAAAATAGCATCAGGCTTCCACACCGGAGGGAGGCTGCCCAATATAACAAATGTAGAAGTCCAACCTTGCTACGGCCAGGAGGCAAAAGTCTACGTAAGGGTTTTTGGGCTCACAGTAAGAGCGACAGAATGTCACTTCAAAGATGTTGCCACGGTTTCTGGGATTGTACAAAATGGTCCAAATCACTTCCACAGTGAGCTTCCTCGTCCAGGGCCTTTTCACCGGTAAGTTAGCCAGAGCTTATGTCAGACAGCTGAAAGTCGTCATTGGGAGTCGTCTCACACCTTGTCACTCCCTCCCCCGCCGATCCCAGCTCCCAGCGGCGGGCAGGGATATAGGGGCACGCGCACCAGGGAGAAGAGACGGGATTCACTGGCAGCTGTGTGGGGAGTTGGAGGTTCAGTTCTACTGTTTTACCTTGGACATGGGAGCCATCCGTTAGTCCAAACACAGGAGGAAGGCAGCGACCTAGACTATGTACCGTTTTTTGGGGCCATCACGCAGAGTGGAGTTTAACTGTTAGTTATTCGACGATTCGAGGATGTGAGCCTACTTATATAACAATTTTCTGCCTATATTGTGGACATTATGGTGAACCCTTTTTTGTAATGGGCAGCAGTTTTTTTCTTAACTGCCGTGTGACCCACTGCCTTCTGGTTACTTTCATATCTAGTTGGTATTTCTGGTCGTTCCTTCGATATCCTGTTGTGAGCGAAAGTGCTCATTTGTGTTTTTTTACCAGGCTCTATTTAGCTGATTTTGTCGAGACATACATGTAATTTGCGGTGGACGTCGACTGTAATTTGGATTTTGGTTTATATTTACCATATTACTGGGTAGCCTGGCTCGGGTAATTGTATATACACAAGCCAGCGCTTACTATTAAAATTTTTCTGTAAGCTGCTTCTCTGGCATATTACCTATTCAGCGTTTGCCATCCTTCTTTTAATTATTGGTGTTCTGTATTTTAGTACAAAAGTGTTGAATTCTGCTTATGTGTACGTGTTACCAGACAGGCTAGCCATTGCTTAACACCTTACTTGTTTAATTCAAGAGCGAACCCGGGAATAGACCTCACTGTGTGCCTTTGTTGGTCTTGTGGCCCTCATCATACCACTTTCGGTGACGTAAATTTATCGTTCATCTGTGGGAAAGGTATCTATTTTTGTAAGACAGCTGGTCAGCTTGATGCAGTAAATCCGGATTACTTGTTATTACCTATGTGCCAAACTTGCCGTCTCTGTAATAATTGTATTGCGATATGTTTGGTTGCCATTTCTGCCCACCGTGTTTATCTAATTCTTTCTGTTTATTTCATCGGTTACTGCCGTTATTTGTTTGCTTATAACCCACTGAATTTAAGTGTTTGTTTTACTTTGGTATTCTGTATTTCAGTTGTATTTGATAACGGTCAGGGGGCTTCATAACTATAATTAGTTTCCCTAGTCATTTACTATAGGTGATTCCTTCTATATCCCGCGTAAGTAAATCGAAGCAACACCGTCTAGAGGCGGTCTCACGAACTTCACGACTTGTACCTGGTGTTTGTGACGGGCCTTTGCGCCGCAAGGCTCGCTGTATTTATAAGCCTGACAGCCTCCCAACAAATGGAGGCGTGTCTGGACGTAACCTTAAGGTCCCTTAAAATAATTACTAATGGTCGTCTTGTTTTCTTAACCAAATTTCGTGTAAATCCTAGAACACCTTCAGCCACTGTAGAACTTGTTTGCATGCCTGCCGGCCGCTGATCCTGTTATCCTGTATCTGTCTTAATTGTTATTAAAGTTTTTTGATTAGTCAAATTTTATTCACTAAAGGTCGGTCAGTGTTGCTGTAAGCGGGTCTTTAGGGGCGAGCCATCTTGTTCCTTAACGAAATTCACTTGTAAAATTTAATTACTTGAAAGGGCTTCGTCACGGCAAACGTTTGTCATTGGGCCATTTGTGCAGTAGCTAAGCATAGCCATTTCTTTGAAGTTGTTGCCGTGTAACTGTTGTTAACAGGCAACGCCATATGTAAGTAATAATTCTTGCTGCAATTGCTTGGTATTTTAAATTATTTTGATAAGAAAAGGAAAGAGATTGTATTTTGGATCCGTCAACGTCCGGCCTTTTTTTATAATTAACCACCCTGCACACACGAATTTTAAGAATTGTATTTATTAATTTGGTGAGCCTTGTGTTTAAGTGGCTCATTTACCAGTCGTCAACGCTCCCACTATTAACTAGTGTTTTTTTTCTAATTGTAAAGTGTTCAATTGTTTTTTGATGGATAAAATACTGTTTGAGTACACACAGTCTTGTTAAAGCAACGCCTTACCACACTACAACCAGCTATCTACTGCCTCAGTTTTGGGTTATATGCATCTTTTACTGTACACTGACAACGACTGTGTGCAGTACGTCTATAACAACACGACAGAACAATAACGGTTACAGCACAGAGACATATTCTCAGACGCAATCTAGCTTGGCGACTATTTTGAACCTGTCAGTGATTAAAATACTACAGCAAGAACTGTTGCAGTGCACAAGAGTACCCAGTTAAGACTGTAAAGCCCTTGAGTGCTATGTGCCCTAGTTCTTAAAGGTTAACGGCTCGTTGAACTACTTGCTCCGATCGAGTGTATTTTGGTCTGAACCCGACAACCTACCATTCACTAGAATATTCTGTTTCTCGCCTGTGACGCTCGTTCCGACAAAGAGGAACGGTGCGGCATTAAAATTTAATCACGAACAGCGCCAGTAAGGCAAAGACAAGGGAAGCGGCTAATAGGTACTAGCAGGAGCAGCCGAGGCAACAATTTTAAGCGCCACAGAGAGCACCCACAACGGTGGTAGCTCAGTGCTCTGTCTCATTTCGGCACTAATTATTTATAGATCTCATCTCCTGGAAAGGACACAAAAAGTTTAAGTTTTTGTATGTCCATCCTTTTGACTGAAAGTCTGGGTGACCAGGGCCGTTCACTATTGTAAGAAAATGAAACGTCTACAGCCGTCATTATGACCTTATTCATTGTGTAGCTACCAGTTTCGGCGCTTCAGTGCGCCATCTTCAGGTCTGTATGCATAAATAGTAATGATAGCATTGTCAATCATGCAATATAACGACATTAAAATAGAATGAGAATCAAGGACAAGACTCTACAAGTGAATTTACAGTAATCATTTGATAGAACGGAAAGATACATCCATTGTCACATATCTAAAGTATACAATAACGAATTTCCACTCCGCACATTGCACAGTTATGCTATTTATTAATAACTTCATCAAATAACTATTCCACATTTTTTATTGGTCAGTCGGACATACATTACAGTAACTGCATATTCAAGAGAAGAAGATATTCAAAGATATCTAGTTATAATTATAGGGATTGTTCACTCTTTAACATGCAAATATTTTAGTCATATGTGACACATTTAGTTTCTGTGTATTTGTCTTCAATTTTACATGAATTTACATTACCCTCACTTAAGTTCCGCTGGACACGACTTATGACATTACCAGTGTTTTTGTTGTAATACTATATGTATTCCCAGCTTATAGATTGCTACCACGTGTTCAAGTCTTACATTTAACAGACATATCACATTTACTTATGATTTAATTACTGGCATGTTGTGTGGCCTCCTCAATGGTCTATTAATAATGTGGTTTGTCTTTTAGACGACATGTACGGCCGGTATGTTCCTTTGAAATTTTGATGCCATGGATGTAATGGCTTTTGGTTTTAATGTGCTGAAAAGACTAAGGTGTGTTCTGGTTACAGTGCATTTATTCATAACTATATGTAATTTTAGATCTCTTTTATTTTTTGTGTTCATTTCTGTTTAATACATATGAGTACTTTTTGAGTGGTTTTCTAGTCAGAAAGCTTTTCTGACATTTCATGTATATATATTGTTGAGTCATCCTTTGTGGTGCACTGCATCCTCACGGGCTACTTAGTGTACTTGCGTGTGATTGTTTCATCGCAGTACATGATATATGGATGCAGTTGCACACGAATGTTGTTCACCATGAATAGTTTCTTGTAGGGGTTTTTCATATGCTCTACGTATGTGATGATCTGAGGTGGGTCCTATATTTAGTTCTCTGACACGTCTTAGACATTCATTTTATGTATATGACATAAGTATGCCCTTGAACCGTTTACAACTCAGCCTTTTATACTTTGACACAACACATAGATCATGTTTCTTCGCTTTACTTGTGTATGAGGTTGTAGTATCTTCTATTCATTTTACAACTCAGCATTTTATACTTTGACATAATACATAGTTCATGTTTCTTTGCTTTACTGTTTCTGAGTTTTTGTATCTTTCATAAATTTATCGTCTTCTACAGTTATTTTGTCTTTCAATGGGTTATTTCAGGGTAGTACAGATAATGTATGTCCGACTGGCCAATAAAAATCGTGGAATAGTTACTTAATGAAAGTATTAATAAAAAGTATAATTGTACAATGTATGGACTGGAAATCCGTTATGGTGTACTTAAGGTATGTGACAATGGATGTATCTGTTTGTTCTATCAAATGATTACTCTAAATTCGCTTGTAGAGTCTTGTTCTTGATTCTCATTCTGTTTTTAATGTCTTTGTATTGCATGGTTGATAAGTTGATAATGCTATCATTACTGTTTATGCTTACAGGCCTGAAGATAGCGTATTGAAGTACCGAAACTGATAGCTACACAATACATTATATCATAAAGACGGCTGTAGGTGTTCCGTTTTCTTACAACACAAAAAGAACAGACGCTACTTTGGTTGCTACACAAGGAGGAGCTTATGCATTTTTTTTTCTTTTTACTCTAGGCTCCACATTCGCCTCCTGCACATTTTTGACAGTTCATAATTTTGTCAGTCATGGAATATACAGGGTGTTACAAACAGCTACGGCCAAACTTTAAGGAAACATTCCTCACGCACAAATAAAAAACAAATGTTATGTGGACATGTGTCCGGAAACGCTTAATTTCCATGTTAGAGCTCATTTTAGTTTCTTCCACCTACGCTCAATGGAGCACGTTATCATGATTTCATGCGGGGTACTCTACCTGTGCTGCTAGGACATGTGCCTTTACAAGTACGACACAACATGTGGTTCATGCACGATGGAGCTCCTGCACATTCCAGTCGAAGTCTTCGTACGTTTCTCAACAACAGATTCGGTGACCGATGGATTGGTAGAGGCGGACCAATTCCATGGCCTCCACGCTCTCCTGACCTCAACCCTCTTCACTTTCATTTATGGGGGCATTTGAAAGCTCTTGTCTACGCAACCCGGTACCAAATGTAGAGACTCTTCGTGCTCGTATTGTGAACGGCTGTGATACAGTACGCCATTCTCCAGGGCTGCATCAGCGCATCAGGGACTCCATGCGATGGAGGGTGGATGCATGTATCCTCGCTAACGGAGGACATTTTGAACATTTCCTGCAACAAAGTGTTTGAAGTCACGCTGGTACGTTCTGTTGCTGTGTGTTTCCATTCCATGATTAATGTGATTTGAAGAGAAGTAATAAAATGAGCTCTAACATGGATAGTAAGCGTTTCCGGACACATGTCCACATAACATATTTTCTTTCTTTGTGTGTGAGGAATGTTTCCTGAAAGTTTGGCCGTACCTTTCTGTAACACCCTGTATAAGTATAGTGAATAATCTTGGTTTGTATCCACGTATATCTCTTGGAAGTAACTAACGAACCAAACTAATCCTGTGTAACCTCCCCACCATAATTTTTAAAAGGAAAAAAGACAATACTTAATACAAATAGGAGCAGAGTGTAACCTTCCCACAAAAATTTGAAAGAAAGAAATATGACAATATTTAATTATGAATCCTAATGGACATTGCGCTTAGCGTAACCTGCCCACAATGGAATGTACTGACAATGGCAACAAAAATGTGAAATACGCAATCTGACTGAAATATAAATTTTTCATAAAAAAATTAAAGTCCGTTCAGTGACAAGAAAATTCAATTAAACCGAAATATCGGTCTTTGGCCCTGTGTAAAACAATCAGAGTTAAAGTCTTACCTCAGAATAAATGGATGTCACATTTCTGCTCTTATCTTTCTGCACGGCTTGGAGGAACTGCATTGCAAATGATAATATTCCTTTTTTCTGTGATTTTACTGAAAATTTTCTTTAAAAGAAATGGAGTGAAATGGGAAGTGCAACGAAATCTTTAGTTCAATAAAAATTAAATTTTTGAAAAAAAATGCTTTTGAAATAAAAATTATTATTGGGGCACTTGTTAGAGAATAATTACAACAAATAAATTTTTACATTATCTAATGATTATATTTATTAACAGTATACCTTATTCACCATCTTGACCAGTGTTGCCGACCACCTACATCACACAACCGCACTGGGCTGCTACTACTGACCGACCGCTCTGCATGACGACTATTAGCGTACTGCACGCGACGACTACTGACAGAGTACTGCTCTCAACTAGACAGAGCTACAGACTCGCAACGACTGACTGACTGAGAACCGCTCGCAACACTCGCGTGGTCAAGCGCATACTCTCTGGTCACAGATGCTACAATGCCTCGCCATCGCTGCCGCGTTACATACGTGTTTCATAACCCTCCACTGGGGGGGCAAAAATTTGGCAGCGATGGTGAGTCATTTGGACTTGCCAATCGCGGCAAAATTTTTAATTAACTAATAAACTTCTACAATTTACAGAATAATTAGATGTAGTACATAAAGTAAATGTTGTGCACACGCACTAAGTACAAGATATATCAGACAAAGACAAAATGTGAGTACAAAACATAGTAGCAAATCAGAAAAATGTATATACAAATTATTTGACAGATAACAAAGTGCACAGGCACTGAAAAAATTCTTTAGCATATTCAGAACAAATAAACAGACTGGCAAAAAATATTATGTTGACAAGTGACATGAGTGCACATGCACTGCAGTTGAGAACATATCAGTAATTGATGAAATGTATGTACAATTAGTAACAAATGGCATAAGTGCATTCGCATTAAAGTATTGAATATACAGAATAGTAGAAAACATATTGAAAAATGAGATAAGTGTACAGGCACTGAAGTTCAGTAGAAAACATATTAACACCTAACAGAAGTGCACATGCACTGTAGTTCAGAACATATCATAAAAATAAAAAAATGTATATACAATATAAAAGACAAGAGTGTACATATACTGTACTTCAGAACAAATAAAAAAAAAAGTCTTTAGTATTTTTGCAATAAATAAATATAATGGCAAAAAATCATGTCCAAAGTGCACACGCACTGAAAAATGTCTTTAGCATTTTCACAACAAATAAACATAATGGCAAAACAATCATGTCGACCAGTGCCACAAGTGTACTCGCACTGGAATTCAACAAATCGAAAAATGTATAACCTACGAACATAAATGACGTTACCAAAAAAAAAATTTTTTTTTTTTTATGTGACAAGAATCAGGATAGGAAAGGGAAGGATTGCATCATGGTTGTAGCACTTTAGATTGCACACAGCTGTTCTGAAAGTCCATATCTTTCCACAGAAGTACAACACCAAGTGACACAACTTGAAGTTCTTTTCCCATCAGAATTTATCAGTGTAGCCAAGACACTGAACTGTCGTAGTAATGTTCCATGTTTTCATTTTGGCAATACATTAGGTACACCAAACAGTGGGACCATAATAATGTCTTCATCGCTCACGGTGGTGGACAGCATATCGTGTCAACACCACGCTCTTACAAGGCGCACCAACGTAGAATTAGTGCAAAACCAAAGATAGTGCTCCATGATCACTAGGATAAACAGGACAAATGGACATTGCAATAATTCAGGGTAGTCAGCTTATGAGGTGAAGGACATCAAGTCACATAATATTGACAATTAGAGACTTAATTAGTTTGTGGCATTCATAGCCCAGTTATTGAACATTTCTGTACCAAGTATGTAGTATTACAGAAAAATGTTCATTAATTGTTTTACATGGAATCAGTAGCCTTCTTTTCCTGGTTACAAAGCATTATTAAATAATCGCATTCTTTTCAGTTACAGAGTGTAATTAAGAATCATTAACCTTCTCCTAATTACAGTTAATTAATCATTTGTCATTCCAATAATAATCATTAGCCTTTTCCTAATTACAGTTAATTAATCATTTGTCGTTAATTAATCATTTGTCTAATTACAGTTAATTAATCATTTGTCGTTAATTAATCATTTGTCATTCCAATAGTAAGAATTATTAGTCTTCTCCTAATTACAAAGCATTATTAAACAGTACCATAGTTAATTAATTATGTGTCATTCCAATCTATTAAGAATCACTAGCTGGCATCATGGGTAATCGTATTACAATAAACAGTGGCGGTCCTTGGCCAGTTACAAAGTATATTTAGTATGACAGAATAATGTTCATCAGAAGTCTTAGTTGAAAAGGAGAGTCAATTATTGGCCTAGCATTAACATAATACATTGAGTGATACAAATTATTGGCACTCATTGGCCATTAACCAAAACATAAAAACTCAACATGGGAAAAAAAGGCTAATTAATGGCATAATTAATAACAATTCTTCAAGTGACATTAATTATTGGCACTCAGTGGCCAGCAAGTATTGAATAGAATCATCATTCAGTATTATTCAGATTATTACGAAGTCATTATTAAAAATCAGTTAATTACAGTCATAGCATTAATAATCATAGGCATTATAAGTAGTCTCATTACAATAAACAGTGTTTCTCCTTCAGTAGTATTCAGATCATTACAAAGTCATTATTAAAATCAGTTAATTAGTCATAGCATTAGTAATCATAGGCATTATAAGTAATCTCATTACAATAAACAGTGGCAGTTATTAACTAGTGACAAAGCATTATTTTAAATATATACTTTTTTTTGTCTCATTAAGAAGTCATTACTCAAGTGACATACTATTCAGAGCTAATCAGTATTATTCAGAATTTACTCAAACTGGTATCACTACTTGGGACTGGTAATACATTTTTTTTGTTTGTTAGCAATGCATTGCGTTGGGATCGTTAATTAATTGCTGAGGCATAACACTACTTGTTTTTGACCTATTGCTGCAAATGAGGATAGGTAACGTCATTCGTCATGAGTCAGCTGTAGCAAGGTTATGTAACAAGGCAGTATATGTGATCACATTTATAAATGATAGACACAAATGGGTAAAAAATAAAAATGCAAGTACTAGAACAGGTATAATAAGTAACAGGTTTAGTAAGTATCATGAAAAGCTTATCCTGGAAAAAATACGAAATGGATTATTGACCTGAAAGAAGAAACGCACACTATGCTGAAAAGTAGTGAACTTCGAATTAACAGGTAGTGAAATGTGTATAAAATGTGTTCCATAGCTGTCCTTTCCAAAACTTTCTGTCATCCTACTATGCAATGTAACACCTGCTGTCAAAGCAAACTGCAACAAATACTTAAATAACTACGTAGCATAAATACATAACTTCAACAATATCCTCATCTGTAAAGAAAAAACTTCATTATCCATCACTTCATTATCTATATTATCATAACTCCATTATTATCATCACCTGTAAAGAAAAACTTCATTATTCATAATACCATTTCCTTCGTCATTATTCATCAGTATTCATTATCATCTGCAAAAAATCACTTCATTACTCATTATACAACTATTCCTTATCTCTAGCATATTTCATCACTAAAACTAAGATGTGTAGTTCAGTCTGACAGCCTGCATCAATCACCTTGTATTCTGAAAGAAAAAATTAGTTAAGACTGCTATTCTACGATGAGTATAGTATATTCTTGTTAATGCTTGTTAATCCTGATCCATTTACTCTTCCTCATAAAGTTATTGCATCTCCTTTCGTTTATTCCGTAGGTGAAATTCCCATTTCTGTTGAATTTATCTCTTACACGCATCATTTCTTTCTGAAATTGATGAACAAAGATTAATGTCTTGCATTTAAATCCTATACCCACTAAATAATGACTGGTTTATGGTGACACAATTAAGCATACAGCATAACATGACAGAAAACGTAATATGTCAAAGACATTGACAGTGTTCAGATGCAAAAATGTACACAGAATAATACGATGCAGCAGCAAAAATGTAAAACAGTCACGATCTTGAGATGTCATTGGGCAAAAAGAATGTCAAAATCAACTGGTGTGTGTTATATCCTAACTATTTCACAGTGCATACTAACAAAACTGGAATACAATCGTACATAAAAAGGCAAATGTGACGTTCGTTGTGTTCAGCTCGTATGTAGTGTAGTTAATAGAGGCGAGAATTAAAGCCTTTAATGAAAAAAAATGTAATGAAATTAACATGTCATTAGCTAACATTGCATAATTAGTCATAAAATACGTAAGTTCGTCTGGAAAAGTATGCACGGTCTGATGTGTAACGACAAGAATAGCGACCTGCTAACCTTACCTTGTCGGGCACTTGCCAAGAAAAAATACGATTATCATCAGTAATTAGTCAGGTGAAATAATTGCAATAGTAAATGGCATCATAGTGTGTTGAATCATACAGTGGTTTCACTCAATAAACGGTTTAATGTTTGATATATGGTGATTGCCTTTCGATTTTCTAGTTCTCAAAGTTTCGACATGTACAACATTGGGGTGAGGGATGCTGCGAATCCGATATGGACCTGCGTATAGAAGTTCAAATTTACTGCACTTACCTTTTAATTTACTGGATAAATAGTGTGTACGTACTAGTATCTTCTGTAATGACGATGAAATAAAGTTTTCAAATGCAACTTGCTGAATGTACATGACACTGAAATTTGTTTTGCAGAAGTTGGTTGCTACGTCTTGCTGATTGTTGCTGAGAGAACGCGATAGTGCGTCTGCTATAACATTTTGTGTGCCGGGAATGTGAACTATTGTAAAATTAAATTCCTGTAAATACAGTTTCCATCTACTTAATCTATCGTGAGTGAATTTGGCCGAAAGTAAAAATTGTATCGCTCTGTGATCTGTGTAAACAGTGGTATGTCTGCCATAAAGAAAATGCCGAAATCTCGTAAAAGCCCATACAACACATAATGTTTCAAGTTCTGTAACGGAATAATTTCGTTCAGCGGGTGACAAAATGCGACTTGCAAATGCGATGTTTTTAATTACTGTAGAACCGTCTTCTTCGATTTCCTGGAAAATGTGTACGCCTAAAGCGGTGTTGGAACTGTCAGTGGCAATGGAAAAATTTCTACTAAGATCCGGGTGCGATAATAGTGGTGCATTCAACAAAGCATGTTTCAGGTTCACAAATTCAGAATGTGCTTGTTTATCCCAAGACCAAATACTGTTTTTACCTGTTAATTGGCATAGTCTAGGCGTGTCTAAAGCGGAGTGATGAATAAATTTACGAAAAAAGTTAATTAAACCCAAAAAACTGCGCAATTGCTTCTTCGTCGTAGGAACACTAATGTCACGTAGAGCTTGAAGTTTTTCCGGATCAGGTGCAATGCCTTCTGCTGAAATTACGTGTCCAAGAAATTTTATAGAAGTTTTGCCAAAGTGCGATTTACTAAGATTAACAGTAAGTCCTTGTGCATGAAAAGTTTGTAACAGTTGTTCAAGAATCAGATTGTGTTCAGACCAGTTAGCTTCTGCGATAAGAATGTCGTCTACATACGTCGTAATTCTGTCCTTAAGTTCTGTCGGAAGTATTGTGTTCAAACCGCGAATAAAAGCTGCAGAAGAAATAGTTAAGCCGAACGGTAATTTGCAAAATTGATAACAGTCGCCGAAACAGAGAAAAGCTGTATATTTTCTGCAATTTGGATGAAGTTGAATTTGCCAAAATCCCGATTTCAAATCTAGTGTAGAATAAATAGCTGTACCGTGAAATTTCTGTAGAAGTTCCTCTAATGTCTGTGGTCGATCTGTTTCATTAATAATAATGTCATTAATGTGACGTGAATCAAGTACAAGGCGAAGTGAGCCATCTTTTTTCTTAACAATATGTAGCGGGTTTATGTACGGACTAACTGCTGGTTCAATAATTCCTTGATCGAGCATATCCTGCAATTCTTTTTTAACTTGTTCTCTATGAATATACGGAATGGGATAATGCTTTGCTTTAAATGTGTCGTGCGGTTTGACTTGAAATTCATACATAAAGCCGGACATAGTACCAGGAATGTTGTCAAAAACTGGAGCTTGCTGTAAAAGAATTTTATGTAATTGCGTTCGTTCGTCGTCTGTAGTTGCACTGCTTTGTCTAACTTTATCGGAAATCATTTGTATTACGTCGTAGTCCACTTCGTCTGGAGTATTATAGTTGTGTACGTACGTATCCGTGAACAATGTGGGATTACAGTCTATGTTACGTGTTGCGGAAATGACGTCTGTGCGGTTAATTGTTTGTTCTTCCGCATATAAAGAGTGCTGAAATTCTAAAGCCAATTGTACATTTTCATCCTTTAACATTAAATAAGAATTTTGAAAATCGATAACTGCGTCGTGTTGTACCAGAAAATTTGTACCTAAAATAACGTCTGTTGTCAATAAAGGAACAATCCAAAAATTAGAGTGAAAAGTGTGACCTGCGATACTAAATGATAAATGCGTCTGTAATTTAACGTCTACTCCTTTACTCGGTACTGCTCCTTTCACTTTAGTTTTGCCTAAAGGTAATGTCGGATAGGTATTCTCTTTGTTGCACTCGTTGAAAGTCTCCTCATTTATTACTGATATTGGTGATCCGGAATCAATTACTGCTGAGAACTTCGATGAACCAATTTTAATTTCGATAACAGGATGTGAAATGGTTTTCTGAATAACTGGTCTTTCCTGTAAAAGAGTGTCTCTGATGTCGTCAAAAGTAATTACATTTTCGTGAACAACATTTTGCGTGTCTAAGGTAGTGCTTGTATTATTGGAAGATGCGTCCTGTACATTATCTAGTCAGATTCTATCTGACGTGTTATTATTATTAGGAGGATTCTGTGGCATTTCGACTATTTGAACTGTCCTATTACTTCTTCCAGACGTGTTACGCTCTGGATGGTACCTACTGTCGGGTTCATTCATGCGAATATGTTCTTGCGTATGATTTTGCTGTTGGTGAGACCGACTGTTATTATATGTACGCTGGTAATTGTGCTCATCGTTTTTACGTCTGTCGTAATAGTCATTCCTATACGGTGCATTGCGATGGGAATTGAAATACTGTCTTCTTTGTACGTAGTTGTTTCCTTGATGCCGTACGTTACTATTTGTTGGATCTTGGACTATACGCGCACGCGGCGGAACATTAAAGCCTGGTTGACCTTGTGCATTACATTGTTGGTTATGTGTGCTAACCGGCTGGTTTTGATGTTGTTGTTGTGAAAAACCTCCATTGTTACCAAAATGTGTTTCCTGTTGCTGAAAATTTTGACGATATTGATAATTAAAATTTTGGCTGTTATTAGAATTTTGGTAGTTGCCGTTCCTAAAGCGTCTGTTATCTTTCCTATTGAAATTACTTGTCTGATCATAATTGCTGTACTTTTGTTGACCTTGGTTATTATAAGAAAAGTTTTTGTTTACAAAAGAATAATCAGATTGCTGTACTTCCAAGAGCTGTAAAAGATCTCTGAACGCTGAAATATTTTCTTTTTGCTGACCTGTTAGAAGTGACACTCGTAATGACCGTGGTAATTTGGAAATGCATAATTGTATAAGTGCGGATTCACTGTACCGCTCACTCAGGTATTGGTTTTGTTGTACCATGTGCTCAAAAAATTGCGTCACACTGGGAAATTTTGAGTTCTCGTAATTCGGCAAACTAATTAACTGATCTTTAATTCCGCGCTGTGTCGTCTTCGACCAGTACGCTGACAGAAAAGCATTCTGAAACTCTTCTACTGAATAGCATTGCCTCGCGATCGGTCTCATACGAGTTGCGGGTTCGCCTTCCAAAAAACTGCAAATAAATTCAAGTTTATGTGTTACAGGCCAAGTCGGTGGAAGAGCAAAGCTAAACTGTTGAATCCAATCCAGTGGGTGAATCTGCGTTCTATCGTTTTTGAAAACCTTAAACTTTCTCACTGACAGAAAATGTTTGTAGTCGAAATTATCATCTCTGTGTGATGGAACAGGTTCAGGATCGTAAGAGAATCTATTGAGCTGTGGTTGATCGGAATCTAAGTCCCGTACTCTCTGTAGATTACCCAAATTATACGCGCTGCGTGAGTCTGACACATGTTCATAAAGTGGCGTCTGTTGTGGCATGTTATTAACTGAAATGTTTTTCATCTCTGTTACTTCTTGTTGTAAATTTGACAACTTCCTACGTAACGTGTTGTTAGACGAATCGATCTCATTAATTGCCTGCTGTAAATTTTGAAATTCAGGTGTTTGGTTAAATGAAACCGGTGCAGTATCGTCTGATTTATTGTCATTAGTATTTTCGATAACTTCAATACGACTGGCCAATTCATCACATTTTTCAGTCAGTATTTTAACCTGATCGTCGGTTTTAGAATCAGACGCATTAATCTGTTTTTGCAACTTGCGCGTAGTTTCGCTCAGTTTTTTAACATCAGCTTTGATAACATCACAATCCTGTGTTAGATCTAATTGTTCGAATCTATTTGTCACTGTTTGAATATTTACTGTGTGTGTATCTGTTTTTGATTTAAGGTCAGAAATTTCATCCCGTAATTCCGCGTTCAATTGTTCTATGGTATTAATTTTGTCGGACACTGTAGTAATATTATTGTCGACATACGTCTTCGCTTTCGCGAACATTTTACGTTTGTCTTCTTGTCTTTGTGCAGTGATTGTTTCCATAACTTGTCGTTTTACTTTGTTTTGATCCTGAATAAATTTGCGGAAACGCGTATCACTGTTCTGTATGTGCTGATTAAAGCGCTCGTTAATCTGAGTGTTCTGCTGTTCGAATTTCGCGTCTATCTTTGCATCCATTGTGCGCGAAAGTTCTACCGTTATTGCTTTAAACTCGTCCCGTAATTGCGTAGCTTTTTCAGAGCATTGTTTAGCGACTCCGCTAATTTCGTCTCTGAGTGTTTCTGTTGCGGCTGTTTGCATTTCCCTTAATTCTTGCGCAACAGACTTAATTTCTTCGCTATTTTTTCGTGAACAAGCCTCAATTTCCACGCGCAACTGTTCCTTAGTGTCATGGCACTGCGCAGCAACGGCTCTAATTTGTTCACTAAGCTGTCTCGAATTGTCGTCTAATTTTTCATTTAAGTATTGTTTGAGTTTTTCGTTATCTTGTTTGTTGTCTTCCCTAAGTTGTCTGAAATCTTCACTCTGTTGTTTGACCTGTTCGCTAAGTTGTTTGAGATTTTCGTCATTTTTATCAAATTTTTCATTAAACTGTTTGAAATTTTGCCGCAAAAATGCCATAATTGGATCCGATTCAAAATTAGCATTTCTATTCTCTATGCTGTTCAATAGTGGATCTGGAACTTTCTCGCTTACTGTAACCATTTGGTTATTCTGAGATTTAGAAAAAAGTTTGTCAGTCGAATGTACACTGTCAGACATTATTTCGGAATTAAATAAATCCGTCCTACTTTCAGTACTCTGTTCATTTTCACTAGACAAATTTGTCTGTGCGTTACTTGAATTTTCCAAATCGGGTGTGTTAAGCTCGGCAGCGCTCATTACAATAGAGCGTTCTGCGTCATCAATTGTCGTCCAATTGAGTTCGTTTGTTCATTATCAGGGTAAAAGTCATCACTAGTGGTTGGAATGCACTGATTGTTAGTGAACGCAGGATTGTCATCATTACACTGCGTGTCACATGTCCTATCGGTAAAGTTGTTTGAGTCGGTAATTTCATTCATAATACCTCGCGATACACTATTCACAGTCTTTCGCGGCATTTTTACAGTAGTCACAAATATTCACAAAACAATAAGCACAATGCAAAAACAACACACAAATACAACAGAGCAACAAATTGCCGTTGACCTGTAGAAAGAAAGTCACAAGATTAGTAAAAGCGTTGCGCCAAATCCTAATTATATCTAAGCAAACAAGAGCAGATATCTGACTGTTTTTCAAAAGATTCTCAACGAAATACGATCCTGGACTGGGTGTCGCCAAGTGTAACCTCCCCACCGTAATTTATTGGGAAATAAACATGACAATACTTAATACAAATGGGAGCCGTTTGTAACCTCTCCACAAAAATTTGAAAGAAAGAAATATGACAATATTTAATTATGAATCCTAATGGACATTGCGCTTAGCGTAACCTGCCCACAATGGAATGTACTGACAATGGCAACAAAAATGTGAAATACGCAATCTGACTGAAATATAAATTTTTCATAAAAAAATTAAAGTCCGTTCAGTGACAAGAAAATTCAATTAAACCGAAATATCGGTCTTTGGCCCTGTGTAAAACAATCAGAGTTAAAGTCTTACCTCAGAATAAATGGATGTCACATTTCTGCTCTTATCTTTCTGCACGGCTTGGAGGAACTGCATTGCAAATGATAATATTCCTTTTTTCTGTGATTTTACTGAAAATTTTCTTTAAAAGAAATGGAGTGAAATGGGAAGTGCAACGAAATCTTTAGCTGAATAAAAATTAAATTTTTGAAAAAAAATGCTTTTGAAATAAAAATTATTATTGGGGCACTTGTTAGAGAATAATTACAACAAATAAATTTTTACATTATCTAATGATTATATTTATTAACAGTATACCTTATTCACCATCTTGACCAGTGTTGCCGACCGCCTACATCACACAACCGCACTGGGCTGCTACTACTGACCGACCGCTCTGCATGACGACTATTAGCGTACTGCACGCGACGACTACTGACAGAGTACTGCTCTCAACTAGACAGAGCTACAGACTCGCAACGACTGACTGACTGAGAACCGCTCGCAACACTCGCGCGGTCAAGCGCATACTCTCTGGTCACAGATGCTACAATGCCTCGCCATCGCTGCCGCGTTACATACGTGTTTCACCTGTAAGAAACACAGAAATTTGATATTGTGCAGCACAAGTTCGAATGCATGCCTCAAACTTAATAATTTGAATGAAGTAAATTTTTTGAGTATCAGTCGTTGGAGGAGTGATGCACATAACATCGACGACAGCAGGAGCAAGACAAGAATAACACTTTAATAATAAGACTTTTTAGGTGATTGATTAAAATGAACTCCCTGCTGTGTGGA
Organism: Schistocerca piceifrons; assembly: GCF_021461385.2. Taxonomy (NCBI): domain Eukaryota; kingdom Metazoa; phylum Arthropoda; class Insecta; order Orthoptera; family Acrididae; genus Schistocerca; species Schistocerca piceifrons. The sequence goes on from NC_060138.1 coordinate 664,741,594, forward strand.
ATGAAAACTACTACCTGAAATTTCACCTTCCGGTTTAAGTCAGGCGCAGAAATATCGTTGGAGAGTGGAGAAGTTGCTGACGTAGGACTGTTCAAATGTTAAATTGCAATACAAGAAATGATTTACATGAGAATAGCAGTGACAATCAGACCTCGTAAAAGGAAAATTAGACTGCACGTACGACTTGTTGAAATGTAAATGTACATTCGGCAATGCGCTGATAGCGCGTGATTATCACATCACCGAATGAACGACTCCCAATTGTTTAATTAGCTGGAAACACATCGAGGAATCGGAATTATTAGAACAGAATCATGAAACAAATGCATTTCTGATCACTAAATATATTACAGATAAATAAATACAAGAGTTCTTTCTTTGTATATCCATTCGTGAGATAGAACATAGAGAAAACGATAAGTGATGATTCCCCATCAAACAGAAAATCAGTTTTTAAAAACAACCGATACTTGAATTTTTTGACAAAGATTATCAACACTTCGTCATCTTGTTAGTATTTCTGATGGAGTAGTGTCTAACATATTGCATATTTAACAAAAGCGTCCTTTCCTTGTTATGACATTATAAGAAAGCCATGAGCCGCAACAGATCACTTAAAGCTTTGATGACGACTATTAAATTGCATGGCTTAGCATTTATGTGTGTCATCTTAAATGAGCTATTTAGATAAATATTTGCCCCTTCCAGCCAATCTGGGCGTAGCCGACAGGAAATCAGAAAACTGCATTAAGGCCTTCAGAGGTTAACACTTTACGAATAACACATGTTATTTATTGAAAAATGGAAAGACAAGCTAGATTTTACAGATATAAAGATTGCTGAGCACTGTTCTTTGAATGAAAACTTCTCATTATGTGCGATTTAATAAAACTGACATAATATTTTTTTACGGTTTATGCTTTAACAGTTTAAATTATTGTGATTAATTCGTCGTTTTTAATCAGGGCGAGTATTTATTAATTCTTCACAGTCTTCATGGTATGACACACAAGGTGTTGACAGTGGAAGGATGGTTGCAATTACATTCTTTTTTACAACAATGAGCATTGCAGTTCATCTAATGTTGGGTTGAAGGAATAGTTGGATGTTTATGTACACTATCACCAGATGTAATGGACACAGGGATAAAGAGCAGGCGACGTTGTCTTCGTGACTAAGTTTCTGATAAAAAAAGTCATTGGCTAGAGCAGTAGGCGGAGAGTGTGTGTTGGTTCTCCTTGCATCTCAGGGTTGCGTAAGAGAGTTAAGCATTACCAGGTTACATGAAACAGTTTTACAATAACAAACGTAATGTATGATCGACATAAGTCGTTCTCAAAGAAAATTGCACAAATAGAAATAACAAAGCAAAAATTGAGTTATGGGTTGTATCTGTGTTTAGCGTTTGGGGTGATCTTGGAATTTTTCTTGTACGAAGCAGCTTTAACTGTCCAAAAAAAATTATTTGAACCTGCTTAAGTTTGTGATGATCGAGCTCATTGAGTCAAAATCACTTTTGTAATTAATGTCCGTAACATGCTTTGTGTCAGCGTCTCTGACTGTCGATGTTTTATATTGTCTCAAAGTATACAGTTCAAATCAATCGTAACGGCGCTACCAGAAGTAACAGTGACAGTGAAGTCTGGCGCCTGCGCCAGTGAGCGGTTGGCTACGCCACTGCGTCGTTGTGTGCAACTAGCGTGCTAAATAGCCTAGTTCTTAGTGTATGAAAACGTGGGAATGAGTGTCCCATTACACATAGGGAAAATCTCATCCTCTTGGTCTACACCAGAAGGGGACAGCGGATTTCTGAGTTCATCCAAGGTAAGTGCAACTTATTTTCTTTTCGTAGAGCTTGCGCCTGCGCTTTAGTTTTTGTTGTCCACATCAACACGTCCTAATACTGTGCTAGTTCAACTATGACAGAACTACTCGCGTGGTGTTATCTTCACTGTCCCACACGTTCGCTGTGTATTCACTAACACAGTAATTTTTCAAAAGTAGTGTTCTCTATTTCACAGTTCATTTGTATATTTAATTTACAGTTCATGTATTCGTGTCACTCCTATGGATCTCAAGGGTTTTTCATAAACCGAAAATCAGTAACATGTTTACAAAACAAATGTGTGCATCTTTATATACGATTCATATCCATACTTTACTACAGAAGTAATTTTACAGTCATTAAAACAGTTTTCTTTTTATGACTCTGACCTAACTATACAATTTTGCATTCTGAAAAAAAAACATTTTGTGCAAGCCAGGACAATATTTCCCATTTATAAAAGAAAAAGTAACTTTTATGTCGAGCACTGAACCAAAATCACATGCGGAAACTGGAAAAAAACAAAGAGGAAGAACAAAACACACTCAAAGGTGAGCAAATCACGTACTTTGAACTTCACCGGAACTAGGATGTCTGTACTCATAATTCCAGCTTACATGGTTAATGTTAAAATTTACGTGGCTCTGAATACTACTAATACTAAATTGACTTTCCATCATTACCTTTCAGTAACATGACATGATAAGTATTTACAAAAAATTTGGAAATTTAAGCTTGCCTCTTTTGAGCTAGGCTTTTGTCTCTTCCAGTGCACTGGAAAAACAAATAAAGTTGTAATTCTTACATTTAAATGCTTAGTACTTTTACCACCCGGGCCAGGGGCGCGTTGTTCTCAGGAGGTCGAGCGAAGAGCGGGGGTGAGTGACCCTGTAGAGCGCAGGGACGCTAAAGAGACGTCATTCAATTAACAAGCACTTATTCGCGAGAGTTTCACAAGCATTCCGTCTTCTTACCGGCGCTGCCTAGCAGCGACCATGTTGAGTCCGAGATGCTTGAAAGCAAGAGGTGACGTGTCAGAGCCCGGCGAGGCACTCGGTGACCACGGGCCCTGGCTTTGCCTGCGGTCAGTACTGCGGCTGCGTCACAGGAGGGTGCGGCGACCACGCATTCCTGCAATCTGGCGTGGATGTGGGCGTCCGTCCGAACCTCAGCGCTCTCGATGAGTGAAGTTGCGCTTAGGCTCGGCCACAGAAATCTGGACGCCCCCGTTGTCGGTTGTCGAGATGACGCGTAGGCGGAAGACCCAGCAGCAACACAAAGGACATCCCGAGTCGCGGTTCAAACACACAGCCCATAAACCCGTCGGCGTACGGACCTTGCTGTCGAACATTAACGTTGAGCATACCAAGTTCAACGTGCTGCTGAAAGCTCAGGAACGATGCGACTTGTGCATACGGTACGTGGACCACAACGTGGTATACGCGATCGCAACGCACTCCAGCGGCAGTTGAGGGATGTTTCTAGTTCGTAAATCACATTGTTTACTCAACAGGCGGGCGTAAAATTCCCACGTTAGCTCTATTAAAACGCACATTTCCTTCGTCGTCCACGAAATGGAAAGTACCATGTCCAATCAATAAGGACAAAGACTTATAAAAGTTCCATTACAATCTGTGCGGTACAAATTTGGAATAGTTCTCCGCATAAGATAAACATTATTTCATCATTCCCACATTTTAGTAAAACCCCAAGGTCAGTCTTAATTGATCAGTGTTCCTACCCAGTAGCAGAATATTTGCAACATGTGAATTACGAAGCGTAAAAGAAAAAGGAGCAAAATATCTTTATACAAGTAGCGCAATCTGTCCTGTAAAGTCAAACGAACAAAGTCACCCCTCAAAAAAGGTGAACTTAGGTATTTTTACATAACATCAAATATCATAGTATACACTTATATTAAACCAATAATAAAGTATCAGAACCCAATAAAAGCGCGAATGTTAGGAAAAAAAATTGGAAGTGGCAAAACGCGAATCAGCGACCCCAACAACCAACTCCATGGGGGCGGGGGGGGGGGGGCAGTGACTCCAGTCATTACGCTACACCAATAACAGACGTCGGGTGTCTAATCATAGTATGTTAGGTTGTGCAGAAAACCTTAATCGTAGATATGTTACTAATTGAAATTTAATTATTACAAATTGTACCAAGAATAATGCGTTTTGGGTCATCTTCAGTGTATCGATGGCTTCAAATAGCCTACTCTCATAATACGCAAGTTGCAATAATTCTTTTGCCACGAATATGATGTTTCTCATTATTTTATTGGAACGAATCACACAGTTAACAACGGCTTTTCCAGTGATTCTCAATTTGCTTGTGCTCAGAAACGACATATATACAGATAGGCTTCAAATGAATGCCAATGTGGAGCCTCACAACTCTGTACTGAAGGGAGACGGCGTGCGTGTGACGTAGGCATTGTGCCACCTCATTAGTCAACGCTCAGACGCACGCTCAGAATATCTGACATGCCAGATATTGCTCTGCACGTTCGAAAAGACTCTCGAACGTGCTATTCCACGCAGTGACGTCAGAAACTCAACACGCCCAACGCTCTACGTTCGGATGCACGGCCCGTGTGCCGACGGCTTAAGGCGGTACTCGTACTGCCCCAGGAGCGGCGACGCAGTGCCTGGCGCCTACGCTAAACAGCTCGCAGACGGGCAACTCGGTTCTTCATCCACTGAAGATCGAGCTAGCTCTCACCCTCAGTGAGTCACCACTGTGACCGGCAGGACTGCGTCTTGCAGATCAAAGTCCCTTCGATTGCCAAATGGCTGTGGATATACTACAATGGGCTCCAGGTTGGCGAGCTTCAGACTGGAACCGCACGACCGCTACGGCCGCAGGTTCAAATCCTGACTGCGGCATGGATGTGTGTGATGTACTTAGGTTTAAGTAGTTCTAAGTTCTAGGGGACTGATGACCTCAGATGTTAAGTCCCATAGTGCTCAGAGCCATTTGAACCATTTTTTTTCAGTTTGGCGACAGATTGTAGACACTTGTTGAATTTACCACAGCATCCCACAGCTTAGCAGAGATGGTGTTCCATTGGTATCCACAATGCAGATGGAATGGCCTCACTATGAGAATGAGCTTGAGGAGGGCAGAGGTTTTATAGCAGCTGATGATGTGGTCTCCCACACTGGTGACTGAACGTCCTCTCATTTTCTCAACCTGCCAGTGCTCTCGATTGCTCAATCATTTGACTTCACGCTTTCGGAGCGTTCTTTTTTCAAGTTCGCATTCTGAAAGGCATTCTTATGACATCTCCAAGTCAAGTTACAGCATGTAGCCTTGTTACAGCAGAGTATTCTGTTTGCTCTGCGCTGTTACCATTGAGGTGAATCAAATGTTCTTTGCCTCGCTCTCACAAAGTCTGATGAAACGAGTTCCCAGCTTGTACTCTGGGCCTCCTGTGTTGACATTTGGTTACCACACAATCGCGTAGCTAACAGATGCATCCCACTTAGCGAAGTCACTGTTGATTTGTAACAAAATTTATTACTGCACTTACTTAGCAATGCACTATGCGAAAGCTCTACAAACGTCATAACAAACTGTTTATACAGGGAAGAGTCAACACAGACAGATACATAACTGTTTCCCTTTTCTTCGCCAGACACAAATATGCTAATCTTATTTTATGTCTTCCACATGACGAGAAGAAGTGAAATTTCTGGCTCAGCTCATGAATTAAAGTATCTACCCCATTTACGACCATAATACATAGGCGAGTGTCTCTGATAGTTTTATATTCGTTCGTAATATACAGTTCAAACTAATAATGATGGCACACCCAATAGTTTTTATTCTGTTGGTTTTAGGATAGAAGAGGGGGCAATTTTCCTGGTGCAAGATACTGACTATATCCTAGAATACACTGTCCATGCAGTATTCATACTAACACTACATGCCTCCTGAAATTACATACTAATGACTGATATTTACAGACATGTATCAGTAAGTGTTTGAATAAAGTAGTCAGTAAATTTGCCTAGCAGCCAAGTTATTTGACATATATAGCTAATAAGTGAGAATTAGCCTTACCTAGATAGACCCAGCCTTCTACATCTACATCTACCTGGTTACTGTGCTATTCACAATAAACTGCCCGGCAGAGGGTTCAATGAACCACCATCAAGCTGTCTCTCAACTGTTTCACTCTCGAACTGCGCGCGGGAAAATCGAGCACTTCAGTTTTTCTGTGGGAGCCCTGATTTCTCTTATTTTACCGTGATATCATTTCTCCCTATGTAGGTAGGTGCCAACAGAATGTTTTCGCAATCGGAGGAGAAAACTGGTGACTGAAATTTCATGAGAAGATCCCGTCGCAACGAAAAACGCCTCTGTTTTCATTATTGACAGTCCATTTCACGTATCATGTCTGTGGCACTATCTCCCCTATTTCGCGATAATACAAAACAAGCTGCCCTTCTTTGAACTTTTTCGATGTCATCCGTCAGTCACACCTGATGCGGGTCCCAAACCGCACATCCTTGTAGTTAATGTTCTGGTACCGGTAGTGAGAGGCACCCACATGCCTTGCTCATACTGTGGCATCAAGCAGTCAGGCCTGCAAGATGAGTGGTCTGCCAAGCGAGTGGATTCATTCTTATTTATCGAGTAACATGAACTCTAGTACTCACACTTAAGTTACAAGTTATCCTCCTATATGATTAATACGCAACGGAAACACGCATCTGACTATCAGTAATTTACAGAATTCTGACTGTACACTACGCACTGGCAATACCACATTTTCTTTTTGTCTTTTATTTAACGGCTTTTGTCAACACGTGGCCACCGCACTGAATATGAATGGCGCACACATTATAAATTCAGGACATTATGACAACATACAATTCGAAGGAAAAGTCCACCAATCTTTTTCTTTTCACTATCTTATTTATTCCGATAAATTCTCTAACCTAAACACACAAATTCTACAACCTACAACAATAACACATGAGAAATTCCGCCCTGTGGGCATGGCTTTACAATGGTGAATCTCTATATTATAGTCTCGTAATTACTTTTAACGCTACAGTGCACTTTCTGGATAGGATGGTGGATCTTTTATTATACCTCACGCTTCGACTCTCACAATCATCATCACAATCATCAATCATCATCCTCCAGACCGAACGGTACTGAAGGAACAAGCATAACCCACTAATCTTTTGAAACTACCTCGCTACTCTCCCATGCAAACCACACATACCCAAATTACATGACATACACCACACTACAACATGAAATACTACACAGAGAATAGTCACAACATTATCACTTTCAGCTTTCCCACTTCAATCAATATTTATCCCAGTTTCACACGACACTGCCCCACTTCGTAATTCTACTTTCCTACTATGACCTCTGGAGATATATGCACGTCTTCCTGTGCAATGCAAGCCAAGTGGCGTTGCTGGATAGACGGCCGACTCACCTTGCTTCTCTCTCAGAGTTTGACTCTAGCGTCACACGGAATCATATCACGCAAAGTAATATTAAGAACATATTCATCACACACGCGAGTCCTCAACTGATACCATGAACGAGTACTTCTCTTTATCTTTTGTCTCATACACAGTTTGAGACTAACACAGTACTCACCACGTGGAAGTACTCGTCTCTAATTTCAAGTCCTGCACACGCCATTTCTTAAATATTTCAACTTATGGTACACACGCTATTTCTTAAATATTTCAACTTATTGTACACGCGCTAGTAATTCAGCTTAACTTAAGCACACGGAAGTATTTCAACTTATTGCTACACGTGGTTTCATTGTGACCGTTGGTCACTTCCGAAGATTACTACAATCCCATTAATATTACCTGCCTGACATTTAATTCTCCCCACAAAAGTTCCTGAAATAGAGAAATTAATATTTCAAACTACTCTTAAATATTCCACAAGCATACCATGTCTCCACTCTTTCGTCATTACGGAGCACAACTAAAACAGGTCTTAACAGCACAAGATCCAGCGGCAGAGTGCTGAAACATGGCCGTTCTCTAGGTCCTCTCACACCTCTGTCGAAGTGGGGAGGCACCTTGTTACCGTATTGGTCAGCCACATTTCAGGCGCTCAAAGCTCAGGCAAATTTCATCCCTTTGGACCCACCAAAGGTGGCCAAAGGATCGACTCAAAGATCATCATATATTCACATTCACTATCTGTGGTTAGCAGACGACCATACATTCATTCAATTCACAGATCTCACCAAACTGGATGTAGGGATTTACTTTGTGGGAGTGCACATGTGATCAATTAAATAAATAAATTATCATTCTTTCCCACACTGGTATCTGGCTTCGCTATATTAATTGAAATTGAGTTATTTTACAAAAAAATGTGTTCTTCTGACAAAAATAATGAAGTATGTTGTACCTATTTTCAATGTCGGGCGGTACTGTACCCTTTCAGTAGTACTGATCTCGTAGCATTCTTTCAGTTCATACAGGTACTTTGCTTGCAAATGCCTCTGAAAGTTCTTTAATAACATCGTTGGTTAAAACAGTTCGTAGATTACACTTTATAATCAATTTAAGTACAGACGTCACATATACATAAACAAGACTAATCATTCAGTAGGTTTCTTTTAAGATGCTGAAGGGTATAAAATCCCTTAATTTTATTGGTTTTAGGATATGCCAAGTGGAAACTTCTCCATGTTGAACCCCGACTACTTTATAAAAACCTTTGCGTAAAAGCTGCCAATTACGATTTCTTCTGTGAAGGAGCGAAGATTTCGGTTGGATTTCCAACAGAACACATTCTCTTACCTGATTTATTGGCATTTTCTGTAATATTTTATCACAGTATGTTGTTTCTCAAATTTGCTTCCTCAGTGAGTGCGGCTAAGGCTTGTCTTAGCTTTTCCTCCCAGGAACATTCTTCTCTCTGAAGATGTGGAAATGGATCTGTCCATTCATTATTCTCATCCGTCTTGCAAATTCGTTCAGCTGGATGAATTTCGTACTGCACAAACTGTTCAAAAATAACTCTAAATGTTCTATTAATCATGAATGATGACTGTGTGCACGGATTTGGATGATAGAGTGAAATTCACGAAAAATACGTTCTGTGGAATTCCTTTCTGGGTGAAATCGTAATAGTTGCAATTGTTTAATTTCATATTCGCCTAGAAACGTTTCCCGTGCTCGTCAAGTGACATTTGATGCGTTGCCTCACAACAAGTCGGCAGACTTACCAATTATCGATATACAATCGTTTACTATTCTTTTAATGATTGGACCTGCTGCAATAGAATTTGTGGCATACGACTTGTCATACTTTATTTGCCTTGGTTCACGGATGACTGCCACTCTCTTGGTCCCTGTAGTGGAATATGTATTCTGACAGCATGTGTCATATGGGGTGAACTTCCATTTGATTTTGGTAAGTGTTAAATATACCAGGTTTGTTTCCAAATACATTGTAAATACTTTAGGAGTAATTGTTTTAATTACATTTGTTCCAATGAGTCAATAGTAATAGATGCTGCGACCTTATCTTTTTCTTGATCATCAATATTCTCAACCTGATTACTGACGTGTACTACTGATGTATGTTGTCTTTGCCTCAAGAAACTTTACCCTTTAGCGCTGGCAACATTTATCACGCTCTATCTTTGTTTTTACTAAGTCAATAACAGTATTTTGGCTATAGTTTTTCAGAAAGCATTTTCCTGTAGAGAAGTCGATCACTGCATCTTTCTCCCTAAGAAAATCTGCAAAAAAAAATTGCATTCTACAACTAGTCCACTTACTGTTAGAAAAAGGGAATATCCAACTTCGTTTCCTATTTAAACTTCCACCTGCATTTGCATTTTGACTGTCCATGATTTAACACCAATCAAGGATGTTAATGGTTTTTCAAGCAAACAATAAAATTGATCATCGACTACCTCCTAACCTAAAAAGAACACATCAGTGTCTTCTGATACAACGCACCAGATACACACATTGCATTAGTCGTTCATATAAAAAATACACGACATCCATTTAAAAGTGTACAATGCAACCTTAAACTAAGCAACCTTAAACTGATACACAGAATGAACAAATGATACAATATGTCTATGATAACTAGAAATCTATATCCACAGAATGAAATTGGAAAAAATCTATACAATGAAACTAACGGTATAGGTTCAACCAAATTTTCCAAAACCTTTGAAAAAGTATTTAAAGTATTTAAATGCAGAGCAATTTAATTAACCTCCTCCATTTAAATCCAATAATTTCTGCCTCTAATATTTATGTATGATCTGTTTTAATCTATTTTGATTTACCCACAGAATGTATATATGATCAGGTTTAGTCAACCTTGTAACACAAGAAAGAACTAAAAAATATAAACTCCTAATATCTAAGAAAAATTTTGTTAATAAAATAATATAAACAACCAAAATCTGGCTCCTGAATATTAGATTCTTATTTGTTTATCCTTTTATTCTTTAAATTCGTAACAGATTTTATAATTAGCAAGAAGCTTAAATTCAGTATCAGCTCACTGAAGTAATTTAGCTCTTACAATTGATGACTTTCTCTTACGCTTTCACACACATTTATATTCTGCTGCAGCCCATCCATATTTTTAGAATAAAAGACTATCTTATTTACGTATATGTAACCATTTAATATAGTAGTTCAATTGTGATCTGCAATAAAAGAACAGCCAAGCTCCAGTAATTGCACCTTTTAGTTATCTTTGTAATCGATGTAAACAAGCATATCTCTGACACGTATAACCTCTCTGAAGTGACATTGAAGACAAATGTGGAATGAAGAGCACAAGCAACAAGTGGCAGTATGCAGAATTTTTTCGACACTGCTCACCTTATAAATACAATAACACTCTTAAAAATTCTTCTTTTTCAAGTTTATCTGTGACTTTATTGAAAAACCAACTCTATTACCAGCAAAAGACGCAACGTTACCAGCTTTTCGCTTTGCCTGCTATTGCAACAACGCGTCTTTTCTCTTTACTGACATCAAGAATGTAACTACAAAATTCTCCATCTGGAGATGGTAGTGTGAACCACTGAAACGCATAGTGGAAAAATAAACAAGAAAGTGACGCAGTAAACTGTTTATTTATATTTACCCAGTCACAGGCCTCATGATTCCATCCTTTAAGGATGAAATACTGATTTTACAGTGCTATGAGTTGCCGCTTAACACCTCCATGTTATCTTCAGCACTATCTACAACACGTATCAGTATTATGGGATCTATACAAAAAATGTTGATAGTGGCAGTAATGTGTTTCAGTGCGTTAATCTCTTTTTGTGTGTATTCCATAAAATAATATTTTACAGATACAAATGTATTTTTGAGGGTATGTCCAGGCAGCCTAGTAATATTTTAGCTTGTCATTCTTTTGTTTACGAAATTATCCGTAAGTAGAGCTGAGGCTGAAAAAATACTGGTGTATTTAAAAATTGCAACATATACATCACTAATACAAGCCTTACATCACAGATTACACATGTGATAAAACAATAATAATAAGTATTATAAAACTATACTACCGTCTCTGACTTGCGATTCACTATGGTGTGAAACCAGATATTCTGAATGAGGACCTCTAAATATAGTGAAATGTAATGCAATCTAAAACAGACAGGAAATGTTCCTGGGAAATCTCCCTACACTCTGTTTTTGTAACGAGTCCGAAAAGTATGAACACTACTTGCTGGAGAATTATCAACCAAGCAGTGGGGTAACATCTAATTGTTTTTCACAGTACCAAAGGAATTAGAGACGAAACTCTCATCAGGACGTTCCAATTGACAGATAGAAATTTGCATTTACGGAATTGCATCCGATAAGTTAAAGCTGCTTACTGAGCCAGGATTCGATCCTGGACCTCTGACTTTCATGGGCTCTGCCGTACCAATACGCACACTTCGCGGACCGATAAGGAAGCAGGAGGGTAGATCAAGTTTTAACACCCCCTCAACCACGAGTTTATTAGACAAAGGGCACAAGTGTGGACCAAGGAGGAATGAGGAAGGAAGTCGATGGTATTCTTCTAAAGAAGCCACCAAGCAATTTCGTGTGTCACGTTTGGTACGAATTTTTTTCGTGTTATGCCAGCGTCTCAGAGTCTCGTCGTCACACTAGAGGTATATTAGTGTATTGCTGGAACTATTTTTATGACATAAATCTCATTAACGGAGTCGTCCCAATTTACTGTGTCCATACATTACTTTGCTTATTATGTTCTGCAAGACTGATGTAGGGTAGCACATACTCCTGTCTGATTTTCAGGGAGACTTATGTTGTCGGAAATGGAAAAGCGTTACACTCTGAGCAAGAGTCAAATGCATACAAACCGTTGTGGAGATGATATCAAATAGTGGGTTAATGATTAAATTTTCATCATTTCAAAACTGATGCACTAATACACTCCTTTATTCGTCACTGTATGGACTCTAATTTCTTACCACGTCTGACTCGTAGTCTGTGTCAACTCGGTTCGCTTCTTTAGGTCTTGGATTACTGTTTTCCTCGGTCTCTTTATCTTCTGGATCTTTTCTGTGATCTACCATGTTCATTTGTGCGTTACTATCTATACTTTGCAGTGACCTGACACCGCTTGCCAGGTTGCACACGGGTTTGGCCACAGCAGGAATGCTGCTCCCAGGCCACTCATAAACCAGCCAGATTGGGCTACCTAAACTTTCTCCAAATGGAAGATAAGCCAGAACTTTGCTTTTTACTGTCAACAGTGACATCATCAAACGGATAAGTAGCCATTATCTATTTTTAAACACTGACCATTACCACTGTGCTTCGTTATGTAGTGCCGCTACCTAGTCTTTAAAAATTATAAATCTACAGTAAAAGTAATAAGAAGTAATGTGAAAGCCACCGTAGAGTGTTGTGTTAATAGCTACGAGTAAGTAGTGACCACATGTGGCGACGTTTGGATCACAGTAACAGACACGCAATTAGACTGAAAAGTCAGGATAGCCGAGTGCACCAGTAAACTGCAGCAGTAACCGCGTAGCCAGCGATGCGATGTCACCACACCAGGACAAGTTTCTTGTTTTGGCGACGTGATTGGATGCTGGGTTGTAGTGAAATAAATGTACGACCCAGGTGTATACAGCAAATAAGTCCGAATTTCGAAGCCGGGGATCAGTTCTCACTGCCAGAAATCAGCAGATGACTGGGCATCACCAGCAGCAGCCGTGGGTTCAAGACTGGGCTGCGCCTGCTGCCAGCACCAGGTCATTCACGTGACCTGGTGCCACAGCCCCATCGACATGCCACTTGTACCTGCTGCCACGGACACTGAGTTCGCAGTAGAACTTGGCGCCACAGCACCAGCCGCCGTTTGCCTCCCGCCAGAGGGCTTGAGTCGTACACAATGCACAGCCACCTTTATGCACCATCGCGGTGACGCAAACAGAAGAAGGGACTGCCCGACCTTCACGATAACAAGTAAAGTAGCGCACAATTGATGTCAACGACTGTGGCCTCCAAAGGGTGCCGGCTGACCGTGGGCCATCCGTCACCAGCGCAGAGGGCAGCCATGGCAGAAGCTGCTGCCCATTCATCAGCAGTAGACAGCGGCAACCGGGAGAGGCGTGGTGGTTTGCCTCACTACGTCATGTACGTAAGTCAAGATACGTATTCTTGACTATCAGCACTGTTTCCACTGGGGGACTTCGACTCCACCACCGACCCACGCCTTACAGTTGGCTCAGTTTTTGGCGGACAGGCGTGTGTGGCATCCTGGACTTTGGTTTCACGTTCTACTGCCACCATTATCTGTGTGGTGCTGATCTGGCAGCAACTTCCTCAGCCACATTCCACCTGTCCGTTCACAAATACCTATTCTGTCTCTGGAAACGTCGACCATTATGCTTGGCCAATACATTCTACGTCCCACGCCTGCAACTGCCATCACATCTATGAGCGCAATCGCAGCACTTGCTTTTTTTTTTTTTTTTTTTAACGACGACACATTCGTCTTCGACTGATCTATTTATCACAATTTTTACGATTGCAGTTTCGACCGCAGGTCATTTTGAAGTGGGTGTATGTGGTGAAAACACGACAGTAGTGGACGTACATAAAATTAACGAGAATGATGAGAGCTTCTTGGCTAACGTCAGTATGCGTCACATACACCATCGGTATGTAACAGGTGGGCCTGAAACTCGCAGAACGTAATTAGGTAAATGGAACAGAAAGCGCTGGCCGGGGTGGCCGAGCGGCTCTAAGCGCATCAGTCTGGAACCGCGCGACCGCTACGGTCGTAGGTTCGAATCCTGCCTCGGGCATGGATGTGTGTGATGTCCTTAGGCTAGTTAGGTTTAAGGAGTTCTAAGTTCTGGGGGACTGGTGACCTCAGACGTTAAGTTCCCTAGTGCTCAGAGCCATTTTGAACAGAAAGACTTCCTCCATACAAGCATGGCCACCGAAAATATCGGTTATGTGAAATCCAGTTCAGACGTTTCCCACATGACATCTTGAAAGCCACAGATCATGGCTGTCTATAGAGACAACTCTTTTTTATTCCCGAAAAGCTGTAGAAACAGTACCACAACTACATTTATTACGAAAGTTAGAATAGTATGGTGTATCAAGCAAAATTTGTGACAAAATTGAGGATTTCTTCGAAGCGGAGACATAGCGAGGAAGCAGAAAGTAATCTAGGACGGAGAATTGTTGACAGGTGTAGAAGTAACTTCGCGTGTGTCTACCGGAAGTGTGTTGTGACCCACGCTATTCATACTGCTTATTAATGATTTTGCTGACAGTATGAATAGTAACCTCTGATTTTTCGTGGATGGTACAGTTATCTACGTATAAAGAAGTATAGTGTGAAAAAAGCGGCATGGATAGTCACTCTGATCTTGATAAGATTTCAATGTGGTGTACAATTGGCTACTTGCTTTAAATGTTCATAAACGTAAAATTGTGCGGAACACAAAACTAAAAAAAAAAAGTAGCATCCTATAACTACTATGTTAGTGAGTCTTAAATGGAATCTGCCAAGTCATGCAAATTACAGGATGCAACCGTTTCTAGGATTATGAAATGGAACCTTCACAGAGGCTGTCATGAATAAAACAGGTGACAGATTACGGTTCTTTGGTGGCATACTAGGAAAAGCCAAATAGTCAACCAGTCGGGTCTTTTGCTGAACATTCGTACCATCTAGTCTGGAAAATTATTCAAGTGTGTGTATATACGACGAACAAGCTAATAATAAAGTTTAATAAAGAACATAATCAAACAGAAGTATCGGAGCTATTCATAACGTTAGCTGTGAGGTGTCATCAGAGGTGATAGCAGAGATACTGTTGTCAACGGAGAATGATCCGCCTCCAGCGAACAGCGAGCCGTCGCATACGCACGAATACTGTTCAGAGTGCCTTTCGGTAAATGTCAAGTTTGCGCCTTGCTAGGCACTGATCCTCTGTAGTACGAATCTGTATAGTAACATAAACAGCTGACTGACGTATGAAATCAAGTTTGTAAATACAGTACATTTTATAAGTCAAGGAGAAAATAACAGAACAAATGTAACTGAAGAAAGCTTTCATTCGTTGACGTGATGAAAATGAGCTAACTTAGTAGCCACATGCCACACAGAAATGAAACCAAGCAATATTTGTAAGAGCTTGGAGCGTGGATTATCAGTTAAACGTAGCACAGTTAACATCATCTCAGATTCTGTTACCTAGAGCACATTACACCATATTCATCTGTGTGTGGCGTTGTTCATGACACTCTTCATGAAGTCTATACGAAGTGAATACCGTTTACTTTGCAAATTAGTTTCAGTACGGCAGGAGGACAAGCGAGGCCAAAAACAAAAACCGCTGAGTAGACTGTTCAACGCACAAGGACTGAATCTAATAAAATTACTAAAATCCCGCTTTGGTGGAGTAAGCTCAAGGATTGTTCTCTACATCTAAAACAGTTCTATTTGTGCCAGCATCGAATATAGTGCCTGCTAGTGGTCTATCTCAGAGTAAAATTTCAAAACACCAGCTTTTTGTTTGTAGCAGTTTCAGACGACTGTCGCGCTGTGTTATAAAACTCCACGGGTCGCTGTACTGTAGACCAACACAGAGCATTTCTTTGAAAATGTCCCTAAAACCACAGGCATGTGATAACCAAAGGTGCCTTAAAAATTACTGGAAACACCTATAAGTTTCCTTACATCTCCTTTTCAAAAGCACCTATTCTCATACGATCAAAAAGTAAATAAATAAATAAGTAAAAAATCATCACCAAACTAACAGGATAGCTCAATGACTATGACAGAGCAGTAGTTAAGAAAACCGAATAAAAGTAAAACTCAAACATCTAACGCCAGCCGGCACGGGTGGCCGAGCGGTTCTAGGCGCTACAGTCTGGAACGGCGCGACCGCTACGGTCGCAGGTTATAATCCTGCCTCGGGCATGGATGTGTGTGATGTCCTTAGTTAGTTAGGTTTAAGTAGTTCTAAGTTCTAGGGGACTGATGACCTCAGAAGTTAAGTCCCATAGTGCTCAGAGCCATTTGAACCATCTAACGCCAGTCGTAGTAAAATTAAAGCAAAAGTAGGCCAATCCGATAGAAGTATTTTCTGATGGAACCCACCGCCTCCCCATTCCCATTCGTTAGGCAAACGCCGGGATGAAACAGTCATCAGAGCAAGCATTCATAGTGCTTAAGAGAAGATCTTGAGACAATTCATGAAAAATACTCTCCCTACGAAACAAACACAATTTGTCTTAAGAGAACGAAAATTTCACGTCCTCTTGGAGAAAGGGACTGTATCAGTCACCATTATCTCGGGGGCAAAGGTGTCATAAAAAAGGCGCACGCCTCCAGGAAACACTCACTTCAGAACTGGAGAACTGCCTGGTCGCCCCCATGCCCTCAACTGTTCGTTGAAAACATTTTTCTTTGAAAAGCAACCTACAGGGCCACTGATGCTACGTACATCGGCAGGTATTACACAGTTGTGAGCACACACGCGAGCAACAAGAATGCTGCCTGTAGAAACCGGCTCAGTCGTAGTTTCAGTACGAGAAAAAACGTGACCTGTGTTCCCACCTACAGATTTCGACTGTTCTGATGTTTCTCTCCATCTTTTGCTACTTTGTGCTAATCGTTTCATAGCTCCTGCTCCCAAAATCCTATGCAGTGGTTTTTGTTTCTTCCCTCATCTGCCTCTATTACTTTCCCCCTCTGCAGCTACTTTCAGCGCCAAGTGTGTCTTTCCTCAATGCCTCGTCAGGTACTAAACATTACCTTCTCCTGGAAAGGTCTTCCACAGACTTTCTTCCTCACATATTCCTTGTAGTGCCTCTTCATTTCATACTTTGTTTTAAGATTCCTGAATTTCAAATACTTCCAGTTTCTTTTCCTCTAGATTTCCGTCTGTCCACGTTTCACTTCCAAACAATGCCGTCCTACAGAGATATGCTCTCAGAAGCTTCTTCCCCATTTTTGTACCAACGTCTGATATCAGCAGAGCTCATTTATTGAAGAAATATGCATTACGGATACTCTCTAAACCAAAACACATCGTCTGTTACTCTAAGAACAAAATACATGCTCAAAGTCTAACAGAAACGTCCTCGAATTTTCTGTGTTCCAACGTAAAAGTTGGCGAACACATTGCGGGCGCTGTTCTCTGACGTATGTCGTGCCACGCTGACGTACTATGTACTACCGCCACGAAGTTTTCTGTGCTGATTACTCGATGGCATCACCCTAGTGATGACTGCATTAAGTACGGTCAGTAATTGGAATTCGGCTTCATTCATTTTCCTTACAACAGCAAGTACTGGTGATCGGAGTTCATCGAAGCCCAAGGCGATCATTGGCTTACTGCCGCCCCAGTCCGCAAAAATAGCTGCCATAGTCTATGAACAATATAAGGATGAACTTTTAGCCACTTATGTACACTCTAACACAAACACAAAACAAAACTGAAATTAAGAAAAAAAACACGACGCACCATGGCGGGATTATTCGAATGGTATTAAAAACAAATGATCACAATTTCAGAAAAATTGGACAATTTATTCAAGAGAAAAATTTTCGCAGACAGAGAAAGCCAAAAACGGGTTGGTCCACCACTGGCCCTCATGCAAACAGTTATTCGGTTTGGTGTTGATTGATAAGAGTTGTTAGATGTCCACCTGAGTGATAAAGTGCAAAATTCTGTCCAATTGGCGCGTTAGATCGTGAAAATCCGGAGTTGGTTGGAGGTCCCTGATGATAAAGCTACAAACTTTCTCAATTAGGGAGAGATCCGGTGACCTTGTTGGCCAAGGTAGAGTTTGGCAAGCACGAAGACAAACAGTAGAAATTCTCGCAATACGCGGCCGGGCATTATCTTGCTGAAATGTAAGCCCAAGATGACTTGCCATGAAGTAAAACAAAACAGGGTAAAATATCGTCGACGTACCGCTGTGCTGTATGAGTGCCGTGGATGACAAGCAAAAGGGTCCTGCAGTGAAAAGGAATGCCATCCCAGACCATCACTCCCGACTGTTGGACAGTATGACTGGCGTATGTGAGGTTGGTAACCCTCAGCTCTCCACGGCGTCTCCACAAGCATCATCGCTGAACATCGGAGCTCAGTTCGAAGAGGGATTCATAAATGAAGACAGTTCTACTCCAGTCAATTAGATTCCAGACCGAAGACGTGTCTGAAGACACCCCGGGCAATCGTCGGATATCAACCTGACCGTCTCCATCCACACGGCCCGACAACGACTGATGTCTGGGGTACCATTTCTTTTTATAGAACGACCCCTTTAGTTGTCAGCCGCGGCACCCTTACAGCACAGCGGTACGTCGACGATATTTTACCCCGTTTTATTGTACTTCATGGCAAGTCATCTTGCGCTTACATTTCAGCAAGATAATTCCCGGCCGCGCACAGTGAGAGTTTCTACTGCTTGTCTTCGTGCCTGTCAAGTCCTACGTTGGGAAGCGAGGTCGCGGGATCTCACCCAAACTGAGAACGTTCGGAGCATTACGGACCTCCAACCATCTCGGGATTGCGACCTAAAGGGCCAATTGTACAAACTTTTGCACGATGTCCCTCAAGAAAGCATCCAACAACTCTGTCAAGCAATGCCAAGCCGAATAACAGCTTGCATTAGGACCACAGGTGAACCAACGCATTATTGACTTGCTCAGTTTCTGAAGATCTTTCTCTGGAATATATCATCCAACTGTTCTGTAATTGTAATCATTTGTTCGACTGTACATGTATATCACATCTACCGATTTCCATCCCATTCGATAACTCTTTCGTGTGGTGTGCCTGGTTTTTTTTTTTTTATGTGTACCTCGTAAGACTGCCAACTTCAATGTCGCTGTCTCCGACCTATTAGATTAGGCTATTAGATCAGATTGGCTACTTATGATGGGGCAGCATTAGTCTGGTAGCAACAGTGATTCAGTGGTAGCGTCTGCGTCTGTCAAAGCAAAGCGACGTAGTTCATAAAGGAAATGAATTTCGTGGTTTATCATCTGTTTACAATGTTTTTATTATCTAACTGACTTATAAAAAGAATTATAACCTTATGATAATGGTAAACAATAGAGTAAAGTCCGCTTTTTGGTTCAAGGCAGAGAGTTTCGCACTTGACAGAATTACGGTATATTAATAATTTTTACTTATGGACCGTCTGACAGCAACTGAATAAAACACAATTTTAGTGCCATACGAGTTTCGCCTTTATTTTCTGCAAGGCATCATCAGTGGACTGGAATATGTACATATGTTAGCTATTTTATTTACATTTTTGTCATTGTGCCTATAGGTTATAAACAGTTCTGGTGGTTGGTATTTCCTATTAAGTAGTAATGTTTTGAACTGTACTTAGAGGTTGCGTGGACAATTTCCTACATATTACGCTCCTGTTGCATTTTTGGTGTTGTTCTTCTTCTTATGAACGCCAATTTGCGGTTTTTCTCCCCATTCCACAACACTATGCACTGAACGCTTGTTTTAAAGCAATGTTTTGGTTTCTGTTGCCGACTGTCAAATGTTTTTGCCAAAGATCGAATGTTATTGCCAAACTTATGAGTGTAACTATTGAAGCATCTGTGGTCTGTTCGTGTATGCATTTGTGTGTGCGTTTGTGTATGTGTGTGTGTGTGTGTGTGTGTGTGTGTGTATTTTGGTGCTGAGGAAGACAGGACTATAAAAGTTGACAGAATTACTTTGATATATGAGAAAAGTTATAGAATGAAGTGCACCTCGTCAAATATCAAATTCAGATGCACCTGTTTCCACTTTATGCTGACGGCTTCCAATCAAGGGCGACACTAGAACTCTCACATCTAGTCCTGTACTGCTGTGCAGAGAAAATTAATGAACAGCAACGTTTACACAACTTCCCTCTCCTGTTAACATTGAGCTGGACGTCAACATTCCACTTTATACTGGCAGCTTCCACACGACGACGACACTAGAGCTCCCAGGTCCAGCCACTGTGCATCTGTGCAAAAAAAACTCAATGAACAGCAACAAGTACACACCTGCCCTCACCTGGAAATATTCCACTTTGTACTGGCGGCTTCTGTGCTGGCGTAAGCTGTCGCCATCACACCAGGCGGCAAAGAGGTAGTGACCAGTAGGCTTAGGCAACAAAACTAGTGAACTTGCCCATTGACTAACTTGAATGGGGGCAATTTTACCATTATCTTGCAATTATTTCAGTTCACTGGCTACTTTGTCTCTTAAAGAAATTGGAACAGGGCGGGCCCGGAAGAACTTAGGCTGCGCATTCTCTTTCAATGTAACATGCGCTACAAAGTTCTTAGCTTTTCCCATTACTTCCGAAAATAGTTCAAGAAATTCTTTATGCAAGCTAGCGGCACTTCCTTTCGGTGTAAATGTAGATACTAACAGTACATGGTCGTGGATACTAAAGCCAAACAAATCAAAGGTATCAAAACCGAAAATGTTCTCACTGTCTCTTGATTTCAAGACAGTAAAATTCATTGTTCTATTGTGAGCTATGTAAGCGGCAGGCAAACTACACTGTCCAAGCACAGAAATTTCCTGTCCTTTGTAAGTAGTGAGGTGCTTGCTAGATTTAGAAACGCTTGGTGAGCCTAACTCTTCATACGTGGCACGAATTAGCGAAGTTATTGAGGCACCTGTGTCTAACTGAAAGTTCACATGACGGCCAGCAATTCGTAAGGAGACAAATAGTTTGTTAGAACGTCGTTACGCAGCACTAGGGTGAGAAGGAGGAGAAATTTTAATCTTACTTTTGTCAGAATCTGGTGTGGGTTTGGAAAACGCAACGTTCACTGCATCTGCATGAGCCTTTTTTTTTTTTTTTCTCGCCCTGACAGGCTTGGTGCAGGACATTACTTTTATAAGTTAGATTTGCGTGATGACTACTTGCAGATTCCATTGGATGAAGAATCACATAAAGTGTTTGTTGTAAATACACACTTAGGACTGTTCAAGTATTTGCATTTGCCCTCCGGCAGTGCTTCCGCACCCGCCATTTTTCAACGTTCCTAAGAGCACCTGACTGCAAAATTGCCAGTTTGTTCAATCTACCTTGACGATAGTCTCGTCTCAGGTCGTACACCAGAGGAACACATTGTTAACTTGCCTACTGTTTTGCAGGATTTAAGTGTCGTCCCGAAAAGTGTGACATTTTTCCAATTGTACTACAGTTCTAAAGTCATGTGATATATAGTCAGGGTGTGCAGCTTCTCCAGTCTCAGTTGCTTGCAATCAGTGACCTGCCTGTTCCTCGCAATGTGTCTGAACTGCAGTCAGTACTAGGCAAGATATACTACATTCGGTTCATTTCGAATGCCGCTCAGATCGCGGCTCCATTGCATCGTTCGCATCGCAAAAATATACCTTTTGTGTGGAATAAATACTGTCAAGACGCATTTCAGAAACTCAGTATGCCTTGCTTGGTGACAGATGTTTAGTACATTTTGATCCTGCCAAGCCATTAGTTCTGTAACTCGACGCTTCTTCCTACGCAATCGGCGCAGTGCTTTCGCATAGAATTGGTGCCCAAGACAGAAACTGTTGCTTTTGCCTCAAAGCTGCTCACTCAGACTCAGTGCAATTATTCACAAACTGAAAAAGAAGCTCTTGCTATTGTGCGTGGTGTGACCAACTTCCATCACTATTTGTATGGTCGCAAGTTCTATTTAGTGATAGATCACAAGCCTTTGCAGTCCTTGTTTCATCCGTCAAAGCCGGTTCCTAAACACGAGACCCAAAAATTGTAACGATGGGCTTTGTTGCTTTCACAGTATCAGTATTAAAATTGTGTACATATCTATGGCACAACATGGCAATGCAGACGCCTTCCGATTGGCCCAGACACTGATTCTGATGCATCAGTTCCATCTTGTTGCCAAATCGATCCGCAGTACTCTGAATTGCTGGATTCTTTTGCCTTCCATTACGGAAAAATAGCACAGGCCACGAAAGCAGACCCAAACATCAAGATTTTGTTGCATTGCACTTGCGCATCTTGGCCTCGTTCATTGAACAGCATCCAGAACTCAGTTGTGCGCCGATACTTTGCTCGTCGGCATAACCTTTCGGTACAACAAGGTGTGATTCTAGTTCAAAATGAAAGTGGACAATCATGTGTGCTTATCCCCAAAGTGTTACGAAAGGATTTGTTGCGATTGCCATTGGGGAATTGTTCGACTAAACAATTAACGCGCCGGCACTGTACTTGGCAATTGAACAGATGGCGTTACAATGCAGCGCATGCGCGGAGAACCAGTCCACTCCACCACAGACATTCTCATCTTGGCCTAAGACTCAATCGCCATGGCAACGAGTGCACATAGACTTTGCAGGACCATTTTGCAACACTCATTGGCTAATAGTGGTAGACTCTTTTGCCAGTTTCCATTTTCGGTGCCTGTGGTTTCTACTAAGTCACGTAGCATCATTCAAGCGTTGTCCTCCACATTTTGCATAGAAGGTTTGCCACAGGTACTTGTGTCGGACAAGGGACCACAGTTCACTTCACTTGACTTTGAACAGTATTGTGACTCGACGGCATTCGTCATCTAACAAGTGCTCCGTTTCACCCGCAGTCCAACGGAGAAGCAGAACGCTTCGTACGCACTTTCAGACAACAGACAATAGACAGAAACGGCAATAGGCGCTGCAACTCTTTCTCTCCTACCCGCCAACGGACCATCACCAGCGGAACTTCTGCATGGTCGCCGCCATCGGACGCTGCTACGCTGCTACACTTGCTACACCCACCGCAGCAACCAGCGCCGCCAATGGTCCTCGCCGGGAGATCTTCTTTTCAGGGTTTATGGCAACTGTGGGCACTGGGAAAGAGGAGTAACCCAGGAACGCACTGGCTCTTCTGTGTCTTTTATTGCAGGTCCCGATGGTTTACAGGGCCAAGCCAGAATTAACTTCGCGTGTGTCATTTGCCCCCCGATCCTGCTGCTCTTTTCCCCCAGATTCACGGCTTCACGGAAAGCGCGGCCTTCGCAACCACCCGCCCCTGACATCAGGGCACCACAGGAGGAGCGGATGGACGATGCGCCCTCGCCCCCGCCGCCCCCGCCGTCCCCACTCGTCGACCCCATGGACCTGGACCCGCCATCGCCATCGCCGTCGCCGTCGCTGTCGCCGTCGTGGTCGCCGTCATCGCCCCAGCACACTCTCTCAGGCCTGGACGTGTGCACTGGCAGCAGTTTTCCGGTGGATGTTCCAGTTGCCTCGCAAGCCAGATGGCAGGGTATAGTTGGAAGTACGCCGTCCTCCACAGTTACGGCTCTCGGCTCATCTCTATGTTCGGCGTCCTGCCTACCTCCCTGTTGTTATTCGCATCCTCAGTATGTGTCAACGGTGCGGTATTTCGAGGGAGGGGAGGGGGGGTGGAGGGGGGAGAGAATGTGATGGCGTAAGCTGTCGCCAGCACACCAGGCGGCAAAGAGGTTGCGAGAAGATCGACAGTAGTCGCAAGCAACGCGTCTATCAGGAGAGAGATCAAATAGAAACTCACAAGTAATGCGCCGCCAACGCCCTCTTGGCCGCCAGTATTTAGGTCGCTACCGCCGACCGGAGAGTCCAGTCAATCGCAGTCATTCATCCAGTGAGTCAACAAGTCGAGTCATCAGTCACAGCCCTGTGGGAGTCGCAGACACAGTTCGCTCAGCCTCTAGCTCAGAGTCAGACAGAACATAGCGACCAGAATCGTGTACATAGCGAGCTTGTACTTCGGCAGCAGTGAGGCTAACGTGAACTATTACGGAGAGCTTGTACCACAACACCTGGGCTATCTTAATTATCTTTCTAAGTCTTATTAATAAAGAACCCTGTTAACATATGCGTGCTGTTGGCCGGCCGGTGTGGCCGTGCGGTTCTAAGCGCGTCAGTTTGGAACTGCGTGACCGCTACGGTCGCAGGTTCGAATCCTGCCTCGGGCATGGATGTGTGTGATGTCCTTAGGTTAGTTAGGTTTAAGTAGTTCTAAGTTCTAGGGGACTGATGACCTCAGTAGTTAAGTCCCATAGTGGTCAGAGCCATTATGCGTGCTGTTGAGTTATAGAAAGAGGACACCGGGCACCAAACAACATCCTCTCCATGCTTCTCGTGGTACAAGCCTACAGTGACAACGAGACGACACAAAAGCTGCACACGACGGCGACAATAGAGCTCCCAGATCTAGCCACTGTGCATCTGTGCAGAGAAGTTCAATGCATAGCAACGTTTACATATCTGCTCTCACCTGGAGAAATTGAAACAGACGTCATCATGCTACTTTATACTGGAGGCTTCCACGTGACAGCGACAACAGAGCTGCCATATTTAACCACTGAGTAGCTGTGCAGAGAAATTCAATGAACTACTGCCCTTACCTGGAAACTGTAGTCATACATTGAACCGTACATCATTTATAATTCACTGTCAGCTGTTTATTGTAAAATAATTGTTGTGGGACCCTGTGACTTCTCTTTTTTTATTGTGTTCTGTCACGAGAATCTAATAATAATACATATAACGTAAGTTAGAAGTATTTGCTTAGGGTTCTACGTAATTATCTAAACTGATTTATACATATGGAGTATTCTAACCTTATATGGATGTTATGATCCCTCTAGAATGCAGAGCAATACCTTATGTATGTTACAAAACCAAAGAAAATGTAAGTATTCTCTAGAAGTATAATCTCAATGAAGACAGCATGTAAATGGGAAATAGGTAATTATAGCCGATTTCTGCTTGATGGAAGAAGATAAAGTGCAATACTGAGTAATTGTAAGGTACTTAACGCATTGTATGTAATGGGGATACGCACAGAAAGCTGAAGCTTAAGTTAACGATGAAGATTGCTATTAAAGGAATTGCGTAGCGAATAATAGATACCCGCACGATCTGTGACTGGTTACTCAGTTACGGCGATCGTAGAGACAGCGTACTATGAAAAATGTTTGCTGGATAACACAACTGGCGTCTTTTTTTGTGAGTACGTGTCCGCCTTTATGCTAGTTGATGTTGAAATCTGCTGGCGATATAGGTCTCGTAGTTTACGTCAGTGGCCGACCATCGAGCTACGAGAAGGAAATACGATTTTATTTCAAGTGTTCTATGGACGGGATAAACGTGCATGACTATAAATAACTCAGTACGATATTGTAGATGGTTTGAAGAAAACGTAACTTCCGTTGCCGGCGTCCATCTCATTAAAAGATCTGTGGTGTTCTGTCATGTTATCCTGGGAGATACTGAAAATACTAAAATAGTGAAATAACTCATTTTTTCCCCCGCCTTTGAAGAAGCCTTCCTCAGGCATAGTCTCAGTGTAGCGTACTTCATAGACGATGTGGCGGTACACTCATGAGAGTGGTCGTCACCAAGCTGGAGGCCGAGTTATGGATCTTCTCCCGCAAAATGCATCGTCATCTCGTCTAATCCTGTTTATACGATTATTATTGGTCGAGAACCTTGACTAACTCTATTTCAATCAGTATTTTCGTGTGTGGGACCACAGTCGCGAAGTAATTTAGGAATCATAAAAATATTTTAAACGGTCGACTGTAGGTTGTTAGTTTTTTTACTCATGAACTATACTGTATCATGTGTTATATTATTTGGTCAGTTTCCGCTTGTGGCTGTTTTAGGATGCAGTTCCGCTCGGTGAAACGTGTGTCATACTTAAAAACTATTTAGTGCTACTGTGATACTGTTCCTACGTAGTACTAAGTAGTTTTTGAGTATGACACACGTTTCACCGAGCGCAAATGCATCTCAAAACGGCCATAAGCCGAAACTGACCGTTAACGTAACACGATGTGGTTATGATTGAACTTTCGTTACTTGAAAGGGCCCCCATGAAAAAGGACTGATCGTAAGACAATAACGCTTTGTGGAAACATTTGTAAGGACACGCGGAAGAGAAAACGAATACACCATTGAAAGAACCGTGAGGCGGTAAGATTAGTTAACGGAATACCATTTTCACTTCCAGGCTACAAACGTTGCTCAGTGTGGCGACCATCTGAATCAATGACATCCTGGAGAAGTACTAGAGATACCATTTCGCCGTTGCTCACTGTACATTTTCGAACAGTGGACCACGGAGTGTTCAGCCGTCGTGACGCAGCTCGTGCACTACTTAAGATCGCACCTTGCGTCCAGCATTCGCAGCCATGGCAACAGTAACTTCTTCGACAATTTGTGGCGCAATTGTCCGTCGTCCTCTCTCAGAAGCAGTTTCGAAATCGCTAGTTAATTCGAACTTCCGAATCATACTGTTCAATTCCGTTGTGGGAAGACACCCTCCCCGTATTCCTTTAACTCGTCGATACTCGCGCGGAGCAACAGCACTACTGCTGTTGTTTTGATGAAGCATCTTTACGAATAAAGTCCTGCTTACGTTGCCTAGACGCATGGTGACTGTCTGCAACTGTAATACACACTGATGCTGGTGTTTCAGCCCTACATCGCCGTAGCAGTACCGGTGCCTAAAGACAAGTCATGACACTAACACTGTCAACAACGCAAATCCTGCAGCGCACAGTAGGAATATCAATCCTGTAAAGTTCGGTACACATACTGGAAACGGTTTTCCGACTCCACTGGCTCAAGTACCGAAAGTTTAGTCATAAACAGCCTGTACATGACGCAGTAAAGTTTATCAGTATGTAACCCACCACTGGTTTTCTTACTATTCATTGAGTGGCTGCCTATGGAGGGTTACTTACTTTCCCTAGCACGAGCTTATTTTGATTATTATTATTTCTTTTGTTCCAGCCTGCTATGATAGCAGATCCTGCCCACATTCGCTGTTATTTTTCTTTGGCGACGTAACCTTCTCTGATAGTTTTGACCTTTATTTGAAATAGATTTAGGCCTACTTAACTGGTTAAATTGATTAAGGCCGCAAGGGATAACGCTATGGTATTCTATGGGGCAGTCAGAGAAAGCTACGTACCGTTAGCTAAACTTGAGCCAAGCACTTTGGATTTTAGGAGTGTAATCATCAATACTACAAATGAGACACTATTTTCAAATCTCATCATCATCATCTACATCTAAATGTCTACTCTACAATTCACATTTAAGTGCTTGGCAGAGGGTTCGTCGAACCACAATCATACTATCTCTCTACCATTCCACTCCCGAACAGCGCGCGGGAAAAACGAAAACCTAAACCTTTCTGTTCGACTTCTGATTTCTCTTATTTTATTTTGATGATCATTCCTACCTATGTAGGTTGGGCTCAACAAAATATTTTCGCATTCGGAAGAGAAAGTTGGTGACTGAAATTTTGTAAATAGATCTCGCCGCGACGAGAAACGTCTTTGCTTTAATGACTTCCGTCCCAACTCGCGTATCATATCTGCCACACTCTCTCCCCTATTACGTGATAATACAAAACGAGCTGCCCTTTTTTGCACCCTTTCGATGTCCTCCGTCAATCCCACCTGGTAAGGATCCCACACTGCGCAGCAATATTCTAACAGAGGACGAACGAGTGTAGTGTAAGCTGTCTCTTTAGTGGACTCGTTGCATCTTCTAAGTGTCCTGCCAATGAAACGCAACCTTTGGCTCGCCTTCCCCACAATATTATCTATGTGGTCTTTCCAACTGAAGTTGTTCGTAATTTTAACACCCAGGTACTTAGTTGAATTGACAGCCTTGAGAATTGTACTATTTATCGAGTAATCGAATTCCAACGGATTTCTTTTGGAACTCATGTGGATCACCTCACACTTCTCGTTATTTAGCGTCAACTGCCACCTGCCACACCATACAGCAATCTTTTCTAAATCGCTTTGCAACTGATACTGGTCTTCGAATGACCTTACTGGACTTTAAATTACAGCATCATCTGTGGACAACCTTAGAAAACTGCACAGATTGTCACCCAGGTCATTTATATCGATCAGGAACAGCAGAGGTCCCAGGACGCTTCCCTGTGGAACATCTGATATCACTTCAGTTTTATTCGATGATTTGCCGTCTATTACTACGAACTGCGACCTTCCTGACAGGAAATCACGAATCCAGTCGCAAACTGAGACGATACCCCACAGGCCCCAGCTTGATTAGAAGTCGCTTGTGAGCAACGGTGTCAAAAGCTTTCCGGAAATCTAGAAATACGGAATCAACTTGAGATCCCCTGTCGATAGCGGCCATTACTTCGTGGGTGCACAAGAACGATGTTTTCTGAAACCATGCTGATTACGTATCAATAGATCGTTCCCTTCGAGGTGATTCATTACGTTTGAATATAGTATATGCTCCAAAACCCTACTGCAAACCGACGTCAATGATATAGGTCTGTAGTTAGTTGGATTACTCCTACTATCCTTCTTAAACACTGGTGCGACCTGCGCAATTTTCCAATCTGTAGGTACAGATCTATCGGTGAGCGAGCGGTTGTATATGATTACTAAGTAGGGTGCTATTGTACCTGTGTAATCTCAGAGGAACGTAATCGGTATACAATCTGGACATGGAGACTTGCCCGTATCAAGCGATTTGAGTTGCTTCGCAACCCCTAAGGCATCTACTTCTAAGAAACTCACGCTAGCAGCTGTTCGTGTTTCAAATTCTGGAATATTCCATTCATCTTCCCTGGTGAAGGAATTTCGGAAAACTGCGTTCAATAACTCCGCTTTAGCGGCACAGTCGTCGGTAACAGTACCATCGGCACTGTGCAGCGAAGGTATTGACTGCGTCTTGCCGCTTGTGTACTTTACATACGACCAGAATTTCTTCGGATTTTCTACCAAATTTCGAGACAATGTTTCGTTGTGGAACCTATTAAAGGCATCTCGCATTGAAGTCCGTGCCAAATTTCGCGTGTATGTAAATTTTAGCCAATCTTCGGGATTTCGCGTTCTTCTGAACTTCGCATGCTTTTTCCGTTGCCTCTGCAACAGCGTTCGGACCTGTTTTGTGTACCATGCGGGATCAGTTCCATCTCTTACCAATTTATGAGGTATGAATCTCTCAATTGCTGTTGCTACTATATCTTTGAATTTGAGCCACATCTCGTCTACATTTGCATAGTCAGTTCGGAAGGAATGGAGATTGTCTCTTAGAAAGGCTTCTAGTGACACTTTATCCGTTTTTTTCAATAAAATTATTTTGTGTATGTTTCTGGTGGATCTGGAAGAAACGGTATTGAGCCTAGCTACAACGACCTTGTGATCACTAAGCCCTGTATCATTCATGATGCTCTCTATCAGCTCTGGATTGTTTGTGGCTAAGAGGTCAAGTGTGTTTTCGCTACCATTTACAATTCGCGTGGGTTCGTGGACTAACTGCTCCAAATAATTTTCGGAGAAAGCATTTAGGACAATCTCGGAAGATGTTTTCTGCCAACCGCCGGTTTTGAACAAGTATTTTTGCCAACATATCGAAGGAAGGTTGAAGTCCCCACCAACTATAACCGTATGAGTGGGGTATTTATTTGTTACGAGACTCTAATTTTCTCTGAACCGTTCATCAACTGTATCATCGGAGTCTGGGGGTCGGTAGAAGGAGCCAGTTATCAACTTAGTTCGGCTGTTAAGTATAACCTCCACCCATACCATTCGCACGGAGTATCTACTTCGACTTCACTTCAAGATAAACCACTACTGACAGACACAAACACTCCACCACCAATTCTGCCTAATCTATCTTTCCTGAACAGCGTCTGAGACTTCGTAAAAATTTCTGCAGAACTTATTTCAGGCTTTAGCCAGCTTTCTGTACCTATAACGATTTCAGCTTCTGTACTTTCTATTAGCGCTTGAAGCTCAGGGACTTTCCCAGCACAACTACAACAATTTACAACCACAATTCCGACTGTTCCTTGATCCAAGCACGTCCTGTATTTTCCATGCACCCTTTGAGATTGCAGCCCACCCCGTACTTTCCCGAGGCCTTCTAACGTAAAAAACCGCCCAGTCCACGCCACACAGCCTCCGCTACCCGTGTAGCCGCCAGCTGAGTGTAGTAAACTCCTGACCTATTCAGCGGAGCCCGAAACCCCACCACCCTATGACGCAAGTCAAGGAATCTGGAGCCAACACGGCCGCAAAACCATCTGATTCAGACCCTCCACCCGGCTCTGCACCAAAGGTCTGCAGTCGGTTCTGTCAACGATGCTGCAGATGGTGAGCTCTGCCTTCATCTCGCAAGCAAGACCGGCAGCCTTCACCAAATCAGATAGCCGCTGGAATCCAGAGAGAATTTCCTCAGATCTAAAGCGACACACGTCATTAGTGCCGACATGTGCCACCACCTGCAGCTGGCTGCACCCTGTGCTCTTCATGGCATCCGGAAGGACGCTTTCCACATCAGGAATGACTCCACCAGGAATCATTAAATGATGTGGCCTCTTCGAGTCGTGGATTCAGGTAGGCTTTCAGCAGTCTTCTCCAAGTGGGACCGTCTTGGGCAGTTCTCTGCCAGTTGTTACCAGCGATCTTCTTGATGTCTTTGTCCCATCTGTCTGGTGGTCTTCCTCTAGGCCTCTGGTGCTCTCTCAGACTCCACTCCAGCACTAGTTTCGTCCATCTGTTGTCTTTTCTTCTTGCGATCACGGAAATAGCTTCAAATGTTAAAATATTTATTTTTTACTGTATTTCGCTAGTTAACAGTAATCTTTTTGTATTTAATAGATGGACAAAACATTCCTGGTACATTTATTCACGATCCTATGGATTTCTCATACGAGAATAACAAGCCACGTTGGCATTAATCTGCAGAGTCCTGTGGGGTGGGAAAATCTGGGGAGCACGTGGTCACTGCTCAAGTCTGTAACACAGACATTCCCATACACTGATTCACACGGCAAACAAAATGTCGACAGCAATTATTAGTGGGAAGAATTGTATGCATCTCGTGGGGCACGATTTTGGTGGCTGGATATCTTTCCGTGAAGCGCTTGGAATCAAATCGATTCATCTTGCCGAATATACGCTCGGTACAGTTTTATTGATAATTTAAAATGTCCGGCACAAATAAAATGAAATGGCAGATAGAAACTTAAGGCTTGATCTGCGCTTTGAATCTATAGATCGCATGGTCGCGCCTAACGGAAATCGCACTATTATGACACTGATTAACTGAACCAAAAATTGCAGAACCTAAACCGTAATTCAAAAAATGGCTAGGAGAAGAAATTGTTGAGATTAATAAATTATTATTAACAGATTCAAATACCTTTTGTCCCTTGTTCGACACAGACGTTCTGAGGGAACGTCTGGTTTCTTACCTGTCTTCAGAACAACTTAACCTGCAACCGTCGCGCGGAGCTCTCTCCGAAACGCCCGAGGTGGTGGGGGAGGCCCATGACCAACCTCTGCTAGGAAAAAGTTTTGCTTTACTCATTTTTGGCCAAGCCCTCCTGTTCCTGCTCTCTGCCTTCCACCGTTTAGGTAGGTAGAAGATTAAGAAACCCACCACTTCTCTGGTTCGTCTGCTACTGCATTCAAATCATTCACACTTGACCACACACTTTCAGAAAGGGTGAAAAATGGAAATCAGGACAAAGGACGTGCACATAAGAATGAAAAAAGAAATTTGTAGACCCATATTGCTACTACAGGCCTGCGGGTGTTGGGGCTGAGATTAATTAGTTGCATCACTCATGTATTTAATCATGTAACGACACCTATTGTAATGTTACAAGTATTAAAATATTTGACAGCCAAAATTGGAGTTTAAAATCGTTTTACTATTCATATACCACCTGTGACTTGAATGATCCAGTTTTTAGTAATTTTTGGGGTTCAATGCTCCAGTCCGTAAAAACGGAACCTGTATAGGATAGCTCTGCTGTCCGCCTCTGTGTCTGTGTGTCCGTCCGTCTTTTAAGACCCCTTTTTCTCTGGAACAGTTTCGCCTGTCAAGCTTAACTTTATCTTACATAGTAAAGTCTGTGGTCTCTTGGTGGTGGAAAAAATTTAAGCTTCTAAGTCAATGCAATCAAAAGATTCGGTCATTTATGTCACATATTTTGATGCAAACTCTGTCGTCAATATCTTTAGGGTACTTCCCGTTAACCTAGAAGCATGAAATTCGGCAACAGGTGAGGTGCCACAGTATAAGTAAAGTAAAACTCTGAAACTTGTTAAATTGTAATTATATCACATAAATACTATATTTTGCTATTCGTACGTACGTTGCATTCATCATCCGTCAAAAGCATAATAAACGAACATTACTGCATGAAAGAAATCAAATGTAAGTTTTATTCATATTTGACTAAGTACGTAAAAAATGTTTAATATTGTCTCTCTACATATATAAACTGCAGTCTCCTGCTCGCTTCTGATGTCGAGGCTAGTCTGAGGAACCACTGTAGAGATTTTGATACAGTCTTGGAATTCCCGGGACCAATATCTTGTCAGCACCAATATCGATAACAGGCAAATTCGTTGAGGTTATCGATTCCCAGGATGGGTGAACTACACCAGTGAAGTTTGTATGGAAGCCTCAGTGCGAGGATCCTACAAGCACTTGGTCAATTTTTTACCCATAACGATATTTTCTTCCACTTAGTTGTGATATGTGTTGCAATAGTTTTCTCTGTGCATTCATTCCGGTTTCCGGGCTCTAAATTCTGCTGTACTTTACATTAGATTCGTGTCGGCATCTTCGACAGTCTGTGATGAACTGTACAAAGTGGTGAACAACCCAGTCGTTAAAGCGCTTACATTTTGAAGTATATAATGTTTCAAATTTCTTAAATAACTTTCCCAGAATAAATTATCATAACCTGACCGCCTGCATAGAGTACCACAGCAAGTTAAAGCAACGCATTCGTAGTCAGACTGTAACTGTTATCAATAAGAATTTCGACACGATTCGCGACGCCTTACTTAGAACTGGCAAAAGCACAGGCAGTTGAGAAGTCAACACAGAAAATGAAACATCTTACATAAAGGAAAACAGGAAGATTGACTTTCTGAACGCAGGTGGAAACAACAGAAAAAACAGCACTCCCTCCATCTGGACGCCCGCATAGCGATAGACGACAGACATGGGTTCAGAATTGTAGTGCAAACAAAGGCACCACACGGCAGTCGGATTTTTCAAATTTTCTGTATTTATCGTGCGTCAAGTTCACAACTCAAATTTAAATCCCCCGAAATAGTGTGAAGCAGCTCTCGAAAATTCTTGAGAAAATCGACTTTGGAAATCTCCGACAGTGTTTGTTATGTTAAAGCAAGATGAGTTGTCATCAACAGGTCGTGTGGCTGAATGGTAGAATTCTAGCCCACCACGTTCGTACCACGTTTTCGATTTCCAGCCCTATCAACATTTGGAACAGAGGTCCACGTCCCATGAACACTTCCATGAAGCGCAAAATACCTAAGAGTGAAAAAGACTTAAATTTTATTTTTCTAAATTTAATCGTCTTTTATAAAAGATGTGTAATTACGCATTTTTTGTCCAATAAAAACTGGATTTTTGTGGGTAATATGTAACTGAAAATAAGAAGAGGTGCAATTTTCCTAGATATCTCTTAATTAGCATCTATTGGATGAATTTGATATTTAAATGACGTACGTGTTCGTACTGGGTGAAAAAAACTAAACAAATAGTGAGAAACGAGGCTCGAACCAACGATTACCAGTCTCGAGTGCTACTGATTTTTTCCACCTTTATGTGTCTTAAGCTTCACGAAATCGCTACTATACCACGCACCTTTGTTTAAAAGTGTGCGTCAGCTGGGAATCGAACCTAAAACCCGAAAGTGGCAGGCGAGCATTCTCCCACACAGTCACATGGCTTACCGCGAAAAATTTTCTTTGCCTTAGCATACTAATGACGGTCGGGAAAAGTCAAAATTAATTTTCTCTAGAATTTTTATGAGTTCCATTGACATTGTTTTGGTTGTTTATATTTAAGTTTGAACTCCACGTACCATAAACATAAAAAAAATTCAAAAACCTAACTGCCTCTAGTCCCCTGGTAAGTAAAATACAGATAATGGTGAGTGTGTACTACGATCGTATATTATGTAAATTATGAAGTAAAATTGACACAGTTTGTTTCTATCATTTTAACTCAATCCGCTGCATGACACGAAATTATCAATTTTTTTGACGAATGCTGTTTTTCTCTGAATTGCAATTTCTTGTTAATTACATTCAAATATTGTACACTAAGCACCGATTTAAACACCTAATTATAATTACTGTAATAAAACATTCTATATAATATAGTATTACTATTAAAATAGTAGCAAAAAGTGAAGAGCACAGGGAATTACATTTTGGCCTCGCGCCCGGCCCCCCCCCCCCCCTCCTTCCGCACCGCCTCTGACCCCACATCCCCATCTAGGATATGAACCTTGAATCGGCGCTTGGAGTGTGTATTCCGTTACAGCGTAACGCTGCAAGTGTCACAGCAATAGGCAGTTATTTGTTGTCTACAAGCACGAGCCTCACTTGTAGACATTCTACCGCCTGAAACACTCATTCACGAGAAATGGTCACATATCTCAAAATGCTCGTTTTTGATTGTAATGTACTCTTTTGTACACTAAAGTTTTGGGACATCTTGTATAGTTATTCCGCTTTCACAGCCCACACGCAATCCCGTTTTCTAGCAATAGCAAGCCGCCAAGGCGCCCACTCACCTTAATCGCTTTATTGGGTACACTGTTACGGTCTAGAGTTGGAAAGAGACTGCTCGGCTCTAGCAGGAACCCGTCGGCTTTCTGCAGAAACAATTTCCTGCGCCAAATAGCATTTCTCCCGATAAGGGTTACCTCATAACATGGATACCACCAAACCGACGCCTGTGGAGATTAGTTTTCTGATACATTATCCCTCTCATTATCGACGTTAAGCACGGCTCACACCGCCGAGTAGTACAGGCTCTGGGCCTTGTTTTCGACGGCAGGGGCGCGAAGTAGCAAGGCCGACAGAGGGTTCTGCAGCCATGCGCATGCGCAGCTCGAAAGCACTTGGGGATGGGGGGGGGGGGGGGGGGGGGGGAGGGACAGCGACTCGGGCAGGGCAGCGCCGCCTCGTCCAATTTTGTGCGAGGGCTCGGCCGTGAGCTCCCGCTGGTGGGGCGCAGCTGCGGGTAATTGCCGCCGCACGCCGCGACAACGGCGCAGCCGCCGCCGGCTGGCCATGATGAATCGCTTTTTAATTACTTTGTTAATCAGGCTGAACGTCCCTTATTGTTATAATTAAAATATCGTGCGGAAACAATTAACTGAACCGCAAATGTTGCTGGCCTGTAATTGTTTGCGGCGTAGGAGCGCTGCTTACCAGGCGGTAAACAAAAGAGCGTTACATCAGTCGCCAGCAGTTTCCTTCATCTTCAGTTCGCTGATGTCATCTGTGACAAGTTGTTACTGTAGCATTGTACTTCAAAGTGAACAACGGAAAGGCTATAATGGGCGTGCAAAGCTGGTAAGCGTACGACAATGTGAGGAATACACTAACGACGAAAGTGGTAATAAAGGTATTTATTGGTAGGTCTCTCTTTTTTCTTCCTTATTATTGGCATTTGGTTTCTGTACTATAACACACAAACACACACACACACACACACACTCCGTCTTCAGGCCACAAGTGGCCCACTGGGACCATCCGACCGCCGTGTCATCCTGATATGAGGATGCAGATAGGAGGGGAGTGTGGTTAGCACACCGCTCTCCCTGTCGTTATGATGGTTTTCTGTGACCAGAGCCGCTACTATTCGGTCGAGTAGCTCCTCAATTGGCATCACGAGGCTGAGTGCACCCCGAAAAATGGCAACAGCGCATGGCGGCCAGGATGGTCACCCATCCAAGTGACGGCCACGCCCGACAGCGCTTAACTTCGGTGATCTGACGGGAACCGGTGGATCCACTGCGGCAAGGCCGTTGCCTTCTTTACTATAAAGCCACCGATAATTTATTCATTTCAACAGTAGTCTAGATGAAAAGGCGTTCACTAATTGCTATAACTTTATTTCCTTCTGGATTCACTATTCCATTTAACACATTTCATCATTAGTGTATTGCTGTCTCACATTACAATATACTAACGAAGAGTCGCACAGAATATACTGTTGACAGATAACGTATTGAAACTTCCTGGCAGATTAAAATTGTGTGCCCGACCGAGACTCGAACTCGGGACCTTTGCCTTTCGCGGGTAAGTGCTCTACCATCTGAGCTACCCAAGCACGACTCACGCCCGGTACTAACAGCTTTACTTCCGCCAGTACCTCGTCTCCTACCGTCCAAACTTTACAGAAGCTCCCCTGCGAACCTTGCAGAACTAGCACTCCTGAAAGAAAGGATATTGCGGAGACATGGCTTAGCCACAGCCTGGGGGATGTTTCCAGAATGAGATTTTCATTCTGCAGCAGAGTGTGCGCTGATATGAAACTTCCTGGCAGATTAAAACTGTGTGCCCGACCGAGACTCGAACTCGGGACCTTTGCCTTTCGCGGGCAAGTGCTCTACCATCTGAGCTACCGAAGCACTACTCACGCCCGGTACTCACAGCTTTACTTCTGCCAGTACCTCGTCTCCTACCTTCCAAACTTTACAGAAGCACTCCTGCGAACCTTGCAGAACTAGCACTCCTGAAAGAAAGGATATTGCGGAGAAATGGCTTAGCCACAGCCTGGGGGATGTTTCCAGAATGGTAGAGCACTTGTCCGCGAAAGGCAAATGTCCCGAGTTCGAGTCTCGGTCGGGCACACACTTTTAATCTGCCAGGGAGTTTCATATCAGCGCACACTCCGCTGCAGAGTGAAAATCTCATTCTAGATAACGTATTATTACTGTCTTCAGAAATTAGTTACAATAAGGAGATTTTCACTCTTCAGCGGAGTGTGCACTGATATGAAACTTCCTGGCAGATTAAAACTGTGTGCCTCGCCGAGACTCGAACTCGGGACATTTGCCTTTTTTATTTTATTTATTTTTTTAATCTCATTTTTGTTCCATATTGTTCGTTGAATTTGGTCGTGGCGGATGTCCGATGACACTCGTTCAGGTTGTTCGTTGATCCGTTTACTCAGTTTTTTTATTACGGAGGGTAGCTAAACCCTCTGACCGAACACGCTGAGCTACCGTGCCGGTTGCCTTTCGAGGGCAAGTGCTCCACCAACTGAGCTACCCAAGCATGACACACGCCTCGTCCTCACAGCTTTACTTTTGCCAGTACCTCGTCTCCTACCTTCCAAACTATACAGAAGCTCTCCTGCGAAGGTACGAGATGAGGTACTGGCAGAAGTAAAGCTGTCAGGACTGGTCGTCAGTCGTGCTTGGGTAGCTCAGTTGGTAGAGCACTTGCCCGCGAAAAGCAAAGGTCCCGAGTTCGAGTCTCGGCCCGGCACACAGTTTTAATCTGCCAGGAAGTTTCATTTCAGAGCACACTCCGCTGCAGAGTGTGGCTAAGCCATGTCTCCGCAATATCCTTTCTTTCGGGAATGCTAGTTCTGCTAGGTTCGCAGGAGAACTTCTGTAAAGTTTGGAAGGTAGGAGACGATGTAATGGAGAAGTAAAGCTGTGAGGGCGGGGCGTGAGTCGTGCTTGGGTAGCTCAGTTGGTACAGCACTTTCTCGCGAAAGGCAAAGGTCCCGAGTTCGAGTCTTGGTCCGGCACAAGGTTTTAATCTGCTAGGAAGTTTCATTAGTTACAATGTATGTCAAAATTGACCTGGTTTCGAAGCTACTATGAGCTACTATTTGTGACCGAGGGCTTATTTGTTACAATATAATTCTGACACGGTCACTGAACCTTAGCAGCTATGTTCAAAGAAGATCTAATTGTCAAATACATGTGATGTCGTTGTAGAATTACTCCTATGTTTGATTCTTGTTTAAAACTGCCGACAACCTACACGACGCTTTCACTTCATGCTCTGACACACCACTTAAATGACGTTGTGTTGCTGTGGTCTTCAGTCCGAGGACTACTTTGGTGCAGCTCTCCATGCTACTCTATCCTGTGCAAGCCTCTTCATGTCCAAATAACTATGGCACCTTACATCCTTCTGAATCTGACAACTGTATTCATGTCGTGGTCTCCCACTACGCTTTTTACTCCCCACACTCCAATAATAAATTGGTGATCCATTGATGTCTCAGGATGTGTGCTTCTTCTAGTCATGTTGTTCCACAGACTTCTTTTCTCTCCACTTCAGTTCAGTACCTCCTCGTTAGTTACATGATCTATCCAGCTAACCTTCAGCCTTCTTCTGTAGCATCAGATCTCAAAAGCTTATACTCCCTCCTTGACCAAACTATTTATCGCCCACGTTTCACTTCCGTACATAGCTACACTCCACACAAATACTTTCAGAAAAGACTCCCTAACACTTAAATCTATATTTGATGTTAAAATCATCTTTTCTTCACAGGTGCTTTTCTTGCCATTGCCGTTCTACATTTTACACCCTATCTATTTCGGCCATCAGTTATTTTGCTGGCCACGTAAAAAGCTTCTTTACTTCTTTAAGTGACTCATTTTCCTAATCTAATGCCCTCGTCATCACCTGATTTAACTCGACTACATTTCATTATTCTTGTTTCGCTTTTGTTGATGTTCATGTTATATCCTACTATCATGACACTGCCCATTCCACTGAACTGCTCTTCCATGTCCTTTACTGTCTCTGAGAGATTTACAGTGTCATAGGCAAACCACAAAATTTTTATTTCTTCACCATGAGCTTTTATCCTTAATCCTACTTTTTCTTCGGTTTCCTTTACTGCTTGCTCAATGTACAAATTGAATAACATCGGGGATAGGCTACAACCCTGTCTGACTCTCTTCTCAACAACTGCTTCCATTTCATGCCCCTCGACTCTTGTAACAGCCACTTATAACATTTTAATAAAATACTGATGTCGAAGAGTGTAAATGGAACGTAGAATCATTACGAAATGGGTACAAAGATGATGTCGCTACAGTGTACCCAGAAGGAAATAACAGTCGCAGGGCGAAAACATTTTCATTTAGATAGTTCTACGTGGCTGTTACTCCCATACCCCGAATAATAGGAAAATTACCCCTGCCGTTTATTGAAATTGGATGAAACGTGATTTGAAACCAAATTATTGATCTGTCTGCCGCTGATTCCCTGTTAGCTGGAAAATTAACCTCACCTGCCAATCTAATGTTCCCTCGATTGTGGTGACATTGGGATTTTTCTTGTCTAGTAAGGACTTCAATGGTGAAATAAAAATTTAGTGATGCAAGGCAATAGGGAAATGCTACAGACCTGCAAACTGACAATCCTAGTAATTATTTCAGATAGTAAATAATTCAGATGTTTTCACCATACAACACATGAAATGTGAGGTAGCTGTTACATTCTACGAGAGAGCGATCCACACACAATTAAGAAAATAATCTGTCACCACAACGTCTTGCTGCAAGTCAAGACGAAACAATTAAATTTCAATGAACATAAGAAATGAAATATGAACAACTCTTCCACCACTTTGCGAGAGTGTGCGAACAGGAAATAGCAAAGAAACTTGTAATCAAAATGGAAATAGCTAATAGCCATCATTTCTGTGTCTGAATGAGTGCCCAGATAAGGGCAGCATGAACTAGCTTATCGTGTCAGCATTGAAAAAGCCGTCACGTACGTCTGTCGAGATGGGAACGGTTGTATCGCTTGGAAATCGCGACCGAAATTGCTGTGAGCGCTCTGCTAAGAAACTGTAGAACTAAAACGAACTGCTCAGTCTGTGGCTGTTACGAAGTAACGGAAGCAAGCAAACAGAAACAGAAACAGAAAATAACGGCAGCTCCCACAATGATGACGATTTGGCTCAGACTTACAATTGCAACGAAATCGGTTGCCGAGAGCATCTCTCGGCACTTTTACAGATACGGAAGCCTCACCACAGTAGACGCTACTGCCGGCAGAAAGAGGGCCCCGCAGCCACAATAACAGGAGTGGCGGTTAAGATTTCTTGGTGCGAGTGACAGGCCGGCCTCCCAGCTCTGGAGCTGGAGAGACTGAAG
Source organism: Schistocerca piceifrons (assembly GCF_021461385.2). Taxonomy (NCBI): domain Eukaryota; kingdom Metazoa; phylum Arthropoda; class Insecta; order Orthoptera; family Acrididae; genus Schistocerca; species Schistocerca piceifrons. The sequence goes on from NC_060138.1 coordinate 664,781,920, forward strand.
TAGCGCCAATTCTGCTAACGCGGGAAAGTCTGGCATTCGTGTGCGCCGAAGTAGCTGTAGCTTGAAATTCAAAGTAGCGGCTCTACAGAATTTCGCGATCTTGGCTATTGCTGGAAACAATCAATCCGCTGTCCTGAAAATTTCTCCACTCCCACCAGACGATAGTTTTCTCTTCAGGCAAACCATCGGTGGTCTCACACTGCCAGGAAAAAAGTATTGTTTATACATCAATTAATTTGATCAACTTACGAGTTAATAACTTGTTCAAACTGTGACTAATACCATTAGATTCGTGATTTCACGAGCAATCCGAATCGGTGATCGGATATTGAAGCGTTGGTCTTGGGGGGCGAAAAGAAAAAGAATTGTTATTTTATATTTCTGAAAAATGTCGAAAAAGTGAATATTTTGGTGAGGCACTTGGCAACAGAATCAGGGAGTGATTACACTATTATAATAACATACGTTGAGCATTAAATATCTGGTTGGATTATTTTGAACAAGAGTAGCAGATTGATTTATTTGAGATCGTTCGGAAGAAACATCATCATTTCTGAGCATTTTTATAGTCGCGATTTAGTCATACCCGGAAGAACACTAAGGGACCAGAAGATTTATAGACTTTAAAAGAAATGCAACACTACACAAGTAAAGAAAAAAAAAGAGCTGATTCAGAAATAATATGAAAACGATAATGTTCCTTCAGCCTCATGCTGCGTTCGGCCCATCAGCGTGATCGTAATTTCTGGTGACGAACTAACACAAAATAATTAACATTCAAGTAAATGAGGAGATGGAAATCATCAAGGTTAATTAACTAAAATAAGTACACTTATCTTTAACACACGCTTTTTAATGCTACGTACCTTTTCACATTAAATTACGATAATGACCATCAAGGTTAATTTACTAAAATAAGCACTCTTATCTTTAACAAACGTTTTTTAATTCTACGTACCTTTTCACATTAAATTACAATAATGACTATTGTGGTTAAATACTTTATACATAACAGTCAAAATGTCCTCTTGATGCTGTCTATTCGTAATCATTTACAAGAAACTACATGTTTTCGGATTGGAAAAATAACAATTACCATATTTACTGAATATTTCCACATAAAATATAAAATACCGATGTGGAACGCAGCAAGTCCGCGTCCGCTTTTCATGGAATACAAACAGGAGAAGGCGAGGCGCCCAATGCCTCATTTGTCTTGAAACAACAGAATTCTTTTTTATATCATTAATCGATACATGTACATAGAGATTTACAGGCACCGCGCAACAACAGCAAAGATAAAAAATAATAGATTCTGTCGCTGCTATGCGATGGTTCATTTCTTTTACTTTAGAATTGTTCAATAACTTTAGGCCATCAGGTGTTTACTATTGAGCGTATATTAATGTCTGTGAGGCGAAAATTACTAATATTTCAATATTTAAACTAAATTTAATCAGTAGTCGTGGTTCCTCCATGCCTCTTTCATGTCGGAGAAAAATCTCTGGGTTACAGAATCATACCAATAATACTGCGTTTTGATTGTGATCTACGATCACAAATATACACCCACTATTAAACAATGTTAGTGTAAATCTAATGTGTGTTGTTTCCAACAGAGTGGTAACGTAATGAGAGCCTTGGACCCAATTTCACTCGAGTCTTTTAGTGTTCCCTCTTATCGGCACACCTTAAGAGTATGAGATTCATACCTTCGTCGCCTCCACATGTACGAGGAGGAGCGTCAGTTTGTCCCAGTCAATTCAGACGTCTTTGAAACCGATCATGGTTAAGTTTCATATGTGCTATGGTTGCATAAAATTCTGTTTACACCATTCCTTGGTATATACATGAGTTGTGACAACAGGCTGCATTTCTCAGTAACATTTTCCTTTGTGATTAGCTCATTTTCGTTCGCTCCCCACCTTATTCTCATTGCCATTTGAAATGGTTGCAGAAAATCAGTGTGTATTACCAGAAGATGGCGAGGTGTGGCTAAATTTACATCTTGTTTAGCCAGATGAGCAGCCTGTTCGTAGCCGCGGATGCCACTTCGGATTAATATGACTTCTTTATGATGATTTTTCAGACTACTAGCTTCCTTCATAATTCCTTAGAGAACAAAGTTGTTGAGTCGTTGTGTAGCTCTTCAGCACCTCCACTTTTGTGACTGGCTGTTCACTGAAATAACAATAAATCGCTTGGACATGGATCCATTCTTTATGACTGATGAAACCTGGTTTCACCTGAGTGGTTATGTCATCTCACAAAATCACAGGTTCTGGGCAGCGTAGAATCGGCATAACTTCCATTGGTGTGTAATGTCTCCACGCCACATTATTGGTCCCATCTTCTTTCATCAGACGCTGACCTCGACGAGTCACATTGCCAACATTTTGGGACCATTTGTGGCAGCATTAACGGAGGAGTAAAAGACGTGCAGTTACTTCCAAGAGTATGGAGCAGCTGCCCATACAGCCGATCGGATCTTGGAGCACAATTATACAATCTTCATGCGTGGCAGAGTTACGAGCAGAGGTCAGCCTGGGCGCAGCCTTAACTGGCCACCCAGGTCACCTGATCTGGGAGCGTGCGATTGCTTTGTCCGGGGAGCCCTCAAATCTATGGCGTATCGCAACAACCCTCATAGTCTTTAGGAACTGCAACAGAACTTTTCGGAGAAAAGCGCAGCAATTCTTGCAGTCAAGCTTCGATGCCCGCTTCAGCAACTTAATGGCCAGGGCCACATTCGACATCTGCTATAGTCAAATTAGTACAGCTTCCTCTGCTGCGTTTCTTTGTACCCTGGGACTCTGTTTTCCAGACCACTTTTATTTGCCCCACCCTATATGTCAATAATTATTTTTGTCCAAGTATTGAACTGTGTTTTGTCTTTCACAGGCGGAGATACGGAAAACACTGGTAATCGTGTAGAAAGTTTGTTATTTCGCCTAAAAATCACAACAAAAGGAGTCAGTTTACCGAACCAACCATTCTAATCTACACTTTGGATTTTTCTAGCCTATATATGCTAGTGGCATACATGCCAGGTTAGTGCAGCAGAGCATTCGCTGCTGTATAATAACATGCAAGCAGCCACACGATTCTTAAAGACGTCTGTGTGATGGACATGTAGAAGCTACGTCGAATAATTTAGATGAACTGACGAAAATGTAAATGAGAACATGTGGTAAATATGTGTATTATGCATCCGTGTCGTCATACATACCGAATAATTCTATTTACTGGTCAACACGCTAATCCGAGTCTGATTTATGTGTTACTGCCAGTCACAATTAGCGCAGAGAGAAACAGCAGTGAATAAATATCGCATTTTGGTAGAAACTGCGGAAAAGGAGACATTGGTCACATCTACATCAGTGTGACTTCACACTTGAATGACGCACTGCCTGTTGGCCTCTAACTCCAATATTTGGCTGACTTTTGTTTAACAATTATCCTCACTTTTCGACGGCATGAGTGGCTGAAATTCTCGAAGTTCACCCTCCATTGCTGGGTATTACGTGTTAGGATAAAATCTTCTCGGTTTTCAAGCCGCGTCAATTTGAATCAAATTCTCGAGCTTTCGATGGCTATCTTCACCATCGTCGTCAGGAGTAAGACCACTGACCGCTGGAGCTGGTTCGGTTTCCCACCTATATAGCCAGAGTTGCGGCCCCTGGCACCAATCAGAGAAGGCTGAAATGATACATGCACAAAAGGTGCGTTGGCCAGCTTGACGTTGTAAAGTTTCGTGTCTGTGGACGGGTTATTCACCCACCTAGGCCTGCTGTTGAGCAGAGATGAATTTACCGCACAGCTGAAGGCTAGCTGCCCCAGGCCAGAGGGCGAGCTGCGGCCAGCCAGGCTCTCTGAAGGTTTCCGGCGAACCATGCGCAATGACGAGCAGCGTCATCGAGACCGGGTCAACCCCAACGCTGGTAATTTGGGTAGCTGTCGCTCACAGTCTTTGTGCAACAGATGACGCGCCACGAAATGACCAAGTTTCAGACAATCTTAAAGATAGGTAAGACAGAGCTCTCTGAACTTTGAAAATTAGTCACAATTACATGATGAAGCAAATCTGAGCACATCAGCGAGCCTCATAGTGACTGTGTGTTGTGTGATGTCCTTAAGTTAGTTAGGTTTAAGTAGTCCTAAGTTCTAGGGGACTGATGACCTCAGACGTTAAGTCCCATAGTGCTCAGAGCCATTTGAACCATTTGAACCACATCAGCGATCCCATAAAAATGAGGCAGATCCAGTCACACAACAGAAATTTCAATATCTTTAAAACCGCAAAGTTAATATTTCACGGTGAATAAATATCTTCACAATGAACCTCTGAATGAACGACTTTTAATCGCTTCATGCGATATCAACAAACGATATCTCAGATGATAACACTGAACTTTAGCTATCGTCCCTGAAAGCCATGTATCTACATCTATTTTATTTCTGCATTACTTACGTCTTTTCTATTCTTTTATGATGCAAATTGTTTTCAGAAAATCAAAGTCTCCACATTTACACAATAAAAGAACACATAATCAGTATTTCATATTCTGTGACACTTGTGTACTTATTTAATGAACAGTTTGCTATTTTGCCAGTAACTTTATTCAAATGTTGATTGCAAGTGCTATTAAAAAACTGCTGATTTATAAGTGGTCAATCGCAAGTGTTAGCGCAAACCATGATTGGAAAGAGAACCAAAAGGCGCTTCTGTCAAGAATGCATAAATGACTGTTTAAACAATACTTAAGGACAATCATTTGTTATTTATCATGAACATAACTGTGCAATAATACCTGCTTATTTATTTATGAACCAACTATTACTTACAGTTATTGTAAATGAGCTGAGGGTAATCAAATTTTTATGACATTTCTTTATTAAAATAGTGTTTTAATATATTAACTAAGTCTGGGAAGTGGTCAAGATGAGTCAAATCACGTATAGAATGGTGCAGTTTTGGTGGGGATGGCCTTCAAACAATGGAAAAGCAAACAGTAACAGAGGACTGTGGGAATCAAGTGGAGACTAGGACTTTTCGAGTGAAGATCTCAAGGTAGTACTTCTGGGCACTTTGTGGCGAGTTCTGGAAGAAGGCAGGCCTGTCGATTACCATGCATGATTCACTCATATAGGAGATTGTTTCTGGGTGGTGATAGCCCACTACAATAGCCTAATTTTTGAAGGCACTTCATATTTCGAGAGGTCTTAATGTGCCGCTTGATTTACAGAACTGAAAATGGACAGAGTATGAGTTACTATTCATTGCATCTCGTGTGTTTATTTGTGAATCATCATGTTGAACTCTGAACTATTTTGAGCTGGTGAATCTTTCATGTATTGTGTATACGAAATGGACTTAGTTTTTGTGAGTCTTTGATGACTATTTAATTTGGGGATTTTGCTATCATTCTCGTATTGCTCTCGACGTAACTTTACTGCATTTGATAAGGGTATTTTCTGACTGCATTTTGACTGAATCATACAATCACTTCCGGTTTATATAAGATGTTCTTTCTTGGATAAACATTACTCAACACAATTCTTTGTCGTCCACATCAATTATAGATGTTAGAACAGAAGCTTTGTTATTAAATTAATCATATAACTTTTAATTTGTATTTGTGTGTATTTTATTAATTCGCAATCCTAGCCAATGCATAGACTATTTGACTACAAGATCACTGGTACAGGTTATTATTTGCAGCGAATTAGCTGCAGGGGATGTAAGCAGACACCCGCAGCTCTACACGATGACTACATGGAGCTATTATTTTTAAACAGAGCCGTGCACAGCCCAAGCACGTAAGGTATTGTAGAAGCAATGTCAGGCAAAGTCACAACTAGCTTGCTCATGTGGGTTACTGTTGGGCAGAGAAACTACACAACAGTAACCAAAAGGTACCGTCACGTCAGGTGACACAAGGGGCCAGCCCCATGTTTGAAAATGCCCTCCCGACTCCCTACAAGCATGAAGCATCCATTGCCTCCCTTGTAGGGAGCCAGTTTCAAACGTGGTACCAGCCTCTCTCGTCATCTGACATCACGCGGTCCTGCAGTAGGTCAGAGCAGCTATGAACTGCTCAACTCATCATCTGCGCATACGTCGTTTCGGCCCTCTCTGATTGGTGACTAAGGTCGTAATCGTGGCTATACAAGCGGAATATCCTGCAGCCCCTGCCGTAGCTACTCACACTGACTGGATCGCTAGAAGCTATTCTTATAGATTTAGAATCTGTTAGTCAAAGCCGCTCTGCTATTGCATCCGACTGTCACCGCCGCCACGACACTCATCGCTAGCAGTGTTCACAAAATCGTCACCGGGAAAGCAGCTTCTTCTCCCGCGGACAGACGCTACTTCCATCGGCGGATTACCTCACGACGACATAGGATACAAAATGAGGACATCGCCCGAAACTGGTGCCACAACCAACACAGCCGCAATCTACACAACACCACCTGCTACCTGGAGAATCACATGGGCGACAACAACCTGCCAAACGTGTGCAAGACCTGTTAACTACAAGCACCCCAGCACCGCCATCTTCACCGTCGACCTCCCAGGACACAGCACCATCATCTTCACTGCCAGCCCTCTGACTGTCAGCCACATCATCGCCAGTAGCATCATCAGCCGCAGCCTCGTCAGCAACACCAGTTACACCACATACACCGATACCAGCAGGTAAACTTTCACTACCCCAGTCATCCCACATACTCAATCCGAAACTATCACTAAAACTAAGGCCCTGTACCCCTGATCGTCAGGGTGTAATTAAAGGGACCCAGCTAAATTTCCCAGATACTGATGACAAGCAGGTCATCCCAGAACTCCTCCGAATTTCTCTCTTTTGGAGGAAACGCTATCATTACGTTCCTTACAAAAACCCTCTGCTTAAACACCCCAATCCGAACCCCAAAATTCACAGCAGTGATTAAAAAGGTCAACTTACTGTACACTGACTAAGAGATCGAAAGTGAACTCTTCTCATAACCGGGATTCAATATGCGCAAGGTACTCCGCATTCAAAATGATAATGGACTTCGCTTCTTAGTATGAGTCTTCTCAGAATCACTCGACACCACTGGCACACTTATTAAATCTGAGGCCTTGATTTACCACAGGAAGGGTCCTGTAGAAACATCTCGATCCACTATATAAGCATTTAGAAGCCGGTGATGCCTCCAGTACAATGATCATGTGACAGAACATTGCAGGAACCGACCCATCTATCCTCAATGCAAGCAAAACCACCTTCACAAACAATGCCCGAACCTGGACTCCCCACCTACCTGCAACATCTGCGACCGACTTCACCCCACCAACTTCCACAAATGCATATCCAAACCCTCTCCCCAAAAGCCTGAACTCACCATCTCCAGACCAGTAGTCGATCAACCATCCCATGCAAACAACTTCCTTCAGCCTCCACCGACCGCTGAAAACATGTTCTGTTTCATAACATACATCCTTCTGAAAGACCCCACATCCTACAACAAATAATACTTGCCAGCTGTACCATCTTCCACCTCATTACCTATGTCACATATTCCCAAAATAAAGCCCATTTCATATTCGATGGTCTCGAAATACTAGTCTACCCTACCCCTCATATCTCTTCTCGTTTTATTGAAAATGGCGCAGCAAACATATAACATCATCTACTAAAACAGCCATTCCCTCTACTCCAGTAAACATCTTCTTATCCATATCCTCCAACAATATGAAGTCCAAGCCTTCCTCCTCAATGAAAGCTTTCTCTAACCACACCATTCTATCTACATGCCTCCTTACATCCTACATCTCACTGATTTACCCCATCCTATAGCCAATGGTAAAGTGGCCATCGCCCATCTCCGAAATATGTCCTACTTCCCAACCGCTCCTCAATGCTCCAACTGAGTTCCTCATCCTCACCATCTTCCCCCAAAATTCACACTAACCCCTGCCACTATTTGCATCCACCCTAACCATCCCATCCCTTACGATTTCCTGACCCATGTAGACTGAACCTTTACCACATAAACCTTTACCACATACATAATCGCAGCTGACTTAACCTTCACTCCTGCACACCCGCCGAAAAACAGCGATGGCTTCAGTTTATCAGTATCCTAAATGGCCATGATATCAATATTCCCATCCTGAAATAGATACCACCCTGATACCATTGTTGTCTCCCCTAACCTCTTGAAGTTCAGTGCAGTAGAAGTCCTATATCCAACTGGGAGTGATCACCTGCTTGTCCTCCTCCAGATCTCGTACTGTGTACCAAATACAACGCGCACCACTCTTAATCATCCATCCTGGCAAGTCCAGGATTATTTCCGTGCAGACTGGGTGCATACCATGTCCAAACCCATATCCTAATCGAAAGCCATAATCCCAACATTCGAAATCCTGATGGCATCCAAAGTGAGGCTGACCTCCTATAACACACCATCTCGGACGCCATTTTCCACCATATCCCACTCTGAACTCTCTACTAGGACTGTCCTCTTCCTCCAAGTTCTGTTGCCCTGCTCCAAGAACCCTGCTGTGCATACAGTACGTGTGTAATCGTGACCGCGACTTGCTCACACGCCACCGACAGCTCTAGCGACATGTTCGCAGTTACTTACAAGCCAAACGACTTCGGAACTGACACATGACCTGCACCAAACTAAGCGAAACACCTACACCATCTCGGACGCCATTTTCCACCATATCCCACTCTGAACTCTCTACTAGGACTGTCCTCTTCCTCCAAGTTCTGTTGCCCTGCTCCAAGAACCCTGCTGTGCATACAGTACGTGTGTAATCGTGACCGCGACTTGCTCACACGCCACCGACAGCTCTAGCGACATGTTCGCAGTTACTTACAAGCCAAACGACTTCGGAACTGACACATGACCTGCACCAAACTAAGCGAAACACCTACAAATTCTACAAAATATTGGAAAGCATTCCATAGGTTCTCTGGAAACAACATCAGTCCCACCTGTCCCATTTGGCACAACAACAAAAAAAAAAAACAACAAACATGGCTCTGAGCACTATGGGACTCAACATCTTAGGTCATAAGTCCCCTAGAACTTAGAACTACTTAAACCTAACTAACCTAAGGACATCACACACACCCATGCCCTAGGCAGGATTCGAACCTGCGACCGTAGCATTCCCGCGGTTCCGGACTGCAGCGCCGGAACCGCACGGCCACCGCGGCCGGAGCACAACAATAGATCACTTCCAGACAGCATCACCAAAGCCAACCGCTTTGCGTCCTACTGGAAGGCACATTCACTATCCCACGTGATCCCAGCTTTGATTACATGATGGACCCTTACTTGTATGAACGTCCACCTCTTGCTCCAAATTTCCAGTACTTACAGAGCACTCCACGAGCACGACTCAACGTACCAATAACAGCTGACGACATTACACAAATTCTCGCTAAAAAGTGAAACACTGCGCTTAGTCACAATTACCTACCACCACCTCAAGGAATGTCCCAGAGCCTACCACGAAACCCTTGCTATCCTTTACGATACTGTCCTGTGTACAGGTTATTAACCAGAGCAGAGGAAAATGTCCAAAGCTCTTGTCTTCCTGAAAGCTAATAAACCACAATTGCAGACTTCATCATAGCGACCTATCAGCTGTACATCAATTTTCTATAAACTCTTTGAAACCATTCTTACCCAACGAATCCATCAGCACATTGAAACCCACCCACCCATTCCCAATGTGGCTTTTATCCCACCTATTCCATCGACGACCAACTTCTTTAATTTACTCACTTAATCTCCCATCAACTGAATAAACTGAAGTCCACCATATTTGTCTCCCTTCATATCCAAAAATCCATCGACTGAATGTGGTATTATGAACTTTTTTTCACGCCACAAAAGCATGAACTCCCAGTTAACGATGTCCACCTTATAACATGCATCCTCCAACACCATCCTATGTACGTCACAATCAACTAGGCCTGCTCCCACATCTTTTACCCCACTGCAGATGTGCCTCAAGGCTCTGTCGCTGCCTTACAGCCTGTTCGCTTCAGACATTCCCAAAACGTCACCCCCAGTGCACCTCTGGCAATATGCTGATGACAGTGCCTACTTAAACATTCATCATACCCTTCAACACCCCATTGCTTCCCTCCAACTAAGCCTGAACCGCCTAGACGAATGTTGTAATACGTGAAAACTTCAGGTAAATCCAAGGAAAAGACAAGCCACCAACCTCGTCCGCACAGCTTGGCGTTTCCTACGTCCAGATTCCCATCTCTCCATCCCAATAACTAACACACTAAAGTATTTAGGAGTAACTGTCGATAGAAAACATCTCCTTACTGTCCAACACAGACTCCGAAACCAACTAAAATCACTAAAACAACTAACAGGCCTTCTGTCATTTTGCTCACTTGTAAATCCTTCATCCTCCCTTTCCTTACGTATGCCTGGATCGCCGCCTCACCTAAATTCTGTAAGTCCCTTGAAATCCTGAAAAGACATGCACCTCGTCTTCTGTATCCACCCACATTCCCCATCTCGCATCTTGTACAAACTCATCCGCTTCCCACACCTATTCTTCTTCCCAGAGCAATTAATCGAAAAATCCAGTCCCAGCACCCAATTTCCCATGTCCTAGAAAGCAAACCAGGCGCCCTGCTGCGTCACTATATCCATATTCCACCCTCCACGCTCCTCTCCCACCAAAATTTTAACCAACTCCCACTCCCCATAGATGTTATCCACCCCGAAATTTCTAGTCCTAATCAGAACCCTTCTCCTCAGACCATCTTCCAATTTTCTCTTTCCCATTTAACCACCCTGCTGACTTCTAGTCCCTAACAGCTGTTCTACACGGCCTGATTTACTCACCACCACCCCTTCCTCATTACAAATTTACTATATGTCTCTGAGCATGACCATTACACGATGGCATCCTTCATAACATCAGTGTTATATTTTAACTGTAATACAAAATCGTCGAAAGAGTTTTAAATAACATAAATATTACCCATATATGTGTGTTTTACAAAATCCTCGCTCATTGTTACTACATTTTGTGTAAAAATCGTCAATATCATCCATCTATTTTTTTTTTTTTTTTTACAAATTCATCTGTTATTGTCGCCCTTTACATATTTTAACAGTCTTTAAATACAGTTTATGTAACGTTTGACTGAATGGCTGCTTTCATCCGCTGCCAGCCCGCCCCCATAGTGGTGAATTAAAACAACAATTCAGAAAAAAATAGCAGCGGCAGTCAGTGGTTTTACTCGTGACGACGATGGTGGAGATGTCCATCGACAGCTCTAGAACTATATTTCAATTGACACAGCTTGAAAACTGAAAACCGAGAAGATTTAATTCCGATATGCCACCGCGAAAGACTCCAAGGACACATATTTTTCCTCTGTGGTGAGGACGTAAAGCATTGTGTGTGACTGCTGCAAAAACTGCGGAGAAAGAAATCACCTCTTTTGAGCTCCTTAGCATTGTTGCAACGCTGCCAGGACAAGGAGGTAATTCTTCGCTTTGCTGTAGTGAAGCACGACATATGTACTGCAGAAGTGAACAGAATTCTGAAGAGAACCAGAGACAGCGGATACTGCAGACTAGGTATGAGTTTGATCTTAATGCCAAAAACCTATTTAATCGTCATCAATTTTTGTCATCAACGTTGTCGGCATTCCATTCGAAGTGGGAGGACGTATTCTTGGCAGCACAACAGTGTGAAAGTTTGTGCAAGACACTGTGTAAGAAATGTAACAAGTTTGACAATTTAATTCACGAAGGGATTGACGCGAAGAATGATAAGGCCGTAGAATAGTTGTTAATTTCTTTAACCAAGAAAAGGACGGCTGCTCTTTGCCGGCGCAGAGTACAGGCCTCAATTTTTCACCAGTCCCGCGACGCCTGCCAATTCTGAATATTATTAGTGGAAAGGAGCAATGCATTTGGTACCTCTCGCACAACGCAGCTAAGGACGTCAGACTAACCACCAACCACATACTGGCGAAAGCTAAGCCCACAAAATCTAATGTTAGCCAGGAGGAACGACGTAGCTTACGCTTAATACGTGAGAACGAGGTCTTGATTGTCTTAGCACCCGACAAATCAAATGCCACTGTGGTTCTTAACACTAAAGACTACCATTTGAAGGTGCTAAATTTATTAGGAGATCATGCGTACTGAGAGCTTAATGCTATCCGACAAAGGCCGTCGTTAGGAAAACAGGGAAGTTATTAAAGAACTTTGGTTTGCCAGACGAAGTGGGGAAGAAATAAATGCGCCATGCCGTCAGACATCCCAGGGTCTATGGATTGCCGGAGCTGCTACGAGCTGCCCAACTCACCTTCTGCGCACGCGTCGTATCGGTCCTCTCTTACTGGTGCCAGAGGCCTCAGTAGTAGCTATATAAGTCTAAAAACGTGCCAACCTCGGCAGTCGGTGGTTCTACTCCTGACGACAATGGCGGAAATAACTATCGAAAGCTCGAGAATTTTGTTCGAGTTGACGCGGCTTGAAAACTGAGAAAATTTTATTTAGACATACCGCCGCAAAAGGCTCTGAGGACACGATTATTATATGTACCTGTCGACCAGAATCTGAAGGCTTTTACCCCGTCATTTACTCTGTGCTTCTCTCATTGCTACCTCTAGCCACTCCAGCATGGAAATCTGGGATCCATTTACCTTGGGACTTCCTTCTTTCTTGTTGAAACTGTTGTTACGTTTGCGAATTTCCGTGGCTTTACTGAATAAGCGGGCGTGGTCGCTCTTCTCCTCAGTGATAATCTGCGTGTCGGCGAATTTTGTTATACGGCCCGTATGGCCCATTTCTCCACCTGTCCCATCCTGCACTGCCGCTTATGTTCAGTGATTCAGGTACTGATGGATCGCATAGTCATTCCGACACAGACTTTGCACATGTATAGGGTATGAGGCAGTCTGCCCATCTTAGAGACTCTTTGATCTTGTTCGGTTCGTAAACAGTGTTTACACCACAAATAGCAAATTTCTGTTTTGTGTAATAAGAGGACGTGATGGCTGAGGACTCGTCTGAAAACAAAAAGCTTCCTATCAAATTGATGAGGTGTCTTCCAGTCTTGCATGGACAGTGGACCAGATATGCCCAGTGTAGTAAAAAATGGGAATTCACTGAAGGAAACGTAATTCTGGCCCCTGTAAACAATATATACAGAATCAGTTGCGAGTAAATTTTGAAAATGTTTTGTTAGCGTGTTTCTGGTTGATCATTAAAACGATAACGACCATATTAGCATTGAAAATTTCACATTATTAACGTTAGTTACAGCAGTTCGTGTATAAGTCTATTGCACTATGTCGCACATTTGTGAAAATCGGTGCTTGATTTCAGCTGTAAACTAGAAAAACTGCGATTGTCATCTCCACTTAACCTAAAGGGTAATGACAGGGACTTGGCCTTATTCCACCGGTCAGATGACTAGTTGTTTGTTTAAAGAGATAGGGACTCACATGGTCTACATGTATGTGTGATGTAAGAAATGCACGCACAGTTCAAACGTATCGAACTTCAAAATAAATTTCTAATTTCTCGGCAAGGTGTGTATTTAAAAACCGTTTTAGGAATAAAATCTATATTTCAAGCGTTTGCCTCATTCCTTACTAATATTGGGTGTCCCACATAAAACCGGTATGCCTAATGTACCTGTTAATCATCTCTAGTGAAGTAGCAACGCTGTCCTGAAAGCTGGCTACACCCCACTTTATCGGCTAGTTGAGTTCAGCTGTCTGTTGTTGCATCAATTGCTGTGAGAAGCTCTTGTTGTTACACTAATGCGGCATTTTGCACTACAACAGCGAACTGGACAAGGAATGTAAAGAAATGTTCCAAGTGAAGTATGCTGATAGGAAACGCCCCACGACCAGCACTATTCAAGACCTGTACAAGAAATGAAGCGCTGTAGGATCTGCGCACAATGTGTAGAGGAATAGGCGACCGACAATGGGAGCCCCTGAAATTATAGACATAATTCGCATGGACATTACGAGAAGTCGCTGCATGCCGATAAGAAGCTTTTTGCAGCAGCCTGGTGTATCTCGCATGTCGTGTACTAAAACATATGAAAGCATATCGTGTGGTGCAACAGTTGAAATTTGAGGAACAGGAAAAAAGGGTTCATTATTATACCTGGCTGTTAATATCAGGTGCTAACGGTTCCTTGTCAGGTCATCTAAACTCCCAGAATTGCAGATACTGCTCGTAGGACAGCCTACATATTCTGCATGAAGAACCTGTCCACTCAATGAAGACAGGTGCTTGATGTGCGTTCCTTGGCAATTACACCTTAAACTGCGCCAGATATAGACAGGTATTTGATTCTTTCTCTGGACAGTTAACAAATGCAGAGAAGCTCTATGCAGTATACGAAGAAGATGGAGCAACCGCTCACACACACAACTAACGTTTGGCCCACATCACCGACAGGTTTGTTAGTAAAGGCCTCTAGCGTCAAGGTCACTGGACTTAAGATCATGTGATTTTTATTTATGGAACACACTAAATATCACAGTGCATGCTGACGATCCTCGAACAATACGCGATCTTAAACGGAACATTAATAGAGAAATTAACATCACTCTGCTGAATTACAGCGTGTTGCTGGTAATCTCTTATAAACCGGAACTACAGTTTCTAAGCTTTTCTATTTCCTACTCTTTTTTTTAGTGAGTCCGTTGTTTCCTGAATCTGGGGCGTGAGGCGTAACGGTTTCATATGGGACACCCTGTATAATATATGTCTTAACGAAAAGCATTTAGTTTATGACTATATCATTTTCGTGAAATGTGGTAAGATTTTCCAGCAATTTCAACATGTTTACGTTGGTTACATGAAAATTTTATAAACATTTTAGCTAATTTTCTCCACATAAAGCAAAACACTAATGATCAGTCATTACTGCGACTAACTGTTCACTGCGACGGTTGAAATAGTGTTGACTCATCGCCATTGTGGATAGTTTCATTGCGTTCCAAGAGGCATTCAATGCATGTTCGATGGCTGTTCAAAACGTTCAATTGATGATAATGATGTATAGCTTTTATAGCTTTACGGTCAGCGATGAAAAGCAGTCACAGTGATCTATAGCACTCGCCGATTAAATTTTACGCCCTATTCCCTCGCATATCAACACTACAGTACAATTTGAGGTAGGGACGGCAGTTAACACTGAAACAATCGGTTTTCGGTTTTTTTTTTTTTCAACGCCATTTTACCTGACTGTTACCACCGCTCGAAATAACGCTTTCTCAAATAATCGATTTTTTATTTCTACTATTTCCTGTAATAAACATAGAAATCGAAAAAAAGATTTTAAAATTTTGTTTCTTGAATTTCAAGATACATAGAATCAAAATAGACAAATAAAAGAAAACTTAGGCCGTTCAACGTTCGCTGTTTTTCTCGAAAAGTGATAAGTGGTTGAATACTACAAAAAATAACTAGTACTCTCCCTCTGTTCGTAATTTTTGAAACTATAGTCAAAAATATCGCTGTACTCGAGGAACATAGCAGTATTTGTGCATCACGAAAAGTCAGTACTAAAGGGTGAAAACTGAGGATGAAGAACACTATTTTTCGTGTTAATTTGTCCGTCTTCAACCGCAACGAGTAGATAAAGGCATATTATGTAGACACAGGAAGCATATCAGCTACTTTCTATTCTTATCTTAAGCGATCAATGAACGGTTACGTTTTAAGTTTTCTCTTTGCACGGTGTCACAAGTTTGTTGTCGAGCCTCCTGTTCATAATCTTTTATAGCAAATAGAGCATTGTACTTCACTGATACCGCACTTCATAAAATACTTCCAGACGAGGGGTGAGGTCATTCTATAGTAGAACTGATGTCTGATAATAGCGAGGAACTACCACATAAGCCACATGCGGCAACTCTTGCACACTGCATGTACACTCATACCATCTAATAAGCCACAGCGCATGGTAACAGTTACAGCATTATCTCAGCAACGATGTACCAATTCTTATGCCACGTGTTTGTTGCTCTTTTCTGGCGGCATCGTTATAAAAATAGCACTGATCCCCTATCCTATTTTCCATATATTTGCAAGCAATGGAAATTTTACGAATAAAAATAACTCTTTTTTTTAAAAAAAGTATCTTTAAAAACACAAAATTTTAGCATTGCTGCTCTGGCTATTGGTTTGTGTAACCGTTTATTAGTGAGGAACAAAAAATACTTGCTATAACCGAGGCCAAAAACATACCGAAAAATACAGGTTATTCAGAACTAAAATACCGGTATGGGTTTTAACCGGTCCGTTTTTCCCAACCGTAATTTTAGTTGACTTTTATGCTTACGAAAATGGAGGCTGGTGCTGTGAATTGATTTCAAAAAGAACAACGAATCTGATGATGCAATAATTGTTCTTTATAGAGACAGTGCCCTAAATTATGGCATTGTGACTGAGTAGGCGTTTGCCATGTGGATAAACGAATCTGAAACAACAATCACAATGGGACATCTATCACGTAGTTAAGAACAGTGTATTACCGAACATGCCAACCACGACTTCCAGACGGCCTCGTTTGTTGTAACGCAAATGCCGAGTCTGGAAACCTTCTCCCAATCCCATTTTGGACCTTCTGCCACACTAACAACTCGCCTAGTACTGACTGAAGCGAACTGGGCTCGTTAAGTTCCTGAGATCAAACGCTGGGAATACTCTTCATATCCACCGCAGAAAATGACTTACAGGTTTTTCTCTTTTAGAGTTGCCGTAGTGTGATGTTGTCCGACTATGCTTGTAATTGGCATACAATTGCTGGAAAATATTACCAGGATATCGCGAGACTGCAGGAGTCTGAATGTGGTCGTTTGTCCCATCCTCAACACACCTGGGACACACACTGAGCTGAGCTTTTCTTTTTTTGCTATTCATATACAAACATCAAAAAAAGTTTTGCATCACTCCATGTCCCAGAACTCCTGAAGATAGACATTGACTGTGGATATTGTATTACAGACGTAGTCCCTTTGGCTGTTCAGAGATGTCACTTAACCCGTCCAAAGATGTAAACAACTAAGCATGAGCAGCGCCTATTTGACGGAGGGGGTCCGACAGCCGATTAATTCCAGTCATTCCACCAGGAAGGAGGTACACGGCTCGTGTTGTCTGTAGTTCAACCACGTCTAGACGGTCAATACCGCGGTTCGATCGCGTCCGCATTATTACTTTGTGCCAGGAAGGGCTCTCAAAATGAGAAGTGTCCAGGCGTCACTGAGTTACCCAAAGTGATGTTGTTCGGACATGGAGGAGATACAAAGAGACAAGAACTCTCGATGATATGCCTCGCTCAGGCCGCCCAAGGGCTACTACTGCAGTGGATGACCACTACCTAGAGATTATGGCTCGGAGGAACCCTGACAGCAACGACACCATGTTATATAATGCTTTTCGTGCAGCCACAGGACGTCGTGTTACGACTCAGACTGTGCGCAATAGGTTGTATGATGCGCAACTTCACTCCCGACGTCCATGGCGAGGTCTATCTTTGCAACCACGACACCATGCAGCGCAGTACAGATGGGCCCAACATCATGCCGAATGGATCGTTCAGGATTGCCATCACGTTCTCTTCACCGATGAGTGTCGCATATGCCTTCAACCAGACAATCGTCAGAGACGTGTTTGGAGGCAACCCGGTCAGGCTGAACGCCTTAGACATACTTCCCAGTGAGTGCAGCAAGGTGAAGGTTCCCTGCTGTTTTGGGGTGGCGTTATGTGGGGCCGAAGTACGTCGCTGGTGGTCATGGAAGGCGCCGTAACTGCTGTACGATACGTGAATGCCATCCTCCGACTGATAATGCATCCATATCGGCAGCGTATTGGCGACATTCGTCCTCATGAATGACAATTCGCGCCCCCATCGTGCATATCTTGTGAATGACTTCCTTCAGTATATTGACATCGCTCGACTAGAGTGGCCAGCATGTTCTCCAGACATGAACCCTATCGCATATGCCTAGGATAGATCAAAATGGGCTGTTTATGGACGACGTGACCCCCCAACCACTCTGAGAGATCTTCGCCGAATCGTCGTTGAGGAGTGGGACAATCTGGACCAACAGTGCGTTGATGAACTTGTGGATAGTATGCCACGACGAATGCAGTCACGCATCAGTGCAAGAGGATGTGCTACTGGGTATTAGAGTTACCGGTGTTTACAGCAATCTATCACCATCTCTGAAGGCCTCGCTGTATGGTGGTACAACATGCAATGTGTGGTTTTCATGAGTAATAGAAAGGGCGGCAATGATGATCTGTATTCCAATTTTCCTTACAGGTTCCGGAACTCTCGGAACTGAGTTGATACAAAACTTTATTTGATGTGTGTACTGACAACTGCGTGGGAGGCAATTTCAGGAATATTGCGAGGTTTAAAGAACTGTGGGCCATGCTGCCTGTTGATTTCAGTCTCGGGTACTTTGACCAGCAGCAAAGGAGCGTGAGGCTTTGACTATCCCAGCCCCTCGTGCTGGCGAAACGTCAAACAAATCATCAAATAAACGTCGGCCAAAAAACACGATACAGGAACCAACAGGCGGTTTGTCAACATGTGGCCACGAAAGCCGCAATGATTTTGAACTGTGGATATGTTCTTATAAAGGCAAAGTGTGATTTTTTTTTACCTTTTTAATGGTATTTGTTGTACATGCCACGTATACGTGTCACAAGTGGGGGATGAAAAAATTCCAAGGACATATACAGCCGATAATATGTTTTAAACAACACCTCAAATTTTTATGAAAGATGTTCTTCAAACAGTGAATTAGGCATTTTTACTGTGAAAAGCAGTACTGTGTCTTGCATTAGCGACGGTTGGCAGGTATGCACCGATGTAGGCGGAACATGTTACACTATGAAGCACCGGTCCGATATTTATCAGAGTTTATGTTTTTTGTCATTAGTATTCTGAAAGGTTTTGATGCGGACCGCCACGAATTCCTCTTCCGTTCTGTGCCAGCCTCCCCATCTCAGAGTAGCCCTTGCACCCACCGTCCTTGATTACTTGATGGATATTTTCCAATTTCTGTCTTATCCTACAGCTTTTAGCCCCTACAGCTCCCTTAGGTACCAGGTAGCTATTTCCTAACGTCTCAATAACACACGTAATATCAGCTTATACGTTCTTGTTGTCTGTGTTCTCCTTTTGTTGCTTCCTTGGAGAGAACCTCCTCGTTCCTTTATTTATCAGTTCAACTAATTTTCAGTATCCTTCGGTGATTCACTTCTATGCAATGCCATGCCCCAAACGTAATACTCAAAAATGTGTTCCTCAAATATTGGCCGATGTTTGGTATTAGCAGACTTCTCTTGGCCAGGAATACCCCTTTTGCCTGTGCTAGTTTGTTTATTATGTCCTCCTTGGATCTTCCGCCATTTTGCTTTCCAGGTGGCATAATTGCTTCATTTCGTGTATTTCGTATCCCCAATTTTATGTTAAGTTTGTCGCTTATCTTCTTTCTGCTGCTCCATGTAACATTCGTCTTTCTTCAGTTTTCCGTCAACCTAGAATGCGTGTTCGTTAAACTCTTCATTCCATTTAACAAGTCCTGCAATTCTTCCTCACCTTAATTGAGAATAGCGATATCATCAAAATGATTTTCATATTTTCATTAGTATCCTTTCAGCATGAATTTTAAGCATTCATTTGGACCTTCATTTTATTTACAGCATTGATTTTTCGACGCATGGATTGAACAGTAGGGTCCAAAGAGTGCATCCCTGTCATGCGCTTTCCAATCCGGTTACATCTTTCTTGATCTTAAAAGTCTTATTTTTCCATATTGGTCCAAGTAGATGTTGTACATCACTCGTATTCTGCTGTAGCTTACACTACATTTCCTGAGGCTTTCGAACATCTTGCAACATCTTACATTGTCAAATGCTTTTTTCTAAGTCGACAGATACTTTGAACGAATCTCCATTTTTCTTAAGTCTTGAATCTATTACCAAGTGAAACGTCAGAAATGCCCCTCTGATGTCTTTCCTGTATGTCTTAATCTTGTCAACAACTTGAGCACATAAAGTGTTACGCGTATCTGCTCTTGTTATCTACAGGAATTAGTGGATGTTATTTTTCCGAAAGACTGATGGTACGTCCCCAGGCGCGTACTTACTATCAACGAACTTGAATAGTCATGTTGTTCTCACTTCCCCTAATTATTTTAGAAATTCGGAAGGGATGGCACGGATGCCCTGCTCCTCGTTTGGTACAAGTCTTTCAAAGCTCCGACTCTAACAGTGGATGACTCTGACATCCATATCGACACTCTTTTCTTCTTCTATTCATTAATGCGCTTGTTTTCGTTGTGAAATGGCAGCAAACAGCCCCCAAAGGTCATGTTGAGGAATTTCTTCAGATGCTTGAAATACAATAAACTGAGCCGATACGCTGACGTTGCAACGTTCATGATAAAGGGAACAATTCAAACCTACGGTCTTATGACGAAGTGAATTATAGTAAATGTTTTCACTCACGTACTCTTAGCACATTGGAAACTCTTACACCATATATCGCGAGCTTGATTTTAATTAAACTTTGTTGAGATACTCATAACTGAAAGTGTGACTTCCCCAGCCATGAATACACTCTTGTATTCATTCCGCCAGGAAAGAAAACAGCACCCAAATGGCATGTTTAGGAATCGCTAACCGTGCCTGAAACACGTTCTGCTTCAGTTAATGACAACTGCTGGATGGACGCTCTTGTTAAAGTATGTGTCTTCTCATTGCATCCCATACATGCTCTATGGGTGAAAAATCAGGGGAACAATCAGGCAAATGAAGGATCGGTACATCCGTCCAGGCTTTTGCGCTGTGAAGTGCAGTGTGGGATCTTGCATCATCCTGCTGGATATGGCACTGAGGTAACCTAATCATGAGGACTATGACAAGAGGCTTACCATTCTTGCCGCATACTGGCGCGCATTCGTACTCTCTTCAACAGTTAACAAAAAATGGTTCAAATGGCTCTGAGCACTATGGAACTTAACTTCTAAGGTCATCAGTCCCCTAGAACTTAGAACTACTTAAACCTAACCAATCTAAGGACATCACACCCATCCATGCCCGTGGCAGGATTCGAAACTGCGACAGTAGCGCCTAGAACCGCTCGCAACAGTTAGCAAATCAACCCTGTTGTCATAACCAACAACTCCCAACACCATGATTCCAGGAGTCAGAGGTAATTGGACGCGTTGATGGCGATCTGACCGCCAGAATAAGATTAGAGACCGACGTTAAAAATCATAGAATTCCACCAAAGTCCAGGTTGACTCTGGTTCTGCCACCTAGTTTCTGTTGTATGTGGTGTAGTGTTAGCGCTCAATGATGCACTGCGAGATCTCAAACCATCTTCCAGTAATCTATTCCCGATGGTTCGTGTTGACATGCTGCCTATAACTGCTGTCCGGGTTTCAGATATTGTCATCTGCGTATTCGCCAGAGGTACTCAGGTAATCCTATGATCTGCTCATGGCTACTCTCCTCGACACACCAGTGTCTTGAGTCCATCTCGTCACCACACATTCTGCTGCCATTGCACTACAACCCCTCGGTGATGCGGTGTGTCAGTATGATGCTTCCATGTCTCTCATCCCAATGGTTTGAAAGATCTGAAAGATGGCCTAAGGCTGTACTTGCATGTCCTCTTGACATGCTGTATTGTGATAGACATGTTATACTCCCCCGATATTCGTATGTAGGAACGGCCAGTTTCTGTACTGAAAGTAAGCTCACGCAAGGATGAATCTTGATCAATATATCGAGCAGGTATGAAAACTGGAGTATCAGTTTGGTAGAGATCGGTGGAGGTGATGGTGGTGTAGGATTTCCCATTTCCGTCGGTGTACATTGCTCCTAATTCTGAATACATGAAGTCGCAAACATTCTGCACCGATTTTTGCGGGTCTGTCACCCTCCGACAAGCACTTTTGCCAGTTGTGATCCTTCGTCTGGTCGACGGTAATTCTGGAAAATTTCTGGCGGAGATTGTGCAGGCCGCTCATCTTGTAGCGGCGCTGACCGGCAGCCGGTAGATAGCGGCTGTTACGGCCCGGTGGCGGGCCGCGCGGCTTTACGGGCGACCTTCACCTCCGTCCACTCAGCGATAGCGGGACAGCGGCCCATCTCCGGCCGCCTCACCGCACCACTTATCGGCCGGAACCGGGCGCCGCTGCCACCGCGTGCTACCACGCCGCCACCACACCTGCCGAAGTAAACAGATTTCTACAGCTGCACTTGTCGAAATAGGCTGTCTTCTAAAAAATGTCCTCCTCTTTCTCTCTCTCTCTCTCTCTCTCTCTCACTTGTTCTCTTACAGTGTCTGATAGCTTCTCAGGGAGGTTAGAGCAGGTAATGCACAATTGGCCATTAAAATTGCTACACCAAGAAGAAATGCAGTTGATAAACAGGTATTCATTGGACAAATATACTAGAAGTGACACGTGATTACATTTTCACGCAATTTGGATGCATAGATCCTGAGAAATCAGTACCCAGAACAACCACCTCTGGCCATAATAACGGCCTTGATACACCTGGGCATTGAGTCAAACAGAGCTTGGATGGCGTGAACAGGTACAGCTGCCCATGTAGATTCAACACGATACCACAGTTCATCAAGAGTAGTGACGCGTATTGTGACGAGTCAGTTGCTCGGCCACCACTGACCAGACGTTTTCAATTGGTGAGAGATCTGGAGAATGTGCTGGCCAGGGCAGCAGTCGAACATTTTCTGTATCCAGAAAGACCCGTACAGGAGCTACAACATGTGGTCGTGCATTATCCTGCTGAAATGTAGGGTTTTCCAGGGATCGAATGAAGGGTAGAGCCACGGGTCGTAAAACATCTGAAATGTAACGTCCACTCTACAAAGTGCCGTCAGTGCGAATAAGAGGTGATCGAGGCGTGTAACCAATGGTACCCCATACCATCACGTTGGGTGATACGCCAGTATGGCGATGATTAATACACGCTTCCAATGTGCGTTCACCGCGATGTCGCCAAACACGGATGCGACCATCATGATGCTGTAAACAGAACCTTGATTCATCCGAAAAAATTACGTTTTGCCATTCGCGCACCCACGTTCGTCGTTGAGTACACCATCGCAGGCGCTCCTGCCTGTGATGCAGCGTCAAGGGTAACCGCAGCCATGGTCTCCGAGCTGATAGCCCATGCTGCTGCAAACGTCGTCGAACTGTTCGTGCAGATGGTTGTTGTCTTGCAAATGTCTCCATCTGTTGACTCAGGGATCGAGACGTGGCTACACGATCCATTACAGCCATGCGAATAAGATGCCTGTCATCTCGACTGCTAGTGATACGAGGCCGTTGGGATCCAGATCGGCGTTCCGTATTACCCTCTTGAACCCACTGATTCCATATTCTGCTAACTAACAGTCGTCGGATCTCGACCAACGCGAGCAGCAGTGTCGCGATAGGCTACAATCCGACCTTTATCAAAGTCGGAAACGTGATGGTACGCATTTCTCCTCCTTACTTCGAGGCATCACAACAACGTTTCAGCAGGCAACGCCGGTCAACTGCTGTTTGCGTATGAGAAATCGGTTGGAAACTTTCCTCATGTCAGCACGTTGTAGGTGTCGCCACCGGCGCCAACCTTGTGTGAATGCTCTGAAAAGCTAATCATTAGCATATCACAGCATCTTCTTCCTGTCGGATAAATTTCGCGTCTGTAGCACGTCATCTTCGTGATGTAGCACTTTTAATGGCCAGTAATGTATATACTTAAGAGGACTTAATTCCCGTGAAATAAGTCCTTCGATAAAGATTGCAGGCGTGTTGAAAAGACGACTGAGTTTCTTCCTTTGATAATCACTTTAAGAAGAAGTGAAACGTAACCACCTGTATGCAACAAAGTAACCATTCTGCATCCATCGTGCTAACAAATTCACTCCTTGGCACGAGTAACAGTCAACAGCACTCGTCTGGAATATGTTTAAAATGGACAGATTTGAACACTACTCAAACCTTAAGGACCCGCCCAATTTGTTATCTAAGGAGTCAAATCGGATGGAACTCTTAGTTTCCCAGACCGATATAGCTTTAAGTTCGCCACACAATAAATCAAGCACCTTCATTTTAGCATCTCTTCAGGCTTAAGAAAAATCGATATTTACTATGATATTGAAAAGAAAATGTCATAGGCGTGAGAAGTGTCAATACCCATCCCATTCATGCCGTAACAACTTACATATGTCCTTGAGGTTATACGACTGTTAGGCTTTTCGTTCTCGCACCGGTCTAGCCATTTCCAGAGACATTCAGTTGGTTCCAAATCTTGTATAAGTGAAACAGTCCATACTAACAAGACCTACACGACAAACACACGGAGTCCCACAGCTACCTAAGACCTCTAAGAGCCTGTCAGAGTGCCTCTTCCCTCAGCTTCCCCGCAGCTAACATGACCGCAGCGTCTCTATTCACTTCTCGCTGCCGCTTCTAACCACCCAACTTCCCTCTGTCTCGGAGCGTACAGCTCATTTCCTCTTCGATGACGCCGGCTATTGCCATGACATAATGTCGAAAGGCTCTCGTCACCTTACTGCCTCTGCTTATGTTATTTCTTCAGCAGTTCTTCAGAGGCTGGATGCAGGGGAAGAGGTACACTCTTTGACATAAAACTCGACCGGTGGCCGGCCGCTGCAGAGGCTAAGTCCGCGCCGATCGCGACATGGGACAAATAAACTGGCCAACTGTAATCTGCACAATCTGGCAACTCTGTAGACTGCGGCACTTCCTGGAGGAAGTCTTGTCCCATATAAGAGAAACCATACGCTGTTTACGCCTGTGGTATAGCGGTACCGTGCGTTGTTTCTGTCTACAATGTCTGTGGATCGAAACTAGCTGGCGCAAAAAAATTTTATAGCCTCTTCCAACTGAATGCTGAAGACATGAATGTAATGGTAATGTAGATTCAATCTATTTCACTTTCTATCACACCGATAACAAACTTTTATCCAGTAACCATTTTGCGGCAGATTTCTTGCAGAGTGTCCTCCTCTGGACGTCACATGCGGCAAAGCTCCGGGATCCATTTGCTGGCTACTGGCCGCAGCCGTGGCGACAGCAGCGGCGCTGCACTCACCCGTTCTTGATCGAAAGCGCCTGCTGCCGCTCATCGCTTTTGATAATTTAAAACGCTTTATTATTGTCGAATGTTGCTCCATAGAAGATTTCTACGATTTCCATTCACACTCGAAAGCAACATAGACCGACGCCCTGATTACTAGATGAGTACTGTATTACATTCAAAAATGTTCAAATGTGTGTGAAATCTTATGGCACTTAGCTGCTAATGTCATCAGTCCCTAATCTTACCTACTACTTAACCTAAACTATCCTAAGGACAAACACACACACCCATGCCCGAGGGAGGACTCGAACCTCTGCCAGGACAGCCACACAGTCCATGACTGTATTACATTAATCGGCAAGAGCTACGTATGGTCCGACAATAATTTGACAGACTTAGACG
The DNA here is from genome assembly GCF_021461385.2 of Schistocerca piceifrons. Taxonomy (NCBI): domain Eukaryota; kingdom Metazoa; phylum Arthropoda; class Insecta; order Orthoptera; family Acrididae; genus Schistocerca; species Schistocerca piceifrons. Next base: position 664,807,498 of record NC_060138.1, read on the forward strand.
AAATTAAACCACCTCACTACATTCGATGAATTTATAAATGCTTCATACCTCTTTCTTTTCCTTTCAAAGGCCATTATTTGTGCAACTTTTCGCCAATATTCGGACGTTTTCGTCAAGCCAGAGTGAGCGTCTGTGGTGTAAAGTGTATTACAGTTTTTGTTTCATTCCTTCTGGTAAGTCTATGAGACAAACTGGGTAAATAACTCCAATACATGCTCTGTAGCAGTGCAGGAACACTGCACATTTGGAGTTCCATGTATGGAGTCAGGAAGTATTTAACGTTGATCAGAAGTGATAGTTAAGGTCATCAGATTTAAACCAGAAAGAGTTATCGATTTTGAGGTTTCATAGAATGGAAAGGATTTGCTAACTCCGGTGTCAGCAAACGTCTACAGTTAAATGCTATCGCAAAATTTAGAAAAATTAATTGGTTTAAATGGCTCGGAGCACTATGGGACTTAACATCTGAGGTCATCAGCCCCCTAGAACTTAGAACTACTTAAACCTAACTAACCTAAGGGCATCACACACATCCATGCCCGAGGCAGGATTCGAACCTGCGACCGCAGCAGCAGCGCGGTTCCGGACTCAAGCGCTTAGAACCGCCCGGCCACAACGGCCGGCGCAAAATTTAGAAGAGAGGAACTATATTTATCTACATGTTCACTTCATAAATAATCTCCTGACATGTTAGACCTATATGACGAACAAAGCTCAAATTCGAATCGTTGACAGTAGGTTTGAATCTTTTCGGAAACTATTTTACAGTGAAGCACCTTGGCATTTGCAAAACAGACATTCATGATATTAACATAATTTACTAAGTCGAAATTGCAAGAAGATTCATGTGTAAAGGCATTCTTCGTATTTAGCAGTTTGCATCTCCATTGGTTAAAATGGAAAATAAAACATTGTGTTCAGCGGCCTTCGCCGAGATTGGAACTGCCATTTCATATAGCACCAGCATCGCAATGCATAAGGGAATCGCTGAGCTAACGACACACTGGCGGCAAAACACGGACTATAGTCATTGCGATATTGCCTGAGCCTCAAAACGCAACATTAAACACACAAACAGGTGTTACTTATGTGAAGAATGCCTTTCTTGGAGTCCAGAAATTAAATATAATTTCTAAGTGTCTCATCTTACAGTGGATTATATCGTATGAGTCTTCGATGTGAAAAACGGATTCGAAGTGAATTTTGCGACGTAATACCGGGCTACACCCGGAAGTAAATGCACTCTCACAGTGTTGACAAATACTTGCTACGACGCTGCCAATTCTCAGCTGTCTTACGAGACAGCTCTTTAGCTAAATGCTTGTCGTGATTGTCCGATACGCTTCTTCAGAGGGGAGACGCGCGGACGTTTGGTTTTTATACGGCGTTCTCCCCTGATAGTTTCTGACGTCGCCTTGTGGGCTATGTATACAATTGAGGCATTCAATTATAATTAATCCAGAATGAATTACGTTTCAGCTTCCGGCGTGGAAGAAGGCTGTTGACGCCGACATTATATAATTACAACGCAGGGAAAGCAAAATGGATGATTCAGTGTTTCTCATTCAGCATAAAGCATATGAGATAATTTTCCGTAACGTTCATAATCATCTCAAAATACAAACGAAGTAAAAATACATCGAAAGCTTATTTTAATTGAATATAATGTAAGATATCAAACACTTTGCACCTCGATGTCGAATGTGTCCACGTGCAATCTTTTGCAGCATACATACAGAATGTCATCATTACCACGAGTCTTAATAAATATGTTAGTAGGGATGGAAGCAAGAAGAGACGCAGTCAACAAATATTCTATTCCACATGGCATTCACTTCATTTGAGATTTAAGAAGAAGTAAAGCGGGATATTACTTCCGTTAACACGAAAGATATGCCACACATATGGATAACGAAGAAGTCTCTGTCTTCACACGTTTCCTCCTTGAAATGGGTATACTCTATTATGTACTAAGTAGCCTGATCATTGTTTTCGTGATGTTATCCTCTTGTTTGGCCCCTAAATGATGAACAGATTCCAAATGCATGTCTCTGCATGAAGGTAGTTGTTCGAACCCTTCCTACATTGTTTTTTGTGTATTTGCTTGGAATTCGTGATGCAGACCGCTGTGCCTCCCCCCCCCCCCCCCCCCCTCTAGGGTTAGGTCTCCAAACTAAACCGTTTTTTATCCACTGGTATAATTTATTCAGACAGCATCAGCACAAGACTATCAAACAAAGCCTTTGTTTAATATCTTGCCTAATGACTGTCGTTTCTTTCATAATAGTGATCCTTGACAAAGCATTTTAACGAAGTTTATATTTGTGTGTGACAGATAACTGAAAAAAGATATTCTTTTATTTTGTCAGTCGTCCTTTCTCCACTGAGTTGTTAATGGTTCTCTTTATAAAACGCGTAGTAGCGTCACAAGGGCAACTGTCGCAATGCAGCCGCAGTGGAATCGAGAGAGTAGGGTGCGTGTGGCTGCACTGATTGAGCAAGGCAGCTATTCGGCATCAGAACCTGGCGAAAAGTGTGGAGTACCGGCAAGAACAGCTAGACGCTGGTGGAAAGGATACGAGGAAAGGGGCTATATAGGGCGGAAAAGAGGAAGTGGACGGCTCCGTGTGTCTACCGCAGCAGATGATCAACGTGTTTTGGCGAGTATACGTGCAAATCCATTCCTCAGTAGCCGTGCCCTGAAAGAGCTATCTCAGTTTCCCGGCAGCGGAAAGATTGTTATGAGGAGACTGAAAGACGTCGGACTATATTGTCGGAGAGCTGTTATAAAGCAACAATTAACCGATTATAAGAGGGCTGACCGCATGGCTGCTTCAGCAGAATATATCGACTTTGACTGGAGTAGAGTAATCTTTTTGCGAGTCGGTAGTATGGACTAAAAGAAGACAACCTGCACATTGTAGAAGCTACACGCAATTCTTCAGTACAAGAGAAGTGTTTTAAGTAGAACAATAGACGTGTTTCTCAGTAGTAAAAGTGAAGAAGTGCTCATTGCTCTTAAGATATTGATTTCAGACTCATTTCTCTTGTTTAGTGGATATGTTTGTCTTGTTTCTGTCCATCCTATCAGCTCTCGAAATGTGGATTACTTGTTTTTAATACCCTATATTCGAAGCAGATATGTAGACAAAGGACGTCCATACTCATTTCCAGACTTTATATTCCTATTTTATTCCATTTGTATTTGTTATTGGGCTCTAATGTATTCAAAAATTGGAACCAATCAACTCAGTCCAGGCCAGTTTTTTTATAATAGTAAAATTATACCTTTCATTTCGAACCATTCCTATATCAATGAAGGAATTATTTCTTTATCGGTTCATTTCTTCTCTTTTAACTAGCAGCACATACAAACCTGTAACTGATTTAGTTATTCTTATTTTGTTCCCAAATAGGCCTGCCCCAATAAACCGATCTATATTTCCTTTTATTCAAATGGTACGATATTCGTATGTTTCTTGAAGGCATGCTGTACTTTTCACTGTTAAATGCCTTGGCTGATTTTTCTTTTTAAGTTAAGCATAAGAAAAATATACTTTACAGTACTTTACTAACATTACAATCACGAACTATAACATATCCCCCAAGGTATGCACTCTTTTTCTCCGGGTCACTTCTCGAAACTTAGAATATAATTGCGCAGTAATGTCCACATGTAAAATTAAAATGTGTTCATCGTTTCGTAAGCGTATTTCATCACCTCCTGGCATGGGTGAATGATAACACATCTGTCAAACAGGAGAGGCGAGGTCTGTATCACCTAATCCCAGGTTGTTCGCGCTCGTTTCTGCCATTCACTTTGACATGGGAAGTGCGTGGTGACGGGGCTAGGAATCGGAGAGTGACCGTACTGGTGACGTAGTTTGTGGTTCCTGGTGTCTCAACCTAAAGCCGTTCACCCTAGTGTGCTTTCTGTCAGGAAATATCGTTCTCGGAAAGTGGACAGGATGGTTTTCTCTTCCTTTGAAATTGTGAGATAACCGCATCAGCACGTTTCCAAGATAGTACACAGTTGTTCACGAGATTTGTTTCTCGTAAATCTTTTTCTTTATTCCTCCTTTACATTCAATTTTGATAGCAGCTGACAACTGCCTGCATTGCCTTGATTAAAAATTATATGACAAAGAAACGAATTGTTTTCATGTTTAATATTTCGTAGGCGCGTGCAAATATATGAATTGGTTTACGATTTACAAATTTTATGATCTTAGTCATAACAGCAGCACTACATATACGAATTGTTCTTGAGCAATGAGCATTACATAAAGATACGAACTCGTAGTGGTATTTAGTTCTCACTAATATGAAGGGATGACTTATTTCACTAACATTCATGAAATCAGCTGTTTATCTCAACTGTAGGCGTTTACTCCGAGTGCGGGCCGCGTTGACACGAGGTGTGAACAGGCGACGTCAGCGGCCACGGTCTCCTTCAGTAGAGAATATCTCGCTATAAAACAGATTTCTTTCTTCTATATATCTTTGTCATTGGAAAGATAGAAAGAATAATTGTATAGTGAAGGCTAGCAATCGTTTTGAATAAGCGAAGCAGATTAGCTTTACAACCAAGCAACAGAGTCCAACAGTGCAACAGACTGCTGCACTGTATTGAACAACTTACACCCCACCTCATCATTACCAAAGCATAGGAGGACGGCATATTCTGAAAGAAGTCCTACCTGCGTCTTATAACTGACGCCTTAAACTATATTCTGATCCCCGTCCCAGCACCCTCCCCTTGTCAACGTAGGTTTTTGTCAACACAAAGGATTTTGCAATGTGGAATCATCCGAATAATTTATAAACCTGTAGCTTAGACTACACAGCCAATGCAGTTGTCGAATATTTTCACAGTATGGAAATTCTTAGTATCAGTCAGAAGTATTTAATTTCTAAGTTAATGGATGATCATTTCTTTACAAGACCATAGCCTGATTCATAATAGCAGAGCCGTCCAGAACTGGTTCCAAGGTCAGCAGAGAATAAAACTTCTTCCTTTCGTGCCAAAATCACCAGACCTCAATCCCACTGAAAATATGTGGTTCAAAAATGGCTCTGAGCACTATGGGGCTTAACATCTGAGGTCAGCAGTCCTCTAGAACTTAGAACTACTTAAACCTAACTAACCTAAGAACATCACAAACATCCATGCCCGAGGCAGGATTCGAACCTGCGACCGTAGCGGTCGCGCCGTTCCAGACTGAAACCGCCTAGAACCGCTTGGCCACAACGGCCGGCGGAAATATGTGGGCGGAGGTTACGAGGTCGTTACACCTGGGTCAAGGAATTGAGAAAGTCTGTGGGAAAATATAGAGAATACATGGTGGGAGATAAACGATCATCACAATCTCTCTATGAAGTTAGCCTTATCATTTCCCCGATGCCTTCGAGCAATCATAGACAACGAGGTAGGATTGGTAGGGTACTGAAAGAAAAATAAAAGCCAAACCAGTTGCGAGTTCCTAAAGTGTTCCGGAAACCTACTAATGCTAAATGGTTCATGCGCATTCTCATTAAATGCGTCACTACGTGATTCTTACACATAACAACTACTAATTAAATTCTTTACTCAAAGAAATAAATAAACAAAAGTACGCGCAACGGATAAATGTTTAATTTTTAAGTATTAACCCCAAATTCGGTACACTGTTAATCATCCGACTGCGTTTAACGAAAATACGTAACAGGAATCGTAACTGGGCCTGCATAATAACTCCTCCTCCGTTCTGTAAGCTATTTCTTATCATTCTGTCTTACTTTCATCTCTCAAAACATAATAACGGTATTACCAGTAACATACAGGATAAAATTTCCTAACAGCTGATCTTGTAACAGCACATATAAAGATATTTTACTTCCTATGGTTTCCCACCCATGGGAAGGAATGGAGGATAGCCCACAATGCTTGATTCATAACGTCACAGCAACACACTATCACTCTTATTACCATTGGGCAAAGCAATGATCGTATCTCCACGCGGACCAGTATTAGAAAAGTCTAACTTCTTCAGTCAAACCTCTGATTTATTGACGTGCCTCGATGTTACCTAAGTCGCGCGTGGCTGGAAAGTTCACGCGGTCGTGATTCCGAAATTTACTTTCCCCTCATATTCGTGCGCGGCACGTTATTTCAACTGAAAAAATTCCCTCCACAAGTTACCTAGACTTATTTCCTAATTATATGTCGGCACCATTAAATAAAATACCATCCAAAGCCTCCCCTCCAAAAGATACATAAATCCACACACAGAACTTTTCATAGTACTTAACAGTTCGTGTATAGCGTGGATAGCATGGCAACACGAATTACTATTACACTGTTTCCCCTTTTTTTTAATTCAGGAAAGCGATCTCAGTAATTCCCACGTATCTTTCAAATCCAGTTGTTCTAAAAATCAGCTTCACACGTAAATTTCTACTGACTCATTCCACAAAAGGTGACTTCTTATTCTTTCATATTAAATTAGCAATCTTGCCTTTATCCATGAATTTCAGAAGCTCGTCAAATTAAAAATTAAAACACACGCAAGCTACAAATGGCTTCTTTGAAAACTAATTCTTTCAGATCAAAATTAAGAGCATTACTTTCTACCATGAATTTCTGTTAGCAGCTCGATTAGTTAAAGCCACGAAATAATATTTTCCTACACTTCCAGGGCAGATTCTGAAACAAACTAACCAGAATCATCAATTTAAATTGACCATTACTAAAAAGAATTATGTTAAACAACACATTCCTACTTATAAACTAATGGTTCCTAGCACACAGTCATCTACATCATTTTCATCATCAGCCCCACGTAGTGAGTGCCAGGTCTTTAGACTATAATAGCTCGTCAAATGTATCTTTACAATTGAATTCTAACACTTTACTGTTCACCGAATTACTCAATCGAAATATCAAATTCCGTTAACTTTCAAGTTACTCTTCGCGGTCGCGACATAGTATTCTCACATTTGCCTATCTTTTACCTGTCTATAAACAATTTGGTTCCCTCAAAAATATTATATTAAATTAAATATACTCTGAAAGAGAATGTTACCACGTAAGGTGGAACATTACAGCCTTAAATAACTCATTTCCTTTCCCTTTGCGGAGAGCATTTTGCTCCGCCACTTCCTCAGTCCATCCGGCTGCTTCAGTCGTCCCCAGGCAAGTGCCTTTCTCTTACCACGCTACCGCTCTCCCCCTGCCTACGGCGAGGGTGGTGTGCACCCTGGTCAATCAAGGATCCAGAATTTCAAGCATTTGAAACTCCCGGCAGTCTTCTTCCCAGCATACAATGAAATGTGCCCGCGGTTTTCTACTCAATGAGCTTAACGTAAGAATACAGACAAACCTAGCTCCCTTCTCTCCAATGTCAGGGACAGACCTTTACCTCAGAAAACTCTCATGTCGCTGCATATCGATACATCATTGCCTTCCCATGATTCTAATAATTTCGTTTCAATATTCACTCCCATTCTATCCACAATGCATACTATTTACCTTGGTCTCAACCCAATCGTGGACTATTTAGGGTAATATAAGTGGGAAAATTGGGTTTTCATACATTATACCAAAATAATAAACTCATCCAGTTGCTCTGATCAATTTCCAAGACACAGCAGGTTGGTTCAATAAAAATCAACAGCTCAGATCGAGCGTCTGATAATAGATACCTGATACCTGACGTAGCAAGATATTCTAGCAATTACATGTGGATAGTAATTCCCGTGCGAATAGGCTGATATTTTTGAAGTACAGCGCCTTTGGGCTATCAGGAAGTAAATTCGGAGGAATATGGCCAAATTCAGGGCGCTGCGTTGACGGTGCCCACGCTCGATATGATGAGCCTGCTGCTCTTACTGTTATTTTGTTTCTTTCGTTCTGAGGTGTACCACGAAATAAAATTCTCATCCGCTAGACGATTTTCACTTCTATTCGAAAAGCTTCTTGAGTGATCCCGCAGTGAACATTACCTAGAGATGATACTTGCAGTTTTTGAAGTAAAGGCATATGTTTAAGGATAAAGAACTATAGTCAAAGTTAAACCAGATGATACTGAAGGAATTAGGTTACGATATGCGACAGCGAGAGTGGTAGCCATTGTTTGCTATGTGGGAAGCAAGAAATCTGAGGCCTTCAGTAGTAAAATGTATGTAAAATTCAATAACAAGAACTCCTTTTTGATGGGGTAAGGATGCTAATATCATGTATATCTGATGCTTAGGAAACCTTATTTGAAAGTATATGACAGGCTTCCTGCTATTCTGTTATGTCGCTTGCTTTCAGTAGACATATAGATAACCCATGGTAGAGCTTTCTCGTCATCCGAATCACATAAATGTGAATGTCAGAGGGTTATTACTAAATTGTAGGCACATGGCCACACCACTTATCTAAAATTTGGAGAGCAGACTCTCTCGTGATAGATTGGATGTCTAGATCCTATCATGAAATATTCAGGCTACGAAAACACGTTCTTCTTGCTGTCAGCGTGGTCCACACTGCAATGTTGTAAGCATCCTTTGGCACCCCTGTTGGCATAACAATGATTTGCAGCTGTGGGACTGATTTATCCTGCTAAATTCGCCTGACATTTTCTTGTCATCTGTATGAAATACTGTGAGTGTTCCCTCTGATGATATCTTATTGAGTTAGTAATATTTTGTGAATAGAAGGTCATTTCATGCAGAATCTATCCCTTGTCTCATCCTTCACATTGTGAGTTATCAGTTATCTACTGCATTATGGCAATGAGTGAGTTTATGGAGGAATTCCTTGGCATTATAGTTGTAAAGTAGTGACTTTATAAAACGGTAGTTTCCTCCGAAAGCTGTTCCAGGTTTGCTGCAAAAGATGTGTCTTATCAATTCCTTTCGGTAAGTTTTAAATCAGGTGCTACCTGTCACATGTAAGTGTGTCCTAGCAAACTGGCAGGAGTTGCCATGATCGTAGACCTCACTAATCTTAAGTCACATCAAAATTACTGAACAGATTCGAAGCATCTATGAGAGTCACGAATTTTACTTTGTTCATCAACGCGGTCTGAAATAAGAGGGCAAAAATTACAGGGACAAATGCCCAAGTTTGTTAGTATGCGTTATCTGTGGTAGATCTGGAGGTGAAAACCTACGAAAATGCACAACTGCACTTTTGCGAAATTGTGTTTTATTTTTGCATCAATATTGTTGTGAACCCACCATCTGGTATCAACGTTTTACATTAGCAACCATTATATCTACATCTACATCTACATCTACATGACTACTCTGCAATTCACATTTAAGTGCTTGGCAGAGGGTTCGTCGAACCACAATCATACTATCTCTCTACCATTCCACTTCCGAACAGCGCGCGGGAAAAACGAACACCTAAACCTTTCTGTTCGACCTCTGATTTCTGTTATTTTATTTTGATGATCATTCCTACCTATGTAGGTTGGGCTCAACAAAATATTTTCGCATTCGGAAGAGAAAGTTGGTGACTGAAATTTCGTAAATAGATCTCGCCACGATGAAAAATGTCTTTGCTGTAATGACTTCCATCCCAATTCGTGTATCATATCTGCCACACTCTCTCCCCTACTACGTGATAATACAAAACGAGCTGCCCTTTCTTGCACCCTTTCGATGTCCTCCGTCAATCCCACTTGGTAAGGATCCCACACCGCGCAGCAATATTCTAACAGAGGACGAACGAGTGTAGTAAGCTGTCTCTTTAGTGGACTTGTTGCATCTTCTAAGTGTCCTGCCAATGAAACGCAACCTTTGGCTCGCCTTCCCCACAATATTATCTATGTGGTCTTTCCAACTGAAGTTGTTCGTAATTTTAACACCCAGGTACTTAGTTGAATTGACAGCCTTGAGAATTGTACTATTTATCGAGTAATCGAATTGCAACGGATTTCTTTTGGAGCTCATGTGGATCACCTCACACTTTTCGTTATTTAGCGTCAACTGCCACCTGCCACACCATACAGCAATCTTTTCTAAATCGCTTTGCAACTGATACTGGTCTTAGGATGACCTTACTAGACGGTAAATTACAGCATCATCTGGGAACAATCTAAGAGAACTGCTCAGATTGTCACCCAGGTCATTTATATAGATCAGGAACAGCAGAGGTCCCAGGACGCTTCCCTGGGGAACACCTGATATCACTTCAGTTTTACTCGATGATTTGCCGTCTACTACTACGAACTGCGACCTTCCTGACAGGAAATCACGGATCCAGTCGCACAACTGAGACGATACCCCATAGGCCAGCAGCTTGATTAGAAGTCGCTTGTGAGGAACGGTGTCAAAAGCTTTCCGGAAATCTAGAAATACGGAATCAACTTGAGATCCCCTGTCGATAGCGGCCATTACTTCGTGCGAATAAAGAGCTAGCTGCGTTGCACAAGAACGATGTTTTCTGAAACCATGTTGATTATGTATCAATAGATCGTTCCCCTCGAGGTGATTCATTATGTTTGAATACAGTATATGATCCAAAACCCTACTGCAAACCGACGTCAATAATATAGGTCTGTAGTTAGATGGATTACTCCTACTACCCTTCTTAAACACTGGTGCGACCTGCGCAATTTTCCAATCTGTAAGTACAGATCTTCGGTGAGCGAGCGGTTGTATATGAGTGCTGAGTAGGGAGCTATTGTATCAGCGTAATCTGAAAGGAACCTAATCGGTATACAATATGGATCTGAAGACTTGCCCGTATCAAGCGATTTGAGTTGCTTCGCAACCCCTAAGGTATGTACTTCTAAGAAACTCATGCTAGCAGCTGTTCATGTTTCAAATTCTGGAATATTCCATTCGTCTTCCCTGGCGAAGGAATTTAGGAAAACTGCGTTCAATAACTCCGCTTTAGCGGCACAGTCGTCGTTAACAGTACCATCGGCACTGCGCAGCGAAGGTATTTACTATGTCTTGCCGCATGTGTACTTTACATACGACCAGAATTTCTTCGGATTTTCTACCAAATTTCGAGACAATGTTTCGTTGTGGAACCTATTAAAGGCATCTCGCATTGAAGTCCGTGCCAAATTTTGCGCATCTGTAAATTTTAGCCAATCTTCGGGATTTCGCGTTCTTCTGAACTTCACATGCTTTTTCCGTTGCCTCTGCAACAGCGTTCGGACCTGTTTTGCGTACCATGCGGCATCAGTTCCATCTCTTACCAATTTATAAGGTATGAATCTCCCAATTGCTGTTGCTACTATATCTTTGAATTTGAGCCACATTTCGTCTACATTTGCACAGTCAGTTCGGAAGGAATGGAGATTGTCTCTTAGGAAGGCTTCTAGTGACACTTTATCCGCTTTTTTAAATAAAATTATTTTGCGTTTGTTTCTGGTGGATTTGGAAGAAACGGTATTGAGCCTAGCTACAACGACCTTGTGATCACTAATCCCTGTATCAGTCATGATGCTCTCTATCAGCTCTGGATTGTTTGTGGCTAAGAGGTCAAGTGTGGTTTCGCAACCATTTACAATTCGCGTGGGTTCGTGGACTAACTGCTCCAAATAATTTTCGGAGAAAGCATTTAGGACAATCTCGGAAGATGTTTTCTGCCAACCACCGGTTTTGAACAAGTATTTTTGCCAACATATCGAAGGAAGGTTGAAGTCCCCACCAACTATAACCGTATGAGTGGGGTATTTATTTGTTACGAGACTCAAATTTTCTCTGAGCTGTTCCGCAACTATATCATCGGAGTCTGGGGGTCGGTAGAAGGAGCCAATTATCAACTTAGTTCGGCTGTTACGTATAACCTCCACCCATACCAATTCGCATGGAGTATCTACTTCGACTTCACTACAAGATAAACTATTACTGACAGACACAAACACTCCACCACCAATTCTGCCTAATCTATCTTTCCTGAACACTGTCTGAGACTTCGTAAAAATTTCTGCAGAACTTATTTCAGGCTTTAGTCAGCTTTCTGTACCTGTAACGATTTCAGCTTCTGTGCTTCCTATTAGCGCTTGAAGCTCAGGGACTTTCCCAGCACAACTACAACAATTTACAACTACAGTTCCGACTGTTCTTTGATCCAAGCACGTCCTGTATTTGCCATGCACCCTTTGAGATTGCAGCCCACTCCTTACTTTCCCGAGGCCTTCTAACCTAAAAAACCGACCAATCCACGCCACACAGCCTCCGCTACCCGTGTAGCCGCCAGCTGAGTGTAGTGAACTCCTGACCTATTCAGCGGAACCCGAAACCCCACCACCCTATGGCGCAAGTCAAGGAATCTGCAGCCAACAAGGTCGCAAAACCGTCTGAGCCTCTGCTTCAGACCCTCCACCCGGCTCTGCACCAAAGGTCCGTAGTCGGTTCTGTCAACGATGCTGCAGATGGTGAGCTCTGCCTTCATCTCGTAAGCAAGACCGGCAGCCTTCATCAAATCAGATAGCCGCTGGAATCCAGAGAGAATTTCCTCAGATCCAAAGCGACACACGTCATTAGTGCCGACATGTGCCACCACCTGCTGCTGGCTGCACCCTGTGCTCTTCATGGCATCCGGAAGGACCCTTTCCACATCAGGAATGACTCCACCCGGAATGCACACGGAGTGCACACTGGATTTCTTCCCCTCCTTAGCCGCCATATCCCTAAGGGGCCCCATTACGCGCCTAGCTTTGGAGCTCCCAACTACCAATAAGCCCACCCTCTGTGATTGCCAGGACCTTGAAGACTGAGAATCATCCTCTTAAACAGGGCAGGCAGCTGCATCTATCTCAGCCAGAGACAGTGCCTGAAACCTGTTTGTCAGACGCACCGGGGAGGCTTTCTGATCAGCCTCCGGGGACGTCTTTCGTTGCCTGCCACTCCTTGGAACGACCTCCCAATCAACCACAGGCGAGGGCTCAGCCCCACTGCGGGCAGTAACCGGGGCAACCACAGCGGCAGACCGATCTGGGGACAGACGGGACTAGGTTGACATCCCCGTGATACCCAAGTCCGGCCCCCCACAGTGGTGCCCATTGGCAACAGCCTCAAGCTGCGCGACCGAAGTCAGCGCCGCTTGCAGCTGTGAGCGAAGGGATGCCAACTCAGCTCTCATCCGAACACAACAATCACAGTCCCTGTCCATTCTAATCGATGTTGAACAGCAATTACTGAAACACGAGTCCGTGCCTAGATAACGCAAGGGAAACACGCAAAGAATGTATTAACTAACCTGTACAATTGCCTAACGACTGCGCTACAATCTGCCTGAATTTACGATTACGGTAACTAAAACTCGAAATTACACCTCCTATACGAAACTCATACGCAATTTAAGTAAGAATCTACGAAGTAAACACTAAAGCGCGATGCTACAACTCTCAAATACTATAATACGCCCGAAATTTATGAATTAGACAATGCAAGTACCCAAAAACACACAAAGAAATTAAGAATTAAACTATGTAACAAATAAGTAAGCTAAGGGTATACGACTTGCTGCTGCAGCTGCTTATCCAACGGCGGCAGGGAGCACACTCATCATTTTGATAGTACACCTGATAATATAGATGAGTAGGACACAAGACAGAACGTAGATAATGTCCGTTTGACGTCAACAGTGTGTAACATTTTACTTTTTTGAATAGGACGATCATCTGAGGTTTAGTTAAAATAAGCTTACGCTGCAAGAGAATTCGCTTGTATTTTTCAATCTGTGGTCTGTTGTCGGTTTGAAGGCCTTCAATTACATCGGCAACTTAGTGGAGCTCCACCGAGGGCTGTATGGAGTGGGGTGGAGATAGCAATGTGAAAGTGGCGAGCTGTCGAAGACGATCTTCATATTATTAGTGCAATTGAGACTTCGTATATTCTTGACGACGTTTAGCACCTTTGCGGTCAGTCACCCAATTTCAGAATTCATGTTTAGTAATCCTGCTAAATTGTCATAATATTGTCTTTTTATATTGATGAGCCATCTGGTTAGTCGTCATGTTCAAGTGCCATCTACAACGCAAATTTAATATTACGATCCTAGGAACTAACATGCAATATGTTTTATATTTCATAATCAGAACTATCAACATTGACCATGATCAGAACAATGTCAGGGAGCAGAATGCAGCAGTGCCTTGGTAGCTACTTGGGGACCTGCTTGAGTCGTGTTCTAAGAAAAGGGTAGTTGCTGGTTCACATTATATTACACTAGCGAGAAGTACCGAATTTCCCGTCTTCTCTGCAAACATCCCGAACTAAATTCAGTAACAAAATGCTAAGAAGATATTTGCATTGTGCCAGCTCAACGATCAGCCTATTTCTATAGATTTTTATTTTCACAGCTATTCTCGTTCTCCATTGCAATAAACTTCATTCATTACTTGCTTGTTCTTGTTACGATTATTATTGTCATTCTCTCACTCGCAAGAGTTTTCACATCCCTATTTGGTATCGATGCACATTAAGAGTGGCTATGAAAGAAGGGAATAATGAATGTTACGTCATGCAGAACACTCTCATTTACATCGGCACCTCGTGATCAGCGCTTCAGGAGAAGTGCGATACATGAAGATGTCAATAGGAGGACAGATACGCTGGCACAACTCTGCAACTACTCCTGTTGATTTAACAGTGTTACCAGATAAATTGGTGCTACGGAATCAAAAATGTAGTACAGACTATGCCATAGTAGCAGAGAGTTGCTAATTTCGGACCATGACCGTGAATTACTCTTGGGTCAGCTGCTGGTTAGAGTGTTGCACCTGTAAATAGAAGGCTTTGTTTGATTTCTTGTGCTGATGCTGTCTGAATAAATTATGTCAGTGGATAAAAAACGGTTTATGTTTGAGACCTAACCCTGGAGGGGGCTACTTAGTATATAATAGAGCATACCCATTTCAAGGAGGAAACGTGTGAAGACTCAGACTTCCTCATTATCCATACGTGTGGCATATCTTTCGTTTTAACGGAAGTAATATCCCGCTTTACTTCTTCTTAAATCTCAAATGAAATGAATGCCATGTGGGCCGGCCGCGGAGGTCTCGCGGTTCTAGGCGCGCAGTCCGGAACTGTGCTACTGCTACGGTCGCAGGTTCGAATCCTGCCTCGGGATTGGATGTGTGTGATGTCCTTAGGATAGTTAGGTTTAAGTAGTTCTAAGTTCTAGGGGACTGATGACCACAGATGTTGAGTCCCATAGTGCTCAGGGCCATTTGAACCATTTTGAATGCCATGTGGAATAGAATATTTGTTGACTGCGTCTCTTCTTGCTTCCATCCCTACTAACATATTTATTAAGACTCGTGGTAATCATGACATTCTGTATGTATGCTGCAAAAGATTGCACGTAGGCACATTCGACATCGAGGTGCAAAGTGTTTGATATCTTACATTATATTCAATTAAAATAAGCTTTCGATGTATTTTTACTTCGTTTGTATTTTGAGATGATTATGAACGTTACGGAAAATTATCTCATATGCTTTATGCTGAATGGGAAACACTGAATCATCCATCTTGCTTTCCCTGCGTTGTAATTGTATAATGTCGGCGTCAACAGCCTTCTTCCACGCCGGAAGCTGAAACGTAATTCATTCTGGATTAATTATAATTGAATGCCTCAAATGTATACATAGCCCACAAGGCGACGTCAGAAACTATCAGGGGAGAACGCCGTATAAAAACCAAACGTCCGCGCGTCTCCCCACTGAAGAAGCGTATCGGACAATCACGACAAGAATTTCGCTAAAGAGCTGTCTCGTAAGACAGCTGAGAACTGGCAGCGTCGTAGCAAGTATTTGTCAACACTGTGAGAGTGCATTTACTTCCGCGTGTAGCCCGGCATTACGTCGCTAAATTCACTTGGAATCCGTTTTTCACATCGAAGACTCATACGATATTATTCACTGTAAGATGAGACACTTAGAAATTATATTTAAGTTCTGGACTCCAAGAACGGCATTCTTCACATAAGTAACACCTGTTTGTGTGTTTAATGTTGCGTTTTGAGGCTCAGGCAATATCGCAATGACTATAGTCCGTGTTTTGCCGCCAGTGTGTCGTTAGCTCAGCGATTCCCTTATGCATTGCGATGCTGGTGCTATATGAAATGGCAGTTCCAATCTCGGCGAAGGCCGCTGAACACAATGTTTTATTTTCCACTTTAACTAATGGAGTTGCAAACTGCTAAATCTGAAGAATGCCTTTTCACATAAATTTTCTTGCAATTTCGACTTAGTAAATTATGTTAATATCATGAATGTCTGTTTTGCAAATGCCAAGGTGCTTCACTGTAAAATAGTTTCCGAAAAGATTCAAACCTACTGTCAACGATTCGAATTTGAGCTTTGTTCGTCATAGAGGTCTAAAATGTCAGGAAATTGTTTATGAAGTGAACATGTAGATAAATAAAGTTCCTCTCTTCTAAATTTTGCGATAGCATTTAACTGTAGACGTTTACTGACACCGGAGTTAGCGATTCCTTTCCATTCTATGAAACCTCAAAATCGATAACTCTTTCTGGTTTAAATCTGATGACCTTAACTATCACTTCTGATCAGCGTTAAATACTTCCTGAATCCATACATGGAACTCCAAATGTGCAGTGTTCCTGCACTGCTACAGAGCATGTATTGGAAGGTATTTACCCAGTTTATCTCATAGACTTACCATAAGGAATGAAACAAAAACTGTAATACACTTTACACCACAGACGCTCACTCTGGCTTGACGAAAACATCCGAATATTGTCCAAAAGTTGCACAAATAATGGCCTTTGAAAGGAAAAGAAAGAGGTATGAAGTATTTTAAATTCATCGAATGTAGTGAGGTGGTTTAATTTCCTCTAAGTCTGTCAAATTAATTTCCGACGAAAACATCCAAATATTGGCCAAAAGTTGCACAAATAATGGACTTTGAAAGGAAAAGAAAAAGGTATGAAGCATTTATAAATTCATCGAATGTAGTGAGGTGGTTTAATTTCGTCTAAGTCCGTCAGTTATAATTTCGGACCATACGTAGCTCTTGCCGATTAATGTAATACAGTCATGGACTGTGTGGCTGTCCTGGCAGAGGTTCGAGTCCTCCCTCGGGTATGGGCGTGTGTGTTTGTCCTTTGGATAATTTAGGTTAAGTAGTAGGAAAGATTAGGTACTGATGACCTTAGCAGCTAAGTGCCATAAGATTTCACACACATTTGAACATTTTTGAATGTAATACAGTACTCATCTAGTAATCAGGGCGTCGGTCTGTGTTGCTTTAGAGCGTGAATGGAAATCGTAGAAATCTTCTATGGAGCAACATTCAATAATAATAAAGCGTTTTAAATTATCAAAAGCGATGAGCGGTAGCAGGCGCTTTCGATCAAGAACGGGGGAGTGCAGCGCCGCTGCTGTCGCCACGGCCGCTGCCAGTAGCCAGCAAATGGATCCCGGTGCTTTGCCACATGTAACGTCCAGAGGAGGACACTCTGCAAGAAATCTGCTGCAAAATGGTTACTGGATAAAAGTTTGTTATCGGTGTGATAGAAAGTGAAGTAGATTGAATCTGCATTACCATTACATTCATGTCTTCAACATTCAGTTGGAAGAGGCTATGAATTTTTTTGCGCCAGCTAGTTTCGATCCACAGACATTGTGGACAGAAACAACGCACGGTACCGCTATACCTCTGGCGTAAACAGTGTATGGTTTGTCTTATATGGGACAAGACTTTCTCCAGGAAGTGCCGCAGTCTACAGTGTTGCCAGATTGTGCAGATTACCGGACTTAGAGAATTAGCGAGTTGGCCAGTTTATTTGTCCCATGTCGCGATCGGCGCGGACTTAGCCTCTGCAGCGGCCGGCCGCCGGTCGAGTTTTATGTCAAAGAGTGTACCTCTCTTAATAAAGCCACACATTACGCCCTAAGCCCTTCATTGGTTCTCATGACATAGTGTTGTCCCATAGGCCCTGTCTCTTCTTCCTCTCGTGCCACAGTCCTTTCTATTTAGCAAGAGCCGCTGGTGTCACCATTATACTATCGTTACAAAACTTTGGGTCCACGCCTACGAATGGACCACTGTCCACTAATGCTCTTTGGAGTCTTTGTGTGCTCATGGCTTATCTTAAATGCTTCTGGTCGATCGCTTCACAGTGACCATCTGGCCACGTCTAAGAATTTGACTATATTCTTGCTTTGTTAACAATGTTAATATGAGACTTGGTGGAGAAAGTGGACACAACACTTCACCCTGTATCAAAAGACTTATTTCTGCGGAATTAAAACATTCCCAGTACATATTATATCCTGTTCAAATGCTCAGAAACCTTTCAAACACTACTTCTACAAGTCACCTTAAGATCTACAATTAATACGACCCATGAAAAAAATAGTCCAGTCCTGTCACCTGCACTGGTGATGCAGTACACACACAAAAGAGGAGTAAGAAAGAAATGACATTTCGCGGGTGGAGAGCGTGTGTAATGGTATTTCGGAGATTACAAAATGGAGTTAAATTTTAAAAAGAAAGTTGGTAGCATGAACCCACCTTTCAGTATGATGTTGCACCCTCTTTCAGCTGGATGCGTACACTGATTCCGCTGGGAAGGATGTCAAATAACCGTTGCATCCTCTCATGAACAAGTTGGCCTAGAACTGTTGTAACTTGCCCTTGTTGTCATGGATACTGGTACTTGGATGGGATCCAAGTATAAGCTGGTCCTACACATGCCATATCGAATTGCAGGTCTTACTTGCCGCGGGAATACCTAAACATCATGCAGGCAGTTCGTAGCGACATATGCCGGATGTAGATGAGCGATGTCCTGTGGAAAAATGGCTTTAACATACGGTCACATGAAAGATAGCTCACGAGGACGTAGGTCCATGACTTACTGTTGAAATATATTGTCACTTTAGAGTTAGAACTCCAGGAAGTAAGATGTCAGCGACGTACCACTGTGCCCTCAGAGTTCCCTTGGTCACTACCAGCCATGTCCTGAAGTCATTCCCGATGGCTCCACAGACCATGACGTCAGGAGTAACATTAGGAGACTAGGAACTCTTCCCAGGTCGCTCCCTTCCTTGCCGACAGTGGTCATCTGAGATAGTGCAGAATCGTGATTCATGGTTAAACACAATGTGACGGCATTCATCAGCAGTCCAAGCTTCCGAATCACAGCACCACTCCAAATGCAGCCGTTTGTGTTGTGGTGTTGACTGCAACCTGTGCAAGGAACTGGAATTCCCTAGTCCAGTTGCTGATGGTGTGTGGCCAATGGTAGGAAATAGGGGTGGGGGTGACACACAGTGTTTCAGGGAGTCCATTTCTTGTTCTCGGGTGGCAGGTGCAGTTTTTAAAGGGTTACAACGTGCTTATAGGACAGTATAGCGATCGTCCTTGTGGTGGTTAGATGTGGTGGTCTGAAACAATGAGTAGGGTCACAGTGAATGTTCTGACCGAAACCACTGACTCAATATCTACCAGCATCTTTTTATCAAGATGTCATATTACGGCTGAGACAGTTCCACATGTCATATTTTGCTGACATCAGCATCAGGAGTTCCATGTCTCCAAGGTTATTCCAGGTATAACGACAACTTGCCATGTGCCAAGGTCAGCGAGGGGAGGGATGGGAAGGCCCCACCAATTCCTGCACAACTGTCTCGAGCGCCTCCAGCATCCGTGGGAGTGAGACTCGACTGCATGGCATATTTCACTGACATCAGCACTTTCACCCTGTACTTCTGCAAATTATGCTTGAAGCACTCCCTTACTCCTCACCCCCACACTGCCATGCGACTTGTGCTTCTGCTATGTAGCTATGTTTACTTTACTGACCCCGGGTTCGATTCCCGGTGGGGTCAGGGATTTTCTCTGCCTCGTGATGACTGGGTGTTGTGTGCTGTTCTTAGGTTGGTTAGGTTTAAGTAGTTCTAAGTTCTAGGGCACTGATGACCATAGATGTTCAGTCCCATAGTGCTGAGAGCCATTTGAACCATTTGAACTTTACTGACTTTCAAAACATTCCTTTGAGGACTGCTTCGAGTCCTCACATTGGTAATTGTTATTTGGAGCTATGTATCATTCGCCACGGAATATACACTGAAACACCAAAGAAACTGGTATAGGCATGCTTATTCAAACACAGAGATATGTAAATAGGCAGAATACGGCGCCGCTGTCGGCAACGCCTATATAAGACAACAAGTGTCTAACACAATTGTTAGAACGGTTCCTGACGCCACAATGACAGGTTAGCAAGATTTAAGTGAGTTTGAATGTGGTGTTACAAGTGGCGCACGAGCGATTAGACACAGCATCTCTGAGGTAGCGATGAATTCGAGATTTTCCCGTACCACCGTTTCACGAATGTACCGTGAATATCAGAAATCAGGTAAAACATCGAATCTCCGACATCGCTGTGGCCGGAAATAGTTCCTGCAAGAATGGGAAAGAATGGTTGAAATGGCTCTAAGCACTATGGGACTTAACATCTGAGGTCATCATTCCCCTAGACTTAGATCTACTTAAACATAACTAACCTAAGAACATCACACACATCCATGCCCGAGGCAGGATTCGAACCTGTGACCGAAGCAACAGCGCGGTTCCGGACTCAATCGCCTAGAGCCGCTCGGCCACAGCGGTCGGCTCAAGAATGAGACCAACGAGGACTGAAGAGAATCGTTCACTTTCACAGAAGTGCAACCCTTCCACAAATTGCTGCAAGTTTCAGTGCTGAGCCATCAATAAGTGTCAGCGTGTGAACCTTTCAACGAAACATGATCGATATCGGCTTTCAGAGCCGAAGGTCCACTCGTGTACCCTTGATGACCGCACGACACAAAGCTTTACACCTCGCCTGGGCCCGTCCACACCGACTTTGGACTGTTGATGACTGGAAACATGTTGCCTAGTCGGACGAGTCTCGTTTCAAACTGTATCGAGCGGATGGACATGTGCGAGTATGGGGACACCCGAGACAACCTCATGAATCCATGGACCCTGCATGTCAGCAGGGGACTGTTGAAGCTGGTGGAGGCTCTGTAATGGTGTGGGGCGCGTGCAGTTGGAGTGATGTGGGACCCCTGATACTTCTAGATACGACACTGACAGGTGACACGTACGTAAGCATACTGTCTGATCACCTGCATCCATTCATTTCCACTGTGCATTCCGGTGGACTTAAGCAATTCCAGCAGGACAATGCGACACCCCACACGTCCAGAATTGCTACAGAGTGGCCTTAGGTACACTCCTCTGAGTTTAATCACTTCCGCTGGCCACCTAACTCCCATACATGAACATTATTGAGCATATCTGGGGTGCCTTGCAACGTGCTGTTCAGAAGAAGGGATCTTCACACCTCCATACTCTTATGGATTTATGGATAGCCCTGCAGGATTCATGGTGTCAATTCCTGCCAACACTACGACGGACATAGTCGGGTCCATGCCACGTCGTGAAGCAACACTTCTGCGTGCTCGCGGGGACCCTACACGATATTGGGCAGAGGTTAGGTTAGGCTACAGTTTCTTTGGCTCTTCAGTGTATGAATGAGTAGATAGTATATTTCCATGTAAATAATTAAAACTCAACAGTTGCTTACCAAATGTAAATAATGAAACAGGAGAAAGAAGGAAGAAGAGGAGGGGGGGGGGGGGGGGAAGGAGAAGGAGATTATTGTTTAATGTCCTATCGTCAAGAAGATCGTTAGAGACAGAATACAAGCTATAATTAGGACAGGATAGAAAAGGAAACCATTCCGACTTTTGCCTTAAGTGATTTAGAGAAATCACGAACAACCTAAGTCAGAATGGCCGGACGCTGGTTTGCTCCTTCCGAATGCGAGTTCAGTGTCTGCTCTACCCACCTCCGTAATGAAGTATGAATTCTTATTTGTTAATAATGAGTTCATTACCGCAAATACTATCCCACAAGCTCTGAAAATGTGGATAAGGGCAAATCCATTTTCACATCCTACTTGTCCCTGTCGCCAGCAGATGGCTGAACTGAAAAATCGAGACATATGTTGAAATAATTAAAAACCAGTATTTGTTTGAAAAATAAAAATAACAAGTTAAGAATTTGTATTTGTTGAAGATGAGTTTTATCTTAACTGCTATCCCATAAACCCAGAAAAAGCGAAATAATAGCAAATCCCATTTCCTCCAGTCACCAGTTGATGCTTGCAGTGCAGAATCGCGACTGTAGCTCGGTCTTTGTACCACACCAATAGATAACTCCAGCATCAATGAAAAAAGACAACAGAATATAAATTTTTCTGCATCTAAGATGTTGCACATATTCTAAAATGTCTGCAAAATTCGCCAGCAGCGTGAAAAACGTGAAATTTACATAATTAGTTAAGGGGAAGTTTGATTCTTACAGCATGATTTCGTACTGCCACGAATAGAATTCTGTACGGTTTGGAGAAAAAACGCAGTAAAGTTGTACATCAAATATTTTCCTCCTCTGAGATGTTGAAAAAACTAAAATATCTGCAAAATACGACTGTAGTATCAAAAAGTTCTGTGTTTATATTACTAGTGAGGTTCATACTTCGAAGATTGGTGTTTGATGTCACAAAAAAATGCTGCAGAGCACGAGTTAATTTCAACATATACCATGTTCGTCAAATTAATGAAAAAAATTCTCAAGTATGTGCACCAATTCAACTGTTGGCATTTGAGAATCTTGCGCTGAAATTTGTTCTAGTAAAGTTACCCTGATCAGGCTTTTTTTGTGTCATAAGTCTTATGACTAGTTTTATGTCGGCTGCAATGAATTCCGCTCCTCTGACAATCTTTTCACGTCAGAGTAGCACTTGCAACCTATGTCCTCGATTATTTGCTGGATGGCTTCCAATCTCTATTTTACTCTACAATTTTTACTCCTTTGTACCATGGAAGTCATTCCCTGCTGTCTTAATAGCTCCCACCATCCTGTCCCTTCTCCTTGTCAGTACACAAAGTAGCTACGACGTTGTAATCACTAATCCCTGTCTCTGTACCTGACACTGTCCATTAGGTCGTGCCTGTTTGTAGTTATAAGGTCTGAAGCATTTCAACTGCGTGTAGATTGTCGAAGTGACTCTTCAAGACAATTTTCGGAAAATGTGTTCAGAACTACTTCACAAGAGTGACTGTCCTTACCTCTTGCAGTGAATCCAAAGACATCGAAGTCCATTCTCGGGAGGCTAAAGTAGCGATCTGATTTCACTCTACGAATATCGATTGGCGAGCGTTCATCACAGGTCCTCGAGCTATCGTCTAGCCTAAAAGAAAAAAAAACAGTTTCACAAATACTTTGCTGCCTAGTCAGCTGCATCCCTTGCTTATCGAGAGGAATCCTACATTTCTCCACCACCAGTGCATCCCTTGATTATCAAGAGGAGTCCTACAGTTCTTCATCCCCACAATACAAGTCCCATAATCTGCAGCCAAAATCGTCACAGAATCGATACAGCCTCGGGTTCAGAGCCTCCAAACCAAAGGACCCCTATCAATTCTGTATATGATAATGTAAATTGTGATGCTTGCACCCTATGTGCACCACCAGCTGTCTTCCCCATTCCCGCCATCTACCTACAGGTACTGATGATGGCCTCAGAAACAAAGTTATAGGCTTCACTGATTCCGACGTCAACAACGACAACTTGCAAATCACAGCACCCTGCACTGTCCATAGCTACCGGCAGAGCCTCCTCCACGTATCGGATGAGGCACGAAGCGAGGCGACGCAATTGTCAGTACACTGGCCTCGCATTCTGGAGGACAACGGTTGAAAAATCCGCCTGGCCATCCAAATTTAGGTTTTCCGTGATGACTCTAAACTGCTTAAGGCAAATGCCAGAATGGTTGCCTTTGAAAGGGAACGGGCGATTTTCTTCTCCAATTCGAGTTTGTGCTCCGTCTTTAATGACCTCGATGACCTTTCTGCTCAGAATAGCACTTGCAACCTACGCCCTCAGTTATTTGCTGGATGTATCCCATCTCTATCTTCCTCTACATTTTTACCTCTATAGCTCCCTCTCGTACCATAGAAGTTAATGTCTTTATAGATGTCCTACCATCTTGTCAGTGTTTTACATATATTCCTTCGTCGCCGATTCTAGATTCACTACTTATTTTATCCGTCCACCTATTTCTCAACATTCTTTTGTAGCACCCCATCTCAAATGCTTCTGCTCTCTTCGGTTCCGGTTTCTCAACAGTCCACGTGTCATCAACATACAACGCTGTGCTCCAAACGTAGATTGCCGATATTTCTTCCTCAAATTAAGGCCTACACTGATGACACAAAACATTATGACCACCTGCTTAACAGTTTGTTTGTCCGTCTTTGGAAAAAAATATATCACTGATTCTTTGTAACAGGGATCCGAGAGTTAGTTGGTAGGTTCGTGGAGGTATGAGGCAGTAGATGTCTGCGCACAGGTCATGTAATTTGCGTAAATAAAGGGGTGCTGATTTGCGTACGATATGCTGGCGCCGATAGCGATGCAGATGAAAAAATGGTTCAAATGGCTCTGACCACTATGGTACTTAACATCTGAGGTCATCAGTCCCCTAGACTTAGAACTACTTAAACCTAATTAACCTAAGGACATCACACACATCCATGCCCGAGGCAGGATTCGAACCTGCGACTGTAGCAGCAGCGAGGTTCCGGACTGAAGCGCCTAGAACCGCGCAGTCACAAAGACCGGCAACGCAGATGAGTTCCATAGGATTTTCATCAGACGAATTTGGACGCCGAGATATAAACGTTAGCTCACTACAATGCTCCTAAAACCACTATAGCACGATTCTGGAGCCGAGACATGGACAATTATACTGCTGGAAGAGGACATCGCCGTCGGGGAAGACATCAAGGATGAAGAGATGAAGGTGGTTCGCAGATGTCAGCGTGTTTTCTATAAATACCATAGGTTCCATGCTAACGCCGGAGAATGTCTCCCACAGCATAATATTGCTCCCACAAGCCTACTTCCGTGGCACACTGTACGTTTCGAACTGCCGTTGACTTCGATGACGGCGTTTGTGGAGACGACCGTCGACCTAGAGTAGCAAAAATGTGATTCACCCGAAGAGCCGACACATTTCGATTGATCGACGGTCGAATCCTGATGGCCCCAGACCCACTGCAATCGTAACTGACGATGTCGTTGGATCAACGTGTGCGGAGCTCCGTAATCAGCAATGTACGATGAATAGTATGCTCTGAAACACTTATGCGTACACTAGCACTGTGATCTTTCAGCAGAGGTACCACAGTCACCATCTTTCCTACTTCACAGAGGGGACAAGCCTCTGAACTCCGCGTTCTGTGAAGAGTCGTAGACATCCAACCACTTAGCGCCTTGTAGTAGTTTCAAAGTCGTCCTACCGCTTTTCGTATCTTCGCTAGGGTAATCCTCCGTCCGTGTCTGCTCCGCTTACATAGCTTTGTTACCTCGTCATATACTCGCAACGCCACAAGGCGGCATCAATCGTCACAGTGGGGAGTGGTCATAATGTTTTGATTTATGAGTGTATGTTTGATATTAGTAGACTTATTTCGCCCAGAAATGCCCTTCTTACGAGTGCTAGTCTGCTTTCGATGTCCTCTTTGCTCCATCTACATGGGTTACATTGCAGACTATGTAGCATAATTTCTTAACGTAATCTACATCGTTATCCCCAGTTATGATGTTAAATTTCTTGCTGTTCTCGTTTCCACTACTCCTCATTACTTTCGTCTTTCTTCATATTATTCTCATTCCATATTCTGTATTCTTTTGACTGTTCACTCCATTCAACAAACCCCATAATTATTCTTCACTTTCACTGAGGACAGCAATGTCATCAGTGCATCTTAACATTGATATCCTTTCACCTTGAATTTTAATCTCACTCTTGAATCATTCTTTTATTTCCGTCATTGCTTCATCGTCATATAGATTGAATAGTATGGGAGAAAGACTACATCCCTTCCTTACACGCTTTTCAATCTGTGCACTTCGTTCTTGGTTTTCCACTCTTACTGTTCCCTCTTGGTTCTTGTACACATTGTATATTACTCGTCTTTCCCTACAGCTTACCCATATTTTCCTAAGGATTTCGAACATCTGACCAGGTCGACAACTCATATGAACGTATCTTTATTTTTCTTCAGTCTTGCTTCCATTATCAACCTTTCCTGAATCCAAACTAATCACCATCTAAAAGATACTCAGTTTTCTTTTCAATTTTCTCTACATTATTCTTGTCAGCAACTTGGATGCGATAGTTGACGCACTTCTCAGCTCTCGCAGTCTTGGGAATTGTGTGAATGAGGTGTTCGCCGAAAGTCTGATGGTATATCGCCAGTCTCACAAATGTGAATAATCATTTTATTGCCACCACTCCAATAATTTTAGATATTTCGGAGGAATTTTATCTATCCTTTCTGCCTTATTTAAAGTCTTCCAAAGCTCATATAAATACTGATTCTAATAATGGATCTCCTACCTCTTCACTATCGACTCCTGTTTTTTCTTCTATCACGCCTTCCTCTCCCCCCCTCCCCCCCCTTCCACAGAGACCTTCAATGCACTCTTTTTACCTATACGCTCGCTCCACTGCATTTAACACTGGACTTCCAATTGCCACCATTAATGTTACCGCCCTTGCTTTTAGTTTCACCGGAGGTTGTTTCCACTTTTGTATGTGGCGAGTCAGTCCTTCCGACTATCATTTCTTTTTCGATTTCTTCACATTTTTCATGCAGCCATTTCGCTATAGCTTCCCTGCACTACCTATTTATTTCATTCGTAAATGACATATTTCTGTATTCCTGAATTTCCCTGAACACTTCTGTACTTCCTTCTTTCGTCGATCAACTGAAGTATTACCCATGGTTTCTGTACAGTTACCTTCCATGTACCTACGTTACCCTTCCAACTTCTGTAATTGCTCTTTTTGGAGATGTCCATTCCTCTTCAACAGAACTACCTACTAATCTATTCACTATCGCAGTGTCTATAGCATGAGTTGCCTCATGCCTCATGCCGTTGGTTATTGCCGCTTCGTCCGCGTTTATGGGCAGTTTCCAACTCCAAAGTCAAAAAAGTGCACTGAGTCTCTGTCCCCTCCTCCGACCTCTTTGACAAGGCCGTTAGCAGAATGGTGGGGACTTCTTATGGTGATTTTTAATCAAAATTTAAGCGGTGGCGGCATTAGAAACCGGGACCAAGGACGTTTGGATTACTAATCGGCGACACTACCCTTTTTTTTATTCAAAAGAAAACAAATACTCCAATTATACTGGTTTCTCCTTCCAGTAAACAAAAATTAGTGTCCTTCGTCTTGATGGCGAAGAAACAGTCTTTTGGAACAAAAAAAAAAAAAAAAACGTTTCTCAAAGCCAAAATCGAATTTCTTTTTTCTTTAAGAACAAATTATGAGAAATAAATACGGAAAAGTTTATGTATATAAAGTCGTCGTGCGACTTGTAGTTAAAGACCAGTTCTTTCAGGAGCTCCTGAAGCGTCTCCGCCTACAGCAGGCCAGCTCGTCCAAACGTGTCTTCTCATGGCGTAGGCGTGGGTTCCGGGTAGCAGATCTATTCAGTTCGGTTTGGTTAATACAGTTTTCAGCTTCTCAGGGCTTGGACGTTCCAGCTACGAGGTGGGTCATCGAAGGTGCTCCGTAAGAAACTGGAAAAATATTGCTTATAGCATGGGTTGCGTATCAGGACGCAGTGTCGTTCGTTGAGATAAGTCCAATATCCTAGCGTAGACTTGTCGCCAGAAGTAAAAACATAGCGGATCGTGTGGCCACAGATCCAATTCACAGAGTGAGTTTTGGCGAAGGGGTAGAAAGTCTTATCGGGGTACAAAAGCATGTGGACGTCGATCTGAGCCTGTGTCTGGCGAGTAAGAAACGCCAAAATTCGCCGCGCAAGCGTCCAGACGTCGAACGCTGTGCCACAGTGGAACCGGTGGACATCCGTGTCATCCACTCCACAGTGGGTGCACAGGGATGAATCGGCGAGATGGATGCGGTGCAGACAATCTCGGTTAATTTGTTTGCCATTCACGGTCATGTACAACGCTGAATGACCGTCTGATTCGAGAAAACGCGTATGGATCGCTTTCCATATGTGTCGCCACACGTACTGTGGATATTTACGTTCGATGGGGTTGGACGGGCGGTACTGTTGTAACAATTCGTGAGGAACAAACGTGTAAGCGGTAAGGACCGGTAGACATAACTGAACTCTAGGAAAAATCGTTGGATGTAATAAAAGGGGGTTGGAATGGTCGGTACCAGTACCGGGGCGGACATGGAGGCCGGCGCAAAGTTGTGAAGCAGGAGGCTAGTAAGGCTCTGCGGGCAACGATGCCAAAGTTTTAGTTGGGAGCTGACGTAAAGTGCCTTGACACGAGTCGGCACATGGATGAGTCCCACCCCGCCAGGATCTCGTGGCAGTGCAAGGGATTCATATTGCACCTTGAATGACAATCCCGTGCTGACGAACGAGCCGAAAGCCATTAACAGTCGTCGGGCCAGGAGATTTGGGACTGGTAGTACTTGAGCCACGTGTGGTATACGGGAAGCATGATACATGTTCACGTATTGCGCGCGTTGGATAACGTCGAGAGCTCGTAGCCGGTGATCTGCGAGATTTGCTCTGATTGTCTGTAGCAAGCGTCTACCATTGATAGTCGCTGAGCGGCGCATATCTGCTGCGAAATCAAGTCAAAGACATCGTATGTTAGCGGCGACACTAAGGGGGCAACGTATCTCTCCGGCAAGCCCTCACCAATGAGCAGGACCTTGGATTTTGACACGATGAGGCAGCTCCCCGACGCTTCGCCGTAAGTCACCACCCATGTCGGTGCTGCTCGTACTTCATCTTCACTGCGCAGATATAGTACTATGTCGTCTGCGTAGGCTGTACTACAAAAACAGTGGCCGTCCACAGCCATATCTTCCAAACGTTGGCGCACGCCCTGGAGCAGGGGTTCCAAGGCGAAAGCATACAAAATCGTGGAAAGAGGGCAGCCTTGTCGTACAGATCGTGCGATGACCAGGGGCGGTGTGACGCGACCATTGTACATGATTTTAGAGGTTGCACTACTCAACAGGCGCATAACCACTGTGACAATACCGCCAGTAAAACCCATATGCTGAAGAACTGTCCGTAAATAGAAGTGGTCAACACGGTTGAAAGCCTGGCTAAAGTCCAGTGAAGCCAAGGCGCCAGGGAGACTTTGATAATGCGCTAATGCTATCATGTCTCTGTAACGGCAAAGGGCCGTACGGATGTTGTTGTCGTCTCCTAGGGAACTCTGGTCGCAGGATGGGACGTAACGTGCGACCTTCTTGATCGCGATGCCAGTAGCCGTGTGAATATTTTCATGTCGCTGTTGAGCAAAGTAATTGGTCGATAGTCCTGGACCCTCGATAACCCGCGCGGTTTATGTACGGGGATAATAATGCCATCTAGAAAGGCGCTCGGGACCACTGTCATCGGTGACATCAGCTCTTGTGCGATTGCCGTCCACGTGAAAGCCAACAAATAGTGAAAACTTTTATAAAATTCGATGGGTATACCGTCAGGTCCAGGAGATCTGTTATCGGAACCCGCCTTGAAAGCATCTACCACTTCATCATGCACTGCATCCTCCGAAATAGTGTTCGTAGTAAGCTGAACGACTTCTGTGATCATTTCTGCAGAATGCGATACGACTGCAAAATGAGCATGGAGAGCACTACCGATGCTTTGTTGGGTGTCGTGTCGGCGCCCTTCCACATCAGTGAGTACTTGGATCAGAGCTCGTCGTCGTCATTGCCTTTCATGAAGGAGGTGGTACATCGATGGACGTTCTTGAGGGATACGATTAGAAGCACGAGAACGGACTACAGTTCCTTCCAAGTGACGCCGCATGATCAAGGAGATCTGCGCCTTCGTGCGATGGACCATCGACTGCCGGGCTGGCGAGAAAGGCATCGTCGCACAGTCACGTAGTATGGTGTAGTAGAAGTGCAGGGTATTAGTTTGCCACGCCTTAAATTCCTTCCCGTAACTCATCAGTGTCTTCCTGAGGGTCGGCTTTGCACAGGAGAGCCACCATGATAAGGTGGGGTCATAGGCTTCTCGACGATGGCGGCAGTGTGCCCACGCTTCTTCGACCATACGGCGACAGTCTGAGGAGGTCAGGTGAGCGACATTGAGTTTCCACAGACCACGACTATGCCACACTCGCTGTCGGGCAAGAGTTGACGTCACAGAGGTACGCATCATGGTCTGAAAAGGCCAAGGGCCAGACTTTCGCATGACGTGTGCCATCAGCAAGGGAGAGGGTAACGTAGATAGTATCTATGCGGCTTGACGAGTGAGAGGTGTAGAATTTATAGCCCGGTAGAATTTCGTGGAGCTTCTTCCAAGTGTCAACAAGTCGTAGACGGTCGATGACCACTGAGAGAGATGCACAAGGCGAATGTCGCGGTAGTTGGTCCGCGGGCTCTTGTGTCGAGTTAAAATCCCACCGAGTACC
Organism: Schistocerca piceifrons; assembly: GCF_021461385.2. Classification (NCBI taxonomy): domain Eukaryota; kingdom Metazoa; phylum Arthropoda; class Insecta; order Orthoptera; family Acrididae; genus Schistocerca; species Schistocerca piceifrons. Next base: position 664,837,964 of record NC_060138.1, read on the forward strand.
AAATCGTCCTGCGGACCGGTGAAGAGGGGTGTGACGCTTTCGGCAAAAAAAGTTTGTCGGTCATGAATGCGGCCAGTGCCGGACGGAGCGTAGATATTAACAATAAGCAAGTCGAACAGTGTGAGGGCCATACCTCGTGCAGTGGGGAGGTAGATGACGTCCTCTGCAGGGAGTCCGTCGCGTAGCAGGATGGCGACGTCGCTACCGGTGTCGGATGCGGGGGAAACATGGGCGTTGTATACGGTGGGAACTAGGAAGTCAGCCACAAACACCTCCTGTAAGAGTGCTATATCAACATCCGCAGAGTAAATAGTGTCTCGGAACATGGCCAGTTTATGGGAGGTACGAATGGTGGCGAGATTCATCGTGGCGATACGATATTGCTGTGTACGGCCATCCTCAGTATTGGCAGAACGTGCGGTAGAAGTAGCCTGCAGGTGCCGCAGTGGTGATAATTACTGGCGGGGCGCCAGTCCCAGTGTCGCCGTGGTGGACTCCTGTGCAGACACGCTGGCAGTCTGTTCCACTTCTTCTTCAACGTCATCGGTCCAGGAAGCTGACGACGTGGACATGTGACGGTGACGTACTTCCGGAACGGGTGTCGTGGATTCCGCAACATGAGTGGCAGGGGGACCGCCGTCATCATTCGTTGACAACAGCGAGGACACGTCCCAGGCTGGGAGAGGAGGCGTCACTGGACGCAATGTGGGAGATCACCGTCAGACATCAGGTCGACATCTCGCAGGGCCGTCTGAGAAAGTGCGTCATCGGAAGGCGTTCGTCGTCGTTTCCTGTGTTTGCGAGGCGACCGCTGTTTTCTGATGCGGCCTTCTGAATCAGAATGTGGTCGCCCGTCGTCTGACGCCGAACCTGTCTGGACAAAGGCAGACGTCGGCACGACACCGAGGTCGACGTCCATGGTTCCAACAGGAACATCGGTTTCGGTCTGCAACCCGTACGGTCCGGAAGCTAGCACTGGAGGCGACGCCGTGCTTGTGTCGTCGGCGCGTTGTGCTGCGGCGGGTGGCGGTGACGATGCTGCTGGCGCAATCGGGAGTGGCACGACGGGGTCTTGTGCAACCTTGGCGTAGGTGATGGATAAGGACGTGACCGTCGTAGCCTGGGTCTCTTCACGTAACGGCGTCTGTATTAAACGGCGGTGTAAGCATTCGGAACGTACATGTCCCTCCTGGCCACATCCTGCGCACGTTCGTGGTTGTCCATCGTACATGACGATGGCCGTCACGCCGCCAATCAGCAGCTACGATGGGACATGTTTCGTCAGCACAATTTTTATTTGCCGGACGCCATTTAATACGGGGTAGGTCGTAAATGTTTGCCACTTCTCCGCAATGTGACCCAAGACGGTGCCATATGGTTGGAAAGCGGCAATGACCACATCCTGAGACACCTCGAACGGGAGCTCAAACACCCGCAATGTCCGGAGACCGAATCCAGCATGGGCGACTGTCACAGCACCCATATGTCCATCAGTTTAAATTTTAGTCCGGTGGCATGACGGTGAATTATGTCAGTGCAAATTTCCTCCGTCGACATCTTGATGTAGACAACACTTCCAGTGATGGAAAAATGTATGCCGATTACGTCCTGGGGGTTCAAACGTAGATTCTCTCGTATGAAATGTTCGACTTCGAAAGCTCTGGGTCGTGGATGTTCGGCCTGAAACGTTACTTTGATCGTTGCACGGTGGTACGAGTGCGCCATGGAGTACGTTAGTACTGGACTCGATAGACACAAACACCGCGACGCGGAAATAAACACCACCGAGAGCGGAGCGTCGGACGGCGCGCGGAGCAGTTCTGCACGCTAACATGGCTGTGAGTCGACTGAAACCGCGTGCTGGTCTGGCGCTATTTCCCTAAGGGACTTCATACCACACCTAACATTAGAACTCCTATTAACTATGAAACCCCTCCCCCCCCCCCTTCATGTGCCTACTCTGATTCTACTGAAGGAACAGCTAAGGTGTACAGAAGAGGCCAGACAGGCAGTCCCAACATCCACTCTCCGGTGAGTGCAGTTCACCTACGTAGGGCGTATTGGAAGGGGCCTTGGCAGCAGTGCCCATAAACGAAACTACCTGCACCTGAGGTATGCCACGTGATGTGGCAGTTTCCCTGCCGTTGCTACACCCTAAGGCTAAGCCCGCAGACACCTGACCATGGCCAGCAGTGTCTTCAGCTATTAGCAAACTGCGGCCAGGTGCTCCAGTGTCCAGACGCAGTATACATGCTCCGTATCCTTTCTACCGCTAAAATTCTAATTCAATAGATAAAGAGATAAATAAATAGAAATGACAAGGATTTACTCAACCACAGTTGTAAAAATATGAAGTCAAGCTACTACACTGAGACTAGCTCACTGCTTTCTGGCAGACAAGCAAATACGAGTACGGATAGTTAATTACTGTGTTCAAAACTACATGTCTGTGGCGCTACAGGTGGTACTAAAGTATTGTAGAAAAACTATAAATAATTAAACATCAAAAAACGAGCCCTCCTGCCTTTTAGACGAGGATTTGACTCCCAAACGTATTAAGAACTCAAACACAAGATGCTAGAAACCACTGAGCGTTCCAATATTTCTGTTATTGTTAAAATGACCCGAACGAGCCTGAAAATCTCTACAAAATAATGCCCTGATGAAAATGATCTCTATTCTCCAAGTACGTTGGCCTTAAAATAGTTTTACAATGCAGTCTCACTTTAGGAGAAATGTTAACGCAGGCCCACTTATTCAGCACAATGGTTAATTAGGAACTACAATTATTTGTAATTTAATAGTGCACAGATTCCACATCCCAGAAGCTAATACATGATCCTCTAACAATTTCTTACGTTACCACACACAGGCCAAACGAGTGTAAGGAGCATACTAGGCTCCTTTTTATGACCCAGAACTCCTTTTTTCACAGCGATATTTAGAACACTAGCTTTCTACAAAATTTCCATTGAACATGATATCACCACTGTGGCTATGAAATTCTTGACGTTAACTTATCTTCTCAAAGCTGTAATAAATATACGAGAATACTACAGGCATATATTCGCTTTTGAGAAACCTGTGTAGTTTCAGAAGCATTCTCGTTCTGATGGTACAGAATGCTAATTGGCCATCGTTACTGTTGACAGAAGTGCACCTAGCCTCATATCTTTGAAAGGCAAAATTTAGAAAAAGTCTACTTCATATTTAATTTACGAAGGGAATGATGAAAATTTTAATAATGAATAATTATTGAAAAGTCATGATATAGAAATACTTTCACTAGTAACATCATAACTAATAACACGAAAACCAAAAGTGGGGGTTCCTATTTAAAGAAACGCAGTTGATATCCGTTTGACCCTAATGCAGCGCCATCTAGCGGGCCAACAATAGCGCCATCTGGTTTCCCGCTCCAAGCTAGACAAGTTTCGTTCTTTGTAGTTTTTACGTCTGATGCTCATTTCGTGAGATATTTGGCCCAGTCACGATCAATGGACCAGCCTGTATATATATATCATTGAGTACACTGCAACATGCTACACTGCAACATGCACACAAACAATAAATGATAACTAATAAAAGAATGAAGAAGTGGTAGGCTATAAATATATATATATATATATATATATATAAGATTGTTAGTCTGTTTTGTATCTCTCTTTCTTTCTTTTAATTAATGTGTTAATTTGTTGATTATTTAATTATCTTTTATTTAGTGATTAGTATAAGATATAAGACTTCTTTTGCCCCTTTGTATCTTTCCTTTTCTTTTCTTTTCTTTTACTGTTCTTTTCATTTGCATGCTTTTAAATGACTCACGTGGTAGATGCCAATACACTTACTTGTTTTTGGGTTCGTTAGCTCTACAGCATTTTCGTGAGCGATTCTGGAAATTATCATCGGCCCTTTATAGACTGCAAAAAATTTATGGCATTTATTTTGGCTCTTGTGTCAAAGGTAATGAGTCTTTACGAATACTTTCTGGCCCAAGGTTAAGCGTTTCTCTGAGGCAGACTTGTCTTGGATGATCTTACGTCTCATTGCTGCTGAGCGAATGTTCCGTAAGTCAGAAGCGACGATTTGCCTGTGTTGCTTTCGGGGAATCATTGGAAATTTAACGATTTCTTTTATTTTTTCTGGTGGATCTATATTTTTTAATACTGTTATTGGTGGATAGGTTGTGGTACTATGTGGTGTCTCATTAATTACATCTTGAAAGTCTCGTAGATATAAGTCACAAGTACAATGGTTCTTTCCACAAAATAGTCTACAAAGTGTTTCCAAATCTTTCATGGTACGTCCAGCAGGATTCCCACTTGGATTGTATTTAGCAATAAAGATAGATTTAATTTTTAAATTGTCTAACGTGTTTTTCCAGTGCACTGATCTGGATTGAGGTCCATTATCTGAAATGATTCTTTTCACTCTCCCAACCTGTCGTATGAAATCTTTTCGAACTGCTTTAGTAATTGTAAATCCTGGCAGGATGCATTGATCGTGGGAGGCGATTTCAACTCCACCCCGGCTCCCAAAGTCCAACCACCATGTCACTCTCCAGTGCAAAGCTAGCGACAATTCTCCAGCATCTTAACCTTCGTGATTCTTGGAAGCATATTCATGGTGATCGTCTGGGGCTTGCATATTTCACAAGTCATTCTTCCAGCCGCCTCGGTCGTGTTTACATCTCCAACGATATTGTCAGTGGGATGCACGCTGCTGAAGTCAGGCCTGTTGCATTCTCTGACCTTGATGCATATATCTGTGCCGTCAGTCTCTGCCGCCAAAGGGTCTTGTGAGGCCGTGAACCATGGAAACTGAACATGATCCACGTTACTTCAACCAACTGCCGGCAGCTCATTGAGGCCACATGGACAGCTTGCCGTCGACGCAGTGTTGCATATCAGTCTGCCCTGTCACGGTGGGTGCTCTACGCAAAACCTGCCCTCTGCAAAGCCTTGATTGGTTACTGAGGGGAGTTGCGGCGTGGTGGCAACAAACCCAGGACTTCCATTTCATGACTCTCTGAGAATGTATTATAGTGCTGTATTCTCCAGAGCACCAGACGATACTGAATCATGCCATGGCACAACTCACACCCCTCTTTCGCCTTCACCTTGAAGGAGCTATGGTCAGGGCGCCCGCACACTACGGGTTAGTGCAGGAGTGTCCGTCTATGTATCATGTGACAGCAGAACCGCGCCACCATCAGAGAACTTTGGTTAATGTTTTTATGAGGGTGATGGACAGTGCTTAGATACCCAACGCGATAAATGGTCTGCCCTCCATGTGCATTATGTTATACTCTACTCTCAACAACGTCACCCCTCTGCCAACATTACGGCGATCTCCAGACTCTCTTTTCACTCGGTTTTGAGGATTCAACAATGGATCTACTTGCCGACGTCATGGAGGACGAAGCCCATGATGCCATCCAGGCAGATCGTATGAACACGTTGCCTGGCCCTGACAGCCTTCCACTGGAATTTTATCCAACATTTCATTCCCTATTGGCACTGGTGTAGATGGAAATTTTTCGGACATTATGTCACCTCTCGTGCAGATCCCAATCGGGTTCTTCAATGGTCTCCTCATTCCCATCCACAAGCCTCAAGGTACCTCATGGTTATGCAGTTACCACTCCTTGACGTTGCTTAACAGCGACACGGACATTCTTAGCTGGCTGTTGGTTGGATGGGTTAAACGGTCGGTCAAATACGTGGTTTCCCCCCCATCAAACTTCTTTGGGAGGTACCAATAATATCCGAACTGCTCAGTGTCGCTAACGAAACGTAGTCGCTCTTGCTCACGCTCGTCGTATGCCTCGACTTTTGGCAGTACTTCAGCCAGGTGTTCTATAGGATGGATGGATCACCCTGATACTACCGTCGACGTCGTAATGCGTCTCCTTCCGCGGAGCTTTTTTTTTTTTTTTTTTTGTCATCAGTCTACTGACTGGTTTGATGCGGCCCGCCACGAATTCCTTTCCTGTGCTAACCTCTTCATCTCAGAGTAGCACTTGCAACCTACGTCCTCAATTATTTGCTTGACGTATTCCAATCTCTGTCTTCCTCTACAGTTTTTGCCCTCTACAGCTCCCTCTAGTACCATGGAAGTCATTCCCTCATGTCTTAGCAGATGTCCTATCATCCTGTCCCTTTTCCTTATCAGTGTTTTCCACATATTCCTTTCCTCTACGATTCTGCGTAGAACCTCCTCATTCCTTACCTTATCAGTCCACCTAATTTTCAACATTCGTCTATAGCACCACATCTCAAATGCTTCGATTCTCTTCTGCTCCAGTTTTCCCACAGTTCATGTTTCACTACCATACAATGCTCTACTCCAGACGTACATCCTCAGAAACTTCTTCCTCAGATTAAGGCCGGTATTTTATATTAGTAGACTTCTCTTGGCCAGAAATGCCTTTTTTGCCATAGCGAGTCTGCTTTTGATGTCCTCCTTGCTCCGTCCGTCATTGGTTATTTTACTGCCTAGGTAGCAGAATTCCTTAACTTCATTGACTTCGTGACCATCAATCCTGATGTTAAGTTTCTCGCTGTTCTCATTTCTACTACTTCTCATTACCTTCGTCTTTCTCCGATTTACTCTCAAACCATACTGTGTACTCATTAGACTGTTCATTCCGTTCAGCAGATCATTTAATTCTTCTTCACTTTCACTCAGGATAGCAATGTCATCAGCGAATCGTATCATCTTTTCACCTTGTATTTTAATTCCACTCCTGAACCTTTCTTTTATTTCCATCATTGCTTCCTCGATGTACAGATTGAAGAGTAGGGGCGAAAGGCGACAGCTTTGTCTTACACCCTTCTTAATACGAGCACTTCGTTCTTGATCGTCCACTCTTATTATTCCCTCTTGGTTGTTGTACATATTGTATATGACCCGTCTCCCCCTATAGCTTACCCCTACTTTTTTCAGAATCTCGAACAGCTTGCACCATTTTATATTGTCGAACGCTTTTTCCAGGTCGACAAATCCTATGAAAGTGTCTTGATTTTTCTTTAGCCTTGCTTCCATTATTAGCCGTAACGTCAGAATTGCCTCTCTCGTCCCTTTACTTTTCCTAAAGCCAAACTGATCGTCACCTAGCGCATTCTCAACTTTCTTTTCCATTCTTCTGTATATTATTCTTGTAAGCAGTTTCGATGCATGGGCTGTTAAGCTGATTGTGCGATGATTCTCGCACTTGTCAGCTCTTGCCGTCTTCGTAATTGTGTGGATGATGCTTTTCCGAAAGTCAGATGGTATATCGCCAGACTCATATATTCTACACACCAACGTGAATAGTCGTTTTGTTGCCACTTCCCCCAATGATTTTAGAAATTCTGACGGAATGTTATCTATCCCTTCTGCCTTATTTGACCGTAAGTCCTCCAAAGCTCTTTTAAATTCCGATTCTAATACTGGATCCCCTATCTCTTCTAAATCGACTCCTGTTTCTTCTTCTATCACATCAGACAAATCTTCACCCTCATAGAGGCTTTCAATGTATTCTTTCCACCTATCTGCTCTCTCCTCTGCATTTAACAGTGGTATTCCCGTTGCACTCTTAATGTTACCACCTGTGCTTTTAATGTCACCAAAGGTTGTTTTGACTTTCCTGTATGCTGAGTCAGTCCTTCCGACAATCATATCTTTTTCAATGTCTTCACATTTTTCCTGCAGCCATTTCGTCTTAGCTTCCCTGCACTTCTTATTAATTTCATTCCTCAGCGACTTGTATTTCTGTATTCCTGATTTTCCCGGAACATGTTTGTACTTCCTCCTTTCATCAATCAACTGAAGTATTTTTTCCGTTACCCATGGTTTCTTCGCAGCTACCTTCTTTGTACCTATGTTTTCCTTCCCAACTTCTGTGATGGCCCTTTTTAGAGATGTCCATTCCTCTTCAACTGTACTGCCTACTGCGCTATTCCTTATTGCTGTATCTATAGCGTTAGAGAACTTCAAACGTATCTCGTCATTCCTTAGTACTTCCGTATCCCACTTCTTTGCGTATTGATTCTTCCTGACTAATGTCTTCAGCCTACTCTTCATCACTACTATATTGTGATCTGAATCTATATCTGCTCCTGGATACGCCTTACAATCCAGTATCTGATTTCGGAATCTCTGTCTGACCATGATGTAATCTAACTGAAATCTTCCCGTATCTCCCGGCCTTTTCCAAGTATACCTCCTCCTCTTGTGATTCTTGAACAGGGTATTCGCTATTACTAGCTGAAACTTGTTACAGAACTCAATTAGTCTTTCTCCTCTTTCATTCCTTGTCCCAAGCCCATATTCTCCTGTAACCTTTTCTTCTACTCCTTCCCCTACAACTGCATTCCAGTCGCCCATGACTATTAGATTTTCGTTCCCCTTTACATACTGCATTACCCTTTCAATATCCTCATACACTTTCTCTATCTGTTCATCTTCAGCTTGCGACGTCGGCATGTATACCTGAACTATCGTTGTCGGTGTTGGTCTGCTGTCGATTCTGATTAGAATAACCCGGTCATTGAAATGTTCACAGTAACACACCCTCTGCCCTACCTTCCTATTCATAACGAATCCTACACCTGTTATACCAGTTTCTGCTGCTATTGATATTACTCGATACTCATCTGACCAGAAATCCTTGTCTTCCTTCCACTTCACTTCACTGACCCCTACTATATCTAGATTGAGACTTTGCATTTCCCTTTTCAGATTTTCTAGTTTCCCTACCACGTTCAAGCTTCTGACATTCCACGCCCCGACTCGTAGAACGTTATCCTTTCGTTGATTATTCAATCTTTTTCTCATGGTAACCTCCCCCTTGGCAGTCCCCTCCCGGAGATCTGAATGGGGGACTATTCCGGAATCTTTTGCCAATGGAGAGATCATCATGACACTTCTTCAAATACAGGCCACATGTCCTGTGGATACACGTTACTTGTCTTTAATGCAGTGGTTTCCATTGGCTTCTGCATCCTCATGTCGTTGATCATTGCTGATTCTTCCGCCTTTAGGGGCAATTTCCCACCCCTAGGACAAGAGAGTGCCCTGAACCTCTATCCGCTCCTCCGCCCTCTTTGACAAGGCCGTTGGCAGAATGAGGCTGACTTCTTATGCCGGAAGTCTTCGGCCGCCAATGCTGATTATTTATCAAAGTGTAGGCAGTGGCGTGGATCGAACCCGGGACCGAAGACGTTTTGATTATGAATCAAAGACGCTATCCCTAGACCACGGGTTGCTACATCCAGTAAACTCCACAATCGCCGTCTCACTGCTTCCATCTTGATCCGCACCAAGACCGACCATTCTCTGCATTGTTGTAACCATCACTCTCACGCTGTACAGGGGCGGTTTAGGTCTGTATCATTTGCCAGACAGAGCGATAGCCCTTTGCTTCAGTTCTCACATGGCGCTGTAGCGCCGTTGCCCTATGTCCTATGGCCTATCGTTGGAGGCCCTTGAATCACATTCTCTCGGTACCTATCCAGTTTCCGGACGTCGCGCCATTTTTTTTATTTTTATTTTTTTTTTACTTGCGCCACTTTTCCCTCGAATTGACCTACGTCTATACTGTGGAACTACCAACGCGCTTGACATCCATGAAGGTGATCTATGTCTTTCTTCAGTAGCACAGTTCACTGAATGTGGTTGACGGGAAGCATCCCAGCGTCGACCGTGCCGTTTGGCAATCGGTGTGCACTCCTTATCTAGACACTGACGTCCAGTCTGCATGGTACGTTACTGTCAATGGGAAGCAAGTATGCCGGTCACGCCTTCACTGCACTCACCTTGCACACGCCCCGCTGTGTGTCGCCTGTGATGTTTTGGACATAGCCTGGTGTGCGCATCGGCGAAGGATGTCTGGTCCTTGGTGGCACACAAGCTGGCCCTAATTACCCGTACGACTCTTTCTTTGTATGATGCCTACTCACCTGGCCCTCTTTCTGGACGCGAAATACTTCCCGAAAGCGAAGGCGAACTTTGTGAAGTGGATTTGTGGACACACAGATCGCCCTGTTTGCTGCAAGCGAGAAAAATACACTTGATTTTGGGCACTTCCTTAAGTAGTGCCATTATACAGTTGTCCGCGGTACCAAATGCATGCGATTTTTCTCCATTTTCCTTTGTAGTGTATTTCTTAACCCACCCCAGAGTTGTGTTACTGCAACGAGGAGTTGATCCGCGCCTTTTCCACACTTGAACTGGTTATTCTCCGTTCGTCGACATGCTCTTCTCCGCAAAACTAGGCGTCAATAGTCTTATCGAATCTGCAAATTGCCGCTCCTTCCTGCTCGCGACACCGGGTTCCTGGTATTTTCGGTGGTACTAATTTATTAGAAACAATAGAAAACGAAATAAACAAATAAATCGTTCTTTGTTTCTCTACTCCACGTTCCCTACACTTTTCTATGTTCCTGGGCTGGGGGACTGGACATAGTGGCCAGGCCTCGGGTTGCGACCGCTGCCTCCTTTACCTCCACCTCTCTCTTGTCCGCAGCTCGTGGTCGTGCGGTAGCGTTCTCGCTTCCCGCGCCCGGGTTCCCGGGTTCGATTCCCGGCGGGGTCAGGGATTTTCTCTGCCTCGTGATGACTGGGTGTTGTGTGATGTCCTTAGGTTAGTTAGGTTTAAGTATTTCTAAGTTCTAGGGGACTGATGACCTCAGATGTTAAGTCCCATAGTGCTCAGAGCTATATACCTCTCTCTTTGGGCGCCAGGGAGGTAAGATTCCTTTTCAAAAATGGCGAGGTTATCACACGCGATAAGCGGGAAACCGGGGTTCAAGTTCAGATCCGATCCGACACAAATTTTCATTATCATCATTTCATTATAAAGCTGCTGGCTGTCCATATTCGCAGCGGCGAATACATTTCTTGCACATTATGCATCTTCAAACGAGATTCGATGTCGCTAAAATAAACATGCAACATTTTTATGTAGTACATGTGATCTCGTACAAAATATCATTTCAGTTCATGAAACAAGATAGTAGTTTAGAGCATGTTGGAAAAACTGTTCAATTGTAGGAAAGTTTTGCAAGTATAATTATTTGTGTGTTTAAATTTATGTACAGGACATCGGCTCTGCACATACCTTAATAAATATTTCCACATTTTCTTCAACCCTCATTTACACGACATAGATAACACATGCAACTCTGTATTTAAAGTGTGCCTCATTTGACAGAGCTTTGTGTACGTAAATGAGATTTTGTCGTTCCGCTATTCGAAGCCCACGTCGAATTGCAGGTTCTCTCGCAGCTGACTTAGAGAGCAGATTCACAGACCGACTGCAGCATATCGTTGCAACCCGAGCACGCACAGTGAAGCACTGCCGTGTTTAACGAAGGGCTGCTCATCGGTTCTGTTACACTGATTACACTTGAAGAGGAAGGCGCTTAGCTTCCTAAGGTCTACGTGAAATACATTTCACAACTTGAGATAGGAACACAAGTCTCTATTGGCAGCTAATAGCCTTCGCAATTAGTGGTGGTCGCCAAGGTTGGGATAGTCGCACTTCTTGTCTCCTATTCGTTCCTCCGTATGTTTACTCTACAAGAGACGTTAAGGAGCCAGATGGTGGTGACCCTTGACATTACCGTAAGTCTGCCAAAGCCCAGTATCAGGTCGGCTCACCCGTACATCGAGCAACTCGAGCGTTCGGCAGAGAGCTTAGCGCACACGGAGTTTGTCCTGAGTTACGCGCTGCCCGCTACCGGCCTGCACGAAGTTCCCCGGCAGTGCAGAACAAGCCCAAGTCTGCCCGACATACATCGCTGACATAGATGTAACACGATACGTTCATGACTTGTTGTCTACGGTATCCCACTACCAGATTGATACACAAACACTAAATTAAACCGTCTTGCTATGGTCGAAAATGTTTAAACACTACGAACCACCATGTGGTCTCTATGTTGCCTCTTTCTTGTAGCACCACGGAACACTCTTTACAAATACTTATGTCATTCAGTGATTTACGCAGATTTGCGCACGGCGATTGAAAATTTTAATCATGATGGGAAAATCACATTCTACCTCTACCTCTAACAGTACATGCAAGAGAACAATCGGATAAAATTCTGAGAGTTGCATGCAGCTAAGAAATTTCATTCTGACTCATTTTCACATCAAAACTCTTTTCGAAAAGCAAATGATTATTTGTGTAGAATTTCGATCGACGTTTATTGTTACATACAGCAATATTTTTACCAACATATTCTACATCTTTGTGGTATAATTCCACAATTCATATACTCTGCGCACCAGTTACGAAATTATGCATGATTCTTTCAAGACTTACATCGCCATTGCTATACTGCCAGCTGAGGAAATACGTTATTATTACTTATTGACGTATAAATGAAGTCATAATCAGTTGCTTTTCATCAGTTGTAGCATTATGCCTTATTTCAGACTTACTCGTATACAAGCTTTAGATACCCAAGATTGTCCAAAATATTACCTAGTGTCATCTAAGTGGCTTCCATTAGACTACAATGAAACAATTCTTTTGTCCATCTTCCATTGTTTCATATGTGTACACGCCGGTCGTGACTGTTGCAGTCTCACTATATTTCTAATACTCATTATTATTCATCCTCTTTTCTCGATTTTTCCGCATAGTTGGTCTTCGTTGTCCGTTTAACAACTCTTTATTTTTATGGCTTGCTCATTTAGCTTCCGGCTTTCAGTGTCAGCTCAGAGCAGTTAGCACTCATGGGCTCTAAGGAGTACTTTCGAAACGAGCCGTCCGGAGTGGTCGAGTGGTTCTAGACGCTTCAGTCTCGAACCGCGCGACCGCTACGGTCGCAGGTTCGAATCTTCCCTCGGGCGTAGATGTGTGTGATGTCCTTAGGTTAGTTAGGTTTAAGTAGTTCTGAGTTCTAGGGGACTGATGACCTCAGAATTTGAGTCCCATAGTGCTCAGAGCCATTTGAACCACTTTCGAAACGAATATTCAGCTTCCAAAATGAGTTAAAGACCATATTTCTTGTTCATTTCTGTCACAATAAAACTACGCGTTCATCTTCATCTGATCTGAGTACAAAAATTCGCTGACTGATTCAATGCTGTCATTGTAAATCTTGATTATTTCGCTTTGTGAATCGGATAATGCATCATTTTACTGCTGTTTCTATCAGCTATGCCTACTTGATCCGCTCATTTCATCAGTTCTTACCTGAACCATGAAAATCATTGGCGGTTCAGATAAAGTCGCTTGTTGCTTGCTATTCCCACAGTCAGTGACCTAAATTAAATAGATCGAATCTGTGGGATTGCCTTAAGTATTATTTAATAAATTTATGTTTTGATTTTGACTGTCTTTTTCTCAATCATTCTCAGCCAAAACAAGTCTACATGTAATCAATATTTTTCTCATAAGCGATTAACCTAACATGTAGGGTACGGTGGGACTTTCTGAATCATGGGTCTAAGTGGACAGAAATAAGAAAACATTTTACTGCGTAGCCCGTGTGCTCAGGGTTGAGGCAACATTGCAGGAAGAATGAAATTCACTGCCTATGGAAATCATAAACACCATCGTTAATTGCTCCACTCATTGCTGAGCTTATTGAATTGATGTTACACTGTATTGCATCATTCTCTATTTTCCTTCATTTGAATCGTCTTCTCGTTTCTAACACAAATTATTCATTCAAATATTATGTTTCCTTATTTTTTTAAGTAAACATACCTAGCCGGATATACAGCGAATGTGCGTCAGAGTTACGACGTAACAGTCATATGACAGTCGGACAAACTTCGACTGCTGACAGTAGAGCCTGCAGCAGTGTCTGGAAATGGCGGCTTATTCTGTCACCCGCAGACTGAGAGTTCCGTAACGCATAAAACATTGCGCCGATCGAAACTGATTGTCAGCTATTTCAAGTATAAGGGCCGAAGTTCATGAGTAAAGAGGTGACACATCGTTGGTGACATTTTTTCCGTATGTCGTCGACGTGTCCATACTGAGGAGTGCCGATGACTACCCTCCCTCATGAGCGACGACCATGTGGAGCTGGTGCGACAGCGCATTATAGAGAACAGTTGCTCCACGATTAGCGATCTAGTAGACATTTGCCGTAGATACCGCGATCCTTGTTGCGTGAAACTGTCACTAATCAACTGCAGTTCGTAAAAGTGTGCCTCACTCAGATGGGCGCCGAAAAATCTGACAGGTTAACACCGAATTGCTTAAGAACAGCATTGACATTTCTGCTGCGGTGCCATGACGACAACGAAGAATGTTGCCCGGCCGCTGTGACCGAGCGGTTCTAGGCGCTTCAGTCCGGAACCGCGCTGTTGCTACGGTCGCAGGTTCGAATCCTGCCTCGGGCATGGATGTGTGTGATGTCCTTCGGTTAGTTAGGTTTAAATAGTTCTAAGTCTAGGGGACTGATGACCTCAGATGCTAAGTGCCATAGTGCTCAGAGCCATTTGAACCATTTTTTGAATAATGTTGAAGGAGTTCGTCTGTGAGCTGTTTGATCTCTAGTCGTAGGATACTGAGATTTGCACATTTTTTGGCACTTCCAGAAATTTTTCCATTCGATTAGCATTTTTAAAATGATGAATAGCTGCAGATTACTGTCACGCTCCGGTTTCATTCCCAGGAACCACACTTCTACAACACAGGAATACGAATGTGTCTCCCTGCAGTCTCAGCTCTGGTGGTGATTATGTCGGATAGTAGCTCAAATATTGCACTCTTTGTTGCCAATAAAGCATTTCATAAAAGTATTATTCCTTTTTTAATACCTGTCTTATAGGGACGTCTAATTTACAGACGACCCACGGGGAACTATGTTTGCATATTTTATAATATGCTAGATCATGTGTTGTTCTCTTGGGCTAAATTTAATCACATCGATATACGCTGCCGGAAAGAAATTAGTACATCCTTTAGAGGTTCCAGTTCACTCAAGATTTACTCTTGCAACAGTGCATGTGGAATACATTAAATAATTATATTTACGGATAAATAGCGTAAGCGCTTCTGAGATACCAGATATCGACACGTGCTGAAATACCCACTTTAGTACGTGGTGCAGACTCCGCAGACGGCAATGCAGGAGCTGAGTCTGGCATCCAGTAGATTGCACGGAAGGCGAATGGAAATACTCTCCTAGAATACGTTATGCCACGCCTGCTCACGTTTAGTAAGAGTTATTGGTTTGTGAGTCGCACGAGTCACTCCTTGCTCCATCATATCCCACACGTGATCGATTGGAGGCAAGTCCGAAGATCTTGCTGGCCAGGGAAGTCGCTGCACGTCTTGAAGAGCACATTGAGTTTCACCCGTATGAGTTGAAGGGCACATTGTGTGGCACAGCATTATCCTGCTGGAACAACACATCGGCTTCCTCTAGCAGGAACAGAAAAAAAATAGTTTAAATGGGTCTAAGCATTATGGGACTTAACATCTGAGGTCATCAGTCCCCTAGACTTAGAACTACTTAAACCTAACTAACCTAAGGGCATCACACACATCCATACCCGAGGCAGGATTCGAACCTGCGACCGTAGCAGCAGCGCGGTTCCCAACTGAAGCGCCTAGAGCCGCTCGGCCATAGCGGCCGTCCAGGAACAGCAGACTAACGTTGAAACGTCCCCTTAGAAAAATTATAAATGACTGTGCTAAAACTGACACACAATATTTTTACCGCAACGCAATCTGACTTTCAGTAATCCCTACAAAAGAATGGCCCTAACAATAACCTATACCTTTCATGAATCACTTACCTCACAAAAATCTTCGTTACTCGAACTACTGCAATACAGCGAGCGCCACTACTGCCAGCTAAATAAACGATTCTAACTACTGAAGGCACTAACTCTGCCATCTGTCTCCCCACATCCACCACTGCTGGCAGCTCACCTCCAACTGCGCAACGCTACTCGCTGTTAACAGCCAACTGCAAACACTACAATGGCAAATTCCAACAATGCAAACCAGCCACAGACTGCACACAGCACAGTCAGTGATTTTCATATAGAGCGCTACATGGCGTTACCAACATAAAAACCTAAACAGCCTACTTACAACTTGCCCGACTAGCGTCCCCTCCAAAAACACCAAAGGTGAACGAGCGCTGTAGCGTGTATCAATCCAGACTATAAGGCCTGGAGTGGGGCCAGTGTGTCTAGGACGAATATACTCTACGACACAGCGCTCACTAGGTTTACGTCGCATGCGCAGACGCCCATCACTTGCGTGCAGGAATAATCTGCTTTCATCGCCATTCCAAGTCATCTTCTGACGTCGCCAGTCGAGCCGCGCAAGTCGATGCTGTGGCATCCCCGTAGTCCCGCTGTTAATAACTCGTTCGCAACTGTTTGTGCTGACACGTCTGGCCTCACGAGTCGTCTTACCTGTGCAGTGGTAGCTGTACGATGTGCCACTGCCGCCCTCACAATACGACGAACCTGGCCGGCGTCTGTGCTGCGTGGGTGTCCAGATCATTGTCTACGGGTGTCAGAATGTTGACATGACCACTGATACCAGCATCGTTGCGCATCTGACCCAGCACGTCCTACTTGTGTGGCAATTCTCCGACAGGACCATCCCGCCACTCAGAAGGCCATAATTTCTTCCCTTTCAAACTCTCTTAGTTGGCTATAGGAAAAGAAGTGCTTCTCCGAGGCATGGTGGCCTGCTTGATTCACACGTTTACACCACACTGAGCCTTCTGACTGCCAGCATTCCCTATTAAAGTGTAGACACCGACGGTGCTCTGGTACCTGTGCCACTACGCTATCTGTTGACGGACGACGTTGACACTATTATCAGTACATCTATTATCCTCCAGGTGGCATATGTCATCGTGGGATCAAAATCGACGCCATCTTTCCAGATGTACTTCTTTCCGGCAGTGTAGAAAATTATATTGGCTCTACTTTTGTTTTTTCCTTAGATTTACGGAAACCATTGAACATCAACATTCTGGTTGCACGCGAACCTGGTATCGTCTGTCAGCACGTGAAACAAACACCGCAACAAGCAGTAAATTCTGAAACGACATTCTGCACGAAATTTCATCAGCGCTCAGACACAGCAGATCCCGGTCGTGATTCCTAACGCAAAGTGATTCCAATTGAATAACAGATGCTGCGCCGCCGAAAGAATGAATATCAAGCCGGGCGGTAGGGATGCGGGAAGAGGCAGCGCGGAGGTTTATTCGCGGCGCGTGCCGCGGGGGCCACGGCAGGGAGGCGGCCGTGTTTGCCGGCAGGAATTGACAGCCGCCGCGGTCGCAATTTGCATGGAAAGTGGCGCAGGCGCGCCTCCAGAAGCTTCCCAGCCATTCGTCTTGCCCGCGCTTCCTCTTGCCCTCCGCAGCCAGTGAGCCGAGATCGTGTCCTGCGTTTCCTGCGGACACGAGCTCCCGCCGCCAGGTTTGCCCAGACTGCGGTACTTGGACAAACGTTCCTCCGCACTGACAGCGCGGCTGTTCCGGCCGCTGCAGCTGCAGTAGTGGCAAGCGAAAAAGGGGATAAGGGCGTCCTATCACACTATTCCGGGTACCTCACAAGTACACATATACCTCATATACGACGTGACGTGTATAAAAGAATGTCCTCTTTACGTGAAAAGAAATAGATATCTATATATCCAACGAAAAGAATACCAACCCATAGGAAAAAAGGAAAAGAAATACTGTCATTGTCACAACTGACAAGGGGAGGCCGCCAATTGTGAAATCAGATTCGATTCATACTGCGCATAATAAAAGCTCATGGCCAGAGGTGTACTGTGGCAAAGCACCAAGATGCACTTCTCAGCCGTTGTCGAGAAAATCGACAGTTAAAAGAAACCGTTGCGGTGAAATACTCTCTACGATTAGTAATTTTCTACAGCGTCGTGGTGCAGCGGTAAGCGCTCGGGTTCGTAATGCGAAGGTCGCCGGATCGAATCTCGCGCCATTCAACCTTTTTTTTATTAGTATTTGTTTTTTGTAATTCAAATATATATATATATATATATATATATATATATATATATATATATATATGTGTGTGTGTGTGTGTGTGTGTGTGGTGTGTGTGTGTGTGTGTGTGTGTGTGTGTGTGTGTATATATATATATATATAACTCCCGGCAATCAGTTGCAACAATTATGCATATAATAAGTTGTTGAAAGTCGTTTGCCGTGGAAAAACTGGCGACTTCGAACATCATTATGTTTTCCGCAAACAAAGTTGTATTTCACAAATGTTATTACTTGTCTTCATAAGGTTAACCACGAATAGTTAACGGAAGACGTAGAAACGATATTCCGAAACGAATACGTATAGCGTAAGTCAAATTAGAATAGAGACCCCACGAACACAAACTTGCTGTGGCAGGTATGAAATATAAACTCCGTTACTCGCTCGTTATACTTGAAGGACAGATGTTGAATGGGCCGAAACGAGCCGCCGCATAACAGCGTAGTCGCCTGCTAACTTCGAAAGAAGGTAGATGTGGTCCCTAGCGCAACTTATAACATCGTCGAAAATGAGTGCGGACGGGAGAGCTTTGGTACGCCCTGTTAAACAAACGGAAAATGGAGGCGGTACAATTGGAGAGCGATCCGCTTTCACCAACATGCATAAGCAATTCATTAATAGTTTATATATATATATATATATATATATATATATATATATATATATATATATATAATAAAAATTGCATGGCGCGAGATTCGATGCGGCGACTTTCGGATTACGAACTCCAGCGCTTACCGCTGCGCCACGACGCTGTAGAAAATCATTAATCGTAGAGAGTATTTCACCGCAACGGTTTCTTTTAACTGTCGATTTTCTCGACAACGGCTGAGAAGTGCATCTTGGTGCTTCGCCACATTACACCTCTGGCCGTGAGCTTTTATTATGCGCAGTATGAATCGAATCTGAATTTCACAATTGGCGGCCTCCCCTTGCAAGCAGGGATTCACAAGCTGCGACATCGTCACGAAAAAACACAGTGACCCGTATATGTAATAAGTTTCCTTTAATTTACGTCTATGGTCACAATCCTTTTTGTTTAACAGATTACCGGTTTCGGTCTTTGATGACCATCATCAGATCTGCAGCAACAATGGGAAAAATATAAATACACTCGCAAACTGTATACATCTTACGAACAATACATAGAGCATATTGAAAAGTAGTACTGACAAAATTTACATTTGTGCGCTTTAAATAAGAAGAGGCATACCTGTTTCATAAAAACAAAGTCCTAATGTACTGCAGCCATAGTGGCATCGTCAAATGTTAAATGCGGAATCAGTATCAGCATCGTCAAATACATATAAATCACATCACATGCACGAGTCATGTTGTCAGTAAGACTACTGTTTAAAAGAAGCTGCGGTACAGTAGCCACAAAATGTTTGTGTAGTAAGTTGTCGCTAATGTCGGCATACACTAGTTTTCAATTATTAATTAGAACAGCGAAAATAAAAGGGGGATCAATAGTTAAAGTCTGTAATAAGCTTATGAAATAAAAGGTGTTACAGTAATAAAAAGAACACGACAAAAGTAATATTGTTAAAAAGACGAAGAGTTAAAAAAACAGTGGTTGATATATGCTCTAGTGCCAATATTCTAGACAATGACATAAATATTAAACACCGTTGATATTGCACCAGGTAATATCAAACAACATAAAACAAATGGCTAAAGGAGCCACAAATGAAAGAAAATATAGCTCTGCACATAATCAGCGCCCTCTGTTAGCGCTAACGCCAGAATTCCGCACAGGCGGGAAATAGTCGTAGGAACGTGACCGACAGAGGGCCCTCCGTACCCTGCGGTACTCCGTTGCAAGAAAAGAATGATAAAATTCCGCAACAGTGGATGATCTACAATATCTGATTAATGCAGTCTATGCAGGGTACGGGATTGTGACCATAGACGTAAATTAAAGTAAACTTAAATGGTTCAAATGGCTCTGAGCACTATGGGACTCAACTGCTGAGGTCATTAGTCCCCTAGAACTTAGAACTAGTTAAACCTAAGGACATCACAAACATCCATGCCCGAGGCAGGATTCGAACCTGCGACCGCAGCGGTCTTGCGGTTCCAGACTGCAGCGCCTTTAACCGCACGGCCACTTCGGCCGGCAAAGTAAACTTAAGCAGGGATTCTTATGTGGTGAAGATTACATTCCAATCTCATTCTTGACGTTTCCCTGTTATCTGAACAACCATTTCTAAACCAATGTTTCGTGGCAGAGTGTAAAATTCACTTTTGCCAACCCCCCCCCTCCCCCTCCTCTCTCTGTTTTTCCCTCTCTCTGCTTTCTCTTTTTCGTTTTTCGCTTCCTTTTCTGTCCCTACCACATGTCTTGTCCCTTTCTCCGACGCACCTTCTCTATGGCACCACTTTAACAGTGTCCAGCAAACAATACAAATTTAACTACAATTTCATCATACTCGTATAACCTGGAAGACCTTAACGAAAGCCGTGCAGTTGGAGCTCCACACTCCGTAAACATTTTTAAAAAAAGCGCATCCCATATCCACCGAGAGCTGGAGGTGCAATTAATCTTTATTAGCTAGGCCTACTAATTTCGATAAACCAATCACGAATCGTTCCATAAAATAGCAATGTTAGAGTTAAATAATGTTTGTAAGCAGTCTTATTCAAACTCCATCCTCTTGTGTGGAGTGCAAACGGAGAATGCAGTTTACTGATGACCGTTGTAGAGTCGCGAGATGGCTTCTTTACTGTATTTTAGACGCCATAAATACAACGTTGCCATGCTGGCTTATGTAAACAATTCTATGATACCTGAAGCTGATCAGCTGATTGAAAGTGGTCGTTCATAACAGTTTACTTCGTCGGTAGCTCTTGGCGGTTCTTTTAACTAGACCTCATTACAGGAATACAGTTGTTGAGGTTACATCACAGCGGTCGTTTCAATAGGGTATTGAATATTTTGAGGTGGTAGTACCCACCGAAACAAGAAAAGCAAGTCGAAGATACGTAAATTTGAATACTAGATCACTGGAGGCATTCAACGTGACGTCCGTTCTTGGCAGTGCATCTGCCTGCCTTTCGGAGTAAGAAGATATAGATGTAGGATCGCGTATTCTTTCAAGTGCAGCAGTTCTTCACAGATCACCGCTCAGACAGGGGAATCACTCACACATTCCGCTGCCACCAGTCGTTGCACACCGGTTCCTGGATTTTTGGCCACTAAATGTATGGCACAAACGAAGGCGTCCAAACAGCACAGCAACAAGAAAAGCAAAAGTGAAGCCATCTGTGTAAACAGGTGAGACACCACGATGCAAACACAGAGTTGCAAGTAATTTACTGCGCAGTAGCACTCGCTAATATGAATGAAATTGCAGCACAGCTCTAATCGAACCACGTCAAATGACTGCAGATTTCATAATGCTCAGTATAATACGCACCTAGAGTACCGTTATAGAGAAAGACATCAAAGTGCACTGTTGATGCTGTAGACAGAGCGCCAATACAACGACTGTACCCATATTCATAAACAAAAGTCTTTCAACAACTCCGACGAACCAGTATTCAAACATTCAAACCTCAGAAAGTATTCGCTTCCACACCCTTGTTTAGATGAGTAGTACCACCTCTAAGAATAAAGGAGAGCTTTTTAGCACTTAGATCCCCTTTTTAACACCAGGGTAATTGTCAGAGTATAAACCTAAACGTCTAAGGTTCAACGCCAGTCGGTCATTGTATCACTTACCAAGTCTTTCACATCTTTGTGAAACGCTGAACTGCACATGGTTCGGTGGATACGTTTCATTGTGATTCCTTCTATAAATGACAGGGTACGTCAGTTTAAAGTTTGGTCGAAAGCTTTGACGTACTACCTCAGAGGCAGTGGCTAGTAAAGCTATGTGGTATTAAACACACTCTCCGACGGTTTTACTTCTTTTAGCTACTTACTTTATGTACCATGTAAAGCTACGGTAATGTCTTTTCTGTTTGTTTTAGACTAATTTTGCCGCTATCAACTATCGGACTCGAATATGGGAGCTTTACATATAGAATACATCTCGTTACGAAATAAACCACTCCATGTGACAAATATGTCTCTCTTGTATTTCTCAAATATTAAAGTTATTCAGCGGAAAATGTCAGTCATAGACATAAGGTTAAATTGGTATAATGTTATGTGTGTACAGCTAATTCCACTGATGGAACAATTTACATGCGATAACTGTTATTCCAATTACGCAGATGCAGAGCTGAGATGGTTCCTGGATCCGACGATGGTGTGATTCTAGACCGAAACCGAAATACACCATTACATATGTTTATTGCACACTAAAACCGTACAACAACATTTTCACAGATTGTTTCAAATTACTTTTTTTGTTGTCCCTTTAGCACGTAAAACACTTCCTTAACAATTCCTGAGCTCATCCAGTTTAGTGTTAACAGTTATGCTTGTTTCATATTCATGCTGAGGTAACGATTGCTACTTCGCGCTTCCACATTAATTAAACAGGTAATCATTAATTACGGAAACCTTTTCATTTATATTCTACTGTCAATACACTGGTGAGCCAAAACATTATGACAACCTGCTTAATAGCGTTACGGTCCACCCTAGGAACGCAGTACAACGGCGATTCTGCATGACTCGGATTCGTCAGGTCCTTGCTAGTTTTCTGAAGGCATGTGGTACCATACGTCTACGTACAGGTCACGCAATGCCCATAAATTACGAACGGATGATTTGTGGAAGCAGAGCTGGCACCCGATAGCATCCCAAGTAGGCTCAAATTAGCCGGAATAGGTAGCAAAGACATAAACGTGAATCCACTACAATACTCCTCAAACTACTGAAGCACGATACTGACTATGTTATACTGACACTTATTCTGCTGGAAGTTGCCATCGCCGTTGAGGAGGACTTCAAGCAAGGAAGGATACAGCTGGTCCGTTGTAACGTTTACGTGCCTTCGATCCCTATCACAGGACTCGTGGAAGATGAGCATAATACTGTTCCCAACGGCCTGCGTCCGCGGCGAAGTGAGTGTTTGAGCAGCCAATTGCCTGGTTGAAAGAATGTCCTTACACGTCCGTGTGACCTGGTTGGTCTAACAGGAGATGTGATTCATCTGGCCAGCCGACACCTTTCCATTGTGCCAAGGTCGTGTCTCGATGACCCCGTGCCCACTACAGTCGTAACTGACTATGTTGTTCGGTCAATATGGTAACACGTAGGAGTAGTCTGCAAAGACGCCCCATATTCAACAGCGTGCGCTGAACACTATGCTCAGATACATAGGTGCTTGCACCAGCAATATATTATTTCACCAGATCTACCACAGACTGCCGGCTATCCCGCTTTCCAGATCAGACAAGCCTTCGACGTCCACGTTTTGTGATGAGACTTGGAGGCCTAGAACGTTGTCGCCTTTTGGTGGTTTCACCGCCCTTAAGCTACTTTCCATCGATGTTCAAGATATCAGCACGTTAACAGTCGACTATCTTCGCCCTTTCCGAGATATCCGTTTTCAGGGCCGGGCCACAAAAATCTAACCTTTGTCAAGGTCGCCTGTGTCAGTAGATTCGCCTATTTGCTTCCCATATCGTCGCTAGAATGGTTCTCCATTCGTCTCTGCTCCGCTTATATAAACTCCACAAAATCAGAACACCTTTAATTACTAGAGATAGAACGTCCATATTCACAGGACATGGACATTAGTATATTCTGCAGAAATGATTAGCGTTTCAGGCACCTCGCTTTAGCATGTGTCCTGCTGCCCAGTAGGCACGGTGGCCGCCATGGGCCCTGCTAACTTATTCCGTGCGTGATGGCATCGACGCATATAAAGTGCAAATGGCGTTCTGTGGTATAGCCATCCATACTGCATTCATCTGTGATGGTTGGCATTGGGTCACAGCGCCGCACTCGTCGTTTCACCATAACCCACAAATTTTGGATTGGCGGCAAGTCAGGTGATCTGGCGGGCCAGCGCAAAAGGCTGACATTCTGTGACACCGAGAAGCAAGTGTTCGTGCAGTGCCATGTGGTCGTGCAGTGTCTTGCTGAAAAATGGCGTCTGGGGTGTTGTGCAGAAAGGGTATGGCTATGGGTCACAGGATGTCATTCACGTATGTCACACTGGTCACAGTGCCCTGAACTCGCACCAACTGCTATTTATGGTTGTACGTTATAGCCCCCCACACCATAAGACCCTGAGTGGGTGGTGTATGTCTTATGCGAATACAATTACTGTGATGGCGCTGCCCCTGTCTGCGGCAACCAAAATGCGGGCATCATTTTCAAACAAACAGAACTTGGATATCTGATGCCATTCCTGTCCCCAGTTACGCTGTTCCATATACTATTATCGTCTAGCATGTTTCTGCACGTTCGTCAAAGGTAGGCGGGGAAGTGGACTGCGTCAACGTAACCCATGCCATAGTAAACGGCGAAGGACTGCCACGGTTATAAAGTTCCGCCAGAGGCCAGGAGGACGCAGATCTGTCCGGCAATACCATTCGGTTGAGGTATGGATCTTCCTGTGTGGTTGGTCTGGGTGGTGCGACCTCACCCGTCCCATGAACCATTCTGCACATACCCGTTGCGCTACCAAAGACTTCGTCCATACGAGCAGCTATTTCTCAGATGGATGCATCACTTTCTCTCATGCCAACAATGCGCCCTCTTTCAAACTCACTGATATGACGGTACTGTTTTCGCAAACGGCATCCTGCACGTCTGTGCAAGTCACACTGAGCAGTTGCCTTCGGTTTGTAGCGACAACAAGAGCTGCAGGCAAATTTTACCAGTAGGTGGTGTGGCGCCGCGATAACGATGTTTGAGCCGAGCTGCGGCTTGCGTTGATTCTGTTTGTAGGTCCCCGCCCTCTATTGGAGGCGACGGTATCGTTTAGTTGGCATGGTTGCGGTAGTTTGTCTTCTTCTCGTGTTAAATGGCGCCACTCGGTTTCGCAAGCGTTGCCCGTCCGCTAGTGGCAGCAGCGGCGGTTATCGATGTGTAGTAACTGTTGTCCTATCTTTGCGGCGACGTCGTTGTTTTTCCGGGTCGTGTGAGTGGGCTAGTTCGGTTGGGGACTCAGGAGGAGCCAGATCTGCGCGATACGCCAAGACCGCTGGCGGCACGCATGGACTGCTGGATGGAAAGGCTGAGGTCACGAGGGTGCACGACCTCGTCGTAAACCGGATCCAACAAGCTTTAAGATGAGTGCATTTCAATCCCAGTAGATAAACCTCCACCATTGTGATTGGCCGAAGTGGCCGTGCGGTTAAAGGCGCTGCAGTCTGGAACTGCAAGACCGCTACGGTCGCAGGTTCGAATCCTGCCTCGGGCATGGATGTTTGTGATGTCCTTAGGTTAGTTAGGTTTAACTAGTTCTAAGTTCTAGGGAACTAATGACCTCAGCAGTTGAGTCCCATAGTGCTCAGAGACATTTTTGACCATTGTGATATCTCGCGATTCTCCAGTGTCTTGGGTTCGTGTTGTTGCTCGTAGCGTTGTCGAGGCGAAGAGCAGGGCTGATTCTTCTACTCTGGTGATAGTGGTCCTTTCTCGTTCCGGGCGCTCTAAACACAGTATTCTGGGGACGTAGTGCAGACCGCCGGTTCTGACTTTAACGTATTGTTCCATCGTTACATTTGGATTATGGGACATCAGGTAGCTTCAGCAAGAATATCATTAGTCATTCGTTAGACTGCCACTTGTGAAGTGAATGCAACTCTTGGCTGCCTATCTCATCGCTCGCGAAAGTGTTTGTTGCCGGACCTTCTCAGAGGTCGATTCATGGAGCACTGCCTGTGGCCCCTTGGTCCTTGTAAGACACGTGTTTTCACCCGTTTGGTGATCAGTTGCTTGTTTTTTAATTAACCTTTGCTGTTTTACAAAAGGTTTCCAAATTTTTTTTATTATTGCCGTTCCCGCCGTGCAAGGCCATCAGCTGTGATTGTGGTCATTTGCCTTGAAATTCTAATTTGGTATTTGTATTTTAGCAGTAAGCCTTAAAACCTTACTTACTGCCATTCCTGGCGTCTGATGCCTTCTGCTGTGTTGGTGGCGACTTGCCTTTAATATTTCAACACCTGTAATTGTAAGCTGCAGCTAGTTTTAAACAATTATTCTGCCCAGATCACAGTGGTTTGTTTTTAAAACATTATCTGCTGTATCTGTATTTAATGGTGATTTGCTACATTGTAACTCACTGAAAACACTATTAGTTACATAGGTGTTTATTGCCTCATTAATAACGTGTGGTATTTTTATTTATTGTTGAGTCTGGAATTACTGGTTTAAAAAAAATTGTGTGTGACTGTAAAAGGCAACCAATAGTAACTGATTACGGGCCCGTCCACAATCGTAACCGAATCCTGTCTTCCTTGACTGTTTCAATGTTTATCTCGAACCCACGGGCCGATGTGGTTCAAATGCTAACCATTTCTGCAGAACGTACTAATTTAGATGTCCTGTGAATATCAACGTCTTGTCTCGAGTCGTCCAAGATGTTCTGTGTTTTCTGAACATTAGTGTACTTTTGTTACTGCGTCACGCGCTCACAACACCACAAGGCGGCATTTAACCTCGCAGTGAGTAGTGATCATAATGTTTTGGCTCATCAGGGTATGTTCCTCCACAACAATTACTGCTTCAACGTTGAATTCCATAATTAATCCCACAAGCCTTCCAGCGAAAAAACTGAGTTACTGAAACTCTATTCTTTTACGGTGCGAACTAATACTTAACTCATAATTCCACCACTTTCAACCAAATTCTTCACACTATCTGTCAGCAATGCGGATGCGAGCGATCCCTCCGAGCGAGATCTCAACACCGACCTGCTCGCACCAAGACGACGCTTGACCATTAGTGCTGGGACATTGTTTGTATTATACAGCAAGATAGTATTCCCTCAGGCAAAACGTGCACTCAGCTTCGGAAGTTCCAGAACCCAGCGATAAGTAAAGAATACAATACATTATCTCATCAAAGATAGCAGTATTATCGACATCCCCCCACTACAATTATTTTCAAAAACGTGAAATTTTTTTAAAAAACCCAAAAGAAATGAAAATAGAAGTCCCATAGAAATTTTGACCAAGCAACAAGTTCCCCCAGAAACAAATAACAAATGAAGAGCCCAGCAATGATTCTTTCCTCAGTTAAAATAACGCGATACAATAAAACGTTTTATACACACTTCACATTTTCTCGCCCTAGACTGAAAGTTTGTTAGTGTTTATATTTTAGTTAATACATTTGACGAATGGTCAGTCAGCACACATAGAAATGAAATTTGTAGAACGAAACAAAAATATCCTAATTCCTTTGCATATTAATTAATTCTCTATAGCACCCAATCATTAATGTTTCTCATTAAAAGAGATACTTTTTCTTTCCTTTATTTCAGCATCACTGGAAACATTTTGTAACTGTCCATGACTTTTTGCATAAACTCAGTAGTTACTATATCTCAACTGTCCTTCACATTCAAACACTGATCAGGCTATGTAAAAGGAATATTATTATATGTACAACTGCTGCTCAGTACATAACAGAAATCAAAAAACATGCAAACTTTCATTAAACTGGAACCTAATTGCTAAGTGAGTAGTTACGTACTGTGGTATAGCATTTTACTAGTGTACATTAGTAGAGCATTATTTCTCATATAATAAACTGGAAAGATGAAACATGAATCTATACATCCGCGACAAACAACTTGGTCTCAGATTCAATCATATTCATTATCAAGAAATTAAAAGTAAATGAAACCTTGTTTTTGCGTGAGCAATGTAAGACAGATAAAAAAACCTGATATTTAAAGTTGAAAAAAATTGACACAAGGAAATATAATGTACAGTCACATTAATGTGATCACCTGTCAAAAGCCTGAATAACCAAGTCTAGCTATTTTAAAAAATGCATAACGCTGTGCTGTCTGTAATAATTTTATTTTATTTTGCTACCAGTTTCGTTTCTAAACCACCATCAACGGCAGCAAAATTATCACCAGTTTCATTTCTAAACCACCATCAACGGCAGCAAAATTATCACAGATGTATCACATGTCATACCGGCTTTAACGTAAGTTACCACCGGAAACCATATTTGCCAAGATAATATAAAATCAAAAATTTTGACAAGATAAAAATATGATGGCTCATAATATTTTTGTCTTGTAACAATTTATGATTTTATATTATCTTGGAAAATATCGTTTCCTGTGGTAGCTTACGTTAAAGCCTGTATGACATGTGATACATCTGTGATAATTTTCCTACCGTTCATGATGGTTCAGAATCAAACCCAGTACGAAAATAAAATATTACAGATAACACAGTGTTAGGCATTTTTTTAAATTTGTGCATGCCGTTGACCATCGCCTAAGCAAGATGTTTATCTCCAGCTAACTTCCTCCACACAAAATGCGGCACACGCCACATAAATCAAAAGTTTCGCCTACAGCAGCAATTTCAAAATACGCTCAATTCTCATTACTGCAACATTTACGTTTATTACTGCGACATTGTTTGGTGTGTAAAGGTATGATGCTGCAAACTGCGTCATTCGCGTTGTGATGGTCGCCGCAAACCTCAGCAATCAAAGATGGTGTAAAATTTCTTATTTTTTGTCCAGAACCACTGCAATTCGAGACACCATAGATTTCCGATTGACCCACGATTTTGTTGCCGATGAGGTACTCTTATTACTCACTCCACATGTAGATTCGTATCTCTATTGTCATTTCTCATTACTGGGTTACGACTTCCTGTTCTTCACCAAAACCAGTTATGTTCACAAGTGTTACAATTGATGTTAAACTGGTAACCTCGGTGTAGCAAAGCAGCTTAAATCACTTAACAAAGGCAAGGCATCCAGTCCAGATTGCACAGCAGTCAGGTTGCTTTCAGAGTATTCTGATACAATAGCTCCATATTTAGCAATTATATACAACCTCACGCTCATAGAAAGATCTGCACCTAAAGACTGGATTGCTCAAGTCACACCAATGCCTAAAAAGGAAAATAGGAATAATACGCTGAATTACAGGCCCGTATCACTAACGTCGATTTGCAGTAGGTTTTTGGAACATATACTGCATTCGAACATTATGCAGTACCTCGAAGAAAACGATTTATTGACACATAGCCAGCACGGATTCAGAAAATGTCGTTCTTGTGAAGCACAACTAGTCTCTTTATGCTCATGAAGTAATGAGTGCTATCGACAGAGGATGTCAAGTTGATTCCATATTTTTAGATTTCCAGAAGGCTTTCGACACCGTTCCTCACAAGCGTCTTCTAACCAAACTGCGTGCCTACGGAGTATCGCCTCACTTGTGCGACTGAATTCGTGATTTCCTGTCAGAAAGGTCACAATTCTTAGTAACACCAAGGAAGTGTTATAGGCCCTCTATTGTTCCTGATCTATATTAACGACATAGGAGACAATTTGAGTAGCCCTCTTAGATTGTTTGCAGATGACGCTGTCATTTACCGTCTTGTAAAGTCATCAGATGACCAAAACGAATTGCAAAACGATTTAGATAAGATATCTGTAGGATGTGAAATGTGGTACTTAACCCTGAATAAAGAAAGTCTGAAGTTGTTCACATGAGTACTAAAAGAAATCCGCTAAATTTCGATTACGCGATAAGTCACACAAATCTTAAAGCTGTAAATTCAGCGAAATACTTAGGGATTACAATTAAAAATAACCTAAATTGGAACGATCACATAGGTAATGTTGGGCGTAGACCAAGCTAAAGACTGCGACTCATTGGCATAACACTAAGAAGATGCAACAGGTCTACTAAAGAGAATGCTTACACTACGTTTGTCCGCCCTATTCTGGAGTACTGCTGTGCGATGTGGGATCCGCATCAGGTGGAACTGAGGATGACATCGAAAAAGTTCAAAGAAGAGCAGTTCGTTTTGTATTATTGCGAAATAGGGGAGATAGTGCCACAGACATGATACGTGAATTGGAGTGGCAATCATTAAAACAAAAGCGTTTTTCGTTGCGACGGAATCTTCTCATGAAATTTCAATCACCAGTTTTCTCCTCCAACTGCGAAAACATTCTGTTGGCATCCACCAACATAGGAAAAAATGATCATCAAGATAAGAGAAATCAGGGCTCGCACAGAAAAATTTAAGTGCTCGTTTTTCCCGGGCGCCGTTCGAGAGTGGAACGGTAGAGAGACAGCTTGAAATTGGTTCATTGAACCCTCTGCCAGGCACTTCATTGTGAATAGCAGAGTAATCACGTAGATGTAGATGTAGACTCTGCATGTCAGCAGGAAACTGTTCAAGCTGGTGGAGGCTCTGTAATGGTGTGGGGCGTGTGCAATTGGAGTGATATGCGACCCCTGATACGTCTAGATATGACTCTGACAAGTGGCATGTACGTAAGCATACTGTCCAATCACCTGCATCCATTCCTGTCCATTGTGCATTCCTCCGGACTTGGGCAATTCCAGCAGGACAATGCAACAACCCACACGTCCAGAATTGCTACAGAGTGGCTCCAGGAACAATCTTCTGAGTTTAAACGCTTCCACTGGCCACCAAACTCCCCAGATATGAACATTATTGAGCATATCTGGGATCCTTGCAACGTGCTGTTCAGAATACATCTCCACGCCTTCGTACTCTTACGGATTTATGGACAGACATACAGGATTAATAGTGTTAGTTCCCTCCAGCATTACTTCTGACGTTAGCCGAACCCATGCCACGTGGTGTTGCGGCACTTCTGCGTGCTCGCGGGGGCCTACACGGTATTAGGCAGGTTTACCAGTTTCTTTGTCTCTTCAGAGTATAAAGCTACTTCTACAATAAACTAAAGAACACTACAACACATTCAAACTATAATAAAGTAACAATCAGTAAAAACAACTTTCGATGAGCTGTGCAGCTAAAGTTTAGGGGCAAGCCGAAGTTAGCAACTCTAAAATGTAAAGAGCACACACGTGTTCACTGAACGTAAGTTTTTGTAACATAAGACACGAAGTGAATGAAACCTAAAACGCGGGACATTTTCTAGCAACAATCTTAAATCGACGCTCTCGAGAAATTATGTAACGCATTGTAATGAATTGATTCCAGTACGTTTACTACTAGACGGCGGGCAGAAGTTATACTACAGAACGTAAGTTCTACATCATAGAAGACACCAAAACTAACGAAAATTCGAAAAAAACGATATATATAACAACAGCATTAAAAGACACCATCCGGAAATTATGGAACACACTGTAATGTATCAAAAACAACACGCTGCACTCAGTAACTACTGATGTTGATCCAAAAGCATTTGGAGTACGACATTCCGCCACGATGCCGACTGACCTAAGTAGAAAAAAAAGTCTTCTTCTATAACTGTAACTGATCTTACTTGAATTCTGGGAATATAGTGTTCGAATTCGTCTGGTCCTTTTTAATTTGGATCTCGGTGTTCAATGTATCTTTTCTGTAAATACTGGGCTTGTTTCTAGAACAGATCACCATGAAGTCGTTCGTGAGATATAAACTGCTAATATATCAAGTTCGTGTGGTACCACGAAGTCTTAAAGAAAGGTAATTCACTTCGAAAACAGTAGAAAAGGGGAGGCACAAATATTGTCATTTACAGTGAAAGTAATATTCCGTCCCCGGTAGCTGAGTGGTCAACGTGACAGAATGTCAATCTTAAGGGCCCGGGTTCAATTCCCGGCTGAGTCAGAGATTTTCTCCGCTCAGGGACTGGGTGTTGTGTTGTCTTAATCATCGTCATTTCATGTCCATCGACGCGGAAGTCGCCGAAGTGGGGTCAAATCGAAAAACTTGCACCCGGCGAACGGTCTACCCGACGGGAGACCCTAGTCACACGACAGTTAAAGTTATCATAAATGCTGATTATTTAAATTCCGGACAAAACCAGACTTATTGAATTTATCGCCTAAAACAGAAAATTAATTTCAGAACTCAATGGTCATTGTTGGTTAATGACGCGCTTGGTGAAGAATAACCGTGTACGTTGTTACTATTCATGCAAGGTAAATTACTTTGTAATAACGTGTTCTGACTTCATGTAAGGATACATGTTCGACAGTCAAATGATTAAATAACCAATGAAGGGGCACTTATGACTCTCAAATGTTGCTTCCAACTTAAATTAAATGGCCAAAAATCACATTCTTCATACCATTAACACAAGACAACAGAAAGGTTGATGACTTCACAGAATAAAACGCATATTTGTAACAAAATGATCCAGTTATTGTTGGCAAAATGTTTACTACGAACGTACGTATAGAAAAAATTACAACTTCATAGCTGGCCGGAGTGGCCGTGCGGTTCTAGGCGCTACAGTCTGGAACCGAGCGACCGCTACGGTCGCAGGTTCGAATCCTGCCTCGGGCATGGATGTGTGTGATGTCCTTAGGTTAGTTAGGTTTAATTAGTTCTAAGTTCTAGGCGACTGGTGACCTCAGAATTTAAGTCGCATAGTGCTCAGAGCCAGCCACAACTTCATAGAATAAAGAGTAGTATTAATTAGGAGGATTACAGAGATTAATCTATTTACTGCAGAGTCCCGCCAATCCGAACCTCGATAATCCGAACATTCGGTTAATCCGAACATGAAAAATGTTAGTCTAAGTATGGAAAACTGTGCAGTAAACTGCTGTACATACACACTATTCTAATTTACGCAGTACAGTTAGCATGCGTTAGAAAAATTGGTTAGAAAACATTAGGTTTAAACAATACATAACAATGGAAGAAAAGCTGTCAAACTTACTAAAATACAGCGGACGTTTTATCTCTACTTTTTAGATGAGAAAAACTCAGTCATCGTTTTCTGGCTTAATGAAGACAGTCTGTTATATGACGCATAGTTGCGCCATCGTCTTATAAACATCAAATCAGCAGGTGTAGCAGCGGGCTGTTGCTCCAAATAACGTAGCGCGAGGTCAAGTGCTTCTGCTGCATCACTGTGTGGCACCAGCTCTCCGTTGTCGCTTTGAGGCGCATTGTCACTTCCGTCACAGCAGTCCACTTCTTCCTGGTCTGGAGTCACAGCAGCAACTAAATCAGCGTCAGTAAGGTTCTCCACACGTGCCCCACCCGCTGCCATCCACTCATCTACGTCTCCTTCACTAGCTTCTTCACATCCAGGAATTGCCTGTATCATTTGTAGTAGATTTTCGACTTCATTTTCAACTAGGTTGTCCTGAAATTCAAGGGATGTTTTCTCCACGATTTTCTCAGAGTATTTTCTGAAATATTCTGCCATACCTCAGCAGCTCAATAAACCACATCCTTAATATTGGTCTTTTTTATTTTGTCCACTAAAGGAATGCTATCATCTTGCATCAGCATTTTCAAAAATTATTTTCTGTAAATCAGTTTCAAAGTTTGCAGTACACCCTGGTCCATCGGGTGTAGAAGTGGTGTAACATTTGGCGGGAAAAACTTCGCCACTATTTCTCTATCACATAATTCCTCAGAGCTGGGGTGAGATGGCACGGTATCAATCAAAAGGATTGCACTGGGAGACAAATGATTTTCCTTAGAAAAACGTCGAACAGAGGGAACAAACTGGCCGTGAAACCATGCCTTGGACAGCTTACCATCCATCCATGCTTGTTTCTGGTTGCGATAATATACGGGCAGGGACTTATGTTGCAGTTTTTAAAAGCTCTACGCCTAGCAGATTTTCTGATCAGCATTTAAGGCAGCTTGTGATTACCAGCAGTGATGCTGCACGCTAACAAAGTCACACGATCTTTGCACATTTTAAAACCAGGAGCATGGTCTTTTGCTTTTGATGCCAGGTTTTTTGTTGGCAATGCCCTAAAATTAAGGCCAGACTCGTCAGCGTTATGGATTTGTTTGGGAGAATACTTTCCTTCTCTTATCATTTTTTCAAGCTCACCCAAATATTCCTTTGCTGCATTACGGTCAGAAGAAAGCTTCTCTCCAGTAACGAATACAATACAACCGTTAAGGATGCCAGCGATCGATAACTAACATCACCAAACGCTTTGCTAGACAACTGGCAGTTCACTGACTTCCGACACGACAAAGGTCTCAACAGTTCACAACAAGGACAGGGAGTGAGAGTGAGCCATTGTTCCCACACTTGTTCACATTTGTTACCATGGTGTACCTACTTATCTGCTTAGTATACTTCATTCTCGAAACTCGTCACCGTAATTCCGGCTAATCCGAACAAATCGGTAATCCGAACAAGGTCCGGTCCCAATTAGTTCGGATTAACGGGACTCTACTGTATAGCTAAAGCTTTTTTAATGTTCATTTAGCGTAACTATCGTACGTCTGCAAAAATATTAACTGCTTTGCGCCATGGTATCAGAAGTTATTACACAAAAGTCCGTAAACAGAAATATTACTTTGCGGTTTCATGAAAAGGCCCACTGCAACGATCAGTTCCCTCCGCCCGTTCTTTTTCCACGGAAAACTGTAATCGGCTTGCGGTCTAGCTCATTAAGTGGTAAGTCTGCTTCTTTTTGTTACTTCCAAACTTTTCTTTATCAATTCGCTGGCCACACCTCGTTAATTTTTTTTACTGACGTTCCGGTACTCAGTTAGGAAAGCTTGGGTATGGGATCAATAACTTGGATTGCTGTGTAATATAATTTACCCTCGTTCTACCCATTTCTGTGGCAAGAAAATTGTAAGTTAAGTTTCTGGGATAAGTGTACCTCAGAAAAAAACGATAATTTTCGGTCGGTACTTCAGTCTAATGACCTCCTTTAGAATCACATGAAAGAATGCGCACTATAGACCGCCATAAGCAGTTTCCACCATTTTCTACAGTTTCTGTTGTTGCTAGACGTGAGGTCGTGTTTTGTGCAGCATTTATAAGCATTTAGAGTTCTACATATTTGAGTAACGTGTAATATGTTGAAGCCATTTGGAATATATGGTTAATTCTTCAGTTACAGCGTATTATGGCAAAAAAATTCCATATCTTTTTAAAACTAGTTATTTAACGTGTAGACAATGAAGCCATAAAGCGTCTTCAGACAGAAGAAAGTCACTTACCAGGAAACATGGGATGTCTGCAAACTAACTGAGTTTCGTTACTATCTTAACAATTTTACCTCTTTTGGAATTATAAATCTGTGTTAGTTTCCAGTAGCTTCAGTTTCAAACTCTATGTAATTTGTAACTGGTTTTTGATAATATTTCTGCTTAACGTGATTTCATTTATTGGTTATTGATGTGACAGATACAGAAGTAAACACATTACTGACAAGATCTTATCGACTGAAATGCTTTTAAATTTTAGAGAATATTACGTTCTAGGTAAATAACCCTGCCGTACCTTGGAACATGGTTTTACATTTGGAAAAATCTTTACTTTATGGAGTAACTTTTGTAATTTAAGGAAAAGACTGCAATACATAAGAAGTGAAGGCCATAATCTGAAAATGGAGTAAGAAAAGATAGACTGAATAACCTAAAAAATGCTCTACAAATATTGTAAAAATGTAAAATGCTAGTGCTGTGTGGCTTTCACAAAATGCATTGGTAGTCAGGGGTCGTACTGTTGCCAATCAACAGATTGCAATAATACTTAAAAATGTATTTTTTATGCAAACATACATTTATTAAATGAAACAATGCCTATTGACATTAACAAAGTAAAAGTAGGTGAATTAGAATGTCAGTGGTATTTGCTGCAAGATTCTAGTGCAACTCGTTTACGAGATATCGTACCTTGAAAAGTTTCCACACCGATTCTTATAACAATGCCTGTCGTAGCACACACTAAAGAACAACGCAAGTGCATGCACTAGCTATGTGGATTCTGAACAGTAACGAGACAATAGACCACCACAGGTTGTGTACAAAATGACTACCAGCAACGTCAATACACGCTTCCAATCTGGTACGGAACGACTGTGGCACCCCTGCTGGCATTTCAGCGGAGATTTGCGAGCAGGTTCAGAAATACGTCTTGCACATCATCGGGGGTACTTGGTATATTCTTGTAGACAGCGTCTTTCAGCTTTCCCCAGAGAAAGAAGTCTACAGGCATGAAATCGGGGAACGGGCTGTCCAAGGTATAGTCCTCTGCATCCAATCCAATGATATGGAAGCAAATCGTCAAGACATACTATGGTACTACAGGTTCCTTCTAGTCTGTAGACGAACGTGTTCAGCACCTGGTAGATTGTCTGTTGAAAGACTGCGATACTTGTGCGCGTTCAGTGTTTCGTCTATGAGAAACGGGCTTATGAGCTGATGGTTCACTATCCCACATCAAACGTTGACACTCCATGGACGCTGACGTCCCTATGGGGATTGTTAACAGAACAAAAGTGCCTGTTTTGGTGGTTTACCTGGCCATGAGTGCTAAACGTGATTTCATCACTAAACAAGATACATGGTACATCTGGAGTATCCTGACTTAATGACCATGTGCAAATAACACGATTCTCGTAATGGTTTCTATGCAGCTCTTGATGGAGAGAGATGTGATAGGGATGGAGCCTATGTCGTTGGAGAATGCTTAGGACACTTTCCTGACACATGCCACTTCCTGGTACGATTCCGCGGGAGCTAAAGTGCGGATCAACTGCAACAGCAGCAAGAACATTAATTATCTGCTCATCTGTTGTCACTTCTTTCCTTCTTTTACGTTTTCTAGGTGCTACACTACTACTTTCACGTAACCGGTTGAAGAGGTTGACAAATAATTGCTGAGATAGTTGACGTCTGTTGGGACACCTTGCCGCATACGCCGTAGAAGAACGAACTGCATTCTTCCTACATTCTCCATACAGCAAGAGCATTTGGTTTTTTCTGCGTTGGTAAACCCCATCGTCCATTCACAACCTACTGTTTGCACAGTCACACACTAACTAACTAGCAAGCTGCAATGCACTCATGGAACACACAAGCACACTGTAAGCAAACATAACAACATCGTACCTAGCAACTACGCGGGTTGAATGGCATAAATAAGTGTCGATGTGGAAGCTTTTCAAGCCGGCCGGGCTGGCCGAGTGGTTTTAGGCGCTACGGTGTGGAACCGCGCGACCGCTACGGTCGCAGGTTCGAATCCTGCCTCGGGCATGGGTGTGTGTGATGTCCTTAGGTTGGTTAGGTTTAAGTAGTTCTAAGTTCTAGGGGACTGATGACCTCAGAAGTTAAGTCCCATAGTGCTCAGAGCCATTTGAACCATTTTTTTTAAGCTTTTCAAAATACGATATCTCGTAAATGACTCACACTAGAATCCTGCAATAAACATCATTGACATTCTAATTTACCCTACAACAGGCGTCGTTTCATTTAAAAAGTGTATGTTTGCACAAAAAATACACTTTTTAGGTATTATTACAGTCTGTTGATTAGCTAACAACACGAGCCCCTGACTATCAATCCATTCTGCGAAAACTACACATCAACAACACTCTCCATGTCTGCAATATTAGAGGTACAAATTTTAGGCTATTCACCCTGTATATTACACTTCTATTACAGAGTTGGCTAGAGACGAAACTCCTAAAAGTGCTCTAAAGCGTAAGATTCTTTCCTGCTATACAGAAAAGACACTGGAACAATCATTCTTTTTGCTTCTAAAACTAACCAGTGCTTTCCCACAATTAGTAAGAAGTCTCTAAGAGAAGGGGGAGATAAATACTGGCCCACCACTTCATGAGAAAATAATATTGCTTTTACCATGACCGATGTATAAAGCTAGTACGTGGTAATGCCTACTCTGTTCAATGTATTACGAATCGAAGACAAATCTAGCTGGATTCCAGCAGTGTCTGGAGCAAACACGAGCAGCGTGCAGCAGTCCTGCAAGTAGCGGCCTCGTCCTTGTCTTTGTTGTGTGCTAAAAAAAAACTCCGGACATCGTAAATTCGGGGGGACTCTGTCGGTAAGCGAGCCAGACGCCCGAGGTGATATTCTAACTGCAGCGCGGGTCCGGGGGTGAAATACGCGCGCGCCTTTGTTCTACCGCGGCGCGCGGGGAGGCGGAGGGATTTCCGATGAAATGCAGCTGCCGCCTGAGCATTAATGCCATATTTCGATTCGGAGCCAGTAGCACACGTGAGCTGTGAAATATTGTTCTCGCCGCGTTTGAGGCCAACAAAGGAAAGTTGGAGCCATATTTTTTGGAGGGCGCGGCGCGGAGCCCAACTTCGCGGCCCGCACAGAGCCCAGGGCTGGAAGAGCGAGCGAGGGCCCGGAGTACTATAGGGCCTGCCCTTATAATGGAGAGCAGAGCGGCGCGCGGCAGTCCTCCGCCGGTAATGACCGCTCACGGCCCTTTCTAAAGCTCTCTGGAATTTGGGAAACCTGAAGGTCAGAAGCTTATCACAAGCAGGAAATTAAAACTGAGGTCCAGATTAAAGCTACCTAAAGCGGAACTGTTGTCAGACGTTAATTGTAAAGTTTGTGCAAGTGTAATGGACTATAAAAATGCAAGAATAAAATATTTAAATTCTTTTCATCAGGTTCTCCTAAGAGGCGTGGAGCGCATTTAGTCTGGTGTTTCAACAGATAAGCAGTGTGTAGTTCGAGCCATCCCAAATAAGCCGACCGGAGTGGCCGTGCGGTTCTGGGCGCTGCAGTCTGGAGCCGAGCGACCGCTACGGTCGCAGGTTCGAATCCTGCCTCGGGCATGGATGTGAGTGATGTCCTTAGGTTAGTTACGTTTAATTAGTTCTAAGTTCTAGG
The DNA here is from genome assembly GCF_021461385.2 of Schistocerca piceifrons. Lineage (NCBI taxonomy): Eukaryota > Metazoa > Arthropoda > Insecta > Orthoptera > Acrididae > Schistocerca > Schistocerca piceifrons. The sequence goes on from NC_060138.1 coordinate 664,876,666, forward strand.
CGACTGATGACCTCAGAGGTTAAGTCGCATAGTGCTCAGAACCATTTGAACCATTTGAACCATCCCAAATAAACATAGCTCATCACGTCTTTCCTCCCTTCCTGCCGCCTCTTGCCCCTGCCCCCCTTCCCCCATGATTACCAAATTTAGCACCTAACTAAACTGTAGAATGAAAGACTTTTCTTGGAATACCTTTATTATTTAGATGATGAAAGATGTGAAAGATGGATGATATTTTGTGTGTGTGTGTGTGTGTGTGTGTGTGTGTGTGTGTGTGTGTGTGTGTTTGTGTGTGTGTGTCTGTGTGTGCGCGTTCGTGTGTGTCGGAATGAATGATGAAGTGTGTGTGTGAAATCTTATGGGACTTAACTGCTAAGGTCATCAGTCCCTGACCTTACACACTACTTAACCTAAATTATCCTAAGGACAAACACACACACCCAAGCCCGAGGGAGGACTCGAACCTCCGCCGGGATCAGCCACACAGTCCATGACTGCAGCGCCTTACACCGCTCGGCTAATCCCGCGCGGCGAATGATGAAGGAAATTGCTGTTTATCGCAAGGGTTACCCACAACTCCTTCTCGGATAAGAAAGCTAACTATCCACAGTGAGGGTAGGTACGTGCTAAAAAACATATTTCCCCCGAATTATTCTTCTTCATTGCGGCATTTCCTTGAACTGCACACTGCAGTCCCATTTAAAATCAAACAAGTTCAGATGTGTGCACTACACTTACTGTTTGTGAATCACTTGATTACTGGACTCGTTCTGTACTGGCACAAATTGGACGACTTCAGGCTGTAAATGCTTTGTGTCCAATCAGTCTAACAATGATAATAATAATAATAATAATAAACCCCGTGGGGGCCCGGGAATAGGCCTCCAGTATGTTCTGCCAGTCGTAAAAGGCGACGAAAAGAACAAACCACTAAGAGGGCTAACCCCCCTTTTAGTGTGATTAGATGGTTCAGGACAGAACTAATGAAGCCTCGGACAAGCGCTGTCATGGTCGGGGACGACGCTTGAACCCTATGCCCGCCCACAATGGTAACGACACTGCTATCCAACTGGAAAATGATTCAAATCCAAATAGAGGTGTTTTGCAGGATATGCTTCCTCCAACCACTCTAGAAGGAAACCAGAGACAGAGGATGAGATGGACAGATGAAGTTAACCAACACCTCACGTTCTGTTATTACCAAGCAACAAACTTAGGAACCAACACAACTGGATACAGATCACAAGTATACACAACATTTATTACCAGATACCCAAAATTAAAATTTTTAACAGATCAACGACTAGCTGATCAGATCCATGTAATAATCAAAAATAATAAGATACCCCAGTCAGAATTAGAAAACATCAAACAACAAGTACAACAAATACTGGAACAAAATAATGTGCAATCAGAAGAAGAAGAAAATACAGTAATGGTCTCAAACATCCCAGAGCAAACAAACAAAGAACAACATGCATCAATTAAACAATCAGAGGAAAACGAAATCTTAAGACAGCCACCAGAACAAGCACAAATAGAACACAAAGGGACACACATGTTAGATATAGAAGAACAATTTCAGCTGACATATAGAGAATACAAAGACACAAATACAGACATTAGACCATTCTTGCATAGACCCCCAAATAACCCACAAGTCGAAACAACAATAACAACTATCAACACAATCATACAAAACAAAATAAATGAAAATACAACTATGGAAGAGGTACAACTACTGGTTTATATACGAGCACTCACTACACTAAATATACACACTAGGCAGAGATCAGAATCAACCAATACACAGAAGAAACCCACAAAACCAGCATGGCAACACAGGCTACAGATCAGAATAAAAAAACATCGGACAGCTAACACAATTTATAAGAAATGAAATATCAGACAAAAAGCGAAAAAGGTTGGGTAAAATCTCACAACAAGAAGCGATAGAGCAATTAGATGAAAAGAAGCAGAAATTAAAAGCATTGGCCAAACGACTTAGAAGATACACAAAAAAAAATGAAAATAGAAGGAAACAAAACCAAACATTCATCCTAAACCAAAAGAAATTTTATCAGACAATAGATAATACATACATTAAAAGAGACAATCCACCAAACATAATAGACATGGAACACTTCTGGAGCAACACATGGTCAAACCTGGTAGAACATAACAGACATGCACGGTTGATACAAGCAGAAACAGACACATACAAGATGAGACCGCAAATGCCTCAAGTAAAAATTTTGCAACATGAAGTCACCTGAGTAATTAATTCTACACATAATTGGAAAGCCCCTGGAAAAGATAAAGTAGCAAGTTTCTTGCTAAAGAATAGCTCACTTCAACACATTCACATCTAACTAAATTATTTAACAGTTACATTGCAGACCTATGCACAGTCCCTGATACACTTACACAAGGAATAACTTATCTGAAACCTAAAGATCAAGCAGACACAGCAAACCCAGCAAAACATCGCCTCATAACATGCCTACCAACAATGTACAAAATATTAACTTCAGTCATTACACAGAAATTAATGACACATACAACACAGAACAAAATTATAAATGAAGAACAAAAAGGCTGCTGCAAAGGAGCAACTGATAATGGTTGCAGAGGTGACATATCGAGCTAAAACTAAACGAAGGTCGCTACACCACGCATACATTGATTACCAAAAAGCTTTTGATAGTGTACCCCACTCATGGTTACTACAGATATTGGAAATATACAAAGTAGATCCTAAATTGATACAGTTCCTAAACATAGTAATGAAAAATTGGAAAACCACACTTAATATCCAAACAAATTTAAATAATATCACATCACAGCCAATACAGAATAAGTGTGGAATATGCCAAGGACACTCATTAAGTCCTTTCTGGTTCTGCCTTGCTCTGAACCTACTATCCAACATGTTAAATAATACAAATTATGGATATAATATTACTGGATCATACAACACAAAATCACACATTTCCTATACATAGATGATCTAAAACTGAAATGTCCCCTTAGAAAAATTGTACATGACTGTGCTTAAACTGACACACAGTATTTTTTAGCGCAAGGCAATCCGACTTTCAATAATCCCTACAAGAGAATGGCCCTGACTAAATTAACCTATACGTTTCACAAATCACTTACCTCACAAAAATCTTCGTTACTCAAACTACTGCAATACAGCGAACGCCAGTACTGGTAGCTAAATACAAGATTCAAACTACTGAAGGCACTAACTACTGATAGGCATAGATAGAAAATGAAAGATTTTGATAGAGAACAAACAATGTATTTACCTTAATAGTGTTCAAAAGCCATAATATATATAGCAGTTCATGACACCCCTTCTTACAAATGTACCATTTCTGGTGGACACAAGTACAGATCACCTGCTCTCAAAAATCCGCCATCTCACTTCCCACATCCACCACTGCTGGCGGCTCACCTCCAACTGCGCAACGCTACGTGCTGTTAACATCCAGCTGCCCAACACTACAATGGCAGACAACAATGCAAACTAGCCACAGACTGCACACAGCACAGCCAGTGATATTCATACAGAGCGCTACGTGGCGTTACCAATAAGAAAACCTAAACAGCCTACTTACATAGCCTTCATGCTCCCCACAAAAAATTTTACAAATTGTTTTGGGCAGTGGCCAATAGAGATTTGAAAAAGTTTTTCATAATTACAATAACAAAGATATCAAATGCCCACACTTGTTGATACACTGTTGGTCAAAAGCAAATATTTTCTCACACTCCATAAAGACAGTCCCTATCATTCATCACAGTATTAATAACAATTTTATGCACAAAGTCTGAGCAGTAAAAGAAAATGCACAAGGAAGTAGTGGATTTCCATACAGTCTTGAATAAGTAGTGTTGTCTTTCCAACAGAAAGATAATGCTGACTCTTGACATGCAGACAGGTAATGGGCCACAGCAGAGCAAACCCACAGCAGAGTCAGTCGAAGTTTTGAAGAATATTGGTAGGTAGGTCACTACAGAGCAGACCCACTGCAGTCCTGGTAGAGATTATGGTAGTGGTGGGCCATCAGAGGTGCAGACCCACTGCGGTCCTTGTAGAAATAATGGTAGTGGTGGGCCATCAAAGATGCAGACCCACTGTAGTCCTTGTAGAGATGCCCAGCAACCATCTGTTGTTACTGTGCAGGTGCACAATCACCATCGAAGAGTCTTGTGGACAATATAGCAAGTCCATAAACCACCACTTGTTCACTCAAAAAAAAATTTTTTGAAATGTCCTTAGAACCAGCAATGCTGTTACCCAGTCCCTTACTGAATTATCAACACACGTGCAAGCACTAACAGTCCCAACTTCTCACATACTGTGCATATATTATGACCAACAGAAATGTGTGCAGTGAAATGATACTTAATTCGAAGAACTGGTGTCTCTACAATTATAAATTTACAATATAAGAATACAATTACAAAGGTACAAAATACATCATTAAAGAACATAACAGTACAGACAACATTTGTAGTAACACAGGCTTTACCAAAGAATAGAAATTAACATATACATCAGTGTTACAGGAATTATGACATAAGTAAATACATAAATGATCAGAATAGCTTTTGAAACAACAACTTCACACATGAGCATTAAAACAGAACAGAATAAATAATGTCTAAACATCTTTACAAAGAAACTAACATATTATTAGAAAAATTCCACAACATGACTCATATCAGCTAAACACATAAAGACAGGAAAAACACAAATATACAAGAGTACACAAACACATAGCAGAATAACACAAGAGGAAAGTGCAGGGTTTGTTATCAGTGTAACATTTGGTACTGCAGTCCAACCCAAAACTTCATTCCATAGATCTTTTGTCTTATTTCAACATTTGTTTCCACCAAAAAAATTCCAGTCCAAACATGCTTTCTGTATTTATATGTTCACATATTTCTTACCTTGTTATTTATTTTCCATCATCTTAATTCATCATTTATTTCCAAGAAAATCCTACCTAAACCTGTTGTCCCTAAACCCTACTTTTTTGTTCATATTCTCTTTCAAAATTCTTTTTTGGCCAAACCATTTTCTTATAGCTTCTCAATGCATTTCTTCCAATTCATCACAACTCGTTCTCTCATATAGCCTACTCCATATTAAGCTAACTTAAATCTACTGAGCTCAGACATATATACCAAGGGACAAGGCAATGCAGCAACACATAACAAATTTACACAAACAGCAAGACAAAAAAAAATGCAAATTGGCAAAGCAAGCAACAGTAAATCTAAATTAACAGAGCAAATGCAACATTACAACTAATATGAGCCAATGTGCAGCAACAAGAAAAATATATCAGTAGTAAAACTGGCTTAACAGAGTAATACAAAGTGAAATTCAGTAGCACTATGCCTGGCAAACAGTAGCAGCAAATGCATTAACTTATATCTAAACATGACGAACCAACATGCAGAAAAAATAGTACACTAAAGACAACAATGCAGATAAGGGAAATGTATATTCACATCTTAATGTCTATGTAATGAAAGTGGTGCACCACAAAAACTAATTCTATAAAAAATTACCAAGTACTTGAAAAGAAAATTATATATGCAGTTACTGTTATTAGTCCCTTCTTACTGTTCTTTCCATTCCAAGAGCTCCTTTTTCGAAGAATGTGGATCATAAAATAATTATTTAATAGATCTGTTAACAGAAAGTGTTCACATTAGCAAATGCATTTAAGTTTATTTTATAAAACCAATGCTGCAACACAGCTGGAAAACAGATATCAAATGAAATACGCAATTACGCAAACCAAAGCATAAAAACATCATTCAGTAGCTATGTGGCATTTCGTAAGTCAGTAGCTCTCAACTCTCGTAGAAAGACACTTGTCATAATCAGGTTTGCAGATGTAAGAATATTTCCCATCAATTCATAAGCATTTCAGTAAGTAGCACAAAGTACGATATGTTTCCAAGTAATGAGCGTGTCGTGTTTGCGATGCTTGCTACAATGGAATGTCACTAGCGAGGTTAATGGTCTCTTTTTTTTCACCTAATGGCTTTTTCTCCAGGCGACTCGCACAGCTGGTCGCCCATAATGCATTACATCAAGGTCACTTAGCTTTCTTACCGAAATATTTACGACACCAGTTTGCACTACAGTGACAGTCTCATATAAAAAATAACACAGGTCGAGAATTTGCGTTACAATGTGTAGAAACAAAATCCTATAAATATAAGTGTCCAAAAAATTTTCGTTGGCGTTGTGATACATTTATGCAAATGCATACATTTCATAACTCTTAAAGTACGATTCTTGGTTTCCAACATCCCTTTTCACAAATCAGAGTCCCTAACCACTACTCATTATGCCTTACCTTATTACATGTGTACATATTCGTCGACATTCTTCAATATTTCATCATTATAAATATGTAGCATATTCAAATTCCTCATATAGCATCAGCTTATTGATCGTCAACATACCTCAACAGCATAATACACATCGTCGTCGTAATAATAACATCGTAACACCTCAGCCAAATCTCAAAAACGTCGTAGCTTCTTTCAATAATTTCAAGACCTAAGAAAAATTCTCCGCTCATTTCAATAGTGTCATCTACCTAAAACATACTTTAAAAATCATGATCCCATACCAAATGCGACATTAAAGCTCTCATATTATCACAATGGTTCCAAAAAAATATGAGCAGTTCACAGAGTACAGACAAAATACAATTTCATAAGTGTGAAGTTATCCAACTGTGTAATTACGTAAACATCTGGCACTGACATAAAAAAGTTTTTGTTTCTCTGTTAAATAATCAGATAGCTGTGTGATTCTGTGTTAGAGAAATATAGTACCGATGTGTAAAGTTGTATAAGCAAATACCATATTAGCTAGGGCTCCTTGTGCTTGCCAGACACATGGTACACAAAGTAGGCGTGTACCCCCCTGTGGATTAATGTAATTATACCCTCAGGTGTTACAGATTACAACAATGGAATGAAATGTATCAGGGAAATCCTTTGTATCATTGTAATTCAAACATCTTTAAAAATAAATGTTTTAAGTACAAAATTAATCACTCAGATACGTGTCCTTTAGCGCTAAATGTGCGTCTTGCTATAAGATAATTCTGTGGAAGTGTCGTTGTTATCGTCCTCCGAAAACTAAGTTTCTGTAGAAGTCAATGTACTTACCTCATGATAAACAAAAGTGAAATGCTATGCGTATAGATATCGTAGTTATTACGTACATTACCGTGATCAAGAAAGTACTATACTGTAACGTATTGTTGTGGTACAAAAAAGGCTGTCACAATGTAGCTATATCACAAATGTTACTACTAAAACATGTTTTACTTTCCAGAATAATACAGAAACGCTGTGCAAATATAAAACAGATACACTGCAAAAGCAACAATGTAAATTGTGTCACATATTAGTAACGTCGTGATATAATCGTGTAGCTATCAAAGAAACCAAATGCTAAGTCATCTTTAATCTCACCAAATGTACTTCAAATAATGAGTGTCTTTTCAAGTAAACAAAAATGTTGCAGTAAAATCTCATTAGCAGTATATGTTCTAAGTATGCAAGCCTGATAGTCGTTACATAATCGAGCAACTAACAAGCAAGAATGTACAAATAACAATACTGTGTCGTCTGTTCACTATAACAATGCATTCGTAATTTCTGTTTAAATAAGTTCTCTTGGTTCTTGACTGGATATTTAACTTCAAACATTGTTCCATGTTAACAGATTCTAAGTCTGACAAAGCATACCAGTACTGTAAAGTGAAAAATTTTATAGCAAAGACTAAGTTAAAAAGCAGATTATCTTTCAATAAACGGTTTTACATGTGAAATGTGGTGTAAACCTTTACTCTTCCTAGTACGCAGAGTTTCAACTTCAACGCAATTATCATGTGGTATACGTCAGTAAGCAATGCTAAAAATTTTCTCAAGGTTAGCGTCTTCATTATTTTTCTCGGAGCCAGTCGGCGCACGTGTCTGCCTGCGGTATGAGTCACTGCCTATTGTCTCTTTGATGGCGCACGTCGTTATTGGGATTTGGAGACCTAACTTCTACAAATTCACCTTGTCGAGAGGGCCCTGCCCTGTTTGAATCCCGCCAGTTCTGATGCAATTCAGGTCTGTCGTTACGATCATATCGTCTGTCGTCACGCCGGTAGATTCCATAGTTTCTTTCTTGTCGGTCACGTGGTGGACAATTTCTCCACGAATAGTAACTGCGTGCTGGACCATTACGTGTAAAGTTATTCTGTCTCCCTTGATAATAATTATTTTGGTTCCCATATTGTCTGTTTCTCTGATTGTCTCTGTGATAGTCACTACCACGGAGAGGTGATCTTTCCCTGTAATTATTACTACTCTGCCAACGGTTGTCATACGGGTGGTGTCTGTTTTGGTCACGATTTGTGTTGTGAGAATAGCCTTGTCATGTCCAGTTATTATTTCTTTCATCGCAGAATTGCGACGGATATGACCTGTAATTGTTGTGTTCCTGTTTTCGCGTTTCGCGATTGTCAGTGTCAATTTCTAATTCTTGTAAGAGTCCCTGAAAAGCTTCAATGTCGTCTTTGCAACGTCCTGCCAAAATAATATGTCGTAAATGTTCAGGTAATTTGATTAAGCAAATGCGTATGAGTTCTGAGGGGCTGCATGGGTTTGACAGGTACTGATTCTTGTGCAACATGTCTTCAAAATATTTCACAAGACTGAAGAATTCAGATTGTTCGAAATGTTTCATCATTATGATGCTATGATTTACGCGGTCTTGTGTAGTTTGAGACCAATATGCTGAGAGGAACGCATGATAAAATTCTCCTTCACTGTCGCAATCGTGAATGACCGATCGCATTCTTACAGCTGGTTCATCCTCTAAATTCTAATCTGTGCTCTAATGACCAGTTGGGAGGAAAACAATATTAGAATTGATGAAGCCACGCTTGTGGATGAATGTCATTGCCGGAATTCTTAAATGTTTTGAATTTACGTGTAGTAATAAACAGCTTATAGTCAAAATTATCATGTCGGCGAGTCGCATATTGGTCATGGTTATTTCGTTTCGGCGGTTCGATCTCAAAATTCGGTGTACCTTGTCAATTTCTTTCATAATTCCCGAAGTACCCCGTGTTATTATTTTGTGGCTGTTCCGTATTTCTATGTCCCTCTTCCCGTATTGGAGCACGAGTGTCCTCTGAAATACGTAATTCTTGTATTACCTGTGTCAGCTGATCTTGTATTTCCCAGATTTCTCTTTGGTGTTGCGTATTAATTTGATTCTGATTTTGTTTGAATTACCTAATTTGTTCGCACTCTTCTGTGTCATTAAAGACTACCGATTTTGTGTCATTCAGATTATCATCTACCTTCGTAGATAAATTATTTAGCTGATCCGAAAGTTCAACTACTTTCTCTGATAATGAACTCATTTCCTCCATGTGTCTTTCTGAACCAATTTTCAGAGTATCTACTGTGTCCTTTAAGTTTTCCTGAGTTTTTGCAAGTTGTGTAACCGAATCGGTAGATACAACTGAGTCAATTTTACCTTGCAAGGTCTCTTGATTTTCATGAACAATAGTTTGCAGTTCTTTTATGGCTGCTTCGTGATTCTGTAATGCATTTTCATGTCGCGATAAAATAAGTTGAAAATGCTCACAAATTTGTATTTTTACGGCATTACAGACTTTTTGACTTTTCAATTCAATTTTAAGTAACTCAGCAGTTAAACTTTCACGTGTTTGTTCAAGCGCTTGTTCCAATGAGTCTAACTTTTGAAGCTGTTGCTGTGTTTGTCTCTGATTTTGCTCCATCGTGTCTAACTTTTGAAGATTTTGTTCCATTGTGTCTAACTTTTGAAGCTTTTGTCCCATTTGTTGTATTAATTGTCACAACAATGCACTGGTGTCTGAAACATGTTCTTCAGTGCTTCTCGGCAGCGAATTTGCACGGGCAACATTCACATTTTGACAAGCAGAAACTGTGTCTTGACTTATTTGAGAAAGCTGTGAGGACCCAAAACCTGAATCTACAGTATTTGCGAGATTGTGTCCTGTCATTTCGGATTCCTGAGGCGAGCTGTTGCCGACCGATCGATCAATAATGCTTCCCTGTTCACTAATTGTTTCACTGTCTACGCCATTATTTGCCGCCCGCTCCATTTCCCTATGCACAGTTACCAAATTACTACTTTGAACGTCTGTTAATTCATTACACAGTGGTGCTGGCAAGCTACGCTCGTCGTCACTATTATTTCTCAGTTTACTTTGGAGCCTAGTGTTACGTTTTTCACACGCCATTATTGTCACAATATTTCACACGATAACACAGAAAAACACAATTTGAAGAGCAAAAATAAGAGAACACATTAACATAGCACTGAAAATAATATCTAGTTAATTGCAAGCGCAGCTGCGAAATACTTGGTGCAAATTAACATGCATGCCACAACAACAATGAAAGACTGCAACTACAAAGGAGATTCTCTCTACAATTACGGGCTAGCAATAAACAATAGCTACACTAATTACACAAACTACAAGAAAAAATCAGAAGATTCCAATGAGGTATCCTCGGCTAAGGGTCGACATATGAAACGTCCCCTTAGAACAATTATACAAGACTGTGCTTAAACTGACACACAATATTTTTAGCGCAACGCAATCTGACTTTCAATAATCCCTACAAAAGAATGGCCCTGACTAACATTAATCTATACCTATCACAAATCACTTACCTCACAAAAATCTTCGTTACTCAAACTACTGCGATACAGCGAGCGCCAATACTGGTAGCTAAATAAAAGATTCAAACTACTGAAGGCACTAACTACTGATAGGCATAGTTAGCAAATGAAAGATTTTGATAGAGAACAAACAATGTATTTACCTTAATAGTGTTCAAAAGTCATAATATATATAGCAGTTCATGACATCCCTTCTTACAAATGTACTGTTTCTGGTGGACACACGTCCAGATCACCCGCTCTCAAAAATCCACCATCTCACTTCCCCCATCCACCACTGCTGGCGGCTCACCTCCAACTGCGCAACGCTACGCGCTGTTAACATCCAGCTGCCCAACACTACAATGGCAGACAACAATGCAAACTAGCCACAGACTGCATACAGCACAGCCAGTGATTTTCATACAGAGCGCTACGTGACGTTACCAATAAGAAAACCTTACAAAACTACTGGCAGCAACAAATCAACAACTCAACCAATTACTAAAGATAACAGAAGTATTCAGCAATGATACAAATATGGCTTTCGGAACAGACAAATGTAAGAAAAATATCATAGTCAAGGGAAAACACACTAAACAAGAAGATTAGTTATTGGATAACCACAGCGACTGCATAGAAGCGATGGAAAAAACAGATGTCTATAAATATCTAGGATACAGGCAAAAAATAGGAATAGATAATACAAATACTAAAGAAGAACTAAAAGAAAAATATAGGCAAATACTAACAAAAATACTGAAAACAGAATTGACAGCAAGAAACAAGACAAAAGCTATAAATACTTATGCTATACCAATATTGACCTATTCATTTGGAGTAGTGAAATGGAGTAACACAGAACTGGAAGCACTCAATACACTTACATGATCACAATGCCACAAATATATAATACATCACTTACATTCAGCAACAGAAAGATTCACATTAAGCAGAAAGGAAGGAGGAAGAGGATTTATCGATATAAAAAACCTACATTATGGACAGGTAGACAATTTAAGAAAATTCTTTGTAGAACGAGCAGAAACTAGCAAAATACACAAAGCAATCACTCATATAAATACATCGGCTACACCACTGCAATTTCATAACCACTTCTACAACCATTTAGATCACATAACATCAACAGATACAAAGAAAGTAAATTGGAAAAAGAAAACACTATATGGGAAGCACCCATATCATCTAACACAGACACACGTCGATCAAGACGCATCCAACACATTGCTAAGAAAAGGCAATATATACAGTGAGACGGAATGATTCATGATTGCAATACAGGATCAAACAATATACACCAGATATTCCAGCAAGCATATTATTAAGGATCCCAATACGACAATAGATAAATGCAGACTCTGCAAACAACAAATAGAAACAGTAGATCACATCACAAGCGGATGTACAATACTAACAAATACAGAATACACCAGAAGACATGGCAATGTAGCAAAAATAATACATCAACAACTTGCCATACAACGTAAACTAATATAACAACACGTTCCCACATAGAAGTACGCACCACAAAATGTACTGGAGAATGATGAATACAAATTATACTGGAACAGAACCAATATAACAGATAAAACAACACCACATAACAAACCTGACATCATACTCACTAATAAAAAGAAGAAATTAACACAACTAATCGAAATATCCATACCCAATACAACAAATATACAGAAGAAAATAGGAGAACAAATTGAAAAATACATCCAACTGGCTGAGGAAGTCAAGGACATGTGGCATCAGGATAGAGTTGACATTATACCAATTATACTATCAACTACAGGAGTCATACCACACGATATCCACCAGTACATCAACGCAATACAGCTACATCCAAACGTATGTATACAACTACAGAAATCTGTAATTATTGATACATGTTCAATTACCCGAAAGTCCCTAAATGCAATGTAACATATACGGTACAGTTAAAAGGAAGTCACGCTTGATCAAGGTCCGCGTCACTTTCCATTTTCAACCATACATAACGTCTGAGAAATGAAAGAAATAATAATAATAATAATAATAATTCTGTGTACAGCCTTATGTAATACTGTTTTGTGCTGTCAATTAATTCATTTAGTTGTTTCGAATTGAGGAATGAACCAATTTCTGAACGACTGCAGATACTATCTACAACTTGGAGAAGTCATTTTCACGAGATATTTAGCATTTGTTACGTATACGTCTCACTTTTATCACCGACAATGTACGAGACAAAAAACAAACAAAAACCGTCTGAACAGGCCCTGATGGCCCAAAGGTACCGACCGGCTGCCGTGTCATCCACAGCCTTAAGGCGTCATCGGATGCGGATGTGGAGGATCACGTGGTGCATGTGGTCAACATACCGGTCTCCCAGCCGTTCTCAGTTTTAATGCACGGGACGAAACACAGCATATGTGAGTAGCGGGTGAACGATGTGAGGAACCTGTGACTTTCACCGGATTAATGCTGTTAATTGAGAAAAAGTAATTATTGACAACTTACATAATCAGTATTAGAGTCTTACAAAACTGTGATAATAATAATTATAATTCAGTTTCGTGGCTGAAACAGAATCGAATCGTTTGGTGTTTACCCGTCAGAAAATTTCATTTTACCCTTCAGGGGGTAATTATCTCCTGTTTGGAAACCACTGGTCTAGTGTGATACCGGATTTATCGATACGTATTAACAGGGACAGCACAACTCTAAGAATAGTCAACACTCCAACAGTGGCGGAGCAGCGCTGCTGCGTGGGGATGGCAAAAAACGCGTGGCGTGGCAGCACACGAGACGGCAAAGGAAGACTTGCCGAAAAAAAAATTGTTCAAATGGCTCTAAGCACTATGGGAGTTGACATCTGAGGTCATCAGTCCCTTAGACTTAGAACTCCATAAACCTAACTAACCTAAGAAAATCACAGGATTCGAATCTGCGGCCGTAGCAGCTGCATGGTTCTGGCCTGAAGCACTTAGAACCGCTCGACCACAGCAGCCGGCGTGCCGAACAACGGTTGACCGGCATGACATGCGCTGCAGGACACGTGAGCCGACAGTGGATGCATCTCAGTCTTCCCGCCACGCTTCATAGCGGAACACAGCATGTGACAATCTTCAGAAGCAACAGACATGGTTTTTATAATTGATAAATTCTGGCAAGCATTTCTTATACAAACATTCTGTTTAGTTGTTATTGTAGTGGATCTCACAGACAAGATTCTGTATTAAGAATTGTACTCATTTTGCACGTGTATTGAGGTTGCCAGGGGGGCAGCTCGCATGTTCACAGAAAGGTATCCAGAACAACAAGGGAGGCGTTCTTGAGCAGGTACGTTTTCGGGGTTGTAGCCCAATGAGCTGTACACCCATGTTATCAGCGGACTGTGAAACGTCAGCGGAGGAGACCTGTGCGAAATAATAGGAACAGTGTCACTTCGTTGGATATGGTACACACTAATCAAGATAGCGGTACAAGGACGTTGGGAGTTGCAGATCTCACGCTGCACGGTGCATCGCATGCTCAAAAACTTAAACATTCATCCATACCGCCGGCACGTTGAAGTAACCGATTTATAAAAGTCCATTGCGTCACTGTGGTGCCAACTTCTGCTCAAATTGCTGCTGGAGGTGCATTACGATGCGCCAGAGCCATACGCCGAAAATGATGGTCTTCCTTCTCGGCCGCGCGGGATAGTCGCGTGGTCTCAGGCGCTATGCACGGTCCGCGCGGCTCCCCCCGTCGGAGGTTCGACTCCTCCCGCGGGTATGTGTGTGTGTGTGTTATCCTTAGCGTAAGTTAGTTTAAGTTAGATTACGTAGTGCGTAAGCTTAGAGACAGTTTGATCCCATAAGACCTTACCACGAATTTAAAAAGTTCTGCCTTCTCGTTAAAAAAAAAAAAAAAAAAAAAAAAAAAAAAAAAAAGACCGTCGCCGGGAGACGATGAAGCTAAATGATTAAACCTTGCAAGGGAAGCAAGGCCATAGAAAAGAAACTAGCAAAATTATTAAATTATTTACCAAATGTCTCGGTTACCGATTGCTTGTACGTGCCTCTTCATCTCCGAATAACTACTCCAAACTACATCCTTCTGCATCTGCTTACTGTATTCTTCCCTTGGTCTCCCTCTCCAATGTTTACCCCCCACATTTCCCTCCAGTATTAAATTTGTGATCTCTGAGGATGCTTCCTGCCAACAGATCTTCTAATCAGGTTGTCCGACAAATGTCTTCTACTCCAATTCTCTTCAATGCTTCCTCATTAGTTACGTTATGTAACCATCAAATCTTCAACATTCTTAGTAGCACCTCATTTCAAACGCTCCTATTACTTTTTTTGTCTGAACTGTTAATCGTCCGTGTTTCACTTCCATCCATGGCTAAACCTTACGTAAATACTTCCATAACCGACTTCCTAACACTTAAATATATATTCGATGTCAGCAAATTTCTGTTCTTCAGGAAAGCTATTCTTACCATTGCCAGTCTACATTTTACATCCTCTCTACTTCGGCCGTCATCAGTTATTTTGCTGCCCAAATAACAAATCTTAATCTGCCACATTCAGTCTACTACTTTAAGTGTCTCGTTTCCTAACATAATTCCCTCAGCATCATCTGATTTAATTCGACTACATTCCATTATCCTTGTTCCGCTTTTCTTAATGTTCATCTTAGCTCTTCCTTTCAAAACATTGTATATTCCGTTCAACTGGTCTTCCAAGTCCGTTGCTGTCTCTGACAGAATTACAGTGTCATCGGCATACCTCACTGTTTTAATTTCTTGCCCCTGGAATTTAATTTCTGCCTCAAATTTTTCTTTGGTTTCATTTACTGCTTGCTCAGTGTACAGATTGACTAACATCGAGGATAGACTACAACCCTGTCTCACTCCCTTCTTAACCACTGTTCCCCTTTAATCCCATGTTCCTTATAACTGCCGGCTGGTTTCTGAACAAGATGTAAGTAGTACCTCGTCTCCTACCTTCCAAACTTCAGAGAAGCACTTCTGCGAACCTTTCAGAACTAGCGCTCGTGGA
The DNA here is from genome assembly GCF_021461385.2 of Schistocerca piceifrons. Lineage (NCBI taxonomy): Eukaryota > Metazoa > Arthropoda > Insecta > Orthoptera > Acrididae > Schistocerca > Schistocerca piceifrons. The sequence goes on from NC_060138.1 coordinate 664,892,494, forward strand.
AGAAAGGATATTGCGGAGACACGGCTTAGCCATGGCCTGGGGGATCTTTCCAAAATGAGATTTTCACTCTGCAGCGGTGTGTGTGCTGATATGAAACTTCCTGGCAGGTTAAAACTGTGTGCTGGACCGGGACTCGAACTCGGGACCTTTGCCTTTCGCGGGAAAGTGCTCTATCGACATTTTTTTAAAATCTCATTTTGCTCGTTTTCGTTCGTTGTATCTGCTCTTTTTTTTTTTGATGCTACCCCTTGTTTTTTTTTCGTGGGCAAGTGCTCTACCATCTTTTTTTCTTTTTTTTTGTTTTTTATTTTTTTATTTTTATTTTTTTTTAGACGCTACCCCCTTTTTTGGACCTTTTTTCCCTTAAAAAGCCCCTTAGGAAAATGGAACAAAAAAATAAATAAGTAAACAAATAAGAAAATAAAAAAACCTAAGTGCCACCGTCACTTGTCATCCTATAACAAAAAAAATCTGATCCACTTCAGGCGTTGGCTCCTGAGGAAACCCACCCCAGAGAGCTGCCTATAGACCAGGGGAGGTATGGGAATCAAGGTTAGGGCTATCTGTTGCCACTTTTTCTTTTTTTTTATATATGGTTACATTTAGGGAGCGTGTACAAATGAGAAGTCTAGTAACTAAGTGTTACAAGTAAGTGTTACAACAACAAAGGTGGCATAAAAGAGTAATCAAAAAAATAAAAATATAAACCACTGATGTAATTCTAACTAAAAGGTTCTTCAATAATGTAACTGGTTCCACTTGGAGCCTTGCCATCGTTATCTGAAATCTCCAATAGCGCCTTTGAAGGGCATCTGCAACGGAGGCATTCTGCTTCGATAGTGTCTCAAGGAAAACAGTATCCTTGCAGCATCTTGTCTCTTCCTTTGGTCATGGCTGACAAGGCAGAACGTTGAGCCGTTAGTGTGATGCGGCACAGCACATTAACCACGGCCTGGCACTCCCCAGCTGAGTGGGGGGTTAACGAAAACGCTGCGTAAATAATTTGCGAAGAGCGTACGGTATTTCGGTGTGCGTTCGAGGGCATTGTGAGCATTTTGTAGGAACCACCAGTAATCAAGCTGCTCTTTCTCTCCGTCGCTAAAGATGTAGGCGACGGTAAGTCCTTTGAACCACGTAAGCGCATGATACTTTGCAGCCGGAAAGTAAGTTTCATCGGGACAGAGTAGGGTCTGCGGGTCAATCATATCAGGTGTGACCCGGAGGTAACAAGCCAATATCTTCTGTGTTAGTCGCCAAACTCCGGACGATGATGCGCAAGTAAAACGATGTTCATCGGTATCCAAAAAGTGACAATCTGGGCAATAAGGGGAGTCTGCCAGTCCAATAGTGTGAAGTCGCTGGCGTGTGGCATATTTTTTGTTGGCGATCTGATACCACTTCGAACGCACCGTGGATGACAGAAAGTGGTGGTGTATCGTTTTCCACACTCTTGGCCAGTGAACCGTAGGGTACTTGTTTTCCACCACGTTATGGTGAACAGCCCGCAGAAGGTTGGTATAAAAATCTTTCGTCTTTGGTGGACGTGTGGCGGAGAGGTTCAAGCTGACATAGCTGTAATCAAGAATGAAGGTCGACACATGGGAAAGCTGTGGTGCGACGTGCGCAACCGACACCGGCGGGACGTTAGAGGCTGGCATCAGAACCTGTAGTAAACGACCCGTGAGAGAGGTATATTGACTTTTCCATCGTTTCCTCATGTTGCTCATGTAAAGGGCAGCTGCTCTCGCCCTGACGTTGACCAATCCCAGCCCTCCTTTGTGCACTGGGAGGGTAAGAGTGTCGTATCGTACTTTAAAGATATGACCTGTGGAAACGTAGTAATTGAAGGCCGCCTGAAGCCGACGACCTATCTGCAGCGGTAGTGGGAGGACCTGTGCCACGTGGTTGAGTTTGTATGCTACGTAGAGGTTCAGGTATTCAACACGTTGTAGCTGATTCAAGTCCCGGAGCAGGTTCTGTCGCACCATTGCGCGTATGATCTGTAATAGCCGTCGGTAGTTTGCTGCAGCTGTTTTACGTACATCTTTCTTGAACGTGATTCCCAAATATCGCAGATCAGAAACTGGTGGGAGGGGAGCGAGGGCTTCCGGTCCGAGACCACGCCCAATGTCCAACGCCGCCGACTTGTTGATGTTCAGAAGACTGCCTGCGGCCTGTCCGTATCGCTCAATCCAGGTTAGTACGCTTTGAACTTCGTCATTGGAACGGACCAGCAGTAGCAGGTCGTCAGCGTGTCCTATAGCGAAAGGTGACGTCCCGCAGTGTGATACCAGATAGGCGGTGGTTAAGGCCCCCTAGGAGTGGCTCGAGTGCGATTGCATAAAGGTAGGTAGAAAGGGGACAACCCTGTCGTAGAGACCTCTTAATGGGTACTGGTCCTACCGTCCTTCCATTGACCTGGACGTGTGAGCTGGCTGCGGTCCAAAGACGCCGTAGGGTGTCGATGAGGCCCGGGGGGAATCCCATACAGTCCATCACTCGTAGGAGGAAGTTGTGGTGCACTCTATCAAAGGCGCGGTTGAAATCGACGGAGACGATCGCCGCTGTCAGACGGCACGCAGAAGCGATCGCTATTAAGTCCCTGCAGTCACCGGTGGCCATGTGTATGTTGGCTTCTCCCCCCTGCGACGTCTGTTCTGGAGCGAGGATCATCGGCAAAGTCGTCTTAATACGGCTCGCCATAATCCTGGTGAAAATCTTGTAATCGGCTTTCAACATTGTAAGCGGCCGATAGTCGTTAATCGATAGGCCTCCACCTGGCTTGTGTACTGGTATGAGGAGACCTTCTACAAACGCTGGCGGCACAACACAGTTTGGAGACATAAGTTCGCGGCTAGGCGAACGTCGAAAGACACCCGTTTCAGTTCGTTGTTGATCCATTAACTCATTTTTTTTTTATTACAGAGGGCAGCTGGCCCTCTGACCGAACACGCTGAGCTACCGTGCCGGCATACTGAGCTACCCCGTACGCATAGCAACAAGGTTCGCAGAAGAGCTTCTGTGCAGTTTGGAAGGTGGGAGACTAGGTACTGGCAGAATTGAAGCTGCACGTCAAATGATGGAGAGATTAGCATAGCCGTAGCAACAGCGGACGCCCAAAGCGAGACTGACTAGTCCCTGTATACATTGATAGACAATAGGGGAAAGAGTACTTCGAAAATCACGAGGCTTGCAATAGTGTACCTTTCTGGCAGGTTGTGCTCATATTCCACTGTACAGGATAATTATACGGTAGAGGCACTGTGGAATGCCACCTCAGATCCATTTGGCGTCACCTCTCATAAGAAAACGATACAGCAACCTATTGTCCAATCATGAAATCAGCTTATTCACAGACACACCCAGCAATTTACGTTGCACTTCAACAAGATAATGTACCCTCCACTAGCTCCTCAATCCGTAGCAGTGATTCCATGTATCAACAGAAACTTGTGTGGCATCTAGGTCAGCTGTTCTCAGCTCCACTCAGCATACGTGGGACATCATCGGTAGAAAATTTCGCACCTTGAGTCCACCGACTAATCTTCGTTACCAGCAGGCGGCGGTAAGTGGTCGTAGAACATACTGTCTCCCCAGTCTACGTGTTTTGTATAGTCAGTGGAGGTCATCAAGGTGAGGTGCTTTCCTCTAGATTGCAGTTCTCTTTCTAAAGGTTTTCTTGGCTTCCTCTATAGCTTCTTCAATCTACAGACTGAACATCGGTGATAGGGTGCAATCATGTATAACTCCCTTTTTAAGTACTGTTTCACTAACATGTCCTTCTACCCATGATTGCAGTCTGTTTTCTGCATAAGCTGGATATAACTTCTCGCTCCCTCCTTTGTATCTCTGCTACTGTCAGAATATCACAGCGTATATTGCTGAATAGTTGAGGTATGCAAGTCATCCCATCACGGAAAGTACCATGGTTCGTGGAGGGAGCTGAAAGAGTCTCACGTTGAGGAAGATGTATGTGCAGTGTATTTTTGTCGACGTATTGCTACTACACAGTAAGTCTTGCTTGCAAAAGGAAACGTGGCAGTGCTTTGCGAAACGTCGATACAGCCGGTGCGTGAAACGGGCTTCTGTGAACCTTCCGTTCCACGAAAACCCACATACGCTTCGTAGTAATGAGACCTGTTGGATTTAATGAGCTCTGTGGAACGTTGTTGTCACATAACGGGTGCGCTGATCTGAGAGGTCCGCATAATAGGGACTGCCTTTGCAGAGAATGTATTAATCTCATCCACTCATCTATCACTCACTAATTCCGACATATAACAGAGCTCAATTTCAGTTGAAATATAAATGAATGCACAGAGTTTTCTGATTGACAGATGTTGCAGACTAATATTCTACGAACAGTTGAAAAATTATCAGAATAATTCAACATACCTTTTAGGTCAGCACTCATTCTGCTTTTTGTAACAAAGTCTTTATTCCTTAAAATCTATTATCGTCAAAACATCATCACCAGGAAAGCGTCACATTACTTAACTGGTGGCAATAAGCACAGCAATGAGGCCCATTAAAGTAGCGCTTGCATTATATCAAATTTACCTCTCAGAATGTCGGTTAAGTCCCTAAAGGTTATATAGTCATTCTTAGCGTTATAGGCTGCAGTGAAACGTTAGATCCAACGCAAAGAAATTACACTTCATGAAACAAGGTTCCTGGCCAGAATGAGACTTTCACTCTACAGCGGAGTGTGCGCTGATATGAAACTTCCTGGCAGATTAAAATTGTGTGCTGGACCGAGACTCGGACTGATTGTAGAGCACTTGCCCGCGAAAGGCAAAGGTCCCGAGTTCGAGTCTCGGTCCGGCACACAGTTTTAATCTCCCAGGAAGTTTCAATGTTCCTGACGTCGCCACGTGTATGTATGCGTGCATGTATGCATGAGTGCGTGTTGGTCGACTTACGGAGCGCGGCGTAGCAGCAGTTCCGTATAGTATGTATTCGATAAGTCGTTGGTATGTTTCCGGAGTTATAAGGCACCAGATCTTCACACAGCTCATGCTTTCCCGTAAATTACGGCTCGGTGGTTTGGGAGCTCGCCAGCACCCGATACGGCCCCAGTTGTGTTGCATCTGATGCAGATCAGGAGAATTTCGTGGTTAAGACACCAACGTGAGTTCACTGTTATGATACTTAAACAATTGTGGCCCCATTCTGGCCTTGTAACAAGAACAGCTATCTTGCTTAAAGATGCCATTGCCGTTGTAGACATCTAGCATTAAGGTAAGCAGGTGGCTCACAATGATGTCCACGCAGTTCACAGCCACCATTAGACTACTGATTACTACCACAGGTTCGATCAAAGGCCAATTGAATGTCCCCCATAGCACAATACTTACCCCACAGACATGCATCAGTGGCAAGGTTCATGTTTCGACCAGCAATTCGCCTGGATGATGGCTTATCTGGACACGACCATCGACCTGGTGAAAGAAGAAACGTGACTCTCTCAACAGCTGACACGTTTCCTTCGCCCCATGGTCCAACCTCGATGGCCCCGTGTTCACTACAATCATAACAGACGATGTCAGTGAGTCAATATGGGAACACATACGGTCGTCTACTGTGGAGTCTCATGTTCAACAATGTGTTCTGAATGGTGTGTTCCAAAAGGCATTTGCCTGCGCCAAAACTGGAGTCTGTCATCAGATCTGCCACAGATCACAACTTATTCTGTTTTACAGAGTGGGCTTTTATTACGTTGAAAGGGACCTGCTATTCTCTGCAACCTTGAAAGCTCTTTCTGGCTACCTTGCGTTAACTAGAGGTCTACTTAGAAAGACCAAAGAGAGTCATAAACGTGTTCAGAGCTGGAAGTTGTCAACCCGACAAACCAGGAGGTGCGTTATTTGCTATGTTCTAGCTGTGCATACCAGGCGGCTATGGCCAGCCTGTCTACTCTAAAACTCTATTTTACGAGATGCTAGAAGAAATTGTATCGGAAAGACAGCATGTGAATCCAGGTGTAGCTGCTGGAGTAAGGGGGGCATGGGACCGGCTGTTCCTTTGCAATCACACCATGAAAGAATGTTTATTGAAAATATTAATAACTGGCACTCTGATTGGCTCACAATAATTATTTCTACAAAAGGCACACCTTCCCACACTCCTATGCGCGTCCACATGTACTCCCTTTTGTTAACCGCAGTTAGAAACCTGTCATGGAGTGGGAGAGATTTTCTGCCTTTTTTCCCTTGCCAGATCATCACTGGTTATTTACAAAATTATTGGTGGTTGGAATCCCAAGGATAGGTGCACTTGGCCGGCAAGATTCCTGCACTAGCAGAAGCAGCCTATTTTCGATGAGTTAAGTAAGACACACTCGCTGCCAGGCAACAGAAGAGAAAAGATTTGCTGCCAGGAGACTGATGAGCATACGCCTCCTGCCGAGGCATCACACAGAAGGAGGTATCCATATTACAACTGTGTACAGACAGCGAGCTGGACACAGAATTTCCAGCCGTCACTGCCGCTGTTATTCACATTTACACTGTATAGGAATGGTAAGAACGAGATGTCGATGCAATCACCGAATCGTGGGGGACACAAGGCTACTTACATCAAGGTTTACTGGGACAGTTTGAACGTTCCCAACCAGCTAGTTGCTTCCGCCACGCACTTAGGTTATTCTATTGGTCTTCATACTTACTTTATGGGTTCTTTCTTTAAACAACCAACCATTCACGTATTCATTGGCTGTATCCACGATATAGTTTCACTTTATGCAATCATGTGTCCACCCATCCACGCCAAGGCTAGATTTCATAACTGCCATGATTCATCCACTTATTAAATATTTACGTACTTTTCTCTGTGGGTAATTCACTGATTCGTTGCTTTACTGTAATAAACCAAACTGTTGTAGTGACTGCTAATTTCTTTTGTAGTTTAGATGAGACCCTTCATTAATATATCCATGTGTGGTATTGCACCCGTACTTCCATGCTCGATTCGGCCCCCTCTAGTAGTTTTCCTTCAATAAGACGTTCCTGTCGGGTGACATTATTTTTCATCAATTTGCATCATCTTATAGGAGCTTTCCTTCCATGTAGGTCGCCGGCCGCGGTAGTCTAGCGGTTCTAGGCGCTCAGTCCGGAACCGCGCGACTGCTACGGTCGCAGGTTCGAATCATGCCTCGGGCATGGATGTGTGTGATGTCCTTAGGTTAGTTAGGCTTAAGAAGTTCTAAGTTCTAGGGGACTGATGACCACAGATGTTAAGTCCCATAGTGCTCAGAGCCATTGGAACCATTTTTTTTTCCATGTAGGTCACCAGGGATCGAACTTGTATCATCTTAAGGGTATCTAAACAGCCCAGCCAACACCTGAAACTGCGTGCTCATGGATTCACCATCCTTCAACCACTTTGTGTAGATGCGAATGGTTGATGAGCTATGGCTTTGCCGATATTCTCGTTCTCCTGCGCCTGGCCACTACAATCTGTCCTTTATCAAATTCGCTTTTGTCAGTGGATTTTCCCATTTGTGAAGTCGGTAGACTGCTTCCCCACTACTTTTTTCAGTGTGTGCTACGTCCCATCGGACAATGTTCATTTCCTGTTTACATGTAAGTGGTGAGGAATTTTGTTCATCACTTTACTATGGAGAACGATTTTAGGATCCGTAATGGTCCACAAGTACACCTTACGCAGTTCTTTAGACTATTTGCGATAACGTCTTGGTACTTTGCCAGTTGAGCCAGGGTGTTCCAGCTGGTGGACAGTTTCATGGACCTAGTTTATCTCGTTCAGCAGTTATGTTGACGGCTTCTGAGTCACCGTCTCTAACATGTACGAATGACGATCGTGGTGGATGAGCCGCGATTATCGAGTATCTCTTATCTTTTAAGATCCGTATAATGCATCTATTTTGAACGATTTGCATTTCGTGAACACAGATTTTAGGTTTTACTCGTGAGGTCCATAGAATATTTTTGATAGTATCGAACAAGTGTGTAATCGAAATTTTGTGGACGCCTTGACTGAGCACACAGGACAACGGGGGATGCGAATCTTCGCTAGCGTTTTCGTTCGTAGATTCTCCACACGCCTGTGGAAGAAAAAATGTTAGTCTCCTTTGACCACCAAGTACAGGTCATAAGAACTGCAAGGTATGTTCCTGTTGTGTAGTGTTAATGTTTCCCATAATACAGCCATTTGCTAAAGCAGACCACGTGTCCCATCTCGATGTTCAATTTGACCTCATGTCTTTGCACCACTTGCTAGTAAGGTGTAGTTGACGTTGCAGTCGGCGAATGTTTGCATCATAATTTCTTCCAGTCGTAAAATACGTCGTGTTATCAGCGTGTCATGCACGTGTGGAGCGCTGGGAATGTCGTTAATATATATTGTCAAAAGAACAGGAGACTTCATTGATTCTCATGGCAAGTCGGCACTTGAAGTTTTGAGGTCTGGCCGTTTCCCTTCGGTGTGAACCAAAAAACATTTGTTTTTGAGGAAGCTGGCAATGAGTCGATTACAATATCCCCGAATATAGTGGTCTCTTGAGCATTTCTAATGAGATTCGTCTTCCAGACCTTACCATAGGCACATTACATTTCTAGAAAGACAGCTGCTGTTGAATTCTTGAGGTTAAAGTTGTTTGTGATGTGCTCAGTCTTAGTGTTTGTAGCCCTGTGGAGACCTTAAACCCAAAATTGTTCTGGGCGTTTCACCTCCTCTAATGGGGTCGGGAGGGGGGCGACTCTTCAGTTATCTTCTCTCTTCTGTGTTAACCGTTCGAATATTTTACTGAGGCTAGGAAGCAGTCTAATAAGGCGGTGATTTGCTGCGCTTGTAAAGTCCTCAGTCCTCTTAGGTGTTGGAATTACCTTGGCTTCTTTCCATTTGTCGGAGAAGTACTGCGTTAGCAAAAGAACCTTATACATCTGAGTTAGAAGTATTTGTATCTTCCTTGGAAGGTCTTTATCCGCTTCCTATGAAATTTTATTTGGGTCTGCTGCTTGGCATTTTTTTAATTTTCTGAGGATATTTCTCACTTCTGATGTGGTTTATTGTGGCGGTGCAAGCCCTTCCCCGCTGTGAAATCGTTTTGCCCATTTGTTTGCGATGTATCCGTCATAACTTTCTACAAGATCCAGGGGTTCTACAAGAGTGATGTCTGCCCCTCAGATCTTGCAGTAAAAATCTCTGCTCTGCGTAGTTGGTTTGCTGAAAGCCCTTGTGGAGTCTTCAGTGGGTTTTTTGGTGCCTGTCTTCACCAGTCGCCTGTTATCCCTTTGTTTGCAGTAGGAAGCTGTACCGAACCTGTTCTCTATTTTCTCCCAATGTCATGAACTTTTGCCATCTCCTTTACGAGTGTCTAATTGTTTCAGTTAATTCGCGTTATTTTACAACCTTGAAGTGTTGTTGTTGTGTAAACTACCCTCCCGAAAATATTAATAAAAATTATACTTCGACATCTTTGAGAAATGCGTGGCCGAAATTGTATTTTTTAATAACAGTTAACAGTATTGAAAACCTGTCTGAGTGTTCCAAATGCTATCGTTATTTTTTGTATCGCTTTCGTGATTTTTTTGTGTGGTGGGGGTGGGGATGGGCCGTTTCGTTCTACACAGAAACAAACGTTTATCACTTCACTTAGTTATTGTTTTGATAACTCAGTAGCGAGAAGCTCTTGTAATTGAACTTATCGTTATGGAACTTGCCCTGAAAAATGTAACTTTATTTTTAGTACGAGAACGAAATTCGCAAAACATTTACTGTCAGTTACCTGTAGCATGCCCGGAGGATTAAACATCTCAGATACGTAACTGGTATTCCTCACTTCGAATACTGCACAAGACACGTAAACACAGGTACGACCGCGTGCCTAAGAACCCCACAACGCACCTGGCTTCCTCACGGCAGATGTTCCACCCACTGCCAGCTAAAAGCGCTATCCCGTAATGCTTATCATTTAACAGGCTGGGGAGATATTCACACGATGAGATGTGACAAGATTCATATAAATTCTATTGGACTGCACTGTTCACAAGTAATATATCAACTATAGTCAATATAATCACTCACTGGCATTTCAGCCACGCAGTCCGCTGGAATGTATTGACAAAACGTTCACTTCAAATGCCTGGGGCACAAACACATGAAATCCACTATTCAAACAGGCTGTCGTAAGTTTAGAGGATTGACATAGTTCTTGTAAATAACATTAATCCGTTATTGTCACGTTATCATTCTCACGAGCGTAAGCGTGACCGATCTCGACGCGTCTGTTTGATCATTTAGCGGCACGATGTCCGGACGGAAAGTATCTGCGCAAGTGATATTCGATCACACCGATTACATGTTCCTCTCTCTCTCTCTCTCTCCCTTTATCTGTCCCTTTCTCTCTCTATCTCTCTCAATTTTAATGTCCACAACGACACCAGTGCTGACTTTTGAAAATCTTGGGGTATGCTCATCATGTTAAACTTTAAAACTCATAATTACCCCCTATATAATTATAGCGAATGTAAATGCTACAAAATTAACTTAAAATGCATAATAACTCATATACGAGGGCGGTTCAGAAAGTAACCTCCGATTGGTCACAGTGCGGGTTGTGGGGGGAGTAGCGACGCCATCTGTGCGTTCACGCACTCAACAGGTCAGTCGGCATCAAGCCGTGGTCGAGTGAACGTCGTACCTGCGCTAGTTTAGTTTTTGTGGCAGTTTGAAATGTGTGCTGCAATAGAAAACCTCGCCAAATGTAAAGTGCGTGCTGTCATAAGGTTTTTTACAGCCAAAGGATATTCTGCAGCAGCTATTCATCGTGAGCTTTGTGCCGTGTACGGACCAAGAGTTATGAGTGAAGGAGTTGTCCGTGAATGGGTACGTTTATTTAAAAGTGGACGAGAAAACGTTCATGATGAAGAGAGGAGTGGTAGACCATCATTGGTGACTGACGAACTCGTTCAGACAGTTGATGCAAAAGTTCGTGAAAATCGACGTTTCTCAATGTCGGAGTTGTCTACTGGTTTTCCACAGATTTCTAAGACTCTCTTGTACGAGATAGTGACAGCAAGATTGGGTTACCGTAAGTTCTGTGCACGATGGGTGCCCAAAATTCTTACCGACCACCACAAAACTCAAAGACTGGCCTCTGCATTAGACTTTCTGTCACGTTATGAGGACGAAGGAGAACCATTGTTAAACAGAATCGTGACCGGTGACGAAACCTGGATTAAGTACGTGAACCCTGAGACAAAAGAACAATCAAAGATGTGGGCACATTCAAATTCGCCTACCAAACCAAGAAAAGCCTCGCAAGACCTTTCTGCCAGAAAACTGATGGCAACGGTGTTTTGGGATGCCAAAGGGGTGTTGTTGGTTGAATTCATGGAACGTGGTACGACCATTAATCAAGACGTGAACTGTGAAACAATAAAAAAGTTACGACGGGCTATACAGAACAAACGCCGTGGTATGCTGACTTCCGGTATCGTTTTTTTGCACGATAACGCCCGTCGTCACTCTGCTCGCAGAACAACGGCCCTTCTTGAGTCCTTCAAGTGGGACGTTATCAACCATCCACCTTACAGCCCAGACCTGGCGCCAAGTGATCATGCATTTGAAGAAATGGCTCGGGTCACAGCGGTTTGATGACGACGAAGAGCTAGATGCGGTCACAGGCTGGCTCCAGGCACAAGCGGGTGATTTTTATGCACAAGAAATTTCAAAGCTTGTGAAGAGATACGATAAGTGCCTCAATCGCTATGGAGACTATGTAGAAAAATAGTGCAAAGATGTAGTTGTAAGATGTATATATTAAAATATTTTTATTTAACTTGGTGTATTTTTTTAAATCAACCGGAGGTTACTTTCTGAACGGCCCTCGTAAATAGGGAGAGACTAGAACGTGCTCCTCCTGACAGCTGTTTTGCTGATGAGTTCGTTGATTAAAGGTTCCACTTTCAGTTCCCTTGCAACCTCGGAATGCATATTCAATAGTGCTACAGGACATGTTATAATTTCATTAATTATGTCATGTTACATCCACCTGTAACAGTTACGGTACATCCTCGGAACGTAATGTCAGAAGACAGACAAAATTAGAAGACTCATCCACATGACCACCTAAGGCCAACCAACCCTTGGCAAACCAAGAACAATACTGAAGCAAAAATTTTCGTTACACAAACAGTAGCGGCTTGCACTTCTTTTACTTTAGAATGACTAACTGGTGACATAATATTTATTCCGTTTTTCATATAATTAGCCGGCCGCATTGGCAGAGCGGTTCTAGGCGCTTCAGTCCGGAACCGCGCTGCTGCTGCGGTCGCAGGTTCTAATCCTGCCTCGGGCATGGATGTGTGTGATGTCCTTAGGTGAGTTAGGTTTAAGAATTTCTAAGTCTAGGGGACTGATGACCTCAGAGCCATTTTTTCATATAATTATTGGTACTAACTGAACACATCTGCAAATTACTTTTTTCATGAGATTTACATCGTTTTAGAGCAACGGACCAGCTCTTAAAGCCGTACTTAACAAGTGCATTATTGGAGTTATTTTCCTCAGTATCAGTTTTTGGAAGCAACCTCTTGTTTTCACACATAGGCGTACACAGAAAACAGTAAACTCTGTCATCTTTTTCGTCATACTGAATCCAGGTATACTCGTACGTTTTTACCCAATGTTTTTGAGAATTTCTGCGCCTGCTGCTGCCACGTTCAGTACCGGTATCATTTTTCGTGGAATTAACAGAAGTAGTAACAGGGATTTCTTTGTCACAAGCTGCTGAAGATGGATCGCTTTTATTGCTACACGCTGTCGATTCGATATCACAATCACTATCAAGATTATCAATCGAAGTTCTTTTGTAGTTCATCTTATAGTTATCCATTTTAACGATTTTGACAAGCAAGACATGAAGACGTGATATAATTTGAAGCACTGCTGACACAGGTCAAACAGAACGCAAACAAACGTCTAGCCCTCTACACGTTCTGCCTTCTGACTGCTTTGTTGTTCGTTCAGTTGCTGAAGTCTGGAAATTCAAATCCACCATAAGTTACGCTACATCCAACATGATTTCACAAGGAAAAAATCTCTCGCTGGCTGATGCGTTTCCTGACAGTTGCCAATTGAGGCACAAAGAACTTCGCCAAGTTTTCATAAGCACTGTCCATCTACCGAAAGTTTTAGCTAGGAGGGATGGAGCATTCTTCGCAGCAGGTACGTCGGCTCACTGGCAACGTATGTAGTTGTGTCAAAAGGTTATCTTGAAAGAAACCGCTACTTAAATTCATACTTCATGGTATAAATGTTTTCATCGTATCGTACCAAACCGGCTTCATTTCTAGTTATTTAATACAGTAGCAATAATTAAAGATTGCCGCCTTCAGTTTACGTTATTGACTTAACAAGCGGCATTCGGACTTTTTAGAAAACGGCCACTTCGCTTTTATGTCAACGTCGATTTTAATTCCTGCGAATTTAATGAGCCGTTTGTTTTAAGATAACCTTTTTACAGCGGTGTATCACAAAAGCCAACCGCTCATCAACGCGATGAATGAGTCTATTTTAATTAGAGGTCAACAAGCAAAACTTTATACCGCCAGTTGGGTACGATGAAAACGTTAACTTTTTTCTAATTTTTTTAACAGAATAGTAAAGTAAAGCAAAAATAATACTACAGTTTTCAACGAGGTATGCTGTGCATACCCCCTTAAATTTTGGGGTTTGCTTGAGCGACTGAGCATATCAGTAGTGAGCGTCTGTGCACAAAGACAGGACACGTCACTTGTCCCGTATTCAACACAACGTCGTTTATCGTTGTTCTGGTGATACGACACAAGATTTCGGAATTATCATTCTCAAATACATTGACGGGAAAAATCGCAGCTTTTAACAATAATTAATTAGAGTAATGAAGTTTCAGGAAAATATTTGTCTAAGTAACATATTTAAGTGACTAACACGGAAACACCACAGGTTAATGCAATCGTCAGATAAGCCACTGAAAAGGTGAAATGCTGGTACATTAATAACATTTGTAACCACCAGAACGTCGAATGCCAGCATGCAAACGCGCGTGCGATGTGTTGTACAGGTGCCGGATGTCAGTTTGTGGAATGGAGTTTCAGATCTGTTGCTCTTGTTCCGTCAGTACAGGGATGGTTAAGTGCCGTTTGTGGACTACGCTGAGCGGTCGTCCGATAACGTTCAATATGTGCTCCATTGGAGACAGATATGGTGATTGAGCAGGCCAAGTCAGTATGTCGACACTCTGTAGAGCATGTTTGGTTACAACAGAGGTATGTGGGCGAGCGTTATCCTGTTGGAAAATATCCCCTGGCAGAGGGTTGCCAGAATTTGTTGCTAGCAAACCGGGACGTGTTTCTAAATTAACAAAAAACGGCCATAATTTGTGAATCATAAACAGGGACATTTCGGGAAACTTTTCTTACGTTAAAAAAGTGAAATATTTGTGCAAATTACTGCTGTATTCAATTTATTTAATAAAATAAATAAAAAATGCACACGTTATACTGAATTAATTTAATAAAACTGAAGGGAAGGCATTCAAATGGTAATAACATTTTACAACGCTACTACTGGTAACACAAGAATTTTTTATTTTGAAACGTTAGTACGAGATACAAAATTGCGACTTCAATGGTGTTAAAGGCAAAGTTCACATAATTTGTTATCCTACGCCTCATATTTATCTGAATTCTGAGCTTTGGAGAGAAGATTTTTTCCGTTGTATGATGTATTCATAAAATTTAGAGCAACTCAATTCATAATTAAAAAAACATTTTATTGTTTCTTCGACAGTTGGTACTTGCAACCAGTTTTGTTCCTCAGTCCACTGCATATTCACAAGAGATAAGACTTGTTCCACGTTTGCGTTATGCCCTGGAACACTAAAGACGGATCCACACAGATTCAGGAACTTAGAATGCTGTTCTTCCCATCCAATCTGTCGAAAGAAATTTCTCCTGAAATGATTTACTACCACAGTTATCGCTACTTTTGTTGATTTCTGATTCAGTGAACTGCTTGAGTAAAGAAAACTTGTCGAGCAATGAACTATCATCTATTGACAATCTTCTACCTTGTACAAATATTATTGTCCTTGTCACATTGCTCCATTCAGATTCTGCGTCCTGTAACATCCATTTAAAAGTGGAAAACTCACTGAGATTTTCTGACCATTTTTCTAAATAAGGTACACACGTTTCATAAAACTGTTCTACATCAACATGAAATTTTTGAATGTCGCTAGTTAATGCAACCACGCTGGTCTGCAAGAGGGATGTCACTTTGAATGGAATAAAACGTTCTATGATTCTGCTAGTATTTTCCAAAATCGCAGCCACTTCTATAACACTGGTGTCTGCTATTTGTCTATGAAATACGCTCAACTGACTACACTGGAAAGACAAACATGCTTCCGTTGACGGAATCTGGAAGAAAGTTGTCAGAAATGTAGGTGCCTTTTCTTCCAAGAGAAAGAATGATTTAAGAACATCGTAAAACATCATTACTCTCTCTACAGCAGCAAACAAAGATAACCACCTTGTTTTTATATGTGACAACAATGCATGATACTGTATGTCCACAAACTCACAGAACTCCTTTGGACGCTCCGTTCGTAGTGTGTATATGGAGAAGTAATAGAAAAGTTTAATTATAGACATTTCTGCCTCAACACTCATCAGGTCAGCGGCTGTTCTTGGCAGTATTTTGTAGTATGTGAGCAGGGCAGCCAACTCCTAAAAGATTTTCGTTTACTTCACTTTTCAGTCTAGCAAATACATTGTCTGTACCTGCTCGTCGCACTCCTCCAAAATTTGTGTTAGCATTGTCACCGCAAAATGCAATAAACTTATCAATTTATTTTCTTCTAAAGCAGTAATGCAGTAAGTACTTATTTTAGAGGCGGTTTCATTTGGCAGCGAAACTAATTTAAGCAGTTTCACTTGAATGTCATACTGAGGTGTAAAATATTGAACAATTAATGGAAATATTTTTTCAGCATTGTGATTACTCGCATCTGTAGCTATTGCATAATAGCGGACCAGTGAAAGGTCGTCGCATATTTGTTTGACAGTGTCAGGTGACAAAACTGCTTTCAAAAGTGCTGTTGTTTTCGTTCTGCCCAACGTCACACTCTTCGTTGTGACAGAATCGTTAAAAAGATTGGAGCTTAGCCTAGAAGTACAGTCTACAGATTTCAAAGGTATATGATGTTTAGCGGTATGATAACACATTTTTAATTCCGCGGCTTCTACTGATAGGCTCCGTTTTGATGACTTTGAAATAAAAAATCAGTAGATTTTTTTTAAGGGGAGCCGGAACGATCGATCTCCTCCATGTTAATTTTAGCAAATAGAAGGAACATTTTTTTCTAAAACCATTATTCAGTGAATATTTCTCTACAAGGTTATATGCCATGTTAAGAAATATTCTTCTTGTTTTACAATTTTTTTTAAATAGATGCTTATTTTTTCTCTAAAATTTTGCACTTTTCCTTCTATAATTCTTGAAATATAGAATATTTTTTACAATTTGTTATAAAAATGAAGGAAAAGAAGTTAACAATATTGTGCATAAATTTCATTGATATATTGTTAGCAGTTTTTGAGAAAATGTTCCTCAAAGATGAAAATTTTAAAGTTACGTGAAATGGCTACCAAAGTTTTTCAATACATTCCTGCCCATATGACAGATTATCAGCATTCTCTTATTTTACCAGTGCTAGTTTCCTTTTCACTGGTCTTTTCTTCCCTTTTGCTGCATGTTGTAGGCTTTTGTCTCTTCTTCCTGTACCTTTTAGTCTTTCTTCATCAATTAGGCGCATTGTGGAAATGGCGTTGTGTCCTGGTTGGAAACCAGGCAGATGACGACAGCGGAGGCTGTTAGCGCACGCGAGGAGCCGGCAGGCGCGTCCAACATGGACACAGGACACAAAACAGCTCATCCGAAAACAGTAAAAGATATTATTCAGGAATGTGAAAACTGCATCAAGGATATGGAAAAACATATCCGCAAACAAGAGACAGCTGAGTCAGAAAAGAAACAAGGGAGACTGAAAAATCCGCAGTTGAAAACAGTTTTACGATTCTCCCACTGAATAACACCAAGGCGTAGGAAGAACCTATGAGCGAATAAAGAAGAACCGAGTATGTAACGGTATGAAGGAAGATGTGGAAGAATATACAGGGTGAGTCACCTACCGTTACCGCTGGATATATTTCGTAAACCACATCAAATACTGACGAACCGATTCCACAGACCGAACGTGAGGAAAGGGGATAGTGTAACTGTTTAATGCAAACCATACAAAAATGCACAGAAGTATGTTTTTTAACACAAACCTACGTTTTTTTAAATGGAACCACGTTAGTTTTGTTAGCATATCTGAACATATAAACAAATACGTAATCAGTGCCGTTTGTTGCATTGTAAAATGTTAATTACATCCGGAGATATTGTAACCTAAAGTTGACGCTTGAGTACCACTCCTCCGCTGTTCGATCGTGTGTATCGGAGAGCACCGAATTACGTAGGGATCCAAAGGGAACGGTGATGGACCTTAGGTACAGAAGAGACTGGAGCAGCACATTACGTCCACATGCTAACACCTTTTTATTGGTCTTTTTCACTGACGTACATGTGCATTACCATGAGGGGTGAGGTACACGTACGCACGTGGTTTCCGTTTTCAGTTACGTGGTGGAATAGAGTGTGTCCCGACATGTCCGGCCAATATATGTTCAATGTGGTGGCCATCATTTGCTGCACACAGCTGCAATCTCTGGCCTAATGAATGTCGTACACGCCGCAGTACATCTGGTGTAATGTCGCCGCAGGCTGCCACAATACGTTGTTTCATATCCTCTGGGGTTGTAGGCACATCACGGTACACATTCTCCTTTAACGTACCCTACAGAAAGAAGTCCAGAGGTGTAAGATCAGGAGAACGGACTGGCCAATTTATGCATCCTCCACGTCCTATGAAACGCCCGTAGAACATCCTGTCAAGGGTCAGCCTAGTGTTAATTGCGGAATGTGCAGGTGCACCATCATGCTGATACCACATACGTCGACCCGTTTCCAGTGGGACATTTTCGAGCAACGTTGGCAGATCATTCTGTAATTGAAAACGGAAACCACGTGTGTACGTGTACCTCACCCCTCATGGTAATGTACATGTGCGTCAGTGAAAAAGACCAATAAAAAGGTGTTAGCATGTGGACGTAATTTGCTGTTGCAGTCTCTTCTGTACCTAAGGTCCATCACCGTTCCCTTTGGATCCCTACGTAATTCGGTGCTCTCCGATACACACGATCGAACAGCGGAGGAGTGGTACTCAAGCGTCAACTTTAGGTTACAATATCTCCGGATGTAATTAACATTTTACAATGCAACAAACGGCACTGATTACATATTTGTTTATATGTTCAGATATGCTAACAAAACTAACGTGATTCCATTTAAAAAAACGTAGGTTTGTGTTAAAAAACATACTTCTGTGCATTTTTGTATGGTTTGCATTAAACAGTTACACTATCCCCTTTCCTCACGTTCGGTCTGTGGAATCGGTTCGTCAGTATTTGATGTGGTTTACGAAATATATCCAGCGGTAACGGTAGGTGACTCACCCTGTATATTCTTCCATATCTTCCTTCATACCGTTACATACTCGGTTCTTCTTTATTCGCTCATAGGTTCTTCCTACGCCTTGGTGTTATTCAGTGGGAGAATCGTAAAACTGTTTTCAGCTGCGGATTTTTCAGTCTCCCTTGTTTCTTTCCTGACTCAGCTGTCTCTTGTTTGCGGATATGTTTTTCCATATCCTTGATGCAGTTTTCACATTCCTGAATATCTTTTACTGTTTTCGGATGAGCTGTTTTGTGTCTGGTGTCCATGTTGGGCGCGCCTGCCGGCTCCTCGCGTTCGCTAACAGCCTCCGCTGTCGTCACCTGCCGGAGGGTCCCAGACCTGCGTCATGGTTTCTGTTTCCGCCGTGTCTTCACCTAGGCTACTGTCATCTTCCGGTCACGCACCAGCCTCCCTGACCTCTCCCACTCGCAAGAGTCGCGACTTGATTTCGTTTGCCACTCTCGTACAGTGTCTGATAATCATGCTCGCGTTCCTCCAGCTTTAAACTAAATTTCATCAATCTGGATGACGGACCTGATACATTACCAATCATTGTCAGGAGTTTATGGTCAGTACATATCAGAATCTTTCTTCAAACCACCTACGGTCTAAAACATTTCGCTGCCCAACAAATGGCACAAATCTCCCTCTCAATCGTACTATACCCTCTTTCTGCGTTGTTCAGCGTCCTTGAGTCGTACGTGACAGGTAAGTGACTTTCGATTTTTCCCTGACTTAAAACCGCTCCAATACTTGACTGGCTAGCGTCCGTGGTAATGATGACTTCCTGTTCAAAGTCCGGGTACTGTAGTAAAGAGGGAATGATCACCTTCTCTTTCAAATGATGAAAAGTGTTTTCTTGTTCGACAACCCAAGTATAAAGCACTTCTTTCTTTAATAATTCATGTAGCGAGTTCGCGATTTTTCTGAAGTTATTTATAAAACGATGGTAGTTTTCCATAAGGACTAAATAAGCCTTTAATTGCTTCGTTGTTTGGGTCTGTGGATACTCCTTTATCACCTTGACCTTCTATGGATCCGGCCTCAAGCCCTGGGCCTATAAAATATGAGCCAAATAGCACACTTCCTTTCGCAAAAACTCGCACTTGTCCATTTGTGGCTTTAAATTGCTAAGTTGAAGCCTTTCGAATACTTCCATCAGCCATGCATTATGTTCTTCTAAGGAGGAGCCAAATATTACCACTCCATCCAAACAGACGAACAGTTTGTCACCTTGTAGCCCTGTCAAAATGGAGTTAATTAACTTCTGAAATGTACAAGGACCTGCTTTAAGATCCACGGGTATTCGTTTGTACTCATAATGCTCATACGGTGGACTGAAAGGCGTTTTTTCTCGATCGTGTACGTCTAGTAAGATTCGATAATAGCCCTTCGCTAAATCGAGTGTCGAGAAGTACTTTGTCTTTCCTAGATCGTCAAGAATTTCGTCAATTCTTGGCAATGGATATACTAAATTTAGGGAGATCTCATTAAGTGTCCTATAGTCCGCAACTATTCGCCACATTTGTTTTCCACTGGCATCTACCTTTTTCGGAATTAAAAACAAGGGAAAATTCCAACATTTTTTACTTCGTACTATAATGTCATCCTCTAACAAAGTTTCAATTTTCTGCTTCAGCACCTCCTTTTGTGCTTGCAGTACTCTGTAGGGTCGCAAAAATATCACCAAACCTTCTGTTTCTGGTAGCAGATTAACGTCGTGCCCGACACTATCCGTGTGAGATAATATGTCTCCAGGCAAATGGAAAACATCGCTGTACATGGTGCACAACTCTATGATTGCTTCCTTCTCTGTGGCAATCAAACGACCCGTACAGATGTTCTCGTTTAGCACACTTATTCTTAATTTCAGCTGTGGCTTAGTTTTACTAACACGGTTCACACTGAGCGATTGTCACATCAATGTCCGCTCGGGAACTGCTTCTGCTACCACCAGTGGGCAGTCTACTGATACACTCTGATCTGTAGTGTTCAGCACACTCGTTAGACCTTCTCCTGTTTCTACATTTACTGATACTTCAGCTAAATATGTGCCCATGATGATACCTGTTTAGACATGATAGCCTGTTTCATTCGCCTCTATTTTTATTCGACACACTCTTCCTTCCCGGGGCCCTACTGTTAATGCGGAAACAATTTGTTTGCGCTCTTTTTGCGTCTCTCCGGCATTATCTGTTGCTGTCTCTGTTGCGCTCCGACAGTTAATGAGTTTCGTCACTATTCTCTCTCGCCTTTCCATATGTTTCTAGCTTTGCGCTTAAGCATCTCTCGGAAGAGCCTTCGGTTTTCTTTCGTACTATGCAAAGCTCACCCTGTGAATCCGTCTTCCTTTTCTTACATGCCTTTCGCTCCATGTCTGAGGTTTCTCTGAAACAGCCATCTCCTTCTTGTACCTTCACAACCGTATTACCAAATTTCCAACTTCTAATACCAATCTGCACAGGGTGAACCTCATACTCTTACATCGTCTTGATTCTATTCCGTTCCCCGCAGATCCATAGGCTTCCGGTGGCATAATTATTACGACCCGACGTTCTTTGAAAAAGTCCTAGCCCACAGGCCCATCAAATGGAAGATCTACATCCTCCCGAGTTACGGGCAAATGATGCCTCACTTGCATTCCGTCTCTCGTTCGAAATATGAGGGTTACAGTTGCCTCTGTCCTCACAAACATATTAGCGATTCCCCGAATCCTAATACATTCTGACGGATTATGCTTCCCGACGTTTCTCTAACTAATTCTCCTAATTAGTCTTGATTGGGCGACGCTATCAAAGAAAAATGCCGTCGTGAGACTCCAGTTGTATAAACTCATTCTTACTTTCGCAGTAATATCCTTGCCGGCCGATGTGGCCTAGTGGTTCTAGGCAATTCAGTCTGGAACTGCGCGACCGCTACGGTCGCATGGATGTGTGTGATGTCCTTAGGTTCGTTAGGTTTAAGTAGTACTAAGTTGTAGGGAACTGATGACCTCAGATATTAAGTCCCATAGTGCTTAGAGCCATTTGATATGAGTAATATCCTTCTAGGTAAGAGGTAAGGCGACTGCTTTCTTACACCGTTACTTAGTTTCCCTAGCTTTTATTTCCTCTATGTGCATTCTGTGCAAGGCTAAAGTTTTCCAGTCTTTCATGTAATGACCGTTTCGTTGGCATTGAAAACACGTTACAGACTTCAGGTGCACACATCGGTCTCTGTGACTTGGGGAATTATATTATGAGCACCTCACTGCTCGTGATTGGTCAGTTTCCCTGCCTTTTCTTGGTACAACCGGCCCCACCTTTCGTATTTTTTTATCTGAACGACACTCTCGCACCATATAGCCTGGCTTCCCACACGTGGTAACATTTGGTGGCTTTCTTCTCAGTCTGCGGCGCTACACCACCACCTCGGGCGATCATCTCTTATCAGGCAACACTATTGCACTCTGCTTTGTCAGAGCTGTCTCTGTAGCCTCGGCTAGTGTTCGCTGCTCACCTCGCACTCGCAATGCTTTCTTTATCGTGTCATCGTAAATCTCATGGATTAACACTGCTCGGCCTAATTTCCAAATGAGCACAAGGCTGCCTTCTAACTCTGATTCTCACATGGTATCTTGACTGCTTCCCTGAAATGGTGCTGCACGGTATCAAATCTCGAGCCCCACCGAGGTACACTTTTCCTATGTTCATACCGACTTGCAAATATCTGACATGCTTAGAAGTCAAGCGTCCGTATACTAGCATAGTTTTCTACTACAGGGTGACACACGGGAGACGGACTGTTTTGAACTGCGTAGTACTGAGGGCGGGGTGGTGGGAGGTGGTCGTAGTGGGGATAGTTCTGAACAGCACAAGGCGCCATTTCATTTACTCAGTCACTATGGAGCAGTGGGACTTGCAACGTCGAGTGTTTGTCTATGACAGTTTCGTGAAAAGTTGTGAGTCTGTTATTGCTACGCTGCGATTCTTTCGTGCGCGGTTTAATGTCGGTCGACGTGGAGCTGTTCCGAGCCGTAACACAATCCTCAGATGAGTGGAAAACTTCAGATCAACTGGAAACATACTGCATAAGAAGCATCCTGGACCGAGACGCAGAGTAACGACACCAGAAAATGTTGAAAGGGTAAGGCAAGCTGGCCGAGCGGTTCTAGGCGCTTCAGTCCGGAACAGCACGACCGCTACGGTCGCAGGTTCGAATCCTGCCTCGGGCATGGATGTGTGTGTTGTACTTAGGTTAGTTAGGTTTAAGTAGTTCTAAGTTCTAGGGGACTGATAACCTCAGATGTTAAGTCCGATAGTGCTCAGAGCCATTTGGATTTGGTAAGGCAAGCGGCAGTCAGAAGCTCAGGGCGGTCACCTAGACTTCATGCTAGGAGTTACGAATCAATCGTGAATTGGTTAGACGAATTTTGCAGAAAGAATTAAAATTGCATCCCTACAAAATGCTTATTGCCCAACAACTTCAGGAAACTGATTTTGCTGTACGAGAAGACTTCGCTTACAGAATGCAAGTGATTTTGGGATCGAATGAAAATGAAATTTTATTGATGAGCGATGAAGCTCATTTTCATTTAAACGGGACCATGAATAAGCAAAGCCTACGTTACTGGGCTCCAGAGCATCCACACCTTATCCAGCAGCGTCCTCTACACTCAGAAAAAGTAACAGTCTGGTGTGCTCTTGGTTCTGTTGGCATTACTGGACCTTATTTTTTTGAAGAGAATGGGGCCACAAACTGTTAATTGGGTTCGTTACATTCGTATGCTTGAAACATTCTTGAAACCAGCACTAAGAAGACGACGAATCCCTTTAAAACGCGGTTGGTTCAAGCAGGATGGGGCAACATCGCACACCGCAAACACTTCAGTGACAGTTCTTACACGCATGTTTCCTGGCCGGATTATCTCACGTTTTGGCAATGTTCCTTGGCCTCCCAGGTCTTCCGACTTGTCAGTATGTGACTTTTTTCTGTTTGGGTACCTTAAGAACTGTTTCTATAACCACAAACCACGAAATTTGGACGAGTTGAAGAATACAGTCATTCAAGAGATTGCTGCCATTCCTACGGAGATTTTAGTCCGTGTGATGGAGGATTTTGAGAAGAGACTTGAGTCCTGCATTCGAAATGATGGACATCACCTTGAAGACATTATTTTTCACAAATAACTTTGTTAACTAAAATGGCAAATAATGAGCTTTGATTTTGTGTGAATAAACATGCATTAATTTTGAAGTTGGCTGAGTATTATTTAATTAAAAACCGTCCGTCTCCCGTGTGTCACCCTATAATATGGCGCTCATCTCATGAAGTTCTACTTGGATCTCTGTCTAATAACTTGCTATGAAAGGGTATCATGCTGCTCTGGGTCTATACGCTCAACCGCAATATCACAATTGTCAAGGGACTCATTTAGAGTGTTCTCAGTGGCATCAAACGATTGCGGCATTAATTTTAGCACATCTGACAAACTAACTAATAGCCTTCTTTGTGAATCAAGCCGTTGCTTTCGTGCGCCGCCTGTTACGAAGCGTTGCACTCGCCCTGCCGCCCGTCGTCGCCGCTTCCGACGCCTGCCCTCCGCTTCTCTGTGTGAGCCGCGGCCGCTGCCGTGCGCTGCCCGCGCCCCGCTGCATGTCGCTGCTGGAGCACGCGCTGCCAGCCGCTGCTGCGCTGCTGCTGGCCCGTCTGCGGCCTGTGCCGCTGTCTGTGACTGTCGCTCCCGAGACCGAAGCTCCAAAACTGCACCTAATCTCATTTCTCAAACATATCTGATTTTATTTGTATGGCTGTTAACACTAAAACTCTTGGCAATTTTCATGTGGGCCAAAAATACGCCTAGTAATTAATAATTCTAAAGTCCGTTGTGGAACATTTTTCTTAAACATAAAATTTTTATTCAAGCTTTTCTGCACAATTTTACCCGTTGGCCGATGTTGCGCTTGGAAATCGATAATTCAAATGAGCGCTGTGGCGCATTTCTCTGTAATATAAATTTCTATTTAAATGGTTCTAGACATATTTTATGTGGCTAAGCTTACACTGAGTAGCTTGTAATTCTATGCACGACGTAGGTCATTTTTTTGGAAATATAGTACCAGTCTAGAGTGGCTGTTAATACTAAAATTCTGGGCATTTCCTACGTTGGTTAAATCTTTGCTGGATAATCAGTAATGTAATTGAATATTGTGGCCAATTTCTATAATAATATGATGAGAGCCTGTAGTTGTTGTTCCTTAGTTTTTTCTAAATTGCTTAATTTGGGCCCATGTGGTAATTGATAAAAATTTGTATAAATAAATTTGTTATTATAATCGAAGCTGTGATTGATGTTGCTGGCGCTGGGCTAGCCCTTCCACTCCACAGGCTTGTGTGCTGACCCTTCTGACCCATCCCTGTTATCGTAATTTCATAGCTCTACTTTATCTCTACTGAAAGTTTGTAACCGCTGTGCTGAAACGCTCTGCTACAACAAAACTTAAATAAGCTACTATGTACACAATATCTACACAACAATCCTACATCAGTTTCACAGAACCAAAATATCGATATTAAATGGTTATTGTTACGGACAGCATATAGCAGAAAATAAAATACAACATTGTTCAGTTACAAACCTATTCCTCCTGTCCTCCCAAGCTTCAGTTTTCCTTTCACAAAGACTTTTTGTTTAAGAAATTGCGAAGGAAAAAGTGTTTTATTGCAGTGTGGACAGTTTCTGGTTTCTTGCTATAATTTTCTCCCACAGTTTTACTGATGCTTCAGTACTAAAGGCGGCAAGAGATCTTGGTAGGTCGTGTTCTGGACGATTATCGCTGATCTCATTTATTTACATCTCATTTATCTCATTTATTTACATCGTTAAGTATTCAGCGGCCGAGTCAATCTCCTCCATCGTAGTGACGGTGAACGTAGGGCAAGTATTGTAATTTAAGGAGCATCTGTATTATTCCGAATTGGTTTCCTGCTGCGTCACCGAGCGAGGTGGTGCAGTGGTTAGCACCCTGGACTCGCATTCGGGACGACGACGGTTCGATCCCGTCTCCAGCCATCCTGCATTAGGTTTTCCATGATTTCCCTAAATCGTTTCAGGCAAATGCCGGGATGGTTCCTTTGAAAGGGCACGGCCGATTTCCTTCCCAATCCTTCCCTAACCCGAGCTTGCGCTCCGTCTCTAATGACCTCGTTGTCGACGGGACGTTAAACACTGACCACCACGACCGCCACCACTCCTGCTGCGTCCAATTTCTGGGAATTGTGGTGGCCCGGGGCATTAAACCTAGGACCGGATGATGATCAGACAGGAGATGAATTAGTGTTTTAACTTGTTGAAAATGGTTCAAATGGCTCTGAGCACTACAGGACTTGACATCTGAGGTCATCAGTCCCATAGAACTTAGAACTACTTAAACCTAACAAACGTAAGGACATCACACACATTCATGCCCGAGGATTCGAGCCTCCGACCTTAGCAACCGCGGGCGGTTCCGGACTGAAGCGCCTGGAACCACTCGGCCACAGAGGCCGGCTTTTAACTTGTGAATCTTTGTCTATATTTTTGCACTGTCTAGCAGATCAGAACATCGGTTCGCCACCGTCGGAATATGCGTTGGTTCTTCAGGACCGAGAACTGCGACGTCCATTTGGCTTTCCAGCGCAACCAATTTCACTCTTCTGGGATTTTCACCCATTCAGAATTTTCCTCCAATGAGGACGGTGCCATAGCTTTTTCAGAGTTGTATGGAATCTCGATCGTCCAGCTAGGTGTTTGGCTTTAAGTATGCCATAATGCAGATCACCAACCCCATGTTCCTCCTATTCGAAACACCAAAACCTTCAGGTTGGTGTAATTGAGGGAGAGGTTCCAGTTTGAGACACATACACTGGTATCCAAAATTAAAGCAACAAAGGGAATTTTACGAGGTTGTATTTATTTTGCCACAAAACAATACAAGCTGGTGATAGTAAAGTAGAAACAATGTGAAGAATACAGAACGTAAACAACTGCAATATGCGTAACGGTAGAAAAAACCGTTCTTCGTTTTTTCCAACTTAACGGATTTGCACACATATTCTGATTCTGACAACGAGTTAATGTGCTCTGTATGAGGTGTGGCACTCTCCGGCAGCAGTACAGGCCTGACAACGACGGGTCATGCTGCGAATGTTCAGGCAATAAGGCCCATTCTTCCAGGAGAGCTGCTCGCAAGTCTTGGAGGGTGGTTGACGGATGCTGACGTCATGCAACCTATCTCCCTAATGCATCCCAGACATGCTCTACGGGATTCAAATCGGGAGAGCGAGCAGGCCATGCCACGCGTGCAATATCTCCGTTTCTAAAATAACATCAACCACCCGTGCTCTACGAGGTCGAGCATTATCGTCCATCAGGACGACGTCTGGGCCCACAGCACCTCACAACAACCGTTGAAAGGTGGCTACACTGAGCCACAGCGCCAGAGATTGCGCCAAAGAGTATTATTCAGCCGCCTCCACTGGCAGTGCTTGGGGAGAACTCGTAGTAGTCAGTGCTTGGGGGATACTCTTAGTAGGCAGTGCTTGGGGAGAACTCGTAGTAGTCAGTGCTTGTTGAGATGTGGTAGTGAAAAGTGCTTGTTGAGAACTCGTAGCAGGCAGTGCTTGCTGAGATGAGATACTGAAAAGTTCTTGTTGAGATGTGATAGTAACGAGTCGGTGTGGAAATATTGTAATGATTAGAGTGCTTTTCGTCAATATATGAAGGTAAAAGAAAAAAAAAATTTTCCTTTTCTTTTTGTTATCTCAATGTCTTAAATAATGCATCATTACAGGTTCAGTCAACAAATCATCTGGCGTGTGTTCTTGTATTAGAGTGTAATTCTGGATCTCTTGCGCAATTATAGTATTTCTAATTTTTTTTATCACGTCAGTATAAATGATATTTAAAATTTCTTGTCTTAGTGAGGAAGAACCGTGCCAGATGTGTACGTTGAGTCACACTCCCACACACAGAACAATTACACTTGTGCTTTGGTTTCGTAGGTTTTATAGTTGCTGGGAACTTAATTAATTAATTGTGTTAACGAAAATTTTCATTTCATTCTTTGTTGTTGTTCTATGCAGTCAGATTGCGTAATAATACTAGTCAGGGCCAACCGTTTACGAGACACAGCGTAATCGGACATACAGCTATCAAAAATATTTGCATTTTATTTAATTAAGCCCCTATGCACGTGGCGACCGCTGCTTCGGATCGTCCCTTGGAATTCTTCTGATTGTAAAAATAGTAGACAGTAGTATTGTTGCAGTAATTTGTAGTTTAGTAATGGTAGTCTACATTGCATGTGTAGATTTGGTAATTGGCATTCTTCTAATGGTACTTTTCAAAAATTAATTTTTGATGTCTTGTATATACGCGTTTGACAATTTAGTGCAATTATTTCAATTGTTCGTTAATCGTGTTTGAGGGAAACATTTCGTGTGAATGGTATTGTTGGAGATATAGTGTCATTGTGTGCAATTGTCATATAGTGACGAGTTTTGTATATTTTGTAAATGATTACGCGGTCAATGAAAAAGGCAAAAATGATGAATAGTGAGAATGACGAAATTGTTAACATGGCGAACTCGCCAACACAGGAGAACAGTGTGATGAATAATGAAGTGGAAAACAATTTAATAAGTCGGGAAAATAGTCCGGAACCGTTTCAAAATTTTTCTCAATCAGAAAATTCACAGAATACGAGATTAACGACAGAAGATTCTGTAATAGTATCGAACACAGATGGCCTTACAGCTATGACGAAGGAAGCTGGTTTTGTGGGAAATGTTAGGGGCGAAAGGAATTTTGAACTAGTTCATACGGAGCAGTTGATGAGTGCAATATTAAATTTGGGAACACAGTTGGACTCACAAATAGGAACAATTAAAACTGAGATGGGAACAATGGGATCACAGTTACGATCTGAATTTAAAACAGAGATAGGAACAATTAAAACAGAGATGGGAACTTTGGGATCTGAATTAAAAAATGATATGGGAACAATGGAAACACAGTTTAGCTCTGAATTAAAAACACAGATGGGAACAATGGAAACACGGTTAGACTCACGAATAGGGACATGTTTCAAAAACATGAAAGATGAATTAAAGAAAGAAATCAGAGAAGAAGTACAACCGATTTTGAATTCTCACAATAATAGATTAATTGCAGTAGAGATTAGACAAAGGGAACAGGATAGAGAACAGGAAGAAAGAGATCGCGTGATAGTACAAAAATTTTCAGAGTTAAATTTACAACGTGCACACGATAAGAAAGAAATATTTGAGAGAATCGAGGAATCCGTACCAAATGACAGAATAAATAACTTAACGCAACAGTGTGAACAGTTAACTACTAAATGTGACAACACCGAAACCCAAGTCGCGACATTTACAGAAGATGTAAATAAAGAGAAAGAACAATTAAGTGACTCATCGGAAAGAGTTGAGGAGATCTCAGATAAATTGACAAGTCTTAGTTTAGCAGAGGGGTTTGAAGAAAGTAATTTATTTCATTTACAGGATGCAACAAGAGAGAGCCAGGCGCGTGAATTTAACAATAATCGTCATTGGGACTGGGACAGACGCGGTAGGTCTTTGTCGCCACGAGGCGAAAACTTTGACTATAAACACTGTTTGACTGTTCGGAAATTTAAGATCTTTCGTAATTCTAAGAATGAGATACATCCATGTTCATGGTTAGATCAATTTACGTACGCACTTCCGCCAGATGTGCCACAAAGTCACAAACTGGAAATTATGTGCAGCTATTAATGTCCTCAGGGGATTCACTACACTAAGTGAATATGTGCCATAGCGTGCATAGGGCCCCGAGCTGTAGTGGTGCTATTTCCCTTTTAGTTTTCTGCACCGCTGCCTACTCTTTTACTATTCTTTGCATCTGTCAAACCAACTCTTCGACTATCAATCTATTTAGACAGTAGATAAACAATAACCGGATATGATTATTTTACCAAAAGTGATTTCGGAAATTACCGTTTGGACTTACTGTACCTTCATCAGCATTCATTCGTAGCTTAAACGAAATTTTACCTGTTTATCTTCGTGACAACATTACTTCATATGTTGACGACATTCTTATTGCTAAACGTTCTTGGAGTGAGCACAACAAAATTTTGGATTCATTATTAAGTATCTTTGCAAGAGTTGGCATTACAGTGAACTTGGAAAAATCTGAATTTGGTCGTTTTCAGGTGAAATTTCTCGGTCACATTATTTCCACAGAAGGTATTCTTCCTGATCCAGAGAAACTAGACGCTATTCGTAATTATGCTGTTCCTACCACAAAACGCGATGTTCGTAGTTTCCTTGGTGTCTGTAATTTTCTTAGACGCTTTGTTAGATTGGACAATTTGGCCACACCTCGTTTATGTGAACTATCTGGAAAGAATTCTAATTGGTGTTGGGATGAGGAAGCTCAGTCAGAATTTGAACAACTTCGTGATGCTTTAGTTGCTGCTCCACTTCTTTCGCATCCGGATTTATCTAAAGATTTTTGTTTGGCGACGGACTCATCATACAAAGGCCTAGGTGCACATTTATTTCAAGAGATAGAAGAAAACGGCGTTGTAGTACAGAAAACTATTGCATTTGGAAGTCGTGTTCTCTCTAAATCAGAAAAGAATTATTCGATTACGGAACTTGAAGCTTTGGCTGTTGTATGGGCTTTCACAAAATTTCGCACATTTTTGTTTGGGAGACATACTAAGGTTTACACCGATCATCGAGCTCTGGAATTTCTTATGTCGACAAAATTAACTCATGGCAGATTGTCACGATGGGCGTTGTACCTACAGGAATTTGATTTTAGTATTGTTTACATACAGGGTTCTTCAAATATTGTTGCTGATGCTTTATCATGTGCACCTGTGGGTTTGAAACAAAGTGCTGAAGAGGACTGCAAGGAAAACAATTATTGTTTGATGTATATTCAAGGTGTTGCGTTTGAGAACTTTATTTCGTCTTCGCTCCAGGACATCGCTAAGGAGCAAAAATAAGGATCCAATCTGGAAGGACATTAAGGAGAAGTGGAGGAGAAAGGAAAGCGTAGCGATTAGACAGCGTTATTTAGTTCGTAATGACATTCTTTTTAAATGAAAATCGGTCGACAACTCTGTTTGGTTAGTTTGTATTCCTGATGAGTGGGTTAATAAGCTGATTTAGTATACGCATTTCAGCTATGCACACTTTGGTCCCAGAAAATGCTTTCATAAATTACGGGAAAATTGCTACTTCAGTAATATGGAAAAACGTATTCTATCTGTTCTGACCAAATGCAAATTATGTCAAAAGGCTAAGCCGCCAACTATTTCTCACAGAGCACCGTTGTTTCCTATCATTCCAGCGAAATTAAAGGACATGGCTGCAGTCGATTTGTTCGGTCCAGTGGTTCGTTCTACTAATGGTTTTGCGTACATTTTCGTAGCAGTGGAGTTGACATCAAAATATGTGTGTCTTACACCTTTACACAAAGCAACAGCTCGTTCAGTATCTAATGCTTTCATCAAACATGTTCTTAAAGAAGTGGGTCATGTTGATAAGGTTATATTAGATAATGGATCACAGTTTCACTCTAAAATTTGGCTTCGTACTCTACGGCGTCATAAGATTAAACCAATTTTCATTTCACTTTTTCACCCTCAATCTAACGCTTCAGAGAGATGGATGAAGGAAATCAATAAATTGTGTCGTCTTTATTGTCGTCAGAATCACAGAACGTGGGATCAGTATCGTCATATTTTTCAAAACATTCTGAATGAACTCCCTAATGATTCAACTTCTTTACCGCCTATACTGATATTAAAAAACAAAGCACCGACAAATCGCATATCTGAAATCGTTCCTTTTCCGCCTTCACGGAAACTGCGGCATTCTGAAGTTGTCAACCTGGCTCTACAAAATATTGCATCTGCAGCTGCTAGAAGAGAGAAATCAGCTAAACATCCTGGTCGTTTAAAAACCTTGTCAGTTGGTCAAAAGGTGTTAATTAAGTCTCATCGTTTGTCTCACAAAGGAAAAGGCTTGTGTCGCAATTTTTTTCTGCTTTATAACGGTCCATATAGAATTCGCAAAATTATTCATGATAACACTGTTGAAGTAGAAACTCTTAAATCACGACGCTCTAAGGGAATACATCATATATCTAACGTTAAAATTTTTGTGGAATGATATACTTTTGAAAAATTTTTGTGGAATGACATACTTGTGAGAAACTAACAGCTACATGTAAACACGCAGAGAGTACAAGGATACCGCCCTGTGTTTTGGCGGCGGCATATACTCAAAGCAACAGTCAAGTCTGCGCGCCGCACAAGGCAGTCGTTGACAGCAAACAATTACTTCCTACGTCACGCGCCTACAGCTGATCGAGCGCTCAGTGCAAATGCACTGACAGTCGTAAACAAATACACAGTTTAATTTCTCCGATTAAATTCAGTATAAAGCTATAGTGACTTGATGAATTATGTTATTAACGTTCAGTATTTTTCAGGATACGGTTCTATAAAATATTTAAGAACTTCAGGTAAATTCTGTGCGTGTCCGACGTTAAGACGACTTGCTATGGAGAAAATTTCAGGAAGAATGTAATTTCAAAAGAAAAAAAAAAGGTAATAAACCAAAAAGGTAACTATTAATTGAGTTCATTTTTCAGGGAACATATTTCCACTTAGGTACGTACTTTAGACGTAATTTGCTGCTCGCGATTATGTGATTCATACTTTGTGCTAAATTTCATGTTCTATGAAATTACTTGTGAAGCGACGTGCTTGCGTACGTTAACTGATTTTCACAATGATTATTAATGAACTGGGTTGTAACTTGTGTATATTATGCATCTCTTGGCTGCAATGCTTTTTCACTGATGTCATATTTTTCTATTATGTGCCTGCTGTGCTTATTTATTTAAATTATAATTGTCACCTGATTAATTGTGCTGACTGTGATTATGTATGTAAGTTATACTTTGTGATTTATCTGCTTGCGCCTTCATGTTTACTTATTAAGATTACATATGAACATTTATTTGCTTATGCTGATATGATGCTAATGACCTGTTTATTATGTTAGATAACATATTTGCTGCCTTGATTATGGATTGCATATTTACACATTTCTGTTGTTGTCATAACTACTCTTTGATTTGGTATATATGAATGCTGATATACTGTGTCTGAACCTAGAGTTTAGGTCACATTATGGTATTAATTATAGATTGTTCGCTTGGCAGAGCCTCGTTGTAAGAATTGTGCTGCATCCACTTGTTGACATTCTATTCTCTACTGGTATATTTACTCGCTATTGCATGTTTTGCTTACGCTCAGTGCCTTATATTTTTAAGATAAGAAAATGAACTGCTATAATTCGACGAACAACATTAGTACAAGAAACTTTATAGAAGCCACATGAGCTGGAGGCTTTATGGAAGCTGTATAAATTTATGCTAATAGGAAGGAAGCTAACGACATGACACACCAAAACTAGGTTTAGACCATTGACAGTTATTACACTGCATTTTTCGTGAGCAATTGAAATAGGAAGTGACACTTGACACAAGAAATGCTCCACATGTTTGCTTCTGCCATGATTCTTGAAGTGGTGTACACACTGTGAAATATTATGATCATTCACACTCCGTAATCGTACTTAATTACTGAGAGTTATTCGAACTAAGTCTGTTAGAGGTCATGTATGCATTTCTTTTGTTTATAATTCACAATAAGTAGAAGATTTGGGTCAGATGGATTACACAGAGGTTGTGTGTTGACAATGTGTCTTCGGATTGTATAGGATGATGAAGTTTGCATTAGGATTTTATCTGTACTTGTTCGAGGAGACTGACTAGAGGAAAGAGTTGTTATGGAAGTGAAATGATATTGGCGATAAGGTTTATATGTATCGACGTATTGAAGAGGTATTATTGAGGTATTATTGAGATTATGTGAAGTTGATGATTATTGGAGTTTTTGTGGACAAGAGGTAAGGTAAATGCTATTAATGATAAGGTTTATATGTATCGACGTAAGAGGTATTATTGAAGTATTGAGATTATGTGATGCTGATGATTATTGGAGTTTTGGTGTATAAGAGGTAAAGTAAGTGAGGTGCATATTTTCTTTGTTGGTCTATATGGAACAAGGAGGATGAAGATAGCAGACTAGAACACTAAAGTAGAAGTAAGATTGTCTACACACACTTTGTTAAATCAATAAGCAGTACATATTTTTTTTTTTTTTTTTTTTTTTTTTGGAGAGAGGAAGTATTTGCATATCCTGGCACACTGACAGTTGTTCAGCAACAGTACATTTGATTTGGCTTGGCAAACATTGGTCTTGACATGATGACTATGATGTTGACTAACCATTATTGACTGTTATACATTGCTGCCACTACTACTTGATACACAAAATGAACATCAAATCTTGGACAGAATTGCATTTACACAGTTAACACTATTCAATTACACAGTAGTACTTAATGTGGATGAAAGATGAGTGAGTGTGTTTTGTGTGTTTTCCTTTCCTAATCCTACCCACCTATCTCCTAAATATTATTTTATTGTTTGTAGTGGCTTGCACTGACACCCATAAATATTATAGGTTTACTGATATTTGAGTATTTGTAATAGTTAATATGACAATTATCTGATATCATTTGTGTGTTTATTAGAATTTATATGTTTAGTGTGTAAAAGCATTTGTATGTGTGTTCAAACTATTGTTCATGCCTGAACTGTCTGATTAGTGATGGTGAATATTATGAACTGTTACCTGAACTTGTTCAACATTCATGTGTGACACTTAGAAATGTTTAATTTCTGCTGATGAACTGTGTGATTAGTGATAGTGGATATTATGGACTGTTACCTGCACTTTTTCAACATAATGGGTGCCACTTAGAAATGATTAATTTCTGCTGATGAACTGTGTGATTAGGATAGTGAATATTATGGACTGTTACTTGTACTTTTTCTACATGATTGGTGCCACTAGGACATGTTTAATTTCTGCTAATAAACTCTGATGAACAGTGTGATCAGTGATAGTGAATATTATGGACTGCTCTCTGGACCTGCTCATCATTGCTAGGTGCACTGATGGACTGCTTGTACTGAAATAATGTCACTTGTTGGTTTCTTCACCTGTTCAACATTGCTGGGTGCCCCTGATGAACTGCTTCTACTGAAATGATGTCACTTATTGCTATGTGCACCTGTTCAACATCGCTGGGTGCCACTGATGGACTGCTTGTACAGAAATAATGTCACTTGTTGGGGTCTGCACCTGTTCAACATTGCTGGGTGCAACTGATGAACTGCTTCTATTGAAATAATGTCACTTGTTGGTGTCTGCACCTGTTCAACATTGCTGGGTGCCACTAATGGAGGACGACGGTTCAATCCCGCGTCCAGCCATCCTGATTTAGGTTTTCCGTGATTTCCCTAAATCGCTCCAGGCAAAAGCCGGGATGGTTCCTCTGAAAGGGCACGGCCGACTTCCTACCCTGTCCTTCCCTAATCCGATGAGACCGATGACCTCGCTGTTTGGTCTCTTTCCCCAAAACCAACCAACCAACCAACCACTAATGGAACTGCTTCTGCTGAGAAATGTGACTTGTTGCTGTGTGTACCTGTTCAACATTGCTGGGTGCCACAGATGGAACTGCTTCTACTGAAATAATGTCACTTGTTGCTGTCTGCACCTGCTCAACCTTGCTGGGTCCCACTGATGGACTGCTTCTACTGAAATGAAGTCACTTGTTGGTGTCTGCACCTGTTCAACATTGCTGGGTGCCACTAATGGAGGACGACGGTTCAATCCCGCGTCCGGCCATCCTGATTTAGGTTTTCCGTGATTTCCCTAAATCGCTCCAGGCAAAAGCCGGGATGGTTCCTCTGAAAGGGCACGGCCGACTTCCTACCCTGTCCTTCCCTAATCCGATGAGACCGATGACCTCGCTGTTTGGTCTCTTTCCCCAAAACCAACCAACCAACCAACCACTAATGGAACTGCTTCTGCTGAGAAATGTGACTTGTTGCTGTGTGTACCTGTTCAACATTGCTGGGTGCCACAGATGGAACTGCTTCTACTGAAATAATGTCACTTGTTGCTGTCTGCACCTGCTCAACCTTGCTGGGTCCCACTGATGGACTGCTTCTACTGAAATGAAGTCACTTGTTGGTGTCTGCACCTGTTCAACATTGCTGGGTGCCACTAATGGAACTGCTTCTGCTGAGAAATGTGACTTGTTGCTGTGTGTACCTGTTCAACATTGCTGGGTGCCACAGATGGAACTGCTTCTACTGAAATAATGTCACTTGTTGCTGTCTGCACCTGCTCAACATTGCTGAGTGCCACTGATGGACTGCTTGTACTGAAATAATGTCACTTGTTGGTTTCTGCACCTGCTCAACATTACTGGGTGCCACTGATGGACTACTTCTACTGAAATAATGTCACTTGTTGCTGTCTGCACCTGCTCAACATTGCTGGGTGCCACTGATGAACTGCTTCTACTGAAATAATGTCACTTGTTGGTGTCTGCAGCTGTTCAACAATGCTAGGTGTCACTGATGGACTGTTTTTACTGAAATAATGTGACCTGTTGCTGTGTGCACCTGTTCAACATTGCTGGGTGCCACTGATGGACTGATTCTACTGAAATAATGTCACTTGTTGGTGTCTGCACCTGTCAACATTACTGGGTTCCACTGATGAACTGCTTCTACTGAAATAATGTCACTTGTTGGTGTCTGCACCTGTTCAACATTGCTGGGTGCCACTGATGAACTGTTTTTTTTACTGAAATAATGTGACTTGTTGCTGTGTGTACCTTTTCAACATTACTGGGTGCGACTGATGAACTGCTTCTACTGAAATGATGTCACTTGTTGGTGTCTGCACCTGCTCAACATTGCTGGGTGCCACTGATGGACTGTTTCTACTGACATAATGTCACTTGTTGGTGTCTGCACCTGTTCAACATTGCTGGGTGCAACTGATGGAGCTACTTCTATGGAAATGATGTCACTTGTCGGTGTCTGCACTTGTTCAACGCTACTGGGTGCCACTGTTAGAACTGTTTCTACTGAAATGATGTTACTTCTTGCTGTCTGCACTTACTCAACATTGCTGGGTGCCACTGATGGATTGCTTCTACTGAAATAATGTCACTTGTTGGTGTCTGCACCTGTTCAACAATGCTGGGTGCCACTGATGGACTGCTTCTACTGACATAATGTCACCTGTTGCTGTGTGCACCTGTTCAACATTGCTGGGTGCCACTGATGGACTGCTTCTACTGAATAATGTCACTTGTTGGTGTCTGCACCTGTTCAACATTGCTAGGTGCCACTAATAGACTGATTCTACTAAAATGATGTCACTTGTTGGCATTTGCACCTGTTGACCATTGCTGGGTGCTACTGCTGGAACTATCAACTACTTGTTTTTTTTTTAATCATTCAAAGCATTTTATGTGAACATTTGTATAAACTGATTTTTTGTGTATTGTGTGAACTATTATGTAAAGTCACATGTATGAAAGAATTTGTACTGCTTACTGTATCTTATATATTAGGTTATTGAAAGGTCAGTGCAAAGCCAAAATTTTATCTAATTATGCGATATTTACGTATTAATATTATCTTTTATTTTTGTCTGTATTTTGTGGACGAATTTGGTGGTATTTTCACCACCAATGCTGGCAAAAATACCATCAAATTCTGGCCCGTGGAGGAGGGGCATATGAAAGGTGGCTACACTGAGCCACAGAGCCAGAGATTGCGCCAAAGAGTATTATTCAGCCGCCTCCACTGGCAGTGCTTGGGGGGAACTCGTAGTAGTCAGTGCTTGGGGGGAACTCGTAGTAGGCAGTGCTTGGGTAGAACTCGTAGTAGTCAGTGCTTGTTGAGATGTGCTAGTGAAAAGTGTTTGTTGAGAACTCGTAGCAGGCAGTGCTTGCTGAGATGTGATACTGAAAAGTTCTTGTTGAGATGTGATAGTAACGAGTCGGTGTGGAAATATTGTAATGATTAGAGTGCTTTTCGTCAATATATGAAGGTAAAAGAAAAAAAATTTCCTTTTCTTTTTGTTATCTCAATGTCTTAAATAATGCATCATTACAGGTTCAGTCAACAAAGCATCTGGCGTGTGTTCTTGTATTAGAGTGTAATTCTGGATCTCTTGCGCAATTATAGTATTTCTAATTTTTTTATCACGTCAGTATAAATGATATTTAAAATTTCTTGTCTTAGTGAGGAAGAACCGTGCCAGATGTGTACGTTGAGTCACACTCCCACACACAGAACAATTACACTTGTGCTTTGGTTTCGTAAAAAATGGTTCAAATGGTTCTGAGCGCTATGGGACTCAACTGCTGAGGTCATTAGTCCCCTAGAACTTAGAACTAGTTAAACCTAACTAACCTAAGGACATCACAAACATCCATGCCCGAGACCGGATTCGATCCTGCGACCGTAGCGGTCTTGCGGTTCCAGACTGCAGCGCCTTTAACCGCACGGCCACTTCGGCCGGCTTGGTTTCGTAGGTTTTATAGTTGCTGGGGACTTAATTAATTAATTGTGTTAACGAAAATTTTCATTTCATTCTTTGTTGTTGTTCTTTGCAGTCAGATTGCGTAATAATACTAGTCAGGGCCAACCGTTTACGAGACACAGCGTAATCGGACATACAGCTACCAAAAATATTTGCATTTTATTTAATTAAGCCCCCATGCACCGTACATGAGATCCCAAGATCACCTCACGGTACCTGACAGCAGTTAAACCGTTCCGATTCACGCGCACAATGTCCGCGTGCTTAGCTGGGTGGAAACGTACTTGCCTCCCGTGCGAGCGGGCCCGGGTTCGATTCCCGGCCGGGTTGGAGAGTTTCTCCGCTCGTGGGCTGGGTGATGTGTTGTCCTCATCATCATTTCATCTTCATAACTGACCCACAAGTCACCCAATGTGGCGTCGACTGAAATAAGACTTGCACTTGGCGGCCGAACTTCCCCAGATGGGGCCACCAGGCCAACAATATCATACGCTCATTTACCCATACAACTTCATGAAAGGTGTCCGCGTGGTCAACATAATCCCTGCCCACACCATTAGCAATCCTCCTCGATATCGGTCTCTTTCCACATTGTTCGGGTCCCTAAATCGTGTTTTATATTCTCTCCAGATGCTAATGCTTCGAGAAACAGTCTCCATACCAAATCGGGACTCATCTGTGGAAAGAACATTGGCCAACTGGTCGACCACCCACGTGGTATGTTGACGACTGCACTCTAGACGTTCTGTTCTGTGAAGACGCATCAGAGGTACACACACAGCAAATCTCCAACAATGAACTGAAACATTATGCACACCGTTCGCCCCCATACAACACGTCAAGTGGATGCAGTGAGGTCAGATGCCAGGTGCCGTGCAACACTAAGTGCTACCGTCGTGCCCTTGCATCCAAATAACGGTCCTCTCTTTCTGATATCACACGTGGTCGCCCACCGTTAATGTGACATACAGTAAAATGTTTATAAGAACGCTTGGTGAAGAGCCAGGAGGGACATTCAATCTAGTAGATCAATTCTGGTGTAGCAACGTTCTGACATTACACCAAACGAGTACAAACAATGTAACCAAACGGCTAAGCCGTCTTACCAGCATTTATAGGATGTATACTTTGTAATAAAGTTTTTATCATCAATGTATGACATTTATGTTTTGCTTGAATTCGTTTATAAACGTCTTATAAGCATTTTACTGTATGTCACATTCACTGTGCAACTGAGACACCTGTTTCAGAATTTCACCACTTAGTGTGTCCATACGTGTACAGTGGGGATTATGTTTTACGTTTAGACTATACAATCAAGTTAAGAATGATAAATTATAATTTTACACCGACTTGTCAACCCTGGGCCAATATTTTATGGAAACAAAATTTATTGTTCCGATGTACTTCATGGTAAGTGATTCAGGGTAATGTCACACTCGTAATTATTTTTTGAATTTATATGCCTCAAAACAAAATTGTATTTTATTGTAATTAGTATTTGAATTCTCTGTATTTTTACGTACAAAATTTTTTTAGCTTAACCCATTCTTTTACATATGGGCAATAAATAGGGGCAGCTGGCTGACCATTATGACCTCAGCCGAGGTTAGCTTACGGATTTGTGCCGCACGGGATTAGCCGAGCGGTCTAGGCGCTGCAGTCATGGACTGTGCGGCTGGTCCCGGCGGAGGTTCGAGTCCTCCCTCGGGCATGGGTGTGTGTGTTTGTCCTTAGGATAATTTAGGTTAAGTAGTGTGTGAGCTTAGGGACTGATAACCTTAGCAGTTAAGTCCCATAAGATTTCACACACATTTGAACATTTTTTTCTTACGGATATGTAAACAGCGGCCTCAATTGGACTAATGCTTGTACACGCCTGAGTTAGAGTGGAATATGTGTCGTTATAATTACGTTCAGCCTACACGCCGACTTATAACGGGACGTAGTTCAGGAATTATAACTGTGTACAACTGTGACACGGCGTTATATCAGTGTGCTTTCATGGGTCTGATTTTTGCGTTATTTGCGTTTATAGCTCTGATGATAGCCGCACTGTTAAAACCTAGATCTGCAGTGCAATGAGAAGGACAGATGACACTACGACGGATGCTAACCTTTTTTCTGTCCTGCCTTCATTTTCTCACTCTGCGCTAGTCTCTCTGAAGTGATAGTCCTGAGCAGGGGCAGGCGCTGGATTCTGTAACATACATCTCTATGGGCTTTTCAGGCAATCACAATAACACTAAACAGGATCTGTCACTCTGCACTTCTGCGAGAAAAGATAGATCCAAAGATTATCTTATTGCACTAGATGCCACGTTTCCTTTCACGTCTTCGCCTCTGCCGGGATCGACCACGCGTGCTGCCGGCGGCGTGCGGGCAGAATCTTCCGGAGGTGGACGACGGAAACTTCTCGCTGTGACTGAGACGGCTGGCGCAGAGTGGCTGCAGTCTTTGCCCTGCTGATCCGTTGGACTGGTCGGGGCACTTAGTCGGTCAGCCGGAAGTTACAAGACGTTGTTGTATCGAGTGGGCATGAAGAGTTTTACGAGAGACCACCTGGATCTGCTGCATATCGCCATTCGCCGAATTGTGGACTCTGAGCGACGTTAAACAGCCATATAAAAAGTGATGTTGGTCGAGATGACCGTTTGTAGCTGTTCAGCCTATGTGGATTCGAATGGCGGTTACGGCTAGTAAAGACATATTCACTGTTCAGATGCTTGGGTAACTTAGTTGGTTGCACTGAAGTACTTTAATGGTGCGCATCGTGGTTATTGTACTGACTCCATGACGTTTTGGGTGGCCCTTCGAGTATCGTATATATTTTGTTATTCATTCGATTATTGTTGAAAAAGGTGTCGTCCACATTTTACGAGTGCTGTATGTGGAAAATGTTAATGTGTGGACCATCAATTCAGTGTAGTAATTGGCTTGTGTATTGCGTAAAAATTACCTGTGGGCATTTTAATATTATTTATTCTGAAATGCAGGATGGTGAACTGAACGCGTAAATTCAGTTCTTTTCTCGTTGATTGCTAGTAAGATCTGCATGATTTCTGTCTGCCATGTTAGTTGATGCGATTCGTTTTTTAGGTAAAAATTATCTGTGAGCGTTTTAAAATTGTGTACTCTAAATGCGGGAAGGCGAACCCAATACATAATTTGAAAGTTGCTTTGGTTGATTCCAAGTAGGCTTATGCCATGCTGATTCATAATATTAGTTCTTTCTTAAAAATAAATGGGGAATAAAAGCTTAAATTGAAATTTTCCCTGGTAATTGATGTTAAAAGTTTTATTTAAAAAAAGCTTTCTTCGCTTAGCGTTCTTTTTCCTAGTAAGGCTAACAGGGGGTTCACCTCTTTGATGAATATTCTGTTTAAATATTTGCATGTAATAAAGGATGGAACTTAGTTCATTGGAATCTTATTACGTACGTCTGTCAACTCCTGCACCACCACTCTGTTCCATCTTTGGTAACAGAGCGTGTTTGGGCTGTACTGTCGATGGCGTGCGTGATTGCAGTCAGTGGGGTAAAAAACTAAAAATTGCATTTACTAAATTTTGGGTCGCTATTTTGCTGGTGGAATTCTCTTGGTTATTCGAACACTACTGTTGCTGTTGTTTCAGCATGGGTGCGAGGGAGGCGTCCGATGTCGCTGGATTGCGGAAAGAGGAGCTTGCCTACGAGTTGGCTACTAGGGGAGGTGACGCTTCCGGGAGCGCGGCCGGGTTAGCGCGGCGGCTGAGGGAGGCAGTGGGCCGGCCTGTCTGTCACCCCAGCGGACTTCCAGCAGGACGCGTGAGCGACGCCGTCGCCAGCATTCAGTGTGCGTTAGCGGAGCTTAGCTCGTTAGTGTCCTGCTTTGAAATTGAGGAGCCTTCACGGTCGCAGATTTGTAGAATTAGAGCACCAGTGCTCCACTATGCTAACAGTTCAGGATTTGCGTTGCGTCATGCCCACAGATGTGCATTGTGAACAGTTGCAGGACTCAGTTACGGAAATAGTTGCGAGAATCCAGGGGTTGAGTAGTTGTGATAGTGATGCTGAGACATCTAGCAACAGAACTCGGGCGGTAGTCACCCTATTAGCGAGTAATCCTGTGCTCCCTTTTCTCGCCGGCCGCAGTGGCCGAGCGGTTCTACGCGCTTCAGTCTGGAACAGCACGACCGCTACGGTCGCAGGTTCGAATCCTGCCTCGGGCATGGATGTATGTGATGTCCTTAGCTTAGTTAGGTTTAATTAGTTCTAAGTTCTAGGGGACTGATGACCTCAGATGTTAAGTCCCATAGTGCTCAGAGCCAATTGAACCCTTTTCTCAGTTTACTAAACTACCCAACCTGCTAGAAGGAATGTTGCGGTAAGATGGAGTATTGTTTATGCTCTTCACGTGTATGCTGCCGGAAATCATCGTCTTCACTACATGTCGGCGTGTCTGTGTACTCAGTGGTCGCATCTGAAGATGGCGGCCAGATGGATCGCCGAAATATCGTGTAGTGAAGACGATGATATGCAGCAGCATACCCGTGAAGAGCATAAACAAAAATGGTTCAAATGGCTCTGAGCACTATGGGACTTAACATCTGAGGTCATCAGTCCCCTAGAACTTAGAACTACTTAAACCTAACTAACCTAAGGACATTACACACATCCATTCCCGAGGCAGGATTCGAAACTGCGACCGTAGCAGTTGCGCGGTTCCGGACTGAAGGACTGAAGCGCCTAGAACCGCTCTGCTACCGCGGCCGGCAAGCCGGGAATCACAAGGTGGAGTACTGTCAGTAGTATGTAGCGAGGATGTTCAGCGGTGCCTGTACTTGTGACAGTTGCAGGATCGTGGGGAGATGTTTGTTGTATGTGATGTGCGACTATACCAAATACTCTGTACTTGGGTTAAGGGCCGTTTGGAGCAAACCTTCGACACGATGTGCGGTGTCTTGCCATTTTCAGAGTTTTGACGAAAAATCTGTACAGACTATTTGTCTTCATGTGCCTGTCACCAGTCGACAGAGAAAAATTGCCTTGGGATGCAGGGCCACAACGAGTTATTGGAAAGGTATGTGAAAACGATCAAGGGTGCCGTCAGAAGCTTGGGTTTAGAGTTTCAGCAACACGAAATAGTCCGTAACATCTTGGAAGGGACACGACGAAGTGATAGATCTAGAGCCGATTTTAGTGAAAGACGAGAAACTTTCAGCAGCTGGATGGGGTAATCTCGGAGGCCATGTGCCATGCTGATAGCACTCGGGTCATGAGCGAGCAAAAACTTCGTCGGCCACCCAAGAGCGCGGCGTCATTGAGTAATCACGATTGTCTGTCTCATCTGTGGTGTTGTAGGAGCCAGGTTGAAAGGCACTTGGCGAGGAACTGTACTCTGTCGAGGAGCAGCTCTGACAGATGACATAAGCGAAAGGCCGCCTCGCCTCAACTTCCGACGTTATGTAGGAAGATCGTGGCCACCACTTCTTCAAGGTTTCTGCTTGTTTAACTGTGAACAAGTTTGTGCGCATTTGGTTCGGGTAGTTCTTAGAGTTCGATTAACGAACATCGGTATTTGGCACAAGCTGTCTTATGTAAGCTTCCCCAGTTTGGTGACGCAGGAGAGAGGTGTAGAGTAGCTAATTCTGAGGAGCTGCTGTTGTAGGGGGAAGTTACTGTTAAGGTCCGGACTGAAAATTCCACATGAAAGATCAAGGTGAAGGCAGCTCGAAATTTTTCAGTGTCTGCTGTTTTGGGAGCGGATTTTATCAGACATGTTGGTCTGATTCCTGATTGGAGGAGAGGCAAGTTCTCTTTTGGCTTTTACAGAGTGTATCATTACAAGTTTTGTAAGCGGTGGACGGGAAGGGCTACTAGAATCAA
The DNA here is from genome assembly GCF_021461385.2 of Schistocerca piceifrons. Classification (NCBI taxonomy): domain Eukaryota; kingdom Metazoa; phylum Arthropoda; class Insecta; order Orthoptera; family Acrididae; genus Schistocerca; species Schistocerca piceifrons. The sequence goes on from NC_060138.1 coordinate 664,936,585, forward strand.
TCTAGGGTGGTTACGGTGTAGGGAGTTAAGGATAGTTATGGTTTCAGTCATCTATCCCCTCAACAGGCATGCCAGTTGGGTAATGAGTATGGCTATGTAGTGACAGATTGCTTGGGTGTAGTGAAAGAAGAGGAAAACAAAATCGAGCTTACTGACAACATACTGGTAAGGCACCTACGTATCGTCTCTCTCCACCTCGTATAAAACACCTCAGGTTGTGCGTAGACGAAATGTCGAGAGAGGGGGCTATCACCCCCTATCCATACCCCATATTCGAACTACCCAACGCACAGGACAGGGTAGGCCCGGAAGTGATTTATAAAGCCTGGAATAAGAAGGTAGTTCTGCAATCAATACCATTACCTGATCTGCAATCATGTTTTGGCTGGTTTAAGAATGCCAACGTTTTTACAACTCTCGACCTTACTCAGGCCTACTGTCATGTTCTACTAGCCGAAGAATCTAAACCTGTGACAGCTTTCATTACCGAATGTAATCTTTATGAGTACAAGTGTGTGTCCTGTCCAGAATTTTAGATAATGTTTTTTTCCTGGTTAAAATTTTGATGTATTTATATTTACCTCGATGACCTAGCGAACTTTAGCGAGAATTTCAGTCATCTTGAGCATATTAGAGGTTGTAAGAGGTCCATGACTAAGGAATTTATTGCTAGCGCACTAGAGTAGATGTAATTTTGATAGATCGCTCACGCGATGCCTGCAATATGTATGGTACAGTAGAATCGCAGACCAGAGAGCAGTGTCGGCAGCAGTTGTAGTAGTAGCTCGCAGTCGGGCGGTTGGGTCAGGTAGCTCTTAGAGAGCAGTTGTCTAGTTATATAGCTCGCAGAGAGCACTTGTGTCCTATATGGTATTACCAAGGCCGGTCGTGGAGAACGATGGAGGTGCCTGAGAGATTTAGTAGGCCTATAAGGTAAAAGCAAAAATTATTATTATTATACTGTCGCGGGCATATGTAATTTGCAACAACTCATTTTGTACTGTTGTTATATCAAAGTCACATGTAAATATATTTTCAATAATTTTTCAATAATAATCTTTCTTAGAAACATAACTTTTGACAGTCATTCATCTGAATTTAAAGTTTTTACTAATTTCTCCTATCCATAGTCATGCCAATTATCGCAAATAAAATCAGTTGTTTCTCATACATAACAAAATCTAGTGGCCAGCATTGCACTGGACTGTGCCAGAAAAAATTCTTATAGGAGCAGATATATACGCGTTGTCCAGCGACTTCATTGAGGTAAAAATCGTCAGTTTATTCAGAATGACTTTTCAGGCCCATGACGCAGCACTGCTTACGTGCAAATTTACCAGTTTAGATTCACATTCAGTTAATTATTGAAAGGTTATATATGACTCACATTTTTTATTAGGAGGTTAGTCACATTGTATTATTGGCAGGTTATGGAATTTTTCTGTGGGGAGGTTACACAAAAATGTGAATGTTGTAACTATTTTTAATTTGTTGGAGGTTACACTTGGCGACCCTGCCAGGAACGAATTTGTTTGTGAATATCTGCTCTTATTTACCTTATGTTAAATGTAGTTTGCATCTGGCGCAACGCATTTACTAATTTGTCACTCCTTCATTCACAGATCATTGGCAATTTATTGCTCTTTGTTGTTATTATATTTGTTCTATTTTGCTTTGTCTTTGTTTGATTTTGTGCCCACCTTTAACTTTTGAAAATGCCGTGAAAAGCTGCTAACAGTACATCTCAAAGCGCAATGAGTGAAAAAGCCAACTTCAGTAATTTGACTGATAGTACTAGCGACACTCAGTATCATAATGATAATCCTCCAATTATAGATAATCAGTGCATGCCGACCACCAGTAATGGTTCTAATCTAAATGATGAGCAAACAAATTCAATTATGCCCACAGTAAATTTAGCGACAATTGATGATGCGGCACATTCCGCTACAATGAACGCTGCCCCGTTTTACACACATGATTTGCAAAATTTACACAGTGAACAGATAAATGTTTCAAACGAAGATGAACAATGCACACAAATTACGTCAGATTTATTTGATTCCGATGTAGTGACCAACAGTGCACATCCAATTAAAGCGAACCTTTTCATGAATCAGACAATGACCAAATGGTTACAAAAAACGTGTCAAATGTAGATACACCATCACACAGCACAGAGAATAGAGTCCCTAATTTTGGCATGGCAGTATTGCTACAACTTAATGAAAATCTCAAACAGTCGAATGAGAAACAAGACAACAACTATAGACAACTTAATGAATCGAACAAACAACTTAATGAAACTTTCAAACAACTTAATGAAAAACAAGACAACAATTATAGACAACTTAATGAAAAACAAGACAACAGTTACAAACAACTTACTGAACAGAATGAGATTTTCAATCTGCAGCGGAGTGTGCGCTGATATGAAACTTCCTGGCAGATTAAAACTGTGTGCCCGACCGAGACTCGAATTCGGGACCTTTGCCTTTCGCGGGCAAGTGCTCTACCAACTGAGGTACCGAAGCACGACTGACGCCCGGTACTCACAGCTTTACTTCTGCCAGTACCTCGTCTCCTACCTTCCAAACTTTACAGAAGCTCTCCTGCGAACCTTGCAGAACTAGCACTCCTGAAAGAAAGGATATTGCGGAGACATGGCTTAGCCACAGCCTGGGGGATGTTTTCCACACTCCGCTGCAGTGTGAAAATCTCATTCTGGAAACATTCCCCAGGCTGTGGCTAAGCCATGTCTCCGCAATATCCTTTCTTTCAGGAGTGCTAGTTCTGCAAGGTTCGCAGGAGAGCTTCTGTAAAGTTTGGAAGGTAGGAGACGAGGTACTGGCAGAAGTAAAGCTGTGAGTACCGGGCGTGAGTCGTGCTTCGGTAGCTCAGTTGGTAGAGCACTTGCCCGCGCAAGGCAAAGGTCCCGAGTTCGAGTCTCGGTCGGGCACACAGTTTTAATCTGCCAGGAAGTTTCATATCAGCGCACACTCCGCTGCAGTGTGAAATTCTCATTCTGGAAACATCCCCCAGGCTGTGGCTAAGCCATGTAGTAGGTCAGATACAGGCACTGACTGAAAAATTTGATGAATTGTGCAGTCGTATGGACGTTATCGAAAATGACAATGACTCGAAATCAAATGATATGTCACCAGTTTTGTTCAACCAAACACCTGAATTTCATAATATACAGCAGACAGTCAGTGAGATACGTATGTCCAATAATACATTATGTAGAAAATTGTCATCTTTACAGCAAGAAGTGACAGAAATAAAAAATGTTTCAGCCTCTAACACGTCACAGCATACGCCACGTTCTGAACATTTGTCACACTCACACAGCCAGTATAACGTACGTAATTTACAGAGAGTACGGGACTTAGATTCCGAAAAGACACAGGCAAACACATTCTCATACAATCCTGAACCTGCTCAGACATTCAGAGACGATAATTTTGATTACAAGTACTTTCTATCCGTTAGGAAATTTAAGGTATTTAAAAATGATAGAACACAGATTCAGCCTTTGGACTGGATACAACAATTTGCTTTTGCAATTCCACTGGCTTGGCCTGTAACGCAGAAACTAAAATGTATTTGCAGCTTTTGACCTCAGGGGATTCATTACACTTCGATGAACATGTGCTGTAGCGTGCACAGGGCCCTGAGCCGTAGTAGTGCTATTTCTTCTTTAGTTTTCTGCACTGCTGCCTACTGTTTTACTATCCTTTATATCTATCAAAACAACTCTTCAACTATCGCTCTATCTAGTATTAGGAACGAGTAAAGGAAACCTGATATGGCAAGTTTTACCTGAAAGTGACAGTTTTCGTTAGACACTCTTGAAATGATAAGAACTACCAACATAATTTTAATAACAAACAAAATTTTAATTATCAGCATCATCAAAATTATCAGCAACAGCAAACACATTTTGGCAACAATAGAGGCTTCTCCACACAACAGCAACAAAACCAGCCAGTTGGCATACCTAACCAACATTGTGTGCATAGGTGCCTTCTGTAGTGGTTCTAAATATTACATTAAAAGTTGCCTTCAAATTTTTACTGGTTGGTTAAGCCCAGCTGCTATAAATTATTAATACCTACCCCAGCAGTAACTCGCAGGGGCCTGGAATTTCACGGACCACATGAATTTGTTAAACCAGTACTACCAAGGGTAACTTACAGAAGCTGTAGGACATAAGAGATGGTAATCTTGCTACTAGATCGAGTCTTACCAGTACCACCCATAGTAAGGTTGCGTTGGATGTGGCGACCCTGCCAGGATTTCGAGTCACAGGTCCTTCTGATCAGCAACTAGAATGTACTAATTGTAACAAAATTTTTGTGTACCAATAATTTTTTCCTTTAATATCATAGCACAAATCTGCTTGTGTTGAAGTCAGCGTTGTCTTCATTTGTGTTGTATTCTGTTGTTTGGGTGTGTTGTTTTCTATTGTAAAATTGACAGGTATTTTAGAACATGAACTTAGGTAATTAATATTTTTATTCTTCTTGTACGCTGTGTAGGGTGTAGGAGACAGTGGTTATAATGATAGAGATAGGTAATGAGTCAGATTAATCACCAGGGTGTTCTCTAAGAGTATAGTAGAAATGGATGTGCTAAATGTTGGAAACAGTAGTGTGGAGAGCGTGGCAGCATTGCCAGCTGACACAGAGTGCGAAAGTGGGGAAGTGCACCCACAAGGCCAGTTGACCATGGGTGACGAACAAATAGGTGGCCCCAGCGCGACCATAACAGAACTTGGGGTAGGAAGTGTGGGCGAGGAGGCAAAATGGCAGTTGCGGATGAACTGTAAGCCATGCTGCTCCTCGAATTGATGCTGTAGTAGGTTTCTGTCCTGTGTTGGAGGCCAGTCTCTATCGTTTAGTTGACATGGTTGTGGTTGTTTGTCTTCTTCTTGTGATGACTGGCAACACTTGGTTTCGCAAGCATTGCCTGTCCACTCATTGCAGCAGTGGCGTTATCGATATGTAGTAACTGTGGCCCTATCTTTGGGGTGACGTCGTGGTTCTTCCGTGTCACGTGAGTGAGTAGTTCGGTTGGGGATGCAGGAGGAGCCAGGTCCCCACACAGCGAGAAAATGCCAGGACCACTGGTGGCGTGCATGGACTGCTGGATCGATGGGCTTTGGTCGCGATGGTGCACGACCTTGTCGAAACCGGACCCTGCACGTTTAAAGTTGAGTGCATTTCAGTTCGAGTAGAGAAACCTCCGCCATTGTGAAATCTCGAGATTCTCCAGTGACTTGGGTTCGTGTTGCTGCTCTTAGTGTCGCCGAGGGAAGAGTACCGAGTGGAGTACTTGGGGAAGGTGGATCTGATTAGCTTGTCTGGGCTTATAATTACTATTTACTACCTTTATCTTGTTACAATTGTTAAGTTCAGCCAGTGGTATTTTCTTGCCTGGTGGCCACTAATGCCCCAGTTACCTGCCCTGGGCGTTAGTGTATGTAATAGCAGTGTATGTTTCCTCGCCTTGGCGCCGCTGTCCGGTGAGGCGTGTAAGTTTGACAGCTTTCTTAATTGTAGGTTGGTTGGCGATTCTCCTACCTTGGTTGTAGTGATTCCTTTCTTGTTCCGTGCGCTCTAAGCACAGTATCTGCAGGCGGAATCGAGACTGCCGGTTCTGGCTTTGGCGTATTTTTACATGTTTTGCGTCAGGTAGACTCACCAAGATTATCATTAGTCACTCCTTAGACTGCCAGTAGTCTGAGTTACCGTCTTGTGATGTGAATGCAACTGTTGGCTCCCTTTATCATTGCTCGCGAAAGTATTTTTCGTCTGACCCACTCAGTACAATCATACTCTCTTTTCCCAGACCTGAATCACGACATAGCGCCTTCGGTGTGGCTAAAACAATTTGAGCACTCGCTACCTCACTCAAGGGGTGATGTGCTGAGAATAAAATTAGCGTGCAGTCACCTGAGAGGTGAATCGGCTACCCGAATGCAAATAATGCTTAAGGACTGTCTAACATACGAGGACTTTAACACGGCTTTCCTCAACGATTTCTGGTCTCGGAGAATGCAAGAACGCGTAAGGTTCAGCATCTTGATGCGAGAAAACTATGCTGACAGTACATACAAACACCCCGTGGAATTTAACAAAGAACTCGTCAAAAGTAATCAGTTTCTTGATTAATAGAATTTGTCTAACTAAACTTCCGAATAAATTGCGCAAAGAAATTACAATTTCGGGAAGAGGTATGGATGACGTTAGTGGTTTTCAGAACCTGCTGCAAGAATTAGGTGTTGAAAGAAATGTAAATCAGCAGCAAAATGTAGTTAGGTTCGAAGGCAATCATGACGGGAATTATAGGCAGAGGCGCAACCAGATTTGGAGGCCTCAGTTTGCTGGCAATAATAATCATGATCGTGGTAATGACAGGCGTGGGTGTGGCCCTTCGAGCCCATGGCGCAGCGATAGAGACGCTTTAGGGAAGATCGGCACTGGCCCGTTAATGATCATATGTTGAACACAACGGACGGGAGGTCGGTGGAGCCACACGATAATTCCAATGGCATCGAACGTCGGGAATCGTGACTAGCAGTGATAGGAGCGAGCACATCTGCGAGGCAGAATGATAAAGCTTACGATGTCAACGCAGTGTGCTTGGAATTCGAAGACATCCAAGACGTGTTGCTAGAGGAAACAACAGTAGTAAACTCGGTCGAATGCCCTACAATCAGCATAACAATTAACGAAATTACGATTCCCTGTCTACTTGACTCGGGAAGCAAGGCATCGGTAATGAGAGATGTGTTCGCGCGGTGCAGCGTGGAGAGTCTGTGGCCGACACTTCCTTTGCAGAAAACAAGAGCGCATGGTGCCGTAGGGAATAAGAGTGTACAGACAAAAGAGCAGGCGTACATCGACTTTACTTGTCAGTCGTGCGACCTTACGGCCCTGTTCCTGATAGTGCCGTCACTAGCAGTTGAGGCAGTGCTTGGCCTGGTCTTTCTGAGACATTATAAGCCCGTTCTAGATTTTGATAATATGTGCGTCCATTTGAGTGATCATAAAACAAGAATGACTGTTGCTTTCGATGAGGGACGCATAGAAGAAGGAGTGGGGTGTAGGTCCCTTGGTATGTGCGTGATCGGCGAGGAAGATGACACCGAAGTGTGCCTATGCATTCTAGATACCGAGGAAGGAGATCAGGATAACGAGAAAACAGTAGAGGAGGTAATCCGCGAGAAAACGCGGCATTTAGGATCGACGAAGATAGGGGAACAACTTCGTGGGATTCTCAGAAGGTACCAAATCGTTTTTTCAGATTCGCCTGGGCCCATAGAAAATTTCCAGTACTAATTTAAAGTGAAACCCCATACGCCGTTTGCTGCGGAAACGTATCACATACCTGTGTGCACCGTGCAGCCATAGAACAGGAAATTATGCTGGAGCAAGGTATAATAGAACCGGCGGTAAGCTCATACAACAGCCTAATACATCCAGTTGTGAAGAAGAACGGGTCGATCAGTTTAGTTCTGGACTCGAGGCAGATCAACACCATTACTGAGACAGAAACCGATCGGCCAGAGACGCTAGACACCCGGCTCAGGTGTAAGTAGGCTGTTTATGTTTTCTTATTGGTAACGCCACGTAGCGCCCTGTATGAAAGTCACTGGCTGTGCTGTGTGCAGTCTGTGGCTAGTTTGCATTGTTGTCTGCCATTGTAGTGTTGGGCAGCTGGATGTGAACAGCGCGTAGCGTTGCGCAGTTGGAGGTGAGCCGCCAGCAGTGGTGGATGTGGGGAGAGAAATGGCGGAGTTTTGAAATTTGTAAGACTGGATGTCATGAACTGCTATGTATATTATGATTTTTCAACACTATTAAGGTAAATACATTGTTTGTTTTGTATCAAAATCTTTCATTTGCTAACTATGCCTATCAGTAGTTAGTGCCTTCAGTAGTTTGAATCTTTTATTTAGCTGGCAGTAGTGGCGCTCGCTGTATTGCAGTAGTTCGAGTAACGAAGATTTTTGTGAGGTAAGTTATTTGTGAAAGGTATAGGTTAATGTTAGTCAGGGCCATTCTTTTGTAGAGATTTTTGAAAGTCAGAGTGCGTTGCGCTAAAAATATTGTGTGTCATTTTAGTGTTGATCATAATAGGTAAAGAGCGAAATGCGAAATGTCTGAGTACAGTCAGTTCTGCTCAGCTGTTTGAAAAGCAAATAATGTAAGAGGTTTATCAGCACAGTAATTCATAAATTTTTCTAAGGGGACGTTTCACAGGTTTGTCAGAGGGCAAAGCATTCGACCCATTGTTGTCGAGCACCCTTACACCCTATAATACCGAGTAGACTAAAGGAATTAGGAGCGGCGGACCTGTTTGGCCCCCTCCCACAGACCACACAGGGATATCTGTATGTTCTTATCGTGGTGGAGTTAGTCTCCAAGTATGTGACATTTACCCCACTGCGCGCTGCGACCGGATAAACAGCGAGGAATTTCTTCAGACAAGTAGAAAGCATAAAGAAATTAATCTCGGAAAATGGTCCACAATTTCGGTCAAGGTCTTGGCTAAACACACTAAGGCAAAAAAGGATAAAGCCGGTGTTCATTTCCCGTTATTTTCCCGCCGAAAATCCCGCAGAAATGGTTATGAAGGATTTAGCAAAACTATGCAGAATACCCACAATAAGCAGCGTCAGTAGGATCAATATCTGGCCGATTTTCAGGAGTTACTGAACGAAATTCTTCATGGGACCACGAAGCTCAGCCCTACACTGGTCCTGAGAAATCAGTCATCTTCCAACAGAGTAAGGGAACTGGTAGATTGGCCACCAGAAAGGTGACAACGACATAGGGAAGCAGTAAAGTTGGCCATAACGAGTATTAAAAAGGAAGCGCAAAGTAGGAAACGGCGACCAAAGGGGCGTATAAGACAATTAACCCTTGAAATAGGAGATATAGTTCTCGTTAGAAATCATAGATTATCCAAAAGACACCACTACATAAGCAGAAAATTTTTCAATTTCTGCTCTAGACACTTTCGGGTGAGGCGTGTCGCTCATCAGAACGTGATTAAAATAGAAACTATCAGGTTTCGTATGCCTAGAGGTTTGTATCACATATCTAATATCAAGAGTTGGATCGAGTAAGAACTACGGGCAGAAGTGTCATCTCTCGTAGGCAACAAACTAGCTTGGTATAAAAATAGTACTCTACAACATCGTGTGAGAAGGATTTGGTACTCTTTGCTGTCTTTGCCTGGTCATATGTTAGGCATGAATTGTGATAACGAGTGTCGAAGGAAGATATTAGTACATTATGGTCGTGATTTGCTCTAGAGGAGCGATGATCGCTTGTAAGGGAAACAAGAAGAAATTACGCTAGGAAAGGTAAACCTTTCGCTATGTGTGATGACGGGGAAACTCGCCGTAGATGCGCTTATGTGGAGTAATGGCTCGCGCCGAAGTAGCGACGGGACCAATGGTCGGTCGGAGAAGGCACCGAATTTTGTGTGTTGTTGTATTTATGTTACAGTGGTGTGCAGAGACGCAGCGCTATGAAGTGTTACTGACATCGGTAGTGATGAATTTGAGAGACCCCGAGGGAGAATGGTTCTGAGCACTATGGGACTCAACATCTGAGATCATCAGTCCCCTAGAACTTAGAACTACTTGAACCTAACTAACCTAAGAACATCACACACATCCATGCCCGAGGCAGGATTCGAACTTGCGACCGTAGCAGTCACGCAGTTCCGGACTGGAGTGCCTAGAACCGCACGGCCACCGCGGCCGGCCCCCGAGGGAGAGCTGAACTCTATAAAGAGTGCATGACAGACCATAGCGAGGAAAATCAGATGGAGGCAAGTTAAGGATCCTGGAGATAAACCATCCAGAGGAATGAAGGCAGGACTAACTAAAGAGGAAGCCCATGGAGGTAACAGAAGGGAGTACTGCTTGTAGCCATTAATGTCATCCATTTGAGCGAAAGATGATGATCCTTTTTAGAATAAGAAGTAAATGTAAATTGTGCCCTTAGCTTTGAATTAGTTGTGTGTGGTATGCGGTATCTGTGCATGATTTGGTTCACAGGGAACAAAACGCACTAAAGGGGACGAGATGCTGAGGACGATAGAGTGAGAAAAATTGCGAGTACCAGGAATTGGTGCAGTGACTAAAGTGGAGATATAATGTTTCTATGAGATTTTTTCAAGTGAGCAACGCCGTAATGGTGTCCTCAGTGAACTAAACTTGATAGAACAAAGAGCACAACGTCCGAGTTGGCTAAAGTATGAGTGTGGACTGAGAGGTAACAACTCCAGGTGGTATCGTTTCAGTGAGTTTTGATTTTGTGTATTATTCTCTTGTGCTGTGTAATTGTCTACTTAGCATTTGATGGTGTGTTATCCTGCTCATATCCTCATGGATGAGCGGATACGTCACCTGTATTGGCTGTTTGTGTGTGGTAAAGGAACAGTAATAAAACATCTAACTTGTCTTGGAGGTAGATTAGAGGAACGAGTGAAAGTAAAAAAAAAAAGAAAAAAATGGATACGTAAGACCACATTGTGATATGTAAATGTTTTAGGTAATAAGTAACTTAGACCCAGATAATCTAAGAGATGTGAGCATGCAGAATCGTAGGACATGGAGAGGTAGATTGTGGTGGTGGTGTTGTGAATTGCATACCGATCCTCCCGAGCCATGATACCTGTCCTGATTGACTCCACAATTTGCTCCTTAATGGACAATCGACCACATTTACGCAAGAAATAGGCTAGTTAGTATAAGATGTCTCCAACATTGTAAAGAACCCCTAGAGATCTATTTTCTTTGTTTAATTGTTATTCAGGGATGAAAAGACCTGTATTGTTAATTCATTTAGTACGCGTAAAGTGCCTCACAGATGAGAATGGACATTTTAGAGGCCTGTGTTTGTAAGCAAATGTGTAATATGTAGCGATTTAGGATAGTTTCATTTTGTTAATAACTATTCGCCATTAATTGTAAAGCTCTGGCGAAATCCATAGATAATTAAGTTTCGGTGTACAGTAGGTTAAGTGAAAATTTTACTTGGTACAAACAAAGGAATTGAGGACCCCTAAAGTTTAATGGAGTGAGAATTTTTCTATTTAAACGTTGCAAGGTGACGGCGAGGAGAAAAGGGCAGCCTGTCTGCCCCGGGCGGCAAGGACACGGGAGAACCTGTTCACTTCTGAGGTTGAGGCCTGATGCTTTAGCGTGAATGATATTTTGTTTTGGTACACTACCTTACTACTATTGCAGGATTACCTTACCTATTGCAGAATTATCTTCCTCGGTATACGTAGTTTATCTAAAATTATGAACAGCGTCAATAAAAAAAACGTAATGCTTTAGTAATACGTTACTCACATACACTATGGTGACGCAAGTAATGGGATATCGATATGCACATATACATATGTCGGTAGTATCGCGTACACAAGGGTATAAAAGAGCAGTGCATTGACGGAACTGTTATTTGTACTGAGGTGATTCACGTGAAAATGTTTCCGGCTTGATTATGGCCGCATGACGGGAATTGACAGACTCTGAACGCGGAATGGTAGTTGCAGGTAGACACATGGGACATTCCACTTCGGAAAGCCTTGAAGTATTCAGTATTCTGAGATCCACATTGTCGTGATTCTGCTGAGGATATCAAATTTCAAGTATTACCTCTCACCATGGACATCACAGTTGCCGACAGCCTTCAATTAACGACCGAGAGCAGCGGCATTTGCGTAGAGTTGTCAGTGCTAACAGACAAGCAACGCTGCGTGAAATAACAGCAATAGTCATGACGAACGTATCTGTTAGAACAGTGCGGCGAAATTTGGCGTTAATGGGCTATGGCGGCAGACGACTGCCACGAGTGCCTTTGCTAACAGCACGACATCACCTGCAGCACTCTTCCTGGGCTCGTGACCATGTCGGTTAGTCCCCAAACTACTGGAGAATCGTGGCCAGGCCAGATTAGTCCAGATTGCAGCTTGTGAGACCTGATGGCAGGGTTCGAGTGTGGCGCAGCCCCCACGAAGCCATGGGTTCCAGTTGTCAACAAGACGCTGTAAGCTCCATAACGGTGTGGGCTGTGTTTACATGGAAAGGACTATGTCCTTTGGATGTTCAGTTATTTGGAGACCAGTTGCACCCATCCATGGACCTCAGGTTCCCAAACAACGATGGAATTTTTACGGACGACAGTGCGCCATTTTACTGAGCCACAATTGTTCCCGAATAGTTTCGAGAATATTCTATACAGTTCGAGTAAATGATCTGGCCATCCAGATCGTCCGACATGAATCCCATTGAATACTTATGGTACGTAATGGAGAGGACAGTTCGAGCATAAAATCCTATATCGGCGACGCTTTCGTAATTATGGACGGCTGTAACGCAGCGTGGCTCAGTATTTCTGCAGATGGCTTCCAACGACTTCTTCAGTGCATATCACTTCGAGTTCCTGCACTACACCAGAGAAAAGGAGGTTCAGTGCGATGTTAGGAGATATTCCATTACTTCTGTCACCTCAGTGTGTTTATTCACTTTAGAAAATTAATTATAACAATTTTTGTTATTTCGAAGTAATAAAACAACACTTGCTGTTGCAAATACTGCCAAATTATCTTATTTTACTCTACGTTCAGTTCGATGTGTTAATGCAATACTGGCCATTAAAATTCCTACACCACGAAGATGACGTGCTACAGACGCGAAATTTAACCGACAGGAATAACATGCTCTGATATGAAAATGATTAGCTTTTCAGAGCATTCACACAAGGTTGGCGCCGGGGGCGACATCTACAACGTGTTGACGTGAGAAAAGTTTCAAACCGATTTCTCATACACAAACAGGGGTCGATCAGCGTTGCCTGGTGAAACGTTGTTGTGCTGCCTCGTGTAAGGAGGAGAAATGCGTACCATCACGTTTCCGACTTTGATAGACGTCGGATTGTAGCAGTCGAGATGATAGGCATCATATCCGCATGGCTGTAACGAATCGTGCAGCCACGTCTCGATCCCTGAGTCAACAGATGGGGACGTTTACAAGACAACAACCATCTGCACGAACAATTCGACGACGTTTGCAGCAGCATAGACTATCATCTCGGTGTCCATGGCTGCGGTTACCCTTGACGCTGCATCACAGACAGGAGCGCATGCGATGGTGTACTCGAGGACGAACCTGGGTGCACGAATGGCAAAACGTCATTTTTTCAGATGAATCCAGGTTCTGTTTGCAGCATCGTGATGGTCTCATCCGTGTTTGGCGACATCGCGGTGAACTCACATTGGAATCGTGTATTCGTCATCGCCATACTGCCGTATCACTCGGCATGATGGTATGGGGTGCCAATGGTTACACGTCTCGGTCACCTCTTGTTCGCACTGACGGCACTTTGAACAGAGGACGTTACATTTAAGATGTGTTACGACCCGTAGCTCTACCCTTCATTCGATCCCTGCGAAACCCTACATTTCTGCAGGATAATGCACGAGAGCATGTTGCAGGTCCTGTACGGACCTTTCTGGATACAGAAAATGTTCGACTGCTGCCCTGGCGAGCACATTCTCCAGATCTCTCACCAATTGAAAACGTCTGGTCATTGGTGGCCGAGCAACTGGCTCGTCACAATACGCCAGTCACTACTCTTGATGAACTGTGGTATCATGTTGAAGCTGCATGGGTAGCAGCTGTACCTGTACACGCCATCCAAGCTCTGTTTGACTCAGTGTCCAGGCGTATCAAGGCCGTTATTACGGCGAGAGGTGGTGGTTCTGGGTACTGATTTGTCAGGATCTACGCACCCAAATTGCGTGAAAATGTAATCGGATGTCAGTTCTACTATAATATATTTGTCCAAAATGAATACCCGTTTATCATCTGGATTTCTTCTTGGTGTAGCACTTTTAGTGGCCAATAATGTATTTAGCCCAACAGTCTATCTTCATTCATGTGGAAAACATAATACTGTGAATTTGGATTAATCTGGAACGTCCTGTTATGTCATGTCTTTCGAGCCAAAAATCGTAGTCTTCGAGGAGGTTATAATAATCCGCTTCTTCTGTATATTACGGTCGTATAACAAGGTAAAGTGAGGTTACAGAATGTGTGGACTATCAGCACCTAACTTGACAACAAAGGTAAATAAGGCTTTACACAATCACAGGAAGACTGAAGCTCCGTTGCCCGCGATACAGGCTACAAAAGAAGATTTATCCTATTATTCTGCACAGACGCAACAACTAAGCTTAGACGAGCTTATTTCAGTACACGCGACTAACTTGTCTAAGGTTGCATCACAGAAATGCGTTTCAATTGCTGTCACAGAAACACAACGGACAAAGAAACAGCGTTAGCGGTGTTGTGCGACGTAGCAGGCTGGAGAGCAGCGTGTAACTGAGCCATTGGCGTGGCGCTGAATGGTGGGCTGGTCGCCTGAGCACGGAACGAGCGTACACAATGCGCGTTACACGCTGTGCGCCGCGGCAGGTAACTCTACTCGCGACCCGCAGATCGATAACACACGTCACGCACACACTTGCAATTGTTCTCGAAAATAGCATGCGGGCTGATTAGAGGAACGCGTTAAATCATCGTCAGCTCAAAGCGCCATTTACTGCGGCAATTAATCGGCTGGAGAATACAAAGTAGTTGTAGTATGCGTTGCTGAACACCTGTTCAAACAATAAAACTTAATTATTCACTTACAGACACGTATTTGCTTATTAATACCTCATTGATAATAGCGCGATTTCCGGGCATATACACTGCTTCCATCCATCCTGTATGCTAGAAATACCAAAGTACATGAGTATTCGGAGAGCTTCAGGAAATAAATAATATCAATACACTATTCTTTACAGGAAATGTAGAACTAATTTCAGTTGCCATCTTGTAAAATTATCTCTAAATACTTCTTCGATGCAAAAATTCAACTACTGAATAATCGCGTTGTGGAAGTTATTTGTGTTTTAATGACCGATAGTCTCTAAATACTTCTACGACGCAAAAATTCAACTACTGAATAATCGTCTTGTGGAAGTTATTTGTGTTTTAATGACCGAATTCTACAGTTTACGTAGACTAGCTGAGAGCAACGGAATACAGACCTTCATGTACCTACAGAAGAACATCATTAAGCTTTAACTCATAGTATTAGACGTTACGCAGCTGTAAGCTACGGAATACAAAATCTTAACCAGTGAAGAAATATATTCTGTGTGATTCCATGTAATTCTGGATTAGTTATTGTTCGTATATTGTTCAGTTTATATTCTTTACAAATTATGAGACAGATTCTTTACCAGATGCTACTTTCACAAACTAGTTGCTACTACGAAAATTCCATACGTCCCTGAATTGCATTGTTCCCGAGTGCGGCCAGGGCGGACCGTGTCCGTAGCACGTCCACTTACTACAGCGTACTATGCATCGCTAATTTTCTTTCAGTCTACTGTTTCAGCCACTGAGACTGTACTAACAAAATCATTAGGTCATGCAGCAGATATCTGTAATTTCGTACTTTTATTAAGCACAGCTAACTGAAGAAATAGTTACTCATCAACGCATATAGGAAACAGCTTAGGGTAACACCATACATTACAGCTGTGTTGTTTCAGCATTATGTAACAAAAACGAATAAAAGGTAACGTTTCTTATAGCGTGTACTTCTCTCCTAAAACTGCTTCAATTGTTCCATATCTGACCACGTGTGAAGCGTTCAGTTACTCCTATGTGGAAGGCAATTTTCCAATACTGGCAGTAGCGCAGTGTATAGCGTATTTATGATCTTGTTAGTGCAGTGTCAATGGCTGGATCAGTAGACTGAAAGAAAATTAGCGATGCGTAGTACGCTGTACTAAGTGGACGTGCTGCGGACACGGTCCGCCCTGGCCGCACTCGGGAACAATGCAATTCAGGGACGTATGGAATTTTCGTAGTAGCAACTAGTTTGTGAAAGTAGCATCTGGTAAAGAATCTGTCTTATAATTTGTAAAAAATATAAACTGAACAATATACGAACAATAACTAATCCAGAATTACATCGAATCACCGGTGACATTGAGTCACATGTCTCAACATGTTCTGTTCCACAATTCAGTGTTTAATTGTTTATTTCGGGTTTACTTCGTCTCGTTGTGTAATATATTACCCGTGGTCATTCTGTTTCGAAAATTAACTACTGTCGGGACTAGCTAATAAAATCCGTATAACCGTGCTTCTCCTCTTCCTAGCGGAGTTCTTCTTCTCTGCATTGTCTTCAGTGCTAGACGCTGAAAGAAAGCTTGAATCGTTCTAGAATTTATGTACCGGCCAACAGTACTCCTTCTTGCAACACTAGTCTATTTAAGTTCCCTCTACATCAGGTATGCACATGACAAAATTATACAAATACCTTCTTCAACGCCAGCCGCTGTGACCGAGCGGTTCAAGGCGCTTCAGTCCGGAACGGCGTTGCTGCTACGGTCGCAGGTTCAAATCTTGTGTGTGATGTCCTTAGGTTAGTTAGGTTTAAGTAGTTCTAAGTCTAGGGGACTGGCGACCTCAGATGTTAAGTCCCATAGTGCTTAGAGCCATTTGAACCTTCTTCAACGAGAATACTTTTTGATAAGCTAAATGACCATGGACGTAAGAAAGACTGAGAGATTTAAAACTTCTTTTGTTTCTGCTTCCACGACGTCACTATACTTACTGTGAGCGTCTTTCTTCCATGGCCACGACACACCTCCAATCCTTGACGCCTAAGAACATTCAGCCCGTACCAGGTAGAGTCGCTCAACTCGTCGTCCCGTGTTGCAGCTATGCTGCGCCCATCTACCTTGCATCACCTGCACATAACCATAAACCATTTCTCCGATAATATGCTGTCCAAAACTTAACTGCTAACAAAAGCATTTGTTAAATTTCCCGAACATGTTTCATCGCTTAGAACGGAGAGGGTAACTCATTATTTTCGGGAAAAATGACGTGTTACACCCCAACAGAAAGACACAGTAGCTACATGTTTGTTGCAAAATCCATAATTATTACTACACCTCGCACCACTTGTTGAAGACTAGAAGTAGCCGGACTGGGGAATTACTGTTCCATGTCTAGGCTGCCGCCACCCTCGCACCACAAACGTCTACCGTTCGGGTTGGTGCCGTGAATCAGCAGTGAATCCAGCACTCCGGATGATCATCGCGGCGACTGCGGCGGCCACTTGGGGAGAGGTCCCACACTTCCAAGGTTTTGAAGAGGGACATAAGTATTTTTCCTGGCGCCAATGGTGTAGGAAACCATTGTGTATGACCTCAGGTCATGAGTGCTGTTGGCTGAGGGGACTCTGGCGTCACAACAGTACATCATGGACATCCTGCATTCTCATATGTCACCTCTCAGGCGGCAGTGTTGTGGCGCGCGTTTCAACAATAAAATTCTCGTCCACACATGACACATGTCTCTATGAACTGTCTGCCTGATTCTGAGACACACTCTGGTCCAGAAAAAAACCCAGACTTATCCCCGACAGAATATGTGTGGGACCACTCCGACGTCAATTCCGTCAAGCGCTGGTATCCAGGATATCAAGGACGAGTTACAACAGTTGTGGACCATCTTGCTTCAGTAGGGGGTACAGCAACCTTTTGGTAACCTTCTCACCGGAATCAGAGCATCCATCCAAAGCAGTTAGGGTGCCTACTAGTGAGCTCATACTGCCAAGCTCTTTGTAAATTAAATTTGACTTAGTTTTCTAATCACTGTAGTAACAACACATTCCCTCTCTATCCATGAAGTTTCATTTCGTTTCCTTCTCATTTTTGGGTACTTCACGTATACAGGGTGTCCCAGAAATGTTGCGACAAAGTTCGAGGGGTTGTAGAGTGTGTCCTGAGGAGCAAATCGAGGATGGGAATTCGTGTTCAGAAGAGTCACAGTCTAACGACGGTACAGAGCGTCGAAGTTACAGGCGCCGGCACCTGCCACTAGGCTACCCTTTCGGCAGCAAACGTGACTTTGTATGCTGACTGACCGTAGGCGGAACATCTCGCAATGTTGTTTGTTATTCAGTGTGATGGTCACGATCGCCAGTGGTGAAGATGGGGCTAGCTTATGAGTAGATAGGCCTTGTGTTCTATGAATGTGATGCTCTGTCCCTTTGTGGATGACGGTTTTGATCACGGGCTACCATCTGATGTTCATTTTTCTCGTGCATACCGAAAAACATTGAAGACTTTGAAGGTTCCAGGAGAAAAATCTGCCGAGATTCTATCATGGCAGGGCATAGAGAACAATGAACTACAGAGTGACATGACACAGAGAATATACAAGAGGGACATCGCGCAATATATGGAGAACTGTGTCATATGCACGAAGCTGTGTAGCTCATCAGTAGGTACCACTGCAGAGGCCATGTGACCACTTAATGTCATTCAATACGATCACGACGACACCCCTCGATCGACGTTAGCACTCGTGGTGTCACTCGCCTTCATACATGGCACTGGACGTTTGAAAATTCGTGACGCTAACTCAATGGTCGTCAATTGATTTAAATGTTATTCCCCGCTAACTCTTAATTCAATTACTGCCACGGGGGTGAGGAGAAAGAATACATCCTGGTGATACCGGCATTATGCGTATTTAGATGTTCGATTAATCTGAATGGTTTGCAATGTTCCAGCGATTCTATTCGAACTCTATGCTGATGTACCGACAAGGACCATTTTCGCAGATAAACATTCAAGTACGTAATGGATGTCCATTTTCTCAATATAGTTCGTCGCACTCACACATTATACATCCGCTGTAAGAACAATTTCATGCATTTACATTTTTGGTGTCCCATAATTTTGGTTGGCTAAATATTATGACGATACGTTGTATACAACTTCCACAGATATTGTTTATCATGTAGTCAAGACTACGTAATAAAGCCAAAATCGTGGATAAAAATGAAAGGTAGTTTATTTATTAACACTTTTCTCTTCACTAACTGGATATGAAATATGAATCGGGATTGGAGGTGATGATGCTTCCCTTCTTTTCAGTATTAGAATGGTCGATATCGTGTTCTGAATAACGCGTGTCATATAATGTCCAAATATCGACACGACCCTGGCTCTCAATTCGGGACTTAAATGTCTATTCTTCGCTCTCGAAATGTTCGATGTGATTGTCTTTCACACGCAGGGTTCAATATAACGGTGTATGCACTGTTTTTAGTATTAATAAGCGAATTATTTTTATGCTGGCGCGTTGTTTGTATCAGTTACTCCCGCAATCGTCCAAGGATAAGATTCTCTTAATTTTCCCCGCACACGCTTTTCACAATTTTATAAAATGCAGAATTATGTAAACTATAGCTTTCCGTTGCGTACAACTTTCGTGGGTTCCACAACCATAATAGTTTCCCAAGAATATTTTTCACAGCTAACACAAAGTTCGAATTATGTTGTCGGAATCATTTTCACTGCACCCGACAATAAACGTCTCTGATCACTTCGTCACACGTAATGTATTTTAAACGTGCTTGAAGAGTCTTTAAATAATCTCCTTAACGATTTTCGCAGTCGAGTACCACTTTTTCTTCGACTAGCCCGATCGCGATAACTGAAGGTAGAGAGCTCAATAATGTATTACATGTTCTTTTATACGTATTAAAAAACAAACGTGCCCCTATATCTTTCTGTTCCGCTTGGTTTTTGCTACTTTGCTTTTTATTACTTTTCATTATATTGCTTCTTAGTAATACTGTGCAGTTATTTAAGTTTCGTATTACTTTCCCATTCCAAAATAAAGTCTATTTATCCCATATTTTAATTGATATGATGCTAATTGACACGCCAGCCCACAAAGTACCGTTATAGACAGCAAACAGTTCCCAATGTTTTCCAGTTCCAGATGTTTTCTATGGCTATTCTTGAGTTCTCTGCACAAACATCAGAGGGAAATCAGTACATTTTAACCACTATTGTTGCACTATGAATCTGTTATTGCCATACCAAATCACCAAGCACAGACAGTATCTCAGGGTTAACCATTGGATCTTAGGAGAGCAGAAACCATGCTAACTGATCAGGGAACTAATTTTATGTCAGAAATAATGAAGCAGGGACGCCGGATCCTGCAAATTCTGAAGTTATGAAGAACCACACTGCATCAGCATACCAATGGAAGATCACGGTGGTTGCACAAGGCCATAGATAAAATGTTGAATGACCGTGCTGAACAATCACCATAGCGCAGGGGACGCTTTGCAGTCATATGAAGGAGTAGCACACTAGATGCCTGAGAGTACAAGACTCTCATCCTGCGACTTTGTCTAAGGGCGAAAAATGACTTCCCCTTTCGAATTATGTAAACAATCCCCTGGGAGGATTGTGTCAATCATCTGTAGTTTTGCAAAAAAGGCTGAGAGGTGCGTGGCGTCAGGTATGGAATATATATGTTAAAGCCCTAGAGCAGTCAGAAAGCGCACGAAAAGGGGAAACTAAACTGTCTACGTTCTACACTGAACGTGGATGATGTTAACCAACTCGTACCTTCTTAAGAGTAAAACAAACTAATTCCTTATGCATTAGGAGGGGCCCTAACAGGTGGTCGAGATGACATACCCAGTCAGTGTGAAATTACACTTCCTTGGGCACACCACAACTGTGCAGGTCCGTCCATTGCCCCAGAAGCTCTGCTTTAGTTAGTTACAGCTTCCTCAAGGGAGGGGAGGGAGGTGAGAAGAGCTAAAGGTAAAAGTAGTATCCGGAAAACCGAGAAAATTCCATCTCCAGCTACACATGCCTTTACCTTGATGTCATGAAGTAGACCATCTAAAAACATGCAGAATGTAAATTTTCGCAAAAGTAGGAACCATAACGCTTAACAATACGTATTCGTTACTTTACCTGCACAACATTTCTTTAGAGATCCTGCCCGTTGGAAACCTCTCATACCAAAACACCACCTTGGATGCAAAAGTTCTAGCCTTCCTACCAAGTGATAGCAGCTCATAATAAATGAGTTGCACTGGTTAGAGAGGCACTTAGGGCACTGTCACAGACAGCATCAGCATCGACACATTGCATTAGTAATTTCTACTTCAGTCACTTTCTATTTGTCTTGATTACGATAGGCGCTGTCATTTGCGACCATCGAAGTCCTTCCACTTGCAGACCTATAGCTACGACGCCAGGGCTCAAAGATAAATGGCATGACATCCGAAAAAACCGAAGTAGTCTCTGTAAGTATTTCATATTTTGACCAGTGAATGTAAAATAACCAATTCACCAGTTTTTAGAATCCTAGTAGACTTGGCTGCCTGCACAGACTATAACGGGAACTTGTGCTCATTATAAATGGGGAGTTAAAGCCTCGATTAAAAGTGAAAGTGTGTCCAGTATGAAGTGTGTAGGAAGTAAACAGTCATCGTTCAGATAGCTATAGATTCTCACTATAGCCGACATAATCGTCTTGAAAGATTCAGCAACTGTATTGATGTTTAAGATAATTCTCAGTTATTGTTCCATCTCACTTGCACATTTTTAATTAGATTACATATTTAGATCCTTCTGGACCGCCTTCGGGTCTAAAGGTAAAAGTAAATAAGTACCATCTAATATTTTACAATAAGTAGGACAGAAAAGAATTGAACATAAATGTAGAATTTGCCCAACTGGTTGCGTCAGCAAGTCGTCTTGTCTACTCTAAAGCACATATCAGAGCACTGTGTTTTGCAACTGCGGTCAATGCTTTAAACAGGTATATGATGGAGGTAGGGGAGAGGGGGGAAATGGAAATGGAGCGAGGGTGATTGGGGGAGGGAGCGGTTGGTGGGGATGTCATGAGATTAACAAGGGGGTCGTGCAAAAAGTAAAGAACGCATAATTATGTAAAAATTATTGTTGAAATTCTAATAGTGTAGAACAGCGAGTATGTGAAATGTAAACGGCGTAAAATAATGAAAGTATAAATTGGAATGAGAAGGGACTGCGAGTGGGCAAAGAAGGTAAGGCAGTGGGGAGGGAGGGGAAGGGGGGGGGGGGAGAGGAAGGGATAGTGGCAGAGATGTTGTGGGTTTAACGAGAGAGGGTCTTATACTGAAATTGCCAAAGTCCAGTTATGTAAAAAAATTCCTCTTAAAATATCAGAATGAATGCATAACACTGTAAAAGGGGAATAAAAGAGTACGTTATAAAAGGGGAAATAAGGTACGGAAGATGAATTACTATGGTCAGATATTCACGGCGAGAAACTTCGAAAATATCAAGTCATAAGGTCTTACTCTAAAAGTATAAAAACAAAAAATGTATAAAAATGTTTTTCGTTGCAATATTAAAACCATAGGCCTATAAAAATGGACATATAAATAGTAAAATGAACAAAAATTGTAAAATTATGTAGAAGCCCTAGTCCGCATGACGTGTCATTAAACATTGTGAATTTTAAAAAACATTGAATATATAAAACCGTAAAAGGTATAAAACAATAACTGAATTTTATCCATAGTGGATTCTGTTGAACTCCGTGTCTGTTCCCTATAGGGTGTAGAAAAATTTCCGCTACCAGTCACAATAAAAGATTATTTATTCGTCACACGACCGATTTCGGGCTTGTGCACTCTTCACTACATTCATGTACAAGTTTATATTGCTGGAGATCAATAAAGATGAAGCATCATTATTATAATTACGCTGTGGTGACAGTTTTTCCACTTAGTTGCACATTTGTTATCATTTTCACGTCCATGTTTCAGTTTTATAGAATTTAGCTGCATGTTCCATTATTGCGTCGGGCACTCGTGATATACACTTTGTTTATATGTATGTTTCTAAATAATCTTGTATTGTGACTGGTAGCGGACATTTTTCTACACCCGTTAAAACAATAAATTACAAAAGTGAAACTAGGTAGATTCTACACTTACCTACAATCCTTTTCTTTTCTACTTGTCGTAAAATACTAGATGGTACATACTCAGTTTTACTTTGTTTTAGATCTGAAGGTGATTAAGAGGGATCTAAACATGTAATCTAATTAAAAATCTGGAACTGAGAGGGAACAATAAATGAGAATTATCTTAAAAGTTACAGGTTCAATAGCTGAATGGGATTTTGGAATCTGAATTCTTCGAAGGGGGAAGGCACGTATCTTCGGTAGTTGATGCAAGCGACTCTGGTGCTTGTAATAATCAGCTTGCACAGCATTTCACCATCGTCGCTGTCCTTGGAACGTCGACACGACCATTTTATCAGCAATCAGCACTGTTACTAAAATCCGGTACGCTCCTGCAGTGTTGCAACTAGCATACAGTTTGTATGTGGAAATCTTGTGGGTGATGTAAGTGATTATGTTGTTATTTGCTACTAAGACGACGTTTTCACTCTCAAATTGTAATGTATACGCATTATTCCACGTATAGATGAACATATGGAATGGTTCTTTCGATTGTATGTTACAACGCCTACGGCATATTTCATATTGCTTATTTATAACTGCTGGAGAATGACTTAGAATCGAGACTGGCCAATCCCACAACTAATTAAGGATAGCTGTACAGCCTACTATGGACTGTGTTTTCTTCGCAACATTCTTGGAGGCTGTGGACCCATATATCGACAAAATATTTACTACATTTTGCTGTGACTACTGCTGGAAAAATGACGTTTACGAGAAGCACTTTCAAGTAAAGTGTCAGTGTTTGATTTTTGCTAAGCGTTGAGTGGGCTGTGCACTTTCCTGACCGTTGGGTTCCCTAGCTCTGCATTGTTAGAAATCGGCGACACTCAGAGAAAAATGAACCTCTAATGTTATAACTCCACTCTACGTTACTGACCTATTTTAAAATAATGTGTGCAGCATTGTAGCAGGCATTATAGTGAGCAGTGAACGTGCATTGCAGTCATGTTTGCCTGCTTCGAAAAGTATGATAAATGAGTTTTAGACCTTCGCTTGATTCCAGCTTGTCAGAGGTAAGTAAATAACAATCTCACCGAATGCTGAAAGCTGTACTTCGTAATTTGCCAACTGTAGGCGGATTGCAGAGGGAGAATGTTTATTTTTCTGACTGGGAGAAAAATCAATAACGGACTTCAGCAAGTTTCAATATTTGGTCCTCTGTTGTTTTTCAAATCTATTATTATCTTCCACGAATAAACACGAGCATAATCAGCTCAGCTTGCAGATGACACAATCATTTCAATAAATACCAAAAGAAATACAGCAACGCAGGAGATAATAAATAACTGGTTTAAAATCATTATTTACCGATTTCTCGCAAACACTCTTTCTCTTTCTCTTTCTCTCTCTCTCTCTCTCTCACACACACACACACACTCTCTCTCTCTCTCTCTCTCTCTCTCTCTTTCTCCCTCACTCTCTCAATTTTAAGTAAATACAGTACACTCAAAAAATGGTTCAAATGGCTCTGAGCACTATTGGACCTAACTTCTGAGGCCATCAGTCCCCTAGAACTTAGAACTAATTAAAGCTAACTAACCTAAGGATATCACACACATCCATGCCCGAGGCAGGATTCGAACCTGCGACCGTAGCGGTCGCGAGGTTCCAGACTGTAGCGCCTAGAATCGCTCGGCCACCCCGGCCGGCAGTACACTCAGTTCTACAAATTAATAAATACAAGAATAGTGACAAATATAAAGCATTATCAGTTGCTACTAATCAAGGCAGAGTCTTCAAAAATTTTGGATGCATATAGTGACGAGAATTTAAAGTAAAAAGAAACACATTTCAGACCATCTTAAACAATTCAATTCTGTCACTTTTACATTTCGTGTCACTGCAATCCTTGGAAAGATACGAATTAGTAAATTAAGATTCCTGTTTATTTACGCTTAGTAATATTATAAGGAATTATATTTAGGGTAATACACAGAGAGAAACACTTCATTGGACAAAAGCATAAAATTTGATGTTCACCATCGCTCATCTCATAGAGAGTTAGTTAAGGAGTTAGGCATTTTAAATCGAGTGTCAAAATAACTTTTTCTATAATAAAATATGTTGTAAGCTATCTTTCTGAGTTCAGAAGAGATCATGATGCTGCTACCAATACCTTTGATCACTTACCCAATTATATTAAAGATAATGAAGATAAACTTGAACGTAATCTAAAAAAAAGTTCCTTCTGGACAACTCCTTCTGTTTCACTGAACAGTTTTTATTTAAAAACTTGTATCTTATTTAATTAAAAAGTGTGAATACTCACCTTTTTTGAGTCAACAGCCTTCTGATCGCTCTGGTACGGCCCGCCACGACCTCATCTCCTGTGCCAACCTTTTCATCTCAGAGCAACACTTGCAACTCACGTCCTCAATTATTTCCTGGAAGTATACAGTCTCTGTCTTCCCCTACAGTTTTTACCTTCTACAGCTCCCTCTAGTACCAAGGAAGTTATTCCCTGATGCCTTAACAAATGTCCTACCGCTCTGTCCCTTTTTCTTGACAGTGTTTCGCCTGTATTCCTTTCCTCGCCGGTTCTGCGGAGAACCTCTTCATTCATTAATGTAGCAGCCCACCTAATTCTCAACATTCTGCTGTAGCACCATATCTCAAATGCTTGATTCTCTTCCGTTCCAGCTTTCCCACAGTCCATGTCTCACTGCCGTACAATGCTGTGCTCCAAATGTAGATTTCTTCCTCAAATTAAGACCTACGTTTGATTCTGGTAGACTTCTCTTGGTAAGAAATACCGTTTTGGGTGTGCTAGTCTGCTTTTTATGTCCTCTGTTCCGTCTGTCATGGGTTATTTTGCTGCCTAAGTAGCACAATTCCTCAACTTCATTTACTTCGTAATCTATCAACTGAAGACACGACGTCTGAGAGCACTTACGATGCTCCTACATGTATTGTTTGACGTTTATATCTACAACATAATATTTTATGATCTGAAGATGGCCGTGGCCGAAACCGGTAACAATGAAGTTAAAAGTTTGTGAGATGAGGATGGACCTGTAAAAAAAAAAAAAAAAGAAAAAAAAAAAAGAAAAAAAAATTCATGATCTCTAATTATGTTGGTAAGTTTCTCGCCGATCTCATTTCTCCTACTTCTCGTTGCTTTCGTCGTTCTTCGATTTAATCTCAGTCCATATTGTGTACTCAGGAGACTATTCATTCCGTTCAACATATCCCGTAATCCTTCCTTTTCACTGAGAATAGCAATATCACCAGCGAATCTTAACGTTGTTATCCTTTCGCCGTGAATTTGAATCCCACTCTTGAACCTTTTTTTTACCATCATTGTTTCTTTGACTCTACAGATTGAACCGCAGAGGCGAAAGGCTATATCCCTGTCTTGCAGCCTTTTTAATCCGTTAACTTTTTTCCGGTCTTTCTCTCTTATTGTTCCCTTTTAGTTTTTGTACATATTGTATTTTACCCGTCTTTCCCTACAGCTTACTCTTATTTTTTATGTTTCCGAACATCTTGCGCCATTTTACGTTGTCTAACGCTTTTTCCATGTCGATAAATCCCATTTCCTATACCTTACCAAAATTCGAAAATTTCGAACGTCTTGCACCATTTGACATTGTCGAGCGCGTTTTCCACGTCGACAAATCCCGTGAAAGTGTCTTGATTTTTCGACAGTCTTGCTTCCGTTATCAGCCGCAACGTCAGAACTGCCTCTCTGGTACCTTTACCTTTCCTAAAACCAAACTGATCGGCATCTTTTTCGTTCTTCTGTGTATTTTTCTTGTCAGCAACTTGGGTGCACGAACTGCTGAGAGTGAGTTGATTGAGCGATAATTCTCACACTTACCGGCTCTTGTCGTATTCCAAATTGTGTGGATGATGTTTTTCCGAAAGTCAGATGGTATATCGCCAGGCTCATTCATTCTACATATTCACTATTCACGCTTTTTGTCACTGCCCCCACTGATTTTAGAAATTCTGATGGAACGGTACCTTTCCCTACTGCCTTATTCTTTCTTAAGCTATCCATAGCTCTTTAAAATTCTGATTCTAATACGACATCCCCTTTCTCTTCTACGTCAACTCCTGTTTGTTTTTCTTTCGCGTCATTAGATAGGTCCTCCTCCTCACGGAGGCCCTCAGTGTGCTCCGTCCATTTATCTACTCTTCTCCTCTGCATTTAACAGTGGAATCCCCGTTCCACTCTGAATGTTACCGCCCTTGCTTTTTTAATTTCACCGAAGGTTATTTTGACTTTGCTGCTGCATGCTGAGTCAGTCCTTCCGACAGGCACTTCATTTTCGATTTCTTCACATTTTTGATGTAGCCATTTCGATGTAGCTTCCTTGCAGTTCCCATTTTTTTCATTCCTAAAGTGACTTGTATTTCTCTATTCCTGAATTTCCCTGAACGTTTTTGTACTTCCTTCCTCCGTCGATCAACCAAAGTATTACGTATGTTAGCCATGGTTTTTTAGTAGTCACCGTCCTCGTACCTACATTTTTCTCTCCAACTTTTGTCATTATCGTCTTTAGAGATGTCCATTCCTGTGCAACTGAGCTGGGTACTGATCTATTCATTATCTCAGTAAGTAGAGCTTCAGAGAACTTTAAACGTATGTCTTCATTGCTTAGTACTTCCGCATCCCATTTCTTTGAGCATTGTTTGTACCTGACTAGTCTCTTAAACTTCAACCTGATCTTCATCGTTACAATATTGTGATCTGAGTCTACATCTGCCCCAGCGTAAGCCTTACAATACAATATCTGATTTCAGAATCTCTGCCCGACCATGATCTTCCTGTATCTCCCGGCCTTTTCCAAGTACACCTCCTCCTCTTGTGAATCTTCAACGGAGTACTCGCTATTACCATTGAAATTTATTCGTTAACTCAATTAGTCTTCCTTCTCCCCAATTCTTACTCTCCCGTAACCCTCTCTTCTACTCCTTCCACTATAACCGCATTTCAAATTCCCATAACTACTAGATTTTCATCTCCCTTTACATACTGAATTACTGGTTCAGTATCTTCGTATACTTTCTCTATAACTTCACCTTCTGATTGAGACGTCGGCATGCATACCTGAGCTATTGTTACTGGGATTGGTTTTTTGTGATTCTGATGAAAGCAACCCTGTCAGTGAACTGTTCACAGTAACTCACTCTCTGCCCTACCTTCCTTCTCATAACGAATCCTACTCGCATTTTACAATTTCCTGCTGCTGTAGAAATTATTCTGTACTCAGCCTACCAGAAATCCTTATCTTCTTTCCATTTCATATCACTGACCCCTACTACTGTGCCTTAGTATTAACCTTTTCAGATTTTCTAGCTTCTCTACCAGGTTAACTTCTGAGGCTTAGAACGTTATCCTTTGGTTGGTTATTGGATCTTTTTCTCATGGTCACCTCCCATTTGGTAGCCCCTTCCGGAGATCCGAATAGGGGACGAGTCCAGAATATTTTGCCAATGGAGAGATTACAATGACACTTTTTGAATTAGAGGCCATATGTTCTGTGAATACGCGTTATGTGTCTTTAATGCAGTGGTTTCCTTCGCCTTCTGCATCTTCACGGCGTCGATCGTAGCTGATTCTTCCTCTTCTAGGGGCAGTTTCGCACCCCACGGGCAAGAGAGTTGCCTGAACCTCCGTCCGCTCCTCCGGCCCTCTTTGAAGGCCGTTAGCAGAGGCTGACTTTTTATGTCGGAAGTCTTCGGCCGCCACGGGCATCTTACTTACTTTTTATTAAACTAAAAATTGAAATCCGTTACGTGAACGTGTCTGTAAATAATCAGCATGCACCTACACTACTGGCCATTAAAATTGCTACACCACGAAGATGACGTGCTAAGGACGCGAAATTTAACCGACAGGAAGAAGATGCTGTAATATGCAAATGATTAGCTTTTCAGAGCATTCACACCAGGTTGGCACCGGTGGCGACACCTACAACGTGCTGACATGAGGAAAGTCTCCAACCGATTTCTCATACACAAACAGTAGTTGACCGGCGTTGCCTGGTGAAACGTTGTTGTGATGCCTCGTGTAAGGAGGATAAATGCGTACCATCACGTTTCCGACTTTGATAAATGTCGGGTTGTAGCCTGTCGCGATTGCGGTTTATCGTATCGCGACATTGCTGCTCGTGTTGGTCGAGATCCAATGACTGTTAGCAGAATGTGGAATCGGTGGGTTCAGGAGAGTAATACGGAACGCCGTGCTGGATCCCAACGGCCTCGTATCACTAGCAGTCTAGATGACAGGCATCTTGTCCGCATGGCTGTAACGGATCGTGCAGCCACGTCTCGATCCCTGAGTCAACAGATGGGGACGTTTGCAAGACAACAACCATCTGCACGAACAGTTCGATGACGTTTGCAGCAGCATGGACTATCAGCTCGGAGACCATGGCTGCGGTTATCCTTGACGCTGCATCATAGACAGGGGCGCCTGCGATGGTGTACTCGAGGACGAACCTGGGTGCACGAATGGCAAGATGTCATTTTTTCGGATGAATCCAGGTTCTGTTTGCAGCATCATGATGGTCTCATCCGTGTTTGGCGACATCGCGGTGAACGCACATAGGAAGTGTGTATTCGTCATCGCCATGCTGGCGTATCACTCGGCGTAATGGTATGGGGTGCCAATGGTAACACGTCTCGGTCACCTCTTGTTCGCACTGACGGCACTTTGAACAGTGGACGTTACATTTCAGATGCGTTACGACCCGTGGCTCTACCCTTCATTCGATCCCTGCGAAACCCTACATCTCAGCAGGATAATGCACGACCGCATGTAGCAGGTCCTGTACGGCCCTTTCTGGATACAGAAAATGTTCGACTGCTACCCTGGTCATCACATTCTCCAGATCTCTTACCAATTGAAAACGTCTGGTCAATGGTGGCCGAGCAACTGGCTCGTCACAATACGCCAGTCACTACTCTAGATGAACTGTGGTATCGTGTTGAAGCTGCATGGGCAGCTGTACGATGTACACGCCATCCAAGGTTTGTTTGACTCAATGCACAGGCGTATCAAGGACGTTATTAGGGCCAGAGGTGGTGGTTCTGGGTACTGATTTCTCAGGATCTATACACACAAATTGCGTGAAAATATAATCACATGTCAGTTCTAATACAACGTATTTGTCCAATGAATACCCGTTTATCATCTGCATTTCTTATTGGTGTAGCAATTTTAATGACCAGTAGTGTATATTTTTATACTATTTCAGTTAATATTCTGTAAACTGACCCGTTTCACTTCCTTATCATATATCATGCAAAGTGTCCCATGGAACGTGTAACTAATTAACTGCCTAAATAACTGGCCGTTTTCAATGGTTGAACTGAAATCACCAGCAGCGAGTATCATTATCGAAAACGAATGCGTCGGCAAGACGCTTTCACAATGCGTTTAAGCGTTCCATACTTCCGTGTGTCTATTGTTGTACAGACGCTCGGTGTGGAACACACAAAATATGTGTAGTACCACTAGTGTTTGAAGTAGGCAGAGCTTGTTCCTCTCACATTATTCCTTTCCTCGTAGCAGTCCCGGTTTTGTGCGCTCTTATCCCTTCATTTCAGTCCACTTCATCCCAGCCCTCAAGTCCACCACTCTCAACCGCTGAAATATCCTACCACATTCTGCATGACAATGCTTCAAACAAGAGTCCGTTACTCCAAGTCCAAGAAACAGTTGTTTTCATGAAAACAAAGCTCCTGCTCTGTGTTTAGTTTCCGAGGAATGTACACTGATGCGCCAAAGAAACTGGTATGGCATGCGTATTCAAATACAGAGATATGTAAAGAAGCAGAATACGGCGCTGAGGTCGGCAACCCCTATACAAAATAAGTGTCTGGCGCTGTTACTACTGCTACAACTCCAGGTTATCCAGATTTAAGTGTGTTTGAGCGTGGTGTTATGGTCGGCGCACAAGCATTGGGACACAGAACCTCCGAAGCAGCGATGAAGTGGGGATTTTCCCGTACGACCATTTCACGAGTGTACAGTGAATATCAGGAATCCGGTGAAACATTAAATCTCCGGCATCTCTGCGGCCGGAAAAAGATCCTGCAAGAACGAGACCAACGACGACTGGAGAGAATCGTTCAACGGTACAGAAGTTGCTGCAGATTTCAATGCTGGGCCATCAACAAGTGTTAGCGTGCGAACCATTCAACGAAATATCTTCGATAAGCGCTTTCAGAGCCGAAGGCTCGCTCGTGTACCCTTGATGACTGTACGACACAAAGCTTTACGCCTCGCCTGGACCCGTCAGAACGACATCGGGCTGTTGATGACTGGAAACATGTTGCCTGATCGGACAGATCTCGTTTCAAATTGTATCGAGCGGGTTGACATGTATGGGCATGGAGACAACGTCATGAATCCATGGAACCTGCTTGTCAGCAGGGGACTGTTCAAGAAGGTGGATGATCTGTAATAGTGTAGTGCATGTGCTGTTGGAGTGATATGGGACCCGTGATACGTCTAGATACAACACTGACAGGTGATATGTATATAAGCTTCCTGTCTGATCAACTGCCTTCATTCATGTCCATTGTGTATTCCGACGGACTTGGGCAATTCCAGCTGGACAATGCGACACCCCACACGTCCAGAATTGCTACAGATTGGCTCCAGGAACGCTCTTCTGAGTTTAAACACTTCCGCTGGCCACCAAACTCCCCAGATATGAACATTATTGAGCATATCCGTGATGCCTTGCAACGTGCTTTTCGGAATACATCTCCAGCGCCTCGTACTCTTACGGATTTATACACAGCCCTGCAGAATTCTTCGTATCAATTCCCTCCAGCACTACTTCAGACATTAGTCGAGTCCATACCAAATCGTGTTCCGTCTCTTCTGCGTGCTCGCCGGGGCCCTTCACGATATTAGGCAGATATACCAGTTTCTTTGGCTCTTCGGGGAATATTTTACTTAAAAAAAAACGATTACACGTTCCTTTCGCCCGTGCTCCATTGCTTGCGTAGCGTCGCGCTAGATCGCGCTCGCGGCCGCGTCCTTAGTCCATACATATTTGGCGGCGCGCGGCGCGCAAGACTAATTACTCGACGTAGGGTCACACAGATTTAATTGACAACGTTTAATGGCGGACCCGAGTTGATTCTCTACACTGCTGCACGTGTAAATCAGTCTAACTAAGGATCGGCAACGCCGCTTTGACTCTCGGGACAGGATTAAACTCCTCACTATTCCAGTGTCAATAATGAGAGCCCTGTAGCTATCCAACTACTGTCAGAGAGATTCCGACCTCCGAACACTGGACTACTAGCACTCCATACATCGCCTCCATCTCGTCAGTACCAGCTCTAGACGATATTCTCCCCAACAGCAAAATAGGAATGCAGTTAAATGTTAATAGCTCAAAAGACACGCCACGGCAAACACTCAGTTTTCCTTGGAATCAAATGGTGTTCATTTGCTTTAATTAGCCGTCTCGCTTACTAAACACCACCGTCCGGCTACATACTTAGTTCCACAACCCTATTGGAAGTTCCATCCTGTTCAGCGTCTGCACACTCGTTAAACTAAAACTCTCGGCTAGAAAACCAAAATGATTCAACCCAAAATCCGCTCTCGATTACGGAGACGCACTTTCTGAGTCCCACAAACTTTTATGCTGTAAGAAATACCACGGTTTATCACCATCTCTCGATTCTGAAATACGCTACGAAAAGACCTCCACGAGGCTACTACGTCACACGAGTGCTGCCAACCGGATCCACGACATCGCGAGGTCCCGACCGCTCCACGAAATTATTTAACGTTGAGTCCTCAGGACCAGGACATTTACATGCGGGTAATTTCACTGGTCAGTCCCCAGAGCTTTTCTAAGGTTTACTTCCCAGTAGCTGTTTGAAGACATCTGCCATCCTGAGAAAATCACTCGCTCTGAAACGAGCCCTTCATGTCTCCTCCGCGATCTTTTTAGGGGGATTAGAGAACGACTAACCCATCAGCTCCAGGTAGAATCCAACCCCGTCGTAGACAACCACCATAGAAAGGGCGACGCAGCATGGTTAGAAAATGAGATGCTAAGAATTAAGTGAAGAATGAGAAGATTTGCAAATTGTTCAATACGTTTAAACGCGTTTACCCTCAATATAGCTCTACTATAGACGAAAATGTACATTTTCAGCGCTATTAAATTATTTCTCTGATGTGTCAAAATTTGGAAAAGGTGCGTTTATTAAAAAATTTAAATTGCAATTAATTATTAGCCAACAGGTATTATTACGACTAGCGGCAAGTTTGCTGAGATATTTGTTATTTTTCTTGGGCTTTCATCATCCTAGTAGTGATGAATTAGTGGAGTCGGGAGATTTTTGCTTTCTATTTAAGTCGAGCTACCAGCAACCAGACATCTCGTATTGAATGTGGTAGCCCTGTTGCAGCCATTGTTTAATGGCGTGTTTTTGATATCTTATAGACAAAATTGAGCATCAAGTACCATATCGGACATGTCAGATTGGCGCTATCTTGAATGACTGCACGAAACATTTAAACGATCGAGAGGACTATTTGCAACTTCTGCTTTCAAAGATACCATCATCATAGATTTATTTACATAACAGACCATAAAGGCCCATGACAGAAAGCAAAAGAAATATTACAAACCAGAATAACACACTATACAAAGATCAATAACACAATCAGTGATACGGGAAACAGCTTTGCCATGGTCATAGTTGCAGGTACTTTCGGCAGATGTTGTTCCACTTCCTTCTGTCCATTGCATCTTCCAGGGATGCTGTTGGTTCTACCTTCTGCAACGTCCTCATCACCCTATCTTTCCACCTAGTCCTTGGACGACCTCTTGGGCGTCTCCCAGTCAGCTGGGAATTGTACACTTGGTTGGGGATAGATTCTTCAGCTCTTAAGAGCCGTCGTCCTCTGATGGCCCCACCAACGTCATCTTTCCCAAAACGTTGGTACAAGTCCTCTTTTTGCTTCCTTTCCCATCTTCCATTTTCTCTGTTGAATGTAGGCCCATAGATCTTCCTGAGCACTTTCCTTTCAAATGTGCAAATGCGCTCTTCAAGTGTATGTGAAGTCGCCCGTTTCTCGCAGCCATATACCAGAACCGGTTTTACGAGTGCCATGTAAAGTTTGATCTTGCTGTTCTGGGAGACCAAGCGTGACTTGAATAAGTTACTGAGACTGAAGAAGGCACGATTACCATTAATTATTCTCTGTTGAATCTCTTTCTCAACCTCACTTTTATTAACAGAATCGATCAAAGATACCATGTAAAAACACTCAGATTACATGCGTTAGCGTTCAAGAAAAAGTTACCGCAATTACACTCTTCGTAATCTGCGTTTTGGGCTCCCAACAGTGAGAAATTAAAATGCATATTTTCTGTGGTCGGAGCTTTTTCTGTTAGTACCGTTTACGTTATTAGACGAAGTGGTCGTGTATTTTTCCTATCGTCGTGTAATTTTTTACTCTGCAATAGAAGAAAATGTAGTGTATGCCATCCTTCTATTAATTGGGTAAAATCTGTTCTGCGCTTTCTTTGTTTCACATGCAGTGATGGGAGACCAACGTAGCGTGAGGCCGGGTTCGCTTCTCGGTTGGGTCGGAGATTTTCTTCGCTCGTGAACTGGGTGTTATGTTGTCTTTACGTTCGTATCGTCTCCAATAAGCTCTATTATCATATTTCCATTAGTGGCAGCTGAATGGACACGAACGGAAAGCCAATAAATTTGAAAAAAAAAGAAATACATGGCATGGGCCTAGTCGGATATGGGACAGAAGTAAAACAAAACCACAGCACTGTCCACGTACAACTCTAACGCCCAACGCCCATGAAACCTGGGGAAGGTTTATCACTCAATGTCGCTGGCCATCGCTCTGTAAGTTATGCTTTGCAGGCTTATAGTACTTCAAAATGGTTCAAATGGCTCTGAGCACTATGGTACTCAACATCTGAGGACATCAGTCCCCTAGACTTAGAACTAACTATTTAAACCTAACTAACCCAAGGACATCAAACACATCCATGCCCGACGCAGGAGTCGAACGTGCGACCATAGCAGCAACGCGGTTCAAGACTGAAGCGCATAGAACCGCTCGGCCATAGTGGCCGGCTCATATCGTACTGCGTGTCCTAATACCATGTAAAACTTTGAATATTTTTATATATTTTAGACACCATCACAGCAACACTTTTTTTACTCTAATCAGATTCGCCCAAATATAGGTCTTCTTCACAAACCTTAAGTGAAAAGTAGCTATTTGGTAAAGTAGTGCGGATCATGCTTAAAACTGTTTCAGTGAATGTGTCTAAAGGAAATAAAGTGAAGTACCTAATAAATACCACTCACATTTGTAGTGGGCAATTTTTGTGTCCTAACACGTGGCAGCAAATTTGCAAAACGCAAATTAATGCGGTGAAGCAGTCAGAGACTACTCTATTTCCAACCAGACGCTTTACTCTGCGGAAAGCCGCGGAAATTCCCGTGCAGACGCTATCACGTGTAATAATAAAAACGCGGTGAGAATTAATTTCGTTCAAAGTTTTGAGTGAAGGGTAGTGTTAACGGCTGAGCGTTGTATTTGGTAGAAACCACTCTGGTGTTACACGAGAATGAAACGAGCGGTGAACATGGAGGCATCGGTCGCCGGCGCAACTTGGGCAAGAACAGGAGGGAACAGTGGCTGGCGCTCACAATGCCGGCGGCCAAGTTGCGTCCCTATTGTTCGCAGAGCCGAGCCGACGGGCTTTGTTTGTTGCCAAACAGACGGCTTCCTACACGCAGGCTAAGACGGCGTAATATAATTAAAACGGACGTTCGTTGCCGGGTCTCGGCGCGCCTACGCCGTACAACTGAACTGGCTCGTTTACAGAGCGCCTGAAAATAGGCGTGGGACGGTCTTTGTATTATCGAACTGGTAGTAGCGCACCATGAAATATTATATTCAGATTTGGTGATAATAAAATTTTACAAGCTGTGTCGTAGTTGCGAATAAAGACCAGCATCCAGTACAGAATTTGTTACCTTAATTCCATCACCCTGTACAGAGTTTGTTTCTTTAATTCCAGTCGAGATTACAAAAAATGTCGCCAGACCCTTGATGACGGTCCTCCCAAGGTCTCCGGACATAGCTCGATTAGATATTTCTTCCTTTGAGGCATTGTGAAGAATGCTGCCTACCAGACCCCGATACGGGACCTACAGGAACCGCGAGTTTGCATCAGAGCAGCAATTGCATTGCATTGCACACGATAATGAGGAAATGCTAGGCCAGACGTAGAAGGAACTGGCATATCGCTTACATATCCTGCAAGCTACAGATGACGCACACGTTGAACTATATTAAACGGTTAATAAAACTTTCTTTGTGTGTAAACATTACACTGCAAACAGCATCTTTTACCCATCCCTTTTCTGATACGTACGTTATCAAAGTTGTAAAGATCATTTTTAACACTCAATACATCTTACAAACAATTAATTATGATATAATGAAAATGTACTGATTTCGTGTATATGTAGAAAACATAAACTGAAAAATGTGGCCGGCCGCTGTGACCGAGTGGTTCTGGGCGCTTCAGTCCGGAACCGCGCTGCTGCAACGGTCGCAGGCTCGAATTCTGCCTCGGGCATGGATGTGTGTGATGTCCTTAGGTTAGTTAGGTTTAAGTCATTCTAAGTCTAGGGGACTGATGACCTCAGCAGTTAAGTCCCATAGTGCTAAAAGCCATTTGAACCATTTGAAAAATGTGATGAAACATATCTGATTAAAACAGAATGGATAAGATACGTTTAAGACAAAACTAGCGCCTTTTCATCATGTCATAATGAAATGAAATGATCGTATGGCATTGTTGGCCGGGAGGCCCCACGCGGGGAAGTTCGCCCGCCGTATTGCAAGTCCTTTTTAGTTGACGCCACTTCGGCGACTTACGAGTCAATGATGATGAAATTATGATGAAGAACACACAACACCCAGTCATCACGAGGCGGAGAAAATCCCTGACCCCGTCGGGAATCGAACCCGAGACCCCGCGCGCGGGAAGCGAGAACGCTACGGCAAGACCACGTCATAATTTATCGTTTATAGGATAATTTGTCCAACAGTCGTATTTCCCTTTTCTTTTCTTGGCATGTCTGAAGATGATCATTATGGACCGAAATTGGTAGTCTAACGATAATTTTTGTGCTCACAGATTGGAGCTGGAGAAACAAATTCTGTAAAGCGAAATTTGTTTCAGTCGCATGAAACAATATTAACATCGACACATCATTCTACCACGGCAGGAGAGTCTTATCTCTGTGTTCGGAACTGAATTTCGAATCCAAACCTTCGCGTGTACCGGAAAACGCTCTTTTTTATACCATAAGATTTCCCAGGCACAGCTCGCTCAAAATAAAAAAAAGTTCAGAGCATTTACTCGAAATGAACTTTTTACTGGGCTAAGTTCTGCTCCAAGAAGTGCTACTCCACCAGTGGAATTTACTGAGTAAGGCGAAGATCGAAGTTTTCTGTCCGTTACGAAGCGTTCCTGTGTATTTCAAACGGTGAAAGCTGTCAGCGAAAAACGCGCGTTGGGATCGATTCCACACCCGGTGCACAGCTTTCACGTTTCGAATTTTCTGGATCAACACGAGACACGTCATCCCATTATGGCTAGTGTTACTGTATGTCACAAAAACTTTTCTTTCGATTCCTGCATCGACAAAGAGGGTATTGAGTGTTAATAAAGCAATTAATGTGTCTTCGAAAGTCAAGATGTTCTAGTCTGTTAGGCCGCGTAATAATGTTCTTCAGATTTCTTATATGTAATCGACGTTCCGACACCACTATCAGCATCTTCTTCAGAATCTTCTGGTATCCACCATATACTGAACATTGTCCGAGACCTGTGTCACTTTCACTTAACAAAGGGAGTTTTCCCGTTCTTGTTCTGAAGAAATGGGATTACTGAGACAAATTTTTTCGACTACTTTCAGCAGGTCATAGTCACTGGGAACGCAGCGATAACAATGAGAGAAACAGGGAGAATGTTAACCGAAATATTATTGCCGAGCCTCCGAGGTGGATCCCTAGTAGTTGCTGAGTATTTACTTCCTTGACTGAGGGAAGCCACAAAGCTGGAACACTATAGCCGTCATCTCTGTTGTAATTACTCTCATCTTTTTAGATGTCGCTACCGATTCTCAGACTTCCTTCTAATAACGTCCCATTCTTTGGCTATCACTCGTATGTTGTTGAAATCAGAAAATATCTTGCTCGCAGTTCTTCTAATGTTCGCTACTGCAGATTCCGCACTTTATTTTAAACACATCTGGCGTTTGTGGTCTTCACTACGTTTATTATTGTCCAGTCAGTTTCGCCTAAATAGACTACTCTTTCTTATTGCCACATGTCATTGCACAAACTTCCATGACGTGGAGGCGATGAGATGTGTCTATTTTTCACCGTAAAATGGTTGATATTTTGTGCTACCTGATAAATGTGGTCTTTATACCATTTTTGGTTAGTAACTCTAGAAGCGAACGGTAATATTACAGTGAGAAGGCGGTCCTTCGTCTTCCTTATGAACATAATTAATACTACTTCGTTTGAAGGTTCTATATATATGGCCGTTGGCCTTCAGCGACCTCTTTATGAAATTCAACTCCGATTAGCAGCTGATACGCCAAGGAAATAGGAAAGAAGTGGGTCGTAATGTTGATTAAGGTGTTAGTTAAAATTAGTAATAATGTGTCTTAATAATGGGGTATTCAGATTTAGCAATCTTAGGACAGATTGTAATGCTGGAAATGCATCTTCTCATATTTCCATCTATTGTCATATTTTTTTTCCTTGTTTTGTTACCTCTAGATATGACATTTCTGTGTCTTTATATATTGTAATTGTTTTACTATTTGTATATATGTATTTATGCATTTATGTCGATGTATAATTGGTTGTTTTGTAAATATTATTTGTATTTTTACGCTGGGTCTTGCCTAGGGAAAACTATGCTATCGAACGAATACATCGACAGGTCGTGTGGAGAACCACTGTGTTTAGGATCTTCGGCAGTGTTAACTCTGCCGCGTGGAGCGCGGGCAGAGCAGAGAGAGTCTGGCTCGAGTAGGGCAGTGGAGCACGTGTGTTGTGTGACGCTCCCGCGAGTTGCCGCGCTTTCGGGGTTTGGAGCATGTAATTGCGCTCGACACGGTGTCGCGGACGGGAAGCATTAGCTGGCGCACATCGAGAGCCCGTTTGGCCTGGTGACCGTGTCGAGAAGAAGGCGCGCCAACATCCAGCTTCTGCAACAGCGACGGCCGACAATGAGTGACTGTCGCCACCTCCTCGATCGACGGCTTCAAACCTTCAATCAACCAACAAGGAAGACTGGAAGCACATAAAGTTTTAGAACTGTATGACAGCTTCACTGTTGCATCACAAAAATACAGCAACTTAGCATGAACGTTTGTTGCTCATTGTCCCAATTGCATTACCAAGCAGGGTCCCTTCCTTTTCCGGAATGAACCCGAGTGTCGTTGAAATTCAAACGCCAGCATTAAAGTAATATCATTCCATTTCACTGCTTTAATTTCAAAGTTCAGTTAAAGTATTCATAGCTGGCTACAATATTTAGATCACACAAGCACAAATTAAGAGTGCGAGTTTTGTTACCATATTTTAGCTTACCTGTGACTGCAGCTCAGCTTGGTACGTACTAAATTTTACTGTTGTTAATTGTTCAGAATCATTAAATTCAAGTTCAAAGTTAAATCTCTTATTTCTAAATTGCGTAGATTCAAGTAGCTTTTGAAATGATTGTTGAGGTAGCCTAAGACCAACCTTATTTTACTGAATTTCGATGTGCTTCACAAACAAAGCTCACTATTAATTTCAGTCACTAAATTAACTTTCAATTTTCTGGTTTTATTAATTCTTTTGCTAAATTAAGTCAGAGTGTAGCGAAATTTATTGCTTCTGACAAACTTTCAGTTTTCACACTACATGTGTCAACCTTCAGTTGCCACCCTTCTAGTGCTAATTATATGTGCAATAACCTTTCTTTTTCAGTTATTGTAGAAGTTGTCCATAGGACTGGCGACCGTAATTTTCCCCAAATCTCAAATATCTAATTAACGCCAATTAATTGTTAACGTGACGACCGCACATTTACTTTCTTTATTAATTTTACCCTTTTCTCAAAATTAATTTCCACCAGTTTCATTTGCATTTTTCCTTTCATTTAGATGTAACCCTTTCCTCCCTCTTTACCGACAGATTAACTTCGGTGACGATTGCTTTTCCCAAATTTCCATTAGGTACACGCGGTTTAATTTTTCACTGTCATTAAGGTCGATAAGTGAGGGGGAGGTTACAAGATGACTGGAGAAAAGAGGCCGATGATGTTAATAACCTATTTGTTTGATTACTGATGAACCATGAAAGTAGGTCAGTGAAACAAAATAATCTTACATGGGCCAAACTAAAGCAAAAAGATGTTCTCACCACCTTCGACTTAAAAGGAATATATAGAGCGAAATAACAAAAGAGCTTAATATTGACAGTAATATTTTTGTTGTCTCATTCTGTTCTGACGCAACTAATTCACAAACATGGTTCGAACATTTCTTACCAATACTAACGTTAGATGCAATTGTTTAAATTGTGTAATACACTTTTCGTTTAAAATAAAATTTGAAAAGCAAGAAAAAAATGATGAATTCACATTTACTTATGTCAAGGTAACTGCAGGTTTTTCCTCTGGCGATACAGTTTAACACAAATTGGTGCAGGGTATTCTCAAGCGTATATTGACCTTTTTCGAAACGTAATCAAATGTAGACACGGACATTCTCATGCAGTCATGAAATTTCTCAGGATCTGATCGTAAAATTTCATACATACATTAAACTCCAAAAAACTCTCTCTGTTTCACTAGATTTGGACCTTTTCTCACTCTGAATAAATCGACTTTCAGAAATGTATTTTCTTCCAGTATGAAAACGGATATCAATTCGGCCGACTCTGTTGTTTGTCTAATTTCCGAGCATTCCGCCCGCTCCCCGCCATGCTACATTCAAGCCGTAGCGTTAAGCTAGTCGGACAGTGAGATGCATATAGCGCGTGCGGCGCGGCGCAGCGCAGCGCCCTTTTTTCTAACTTCACAGGTTCGAATGGGACCGCGGAAACTGCGACGCGACTCGACTGGGACGCGACACGCGCCTGCGCCAGGTCGCGCGGCTTTGTGGTTGTGGCACAGTTTCTCGCGCTGCGCGTCACGCGAGCTTTTTGGGAGTGATGAGGCAGGGAGCGGGAAGGTAATCCAGCCATATGGTCACTTCGGCATGGCACATGTGGCCAGAGGAAGGATTGCCCATTCGAAAAATACAGCTTACTGTATACTGAATTTTATTGTCAAGGAGGAGTGGCGTTTCTCGCCGTTTAAGCGCTCCATCTCATTTCGTTAGTACATAGTAGTTTTCAATTACATATATCTGGATACTTTCTTGTTTTGTTTATTCTTTTGTCAAGAACAATGCACAGTTCAATAATTGGGGAGCCATTAGCCACTGGAATTATATTGTCTGCCTCCACAATGTTC
This sequence comes from Schistocerca piceifrons, assembly GCF_021461385.2. Lineage (NCBI taxonomy): Eukaryota > Metazoa > Arthropoda > Insecta > Orthoptera > Acrididae > Schistocerca > Schistocerca piceifrons. The sequence continues at coordinate 664,978,105 of NC_060138.1, forward strand.
TCAGACCGTAAGAAGGAACAGACGATTTATCGAGAGGGTAGTGAATAAGGAAGTGAGAAATATTATAAAATCATGTGATCTAGAAGCAAGGCAGAAAAGTAAAACAAGGTTATGTACTTGCTGCTATTATGCTGATGTATCTCTACGATCTGTTACAAAAAGTGGAAGAGGCATAATTTCCACAGGTATGACCCCTTTGTGTTCTTGGAAAAAGCCTCCGAGATATTAAGTACATAAATTTCACTATCTTATTGGATCTGGATGTAGTAAGAGACATTATACTGCATATATGTGGACATCTCATTTCCACTGCAAACTAGAAACAGTCGAGAAGCCCTCACGAATAACAAAATTTTTTAATCGGCTCGTCGTGACGAGAAAAAGAATTTCAGTGGTTGCAGACACGCTGTCAGCATTAATAAACCAGTTATACAACAGGCTACACAAATGTAGTAGTGGTCGGTATTATTCCGAAAGTATGAGTATGCCGAAAGAGTGTGGTGATTCGATATACACACATAAAGAAAGGTTTTGCATCACTCCAGTTCCCAGAACTCCTGAAGATAGCTGTTGTCTGTGGGTATTGTATCACAGACATATTCCCTTTGACTTTTCAGTGATGTCACTAAACCAGCCCAAACATACAACCAACCATGCATGAGCAGCGCCTATTAGACGGAAGGGGTCTGACAGCCGAACAGTTCCAGTCATTGCACCAGGAAGGAGGTACACGGCTCATGTTGTCTGTAGTTCAGTCATGCCCAGATGGTCAGTACCGCGGTTGGATCGCGTCCGCATTGTTATTTTGTGCCAGAAATGGCTCTCAGCAAGGGAAGTGTTCAGGCGTCTCGGAGTGAACAAAGCGATGTTGTTCAGACATGGAGGAGATATAGAGAGACAGGAGCTGTCGATGACATGCCTAGCTCAGGCCGCCCAAGTGCTACTACTGCAGTGAATGACTGCTGCCTACGGATTACGGCTCGGAGGAACACTGACAGCAACGCCACCATGTTGAATAATACTTTTCGTGTAGCCACAGGACGTTGTGTTACGATTCAAACTGTGCGCAATAGGCTGCATGATGCGCAACTTCACTCCCGACGTCCATGGCGAGGTCCATATTTGCAACCACGACCCATGCAGCGCAGTGCAAATGGGCCCAACAACATGCCGAATGGACCGCTCATGATTGGCATCACTTTCTCTTCACCGATGAGTGTCGCATGTACCTTCAACCAGACAATCGTTGGAGACGTTTGTGGAGGCAACTCGGCCAAGCTTAACGCCCTAGACACACTGTCCAGATAGTGCAGCAAGGTGGAGGTACCTGCTGTTTTGGGGTGGCATTATGTAGGGCCGACGTACACAGCTGGGGGTCATGGAAGGCGCCGTAACAGCTGTACGATACGTGAATGCCATCCTCCAGCTGATAATGCAACCATATCGGCAGCGTATTGGCGAGGTATTCGTCTTCATGGACGACAATTCGAGCCCCCATCGTGCACATTTTGTGAATGACTTCCTTCAGGATAGCGACATCGCTCGAATAGAGTGGTCAGCAAGTTCACCAGACATGAACCCCATCGAACATGACTGGGATGGATTGAAAAGCGCTGTTTATGGACGACTCTGAGGGATCTACGCCGTATCGCCGTTGAGGAGTGGGACAATCTGGACCACCAGTGCCTTGATGAACTTGTGGATAGTATGCTACGACGAATACAGGCATGCATCAATGCAAAAGGACGTGCTACAGGGTATTAGGGTACCGGTGTGTACAGCCACCACTTCTGAAGGTCTCGCTGTATAGTCGTACAACATGCAATGTGTGGGTTTCATGAGCAATAAAAAGGGCGGAAATGTTGACCTCTAGTCCAGTTTTCTGTAGAGGTTCCGAAACTCTCGGAACCGAGGGGATGCTAAATTTTTCTGATGTATGTATTTAATTTGTTAAAATTTTTTGCTGACAAGGGCAGATCTACTTTTATGACAATGTTTTTCGAACGACATGAACACTCCCTCTCACAAAGCTCACTTGTCTACCTGCCACATTCCTGTCTCGCGCTGCTGATGATACACTGACCATTGGCTTGTGCCACGTATCAATTGTTTACTTTCCTTAATAAAATCTATTTTATTCGCGAATCACACATTGTCAATTTGGCAAGCCTTAGGTGAGTAACCAGCATCTGGCACATGCGTGTCATTTCGCCTGAAAGGTACGCTCGTCAGTATTTTAATACTGTTCAGATGAAGAAAAGGAATAGTATCCTTTGGTAAGCTTCCACTCCAGTCGCTCAATGTTCAAAATAAGATGGGTTATGGCATTCAACCAAAATTCCAAGAGAATTGACGATTTATTTTTATGTGAATTATTGACCTTTTCTCATTCGAAGGAGCATCACCATTTATGACTAACGGCAACATTTCTCTTGTTGACAGGTTTAACTGTACTTCTTTTGCCAAAACACAGTGTAATTTGCACAATCTCATTTTTGCTGCAGCTATTGTGACAGAATTATGAAACAGAGTGTCTCATTAAACAAGTAACTGGCGATCAGAGAGCTCAATATCTTACGAAAAACCTCACTGAGCCGGTTTCCGGTGACATAGGAGAAGAAATTTCATGTTTATTTTCATATTACGAAACTCTTGTTTCACTAGCTGTCGTTAACGCTTAAAAAATTACAGTCACGGGAGTGACAAATGTCAAATAGGAAGTATAACTTATGATATGTCGCCGTAGATAACAAAGTTATGTGTGTTTACGAACTGGAAAAATACTCTCCTCCTTGTGTGCATCATTCGCCAAAATCTCGTTTCGATGTCTCGAATGGTTTAGGAGATAGGAGGGAAATTGTGAATATAGCATTCTCGCGGGCGTGAGATCGGGAGTGAACGCGCTATGTAGGATCCATTTTCTGTAGATCGGAGACAGATAGAGACCTCCTTCCAAGACTAAAAAAATATTCAATATGTTAGCTAAATCTCACATGCTGCAACATACAGTGTAATACACCCCAAACGAAAATCATAGCGATCCCGATTTTTCATTGCAAACTTTTCGAATTTTCCGTAGTGTTTTACTAAAGTGTGTATATCGCTAAAACTATGACCATTAGCGAGATTATGTGCACTTCACTACGAATCTGACATATAACGTGTAAGTAGGCTGTTTAGGTTTTTATGTTGGTAACGCCATGTAGTGCTCTGTATAAAATTCGCTGACTGTGCTGTGTGCAGTCTGTGGCTGGCTGGGCTCATTGTTGGAATATTCGCTTGTGTAGTGTTGGGCAGTTGTGAACAGAAAATAGCGTTGGGCAGTTGGAGGTGAGCCGCCAGCAGTGGTTGATGTGGAGAGAGAGAGATACCAGAGTTTGAGTGAACGATCTGGACATGTGTCCATCAGAAAAAGTTTCAAATGTCTCTGAGAACTATGGGACTTAACATCTGAGGTCATCAGTCCCCTAGACTTAGAACTAGTTAAACCTAACTAACCTAAGGACGTCACACACATCCATGCCCGAGGCAGGATCCAAACTTGCGACCGTAGCGGTCGCGCGATTCCAGACTGAAGCGCCTAGAACCGCTTGGCCACGCCGGCCGGCTCAGGAAAAGAAAATTTGTTTAATTGGATGTTACAAAATTATATATATATATATATATATATATATATATATATATATATATATATATATATATATATAATGACTTTTGAATGCTATTAAGGTAAATACATTGTTTGTTCTCTATCAAAATCTTTCATTTGCTAACTATGCCTATCAGTAGTTATTGCCTTCAGTAGTTAGAATCTTTTATTTAGCCGGCAGTATTGGCACCGCTGTAGTGCAGTAGTACGAGTAACGAAGATTTTTGTAAGGTAAGTGGTTCATGAAAGGTACAGGTCATTGTTAGTCAGGGCCATTCTTCTGTAGCGATTATTGACAGTCAGATTGCGTTGAGCTAAAAAATGTTGTGAGTCAGGTTAGTGATGATCAGAATAAGTAAAGATAGAAATTTCTGAGTACGTTGAGTTTTGCTCAACTGTTTGTAAATCCAATAATGTAGAAGTTTACCAGCAGTTATTCTTAATTTTCAAAGGGGACATTTCATATGTCGACCCTTAGCCGAGGATGCCTCACTGGAATCTTCTGATTTTTCTTGTAGTTTGAGTAATTAGTGTAGTTATTGTTTATTGCTAGCACATAATTGTAGAAGAAATTTCCTTTGTAGCTGTAGTTTTTCATTGTTGTACTGTAAACCAGTTCTGGCATACATGTAGATCTGCACCAAATATTTCGCAGCCGTGCTTGCAATTAATTAGATATTATTTTTAAAGCTATGTTAATGTGTTTTCTTATTTTGCTCTTCAAATTGTGCTTTTCTGTGGTATCGTGTGAAATATTTTGACAATTATGGGATGTGAAAAACGTAATACTTGGCTCCAAAGTAAACTGAGAAATGACAGTGAAGACGAGAGCAATGTGTTAGCGCCACCGTGTAATGAATCAACAAATATTCAGAAAAGAAATTTGGTAATTGTGCATAGGGAAATGTAACAGGCAGTAAATAACAGTGTAGACAGTGAAACAGCTAGTGAACAGGGTAGTACTGTCGATCGATCAGTCGGCAACAGCTCGCCTCAGGAATCCGAGATGACTGGACAAAATTTTGCAAATACTGTAGATTCAGGTTTTGCGTCCTCACCTTTTTCTCAATCAAGTCAAGACACATTTTCTGCTTTTCAAACTGCGAATTCTGCCGGCGCAAATGCACTGCTGAAAAGCACAAAGAAACAATTTCCAGACACCAATACATTATTACTTCAATTAATGCAACAAATGAAACAAAATCAAAAACAAATGTAACAAAAGTTAGGCACAATTGAACAAAGTCAAAATAATCACAGCAACAAATGGGACAAAACCACCAAAAGTTAGACACAACACTTGAACTAACACGTGAAGGTTGAATTGCTGAGTTACTTAAAATCGAATCGAAATGTCAAAAAGTTTGTAATGACGTAAAAACACAAATTTTTGAGCATTTTCAACGTATTTTTTCGCATCATGAAATCACGAAGCAGCCATAAAAGAACTGCAAACTATTGTTCATGAAAATCACGATACCTTGCACGCTACAATTGACTCAGTTGCATCTAACGATTCTGTTACGCAACTTGCAAAAACTCAGGAAAACTTAAAGGACACATTAGATGCTCTAAAACTTGGTTCAGAAAAACACACGAAGGAAATCAGTTCATTATCAGATAAAGTAGGTGAACTTTCGGATCAGTTCACTAACTTATCTACAAAGGTAGATGATGATCTGAATGACACAAGACCGGTAGCCTTCACTAACACAAAGAGTATGAACAAATTAAGAAATTCAAACAAAATGAGAATCAAATCAATACACAGTACAAAAGAGAAATGTGGGAAGTACAAGATCAGTTGACACAAGTAATGCAAGAATTACGTATTTCAGAGGACACTCGTGCTCAAATATGGGAAGAGGGACTTAGAAATAAGGAAAAGCCGCAAAGTAATAACACAGGGCATTTCGGAAATTTTGAAAGAAATTGGTAAAGTGCACCGAATTTTGAGATGGAATCGCCGACACGACGTAACAATGACCGATATGCGACCAGCTGTCATGACGATTTTGACTGTAAGCTGTTCATTACTACCCGTAAATTCAAAACATTTAAGAATTATGGCAACGACATTCATCCACAAGCATGGCTTCATCAATTCTTTCATTGTTTTCCTCCTAACTGACGATTAGAGGACCGATTAGAATTTATGTATGGCTACTTAGAGAATGAGTCAGCTGTAAGAACGCGATCGGTCATTCGCGATTGTCACAGTGAAGGAGAATTTTATCATGCCTTCCTCTCAGCATATTGGTCTCAAGCTACTCAAGACTGAGTAAAACATGGCATCATAAAGATGAAACACTTTGAACAAATTGAATTATCCAGTCTTGTCAAACATTTTGCAGACATGTTGCACAAAAGTCAGTACTTGACAAATCCGTACAGCCCCTCAGTATTTATACGCATTTCCTTAATCAAATTGCCTGAACATTTAAGACATATTATTTTGGCAGGACGTTGCAAAGACGACATCGAAGGTTTTCATGGACTTTTACAAGAATTTGAAATTAACACAGACAGTCGCAGGATTTGAAAACAGGAAAACAATCATTACAGGTTACCTCCTTCACAATTCCGTGACGACAGAAACAATAACCGGTCACAGCAAGACTACTATCATAATGCAAATCGTGACCGAAACAGACACTACCCATATGACAACCGTTGGCAGAGTAATAATAATTACAGGGAAAGATCACCTCTCCGTAGTAATGACTATGACAGAGACAATCAGAGAAACAGACAATATGGGAACCAGAACTATTATTATCAAGGGAGACAGCATAACTTCAGACGCAACAGTCCACTTCGCAAGTACGATTCCGGGAGAAATTCTCCACCAAGTGACCGACAAGAAAGAAACTATAGAAACTACCAACAAGACGACAGACGATATAATCTTAACAATACACCAGAATTTAACCAAAATTGGCGTGATTCAAATAGGGCAGGGCCCTCTTGACAAGCTGAAATTGTAGAGGTTAGATCTCCAGATCCCAATAATGGGTCGTGACAACAAAGACACAGTAGACAATGACTCACACTGGTGGCAGCCACAAATCGTACTTATGAAGGTGACGAGGTAGCTGCCGTGGCTATTAATTACGTAGAAATGGAAGACATTAGGGACAAATTACTCCAGGAACACGACGTGAAACATAACATTGCCTATCCTGTAATTCACATTATAGTAAATGACGTAAAATTTACGGCAGTACTTGACCCTATCAGTCCCATTTCTGTAATTAGTGAAACAGCATTTAGCAAATCCAACAAATCGAACAATTGCCCCACACTTCCGTTACATAAGATTAAATTACAAGGTGCAATCTTTGGAAAAGGTGTAATGTACACCAACAAACCAACTTAGAATTCTTTTGTCAAAACCACAGATTCACTATGAACTTTCTTATTGTTCAATTATTATTGACAGAAATTAAATTGGGAGTAAACTTTTTGAATGAATACAAAGTAATCTTGAACTTTCACGATGCTGAAATAATTTTAGAGAAAGAAATTTGAAGATTGGCTCTCAAACCATGACGAGGAAATTAATCGGCTTTACCTCTGCTTAGACAGCAGTTCGGAATTTTCAACGGAACTTTACACTAATAATCACTCTGCAGGTACTGATAGGAATCATATCGACGACGTATTTGATGCTAACGAGTTAATTCAGAATCAGGTTCAAACAATTGGGAACTGTAATGACACTGATAGGCAGGACCTTTTTGACATTTTACAAGCACATTCCACAGTTTTTACTCACAAAACAGGAACAAGAAAGGGATTTCAATACCACTTTAGTATTCGTGAGCATGCTAAATTTTGCGTCAGACCATACGTAATTCCGGGGTATTATAGGGATCGTGTCAGAACAGAAATTAAATCTATGCTCAATGAGGGCTTTACTGAAGCCGCAGTAAGCTCATACAACAGTCCTTTACGTGTTATTGAGAAGAAAAATGGATCGATCAGGCTTGTCTTAGATTCGAGACAAATAAATACTATCATCATTCCTGAAACAGACAGACCGCAAACGTTGGAAGAACTTCACAATTTTAATAGTGTCAAAGTGCTGACTTTTATTGATCTCAGATCCAGCTTTTATCAGATCGAACTTCATCCAGAATGTAGAAAATACACAGCTTTTCTTTGTTTCTGCATTTGTTATAAATTTTGAAAGCTTCCTTTTGGTTTGAACATTTCTGCGGCAGCATTCATTCATGAGCTAAATTCCATATTACCTGAATTCTTAAAACGTCATATCACCTTATATGTGGACGATATTCTAATATCAGAAGCCTCATGGGAACCACATAATCACATCCTCAACAGTGTGTTACGTATTTTTGTAGAATCTGGAATTACAGTTAACTTGGAAAAGTCTGAATTCGGTAGGACAAAGGTGAAGTTTTTGGGACACATTATTTCTTCTGAAGGCATTCAGCCGGATCCTGAAAACTTAGAAGCAATCAGAGCCATTCCAGTTCCATCCACAAAAAAAAGTCCGTAGTTTTCTAGGTCTCGTAAATTTTTACCGTCGTTTTCTGAATATGCAAATTCTAGTTACACTAAAACTTTGTTCTCTCACTGAAAAAAATACTGTTTGGAACTGGGACCAACAGGCACAGTTGGAATTCAATTCTTTGAAAGAAGCGCTACTTAACGCGCCAATACTTGCTCATCCAGATCTGTCACAAGATTTCTGCCTTAGCACGGATTTTTCTAAAGTCGGTCTTGGTGCCTATTTATCTCAAGAAGCCATAGAAAATGACACTACTGTTCAGAAAACCATTGCTTTTGCTAGTCATGTGCTAACAGAATCTGAAAAGAATTATTCCGTCACTGAATTAGGAGCTTTAGCTATCATTTGGGCATTAACAAATTCCGTTTCTTTCTTCCTGGTAAACACGTAAAAGTATACAGTGATCATCGTGCATTACAATTTCTTATGACTTCAAAATTAAATCATGACAGGTTAAAACTTTGGGCAGTGTTTCTGCAAGAATTCCACTTCACAATAGTCTACATTCCCAGCATGGAAAACATTGTTCGGACGCACTATCACGTGCACTGGCTGGGCTTGAGAAAAGTAACACAGAAGGCAACCTCGAGAAAAAAGAAAAATTTCAGTATTCTTTACATTCAGAAAGTCGCCTTTGAAAACTTCATCAACACATCTTTAAAAGACCTTGATCATGAGCAAGATAAAGATCCGATTTGGAAAAACATCTAAAGTAAATGGTATGAAAAGTCACACACACAGATTTGGAATTATTATCTGGTTAGAAACAACATACTCTTCAAACACTGCACTGTCGATGACAATCTATGGGTACTTTGCATTCTGATGGTTTTGTTAATAAGCTCATCTGGTACATTCATTTCAGCTATGCACATTTTGGTCTACCAAAATGTTATCATATTCTTCGAACTACTTGTTATTTTAACAATATGGAAAAGAGAATTCGAAGAGTATTGTCTATTTGTAAACTTTGTCAAAAGGCTAAACCATCTACCATCTCACATCGTGCTCCGTTGTTTCCTATCACTTCTTCTAAATTAAAAGAATTTGCTGCTGTTGATCTCTTGGGACCCCTTTTCAGGACATCGAATGCATTTTTGTACGTTCTGGTAGCTGTTGAACTTACTTCAAAATTTGTTTCTTTCACACCGTTACGTGAAGCCACTGGACGGTCTGTATCCAACGCCTTTGTTAAAAATTTCTTATGTGAAGTTGGACACGTTGCTAAAATCATTTCAGATAACGGCCGGCAATTCAGATCTGCTGCTTGGTCACGCATGCTTCGAAATCATAAAATCAAACCCGTTTTTATTTCATTGTACTCACCACATTGTAACGCGTCTGAACGGATTATGAAGGGAATCAATAAGCTTTGCAGACTTTATTGTGACAGAAAGCATCAGTACTGGGACAGATATTTACACCTATTTCAAAACATGCTCAATGAAATGCCTCATGACTCCACTACTTTACCACTTAATCTTGTACTGAAGAATGAAGAACCACCAAACAGAATCAGAGAGCTTGTACCTTTTCGGAATACATGTAAACTTCGACATAAAGACATAATTGATTTGGCTATTAAAAATATAAATTCTGCTGCAGACAAAAGTACTTAAAGTACTTTCTGAGAGATAACAGATGACACAGTGGTTAGTTTATTTGACAGCTACACGATTATATCATGATGCTATTAATGAGTGACACAATTTACATTATTGCTTTTGCACTGTATCTGTTTTATATCTGCACAGTTTTTCTGTATTATTCTGGAAGGTAAAACATGTTTTAGTAGTAACTTTTATGGTATAGCTACAATAAAATAGGTATTTTCCTAACACAACAATACGTTACAGTACAGTACTTTCTTGGTCACGGTAATGTATATGTGTAGCATTTTCACTTTTGTTTATGATGAGGTAAGTACATTGACTTTTGCAGAACTTTGCTTATGGACGACGACAACTACGACACTTGGCACATTTTTACCATCAAGTAATGGCAGAAATTATCTTATAGCAAGACGCACAGTTTAGCGCTACAGGACACACATTTGAGTGATTAAAGTTTTTTACTTAACACTTGTTTTTGGAAGATTTTTGAATTACAAAGATACAAAGATGGTTTTTGGTGATACATTTCATTCGATTGCTGTAAGTTGTAACACCTGAGGGTATAATTACATTAATCCTCAGGGGGTACACGCCTGCTTTGTGGACTAAGCGTGTGGCAAGCGCAAGCTAATGTGGAATTTGCTTTCACAACTTTACACGTCGGTACCATATTTCTCTAACACAGAATTACACAGCTATCTGATTATTTAACAGAGAAACAAACATCTTTTTACTACGTCGGTGTCACATGTTTACGCAATTACACAGTTGGATAACTTCACACTTATGAAATTGTATTTTCTCTGTACTTTGTGAACTGTTCGTATTTTTTTGGAAACATAGTGATACTATGAGAGCTTTGAATGATGTGTTTGGTGAGGGATCATGATTTTTGAAGCACTTCTGAGGTAGACGACTTTATTGAAATTAACAGAGAGCTTTTTTTTTTAATGTATTGAGATTATTGAAGAAAGGTACGACGTTTTTGAGATTTGACTGAGATGTTATGATGTAATTATTGTAACGACGATGTGTATAGCGACGTCGAGTTGTGGTTGTGATCATTATGAAGGGTGAGTGTGTGTGTGAATGTGAGTACCACTATGCTAACAGAAATTTTGTACACCGTGTGAGATTTTGTTTCTACACATTTCTACTGTAATTTTTCGACCTGTGAAATTTTATTTGTATCACACTATCACTGTTGCAGAAACTGCTGTCGCAAATATTTTGGTATGGAAGGTAGGTGACTTTGACGTAATGCGCTGCGGAGGCCCAGCTGTGCGACAGTCTTGCTTTATGTATATATTTGTCTATTTTGTTTAATGTCTAGTTTCTAGCTTCACTGCAGCATTGGTTAAAATAAAATTTAATAGATGTACTAATAGAAATGTTTTCTGTCTACAGACCAAGTAAATAATAATTTTATGATCTACTTTCTTTAAAAAAAGGGAGCACAAATAGACATTTCCCTTCACAGAAATTGCATACATAATTTTTTCAACCATTTGCTAACTTTTTTGGTAGAGTAAGTTATTGTGATGCATCCCTCTAGTATTAAGATGTGACATAGGTATTAGACATTTCCTGTCTTTACTGTAATATTTTTTCTGCTTGAGCTTTGTCATGTTTGGGTATAAGTTATTACATTTGCTGCTGCTGTTTGCCAGACATAGTTTATAAAGGCAAATTTGCATGCCGTGCATGAGTTTCCTCGGAAACGCGAAATCTTAATTAAATAATTAATCTCTGACAAGTAAATAAAGCCTATGGCACAGAACTGCAGCGCTATGTCGCTGATAAAACAAAATACAATTAGGACACTCTTATGTTTCATTAAGAAGGGAGAGGTCTTGCAGAACAACTGGTACGGGAAGCACGTATATTTTATTAACTGGCACACCGCCATATTTGAAGTTATATAAGAACACTGCGAGTTGCAATCTTACTAGGCACTCGATTCTGTAAAGAATTTATATTTATGAAAGTAAGTAGAATTATTCAACTGCAGGCTTATTCGTTGAATATATCTGATTTAACTAACTGTGTAAACTTTTTTATGTTTAGTAGACAGTCACCTCTGTACGACGTATTGACATGGCTGGCAAATTATTCTAATATTGAGATTTAGATTTTGAGTCCGCACCTACCGCAGCAGTCTTTGGAAACGATTTAAATACGAAGTCCGATTATTTGAATCACATTTCACAGTCAACTACGAATAACATTGCATTTACGAAAAAGCCATTGTCAAGCGTCTGATACCAAATAATTAAACGTCCATGTTCCAGATAAGCAAATATTAATTACAACCAATCACTATCATACATATACAAAAATTAATATTTTATTTATTTTATTTATTTTATGAGTTCTACTGAATTTTACGTTGTATTGCTCTGCTAAGCCAGTTTTACTACTGATTAATTTTTCTTGTTGCTGCACATTGTCTCATATTAGTTTTAATGTTGTATTTGCTTTGCTAATTTAGATATACTGCTGCTTGTTTTGCCACCTTGTATTTTTTTCATTACTGTTTGTATTAATTGTTTTGTGCTGTTGCATTGCCTCGTTCTCTAGTACATATATATATATGAGCTTAGTAGATTTAAGTTTGCTTAAGAGAGGGTAGGCTGTATAAGAGAATGAGTTGTGATGAATTGGAAGAAATGCATTGAGAAGTTATATGAAAAAGTGTGGCAAAAAAAGGTAGTGTACAACGAAGAATAATTATTTTGAAACAGGATATGAACAAAAAAGTAGGGTTTAGGGACAACAGGTTTAGGTAAGATTTTCTTGGAAACAAAGGATGAGGTAAGATAATGTAAAATAAATGATGAGGTAAGATAATGGAAAATACGGAAAGCATGCTTAGATAGGACCTTTTTGCAAAACAAAAAGACGTTGAAATAAGAGGAAAGATCTATTGAATAAAGTTTTGGGTTGGACTGCAGTACCAAAACTCACGCTAAAAACAAACCCTGTCCTTTCGTTTTGTGTTATTCCACTATGTGTTTGTGTACCCTTGTGTATTTGTGTTCTTCCCGTCTTTATGTGATTATCTGATAAGAGTTATGCTGTAGAATTTTTCTAGTACTAAGCTATATTCACTATGATGAGGACTACTGTTATCCTCAAATATAATTTTCATTAATAATATGTTCTTTACTTTTTTAAAGATGTTTAGACATTATTTATTCTGTTATGTTTTAATGCTCATATGTGAAGTTAATGTTTCGAAAGCTATTCTCATTTTTTTATTTATTTCCTAAAACTGTTGCATGGAGGATCGTGTGTTCAAAACTCACCTGGACTGTACAATTTTAATTTCTATATTCGGTTCGAGTACATTCTAGAAGTATCCACAAATGTCAAGCATCGTTCTACTGGAATGTTCCGTAGCTGTATATGTACTGTATGTGTCCTGGCCAGAGGCAGTTTGCTCTGCGCTCTTGTATATGCAAGTGCTGAATAAACCATCCGTCATTCATCCAATTACACCTAAATCTACTTGACAATATTATTAATGAATAGTTTCTGCAAAATTGTTTAAGAAAGGTTATAGGGTGCACACGCTTCGATTCTGTCAGTGCAAAGTGCCGCCAAGAGGCACGTGCAATGTTATGTGTACGCGTCTCAATATGCATCGAACCAGAGCCACAAGAGCGGAATGTGCGCGTCGCTCTGTAGTGCCATGTCACGTCATGCTATACGCGTCTCAATTTGCGCTTAGCCTAAGATTCTCCGCAAGTATTTTTCTACTTGGAGGGCACTGCCAAGTAATGGTACGAGAACAACGAGGAGAAGTTCACAAGCTGGGAAGTATTCCAGACGGAACTGCACAAGTATTTCGGCGACACACAACGACGGAAACGTAAGGCTGAAGATAAATTAAAGTGGAGGGCACAGAGTCCAGGAGAAACTACAGCATTCTACATTGAAGATGTCTTGGAGCTGTGTGAAATAGTTGATCCTAGAATGGAGGAGGAAGATAAGGTTGCACATCTCATAAAGAGTGTTGCTGAGGACATACGCCTGAAGGAGGTTTCGTCAGCAGACGACTTCATAAAATGGTGTCAGTATATCAAGACAATGCATCAAAAAAGAATTATTCGCACGAAGTTTGAACGGCTTCCAAACGTTGTATCGATGTCTGTGATGGAGGAAGCAACTGATACACATGTTTTTCTTCGTCGATAGTGAGAGAGGAAGTTCAGAAGGCACTTGGATTGCAAGGCGAGCAAAAAACCAAGACGTTTCAAGAGGTCATAAGGGAGGAAGTGGAACAGATACTGAACCCAATCTCTCGTCCTTCATTTCTCTTTGAAACGGTGAAAAAGTCGAGACGCAGGCGCAGTTACGTTCCTGCAATGCCGCAAGAGGAACCTCTTTCAGCACCAAGGAAGACTGATATATGGAGGACCCAGGATAAGCAATCAGTATGTTTCCACTGCGGACGACTGGGACATGTGGTGCGTTATTGTCGATAAAGGCGGTGGATATTTGATGACGCCCGCGCCAGAAAACAGCAGGTCGATCTTAACTGACGCCAACTCTGGGACGACGAAGATGAACAAGAAGATATGGGTGCAGGACGACGTAGGTCGCCATCGCCGCTAGCTAGCCGCTGGAGAGGATACTCCCCAACACGCTGATCAAGATCTCCATCGCCGTTTAGAAGCTCCAGCCGATCACCTAGACGACGCAACCTGGAAAACTAAAGGGTGAGACCTTCCTTGGAAGTGAGGCTGCGGAAAAGAAAAATCCTCCGCCGTCGATCACTACGAAAATGATAGGAAACTACGTCGATATCCTCATGGCTGGCCGACCACCCCAATTTCTTGTGGACTCTGGAGCATCATATTCAGTCATTTCGGAGAAGTACTGTCGCCAGTTGTAGTAAACTATATTCGTCGACAACAAAACATCTCTGCTGTTGGTGGCTAATGGGAAATATGTGAAACCTACAGGAAGATGTACCATTCGTGTGGGTATAAGTGGCCATACACACCCCATAGAATCCATCGTCTTACAAGAGTGTAGTCATGTCGTCATTCTCGGATGGCACTTTTTGAAAGCTTCTCAGGCAATTATAGATTGTGGTCACTCGAAGATTATGCTACACGAGATGAGATACTGTGGACAGGAAGATGCGTATCTGAGTGTGTGGAGACTATGTGTGCTGGATGAAGTGATCATTCCTGCAGGCAGGGCTAGAAAGATAACTTTCACGTGTCATGCCATGGATCTTGTGGTGGAATGTAAGAGAAGCATACCACTGAAGAATAACTTGGTCATCCCAGCCTCTGTCGTCTCGTTTAGGAACGGATTCGGTGAATTGTGGATAGTTAACTGTCGCCAAGAACCGTAGATCCTTCCAGTACGAATGTGCGTATCAAACGCTGAGCCATTAATTGAAGAACACCTGAGTGTCATAGAAACCTCCCACGCTGAGTCTGTGGGTGAAATTAGCATTACCACTACAAGATCTTCTAGTTTGACTATCACCAGATCTCTATAAGGAATGAGCACCTGCAGAACTACACACAGATGCCAGCGGGTATGGGATCGGTGCTGTTCTGGTGCAAATTTCGGATGGAAAAGAGAAGGCTATAGCCTATGCTTCTAGGACACTTACAAAAGCTGAGAGAAACTACTCAACTACAGAAAGAGAATGTCTTGCTGTGATGTCATCCATGTGTAAATTTCGACAGTATCTCTATGGAAGGCCGTTCACCGTTGTTACAGCCCGTCATTCACGTTGTTGGTTAACAGGTCTTAATGATCCAACAGGACGACTCACCAGGTGGGCACTACATCTTCAAGAGTATGACATTACCATAGTGTACAAAAGTGGAAGAAATCACCAAGATGCCGTCTGTCTCTCAAGAAACCCTGTGTAAGCCCATCAAGACTTTTATGATGAAAGTGACTGTCTCACTGCACTCCTGGATCTCTCTGCTGAG
Organism: Schistocerca piceifrons; assembly: GCF_021461385.2. Lineage (NCBI taxonomy): Eukaryota > Metazoa > Arthropoda > Insecta > Orthoptera > Acrididae > Schistocerca > Schistocerca piceifrons. The sequence continues at coordinate 664,993,870 of NC_060138.1, forward strand.
CAGAGGATGTGAAAGGACAATTTAAGGTAGTTAATGGATTACTTTGCAAGAAAAACTTTGATCCGTTTGGAAAGAGGTGGCTACCAGTGATTCCTAAACACAGAAATTCGATGACACACTTGAGGCCGGACTTCTAGGATTTATTACGACATACAATAGATTCTGCAAGAGATTTTTTTGGTCAGGTTTATTTAGGAGTGTCCGTCACTGTGTGTCACACTGTCAAGAGTGCCAGAGGAGAAAGGCAATTCCTCAGAAACCACCTGGCCGACTCATACCAATTCCACCAGCCGAAACGCCTTTCCAGCGTGTTGGTATTGAACTCCTCGGACGATTTCCAATGTCTGCTAGTGGCAATAGATGGATTATTGTTTGCACTGATTATCTAACACGCTATGCCATTACGAAATCCGTGAAAACAGCTGAAGTGTCCGAGGTAGACAAATTCATTGTGGAAGACAATCTATTAAAACACGGTGCCCCAGGGTCGTTAATTACGGATCGAGGGAAAGCTTTTCAATCGCATGTTGTGACAAAGATAAACCGTCGGTGCAACATCACTCATCACATGATGACTGCCTGCCATCCGCAAACTAACGGCCTTATTGAACGCATTAATAAGACCTTGGTAGACATGCTATCAATGTTCGTCATTGTTGAGCAGAGTGACTGTGATGAGGTGCTACCTTTCGTGACGTTTGCCTACAACACCGCGAAACAAGACACCAAAGGATTTACGCCATTTTTCCTGGTGCACGGGCTTGAGGCGACTACGATGATGGACACTGTGTTTCCGTTATATCTTGATGATGTGAACAACGACTACATCGACCAGGTGTTAACCAGAGCTAAGGAAGCTCGGCAGTTAGCTCGACTCCGCACGTTGCAGGCTCAAGAAAACGATCACCGAAGGTATGACGCGAGCCACCACCATGTTGTCTACCAGCCTGGTGACTTCGTCTGGATCTTCATTCCTGTTCGGAAGGTTGGTCTCTCTGAAAAACTCCTCAGGTGACGCTTTGGACTTTATAAGGTTGTAAATCAGTTGTCTGATGTTACAAAGTTGAAGATTTCGACCCCGACACAAGACGACGAAAGATCAGAGATACGATCCATTTCCTTCGAATGAAGCCCTATAACGATCCTGAAACTCAGGGTAAATTCGAAGCTCCAGCGACAGGCAACAAGCGGAAAGGTGACGAAGGGCGTAGCGGCAAAGAAGTTCGAAGAAGATCACCGCCAGGGAGAACATCAGTCATCAGGAGTCGGAGTATGCAGGATCGGTGATGCGTTCTCGGACTATGAGGACGTAACACCGACACGCCGTTGTCTTAAGGAGGGAGCAATGTCGCAGAAGAAACTTAGTAGCACAGTTAGTGTGGTGTAGTCGTTATGATACTAAACTGTTGCATGGAGGGTCGTGTGTTTAAAACTTACCTGGACTGTACGATTTTAATTTCTATATTCGGTTCGAGTACATTCTAGAAGCATCCTCAAATGCCAAGAATCATTCTACTGGAATGGTCTGTAGCTGTATATATACCGTACGTGTTTTGGCCAGAGGCAGGTCGCTCCGCGCTCTTGTATGTGTAAGTGCTGAATAAACCTTTCTTAAGTGAAGTAATCGTTCGTCATTCATCTAATTACACCTTCTTCTAAGTAACTAAATAGTTTCTGCAAAATCGTTTGAGGTGCAAAAGTATCGAAGGAAATTGAAGGAGATCCGAAATGTGAAATAATTTGGGTGAAGCTCACGGTTAAAGCAGGATGTCTCTATAGGCCCCCTGGGTCAGCAGTTGTAGTGGCAGAGCACCTGAAGGAAAATTTGGAAATATTTCGAGTAGATTTCCCGGTCATGTTATAGTTCTGGATGGAGATTTTAATTTGCCGGTTATATACTGGGAGACTCAAACGTTTATAACGGGTGGCAGGGACAAAGAATCCAGTGAAATTTTTTAAAGTGCATTATCTGAAAACTACCTTGAGCAGTTAAACAGAAAACCGACTCGTGCCGATAACATATTAGACCTTCTGGTGACAAACAGACCCGAACTATTTGAAACACTTAACGCAGAACAGGAAATAAGCGATCATAAAGCGGTTACCGCATCGATGATTTCAGCCGTAAATAGAAATATTAAAAAAGGAAGGAAGATTTTTCTGTTTAGCAAAAGTGAAAAAAAGCAGATTTCAGAGTAATTGACGGCTCAACACAAAAGTTTTGTCTCAAGTACAGATTGTGTTGAGGATCAGTTGAAAACCATCGTACAATATGCATTAGATGAATATGAGCCAAGCAAGATCGTAAGAGATGGAAAAGGGCCACCGTGGTACAACAACCGGGTTAGAAAATTGCTGCGGAAGCAAAGGGAACTTCAGAGCAAACATAAAAATAGCCAAAGCCTTGCAGACAAACAAAAATTACGCGAAGCGAAATGTAGTGTGAGGAGGGCTACGCGAGAGACGTTCAATGAATTCGAAAGTAAAGTTCTATGTACTGACTTGGCAGAAAATCCTAAGAAATTTTGGTGTTATGTCAAAGCGGTAGGTGGATCAAAACAAAATGTCCAGACACGCTGTGACCAAAATGGTACTGAAACAGAGGATGACAGACTAAAAGCCGAAATACTGTCTTTTTCCAAAGCTGTTTCACAGAGGAAGACTGCACTGTAGTTCCTTCTCTAGGTTGTCACACAGATGACAAAATGGTAGATATCGAAACAGACGACAGAGCGATAGAGAAACAATTAAAATCGCTCAAAAGAGGACAGGCCGCTGGACCTGATAGGATACCAGTTCGATTTTACACAGAGTATGCAAAGGAACTTGCCCCCCTTCTTGCAGCGGTGTACCGTAGGTCTCTAGAAGAGCGTAGCGTTCCAAAGGACTGGAAAAGGGCACTGGTCATCCCCGTTTTCAAGAAGGGACGTCGAACAGATGTGCAGAACTATAGACCTATATCTCTAACGTCGATCAGTTGTAGAATTTTATGTTCGAGTATAATGACTTTTCTGGAGACTAGAAATCTACTCTGTAGGAATCAGCATGGGTTTCGAAAAAGACGATCGTGTGAAACCCAGCTCGCGCAATTCGTCCACGAGACTCAGAGGACCATAGACACGGGTTCCCAGGTAGATGCTGTGTTTCTTGACTTCCGCAAGGCGTTCGATACAGTTGGCCACAGTCGTAAGAGCATATGGACTATCAGACCAATTGTGTGATTGGATTGGAGAGTTCCTAGATAACAGAACGCGTCATTCGCAATGGAGAGAAGTCTTCCGAAGTGAGAGTGATTTCAGGTGTGCCGCAGGGGAGTGTCGTAGGACCGTTGCTATTCACAACATGCATAAATGACCTTATGAATAACATCGGAAGTTCACTGAGGCTTTTTGCGGATGATGCTGTAGTATATCGAGAGGTTGTAACAATGGAAAATTGGACTGAAATGCAGGAGGATCTGCAACGAATTGACGCGTGGAGCAGGGAATAGCAATTGAATCTCAATGTAGACAAGTGTAATGTGCTGCGAATACATAGAAAGAAAGATCCTTTATCATTTAACTATAATAGAACAGGTCAGCAATTGGAAGCAGTTAATTCCATAAATTATCTGGGAGTACGCATTAGGAGTGATTTAAAATGGAATGATCATATAAAGTTGATCGTCGGTGAAGCAGATGCCAGACTGAGAGTCATTGGAACAATCCTAAGGAAATGCAATCCGTAAACAAAGGAAGTTGGTTACAGTACACTTGTTCGCCCACTGCTTAAATATTGCTCAGCAGTGTGGGATCCGTACCAGATAGGGTTGATGGAAGAGATAGAGAAGATCCAACGGAGAGCAGTGCGCTTCATTACAGGATCATTTTGTAATCGCGAAAGCGTTACTGAGATGATAGATAAACTCCAGTGGAAGACTGCAGGAGAGACGCTCAGTAGCACGGTACGGGCTTTTGTTGAAGTTTCGAGAACACACCTTCACCAAGGAGTCAAGCAGTATATTGCTCCCTCCTACGTATATCTCGCGAAGAGACCATGAGGATAAAATCAGAGAGATTAGAGCCCACCCAGAGGCATACCGACAATCTTTCTTTCCCCGAACAATACGAGACTGGAATAGAAGGGAGAACCGATAGAGGTACCCAAGTACCCTCCGCCACACACTGTCAGCTGGCTTGCGGAGTATGGATGTAGATGTAGATGGGTTATAGAGTGCACGCGCTTCGGTTCTGTCAGTGCAGAGCGCCGCCAACAGGCGCGTGCAAAGCTATGTGTACGCGTCTCAATGTGGTGTCACCGACAGACACCACACTTGCTAGGTGGTAGCCTTTAAATCGGCCGCGGTCCATTAGTATACGTCGGACCCGCGTGTCGCCACTATCACAAGTGATTGCAGACCAAGCGCCGCCACACGGCACGTCTAGTCTAGAGAGACTCACTAGCACTCGCCCCAGTTGTACAGCCGACTTTGCTATCGATGGTTCACTGACTACATACGCTCTCATTTGCAGAGACGATAGTTTACCATAGCCTTCAGCTACGCCATTTGCTACGACCTAGCAAGGCGCCATATTCAGTTATTATGTCTTCTGAACATATAATATTGTGACTCATGTACCGTCAAGAGCGACGTTCATCATTAATGGATTAAAGTTAAGTATCAAACTAATTATGTCCGCTTTCTGAATTCTAATTCCTTGTCATGTTCCAGACCTCACGTCTGTATACTTCTTCCCTCGTCACGCCAGCCCGCGTGAGCTAAAACGCTTTCATTTCGGCCTCCAGTTGTAACACGGTGTTGGCTCTTCTGCCAACACACTCAATATTCGTCGAACCAGCGCCACAAGAGCGGTACGCGCGCGTCGCGCTGTAAGTGCTATGCCAAGTCACACATGCTATACGCGTCTCACTTTGCGCTTAGCCTAAGTTCTTCGCAAGTTTGCTAGATGGCGCGCATGAGTGCTGGCTAGCAGGTGGGGTGATGATGGCTAACCCGCATGCTGAACTGCTCACACTGTGTACGTTTCGGCGCAGAAATTAGCTGGTCGGCTTGACTCCGTGAACGTCAGGCCGCGCAACCGGCCGAACAGCAGTCTCTCTCAAACGATTGCAAGGGACCTAATCGTTAAAAAAATTTATTCTCACACATCTTAAAGCTTCACTCGTCAGCTTCAGAATAAAGTGGCTGTCATTTTGTTACTGATAATATTTATTGTTGTATTTTAGGATTAAGTAAACTACTGCAAAAATTTCAGAAAGTTTATAGTGAAAAATGGAGGCTACTATGGATTTGCGTTTGTGAGTGTTAGGTCATAAGTTGCTGGGTATGAAATTTAGCTAACATATTGAATATTTCTTTAAACTTTGAAGAACATTGCTATTGATCACCACTCCTGAGAAAATGTAATGTATGTGAAGCCCTTGGCCCGAGGCCCCACCCCCAGGGGAAAGACAGAATGAAATATTGAAATATTGAGAAATAATAGTACACAAAGAGAAGAGTAATACATTAAGTCATTTTGTTGCCACATTATCGGTGTTTTTCGCCAAAACACAGCTGAGTTAATAAATATTCATCTCACTTTCATTCTAATGCACATGAAATTGCGACAGAATCAGAAAACAGCAACTTCTGTAAAGGCATGCCAACAGTTTGTCAAAAATAAACTGTAATTTCTTCACATATATTGTTCCAAACCCACAGTAACTCCCGTTTCACCAGCTATCGGTGGCGCCTAAATATTACACCATTTCATTGATAAAATCTATAGTCACTTGCATATCGCGATAGATTTGAAAGTTTCGCTTATTCATCATATGGCGAAATACTCGGTATCATTTGTCGAAATCTTTTTTCGATGTCTGAAACCGTTTATGAGATGTGGACGAATTTTGGAAATATTTCATCGTGGCTTCTTCGCTGGGGCGCGAATTCGTGACGAAGCGCTTTACATATGATCTATTTTCTCAAGATTGGTCATAGGTAGCAATATCAGTCAAAGTTTAAAGAAGACTTCAATATGGTAGCTACGTATGCAGTAACATATGACCTGGCATTCGGCTAACGCAAATTCACAGCGACCTCTGTTTTTCACTGCAAACTTACTAAATTCTTGCCGTAGTTTACATAATCCTAAAATATCAGCCGGCCGTGATGGCCGATTGGTTCTAGGCGCTTCAGTCCGGAAACGTGCGACTGCTGTTGGCGCTGGTTCGAATCCTGCCTCGGGCATGGATGTGTGTGATGTCCTTAGGTTAGTTGGGTTTTAAGTAGTTCTAGGGGACTGATGACCTCAGATATTAAGTCCCATAGTGCTCAGAGCCATTTGAACTTAAAATATCATAATAAATATGACCGTTAACGAAGTGACAGGTAGTTCATCATAAAGCTGTCGAATGAAGCTATAAGACGTGCGAGAATCAAATTTTTTTTCACCGAAATTTTGTTTACAATCGTTTGAGAACGATCGCAGGTTAGCTGGCGGGTGCATGACGTTCTGTTTGGTCTCGAGGGTTCGTTAATCGGCGTAGTCTGAGAGTTCCTGTTCTGTAATTTGTGACGTCAATCGTCATACAGGACTACTGATTAGCCAGCGCAGGTACCATCCAGGGTAATTGACTAGGACTCAAAAAATAATGGCACCGGACCTATCACGGGAAACAGGAACAGCTCCCTGCGGGACAGCTGGCTAACAGACGACAGATTGTTACGGGACCTGTCGCATGAGTGGGCTAGTAAGCTCGCAGCGAATCTTACTCCGGGTGAGTAGGGCTGGCTGCCCGAATGAGAACTGCCTTCCGCCAGTTCTGTAGCCGGTTACACTGTGCGTATCACCTCCGTTCTTCCCCAGGAGGCCGACTTGCTTCGCCGACGATCACGTGGCGTAGTTGCCAATAATTGTTCAAATGGCTCTGAGCACTATGGGCCTTAACTGCTGAGGTCACCAGTCCCCTAGAACTTAGAACTATTTAACCTAACTAACCTAAGGACATCACACACATCCATGCCCGAGGCAGGATTCGAACTTGCGACCGTAGCGGTCGCGCGGTTCCGGACTGTAGCGCCTAGAACCGCTCGGCCACTCCGGCCGGCACCAATGCTTGTGTTGCTGGCGCTAAACCTGTGATGTCCATGGTCTCTGCCATCGATGTTTCTTCGTGCCACGATGATCAAGATATAAGATTTACACTAAAGATACAGTAAAGCGTGAAAGCGCTTCACTTGATTTCTATCTCTCTCTCCCTCTCTCTCTATCTCTCTCTGTCTCTCTCTCTCTCTCTCTCTCTCTCTCTTTTTCTCTTTCTAGAACGTAAACATGGCAGTGTTGCCGCTCTGGATGGGACCACACTGGTCGTTTGGGGTAAAACGAATCTGCGTCTATCGAGCTGTCAGTGTTGCTCGGCAAACGTTTGTTGTGCTGTAGCGCCGAGCGTACCGGACGTACTTGGCTATCGATTCGGAGCGCGGTGCGACCTTCATTCAAGTGAGACCCAGAGTAATGCGGACGCCGCTTCAGAGAGGCCTGGGGTTTTTCGTGCACACCGCTCGCCGCTTGCCGCGGCCGTCTGTGATCTGCCTGTGCGCGGTCCTTTTGCAGCGGCCGGCTGCGCTCCTTTGTTCAGAGTGCAGGCAGCGGGCTGCAGGCGGCGGCAGCACTCTCTCAGATGGGGCCGCGTCTCCCTCCGCCGCTGCCAGCTGTGCTGTGGCAGCCGCGCCACGTCCGGGCCGTTCGCTGCAGGCTCCTTCCTGTCCGTCTGCCACGTCAGCCACAACCGCTGCTCCCTGCAGAGCCTTCCCGCCGGCCTCCCTGCTACCACCACTCGGACAAATTATTACCTACGACGGAATTTCAGTAAGTTACCACGTGTAAACATAGATGTTCATCCACATTTATACTCCGCAAGCCACCCAACGGTGGCGGAGGGCACCCTACGTGCCACTGTCATTAACTCCCTTTCCTGTTCCAGTCGCGTATGGTTCGCGGGAAGAACGACTGCCAGAAAGCCTCCGTGCGCGCTCGAACCTCTCTAATTTTACATTCGTGATCTCCTCGGGAGGTATAAGTAGGGGGAATCAATATATTCGATACCTCATCCAGAAACGCACCCTCTCGAAACCTGGACAGCGAGCTACACCGCGATGCAGAGCGCCTCCCTTGCAGAGTCTGCCACTTGAGTTTGCTAATCTCCGTGACGCTATCACGCTTACCAAATAACCCTTTGACGAAACGCGCCGCTCTTCTTTGGATCTTCTCTATCTCCTCCGTCAACCCGATCTGGTACGGATCCCACACTGATGAGCAATACTCAAGTATAGGTCGAACGAGTGTTTTGTAAGCCACCTCCTTTCTTGATGGACTACATTTTCTAAGGACTCTCCCAATGAATCTCAACCTGGTACCCGCCTTACCAACAATTAATTTTATATGATCATTCCACTTCAAATCGTTCCGTACGCATACTCCCAGATATTTTACAGAAGTAACTGCTACCAGTGTTTGTTCCACTATCATATAATCATACAATAAAGGATCCTTCTTTCTATGTATTCGCAATACATTACATTTGTCTATGTTAAGGGTCAGTTGCCACTACCTGCACCAAGTGTCTATCCCCTGCAGATCTTCCTGCATTCCGCTGCAATTTTCTAATGCTGCAACTTCTCTGTATACTACAGCATCATCCGCGAAAAGCCGCATGGAACTTCCGACGCTATCTACTAGGTCATTTATATATATTGTGAAAAGCAGTGGTCCCATAGCACTCCCCTGTGGCACGCCAGAGGTTACTTTAACGTCTGTAGACGTCTCTCCATTGAGAACAACATGCTGTGTTCTGTTTGCTAATAACTCTTCAATCCAGCCACACAGCTGGTCTGATATTCCGTAGGCTCTTACTTTGTTTATCAGCCGACAGTACGGAACTGTATCGAACGCCTTCCAGAAGTCAAGGAAAATGGCGTCTACCTGGGAGCCTGTATCTAATACTTTCTGGGTGTCATGCACAAATAAAGCGAGTTGGGTCTCACACGATCGCTGTTTCCGGAATCCATGTTGATTCCTACAGAGTAGATTCTGGGTTTCCAGAAACGACATGATACGCGAGCAAAATACATGTTCTATAATTCCACAACAGATCGACGTCAGAGATATAGGTCTATAGTTTTGCGCATCTGCTCGACGACCCTTCTTGAAGACTGGCGCTACCTGTGCTCTTTTCCAATCATTTGGAACCTTCCGTTCTTCTAGAGACTTGCGGTACACGGCTGTTAGAAGAGGGGCAAGTTCTTTCGCGTACTCTGTGTAGAATCGAATTGGTATCCCGTCAGGCCCAGTGGACTTTCCTCTATTGAGTGATTCCAGTTGCTTTTCTATTCCTTGGACACTTATTTCGATGTCAGCCATTTTTTCGTTTGTGCGAGGATTTAGAGAAGGAACTGCAGTGCGGTCTCTGTGAAACAGCTTTGGAAAAAGGTGTTTAGTATTTCAGCTTTACGCGTGTCATCCTCTGTTTCAATGCCATTATCATCCCAGAGTGTCTGGATATGCTGTTTCGAGCCACTTACTGATTTAACGTAAGACCAGAACTTCCTAGGATTTTCTGTCAAGTCGGTACGCAAGCTAATTAAAGCTCTGTATAGGAAAAATAGGGTCATCTTTTTACCCTCCGCTTGCCGAAGTCTGCAGTTCGTGATTGGCTGGTTCGCATCACGTAACGTTTCCGGCTACAATCGCACCACAAAGTATTGGCACACGTGCGTATTTATCGTTGATGGTTGCAAACGCCGCACCTTCCGGTACACAGCACATGTACGTGCTACATCACATACCAAACATTACATTTCTGCCCACAGTGCCTACCATTAACAAAGAAATGCAGTGTTAAGGGCAAACATGTATCTCCTCTGCACACACAAAATATTCGCACAGAGCGTGGCTTCTCGGTATATTGCTGGGTTTTCAGGTATCGGAACGCCATCGGCTGACACAATAGACACTGCGTGTTGTTGACGGCCGAGTCGCTAGTATATTGCTGTATTGCGCTATAGTGGCCAGCATGGGGCCGAAGAAGAAGGAACATTCAGTGGCGTTGCGTCAGAGAGTGGTATTGCTCCATTCACAAGGGAGAAGCTATCGACAAATCGGAGCAGAGGTGTCTGTTAGCTACACCATAGTGCGAGCCATCATTCATAGCCGGCCGGTGTGGCCGAGCGGTTCTAGGCGCTTCAGTCTAGAACCGCGCAACCGCTACGGTCGCAGGTTCGAATCCTGCCTCGGGCATGGTAGTGTGTGATGTCCTTAGGTCAGTTAGGTTTAAGTAGTTCTAAGTTCTAGGGAACTGATGACCTCAGATGTTGAGTCCCACAGTGCTCAGAGCCATTTGAACCATCATTCATAAGTATAAAGAGACTGGAACAACAGTGCATAAGTATCGTTCTGGACGTCCAAAAGTGCTTACAACCCGAGAGCGTCGCCATATCATCGCACTTGTTCGAAAGGAACCTGCTACAAGTGCAGCGGCTATAGCTGAGGTTGTTCAGACACCGTCCAACAAGACCGTTAGTGTTCAAACTATACGAAATGTGTTGAACGAGGCTGACATGCATGGACGTTCTCCCAGGAAAAAGCCATACATATCGGAAATTAACCGGCAGAAACGCCCGGAGTTTGCCAAGGACTACATCAGCAAGACGATGGAGTTTTGGAACACTGTGATATTTAGCGACGAATCGAAGTTCAGTGTGTTCAGATTTGATGGAAGAAAGAAAGTTTTGGCGCAAGCCGAATACGCACCTCGACATCAAACACATGCATCCCGCAGTCAAACACGGTGGGGGCCGTATCATGGTCTGGGGCTGTATGGCGGCGTCCGGCGTTGGGAATCTAACTGTAATCCACGCTATAATGGATCATATGAGATACATCGACGTGTTGTGAGGTAATTCACACGCTAGTGCACAGACATTGGGCCTTACTGGGGTTTTTCATTTCCAGCAAGACAACGACCCAAAACATACCGCCATGAAAACCCGGGCTTGGTTATTGTACAATGCCCCCAGAAGGGTTCTAACACCACCTCAGAGCCCTGATTTGAACCCCATTGCGAACCTGTAGGCTCATCTTGACACACAAGTCAGAAAAAGGCGTCCGTCCGGTAAAAACGACTTGGAGAAAGTGCTCCTGGTGGAATGGTCGAAAATTACCCATGATATCACCCGGAATTTAATACAAAGCATTCCTAGGCGTTTACGTGCTGTTATAGATGCTAAAGGGATGCACACTAGATATTGGAAGGTGAACATCAATGAAGAAAACGAACACACTGTCCGATTCACACGCGTGTGCCAATACTTTTTTGGGTGCAGAAGAGCGATGTTTATTTTCATAACACTGTATGTTACTTTACGGACAGGTGATTTGGACACATTTGTAACCTATGTAATGTAAGGTGGCACGTGTCTGGGTTCTGGTCTGAAATATATGTTTCGTTTAACCAACAACCACTAAAATGTGACTGTGCCAATACTTTTTGGTGCGATTGTATATTCGGCTCTCGTGTTATGATAGGACGTGCTTTGAATTTTCGAAAGAAGTGATGGCACAGTGTTGTGCGTTCGGTTGCACTTTTTGAGGTCAGGAGAAAGGGAAATTCTATAGGTTTCCTGCAATGGAGAGATGTAGCAACAAGAATTTTTATTCATACAGAAATATGTGGCACGAAGAATTTTTATTCGTTAATCTACATCGTTCTCTTTTGAGCTACCAGCCTTCTGACTGGTTTGATGCGACTCGCCACGAATTGCTCTTCCGTGCCACCCTTTTCCTCTCAGAGTAGCACTTGCAAGCTACGTCCTCCATTATTTGCTGGATGTGTTCCAATCTCTGTCTTCCTCTACCGTTTTTACCCTCTACAACTCCCTATAGCACCACGTAAGCTATTCCATGATTTCTTAAATGCTTCAATTTTCTTCCATCCCGGTTTCCCCATAGTCCATGTCTCGCTACCATAAAATGCTGTATGGTAGTGAAACGTACATTCTCAGATATTTCTTCCTCAAATTAAGGCCTATGTTTGATACGAGTACAGTTCTCTTGACCAGGAACGCCCATTTCACCTGCTCTGGTCTCCATTTTATATCCTCCTCGCTCGGTCCATCATGGAGTATTTTGCTGCCTAGGAAGTAGAATTCCTTATCTTTTTCACTGTTTCCATATCTGTACTTTCATTCTTCTTCTTTCGTGTTTCCAATCCATAACCTGTACTGATTAGGCTGTTTATTGTATTCAGCAGCCGGCCGCAGTGGCCGAGCGGTTCTAGGCGCTTCAGTCTGGAACCGCGCGACCGCAACGGTCGCAGGTTCGAATCCTGCCTCGGGCATGGATGTGTGTGATGTCTTTAGGTTAGTTAAGTTTAAGTAGTTCTAAGTTCTAGGGGACTGATGACCTCAGAAGTTAAGTCCAATAGTGCAGTCAGAGCCATTTGAACCATTTGTATTCAGCACATTTCGGAATTCTTCTCCATTTTCACCGAGGGTAGCAATTCATCAGCGAATTCATTGATATCCTTTCGTCGTGAGTTTTAATCCCACATTAGAACCCTTCTTTTATTTCCATGATTACTTCTTCGGTGTATACAAGGTGTTTCCATAAGAGCATACAAAAATTTAACAGGCTGTAGAGGATGCTCCGCTGAACAATTTGAGGTAGGGAACCTGGAGTTGAAGAAGCAGCTTAAGGACATAACAATAAAATCACGTTGCTGTGTACGTTTTTATTTACGTTAGTTACAGTAAGCTTCAAGTACAATCATTGACACAATGAATGCACCATTTGTTCTCTATCTTTCAAAATGTGCTAAAACTGGCAGTTGTCAGCCTGAATGCAAACATTACATAGCCAACCAAAATTATGACACATCCTGAAAAGTATCTCTGGCATGTTTCGAATCACATGTCAGGCAGCTACAATTGTGGCAACTAATTCCATCTCCATATCCACTGGGGTCTCAGACACAATTGACTGATATCCCAATAGTAAATAATCGAGGGGATTCAGTTCAGGTGAGCTCGCAGGCCGTGGAATAGGATCTCCCCTTTCTGATGCAGTGACCAGGAAAACAGCATTGAGATGGTTGCGGAGATCCACACTGAAGTCAGCTGGTGCACCGTCATGATGTATCCACATCGTCTCACGAGCAGCCAAGAGTACGTTCTCCAACAACTCAGGTAGAGAGAGCTCTTTGCATGAACCTCAAGTACAGGTTGCCATTCAAAAATATGGCTCTGAGCACTATGCGACTTAACTTCTGAGGTCATCAGTCGCCTAGAACTTAGAACTACTTAAACCTAAATAACCTAAGGACATCACACACATCCATGCCCGAGGCAGGATTCGAACCTGCGACCGTAGCGGTCGCTCGGTTCCAGACAGTAGCGCCTAGAACCGCACGGCCACTCCGGCCGGCAGTTGCCATTCAGATGGCCAGGTAGACTTCCTAGTAATCAGGGCTCGTCTTCCTTGTTTCCTTGCGGAAAACAAAGATTGTTCATGTGAATAAAGAGCACGATACTTGTAAACTTGTATGCATGTTAGTTGCAAATAGAAATGGGGCAACAAGGACATCAGCGCGTTTTGTTAGTGCAGGTTGCATATATCAGGAGCAAGTATTCACTAAGGGACAAACCTATTGTTCTCTTTCGATTGACAGGTTATGACCCCCTGAGGATAATCTTTCCATTTGATTGACAGGTCCTTAACCTATTATTGCCATATCCCTCCCCCTCCTCCTCCCAACACCTCAGGAAACTTCCAACACCCCCCAACCCCCCTTCCCAATTACTGATAGAGGTACACTTTCAAGCCTGAGTTACTCGAACAGTCCTCCCTCACTCTTATCAATTTGATTGACTACTTAATTAAACTGATCAATTAATTAACCCCTACCCCTCTTTAAACCCTCCCCAACCCTCCCCTCCCCTCCTCTCTCCCCCTCCCCTACCTGGAAACTTGAGGTCATGTGGTGGAGCAAAAGCATGTCATGACAGAAAATTCACTTACATAGCAGAAGGTATATTGTTTATTTATAAAAAATTCAGCTTTCAGGGGTTAGATTTTTTTGCTCATCATTCTCTGCTGTTTAGGAAGATGCAAGTCTTGTAAAGAAGTAATTAAATCTAATGTTTTTTTTTATTCTGATCGCGCAAGGAATACCATCATGAAACAGTCATCAACCATAATTACGCAGTTAAAAGGCGTTCGATCACGAAGCATGTGCCATCTGTCATTCTGTCTCGCCACACACGCAGGTTAGCCGGAGTCGGGGTGCACCGGCGGCCCCAACAAACCGGAGAAGTGTGCGTCAGCGGCCGCGCTAGGCGCTGGTGTCCTCGCGGGACCCGCGACTGACAGACCGGATGCCATGTTAATCCCCGAACAAAAGCACCAGAGAAATTCCTGTCAAAACATGTGCTGTTTCCAGAATGAGATTTTCACTCTTTAGCTTAGTTTGTGCGGATATGAAACTTCCTGGCAGATTTAAACAGTGTGCCGAACCGAGACTCGAACTCGGGACCTTTGCCTTTCGCGGGTAAGTGCTCTACCAACTGAGCTACCCAAGCACTTGCCCACGAAAGGCAAAAGTCCTGAGTTCGAGTCTCGGCCTGGTACACAGTTTTATCTACCAGGAAGTTTCATGTGGTATTTCTCTGTTTCTCCTCGTGTTCTGCCGGGTCTGCGCACACCATTGATCGCAGTTGGACCGAACTGTAAACAAAACAGCGTTTACCTATTAAACGCCTGTTGAATACCGATGCATGCAAGAACTCCTTCCTGCCAAGTCAAATGTCTGTCAGAATCGATTCTCCTGTCGACTCTAAGCTGCCATCTGTGCTGGAGAGAAAGGATCTCACGACAAGAAATTCAATTATATAGCATAGGATATACTGTTTATTTATAAAATTCAATTTGCAGGGGCTGATCTCACTTTTACTTGATGGTAAAAGCTCACATCCAGCAACTACATGTCCTAATTGTGTAGTTACACTGCTGCAAATTGAGGGTGTCGTCTTATTGGAAAATTTTCATGTGTGCACTCACCTTGACTCGCAGGAATCGACTGAGCTAGTGCACAGTGCCACCACCAGAGGATGTTCCACCACCTACCCCTCACCCCCTCCCACCCCACCCCTCCCAGAAAGAAGTGGTTGGAAAAATATTCACTCTGTGCTGGGAAAAAAGGATCTCATGACATGAAATTCAAATCAAAGTCAAAAAGTCATATCCCTTGACACAAAGTAGACCCCAGTTAGTATTCGAGTGTGGATCTGCCGCTCGTTACATCCGGAGTGATGGTAGGATGTGGATCCACAATATGCCATGTCTGGGATAGGGTTTGAAAGCGGATCTGCCACGAATAACATCCGAAGTGATGTTCAGATACAGATTTACAATATACCACATCCCCACATCCAGGATATGGTTTGAAGATGGATCTGCCACACATTATGTCCAGAGCGATATTCAGAGGCGGACGCACATCACACCTGGGATAGGGCTCGAAGGTGGACCAACCACGTGTTACGTTCGGAGATGTGTTCTAAGTCGGATCCACCAGCGGGATGACCGGGTCATGGGAGCATTCTGTGCCATATGCACAAACACAGAAATATGTAAAATACAGCAAATGCACTGCTAGTGTAGAATATGTGATTGGAAGTGACTGGATGCATTCAAGTACAGTGCTATACTGTGCCGCCTGACCAGAAAAATAGAGCATTTGCACTTGGTGTTGGCAACTGTACAACATTTACAAGCAATTTTAGAATATGGAACGAGAAGCGATGTCATGATCGCATGGGCAGAAGTAACATAAAATCGATAAAATTACAAAAAAATGACGGAAAACACGAATAAATTGTGCAAAAATGCGCCTAAATGTGGGGAAATTGAGGGAGTACTTGCATGTCTTCTGCTTGGTGCAGAACAATTCTTGTACTTGGGAACGAGTATGCGACAGCAAGAGGAATAAGAGAAAACGTTGACATGGATGCACCAGGAACCAGGGAAGCAGCCATTCTTTTCGTCGAGGCAACATTCTACTGTACGTCTATTGAGGTAATAGTGATACACGCGTGTTGACTGCTCTCTTTGAAGCTTTCCTGGAAAAAAGAGAACCATCTGCCTCTAAACTTCCTTCCTTCCGCGTTACAGGATGTAAGAGAGTGGATGGAATTGTAGCAAGGTATGATTTAATGGTTAACAGACGATGCATTCTGGAGAGAGAGGGAGATGTTGCTGCAGGTCATTTGACCATTTCTTTTGTTGTTCTGTCAGGATGCATCAGTTGTGTGACATAAAATGTGTTCGTCTCTTATACAACTGCGTGTTCTGTGTGTAACTTGAGCACTGTCTACATGCGATCGGCAACAGCAAACCTCTCAATCATCAGAGGACTTCCATCTCATGTGTGATGAAACATGTCCATCCTGTTTCGACACATTCCTCTAGACACACCAAGATTTATGTGACGTACTCCATTTCCCCAGCCGCATCTTGGGCATAAAATCAAATCTTTAGCTATGGCGATTCGAAGTTAGCGACAGGTGTTTGCGAGGTACTGCAATCCCCATGTATATATCTGCTTGACAGATGGCCTGTTTACAGCGTTGGTGGCGGTGTGACGTGTAATTTCACATTTCAAACACTGCTGCAATGTGTTTGTCTCTTTCTTTGTAAGAGGCATTCTCTTTTATTATTTTATATGGTACTGATGTGAGCATAGTATCGTTTCTGAACTGTGGTCAGATGTGAACAGTGCGCGCCATACACCTCTGGAGAGCTATATTGTGCATGTATCACAAAGAATCGATGGTTCAAGGAAGTAGTTTTTTTCATTTTAAAGTTTGTCACCACAGTTTATCATAGAGAAACTTGCAAGGACACTGTAGGTTGTACACTGGAAGTATATTTGTTGCATTGACGTAGTAACAGCATTTGATTCCACATGACTAATAGGTTGGAAACTGCTTTCCACAAGTCCAATAGGTCACAAACCACAATGATCTAACATATAGTGTATTTTAAGTACAGAACTGTGTAGCGTTAGGCGTGCAGGTGTTTGTGTTCTATCTTACCAATAAGTTCTTGGTACTGACCCCAGACACTAGAAAAATACTTTAGAATGCTTCAAACTCCATCCATTTGGAGCTCCATCATGCATAAAAACCACCCATTTCTTGTTCTTAACCGTCTACTATATCATCTTAACACTTTCATATCTACTGTACACTGATAAGGGGTGCTGACTCCTCCACATTCGCGCATCTGGAGAAATCTTGTCTCTTGGATGGGTGCGGGACAGCAGTTGTGGACACGGTTTGCTCTGTTCCTTCACAAAGTATGGAATGTAACGGTCTACTTCCGGTGAGCTGCAGATTAAATCTGTGACAGTGCTGCAGGGAGTTTCGGTCAAAGACGATCCGAGGAGATCTTTCAATCTCTAACTTTATCTTAAAAATGCGAGAATGCTTTGTGACTTCCATCCGCATAGGGAAAGATCGTAAATTCGGCACTATGACTGAAGTGCTAGATATATGTAAATCTCTGTGTGGTATACTTTGGTGTTCCACAACTAACAATGAATGGACATACTGCACAGTCATCTATCTACATTCACAATGGTCCTCGCAAAGTAGAGGAGGGGTGGTTTAGCGATTATACAGAAACTGGGAAGCATGCTGCCGTGTCACTGGTCAGCATTGTAAAAAACTGCTAAAATTGCTAAAATTGATCGCACTATCAACTATGATGCTTATTATTACAGTACATCGGTGGTGTCTTTTCCACCCCATCCATCCACTGGTACGCTTTTGATTACCACGTATTGACAGACTGAAATCGCTTGTTTGAGATGGAGAAAGAGTCTTGGTGGGGGGGCAGCACCTTCTGGGGATGGCTAGCACCGAAACAGTGATCGCATACATGACAGAAATATAACGAATCAATCGAAATGGAACACCAAGCCATCAGCTATACCGTCATTGTGAAAGATGAGTTTAAATGTAAAGGACGTCAATCACCTTCGGACAGCTGTTTGGAAACGCTCCACAATGCTGCAAAATTCTTCCAGTTTTCATATGTTGTGACATCTTCTGCATTTTTGTCGGTAAGAAACACCGCCTCTGTCTTTATTTCAATCATCCAGTGTGTGTGTGTGTGTGTGTGTGTGTGTGTGTGTGTGTTGTATGAGCAGTAGCAACATGATTTACACCGTGCGCTGTCCAGTTTTCTGCGAGAGCCTATGAACCTAAATGTGTTAATGTCAGTTTAGAACCTGACATAGATTTCGAAGTCGTGGCGGAAAAAACGAAATGTATGGCGGTGCACAAAGCGTGTTATAGCAGAAAATAACAATGTATCAAACAACAAAATATGGACCCTCTCTTGCGAATGATGCTCTGTGGGATACTACAGTACAGGCAATAGAACTTTACACTGATCTGTGCAAGCGACTTTCATCACTGGCCACCTGCTCCAATGGATCGATACATGTATGTTTAATAGGATCACCACATATGCTCGATGTCGGCAAGCAGACGGTATTTGTTTTCGACATATATATATATATATATATATATATATATATATATATATATATATATCGAGTTCTCTGTCGGATGACGCTGGCGGCTCTATTATAGTTCCTGGTTTTTCTCTGCTGAATGGTACAAAATAACGAGGATAGAATGTTTAGGTGTCAGACGTGAGTGCACGCTGACGGGCATGGATCTCCTTCAGACTGTAATACCTGTATCTAGTTTAGAAATGAATCGCAATGCAGTAGCAAAATCCTCGTCCTTCTTCCAGTTCCTGTATGATGTGAAGATTTCCTAATTTTCCCGATAACAAACACTGCCGTAACTGTTCGTACTGTCTTTTATACCACCTCGTGTTGCAGGAGAGGCGCTTACTTTACACAGCGTACACGTTGGCGAAGCTACAGCAACACGTTCCCATTTCCATCGAGTGGTCAAAACACGGTTCTGTCGCATTAACTCAGCTTGCCCTGTTTGGGTTGCAGAAGGTGGCAGATACAGCGCTCACCGACTTCTGCTCGTTTCTGCCTTAGCACGGATTTTAGGCTGAATTCAACGCGCGCGTATCGTAGGTAAACAGTGACTTAAACTTATATGTAATCACCAGGCTTTTTATTCAGTACTCTTTCAATTTATTTATATCTGCCTGAATAGTTTCTAGGGTCCTTTGTTTGCTTTTTAGTCAGTACTTAAATCAGTTTATACGATTTCTGTTTTTACCATGAGTGAGAAGTGTGTGACATGCCGTAGGATCGTTAGTTCCGGGGTGTGGTGTGATGGGTGCTGTTTCTTTCATTGGGGCGAATGTAGTGGCGTGGGAAATGGGGACATAAATGAGGTTCACCAGTTGTATTGTAGGATCTGCAATAGAGATAGGAAAATTGCAGCTTTTCAAGCTGACCTAGACAAGGCAAGGGGAGTCTGGACAGGTTAAAGAGGCAGAAGGGTGAACAGAGGTGGGAAGTGGCAACAGGTAATAGGGGGAACTGGCAAAGGAGAGCATCAGACAGCTTTGTCATAAACCTTGAAAATAGATTTGACCTGTTGCCTCAGTCAGAATCGGATAAGCCTCATGTAGCTGAAGCTGTAGAAAGGGCACAACAAGCTTGCAAGGACTTTAAAAAGGTAGAGAAATTTGTAAAGAGAAAGAAAGTTCTGTTGTTAGGTAGTTCCCATGGTAGAGGTGTTGGCCAACTACTGAAGGAAAATCTAGGTTCAGAGTACCAGGTCGCAAACTTTTTCAAGCCTAGTGCAGATCTGGGTCAGGTAACAGATGATGTAGGTTCTTTATGCAAGGATTTCACAAAGGAGGATGCCGTGTTTATAGTGGGTGGTCCGGGAAATAGCATTGACAGAGACTCTGAATATTCCATTGAGAGTGACCTGGTGAAGATAGCATCAGCAATGAAGCATACGAGTGTGGGATTTGTGTCTGTGTTGAGACGCCATGATCGGCCTCATTTGAACTCTTCCGTAGAGAGGGTGAACTTGGAGTTGGAGTGGCTGCTTAGGACGGATATAGGGTCCCATATTGGTTTGATTCCTGTGGATGCTATCGATAGGTGGGACTACACTAGGCATGGCCTTCACCTCAATAGGAAAGGGAAGGGAAAACTGTCTGGGTTGATTGCAGAAAACTTAAGGGGGGACACTGTCACAAGTGGTAAAATACCAGTGGTCACAGGTGTCAGAGGGATGCCTTTTTTAGGATAAGGAAGGGGGAAAGAAAACGAGTCTTAAGAGAGATTGGCAGACACACTCAGTTTGAGAAAACAGATGAACAGGAGTCATATTTTAGCATACAGCCTCCATTTAAACAATGTTTAACAGAAAGTAATCAGAAACTGCCAGTTCATCTTCGCCAAAGCAGTTATAATCCCATTAGTATGCAGTATCAGTTATCTTTATTACACCAGAACATTCCGGGACTCAGAAATAAAGTTGATGAACTACTCATTTGTATCGATGAAATGAATTCATCTAACCAAATTGACATAATCTGCCTGTCTGAACATCAAGTGACCACTGGTATAGATACGTTAGAAATTTCAGAATTTAAGCTAGCTTCCTGCTTCTGCAGAGTAGATATGGATGGAGGAGGAGTTGCCACATTTATTAAAAACTGCCATAAATTCAAGAACATTGACATTAATAAATTCTGTTTAGAGCAGCATTTAGAAGCATGTGCAACAGAAGTAGAGTTCCGTAACAGATCCTATATAATAGTAACTATTTACCGAGCACCTGCAGGAAATTATAATCTATTCATAAATCATCTAGAAGCTCTTTTGGGTTATTTAACAGGAAGAAACAAAGAAATTTTGATTGCTGGTGACTTTAATACTGATTTTCTAATTCAGTCTTCCAGTAAACATTCACTGCAGTTGAATGTAATGTTGTCTTTCAATCTAACTCACACTGTAAACTTTCCAACTAGGATCACTAAATCCTCAAGGACAGCCATTGATGACATTTTTATAGACAAATCAAAGGAACAAAATCATATCATAAAACCTGTTATAAATGGACTATCAGATCATGACATGCAGCTCCTTGTTTTAGATGTAAATTCTAAGCAGATTATGAAGACTGCTAAATCTGAGTACAGGAGAGTAGTCAATCAACCAAAAATTGAGTGTTTTAGAAAACTGCTCAAAGATATGAACAGGAAAGATGTTTATAGTGCTCATGACATGAATGAAAAATATAACACATTCATGAACAATGTCAGTACCATGTTTGAAAACTGTTTTCCTCTAAAAGTTACTCAAATTAAACAGAAATCTATAATAAAACCATGGATTACACAAGGAATAAAGATTTCCTGTAAAACAAAAAGGAAAATGTATCTGTCGACCAAGAACAGCTCCAATGCCGATGATTTAGCTAAATACAAGGAATACTGTAAAATATTAAAAAAATTAATTCAGACATCTAAACAAATGCACTACAAGAAGAAGATAGCAATGTCAGGGAACAAAATAAAAACAATATGGGATTTAGTGAAAGAGAGACTGGTAGAACCAGAAAGGAACAGGAGCAAATAGCACTAAGGGTAGATGACAAATTCGCAACTGATGGGCATAGTGTGGCAAATCTATTTAACAAGTACTTTATATCCATTGCTGATAGAATGGGACTGTCAGGATCAGTAAATAATGCCCTTGAATATCTGAAACTAGCCTTTACAATTAGCTTCAGGTACGTGAATATGTCAGTCACTTCACCAAAAGAAATAACTTCCATAATAAAATCTTTAAAAACAAAGCAGTCTAGTGGTTGCGATGAAATATCAACAAAGTTAATTAAGGCATGTTCTTGTGAGTTTAGTACAATTCTAAGTGACTTGTGTAACCACTCAATTATAACTGGGACATTTCCTGACTGGCTAAAATATGCAGATGTTAAGCCCGTATTCAAGAAAGGGGGTAAAGAGATACCATCAAACTACAGACCAATTTCACTTTTGCCAGCATTCTCAAAAATTTTAGAAAAATTAATGTACAGGCAGCTGCTCAACCATCTGACCACAAATAACTTATTATCAAGAACACAGTTTTGATTTCTGAAGGGTTCTGATATCGAGAAGGCTATTTACACCTGCAGTGAAAATGTACTTAATCCATTAAATAACAAGTTACAAGCAGTAGGTATTTTCTGTGATTTGTCAAAGGCATTCGATTGTGTGAACCACCAAATCCTTGTAAATAAATTAGAATTCTATGGTGTCACAGGCAGTGCTGCAAAATGGTTCAAGTCATACCTCGCTAATAGAAAACAAAGGGTGTCAGTGCAAGGGACTAGTGAATTAAGTCATCAGTCATCATCAGAATGGGAAGAAATTACATGTGGTGTCCCACAAGGATCCATCTTAGGGCCATTGCTTTTTCTTGTGTACATTAATGATCTCTCATCAGTTACACTGCCAGAAACAGAGTTCGTTTTGTTTGCAGATGACACAAGTATTGTAAAAAAAATGGCTCTGAGAACTATGGGACTTAACTGCTGTGGTCATCAGTCCCCTAGAACTTAGAACTAATTAAACCTAACTAACTTAAGGACATCACACACATCCATGCCCGAAGCAGGATTCGAACCTGCGACCGTAGCGGTCGCGCGGGTCCAGACTGTAGCGCCTAGAACCGCTCGGCCACTCCGGCTGGTGACAAGTATTGTAATAAATAGTATGTCGAGTGTAGTTCTAGAAAGATCTGCTAATGATATTTTCATGGATATTAATAAATGGTTTAAAGCCAACTCACTGACATTAAACTTCGAAAAGACTCACTATATGCAATTCAGAACGTGTAAGAGGTTTCCACCCAGCATATGCATAAAGTATGAAGAAGAGCAGATAGAAGAGGTTGACAGTCTTAAATTCCTGGGATTACAACTTGATAATACATTCAGTTGGGAGGAGCACACCACAGAACTGCAGAAACACCTTAACAAAGCTGAATTTGCAATTTGTGTTAGCAGACATAGGTGACATGAAAATGAAAAAGCTTGCATGCTTTGCCTACTTTCATTCCATAATGGCATATGGGATAATATTTTGGGGTAACTCTTCAAGTGAAACAAAAGTTTTCAGAGTCCGAAAGCGTGTAATAGGTATTATTTGTAGAGTAAATTCACGGACGCCCTGTAGAACTGGATATACTAACTACTGCTTCTCAGTATGTTTACTCCTTAATGAAATTTGTCCTAAATAATATATCTCTTTTTCCAACAAACACCTCAGTTCATACATACAATACCAGGAAGAAAAATGATCTGCACAAGGACTTAAAAGCACTTATGTTAGTTCAAAAAGGGGTCCACTACTCAGGAACACTCATCTTCAATAACACAAAAAATTTAGTTACCAATAAATATCAGTTTAAAAGGAGCCTGAAAGACTTACTAGTGGCCAACTCCTTCTACTCCACTGACGAATTTTTTAATAGAAACAAATGATGTATAATTCATACTATTAGTATTGTTATTTCAGTTTTGAAAAAATAATGACATGTTCCACATCCACGAAGATCTCCTCAGCACGGATCAATGGAACGAAAAACTAATCTAATCTAAAATCACATGCGTAAAAGTTCAGGGATGGCGGGGAAAGACTGATGAGCTCTTAAAAGACGCATAAAGACTGTCTAAAACCACGTTGGAGTTTTACTGTAGCAGATAGTTTCGGAAAAGGTGACTCGTTTCAAGGTATGAGAATGCCATGAATATGATTCACTAATGGTTGTAATAATTAAAAGACATCTCCAAAGGATCAAATGCTTGTATGTGGTTGAATAGAAAGACCAAGATTACAAATTGCATATAGCATTTCTACCAGAAAGCGTAACAGCGACTCTCGTGTGTACCTGTAGAACCAAGACCACTTTTTATACAGGGTGACTGTAACAGAGTCGTTGTGACCGTATTTGTAATAGCGCGCTCCTTTCGCGTAATACATGTTGCCGGCCATAGAATCCTTCCGTGGTCAGTTTCATTGGCAGAGGTACGACAGTATGTTCCCATTTCCACTCAGTGTAGAAAAGACGGTCATGTTGCATCAACTCATCTCAACCTGTTTCTTCACGGGTTGCAGAAGGTGGTGGATATAGCGCTCTCCAACTCCCGTTCAGTTCCGACTTAAATTTGGATGATCACATGAACGAAGCTGCAGAGAGGCCGGGGCAGAGACTACAGTGCAACATATGTGATGGAAGGTATATAGGGCAAACCAGCAGAACTTTTGACACCCGGTACAAACAACATATCAGAGCATGGAAATATGGAACGAGCCACTCAACTTTTGCAGAACATTTGGGAGAAAAATAACCAAAAACCTACTACAAGAGAAAATGATATGAAAATAATTAGAATAAATAATGAAAGACATCTCCTAACATTACAGGAAAATTATCATACATACAAAACAAAGGCTGAGAAGAAACAACTACTAAATGACCAAGCAAATACGATTAACAACTCACTGCTTACACTGATTGATCATATAATAGACAGAAATCCCAACAAATGATTACAATCTGATTCCTCTCATAACTACATACAGGAAAATATAATAATAACTATTATTATTTTTAAGAATAAATAAATGAATAAAAATAGTAATAAATATAACATAAATAATTTTTATTTTATTAAAAAAATAAAAAATAAGAAATCTCTCTCCCTCTCTCTTTCTCTCTCTCTCCCTCCCTCCCTCTCTCTCTCTCTCTCTCTCTCTCTCTCTCTCTCTCTCACACACACACACACACACACACACACACACACATACAATCACAAAACACTTGAATGCAGAAAACTGAGAATGTTGGTAACACTTAGAAAAACAAATGAATCTCCATATTAAAAAGATGGTACTTACAGTGATGTATAACGTAAACAGTGAACTGCAAGATGTCCACCTGGTTGCCAGACGAGAAAAAGCCGTTTGCTTAGACGCAGTGAATTAGAAGTTACCTGTAAGTATCTTTCCATTTCATAAAAAAACGTTAAGGAACTGTTTTTAAATCTAGATGTAAAACCATAACCTATGTGTAAAAACGACAAATCATGTAATATTTCAGGACACCCACTGAAGATGCCTTGTAAAGAAGGTGAAACGGGTCTGGGTGCATAAATAAAAATAAAAGTTTCGACGTGCAGCATGAAGAAAACGCATTTTCTTTGAAACAACTGCAATATAATACAGCTGCTGCGAAAATGGCCACTACGAGAAATGCGTAATGTATGTTGTCGGCGGCAGAATCCTTCTGTGGTCAGCTTCAAATGTCAGTTCTTAATAATGTTCCTCGAAAATAACGTTATCTTCCTTCCAGGGATTCCCATTTGAAAACCTGGTGAGTGTAATCTGACTACTGAAAAAGAAATATTGCTCACCATGCAAAATGACTCTCAGGATAAATTTCATTAATTAGCCTATCAATCTGACATCAGTGACATGCCGCCTGGCAGGCGTAGGCGATGACTAGGGCACCACGCATATTATTCTTCACGTGGTGTTTTTTTTTCCTTTCGTTGCAGCGATGTCTTTTAACGTTATTTTAGTCGTCCAACTATACATGGACAGACAATCACCGTAATAAAATCAGGTGTCTTACCGAATTTATTAAGTGATACATAGTAAAAAACTTATATTTACAACTTCCCTGTGCTGTTACCTCAAGGGAACTGATTCATAAATAACAGGTAAAACTTCGAAAAAATTGTCAGTTTTCTAATCAGTTTGATTCAAATAATAAGATTTGTAGGACCATATAATGCTTACGATCTCATAAGACATCATTGGGGAACATTTTTATGTACGAATCACAGCATTAGCTCTCACACCTTTTTAATTGTATTTTTGTGTTGCAAGAGAAATAAACCATGTTAATTATTTATGTGTTTCATAGGTACATATTACTCAAAATACAAACAAAGTAGAAGATTTATTTTTTCCTGTAAGTCCTTTACACTGTTAGCTTTTTAAGCACACTACTGAAAAGATTGTGTTGTCATAAATTGTGGTACAAAATATTTAAGTATGATTATCAAAAATTTTGGAAATTAATTTAGGGTTTTTCTTCAAACAAGCATTTTATTTTCAAAGTTAAATCACAAGAGTAGTATACTTTTTAGTTAAGTATGTTTTAAGACAGTATACAAAATTTCAGCTCTCTATCTTTAACAGTTTGTAGCCAAAGAGTACCAGAACATGAAATAATTTCTTATTCTTGCTTCTTTGATGGCTTCCATCACTAATTTTTCTGCTTCAAAGAGCCTCCTTAGTCAATGGCTATTAGAACTCTATGCATATTTAATACACCAGCGCACTCATCAGTTCCGTAACATTAAGCCTTGACACTGCACCATCATTGAAACATAGAGCAACATCTAGCACACCTGTTCTCAAAGTATTTAGTCCTACTGGAACAGTTTTTGGTATCTGTTCCCGTATGTAATTTTTAAAACTTTCATTTTTATTTTGAGTCCAACCATGTAAACATTTGTCTGATAATCTTGTGTCTCTAAGATCCCTATACAGGGTGGTCCATTGATAGTGACCGGGCCAAATATCTCACGAAATAAGAATCAAACGAAAAAACTCGTCTAGCTTGAAGGGGGAAACCAGATGGCGCTATGGTTGGCCCGCTAGATGGCGCGGCCATAGTTCAAACGGATATCAACTGCGTTTTTTTTTTTAAATAGGAACCCCCATTTTTATTACATATTCGTGTAGTACTTAAAGAAATATGAATGTTTTAGTTGAACCACTTTTTTCGCTTTGTGATAGGTGGCGCTGTAACAGTCACAAACGTATAAGTACGTGGTATCACGTAACATTCCACGGACCGTTTACCAATTGCGGAAAAGGTCGATATGGTGTTGATGTATGGCTATTGTCATCAAAAAGCCCAACGGGCGTATGCTATGTATGCTGCTCGGTATCCTGGACGACATCATCCAAGTGTCCGGACCGTTCGCCGGATAGTTACGTCATTTAATGAAACAGGAAGTATTCAGCCACATGTGGAACGTCAACCACGACCTGCAACAGTTGATGATGCCCAAGTAGGTGTTTTAGTTGCTGTCGCGGCTAATCCGCACATCACTAGCAGACAAATTGCGCGAGAATCAGGAATCTCAAAAACGTCGGTGTTGAGAATGCTACAACATCGATTGCACCCGTACCATATTTATATGCACCAGGAATTGCATGGCGACGACTTTGAACGTCGTGTACAGTTCTGTCACTGGGCACAAGAGAAATTACGGAACGATGACAGATGTTTTGCACGCGTTCTATTTAGCGACGAAGCGTCATTCACAAACAGCGGTAATGTAAACCGGCATAGTATGCACTATTGGGCAACGGAAAATCCACGGTGGCTGCGACAAGTGGAACATCAGCGATCTTGGCGGTTTAATGTATGGTGCGGCATTATGGGAGGAAGGATAGGCCCCCATTTTATCGATGGCAATCTAAATGGTGCAATGTATGCTGATTTCCTACGTAATATTCTACCGATGTTACTACAAGATGTTTCACTGCATGACAGAATGGCGATATACTTCCAACATGATGGATGTCCGGCACGTAGCTCGCGTGCGGTTGAAGCGGTATTAAATAGCATATTTCATGACAGGTGGATTGGTCGTCGAAGCACCATACCATGGCCCGCACGTTCACCGTATCTGACGTCCCTGGATTTGTTTCTGTGGGGTAAGTTGAAGGATATTTGCTATCGTGATCTACCGAAAACGCCTGACAACATGTGTCACCGCATTGTCAATGCATGAGCGTACGTTACGGAAGGCGAACTACTCGCTGTTGAGAGGAATGTCGTTACACGTATTGCCAAACGCGTTGAGGTTGACGGACATCATTTTGAGGAATTATTGAATTAATGTGGTATTTACAGGTAATCATGCTGCAACAGCATGCGTTCTCAGAAACGATAAGTTCACAAAGGTACATGTATCACATTGGAACAACCGAAATAAAATGTTCAAATGTTCCTACGTTCTGTGTTTTAATTTAAATTACCTACCTGTTACCAACTATTCGTCTAAAATTGTGAGCCACATGTTTATGACTATTCTCTCACAGAGCGAAAAAGGTGGTCCAACTAAAACATTCATATTTCTTTACCTACTACACGAATATGAAATAAAAATGGTGGTTCCTATTTTAAAAAAAACGCAGTTGACATACGTTTGACCTATGGCAGCGCCATGTAGTTGGCCAACCGTAGCGCCATTTGGTTTCCCCCTTCAAGCTAGACAAGTTTCGTCTTTGTGGTTTTTTCGTTTGACGCTTATTTCTTGAGATATTTGGTCCGGTCACGATCATTGGACCACCCTGTATATGGATTTTATAACTTCCATTCCTAATTTTGATGCGCAACTCTTCTAGCATGTTTCTCCTCAACTACCTCTACCCTCCTATTGCCACATTCCTTACACTGCAAATCTTTATTTATTAGTTTGGATAGTGCAGAGGGTTAAACAATAACACAACCTGAATCAATAGTTAGCGTCTCTGTGTTATCAGCATTAATACTGTCAAGCCTATTGTTCAAATATTTCTGTTTTAGCTTCGAAACGCTTGGAGTAGTTGAAGCCGTTTGAAGTGTTCTATCACGTTGTATTTTAGTATTAGCAGAGTTAATCCATTTGGTGAATCGATTTCCGTAGCATTTACTTTGTTTAACACCAAACTTCTTAATTCTTCCCATTGTTTTCAGTGGAATAAGAAGCTCGCGCACAAAATAAGAAACTCATGCACACAATGACTTCCCTCTAAACAAAATATTCGTGCCAAAAAAACAGCAAAAAATGACTACCTGTCAATCAAAAGAACAATAGGTTTGCCCTCTAGTGCGTACTTGACGATGATGTAGGCAACCCACACTAAGAAAATGCGCTGAGGTCCTTATTGTCTCACTACTTTAAATAACCTAAAAAACAGTAATGCTAAACAAAGCAGTAGACAATTTAACTTGCATATCCCCTTAAGTTGGCTTCTCTGACCCCATGTCCGCTACATCAAATTGTTCATTGGAGCATTCTCTATGTCCCGTTACATTTTGCACTCTCTTACAGAAACACCCTGTAGAATGAACAGTAGGGACAGAAGACTACATCACTGTGTTACACCATTTTTAATCTGAGTACTTTGTTCTTGGTCTTCCACTCTTATTATTCCTTCTTGGTTCTTATACATATTCCATATCACCCATCTTTCACTGTAGCTTACCTCTATTTTCCTCAAAATTTCGAACACCTTGGACCATTTGACATTGTTGAACGCTTTTTCCACGTCGTCAAATCCTATGAACTTGTCTTGATTTTTCTTCTGTCTTGCTCTCTGGTGCCTTTACCTTTCCTAAAGCCAAATTGATCGTCATATTGAAACCTTCCCGCCTCCTCTATACCTCTTGTGTTATTGATAACCTTCCCTTTTACAACAAACTATGTAACCTTTCCTTAGGATTTCTATCTCTTGCTTAATAATAACAAATGAAATCTTCCCTTTGAAATTTATTCTCTTTCTCTATCTTCGCATACAAATTTAATTGCTGCTCATTAAAAGTGATTTTCTGATTATTTCGACGAAACATAGAATGTGTCATCGTCGTGGCCCTCAGTCGTTATCTGCAATAACCCAAAACTGTTCCTTACCTTTTTTACTGTTACTGGATCGCCATCTGACTGCTACATCGAACTGCGACATGAATATACTTACTCTGTTTTACTATACTCTATTAGCTGCTGGTGGGTTTTCATAATAAGTGGCTGTATTTATTACCAAAGCTGACGTTATTCTTTAATAACAAAGCTGACGTTATTCTATAATTAATGTGACTGAAATTACGTAATTCATAATTAAACTTTTTCTTGACAACAATAAAATTTTGCAAGGTTTTATGTTGATGGTTTTTGGGATGGATTATAATCAGTAATGCAACATTACTGGCAAAAATTAATTATATTCTGAAAACGTTTCTTCAAATATTTAGTGCTAGTAATGAAATGATTTTACAAACGTTCAAATGGGGCTTACTTTTTACAATAATCTTACGACTAGCATTGCGCAAACACACCTTCAATAGTCTTGAGTTCCTCAAAAAATAATTCAATAATATTAGTCCCTCTTATTATAATAGTTAGCTGATGTCTCTGTACATCCGTTTATAATCTCTTGTAAATCATAGCTGGTGGCTGGCAGGCACACCGATTCTCTCAACCTCTCGCTTCAGACCTGCTACCGACTCGCTTCACTTCTCGCTTACTACTGACTTCCTACGAACGCTAAAGTGCGGTCTCTCCTACCAACAATGCTTTCTGGTGCAGATAATCCCTGCTACCATTACAAAAGGTATCAATGCGCGGTCTTTCCCGCTCTTTTCTTAAAATGTATCTGTACGCGGTTTCTCCCGCCCTTTTTAAAATTATATCAAGAATACTTTGGTGCAGACATTCCCTGGTACCACAATTGTTTACAACATGACAAATATTAATTATTCCTACTTAATCCTATTAATAAAATATAAACATCTTTCATAAATTGTGATTTGACAACAGACAATAGAAATATACACGTCTTACAATATAATATATCGTCTTAAGGTTTAAGATTTAAGTTACAGAGGAATTCGTGATCAAAGCTGTTGCTTAAATTAGGTGGGATTCTATTCTTGATGCATCTGTGCTTTTAATTTGTCTGAAGATTGCAGAAGCGCTTGTGAGTACACTAGCAAGAGTAACGCCGCTAAAAAGAGAACATACATGGCTGAGTGGAATATACGGGTGTTCTTGAGGGGGTTTGGTGGAGAACTTTGTACCGTGTTGAAGTTTTGTTATGTCGGGCTATGATCAATGAAGCAGTATGGTCATGTCAACGTGTCGTCTCCGTTATTGGTACGGCTCCTGCTACTGATAGAGAAAGCCATCAAACGCTCAATTAAAATGGCTTATAAGTGATCCTATTTATCCGATTATTGTTTCATTTCGATTCGTAATTTATGTTCATTTTTTGAAGAATGCTGCATGATTTTGTAATTCGTGTACATTCATTTGGTGTATTGTTATAGAAAAGAAAGAAGTAAAAGAAGATAGAAAAGCATAAAAGCCACGGAAATATAATCAGAAAGCTACTATCGATTTGTTTAATCCCCAATATTTTATAGATGTGCCTTTGATAAGCAAAACAAATTCAAACATAACAATTAGGTACAATGAGTGCGACAAACGTTGTTTGTTGTATAATTTCTCAGTAAGTTGCGAACATGTACATCAGCTATGTATCAGTTACACTGTAGTCGAGATATGCATGTCTGGGCTGTCGGCTGTCAATCAAGGATACTGTGAATTCGTCATGCTTTGGTGATACATTTTTATGGATGCATGCACATTATCTCTAAGGCATGTGTTTTGCACAGTACTTTGCTTCAGTAACAATTCCTGGACTACACTACAACAGCAGTACTGTACTCATACAGCACCATAAACTGCATTTTTGATTTGGTGATAAGTAAGATCAAATGAGAACCCTTACTGCGGATATATCTTTCACTTGACCTCTTAAATAAACCATGCAGCCACAGTTTCTGTACTTGTATATGATTTCTTTTAAATTTTGTTAACGAAAACTGCTCCAAAATTTTCGTACATGTGCCGCAACTTCGATCTTTCCCCGTAGAAACGATGTTTCCCGCCTTCCCCTGCTGCTGTCGTTGGGTACTTTAGATCAACACTTCAAAGTTACTTATTACAACGCTAGGTATTTGAGTGTTCTCCCTTAATAAGAATTGTGAAGTCTTTCGCTGTAAATAAATAAATAACAGAATTACGAAAGTCAGGCTTTATCCTTGCCACAAAATATATTTTTCCTCTCACTTTGCTTACTTTTTTTGTTGATGATTCGAGTCGTTTGAACTGAAGCTGGTGTTTGAATGAGGTATGTACCGAATGCACGAAGGAATGCTGAGAAGTAATGCCTCTAAATTTTTTATTCTGTGCTCAGAATCGTTTGAGGTATTAAATCTCGTGCATTACTTGGTCGACTTTCCTGCTTCGTTGACGCAAGTTGCAGTCCTCTGTTGCTAAAGGGAGAGTGACATTGCGGTGTGTAAATTAACTATGTTGGTGCGTGAGAAACAGAGCCTCAAAAAACAGGAAGCACGAATTCGAAGAGTTCATCCACACATGGACCACCCTTTACTTCGGCATGACAATTCCAGACCACACGCGAGCGCTGTGACATCTGCATGCCTTGGGTTCACTGTGTTCGATCATCCGTACAGTTTCGACTTGGTATCATCCGATTTCCACTTGTTTCCAAAACTTAAAGAACACCTTCTAGGTGTTCACTTTTATAGTGATGAAGCGGTGTAAGCAGAGGTGAGGTTGTGGCTCGTTCAACATAGTCGAACATTCTAATGACGATATCAACAAACTCGTCTCTCGTTTGGAGAAATCTGTTTATCGCTGGGCGACTATGTTCAGAAATAAATATGTAGACGTGAAGATGTAAAAGATGAAGATGTAGAATGTTGATAAAGTTTATCTTATTTAAAAAGTTTGAAGAGTTTTTGCACAAAAAAATCGTAGGTATCAATTTCTAATACGCCTTCGTAGTTCCGTTCTTGAACAGTAACGGCTAAACCCACTGTAGCGACCAATGTACGAGTATGTGCAGAACTGCAATGAGCACAAACTGGCTGCCACCACGGAGCTGGCTAAACTTAAAATTAATACCAACACGTAACGTAGTTTCTCTGACGCTACTAAAACGAAAATGGCACTGACTGATATAGGTAAGCTTCGGAACGCCATTTATACAAGAGCAGTTTTCTGATCAAGATCAATTACTGTCGGTGCTTGCAGGTCGTTGACAACGCCCAAATCAACCACGTAGCTAGTGGGTCAGTGATGAAAATGATCAGTTGATTGTGTCTCGTGCAGAGTTCTAAACTCTGTGGTTGCTGGAGACTGCGCCCGAGCAAAAATAGGAGACAGTGACTTCTTTTTCTAACTCTCACCATGGTTAGTTATTATATATTAGTGGACTTGCTGGCGTGTTTTATTAATCCCTGTTAATATTTGCTTTGTTTTCGTGACATATTGCAAAAGTTGCACGAGAATTTTATGTGTTTTCTACAGGTCATCGGGTCTCCTCCCGCAAGAAACCAAATACTGAAAAAAATTAGGTTTCACAGTATCTACGCAAAGAAAAAACATTATCAGTGATAAGTGAGGAAGTAAATAGATAAATAGAAATGTTTAATTGAAACTGTTTCACCAGTGAAGCCGTCAGCTCTGCTGAAGGAGACATATAATTCTCGAAACTACAGAAAGAAATCAAGACTTTAAGTGTAAAGGGTGCATTTACTGTTTTCCAAATATTGTTTAGAGTGTTTCTATCTATGTATTTTCTCGAGTAAATAACTTTATTTCAGCGACCTTAGTTTTCCTATTCTATCGTTCTTAGCTTGAGGAAAGCTTTCCATTCCTTCTTTGTCAAGAACATCCTATATGAATTTTGCTTTCATCAAGCTAACACTTGGTTCAAGAATCATGAAAGAAGGTTGTATACATGGAAGAACCCTGGAGATACTAGAAGGTTTAAGATAGATTATATAATGGTAAGAGAGAGAGTTAGGAACCAGGTTTTAAATTGTAAGACATTTCCAGGGGCAGATGTGGACTCTGACCACAATCTGTTGGTTATGAACTGTAGATTAAAACTGAAGAAACTGCAAAAAGGTGGGAATTTAAGGAGATGGGACATGGATAAACTGAAAGAACCAGAGGTTGCACAGAGTTTCAGGGAGAGCATAAGGAAACAATTGA
Source organism: Schistocerca piceifrons (assembly GCF_021461385.2). Taxonomy (NCBI): domain Eukaryota; kingdom Metazoa; phylum Arthropoda; class Insecta; order Orthoptera; family Acrididae; genus Schistocerca; species Schistocerca piceifrons. Next base: position 665,027,810 of record NC_060138.1, read on the forward strand.
CATAAATGGGAGAAAGAAATACAGTAGAAGAAGAATGGGGAGCTTTTAGGGATGAAATAATGAAGGCAGCAGAGGATCAAGTAGGTAAAAAGACGAGGGCTAGTAGAAATCCTTGGGTAACAGAAGAGATACTGAATTTAATTGATGAAAGGAGAAAATATAAAAATGCAGTAAATGAAGCAGGGAAAAAGGAATACAAACGTCTCAAAAATGAGATCGACAGGAAGTGCAAAATAGCTAAGCAGGGATGGCTAGAGGACAAATGTAAGGATGTAGAGACTTATCTCACTAGGGGTAAGATAGATACTGCCTACAGGAAAATTAAAGATACCTTTGGAGAAAAGAGAACCACTTGTATGAATATCAAGAGCTCAGATGGAAACCCAGTTCTAAGCAAAGAATGAAAAGCAGAAAGGTGGAAGGAGTATATAGAGGGTCTATACAAGAGCGATGTACCTGAGGACAATGTTATGGAAATGGAAGAGAATGTAGATGAAGATGAAATGGGAGATACGAAACTGCGTGAAGAGTTTGACTGAGCGCTGAAAAACCTAAGTCGAAACAAAGCCCCGGGAGTAGACAACATTCCATTGGAACTACTGACAGCCTTGGGAGAGCCAGTCCTCACAAAATTCTACCATCTGGTGAGCAAGATGTATGAGACAGGCGAAATACCCTCAGACTTCAAGAAGAGTATAATAATTCCAATCCCAAAGAAAGCAGATGTCGACAGATGTGAAAATTACCGAACTATCAGTTTAATTAGTCACAGCTGCAAAATACTAACGCGAATTCTTTACAGAAGAATGGAAAAACTGGTAGAAGCCGACCTCGGGGAAGATAGATTTGGATTCCGTAGAAATGTTGGAACACGTGAGGCAATACTGACCCTACGACTTATCTTACAAGAAAGATTAAGGAAAGGCAAACCTACGTTTCTAGCATTTGTAGACTTAGAGAAAGCTTTTGACAAAGTTTGATTGGAATACTCTCTTTCAAATTCTGAAGGTGGCAGGGGTAAAATACAGGGAGCGAAAGGCTGTTTACAATTTGTGCAGAAACCAAATGGCAGTTATTAGAGTCGAGGGACATGAAAGGGAAGCAGTGGTTGGGAAGGGAGTGAGACAGGGTTGTAGCCTATCGCCGATGTTATTCAATCTATATATTGAGCAAACAGTAAAGGAAACAAAAGAAAAATTCGGAGTAGGTATTAAAATTCATGGAGAAGAAGTAAAAACTTTGAGGTTCGCCGATGACATTGTAATTCTGTCAGAGACAGCAAGGGACTTGGAAGAGCAGTTGAACGGAATGGACAGTGTCTTGAAAGGAGGGTATAAGATGAACATCAACAAAAGCAAAACGAGGATAATGGAATGTAGTCGAATTAAGTCAGGTGATGGTGAGGGAATTAGGTTAGGGAATGAGACACTTAAAGTAGTAAAGGAGTTTTGCTATTTGGGGAGCAAAATAACTGATGATGGTCGAAGTAGAGAGAATATAAAATGTAGACTGGCAATGGCAAGGAAAGCGTTTCTGAAGAAGAGAAATTTGTTAACATCGAGTATAGATTTAAGTGTCAGGAAGTCGTTTCTGAAAGCATTTGTATGGAGTGTAGCCATGTATGGAAGTGAAACATGGACGATAAATAGTTTGGACAAGAAGAGAATAGAAGCTTTCGAAATGTGGTGCTACAGAAGAATGCTGAATATTAGATGGGTGATCACATAACTAATGAGGAGGTTTTGAATAGAATTGGGGAGAAGAGGAGTTTGTGGCACAACTTGACTAGAAGAAGGGATCGGTTGTTAGGACATGTTCTGAGGCATCAAGGGATCACCAATTTAGTACTGGAGGGCAGCGTGGAGGGTAAAATTAGTAGAGGGAGACCAAGAGATGAATACACTAAGCAGATTCAGAAGGATGTAGGCTGCAGTAGGTACTGTGAGATGAAGAAGCTTGCACAGGATAGGGTAGCATGGAGAGCAGCATCAAACCAGTCTCAGGACTGAAGACCACAACATCAACAACATTAATAAACTGTACTGTCATTGATTATTCCTTAATGTTGCTTCAGTATGTCATCTTTTCGGAAGAAGGATATTCCCTCATCTCCTCACTTTCCCCGTTCAGTACAGGAAATGACGGGACAGTACGTTGATGATGTTCCATCTAGTGTAAACACACATTCATTTGATGTCGATGTCCCCTTCATTCCGTTGACATACAATGTGAATGATACGTAACCCTAAAAATATGGACGTGAAATTGCACAGCAGGCATCTTAGACGCCAGCATGTAAACCGAAATAAGGACTCATGATAAGTGAGTCTCAGCACAGGAATAACAATACGCCGTGGGTGCAACGGTAGAATGACTTGCCATAGGTAGTCATTCCAGGCAAGAAAGCTCCTCATGCAAAAGTTGCTCAAGTTCCTACGAGGTTCTCGCTGAGGAAGAACGAATGCAGCTCCGTTCGATGATAAGTTTTATCCCTTTTGGATGTAAAAAAGGTTGATGACATAAAATTCAAACTGCGAACAGTTTATGTTGGCCTTTCTCCATCAAGGAAACAGTTACGTATTTTGGATATGAAATATAAATATCGGAAAGCAAGGGTGGATGGGAAACTAGTGACTTCCAGGCACATAGGGCATTGCAGAAATATAATGGCGAACGATGAAAATTTTTGCCTGCTGGATTCAAATCTACGTTCACCGCTTCTCATGATCGTTTGCCATAGCCGCTTCGACCATCCGGAGACGGCCCCTGACAGAGCCAAATATCGAATTATTACGCTCTGCAGTGCAGATCCCCTTGTCCATTAACACTCTATTGCCAAATTATTGATTCCCGTATGGGTTCGGACGATATTAGTGATTCTGCACTGAAGAAAATGTCGTCTCAGGCGTCACGCTGTCACAGAAATATACACGTATAAGCATTTATTGCATGAATTTAATTATCTAGCATCCGTTTCTGACGATAGTTTCACAGGATACTGGCAGACGTGGTTATCTAAGACATTAAAGAAAAGTCCAATGCATGATTTTCTCATTCATCCGACAAAAGTGTGCGATGTAGAAGAGGCCGTGAGTGTGTCCACAGCAGCGCTAACTCGTATTTTATGTGATACACTAGCGATAAAACAGTTATTGGTCTCAAGAGTGCCGTTATCGCTGATTGTGGACAATAAGTGGATGCTGCCCTCAACCTCAGGGTTGTATTTGCAGCACTTTGAGCGACATTCAAAAGGCTTGTGGTGGCTACTTGCCACTGTAGATGATACTTTGATTACAAATCAAATTATATCCCGAAAACAACACAAAAATCGAAACAATGTACTATTTGCAGTCAATCTGTTCCATGCAACGTCGCAACGGTCGCGAAATCAACATCTCTTTCATGGGGGTATGTTCTATCTGTGCAACTAATTGAAGGCAGTTTGTTTGTTGCCATACGCGTTTCGCTTCTTTTTATTTCTGAAGATCTTCAGTGTTGTGTAACACATGTTTCCTTTTATGCATACAATAAACGCATTTTATGCGTCAGATACAATATGTTGCTATGTTACAATATGTCGCTTCTTGCTCTTGTGTTTTAGGTTAGAATCAACTTTTGTAGCGCAAATTTCGTAATGTGAAATTACTGCTCGCCGTTACTTACGATTTCCAGCGCTGTTAACTCATGCACGTGGACCTGGAGATGTATTCGTTAGTTTCCGTCCTCCAGCTGGCCGATTTCTGCCGTTCTTTCGCCCACATTTATCACATCACATATATCACTAGCACTTTGCATTTTGTCATCAACATATGTGTGTTTTCAATGTGTAGTACTGTAACATCCCAACAAATTAAAAATAGTTATAACATTCACATTTTTGTGTAACCTCACCACATCTAAATTCCGTAACCTACCAATAATACACTGTGACTAACCACCTAATAAAAATTGTGAGTCTTATATTGCCTTTCAACAATTAACTGACTGTGAATCTAAACTGGTAAATTTGCACGTAAGCAGTGCTGCGTCATGGCCCTGAAAGATCATTCTGAATAAATTGAAAATTCTTACCTCAATGAAGTCGCCGGATAACGTGTATATATCTGCTCCTATAAGAAATTTTTCTGGCACAGCCCAGTGCAATGCTGGCCACTAGATTTGTCATGTATAAAAGGAAACGACTGATTTTTCTTTACGACAATCGGGATGACCATGGATTGCCGAAATTAGTAGATTCTTTAAATTCAGATGAATGAGTGTCAAAAAGTTAATTTTATAAAAAGGATTATTCTTAAAAGATTTTTGAAACAGTTACATGGGACTTGATATAACAATAGTATAAATTTTGTTGTAACTACATGTGTGCGCGGTTGCTTTTACCTTATATTACATCGCTCAGGCACCGCCATCGCTCCCCACGACCGGCCCAGTCACCTCCATACACACGACTGCTAGCTACTACTTACTCCTACTGACACTGCTCTTACTGTAGCCAACACTGCTCTCTGGTCTGAGATTCTCATATAGCTTACAAATCGCAGGAAGCGTGTGAACAATCCATCGAAATTACATCTGCTCGAGTGTGGTAGCAAGAAATTCCTTAATCATGGACCTCTTCCATAACCCTCCACTGGGGGAGGTAAAAATTTGGCAGCGATGGTGAGTCAATTGGACTTGCCATGAGCAACAAATTTTTCTGTAACCTATTTACTTTACGAAGTCTACAGTCACAGAATATATACATACATATAACATTATTGATAAATAATATAAGTACAGAACATATTAAGAAACCAAATAAAGTGCATATGCAATGAGTACAGAACATATTAAGAAATGAAAAAGTGTATACATAATTAGTACAGAACATATTAAGAAATGAAAAAGTGTATACGTAATTAGTACAGAACATATTAAGAAATGACTTGAAGTGCACACGCACTGTATAAGTCTTTAACATCTGATCACATTAAGAGATGAGATAAAGTGCATATACACTGTAAAAGTCTTTAGCATTTTATAAGAACTAGGAAAGGAATGGGAAGGAAAGCATCATGGTTGTAGCACAGTGGGTTGCACATAGCTGCACTTAAAGTCCATATCTTTCTACAGAAGCACAACACCAAGTGAGACAATCTGAAGTTCTCTTCCCTGAAGTATTTATCAGTGTAGCCAACACACTGAAATGTTGTATTAATATTGTATGTTATGATTTTGGTAGTACATTAGGTACACCAAACAGTAGGATCATAATGCCATATCCTTCAGTCAGTGTGATGGACGGCTTGATGTCAACACCACATTCTTATAGAACCCATACTCTTACATCAACGTAGAATTAGTGCAAAAACCAAATATAGTGCTCCATGATCATGAGGATGGACAGGACATACGGATATCGCAGTAACTGGTGGTAATTAGGTCAGAAGGTGAAGGATACATTAAGTCTTATGCTAGTCATCATTCAGAATTACACTAGTGTATCAACCGATTTGAATAATTGTTGACACTCATTGGCTAGTTGCAAAGCATTTATGTAGTATGTATGGCGTATTACATAACATCATTCATAAGTCATCTCATTGCAGTAATCATTGGCATTCACTGGCCAGTTACAAAACATTTATGTAGTATGTATGAAGTATTACAAAACACCATTCATAAGTCATCTGATTACAGTAATTATTTGCACTGCATTTATGCAGTACTAAAAAACATCATTCATAAGTCATCTCATTACAGTAATCATTTATAGAGTATAACAAAACATTATTAAGAAGTCATGTCATTGCAGTAATTATTGGCATTCATAGGCTATTTACAAAAGATTTATGTAGTATGTATGGAGTATTACATAAAATCATTCACAAGTCATCTCATTGAAGTAATCATTTGCATAGCATTTATAAAGTATGAAAGGTGGCTACACTGAGTCACAGCGCCAGAGACTGCGCCAAAGAGTTTTATTCCGCCGCCTCCACTGGCAGTGCTTGTTCAGAAGTTGTGGTGGTTGTGCTTTGCTGAGAGGATGTTGATAGCTGTATTATTTGAGGCCATGTCGTGTGCAGTTGTTTTGATGGGCTAGACAGCAGATGTTGTTCGAATGGAGATGTTGTAATGATCTGAGTGTATTTTTAGTCAATATATATGAAGGTAAAAAACATTTTTTCTATTTTTTTTTAAATTTCCTAACTAACAATGCCTCTTGGTCACAGGTTCAGTCAACAAAGCAGCTGGCTTGTGTTCATGTATTAGACTGTAATTCGGGTTTCTATGTGCAATTATAGTATTTCAGTTTTATTTAATTAATTCAGTGTAAATGGTATTTAAAATATCTTGTCTTATTGAGGAAGAACCATGCCAGATGTGTACATTGAATCACACTTCCACACAAAGAACAGTTACACTTGTGCTTTGTTGTTCATAGTTGTTGTTTTGTAGCTTTTATAGTTGCTGGGGACTTAATTCATTAATTGTGTTAACGGAAGTTTCCTTTCATTCTTTGTTGTTATTCTATGCAGTCAGATTGCGTACTAATACTAGTCAGGGCCAACCGGTTACGAGACAGCATAACCGAACAGACAGCTACTAAATCAAAAAATTAAAATTATTTGCATTATATTTAATTAAGCCCCCATGCACGTGGCGAGCGCTGCTTCGGATCGTCCTTTGGAAATCTTCTGATAGTAAAATAGCAGAGAGTAGTATTGTTGAAGAATTTTGTACTTTAGTAATTGTAGTCTATATTGCATGTGTAGATTTGGTAATGAACATTTGTAGTTGTCTTGTTTTTCTTCTAATGGTATTTTTGCAGAATTTAATTTTTGATGTCTTGTGTACGTGTTTGACAATTTTGTGCAATTATGAAGATTTCAATTGTTCGTTAATCGTGTTTGAGGGAAGCATTTCGTGTGAATGGTATTGTTGGTGATAAAGTGTCATATTGTGCGTAATTTTCGTATATTGACGAGTTTTGTATGTATTGTAAATGATTACGCGATCGATGAAAACGGCAAAAATGATGGATAGGGAGAATGACGAGAATGTTAACATGGCGAACTCGCCAACACAGGAGAACAGTATGATGAATAATGGAGTAGAAAACAATTTAGTAAGTCGGGAAAATAGTCCAGAACCAGTTCAAAATTTTTCTCAATCAAAAAATTCACAGAATACGAGATTAACGGTAGAAGATTCTGAAATAGTATCGAACACAGATAGCGTTACAGCTATGACGAAGGAAGTTAGTTTTACGGGAAATGTTAGGGGCGAAAAGAATTTTGAACCAGTTAATATGGAGCAGTTGATGGGTGCTATATTAAATTTGGGATCATAGATGGGAACTTTGGCAACACAGTTAGAAACTGATATGGGAACAATGGAAACACGGTTAGACTCACTGGGATCACAGTTAGGATCTGAATTAAAAACAGCGGCAACATGGTTAGAAACTGATATGGCAACAATGGAAACATGGTTAGACTCACTGGGATCACAGTTAGGATCTGAATTAAAAACAGTGGCAACACGGTTAGAAACTGATATGGGAACAATGGAAACACGGTTAGACTCACTGGGATCACAGTTAGGATCTGAATTAGAAACAGTGGCAACACAGCTAGACTCACAAATAGGAACAATTAAAACAGAGATGGAAACAATGGAAACACGGTTAGACTCACGAATAGGGACATGTTTCAAGAAGATGAAAGATGAATTAAAGAAAGAAATTAGAGAAGAAGTACAACCGATTTTGAATTCTCACAATAATAGATTAATTGCAATAGAACTTAGACAAAAGGAACAGCATAGAGAACAGGAAGAAAGGGATCGCGTGATAGTACAAAAATTTTCAGAGTTAAATTTACAACGTACACACGATAAGGAAGAAATATTTGAAAGAATCGAGGAATCCGTACCAAATGACAGAATAAGTAACCTAACACAACAATATGAACAGTTAACTACTAAATGTGTTAATACTGAAACCCGAGTCGCGACACTTACGGAGACGTAAATAAACAGAAAGAACAAATAGGTGACTTATCGGAAAGAGTTGAGGAGATTTCAGATAAATTGACAAGTCTTAGTTTAAATGGGGACAGAGATTCAGATGATACAGCTCCATTGCAATTTGCAGAAACCGAAGAGTACCAGAACATAAATAAACATGTTGAAAATCAGGGAAAATTTAATCAACACGTTAAAATGGAATTTGAGGCATTACGAAAACAAGTCAAACAAATTGAAAGCGAAATCGTAGGAAGAGACAGCAGAAGAAATTTAGAATCACAGATAGCAGAGGGCTTTGAAGAAAATAATTTATTTCATTTACGAGATGCAACAAGAGAGCGCCAGGCGCGCGAACTTGACAATAATCGACTTTCGGACTGGGACGGACGCGGTAGGTCTATGTCGCCATGAGGCGAAAACTTTGACTATAAACACTTTTTAACTGTTCGGAAATTTGAGATCTTTCGGAATTCTAAGAATGACATACATCCATGTTCATGGTTAGATCAATTTATGTACGCACTTCCACCAAATTGGCCAATAAGTCACAAACCGGAATTAATGTGTGGCTATTTAAGTCCTCAGGCGATTCACTACACTAAGTGAATATGTGCCGTAGCGTGCACAGGGCCCTGAGCTGTAGTGGTGCTATTTCCCTTTTAGTTTTCTGCACCGCTGCCTACTCTTTTACTATTTTTTGTATCTATCAAAACAACTCTTCAACTATCAATCTATCTAGAGAGTTGGTAAAGAATAATCGGATATGACTATTTTACCCAAAAGTGATTTCGGAAATTACCATTTGGACTTACTGTACCTTCAGCAGCATTCATTCGTAGTTTAAACGAAATTTTTCCTGTTTATCTTCGTGACAATATTACTTCATATGTTGACGATATTCTTATTGCTAAACGTTCTTGGAGTGAGCACAACAAAATTTTGGATTCATTATTACGTATTTTTGCAAGAGTTGGCATTACAGTGAACTTCGAAAAATCTGAATTTGGTCGTTCTCAGGTGAAATTCCTTGGTCATATTATTTCTACAGAAGATATTTTTCCTGATCCAGAGAAACTAGACGCTATTCGTAATTTTGCTGTTCCTACTACAAAACGTGATGTTCGTAGTTTCCTTGGTGTCTCTAATTTTCTTAGACGCTTTGTTAGATTGGACAATTTGGCCACACCTCGTTTTTGCGAACTATCTGGAACGTTCTTTTTAAACGAAAATCGGTTGACAACTCTGTTTGGTTAGTTTGTATTCCTGATGAGTGGGTTAATAAATTGATTTGGTATACACATTTCAGTTATGCACACTTTGGTCCCAGAAAATGCTTTCATAAATTACGAGAAAATTGCTACTTCAGTAATATGAAAAAACGTATTCGATCTGTTCTTTCCAAATGCAAATTATGTCAAAAGGCTAAGCCGCCAACTATTTCTCACAGAGCATCGTTGTTTCCTATCATTCCAGCGAAATTAAAGGAGATGGCTGCAGTCGATTTGTTCGGTCCAGTGGTTCGTTCTACTAATGGTTTTGCGTACATTTTGGTGATAGTGGAACTGACATCAAAATGTGTGTGTTTTACGCCTTTACGCAAAGCAACAGCTCGTTCAGTATCTAACGCTTTTATCAAACATTTTCTTAAAGAAGTGGGTCATGTTAATAAGGTTATATCAGATATTGGATCACAGTTTCGCTCTAAAATTTGGCTTCGTACTCTACGGCGTCGTAAGATTAAACCAATTTTCATTTCACTTTTTCACCCTCAATCTAACGCTTCAGAGAGATGGATGAAGGAAATCAATAAACTGTGTTGACTTTATTGTCATCAGAATCACAGAACTTGGGATCAGTATCTTCATATTTTTCAAAATATTCTGAATGAGCTTCCTAATGATTCAACTTCTTTACCGCCTATATTGATAGTAAAAAATAAAACACCGACAAATCGCATTTCTGAAATCGTTCCTTTTCCGCCTTCACGGAAACTGCGGCATTCTGAAGTTGTCAATCTGGCTCTGCAAAATATTGCATCTGCGGCTGCTAGAAGATCGAAATCAGCTAAACGTCCTGGTCGTTTAAAAACCTTGTCAGTTGGTCAAAAGGTGTTAGTTAAGTCTCACCATTTGTCTCACAAAGGAAAAGGCTTCTGTCGCAAATTTTTTCTGCTTTATAACGGTCCATATAGAGTGCGCAAAATTATTCATGATAACACTGCTGAAGTAGAAACTCTTAAATCTCGACGCTCTAAGGGAATACATCACATATCGATCGTTAAAATTTTTGTGGAATGACATACTTTTGAGAAACTAACAGTTATACGTAAACACACGGAGAATAATATTTATACATTTCTGTTTGTTGTCATAACTACTCTTTAATTTGGTATATAGAAATGCTGATATGCGGTGTACGAACATGGAGTTTAGGTCACACTGTGGTGTTAATTATAGATTGTTCGCTTGACAGACACTCGTTATAGGGATTGTGCTGCATCCAATTGTTGACATTCTGTTCTCTACTGGTGTATTTACTCGCTATTGCATGTTTTGCTTACGCTTAGTGCCTTATATTTTAAGATAAGAAAATGAACTGCTGTAATTCTACGAACGACATTGGTACAAGAAACTTCATTGAAGTCACATGAGCTGGAGGTTTTATGGAAGCTGTATAAATTTGTGCTAATAGAAAGGAAGCTAACGACATGACATACCAACACTAGGTTCAGACCATTGACAGTTATTACACTGCATTCTTCGTGAGCAATTGAAATAGCAAGTGACACTTGACACAAGAAATACTCCACATGTTTGCTTCTGTTTTGCCATGATTCTTAAAGTGGTGTAAACACTGTGAAATATTACTATCATTCACACTCCGTACTCGTACTTACTTACTGAAAGTTATTCAAACTAAAGGCTGTTAGAGGTCATGTAGGCATTTCTTTTATTTAATGATGGACAAGGTAACCAAAATGTATTTTATGATTCATAATGAGTAGAAGATTTGGGTCAGATGGATTACACAGAGGTTGTGTGCGGACATTGTGTCTTCGGATTGTATGGGATGATGAATTGAAGTTTGCACCAGAATTTTATCTGTACTTGTTCGAGGAGACTGACTAGAGGAAAGAGTTGTTACGGAAGTGAAATGATATTGGCGATAAGTTTTATATGTGTCGACGTATTGAAGAGGTATTATTGAGATATTGAGACTGTGTGAAGTTGATGATTATTGGCGTTTTGGTGGACAAGAGGTAAGGCAAATTATATTGATGAGAAGGTTTATATGTAAGAGGTATTATTGAAGTATTAAGATTATGTGATGCTGGTGATTATTGGAGTTTTGGTGGATAAGAGGTAAAGTAAGTGAGGAGCATATTTTTTTGTTGGTTTATATGGAACAAGGAGGATGAAATGGCAGACTAGAACACTCAAGTGTAAGGAAGATTGTCTACACACACTTTGTTAAATCAATACGCAGTACATACTCTTTTTGGAGAGAGGAAGTATTTGCATATCTTGGCACACTGACAGTTGTTCAGCAACCGTACATTTGATTTGGCTTGGCAAACATTGGTCTTGACATGATGACTATGACGTTGACTAACTATTATTGACTGTTATACATTGCTGCCACTACCACTTGATACATATGTCGAACATCAAATCTTTGACAGAATTGCATTTACACAGTTAACACTATTCAATTACACAGTAGTACTTAATGTGGATGAAAGATGAGTGAGTGTGTTTTGTGTGTTTTCCTTTCCTAATCCCAAATAATTGGTACCGACCTATCTCCTAAATATTATTTTACTTGTTTGTTGTGGCTTGCACTGACACCCATAAATATTATAGGTTTACTGGTATTTGTGTATTTGTAATAGTTAATGCGACAATTATCTGGTATCATTTGTGTGTTTATTATAAATTGTATGTTTAGTGTAAGAACATCGATAATAATTTTGTAAAAGCAATTGTGTGTGCCTTCAAACTGTTGTTCATGCTTGCACCTGTTCAACATTGCTGGGTGCCACTTGGAAATGTTTAATTTCTGCTAATGAACTCTGATGAACTGACTCATTAGTGATAGTGAATATTATGGACTGTTACCTGCACTTGTTCAACATTGATGGGTGCCACTTGGAAATGTATAATTTCTGCTGATGAACTCTGATGAGCTGTCTAATTAGTGATAGTGAATATTATGGACTGTTACCTGCACTTTTCAACATTACTGGGTGCCACAAATGGAACTGCTACCACTGATGAGGTCACTTGTTGGTGTCTGCACCTGTTCAACATTGCTGGGTGCCACTGATGGAACTGCTTCTACTGACCTAATGTCACTTGTTGGTGTCTGCACCTGTTCAACATTGCTGGGTTCCACTGATGGAACTGCTTCTGCTGACATAATGTCACTTGTTGGTGTCCGCACCTGTTCAACATTACTGGGTGCCACTGATGGAACTGCTTCTACTGAAATGATGTCACTTGTTGGTGTCTGCACCTGTTCCACATTGCTGGGTGCCACTGTTGGAGCTGTTTAATTATTGCTGATGAAATGTTATGAGACTGCTATTTGCACCTGTTGACCATTGCTCGGTGCTACTGTGGAACTGTGAACTACTCTGAGGAGTGCTACTTGTTTATTGAACTACTGAAAGGATTTTATTTGAATATTTGTATAAACTGATTTTTTCGTGTATTTACTGTTTATGAAATGTTATGAGACTCTTACCTACACCTATTCGTCATTGTTGGTGCCATTGATTGAATGATACTTGTGTAAACTATTATGTAAAATCACATGTATGCAAGCATTTGTATTCCTTACTCTATTTTATATATTAGGTTATTGAAGGGTCAGTGCAAAGCCAAAATTTATTTAGTTATGTGTTATTTACTTATTAATATTATCTTTTATTTTTGTCTGTATTTCTTTTGACGAATTTGGTGGTATTTTCACCACCAATGCTGGCAAAAATACCATCAAATTCTAGCCCGTGGAGGAGGGGCATATGAAAGGTGGCTACACTGAGTCACAGCGCCAGAGATTGCGCCAAAGAGTTTTATTCCGCCGCCTCCACTGGCAGTGCTTGTTCAGAAGTTGTGATGGTTAGTGCTTTGCTGAGAGGATATTGATAGCTGTATTATTTGAGGCCATGTCATGTGCAGTTGTTTTGATGGGCTAGACAGCAGATGTTGTTCGAATGGAGATGTTGTAATGATCAGAGTGTATTTTTAGTCAATATATATGAAGGTAAAAAACATTTTTTCTATTTTTTTTAATTTCCTAACTAACAATGCCTCTTGGTCACAGGTTCAGTCAACAAAGCATCTGGCTTGTGTTCATGTATTAGACTGTAATTCGGGTTTCTATGTGCAATTATAGTATTTCAGTTTTATTTAATTAATTCAGTGTAAATGGTATTTAAAATATCTTGTCTTATTGAGGAAGAACCATGACAGATGTGTACGTTGAATCACACTTCCACACACAGAACCGTTACACTTGTGCTTTGTTGTTCATAGTTGTTGTTTCATAGCTTTTATAGTTGCTGGGGACTTGATTCATTATTAGCACTAACCAACACAACTTCTGAACAAGCACTGCCAGTGGAGGCGGCGGAATAAAACTCTTTGGCGCAATCTCTGGCGCTGTGACTCAGTGTAGCCACCTTTCATTTGTTCAGAAGTTGTGGTGGTTAGTGCTTTGCTGAGAGGATGTTGATAGCTGTATTATTTGAGGCCATGTCATGTGCAGTTGTTTTGATGGGCTAACAAATTGTAATAAACACACAAATGATATCTAACCGGTTGGCCCTGACTAGTATTAGTACGCAATCTGACTGCATAGAATAACAACAAAATATGAAAGGAAACTTCCAATAACACAATTAATGAATTAAGTCCCCAGCAACTATAAAAGCTACAAAACAACAACTACGAACAACAAAGCACAAGTGTAACTGTTCTGTGTGTGGAAGTGTGATTCAACATACACATCTGGCACGGTTCTTCCTCAATAAGACAAGATATTCTAAATACCATTTACACTGAATTAATTAAATAAAACTGAAATACTATAATTGCACATAGAAACCCGAATTACAGTCTAATACATGAACACAAGCCAGATACTTTGTTGACTGAAGCTGTGACCAAGAGGCATTGTTAGTTAGGAAAATTAAAAAAAAATAAAAAAATGTTTTTTACCTTCATATATATTGACTAAAAATACACTCTGATCATTACAACATCTCCATTTGAACAACATCTGCTGTCTAGCCCATCAAAACAACTGCACACGACATGGCTTCAAATAATACAGCTATCAACATCCCCTCAGCAAAGCACTAACCACCACAACTTCTGAACAAGCAATGCCAGTGGAGGCGGCGGAATAAAACTCTTTGGCGCAATCTCTGGCGCTGTGACTCAGTGTAGCCACCTTTCAAGTATAACAAAACATTAATAAGAAGTCATTTCATTGCAGCAATTATTGGCACTCATTGGCCAGTTACAAAGCATTTATGTAGTAAGTATGAAGTATTACATCACATCATTCATAAGTCATCTTATTACAGTAATTATTGGCACTCATTGGCTATTTACAAAGCATTTGTTATGCATTAATCAGAAGTCATCATTCATTGAGGAGTTATTGCGTGTAGCATCAGGCTGCTAGTGTTTATAAATAATATCATGCAAGTGATATAAGACATATACAAAATGTAAGACATTGGAACTAGTACTCAAGGTCTGTAGTCCAATAATACATAGACATAATGGAATCAATATATCAGAAAAATTGGCATTATATTTAGGACTAGAAATATATATTAAACTGGAAGCATTATTTAGTTGTATGTTGGTAATAGTTGGGACTGGTAATAACTTTTTTTTTCGTGCTAGCAATGCATTGAGTTGGGATCGATAGTCAATTGCTGGGGCATGAAAATATTTACTTTTGACTTATTGCTGGAAACTTGGATTAATAACGTCATTCATCATGAGTCAGCTGTAGCAAGGTTATGAAACAAGTAGAGTATATGTGATCAGATTCATGAATGATACACAGAGCTGGTAAAAAAATGCGAGTACTAGAACAGGTTTAATAATTAATTACTTGTAGCATATTAATATCATGAAAAGCTTCTCCTCGAAAAAATACAAAGTGGATTATTGAGCTGAAAGAAGAAATGCTGAAAAGTAGTAAACTTCAAATTAACTGGTAATGAAACGTGTACTTAATATGTATGTACTCTAGCAGTCTTTCTCAAAACATTCAGTCATTATACTATGTGACATATGACATACTGTCAAAACAAACTGCTACAAATACTTAAATAACTACATAGCATCTCTTAATTAATAGAAAATATATAAACTTCATCATTATCATCATCTGCAAAGAAAAACTTCATTATTCATTTTACCATATTCTTCATATAACTATTCATCATCATTTATTATCATGTGCAAAAAAATAGAGTCTTCATTATTCATTATGCCATTTTCCTCATACAACTATTCATTATCATTCATTATTACGTATATTATGATTTTCTTACTTCTAGTATATTTCATCACTAAAATTACCATGTGTAGTTCTGTCTGACAGCCTGCCATAATCGCCTCATATTCTGAAAGAAAAATAAATAGTCAAGACTGCTATCATACAGTGTGCATAGTATATTCTTGTTAATGCTTGTTAATTCTGATCCATTTACTCTTTATAACAAGATATTGCATTTTCTTTAGTTCATTCCGATGGTGATATTTCCATTTCATAGTAAACCACTGTGGTTTGTTTAATTTATAACTTTTATATGTTATTGCTTTCTGAAAATGATGAAATGGATTAATATCTTGCGTTTAATTGATATAGCCAGTATATGAAAACTTGTTTCTAGTGATATAACTAAGCGTGCAGCATAGCATTACAGAAAACGTATTAGGCCAAAAACATAAGACAGTTTTCAGTTGCAAAGATGTACACACAATATCATAATGTAGTAGCAAAAAATGTAGAATAGTCAAGATATTGAGATATCATAAGGCAAAAAGTCAAAGTCAACTGGTGTTTGTTACATCTTAAAGATTTCATAGTGCATACAGAGAAAATTCTACTTTCGATAGGAAAACAATGATTCATACACAAAAAAATGCAAAATGTGCACAAACGACAAGAAAAGCGACCTGCTAACCTTACCTTGCCGGGCACTTGCCAAGAAAAAATACGATCATCATCAGTAAGTAGTCACAAAGGTATAATTACATAAGTGGTCATATAAATGTCAGGAAATGGTATTACAGTGTGATAAATCATAAAGTATGTTCAGTCAACAAAGGGTTTAATATTGGAAATATGGTAATTGCCCTTGCTTTTTCTGGTTCTCAAAGTTTCGACATGTTGGAGTGAGGAATGCTACGAATTCTATATGGACCTGCTATAGAAGCTCAAATTTACTGCATCTACTCTTTCCTCAGTTGGATAAATAATGTGTGCGTACTAATATCTTCTGTCCTGTATGAAAGTCACGGCGTGTAAAACCTGTTTTTGCTGTCTTCTCCGGCACTCTGGGGCACGTTTGATGTTTTTGAGCACAATGTCAATTATTTCATTGTGACGTAGTCGACGAGATGTAGGAAAAGATACTAATTCTTTAATTTTGTTGGGTGCTTCAACATTTTTCAATATAACAGTCGGAGATAGCATAGTAGATTCATTTGATATTGAGTTAATTACATCCTGGAATGAGAGTATGTGTGTATCGCAAGCAATATGTCTTTTATGGCAGTACATTCTACATAGTTTACCAATTTCTTTCATTAGTCGTTCAGAAGGGTTCGAAGAAGCGCGATACCTGGATATATAGATCGAAGAAATGTTTCTAGATCGTAACATGCGTGTCTATATCACAGATCGAAATTGTGGTCCATTGTCGGAAATTACTTTCAATACCAGCCCTACATGAAATAGAAAAGTTTTAAAAATGCATTCGAAACAGATTTAGAAGCAGCTTTGCGTAACGGAGTGAAGGTAACAAATTTCAAAGTAAGTTCAACAGCGACAAAGATATAGCAAAAACCTATATTATATCTGGGAATCGGACCAAAAATGTTTACAGCGGCCATATGTCTCTGTTTAATCGGTACAATTGAATATAACAGAGGAATATGTGAAGTCGTAACTGATTTAGCTTTGTGGCAGATTTTGCTTGACGCTAAAACTCGTCGAATACGTTTCTCCATGTTGGCAAAATAACAGTGCTGTCTCAGTATAAGAAAACATTTTCTGGCTCCATAATGTGCGTAACTTAAATGAGTATACCAAATTAATTTGTTAACAAGTTCGTGAGGAATACATAATAACCAGTTGTTGCTGTCAGGGTGAGAACGGCGAAACAGAATGTTATTGCGTACAGTATAATGGTTTCTGATGGTAACGTTATTCCTATCTTGCCAAAGGTGTTTAATTTCTTTCCATACATTGTCTTTGCTCTGCTCTTGTGCTATGTCTCGTAATGACGACGAAATGAAATTTTCAAATGCAACTTGTTGAATGTACATGAGGCTAAAATTTGCTTGGCGGAAGTTGGTTACGATGTCTTGCTGATTGTTGCTGAAAGAACGGCATAGTGCGTCTGCTACAATATTTTGTGTACCGGGAATGTGAACAATTGTAAAATTAAATTCCTGTAAATAAATTTTCCATCTGCTTAACCTGTCATGTGTAAATTTAGCGGAAAGTAAAAACTGTATAGCTCTATGATCTGTGTAAACGGTAGTATGTCTCCCATAAAGAAAATGCCTGAATCTGGTAAACGCCCATACAACACATAATGTTTCAAGTTCTGTAACGGAACAATTGCGTTCAGCAGGTGACAGAATGCGACTTGCAAAAGTTTTGTTTCTAATTACTGTAGCACCATCTTCTTCAATTTCCTGAAAAACGTGTACGGCTAAAGCTGTGTTGGAACTGTCGGTGGCAATGGAAAAATTTCTGGTTGGATCTGGGTGTCATAAAAGTAGTGCGCTCAACAAAGCTTGTTTCAGATTAACAAATTCAGACTGTGCTTGGCTATCCCGGGACCAAATAGCGTTTTTACCCGTCAATTGGCATAATGTAGGGGTTTCTAAAGCAGAGTAATGAATAAATTTACAGAAAAAGTTAATTAATCCCAGAAAGTTGCGTAGCTGTTTCTTCGTCGTTGGAACAGTAATGTCACGTAAAGCTTGAGGTTTTTCCGGGTCAGGCGCAATGCCTTCTGCTGAAATTACACGTCCAAGAAAATTTATGGAAGTTCTCACAAAGTGCGATTTGCTAAGATTAACAGTGAGTCCTTGTGCACGAAAAGTTTGCATTAGTTGTTCCAAAATCAAATTGTGGTCAGACCAGTTAGCTTCTGCAATAAGGATGTCGTCTACAGACGTTGTGATGCTGTCTTTACGTTCTATGTGAAGTATAGTATTCAGACCGCAAATAAATGCTGCTGAAGATATTGTTAAACCGAACGGTAATTTGCAGAATTGATAACAATCACCAAAACAGAGAAATGCTGTGTACTTTCTGCAGTTTGGATGGAGCTGAATTTGCCAAAATCCCGATTTTAAATCTAACGTGGAACAAAAAGCAGTAACATGAAATTTTTGTAGAAGTTATTCTAGTGTCTGTGGGCGATCTGTTTCATTAATAATAATGTCGTTGACATGACGGTAATCAAGGACGAGGCGAAGTGAGCCGTCCTTTTTCTTAACAATATGGAGCGGGGTTATGTACCGACTAACTGTCGGTCCAATAATCCCTTGGTCAAGCATAGCTTTTAATTCTTTCTTAACTTGTTCTCTGTGGATATAAGGAATAGGATAATGTTTAGCTTTAAATGTGTCATGCTGGTTAATTTGAAATTCATACATAAAACCGGACATAGTACCAAGGATGTTGTCAAAAACTGGAGCTTGCTGTAAAAGAATTTTGCGTAGGTCTGTACTACTTTCGTCATCTGTATTTGCACTGCTTTGGTTTACTTTCTCAGAAATCATTTTCATAATGTCGTAGTCGGCTTCGTCTGGTGTATTGTAGTTGTGTATGTACCCATCTGTGAACAATGTGGAATGACAGTTTCTGTTACGCGATGTGGAAATGACCTCTGTTTGATTAATTGTTTGTTCTTCTACAGATAAATCGTGCTGAAATTCTAATGCCAGTTGTACATTTTCATCCTTTAACATTAAATAGGAATTTTGAAAGTCTATAATCGCGTCGTGTTGTACCAAAAAATTCGTACCTAAAATAACGTCTGTTGTCAATAAGGGAACAATCCAAAAATTTGAGTGGAACGTATGACCTGCAATACAAAATGATAAGTGTGTCTGTAATTTTACATCTATTCCTTTACCAGATAGTGATCCTTTTACTCTATTTTTGCCTAATGGTAACGTAGGATAGGTGTTCTCTTTGTTACATTCGTTGTTAGTTTCTTCATTTATAACTGACGTAGGTCATCCAGAATCGATTACTGCTGAAAATGTGGATGATCCAATCTTTACTTCAATAACAGGGTGGGAAATGGTTTTTTTGAATAACTGGTTTTTCATGTAAAAGTGTGTCTCGGATGTCGTCAAAAATAATAACATTTTCGTGAACAAGATTCTGTGTATCAAAAGTATTGCTTACGTGGCTAGAAGATGCAACCTGTACTGTATCTAGTCAAATTCTTTCTGACGTACTGTTATTTGCAGGAGGATGCTGTGGCATTTCGACTATTTGTACTGTTCTGTTATTTCATCCTGATGTATTAGGTTCGGGATGATATCGACTGTCTGGTTCATTCATGATAATCTGTTGTTGTCAATGATACTGCTGCTGGTAAGACCGACTGTTATTAAATGTTCGCTGAAAACTGTGCTCATTACTTTTAGGTCTGTCATGATAGTCATTACTATACGGCGCGTTGCGATACGAGTTGAAATGATGTGTCTTCTGTACGTAGTGATTTCCTTGTTGCTGTGCGTTACTATTTGGCGGAGCCGACGCTATACGTGTAGGCGGAGATACTTTAAAGCTTGGTTGACCTTGCACATTATATTGTTGGTTAGGTGCGCTAACCGGCTGTTTTTTTTTTTTTTTTTTTTTTTTTTTTTTTTTTTTTTTTTTTTGCTGTTGTGGGGAAAAGCCTCTATTGTTGCCAAAATGTGTTTGCTGTTGCTGATAATTTTGACGATATCGATAATTAAAATTTTGTCTGTTATTAAACTTCTGGTGGTTGTCATTCCTGGAGCGTCTATCACCTTTGCTATTAAAATAGCGTGGCTTATCGTAATTACTGTATGCTTGTTGGCCTTGGTTATGTTGTGAAAAACTTTTGTTTATGGACGAATAGTCTGCTAAACTTCCGAAGCTGTAACAGATCTCTAAATGCCGAAATATTTTCTTTCTGCTGTCCTGTTAAAAGTGATACTCCTAACTATCGTCGTAATTTTGAAATACATAATTGGGTAAATGCTGATTCACTGTATGGCTCACATAAATATTGGTTTTGTTGTACCATGTGTTCAAAAAATTGCGTTACAGTGGGAAAATTTGAGTTCTCATAATTCGGTAAGCTAATTAATTGATCCTTGATTCCGCGCTGTGGCGTCTTCGACCAATACGCTGACAGAAAAGCATTCTGAAATTCTTCTACGGAGTAACATTGTCTCGCATTCGGTCTCATACGAGTTTCCGGTTCGCCTTCCAAAAACTGCAAATAAATTCAAGTTTGTGTGTTACGGGCCAACTGGGTGGAAAATCAAAACTAAATTGTTGTATCCAATCCAAAGGGTGAATATGTGTTCTGTCATTTTTAAATACCTTAAATTTCCTAACGCATAGAAAGTGCTTGTAATCAAAATTATCGTCTCTGTATGTCTGAGCAGGTTCAGGATTGCATGAGAATCTATTTGTGTCTGTTCGGAACCTAAGTCACTTACTCTCTGTAAATTACCTAAGTTATACTCGCTGTGTGAGTGTGACAAATGTTCAGAACGTGCCGTATGCTGTGACGTTTTAAAGGCTGAAACATTTTTCATTTCTGTCACTTCTTCCTGTAAAGATGGCAATTTCCTATGTAATATATTATTGGAAGAACCTATCTCACTGATTGTCTGCTGTATATTTTGGAATTCAGGTGTTTGATTGAACGAAACTAGTGACGTATCATCTGATTTGGTGTCATTGTTATTTTCGATAACGTCAATACGACTGGCCAATTCATCATATTTTTCAGTCAGTGCTTTTAGCTGATCGTCATTTTTAGTGTCACAAGCATTAATTTGTTTTTGCATTTTACGTGTGGCTTTGTTCAATTTCTTCACATCTGGTTTAATGCCATTAGGATCCTGTATTAATTCTAATTGTTCAAGTCTGTTGGTCACTGTCTGAAAGCCTAATGTGTGTGTGTTTGTTTTTGTTTTAAGATCGGAGATTTCATCATGCAATTCAGTGTTCAACTGTTTGATAGTATTGATTTCCTCTGATACTGTCGCAATGTTGGTGTCTACGTATGTTTTTGCCTTCGTAAACAACTTACGCTTATCTTCCTGTCTCTGTGCAGTAATTGTTTCCATGACTTGTTTCTTTACTTTGTTCTGTTCCTGTATGAATTTACGGTAACGCATTTCACTGTTTTGTAAGCGGTGATTAAAACGTTCGTCAATTTGGCTGTTTTGTTGTTCACATTTCTTGTCGACTTTCGCATCCAGTGTGCGCGAAAGTTCTGCTGACATTAATTTAAACTCGTCGCGTAACTGTGTTGCGTTTTCAGAACATTGTTTAGCGACTGCACTAATTTCATCTCTAAGTAATTTCGTTGTGGCTGCATGTGTATTACTAAATTTTTGTGTAACAGATTTAATTTCTTCACTGCTGTTCCTAGCACAAGCCTTAATTTCCTCACGTAATTGTTCTTTAGTATCATGACATTGCACGGGAACAGTTGTAATCTGTTCACTAAGTTGTTTGCTCCATTCATTAAGGTTGTCGTGTTTTTCATTCAACTGTTTGAGATTTTCATTAAGTTGTTTATAATTGTTGTCTTGTTTTACATTCGACTGTTTGAGATCTTCAGTAAGTTGCCTATAATTTTGTCTTGTTTTTCATTAAGTTGTAGCAATACTGCCATAACTTGATCCAAGCCAAAATTAGCGACTCCTTTCTCTGTGTTGTGTGATGGTGTATCTGCATGTGCCACGTTTTGTGTAACCATTTGGTCATTGTCTGATTCACAAAAAGGTTTGCTAATCGAATGTACACTGTTGGTCACTGCATCGGAATCTAATAAATCTGACGTGTTTTGTGTATATTGTTCTCCTTTGTTAGAAACATTTATCTGTTCACTGTGTAAATTTTGCAGATCAGGTGTGTCAAACAGCGCAGCGTGCATTGTATCGGAAGGTGTCACGTCATCAATTGTCGTTAAATTTGGTGTGGACATAATTGAATATGTCTGTTCATCATTTGAAATAAAATTATTACTGGTGGTCGGCACTCACTGGTTATCTGTAATTGGAGGATTATCATTATGACAATGAGTGTCACTGGTTTTATCAGTCAAATTATTCAAGTCGGCTTTTTCACTCATTACACAGTGCGATGTACTGTTAGCAGTTTTTCATGCACTTTCACAACTCAAAGGTAGGCACAAAATCAAAGACAAAGCAAAACAGAACAAATACAATAACAACAAAGAGCAATAAATTGCCGATGATCTGTGAAAGAAACAATGACAAATTAGTAAATGTGTTGCGCCAGATGCAAACTACATTTAACATTTGGTAAATGAGAGCAGATATATAACTGACTACTTCTCAGATATTCACAAACAAATACGATCCTGGCAGGGTCGCCAAGTGTAACCTCCAACAAATTAAAAATAGTTATAACATTCACATTTTTGTGTAACCTCCCCACAAAAAAATTCCATAACCTACCAATAATACAACCTACCAATAATACAATGTGACTAACCTCCTAATAAGAAATGTGAGTCGCATATAAGCTTTCAATAATTAACTGACTGTGAATCTAAACTGGTAAATTTGCACATAAGCAGTGCTGCGTCATGGTTCTGATAGATCATTCTGAATAAAATGAAAATTCTTACCTCAATGAAGTCGACGGATAACGTGTATATATCTGTTCCTATAAGATTTTTTTTTCTGGCACAGCCCAGTGCAATGCTGCCCACTAGATTTGTCATGTATAAAAGGAAACAACTGATTTTTCCTTACGACAGTTGGGATGATCATGGATTGCAGAAATTAGTAGATTCTTTAAATTCAGATGAATGATTGTCAAAAAGTTAATTTTACAGAAAGGATTATTATTAAAAGATTTTTGAAACAGTTACATGGGACTTGATATAACAATAGTACAAATCTTGTTGTAACTACATGTGCGCACGGCTGCTTTTACCTTATATTACATCGCTCAGGCACCGCCATCCCTCCCCGTGACCGGCCCAGTCAGCTCCATACACATGACTGCTAGCTACTACTTACTCCTACTGACACTGCTCTTACTGCAGCCAAAACTGCTCTCTGGTCTGAGATTCTCTTATAGCTTATATATTGCAGGCAGCTCGTGAGCAATCCATCGAAATTGCACCTGCTCGAGTGCACTAGCTATAAATTCCTTAATCATGGACCTCTTATAGTATGTCAACTGTTGTTATTTGTTTATCTGTCCTCTTTTGTTTTTTTTATGTGTGTTTTGATATTTTTCATTTGTTGATTGTGTGTGTGTATGTTCACATGTGTGTGAAATCTCGTGGGACTTAACTGTTAAGGTCATCAGTCCCTAAGCTTACACACTACTTAACCTAAATTATCCTAAGGACAAACACACACACCCATGCCCAAGGGAGGACTCGAACCTCCGCTGGGATCAGCCGCACAGTCCATGACTGCAGCGCCTTCAGACCGCTTGGCTAATCCCGCGCGGCGTGTGTATATGTGTGTGTGTGCGTGCGTGTGTGTGTGTGTGTGTGTGTGTGTGTGTGTATCTGGGAGGGGGGTGAGGGAGACAAAAGGGGGCTGAGAGATTCATTGATTATTTATCCTGGTTTGTTATTACCTGCCAGGGTAGCCGAGAGTGCCAATGCGCTGTTTCCTAGACTTGGGTCGGTGCCGGCCCCTGATCGAATCCATCTGAGGGATTAACGAGGAATACCAGTATGCCAGCCAGCCTGGATGTGGTTTTTAGGTGGTTTCTCATATCCCACTGGGTGAATACCGTGCTGATCGCCTCGTTCTGCCTCAGTTACACGACTCACAGACATCTAAAATCGTTTGCAGTATTTCTTGGTTTACACTAGACACAGACAGCTGGTGTACACTACTTTCATCCCTGTGGGTTTGGGGTGGTGGCAGGAAGGACATCAAGCCACCCTCTGCAACTAACACTGCTAAATCCGTAATAACACGACAGTCCCCGCGTTGAAGTGGGGCTAAGGCCCCAAAAAAAAAGAAAGACATTTCGGTTTGTTATTGTTTCAATTGCTAGCATGATCAGAGAGTTATTCCTTAAATGGATTTGGCTGTTGAGTACCTTCTTTTCCATTGCAATGGCTCTTTGTAGTGAATGTTTTCTTGCAATGTCAGAACCTTTCTGTCAAGATTATTCACTCAGATATCTGCCATGTCATGTTCCTTGTTGGTAGGTTCCTGATCACGTTTTACCAGGTGTTTGACGAAGGTAGAATGGCTATTTTCATATTTTCAGTTTCTTATATGTTCTTTATATCTAGTTTTGATGTTCATGCTTGTCATCCCCAGATATACTGATTTACATTCTTGGCACTCTAGCTGGTATGTACCTGCTCTTTGGTATTTATTGAGCTATGGGTAATCCCTGTTTCTTTAGTATATTTACTATTTTGTGTGTTGCTTTGTGTTTGTACGTAAAAGTTTACCATTTTTTCTGTTATTAATGTGATGAGTGTTACTCTTTTGTGTTTCTGTGTGTGCTGTAGTGTCTGTGTGGTTCTTTGGTGTTCATGTTCTCTGCTTGTTTCATATATCTTTGTGTGTGTTTTAATTTTCTGGTTGAGTTATTGTACTATATGGGTGTTTTAACAATTGTTTGCGTCTGTGAGTTGTATTGTTTTAATTCTTTTTCATAGTTTTCTTTGTTGAGTGGGATGTTATTTAGTATGTGTAACGTGTATCGTAGGTCTGCTATTTTTTTTTATTTTGTTGGTGGTTGGATTAAGCACGTATCATTATGTCTGTTGCAGTTGGCTTTGTGAAGATGTCAAATTATGTTTATTGTTGTCTCTCTTTATTGTTATATCCAAGAAATGTATTTGCTACTGTGTTTCTTTTTCCATGGTGAATTGAAGATTTTTATGTATGTTGTTTATATCTGTGTGAAGTTTATCAACTTTCTCTATTGATCCATCTACTATACAGATTATCTTATCCACATATCTGTAACAGTAGACAATTTAGTGTCCTTCCTTTGTGATGACTGTACCAAAGACTGTGTTTTCTATATGGTGGATGAATATGTTTGCTACAGTTCCTGAAAATCGGAATCCCATTGGAAGCCCATCTTCTTGTAAGTAAAATTCCTTTTCAAATTGGAAGTAATTTTCAGATGTGATTACTAGGACGGTTTTAGTTATTTCAATAATGTTGTCTGCAGGAAGTTTGTCGTATGTCAGTAAGTTTGATTCAGTTAATCTCATTCTGTTGGCAGTGGGTATTGAGGTATACATGTTCTCTATGCTGAGAGATGAGTGGTGCTGTTGGTGGGATGTTTAAGTCTATTATTAGTGTTACGAGCTGATTGGTGTTTTTTTATTTTTCTGCTGTTTTTCATTTTATAATGTTGCATTATGATTTTGTTCATGTGATTTGCCACATGGTATGATGGTGTATTCATGAAATCAATGACAGGTCTCAATGGGATGTGGGGCTTGTGGACCTTGTGTTGTCTTCTGAATGTTGGTGCTTTTGGGTTCTTCAGTGTGATGTGTTGTTTTGTTTATCTGTGAGTATATGTCTGACGTCTTTGAGGTATTTTATTTATTTCTGGAAGAGTGTTGTAGGGTCAGACTTCAGTTTTGTGATATTGTTAGAGGAGATGAAATTTCTTTATGATCAGTACTTTGCTTTTCCCTTTATCAACTCTTGTGACTATGATGTTGTTAGCTTGTAATTTTTCTCCTGCTCTTTGCCCTGATCGTCGCGACTTTCGTTAGTACTAGCAGTAATTCCACAATCGCTTTCACTTACCATGTAATTCAGAGTACCCTCCGCATCTCCATACCTGCCCTCGGCACTAGCTTGGTCCGAATTCCCTCTTCCTCACAATTTACCGAGTTGTAGGTTTTCTGAGATACACGAGTACCATAATTTCTTGACTTCTTTCAAATTTCTCACGCCGATCGCGATCCTCCTTTGTACCGTTAACTGCCGGTTCCTACAAATTGAGTACTCGAGCGCTCTCAGTGATGTCGAAAGATATATTCACATACTGCGCAAAACATATTCTCAGACATCAAAACGACTTAATCGAGTGCCGAAATGCTCTCACGTCTGTGTAACACGATGAAATATAATTCATATTACCAGAGTGACGCACTCCCATTGCTTCTTTCTAACGTGCCTATAATCCTCGTCGTAATTGAACATACGAAGCAAAAAATTTTCAGCAAATTTACAATTCGTTAGTACGCTTCTGCTTATTTATTCATCACAGTTGCTTGAGCAAATAAAATCACTCTCGCACATCCCAGTTCAAATATTCATAAAAACTCGCAGATCTACCCCTCACAAGAATTATCATCGCCATGAAGTTCCCAGTCAATGCCCACTCTTCGCTAGTACCTGTCCTATGTGTCCGTCAATGTTCAGCCTGCTTCCTCTTCCTGTGCACAACTAAGCAGAACTTCCGCGTTCCAGCAACGTGTCCTACACTGCCTGCATGCGATTCAAACCTCGCATTTTGCATTTTTGCACGGCGCGCTGCGACTAGTCGGATTACACTAATTACCTTTCGTGGAACGTAGACGATCTGGTTTCCTCGTGTTGACTCGAATTAGTTCACATCTGATGCAGTAATTTCCTGTACTAATCTAACACGAAGTAACGGATACTGCGTCACGTTGATTCTGTCAATGCGTTCCCGAAATCCAAAGCTTCCTTAAACGTTCTCTAACTTCGCACACACAGCATATCGTATACACTCATTATTACACAAATATTAATCCTCCCAAAATAATCGCCGCCCATGGCTGCGCAACACGTGGTGCAGAAACCACGGATCATCGCACACAGAAAATACAGAGCCGGAAAAAAAGGAAGAGAAACTCATAGATTAGTACGTTCGAGCTAATAATTCTAGCTACCGCTGATCTAATTGATCACAATTCTGTCAAATTATTAAACTGAAAAAAGGAATCTATCTGACAGCACGTTAATTTCTTATCCCACAAAAAAGAAGAAAAAAAGACGATAATGCTATTTGTTAAAATGGAACACAGTACAAGTAGGTAAAGTTATATACAACTAACACTAAGCATTTGCCTAGTCCGTATCACAAGACTACATGGGACAACAGTTCGATACAAATCCCAGTATCTGAATTCAACCAGTACAAAATCAAGATCACAGGATCCTAGGAAACTCAATTTTGACCCGAAATGACAATACTTTACCATGTTCCATAATCAGAAATCATAATCTGAATCCTGCCAAACTATATGCAAATTTCAAGATCAGGATTCAAAAATTTGACTTCCTGGCCTGGTTCTAAGTAAAACGATGCAGTTCAGGGCTCAATGAAACAAATCCTGACACAAGATCACCAGTTCTACACAAAACATCTATGGTGCGAGTTTATTTTGGTAATGTGGGATATGACTCCTTGCATCTATCTGTCAGGTAATACTCTACATGACAGAACCACCCTTCAACTACACCTCTATAAAACTATGAAACTACCAAACAGCGATGCTTACAAATCTACTGTGGACTACCTCTTGTCATTGACTGCCTATTCATTGTCAGCAAATCAGTACTGAATACAATAGTTTCCGAGAGGTCATTTTTAATTTTTTGTTTGTGTTAAAATTACGAGAAAATATAATGCCAGTAGATCTGAGAATGCAGAAAATATCTATACATCCCTAGAGGACCTGACTGTCTTGCTGGTAACGACATAAAACTAATTATGCCTTCCTGATACGTGAAGGAGGTAATGGTTGTTGAGTAGACTTACACCATTACCTACTAAAGTTGTTGTATGTGTAGTCCTAGGGTTATTCTGTAATTTTATCGAATGGGATATAATATTAGCTTGTATGTTGTTGATTATGTAATCATGAAATCGTTTCTGGTTATGACTCCTAAAATTAGAACACATGAGTGTTATAATACAGCTTGATGTGAACATATTGCGGAATAACGTAGTTTTAATGGATTATTCGTTAATGACATGATGCAATACATACCATGCCCCAATCTTCTACATAAAAAATTACGTTCAATACCTATAATGGTTTATAACACTGTGCTCTGTATGCCTACAGTTCTAACATGGAAATCGATCACACAGAACAGCAATATGGGACAGCTGTTCCATGGACGATTTGTTGGTGAAATTCAAAGTTACTCTGCCAGATAATTAAAATCAATTCGACAGCTATTTCATGGATGATTTGATGGTGAAATCCAAAGTTACTCTGCCAGATGACTGAAATCAATTTGTCTGCGACGTTACTGGAGTAAGCTACTTCCTATAGAACCAAGACTGGGAATCAGATTAGATTAGATTAGATTAGATTAATACTAGTTCCATGGATCATGAATACGATATTTTGTAATGATGTGAAACAAGTCAAATTTTCCAATATATGACATAATTAAGTTAATTTAACAACATAATTAAGTTAATGTAACAACTCTTTTTTTATATTTTATAATTTTTTGTTTGTTTTTTTTTCTTAATTTATATCTAAAAATTCCTCTATGGAGTAGAAGGGGTTGTCATACAGAAATTCTTTTAATTTCTTCTTAAATACTTGTTGGTTATCTGTCAGACTTTTGATACTATTTGGTAAGTGACCAAAGACTTTAGTGGCAATATAATTCACCCCTTTCTGTGCCAAAGTTAGATTTAATCTTGAATAGTGAAGATTATCCATTCTCCTAGTATTGTAGTTATGCACACTGCTATTACTTTTGAATTGGGTTTGGTTGTTAATAACAAATTTCATAAGAGAGTATATATACTGAGAAGGTACTGTGAATATCCCTAGATCCTTAAATAAATGTCTGCAGGATGATCTTGGGTGGACTCCAGCTATTATTCTGATTACACGCTTTTGTGCAATAAATACTATATTCCTCAGTGATGAATAACCCCAAAATATGATGCCATATACAAGCAATGAGTGAAAATAGGCGTAGTAAGCTAATTTACTAAGATATTTATCACCAAAATTTGCAATGACCCTTATTGCATAAGTAGCTGAACATAAACATTTCAGTTGATCATCAATGTGTTTCTTCCAATTTAATCTCTCATCAATGGACACACCTAAAATTTTTGAATATTCTACCTTAGCTATATGCTTCTGATTAAGGTCTATATTTATTAATGGTGTTGTACCATTTACTGTACGGAACTGTATGTACTGTGTCTTATCAAAATTCAGTGAGAGTCCATTTACAAGGAACCACTTAGTAATTTTCTAAAAGACAATTTCATCAGTTATTTCCTGTTTGTCAGGTGTGATTACTATACTTGTATCATCAGCAAAGAGAACTAACTTTGCCTCTTCATGAATACAGAACGGCAAGTCATTAAGATATATTAAGAACAACAAAGGACCCAAGACCGACCCTTGTGGAACCCCATTCTTGATAGTTCCCCAGTTTGAGGAATGTGCTGATCTTTGCATATTATGAGAACTGCTTATTTCAACTTTCTGCACTCTTCCAGTTAGGTACGAATTAAACCATTTGTGCACTGTTCCCACTCATGCCACAATACTTGAGCTTGTCTAGCAGAATTTCATGATTTACACAATCAAAAGCCTTTGAGAGATCACAAAAAATCCCAATGGGTGGTGTTCAGTTATTCAGATCATTCAAAATTTGATTGGTGAAACCTTAGGTGGCATTTTCTGTTGAAAAACCTTTCTGGGAACCAAACTGACATTTTGTTAGTACTTCATTTTTACAAATATGTGGAGCGACTCTTGAATACATTACTTTCTCAAAAATTTTGGATAAAGCTGTTAGAAGGGAGATTGGACGGTAATTGCTGATATCAGATCTATCCCCTTTTTTATGCAAAGGTATAACAATAGCATATTTAAGTCTATCAGGGAAAACGCCCTGTTCCAGAGAGCTATTACACAGGTGGTTGAGAATCTTACTTATATGTTGAGAACAAGCTTTTAGTATTTTGCTGGAAATGCCATCAATTCCATGTGAGTTTTTGCTTTTAAGCAAGTTTATTATTTTACTAATTTCAGAGGGAGAAGTGGGTGAGATTTCAATTGTACCAAATTGCATAGGTATGGCCTCTTCCATTAACAGCCTAGCATCTTATAAGGAACACCTGGATCCTACTATATCCACAACATTTAGAAAATGATAATTAAAAATATTTTCTTCTTCTGACTTTTTGTTCATAAAGTTTTTATTCAATTTGATGGTAATACTGTATTCCTGTGCTCTTGGTTGACCTGTTCCTCTTTTAATAATATTCCAAATTGTTTTAATTTTATTATCAGAGTTGCTGATTTCAGACATGATACACATACTTCTGGATTTTTAATAACTTTTCTTAATATAGCACAGTAGTTTTTATAATGTTTGATAGTTTCTGGGTCACTACTCTTTCTTGCTGTCAGATACATTTCCCTTTTCCGGTTACAAGATATTTTTATACCCTTAGTAAGCCATGGTTTGTTACATGGTTTCTTACGAGTATAGCTTTGTGTATCATGACGTCAACGTGACGCTACATCATGATGATGTTGATACAATGTCACCACAATGTGACAAAACATGATGTTGATGTAATGTCAAGAGCAGCAGGATGGAACTCATGTAATTGGATCAAACTGTGGAAAAATAAGCAATTTAATGGAAGAAAGGAAAAATGTGGAAAACTTAAAGTTGTGGAAAATATGGAAAACATACGAAAAAAGGGTCTAAAATACGTGAAACTGTTAAATAATGAGAGTACTAACGTATCTGCTTGGATGTGCTATCTGCGGGTGCCTGAAACATTGTAATAATAATTGTTATTACCAAATGCACCTGAAGTGATATGGGTTAACGTAATAACATTAATTTGTTTATCCTCTCCCTATGCTACCCAGTTCCTGAGTGAACCACACTGACTCAAGTGATGCAGTATACAAGATGAAGATAATGTTGGAGATGATTCGATCTCATGGTCCAGCGACTTTGGGAACAAACAGGAGAGGGGTGGAGGGGAGTAGCTTAGGTTTCCCCTGAGTGACTTTGACCAATAGCCAATGATTGCCTGGGGGAAGTGGCATGTGGGGGTGATCTTGAATAGAACCAGCCAAGTGTGTAACCTGACGGTGGTTATATAACCTGACACCAGAAGTGATTATTTCTTTATCTGGCCCATAAATCTTCTTCCATCTACCCGTTACCTTATCACCAGAAGTGATGCGTCACCTGTTGTTTACCTGTTCTTGTGGAACCCTGCTACCGTGCTCTCGCATACTGACAGCCAATTTGTGTACTATTTTCCCTAGTACATGAGTTTTAAATTTTGAAAGAAATCATTTGGGTCAAAAGTAACGACCTTGCCCACCAATTGTGGCGTTCGCTGTGTTATTCAGTGGTTTGGTATTTAACTAATTTGTAAATGGAAATGATAATCTTATTTTATTACACTGAGTAATTACTAAATAATTTTTCTCCCGACTAAAGATTTGATCAAGTTGCTAAAGAACACCAAGTTGGCGTCGTATTAAAGTGTTATCTGTAAGTTGTGTAAGTGTCACTAAATCACAGTTCATACAACAGATTCTATATAACTATTGATTAAGATGGAAGCAGTTATCTTCAGCAAAATGATCATTAAAACCACCGAATATCAGCCGCGCACAACACTGATGTATGATTACCTGAAACAATATTCTTCGCAACTCGTGCGTAATTAATTGCGGCTCCATATACCGGCTAGAAAAGTTTGTTATAACGTTCGTGCTATGAGCACCAACCAATCTGATTGGAATTATTTTCATTAAAATGAGTTCGGGACCACTGGTGCACATTTATTTTTACACATTTGTATCACCTTCGGCATTTATTCTGCAGAGTTGCGTAATTTAAATTTGAATTTGCCACTGAGATAATTGTTAAGATGGCGGCAGACAATTGATAGAGACTTTCTATTGTTAGATCAAATAAGTAAATATTTAAAATGGTTATTAAACGATATAAAATCTACTTTCGTATTGTGCACTATTTAGCAAACATTTGATTTGTTTCTAAGGAAAACACAGACAAACACGCGATACAAATCGCTATCATCAATAGCTGCGCTCGTTGCAGCGGAAAGAAATAATTAACATAGATAATGCTTCCTGAGAGAGGAATTAGAGTTACAAATAATTAATCACTCATATTTATAATAATAATGAACTCTTATTTTCAAGTAATAATTAATAAATAATTACAATTTCTTAACAGACCTCAGTTTGATATGCGTCCACAACTTACAAAAGCCAACCAAGAAAAGGTAAAAACAAAGGAAGACAAACGCAGATCATAAAAGGAATTTACAATTACCATTGTCTTTGTATGATACACATCGACATGTCCAATTACATCATAGAATATTATATAAATAATTAATATTTATAAGTTTTCACTGTTTTTTTCATACATCGAATAGATATTGTTTATAACTGTTAGAGGCATAATTTCCTCTCGTCGCTCTCTAGCTAGAAATTTATCTCGTGAAAGTTACAATGCCCCTTGGGCTGAGAAAAAAAAATAGTTTATTTATTGTATTTTTTGTTTATCAGTCCACGTAATCCACGTAGATTTGCTACTTTCAAGATGCAAATGTTTAGTTTCAATGTTGTTTTAGACATGATAAAATTATAGTTGAATCGAGTACTTTAAATGACTTCAGTGACTGTATTATCTCGGAAATTGCTGCGGATACTTCCCGGATTAACTTATCCCCCCCCCCCATTTGGGTTCACTGGACTCGGAAAACCGGGAATGAAACCGTCCAAGGAGCTTCATGAAAATACAGACACCTACTTTTAACAGTCAGGCTTGACATGACTGTAATAAAATATGGTAGAAAATGCAAATTTATGACTCTGTTGTAAGCATCTGAGATAATGAATGTTTTTTCATGGTGGTATATCATAATTTTCAAAGTCACTCATTTATCGAATGTCATAAGAATTTGCTGCTGACGTCGTAAGACCGCCCTCGTGTCGAGCCGTTGGAGCGCAGACAGGTAGTGGCTGCTGCTGGACCGCCGCCGGCCGAGTTGTTGGTGCGTCAGTTGCCGTCGGCTGCATCGTGGTTTGGATCTGCTGCTGGCTAGAAGTCGCGCTGCAGCAGGTCTTGTTTCTCCTTTCCCACGTCCCTCAGTTTAAGACGGGTACATGAAATGTCAAAATATAAGCATCAGTGACAAGATAATTGCTATTCTTATCCTGTGAAAAATTTATTAGTGTCCATTTCACTTGCATTCACACGGATGGAATTAGACTGTTTTTGGAGTAGGCTATGTTCTGTATTTTGACACTGTTCAACACAATGTAGTGATTCACATGTAAGTTTATCACAATATGCACATTTTGAACACTGCACCGTTAATCATACAAGTGTCCGTGGTGTGCTTCATTTACTTAAGCGGAATGTAAGTATTTTCACGACGCGCTGCGTAGCCAACGTTGCATTATTGTTTTGCCACGCGGCTGGCTGTACAGTCTGTCACATTAAATTTGGCACGTGGAGACGCTTCATATCAAACTACTAAAGGTCATCAGTTCAAGTTAATTATTAATACAGTCAACAGTACTCAACATTCATAGCGTTGCTGCTAACCTTGACACTCCAAGAGCGTTCATAAGGTTACGTGATTACTGTTTTTATCACTGCTCATCATTATTCACAATGTAAATCACAGTTCTTCACGCGTCCACTAGTTCCTGCGAAACACGTTTCACTGTTCTGATTGCTGTCAGTAGTTTTCCAGAGTACTTAACAGACAATCTATATGCAAATGACACTTTTCAAATAATGAGGTCTGGTACACTTTCACGTAAGTTCATATTACCATGACTGAATAACAAAATTTAAAATTTTAGATTGTCACATAAACATGAGACTATATAAAACTTTCAGAATCTGCTACATTATCTTGACCATGAGATCATTACTGAACTGTCCAGATAACAGTACATTTCCATTTTTATTACAGATACATATATTTATATATTTCAATTTTTAATTTTTTTTTGTTTTGATTGTTATTTACCATGCTTGTGGGACAGATGTCCATGTTCGGTTTATCTAACCGGAATGTTGCTCATAAGAGCGTTTTAAATGACTTTGTAATGAAACCATGCACGTAAATCAGTACACATTCAGATTTCGCTTCACTAGTGGTGAAAGCAGCTTATTTTATTTATTTTTTATTTATTTATTTATTTTTCTCAGTCACACAACTCACACACCACGAGTACTCGCTACATGTGTGGGACTACATGACTTAATCTCATGAAAATATTTTTGTTATATCAATTCTTACACACGAACAAATATATTACTTAAGCAATTTAATCATTTCTATCCTACATATAGGAAGGTAAAATTCTTCACATTTAATGCAATAACACTCAAGTGTTTATCAAGTTATTGATCCCTTTTAGAGTAAAAATACATTTATTACGGAGATTCTCTACTCATTGTTCAAATAATTCAAGAACATTACAGTGTAATACTTGACATAAAAGCTTATAAACTAATACATACATAACATTATCAAATTATTACTGCTAATTTTTTACCATAAACATTATATTTACAGTTATGGGATAGTGCACTTGCACTTCTGATTGGTCCTTTGTATATTCACTTCGTTTTTGTTAGTCCAGGGGACCAAGTAAGATGCTCTGCAATAGGTCTTGTGCGGATATACTTTCATGTTATACTGCTAATCTTTTATGATTCCGGGGCGTTCATTGAATACTTCGAGGTATCCGGATAATAATTCTGTTAATTGTCTAGCCTCTGAAGCATTAATGCAAGTTGCGTCGTGTACTTTCTCTTCTATTGTTGTGACGATGTCACTCGCGTTGCTGGGTGCATCGTTATTTTGATTTTTGTGACACATCTGTGGGTGCTTATGATCCAACACTAACAACTTCTGTTTGCTGACAGAAAGATTCATTTTTCTCATCAGCGGAAGGTTCGCACCGAACTCCCGATTCAGCATTAATGTTATGGGTCACTGTTGGTACACACGTCCCACGGGCGAGATTAATTACAGCTTTTCTTTCCCGAAGGAACTCAAGACCCAGAATCACCAGTATGGACAAGTTATCCATTAGTAGGAACGTGCATAATAAGCGATCATTTCCCAAGGAAACTTCCACCTGTGTCTGGTATTTTATACTCTGTGCCTTTTTTCCCAATGCCCCTATAGCCTTACAATTTGCAACCGTCAAAATCGGCAATCTCCTTATCTCCGATACCTTCTTGAAAAACTGCATGTTCATAACTGATACATTCGCACCTGTGTCAAGCAGAATAGTAGTTGCCACACCACTTACAGCTCCAGTGACACTTGCTTGGATATTTTCCCTTTGTGGCTTATCGGAGACAGCAGGGTCCTGATATAGCTCATCTTCGATCCTGTTGCCATCCTGATACCGTATCATGTTTATTTTTTGTTCCGTCGACTTATTGCCTTCATTGTTGGCCTCGGTCACCTGGCGAAGGCCTACAGTGACTGAAATTAGTTTGTTGGCTTCTGAGTGTTTTGTTTTCTTTCCGAAGGTACCTCCACTATTCTAACATTTTGTGAGTTTTCAGTCGAAGGAGGCCTGCTTGGATCCCACCACGGTGGATATTGATTGCTTGGTGTAGGTATAGCCTGTACATAATTTATTGGCTGACCTGAATTGATAGAATTTTGCTGCGGCTGCCAATGACTTGGCCCTGGCTGTCGCCAATATTCACTGTCACCCTGCATATTTTTAGGCTTGTCTTTATATGGACTCTCAGACCTGTTGTCATTTCGTCTCTTTCGGTTGCTATTGTTATTGTTTGGGTTTTCATTGTGGTGTGGCCTCTGATTACCATTCGGTTGTTGGTGTTCTTCGGCCTTTTGATAATTACTGTTATTATTATTAGGATAACCAAAATTTTGGTTGTAGGGATTCCTACTACTATTATCATTATTGTATTTTCCGTTACTATAAGCTTTACTTTTCTTTTTCTTTGGACTACCTTCGTCCCTATTTCCATTATTTCCATTCCATGAATTTTTTCTATTAGGACTATTATTATTGCTGATCACGTCAGAATTTTTTTCTGGTGTCTTCTTGCACTAGATCCAGAGAATCAATTACAGACAGAAATTCTTTCAGATCGGTATCTGTAACATTAAATAATTTTTCTCTAATATGTATAGGTAATCTAGCTTTTAACACTCGCAATAAGTCTCTGGTGGTTACTGGCTCATCCCAGTATCGGGTCATGTTAATATATTTTTCAAAGTATTTTCTTAAGGAACCTGACTTCGGATTGTACATTTCTGCATTGTAAACAATTTTATGGAGTCGCTCTTGAGTAGACGCTGACCAGAATTGATCAATGAACGCCTTCTCAAAGTCGTGGAAAGTCTTGCAAGTTTCTGCTGCCTTTAATACCTAGAGCGACGCATCACCAGAAATATGTGAAACCACAAACTGTATTTTCTGTTCTTCCGACCATGATTTTGGAAGAACACTTATGAAGTTTCTAATGAGAACTACTGGAAGGATGTTTTTGTTGCTTTCTTCGTTAAATATTTGAAACTGCCTATGCTTAATCAGGCTTTCTTCATGCATCAAAGTAGTTAAGTGCATGAAATTGCTATCATTCGCAGGTGGTGTGGTTACTTTATTACAAGTACATTCTATTCCACTATTATTGTTCCTTGGTGTCACATATTGCTCTGGTAATATCGGTTGATAACCAAAATTTGGTCTTCCTTGTGGTGCATTAATATTCGCCGTCAGATTATCTGTGATCTTTTGCCTGTCAGTACCAGTGTTGTCATTACTGCATACTGTCAGATTTTCAAAGTTTTGATTTTCAGAGCTCAGCACCCTGGCTACTTCTGTTCGGACTTGCTTTCGGAATTCCAAGGGAATGTCCTCCTACATTGTTTCCACAGCGGTAGCCAAGGCTTTGAATTGGTTCTCTAGTCTAGCTACTTCAGTTTGAAGACTATTGACCTCAACTGGAATGCTTGTTAACGGTTCAATAGTGGTTTTTACTGCATCAATCTCCTGCTTAAAATGGGTAGTAATAGCATTATCACGATCGACCAACACTTGATTTATCCTACGGACAATTTCTTTATCTCTTTCCAGAAAAATATTGTTTATATTTTCCATAAATTTCTTTTCCTTTCCTTGGTCCCTGAGCTTCTGTTGCTGTTTTTCTATAAGCTTTTCCTGTCTACGTTTTTCCTTTTCCTGCTGACGTTGTCTTTCACGCTCCTGCTCTTTAAGCTCACTTTGTTTTTCACGCTCCTGCTCTTTAATAGTAAACTTTTCAAATAATGCTGTTAGCATATCCTGTATGGACATAGCTTGAGCATTGCTAACTTCTGCCCCTTGACTAGAAGAAATATTGTCATTAATTCCTAACTGGTTGAATCCAGGAGTGTCAGTTTGTTTTGGCAACTCCTCGGTTTTACTATCACTTGGGACATCAGTTTCTAAATTATCATTCATAATTAAATTTTCTAATAATTCGACAGAAATATGGGTAGATTGTTCTACCTGAGACTCTGATGTCATCTCTGTATCAGTATGCTCATTTGGTTTATTTTTCTTTTGTTTAAGCATTCTATCACCAATATAGCACAACCAATATATAAATCACTGACAAGCACCAGTTGACACAAAATGATCTTATAACTAACACATATGCACAAATAACACTCAAAAATATTATTCTCGCAGCCAGAATACTCAGTTATTACCACTTATCGCTGAAGGTACTGATTTTAATTTTAAAATTGCAAACGCAGCGAATGTTGTTGGTGTGCTGCTGTAAATTTAGTGAACATGCACATCTGCTCCTACCTGTATTGATTGACCGTTGTGGACTGCACTGCCTATGTGGAGCTACTCGTGTGTCTGGCACCAGTGCAGATACAGATTCGTACAGCAGTTCGGTAGGAAGATGTGAATGCTCATGAAACAAATAAATAAACAATGATTAATAGTTTGTTTTGGTACCCCGTACCTGTAATAGATCACAATTTCAATTATTAAAATGAATAAATGTGCATTGATGGCTACACGCTGGGCGCAAGTGTGGCGTTCGCTGTGTTATTCAGTGGTTTGGTATTTAACTAATTTGTAAATGGAAATGATAATCTTATTTTATTACACTGAGTAATTACTAAATAATTTTTCTCCCGGCTAAACATTTGATCAAGTTGCTAAAGAGCTCCAAGTTAACGCCGTGTTAAAGTGTTGTCTGTAAGTTGTGTAAGTGTCACTAAATCACAGTTCATACAACAGATTCTATATAACTATTGATTAAGATGGAAGCAGTTATCTTCAGCAAAATGATCATTAAAACCACCGAATATCAGCCGCGCAAAACACTGACGTATGATTACCTGAAACAATATTCTTCGCAACTCGTGCGTAATTAATTGCGGCTCCATACATCAGCTAGAAAAGTTTGTTATAACGTTCGTGCTATGAGCACCAACCAATCTGATTGGAATTATTTTCATTAAAATGAGTTCAGTCCCACCGGTGCACATTAATTTTTAAACATTTGTATCACCTTCGGCATTTATTCTGCAGAGTTGCGTAATTTAAATTTGAATTTGCCGCTGAGATAATTGTTAAGATGGCGGCAGACAATTGATAGAGACTTTCTATTGTTAGAGCAAATAAGCAAATATTTAAAATGGTTATTAAACGCTTCATCAAGCAAACATTTGATTTGTTTCTAAGGAAAACACAGACAAACACGCGATACAAAACGCTATCATCAATGGCTGCGTTCGTTGCAGCAGAAAGAAATAATAATTAACACAGATAATGCTTACTGAGAGAGGAATTACAGCTACAAATAATTAATCACTCATATTTATAATAATAATGAACTCTATTTTCAAGTAATAATTAACAAATAATTACAATTTCTTAACAGACCTCAGTTTCATATGCGTCCGCAACTTACAAAAGCCAACCAACAAAAGGTAAAAACAAAGGAAGACAAACAGAGATCATAAAAGGATTTTACAATTATCATTGTCTTTGTATGATACACATCGACATGTCCAATTACATCATAGAATATTATATAAATAATTAATATTTATAAGTTTTCACAGTTTTTTCATATGACGAATAGATAATGTTTATAACTGTGAGAGGCATAATTTCCTCTCGTCGCACTGTAGCCAAACATTTATCTCGTGGATGTTACACAATGTAACAACATTTTACTAATTACAGTTACAAATATAGAGTGACAACTGATAATTTGTGTTGGACTGAGGCCTAGGTTTCTGGTTCAACATGATTAGCTATCTTAGCTATTAGGCTATCTGAGAATGACTCCAGACCTGATACAAACTTTCATTTCCACTGATGATAGGAGCTATGATTTCCAAACATTAATACCAGACATTCTCCTGTGGGTTTAATGACAATAAAGGGGGAAATGAAGTGCTAACAATTAGCTGCAAGAAGTACTTGTTGGGGTAGTCAAGAATGCAAATTATTATTGCTGTTATAACTGAAATGAATTAAATGCACAGGATGGGAATTAATATCTTCAAGAGGATAAATGAAGGAAAATGAATTGGCCTGAATTGATATTATTGCCTACCATTCACGCACGCTGAACCTACATTATAACGGATACATTGTGACAAACGAAAAATCATTCAAATTAATCAAACACTTGGCTCTCCACTATTGAATGAAAGACAACACAGAGCAGACTTGGTGTTCTACTAGCTATCATTGTTGGAAACAGAGGGGGCAGGTTGCTGAACTGCTTCTCTGTTTGCCAAAATTGAGCATAAGCGAAAACTATAACGACGTTTTCGAATGTCGTATACATTTAGAAAGTTTGCAAGCAAGTTGCCTGATACCTACAACAGCACACACTGGTAGGCAGCAGGCACACAGGTCAAGTACATGAACTATAACTTAGTCACATGTTTGCTTTCGTATGTTAAAGTATGGAAAACGTTTCTGGCATCTCTTTTCCTGCGAAAAAACAGTGTTTTGCGGCGCTATTTTCTTCGTAATATCAACTTTGTGAGCTAAAATCCCAGAGATGTTCGGGCTCACACGCGGTTCCTCTTAGTCGAAATGTCTTGGCTCAAACTCGTCTAGGGGATGAACCACACGTGTCACATTAAAAGCCCTAAATTAGACACTTGTGACCTTTTGGTTAAATTGTCTCGCTGATGGCAAATTTGCAAAATTGTATAAACATACACGTTAATATAACATATAACAACAGCAATAATATCGGGAGCTAAATTAACGACCATAAATGATGTAGTCCATAGGGTTGCGATTTGGTTAGAATAATGTTTATCCAGAAAGCAACTAATTCGAAAGTGATCGTATTTAGAATTACTATTACGCTCGAGAGCACATCCATTTGACACAGTTGGATCATTCACAATCTCATCGCGAATTACAACTCCAATACTCCACCTCGTTAACTAGGCGAAAAGTTAGAGTTCACACCAGGCGCCCGGCTGATCACCGTTCAGAGACTAGTCCCGCGATACTACACAACGCGAAATTTTTCCCAATAAAACTTGCCTACCTAAAGACCGACCGTCCGCTATCGCGTCTTCACCAGCATTGTACCCTTTGGTGTCTAGACCAGAGCTGAACTGTCCGCTTTCGCGTCTGCACCAGCACAGTCCCTTTGCCCGTCCCCGACCGCGTTTCCCGCGCGCCGAATGTCCACGCTCAGCTGACTAGTGCAGTTCCGTTTCCTGAAGCCGTCTATCTGATTGGCTACAGCTTACTCTGCATTATTTTACATTTTAACATATTTAAATAATGAAAGCTTGACCACTTTCACGTTCTGAATAAAGTAACAATAATATCCATTACATAATAAACGTTAAATCCTTTTACATAAAACAAATACAGTTTCCTTCTTAACTTTGAATGTCACTGCCAGTAGCCTTGCACCAATTTCTGATAAATAAATAAAGAACTAAAATGACTATTATGCACTAAACTTTGCAACAAATATTCTATTGCCTAATGATTCAATAAAGTGTCATGCTGTCATCGTTCAATGTGGTTTATGTGAAGGAAATGGTGATCTGATGCTTAACTGAAAATACTGATAATTTAAATTCACTATATCTTTTAAACAAATAAAGTTACAGAGTTGATATGTACAACATTTGTCATTTTAATGATGTGCTTCTATATGAAATGTCGATCGTTAAGATCGACCAAAGCGTTCAGATTTTAGCATTCAGATTTTGTTACAAAACTTGTTAATTTCACTTTAATAGTAATCCTGAACTAATGTAGGTATGATCAGTATCCAAGTTTTATTGGTTCAAATGGCTCTGAGCACTATGGGACTTAACATCTGTGGTCATCAG
Source organism: Schistocerca piceifrons (assembly GCF_021461385.2). Lineage (NCBI taxonomy): Eukaryota > Metazoa > Arthropoda > Insecta > Orthoptera > Acrididae > Schistocerca > Schistocerca piceifrons. The sequence goes on from NC_060138.1 coordinate 665,069,753, forward strand.
TCCCCTAGAACTTAGAACTACTTAAACCTAACTAACCTAAGGACATCACACACATCCATGCCCGAGGCAGGATTCGAACCTGCGACCGTAGCGGTCGCGCGGCTCCGGACTGAGCGCCTAGAACCGCTAGACCACCGCGGCCTGCAAGTTTTATTGGGATCACCATGAAAATTTATGAAGAGTGTTAGATTAAAATTACTGTGGCTTCATTCCCTGAATTACTACAGAATTAAATAGTTTTCATAAATGTTTCCCTTTATGGCCTATCTTAGGTTCGCCATATTTAACACTGCTACGTCGCCCTGGCCACAAACAGCGTCTATGGAGTTACCCTATGACGTAGGTTCTCGTCTGTCTCACTCGCACACTACAGCTCTTACGCCTCATCCAGCACAATAAAGGCCTGTGGATTTCCCCATCTGTTGGCGAATCTGTGCTCTTTGTGGCACAATGTCCGCGACAACAGGGTTCGTTTCACAGTTCCTGAAGGCTGACTCTTTCGGCCACGTACTTAAATGAGAGCGAATTGCTCGTTAACTCACAACTGCCATTCTGTTATGTCGTTGAAGTCACGGCATGAAATCGGACCTTGATATATTTATTCTCCGTGGTTGTCCTAAATGCCTCGCAGTGTGTATCCAACATAAATGCATTCACAATGAAAAAGTATTAAAAACGAAGAATACATCAAAATGATAAAAATCACGAAATTAGGGGAAAATGTGGAAAAACTTGGAAAAATTATCACTGTTGGAGAATGAAAATCTGAAAGGGATGCGACTGTTTTCTACATGTTTTAAAACTTCGGAATTGAGAGAAAATAGTGGAATCATCATGACCGTAGCTGGAGGGGAACTAAAATCTTACTTGTCTAGTAACTTACTGCATACAAGTGTGAGGTTTACGTAAATTACCGGAGATTCAGAAAATTATTGGATTAGTGAGAAATTTAGAATTCAAAAAAGGAGAAAATTAGAGGAAACTAAATAATCTAGCTCACACGTCACAAATCAAAAGGTACAAAATCACTAAAAATGTCTTTTCTAGGCTTCAAACCTTTACAGGTAGTGAGAAATTTAATTTAAACGAAGGTATCTATTTTAGTTAACACTTGTGTAGTCAGCATATAAACTGCAAAAATAGAAATGCTAGTAATGCAGCTGAGATCTATAAATAAGGGTATAAATCTACATATGAGGGTAAGCCTGGCATCTGGGCTTAAATTTAATAGATAATGGAGGAGAGAATGGGAACTGTCATTTTACGTGGGATAATATGTTAACTGATAACCTTGAGCATGGTTAGACTAGTTGGAGCAATCAGTATTTGTACTGGCGACTGTTCCATATCTGTGACCCGTTCTCACTTGTTACGTAATCAAACTACGTTTCGTAATCAAAAGTACCGTCTATGCTTTCAGTTCTAATCGTTTTGGGGCAGAATTTACTACACCCGTTTGGTTATAAAGAGCAGTTAATGAAAAAGAGACAGATGGAAAAAAGTAATTAAACTGTCCGGTATTTCAAAAGTAATCTCCAGAGCTGTTACATTTATCCCACAGTGAGATAAGATGCCTCCTTGGAAAATTGTTTGTGGTTGCCTGCGGAGCCGTGATTTTACGCAGTCCTGCATCTCTTCGTGAGAAGCATATCAAAGGCCAGGAATGTCTTCCTTCAGGGTTCCCAAAATATGGAAATCGCATGATAAGAGACTGTGTAGAGAATGTGTCAGTTCTCCGCAGCGAAATTTCTGCAGTGTGCTCAGAACAACCTTGGCAGCGTGTTAGTGGGCCTATATGTATTAACGGTTATGGTGATTACTTTTGAAGTAACGAACAGATTAATTACTTTTTAGGGTACTGTACCTCAGTCGGTAGAAACAGAACCCTTAAAGGATCACTTTGTTGTCCACTTGTCTGTCTGTCTGCCTGTGTTCAGAATCCTTTCTCTCAATAACGGGTTGACGTATCTAGTTGAAATTTATGTCATGAAGGTCCACGGTCCCTTCGCGATGTAAAAACGTGAATCTTCTAAGTCAGCGGAATAAAAATGTATGGCCATTGATGTCACATATTTTTATTCTTGCAGACTGACTTATCAAGACAAACAGGGTATTTTCCGATGACATAGAATCATGTAATTTGCCAAGAAGCAAAGTTTCACAGATCAAAGAAAGGAAAAAAATTCGAAAATTGTTACTTTGTAATTATATCACAAAAAATTTTTGTCGTTCGTAGGAAGTTGAAATTTATGTCACATACTAAGGTCTACGGTCCGCGGGCGGTATAATAAACATTAGCTTCTAGGTCAATGCTATCAAAAGATGCGGTCATTTATGTCACAAACTCTGAAACTCAGAAAGTCACTCATCAAAACCTATAGAATCATGAGAAGTGGCAAGAAGTAAGGTTTCAGGAAAAAACCGAAAATTGTGAATTTCTAGTTATATGACACGAAAAAAATTATTTCGCCATTTGTTATCCGACTGGTCCTCTGTCTGTTAAGACCCCTTTGTTCTCAATTACGGCTAGAGGTATCAAGTTGAAATTTATGTCACGAGCTCATGTTTGTAGTCCTTCGGTGGTGTAACAACATTATGTTTCTAAGTCAATGCAGTCAAAAGATATGGCCATTTATGTCATATTTTGATACTCGCAAACTCAGTCGTTAACATCTATAGACATACTGCTTCTTGACGTAGAATAATGAAATTTGGGAAGAAGAAAGGATTTACATTAGAAGTGAAGGAAAGAAATGAAAATATCGTTAGTTTTTAACTATATCAGATGGAAAAAGTATTTCCTTTGTCATTTGTTTCCGACTTCAGACTAGAAATTAAAAGATTCTTGGAAGTCTTGGAATGCTTGTGACCGATGTCTTGCCAGGATCAAAGTCGATAACAAGAACATATCGTCCAGATCCTCGATTTGCATAACGGATGAACGGTCTACATAATTAAGTTTTTTACAGTACCCTCAATGGGCGGGCCTTGCTCGCACTTCTCCAGGTTTTTTTTTTTTTCTGGCTCTCTCATTTTCTTTTAACTGCCCCTTATATTTTCGTAGGCCTGTACATCAATCGTCGTCAAACTACGACCCGCGGGTAACTATTTTAGCGGCCCATGGTTCTTAGCTCTGTTTTATTGTGATAAGAATCTAGCAACTAATAAGCGAATTCAGAAACACCAACCAACCTTAAAAGCTTCTTAAGAATGTAATTTTTCTGTTTAGTAGTAAACAAAAACAGTTAAAGAGATAGTAATATTAGTTGCACATTTACTTCCAGACAAGAGTTTAGAATCTACACGTCACTAAAAGTCTGGTTATCAAAACGGCGTGAGTCAACATTCGGTTTCTGTGCCTACATCCCTCGAAATCTAGTAACTGTCAAACCGCTATACGGCAGTTTAAAATTCCTATTCCCTGTATTGGACAATTTTAATATCATAAACATGTACAAACATTGTCAGCAACCACACAACAATTTTATTCGACGTACGAGTCTAGTACAGCCAACAGTTGTGAATGGTAAATATTTGTTCGTTACCGATATCGAACGCACATTTCCATCTGTATCAAATGCTTTTGTTCAGTAGCTTCTGAAAAAGGATAACGCATGAAGCAGTAAAGAATAAATACTCACCATTTTCAGCTGTTGCCTGTACCTGACTCCTTCGTCGAATCAAAAATACACTGGAGGAATTACAGTAGGCACGCAAAAAGTTGGGCGGCCACGTCAGACGTGAAGCTGGGTGATGACGCAGGTACATTGTTGTGGGTGGGGAGTCGTGATAGAAAGATTGCTTTCTTATTTGTCTTCCAGTGTTGATAACTCATGGGCTTGCGTGCGTCGAATCTATCGATTGCTGTGGTATAAATTTCAACTGGAAGTACATGGATTCGTACATGCACTTTGTAGAGAGGGTCCTCTTCAAATGTTGTGCGTATTTGAAGCGAGGCATACAAATTTAAATTAAGACTGTTGTAGGACAATGAGTGGAAGAAAAATGATATTCAAAATAGTAAACGTCGGGGACCGTGTATAGTATTGCATAATGCATTTAAATGTAATGCATATAAATCAGTTAACCATCCATTCGCACAGACAACACATCAGGGGTGTCACAACTTTACTGTCGCTGAGGGAGGCAGCAATTTGAAATAGAGAACAGACGACACAAAGTGTTCGGAATGGTACAGACTCTAACGCCAGTACTTTGAGGCCAGGCCAATTTATCGCACCCTCAGTATGTCTAGTCTATTGAAGGCTTGTAACATACTAATTTATGCAGCTTACCAATTAATAATAAGATCTGTTTATATGCGGCCCGAGATGCCGTTCCACAATATCAGTATTAGTTCTTGAGCTAAAAAGTTTGATGACCACTGCTGAACACAACTGGATGGCGTCATAGTTTTATTGTAAGCAGTTCAAAAGATATTTGTGGCCAATCACGTATGCAATAACAGTACCGCACGCGAGAACAACGCCACATATCCACGAAGCACTTGTTGCTTGTTGGCTCAACTGGACGAATAATCTTAGAGTAGGCAGCTTTTTCTTTTTCTTTTTTTTTTTTTTAATGTGCGTGTGGTGGTGCTGTGGCTTGGAGACATCCAGAACAGTAGCAGCCGGCCTGAGAAAGAGAGAGAGATTGAGAGAGAGAGGGAGAGATGTAGAGAGGAAGGCGGCTGCGCCTGGAGACGGCAGGCAGGGGGTGTGAGAGGGGGGGGGGGAGGGGGGAAGGGTAGGACCCGGCGGATATCCCCCGCCGCCCCCGCTATCAGCGGCGCCCTAACTCGTGCCCGCGACGTTTTTACGGCGACCGCGCTATTATTTCACCTGCCTGCTCGGCGCCGCACCACGCCACACGGTGCAATATGTTTCCCCACGCACAGTTAACCCGCTCCAGGAATTTCTCATATGACTCGCCTGCCGGCCGGCGGACGCTTTAATATGTATGGAGGCGCTACACAGTCTGTCCCTGATATCACCATCCATCTCCATACCTCGCCTCCTCACCTGCTACCTGCATCGCACCATCCGACGGTGCACCAGCTACACCGTCTAACGTTGCCGTTCGTTGCAACCAAAGGCGTGTAGGACCTAATGTTGTGCGTTTCACATCGTTTGGCACTAGCAGAAAGATTTCCAGTAACAGTTTAACGCAGGCTATCACAGTCGGAGTCTTCCGTAAATCACTTCAGCAATTCTTTTATCGAAATGATGAGCGACTCAGTTTACAGGATATGTATACATGATTAGTGTTAACATTGATGAACACAGCCGGCCGCTGGTGGCCGAGCGGTGTTAGGCGCTTCAGTCTGGAACCGCGCGACCGCTACGGTCGCAGGTTCGAATTCTGCCTCGGGCATGGATGTGTGTGATGTCCTTAGGTTAGTTAGGTTTAAGTAGTTCTAAGATCTAGGGGACTGATGACCTCAGATGTTAAGTCCTATAGTGCTCAGAGCCATTTGATGAACACATTGTTCTTTTAGTCTACTCATGCACCTGCAGTCAAAAATAACTTTTTCCCTTGGTGGCTGCCAGTTTTTAAGTAGAAATTAGTCAGTGGAATAGGAGTTGTTCAGGAGAAATGTTTTTAAGTTAGATTTAAGACTTGCTTTGCTGTGACAGTTTCCCGGCTGTAATCCGTTGGCCGGCCGAGGTGGCGGAGCGGTTCTAGGCGCTGCAATCTGGAACCGCGCGACAGCTACGGTCGCAGGTTCGAATCCTGCCTCGGGCATGGATGTGTGTGATGTCCTTAGGTTAGTTTTAAGTAGTTCTAAGTACTAGGAGATTGATGACCTCCGAAGTTAAATCCCATAGTGCTCAGAGCCGTTTTTTTGAACCGTAATCCATTATATTAGGTAAAATTTTCAGCCTGAAGCTTTTGGAATTATGTTTTTAAGTTCTATAATTCTGCAGTCCAATTTAAATTAGTTGGCATCTGGTATTTAAGGACTGAATGTCCAACGTTGTCGCTACAAGCGCTGTATGCAGAGTAATAGAATACTATCCATGCAGCAGAAAGCTGCTCACAGGTCTCTATCCCCACAAAAAGTTCATTTAAACATTGTTATATTGGCGTATAATATAATGGTCTGTAGCGGCTCTCAACATGTCAAAAGTCTGCTCTTGGTTCTATTTACGGCCGGAGTTCGACATATTTCTTTTGAAACAATCTAAACCCTATAACTTCGTATTTCGAATGTATTGTATTCATTGAAGTACTTTCCTTTCACTGATGGCCAGGTGCGAGGAGGATTCGCGAACTGATGGTTCCGGAGAAATACACCCATCAAAAAAAGTTTTGCATCACCTCGGTTCCGAGAGTTCCAGAACCTGTATAGAAAATTCGAATAGAGACCAACATAAATATCATTTCCGCCCTTTTTATTGCTCATGAAAACCACACATTGCATGTTGTAGCACTGTACAGTGAGACCTTCAGAAGTGGTGACTGTACACACCGGTACCTTGAATACCCAGTAGCACGACCGCTTGCGTTGATGCATGCCTGTATTCATCGTGGCACACTATCCACAAGTTCATCAAGGCACTGTTGGTCCAGATTGTCCCACTCCTTAACCGCGATTCGGCGTAGATCCCTCAGAGTGGTTGGTGGGTCACGACGTCCATGGACAGCCCTTTTTAATCTATTCCAGGCATCTTCGATAGGTTCATGTCTGGAGAACATGCTGGCCACTCTAGTCGAGCGATGTCGTTATCCTGAAGGAAGTCACTCACAAGACATGCACGATGGGGGCGCGAATTGTCATCCATGAAGACCAACGCCTCGCCAATATGCTGCCGATATGGTTGCACTATCGGCCGGAGGATGGTATTTACGTATCGTACAGCCGTTACTCATCAGCGGCGTACGTCGGCCCCATAGAAGGCCACCCCAAAACAGCAGGGAAACACCACCTTACCGCACTCGCTGTACAGTGTGTCTAAGGCGTTCGTCCTGACCGGGTTGTCTCCAAACACGTCCCCGACGATTGTCTGGTTGAAGGCATATGCGACACTCATCGGTGAAGAGAACGTGATGCCAATCCTGAGCGGTCCATTCGGCATGTTGTTGGGCCCACCTGCACTGCGCTGCATGGTGTCATCGTTGCAAAGATGGACCTCGCCATGAACGTGTAACCTCCCCCTCACTTATCGACCTTAATGGCAGTGAAAAATGAAACCGCGTGTACCTAATGGGAATTTTGGAAAAGCAATCGTCACCGAAGTTAACCTGTCGGTAAAGAGGGAGGAAAGGGTTACATCTAAATGAAAGGAAAAATGCAAGTGAAACTGGTGGAAATTAACTTTGAAATAGGGATAAAGTTAATAAAGAAAGTAAATGTGCGGCCGTTACGTTAACAATCAACTAGTGGTAATTAGATATTTGAGATTTGGGGGAAATTACGGTCGCCAGTCCTATGGATAATTACTATAATAACTGAAAAAGAAAGGTTATTACACATATAACTGAAGGTTGACACGTGTAGTGTGAAAACTGAAAGTTTGTCAGAAGTAATAAATCTTGCTACACTTAATTTAGCAAAAGAATTAATGAAACCGGAAAATCGAAAGTTAATTTAGTGACTGAAGTTAATAGTGAGCTTTCTTTCTGAAGCACATCGAAATACAGTTAGTCTTGGACTACCTCAACAATCATTTCTAAAGCTACTTGAATCTACGCAATTTCGAAAGAAGAGATTTAACTTTGAACTTGAATTAAACGATTCTGAACAATTAACAATAGTAAAATTTAGTACGTACCAAGCTGAGCTGCAGTCACAGGTAAGCTAAAATACGGTAACAAAACTCGCACTCTTAATTTGTGCTTGTGTAATCTAACTATTGTAGCCAGCTATGAATACTAAAATTGAACTTTGAAATTAAAGCAGTGAAATGGAATTATGCTGGCGTTTGAATTTCAACGACACTCGGGTTCATTTCGGAAAAGGAAGGGACCCTGCTTGGCAATGCAATTGGGACAATGAGCAACAAAGGTTCATGCTAAGTTGCTGTAATTTTGCGAGGCAAATGGATCAATTTGAAAAGCTGAGGTCTGCCATACAGTTCTGAAACTTTACGTGCTTTTTAGTCTTCCTTGTTGGTTGATTGAAGGTTTGAAGCCGTCGATCGAGGAGGTGGCGACAGTCACTCATTGTCGGCCGTCGCTGTTGCAGAAGCTGGATGTTGGCGCGCCTTCTTCTCGACACGGTCACCAGGCGAAACGGGCTCTTGATGTGCGCCAGCTAATGCTTCCCGTCCGCGACACCATGTCAGAAACTATCATCGCGAGTCGAGCGCAATTACATGCTGCCAAACCCCGAAAGCGCGGCAACTCGCGGGGGCGTCACACAACACACCTGCTCCACTCGCTACTCCAGCCAGACCCCCACAGCTCTGCCCGCGCTCCACGCGGCAGAGTTAACACTACCAAAGATCCTACACACTTTGAGTCTTCACACGACCTATCGATGTAATCATTCGATAGCAGTTTTCCCTAGGCAAGACCCAGCGTAAAAATACAAATAATATTTACGAAACAAACCAATTATACATCGACATAAATGCATAAATGTATATATACCAATAGTAAAACAATTACAATATGTAAAGACACAGAAATGTCATATATTCAGGTAACAAAAATAAGGAAAACAAATTATAGTACAATAGATGGAAATAGGAGGATATGCATTTCCGGCGTTACACGTGCCCCACATTGTCTGAGGATGTTCGTGTAATGTAAACAGACTCAGAAAATGTCCAAAAAAAAAGAAACAGCGGAAATGCATATGCTCAAATCATCAACAAAATTTAGCATTCGCCTAATTAACCATAAACCAATTTTTAGACGATAATAATTGAGTGGAGACACTCCTAATCTTATTCCACTCTGTCATCTTGATCAAAATAAAACAGGTTGACAACATATTAAAATTCATAGAAAACATAGAAAATGGTTTAGCTATTCTAAAAATCTAAATTCCTAGCAGTATCAAGAAATGGAATACTATTTACAAAATTTATCAGATTACATGGTCATAGAAAACAGGTATATCAAAATACGCAAATTAATAATTAATTACTTAGAATACGTATTTTATATAAACTTTTCATAATTAATATTCTCGTCATGAGTGTGCACTTAACGCTAAACAAGAAAATAATATACAGCAGATCGACAAAAACATAAATATTGACAACAGAATTCTTTCATATCAGCTGTCCGGGAAGAAAAACAACTCCGCCTTCCGTACTCGCAAGTACAAAGAATGCCGACAGCGGCACAAGAGCCGACAGCGGCACAAGAGCCGACAGCGGGTCCGCCCCGCCAGTATTGTTGCGCCCGCCTGTGCGGCACGCTTGATCTCTCTCGCCCTTGTAACGGCATTTCCAGAACGTCCGTTTCACTGAATTCTTTCGGTAAAACTCACTCCCGAGTAATCTCAAGGAGTCCATAAACACTATCACAGTGGATAACTCAGCACTGTCCATCATCACACGCATGTACTAGCCTGAAACTTAAAACAGCGTCTAAGTACATCGGCAATGACTAATAAAACACACATTCATGAAATCTGACAGCTAGTTACAAAAGCATATTTACATTCCTTAATCTACTGTGACTCAGCTGAAAACTTAAACTAGCAGCTTGGATTTTTCAGTTGGTTAAAACGTCTAATCAGAAATTAATTACTTGTTAATTACAAGTTCTTTAATGACCTCTAGGTCAGGCAAAAGCATCGCTACATGGCACATCCTTAAATCTTACACTCTATATTACATACTGTACAAATTACCCATTGTGGTATTAATCGATCCTTGGTTGGTACAATTTCAAGTCTACAAAGTTCCGTATACCTAATAGTTTTCCAGAGCTTGGATACTCTGAGCAATAAGCATTTGTGTGAGGTATACCAATGACTTTATATGGTCCATTATAAACAAACTTAAATTTAGAGATTTCATTGTCTATCTCGCTCGATTTCTCATGAGCTTTTACAAGTACTAAGTCTCCGATTGCAAACTTAGCAAAACGCGCTTTAGCGTCATGACGACGTATGCGAGCATCGGCTTTTAGCTTCATTACTTCTCGCAAACGATCTTTTTTCACACCAATACTAATGTCAATCCGTGGAGGGAATTTGATTATCTCTCCCACTAAACTTTTACTTCTGTCAATGCCGAGATTCCTCACATTACAGTAGTTCAAATTCATACCTACGTCAATAGCATCCGGCCAGTTAACAATGTGTATAGGCTGGTACTGCCTATGCACACAGTCTCCTGCCTCGTCAAAACTAACTACAATTGTTTTATCTAGTGACATACATGTCAAAGTTTTGCTTTCGCAGTTAATCACTGCACGGTACTTTAATAGCCAATCTAACCCGATAATTACTTCCGTAGTTAAGTCTGGCACGACGACAAACTCTTGTTCAAATCGTGCCCCACATATCTCGAAGTTGACAAAAATCTGTTTTGTGACCGGTTTACTGGCCTTCCCAGTAGCACCGATAATTTTCACTCCTGTTACTGGCATAACTACGATGCTGGGTCTGTCTTTCAGTAGCTCAAATATTTTCCCAGATACAGCACTCAGTTCTGCACCGGTGTCCATCAACACGTTTAGTTGTAGGTCGTGCATATTAACAGACACTACTATCCGTCTACACTTGTCCTCGACTGTTTCTTTATTTTCCCACAGTAAATCCTCGTCTATATCCAGGTTATTCCAGAAAAAACCATCCGGCTTTGATCGTAAATCCGGTTTATCTGGCGGCTTTTTCAGCCTCTGTTCACTTACAGTTTTAATTTCAACACGTCTGTCCTGAGGCTTAGACTGTAGCTTCGCCTCCAATACCGAAACCTTTTCCTGTAACTTGTCAACTAGTGAGTGTCGCTTTGCTATCAATTCACTAATTGTCACCTTTGTTGATTCCTCTTTGGCCCGATTGATCTCATCTGCCAATCTACCTGGAGAAATGTGCCCAGTAGTATCTGCAATTACTCCCTCTAGATCTGCGCAACCCACACTGTTATCGTCTGACCGTATAACGTCAGCTCTAACCTCATACACACTGTAATCTACGTGGTTTTCTACCAATCGTGTCCGGCTATCACTAAAATTTTCGCAATCTTTCTCCTTAATACTTTCGCAATGTTTAAACTGGAGGTTTGCGTCGGATGGGTCGGCTACTTCTACCACTGAAACTTTCGGTAAGGTCTGCCGGTTAGGGCCAGAGCTTTCCGTTACTACTTCAACATCCAACTCTTGCGGGACGCAACACGACCAATCTTGCTCGTGCTCCCCATTAACATCAACTATTTCTAGTAAAGTCTGCCGGTTAGGGCCAGATCTTTCTATCATTTCACAAACACTATCTTCCTGCGGGACGAGACGCGGAAAATCCTGCACGCGCTCCCCATAAACACTTCTCCCATACAGGCCCCTAAAATCTCTTAGTTCGTCGTATAAGCGACCGAACTGCCTTAACCAGACCTCATCCCTCTCTGCATCCCCTCGCTCGATGACGGACGTTTTATCCGACATCTGATCTTCTCTCAACACTTGCGAATCATTCTTAAACTCAATCTCCAGTTCCGCTGTGGGTATTACAGCTGCCACTTTATAATCGATTTCCGGAACATTACTTAAATTGTTCTCACTGACAGTGAATGTACTTCCCACTGCCGTGTATACAGCCGATCTACTACTTGTGGGCGCACTCCTTTCTCCTAACACTGGCACACGGTCCCGCCGTTGATTATTCCACACGGAATTTTCATATCGACGACACCTGGGTTTTCTCCTGCTACTGGGCCGCCAAAATTTCTCCACGTCCGGTCGGCCCCTCACCGGCGCGGCTAATGGTTTCCCTGTCTCGTCCCGGCCGATACGGTCCCCGGATGCTGCTGAGGCGGCTGATCACACCCTCTGGCGTTATTACTATTCTGTGAAGCCCGTATCACGTTAGTATGATACTGGTTTCCGTCATTCCTGTTATTATTTGCATTGTACCGATTGTTATTACGATCCGAACCATTATTGTTATTGCTGCCATGGTTGCGGTATGCATTATTCCCATGGTTATCGTTGTTGTGGTTGCTGTGGTACCCGTTGTTGTTACCACGGCCTCTACCACTGTCGCGATTATTGCGCCAATTGTCCTCGTCCTCCACTCTTTCCAGGAAATCATTTATTGTCCTGTAATTGCTTCCTACGTAGCGTTTTGTATCATCTGGAAGCTTTGTGTAGAGTTCCCAGACTATTTCGGATTCCGTGCGGCGATCACGCAAATATTCCAACTTGCGGATCCAGCCCTCACAAAACTCCTTCATCGAACCGCGCGAATTCTTATCGAAAGGCTTCGATACGACAAATTCGCGCGAGACACTTTGCTGTTTTTGCTCTGACCAGTATTCAGCCAGAAACAAATTTTTAAATTCGTCAAAAGTCAGGTCCGTAATGTTGAGGTTTAAGCCCCAACGCTTGGCATCACCAGCCAACACATCAATAATCGCATTAATTTTTCTCTCATTAGTCCATGATCTGGGTAAAACTCTTTCACAATTCTTAATGAAATCCGTTGCGTGTATACCGTCTTTTTTCAAGGGGTCGAACCGCTCCTCTTTCGTCAACAATTCCGAACTATGTGCATAGATTGGCACATAGCTCTGTTTTTCGTCAAGTTTCTTTTCTAATTCCGACACTCTCGTAATTACTTGGCAAGTGGTTGTCGCAAGCGTTTCTACTTCCCTTTTTTTCTCTTCGCAGGTATTAGCCTGCTTCGTCACTTTGGTATCTACTTCGGATACTAAAGCCTTTAAAGTTTCCACCTTCTTTTGATCCTCTTTTTTCACTAATTGAATTTGTTCCGTCACCTTAATCTCGATGATCGGAGCAACTGATTCTCCTACACTTTTCTCGATTCTGCTAATTTCGGAATAAAAACGAGTATTTATGCTCGCAATTTCCGCCTGAACGCCTATCATTTCCTGTTTAAGATTACCGATTTCGGTATTAATCACAACAATATCTTCTTTGATTTTATCAACTTTTGTGTTAACAACTCCAACATTTGTTGTGACTGTCTAGCTTTCGTTCAATTTTTTCAGACTGAGCTTCTTGTTTGGCCGACTGACTCTTGATTTCGTTAATCAAAACATTCAATAAATCAGTTAAATTCCCGGAAACTACTGGTTTTACTTCCGTAGCGGCTTCCTCTTTAATTGTCCCCCCGTATTCGTCATCAAGGGATTCACATTTGATTTTCACTTCCGACTCCGAAACATTTTCTAAAGTGTGGAATTCCATTTCTGCTCTTTGTTGCGTTTCGGCGGTCGCGTCTTTCATGCTAGCCGCCTGTCCCTGAACAATGGGTACCGCGGTGCGCGTTCCCCACTGTTCGACCGATTGTTCCTTATCCAAGCCTACCAAATTTTGGTAATTGTTGCCTTTACTCATTTTAATAATTTTCAATATAAATGCCAAATCTCAAATCTAATTAGGATTCCTCACACTAATATTCTCGCTGACGTATCGACCATTTCGTAACCAGTACTTTGTTACGACATTTGTACAATGCAAAATTCGTGTCCAGAACAACCTCAAATTTGAAGATTGTCCTGTCACCAGGTCGCCACGTGTAACCTCCCCCTCTCTTATCGACCTTAATGACAGTGAAAAATGAAACCGCGTGTACCTAATGGGAATTTTGGAAAAGCAATCGTCACCGAAGTTAACCTGTCGGTAAAGAGGGAGGAAAGGGTTACATCTAAATGAAAGGAAAAATGCAAGTGAAACTGGTGGAAATTAACTTTGAAATAGGGATAAAGTTAATAAAGAAAGTAAATGTGCGGCCGTTACGTTATCAATCAACTAGCGGTAATTAGATATTTGAGATTTGGGGGAAATTACGGTCGCCAGTCCTATGGACGATTACTATAATAACTGAAAAAGAAAGGTTATTACACATATAACTGAAGGTTGACACGTGTAGTGTGAAAACTGAAAGTTTGTCAGAAGTAATAAATTTCGTTACACTTAATTTAGCAAAAGAATTAATGAAACCGGAAAATCGAAAGTTAATTTAGTGACTGAAGTTAATAGTGAGCTTTCTTTCTGAAGCACATCGAAATACAGTTAGTCTTGGACTACCTCAACAATCATTTCTAAAGCTACTTGAATCTACGCAATTTCGAAAGAAGAGATTTAACTTTGAACTTGAATTAAACGATTCTGAACAATTAACAATAGTAAAATTTAGTACGTACCAAGCTGAGCTGCAGTCACAGGTAAGCTAAAATACGGTAACAAAACTCGCACTCTTAATTTGTGCTTGTGTAATCTAACTATTGTAGCCAGCTATGAATACTAAAATTGAACTTTGAAATTAAAGCAGTGAAATGGAATTATGCTGGCGTTTGAATTTCAACGACACTCGGGTTCGTTTCGGAAAAGGAAGGGACCCTGCTTGGCAATGCAATTGGGACAATGAGCAACAAAGGTTCATGCTAAGTTGCTGTAATTTTGCGAGGCAAATGGAACAATTTGAAAAGCTGAGGTCTGCCATACAGTTCTGAAACTTTACGTGCTTTTAGTCTTCCTTGTTGGTTGATTGAAGGTTTGAAGCCGTCGATCGAGGAGGTGGCGACAGTCACTCATTGTCGGCCGTCGCTGTTGCAGAAGCTGGATGTTGGCGCGCCTTCTTCCCGACACGGTCACCAGGCGAAACGGGCTCTTGATGTGCGCCAGCTAATGCTTCCCGTCCGCGACACCATGTCAGAAACTATCATCGCGAGTCGAGCGCAATTACATGCTGCCAAACCCCGAAAGCGCGGCAACTCGCGGGGGCGTCACGCAACACACCTGCTCCACTCGCTACTCCAGCCAGACCCCCACAGCTCTGCCCGCGCTCCACGCGGCAGAGTTAACACTACCAAAGATCCTACACACTTTGAGTCTTCACACGACCTATCGATGTAATCGTTCGATAGCAGTTTTCCCTAGGCAAGACCCAGCGTAAAAATACAAATAATATTTACGAAACAAACCAATTATACATCGACATAAATGCATAAATGTATATATACCAATAGTAAAACAATTACAATATGTAAAGACACAGAAATGTCATATATTCAGGTAACAAAAATAAGGAAAACAAATTATAATACAATAGATGGAAATAGGAGGATATGCATTTCCGGCATTACAAACGTCGGGAGTGAATGAAGTTGCGCATCATGCTGTCTATTGCGCACAGTTTGAGTCGTAACACGACGTCCTGTGGATGCACGAAAAGCACTATTCAACATGGTGGCGTTGCTGTCAGGGTTCCTCCGAGCCATAATCCGTAGGTAGCGGTCATCCACTGCAGTAGTAGCCCTTGGGCGGTCTGAGCGAGGCATGTCATCGACAGTTCCTGTCTTTCTGTATCTCCTCGACCTGCTAACATTACCTTGCCGGGCACTTGCCAAGAAAAAATTACGATAATCATCGGTAGGTGTTCATGTGAATATAATTGCATAAGCGGTCATAAAAAATTAGGAAATAGCATTACAGTGTGATAACTCATAAAGTATTTTCATTCAATAAAAGGTTTGACGTTCGACACGTGGTGGTTCCCTTTGATTTTTCTGGTTCTCAAAGTTTCGACGTGTACTACATTGGGGTGAGGAATGCTGCGAATCCGATATGGACCTGCGTATAGAAGCTCAAATTTACTGCATCTACTCTTTCCTTTATTGGATAAATAGTGTGTACGTACTAATATCTTCAGTCCAATGTGAAATTCACGGCGTATACAAACCTGTTTCTGCTGTCTTCTCCGGCGCTCTGCGGCACGTTTGATGTTGTTCAGCGCAATGTCAATTATTTCATTGTGTCGAAGTCGACGGGATGTAAGAAAGGTTACTAATTCTTTAATTTTGTTAGGTGGTTCAACATTTTTCAGTATAACAGACGGAGATGGCATAGCAGATTCATTCGGTATGGAATTAATTACATCTTGGAATGAGAGTATATGTGTGTCCCAATCAATATGTTTTTTATTGAAGTAAATTCTACACAGTTTACCAATTTCTTTCATTAATCGTTCACAAGGGTTCGAAGAAGCATGGTACCTGGATATATAGACCGGAGAACTGTTTCTAGCTCGTAACATACGTGTCCATATAGCAGATCGAAACTGTGATCCATTGTCGGAAATTACTTTCAACACATGCCCTACATGAAATAGAAAATGTTTTACAAATGCTTTCGAAACAGTTTTAGTAGTAGCTTTGCGTAACGGAGTGAAGGTAACAAATTTTGAAGTGAGTTCAACAGCGACAAAGATGTAGCAAAAACCTCTATTAGTTCTGGGAATCGGACCAAAAATGTCTACAGCGGCCACGTGTCTTAATTTAACAGTTCTGTCTCAGTATAAGAAAACATTTTCTGGCTCCGTAATGTGCATAACTTAGATGAGTATACCAGATTAATTTGTTAACAAGTTCTTCAGGAATGCATAATAACCAATTGTTGCTGTCAGGATGAGAGCGGCGAAACAGAATGTCATTGCGTACAGTGTAATGGTTTCTAATGGTAACATTATTCCTATCTTGCCAAAGGTGTTTAATCTCTTTCCACACGTTGCCTTTACTCTGCTCTTGTGCTATGTCTTGTAATGACGACGAAATGAAATTTTCAAATGCAACTTGTTGAATGTACATGACGCTGAAATTTGCTTTGCAGAAGTTGGTTGCGATGTCTTGCTGATTGTTGCTGAGAGAATGGGATAGTGCATCTGCTACAATATTTTGTGTGCCGGGAATTTGAACAATTGTAAAATTAAATTTCTGTAGATAAAGTTTCCATCTGCTTAATCTGTCGTGTGTAAATTTAGCCGAAAGTAAAAACTGTATCGCTTGTGGTCTGTGTAAACGGTCGTATGTCTTCCATAAAGAAAATGCCGAAATCTGGTAAAAGCCCATACAACACATAATGTTTCAAGTTCAGTAACAGAATAATTGCGTTCAGCAGGTGACAGAATGCGACTCGCAAAGGCGATGTTTTTAATTACTGTAGTGCCATCTTCTTCAACTTCCTGAAAAATGTGTACGCCTAAAGCGGTGTTAGAACTGTCGGTGGCAATAGAAAAATTTCTGGTAAGATCTGGGTGCGATAAAAGTGGTGCATTCAACAAGGCTTGTTTCAGGTTCACAAATTCAGAATGTGCTTGCCTATCCCAAGACCAAATAGTGTTGTTACCTGTCAATTGACGTAATCTAGGGGTGTCTAAAGCAGAGTAATGAATAAATTTACGAAAAAAGTTAATTAAGCCCAAAAAACTGCGTAGTTGTTTCTTCGTCGTAGAAACAGTAATGTCACGTAAAGCTTGAAGTTTTTCCGGGTCAGGCGTAATGCCCTTTGCTGAAATTACATGTCCAAGAAATTTTATAGAAGTTTTGCCAAAGTGCGATTTACTGAGATTAACTGTGAGTCCTTGTGCACGAAAAGTTTGTAACAGTTGTTCAAGAATCAAATTGTGTTCAGACCAGTTAGCTTCTGCAATAAGAATGTCGTCTACGTACGTTGTGATTCTGTCTTTAAGTTCTGTCGGAAGTATTGTATTCAAACCGCCAATAAAAGCTGCTGAGGAAATTGTTAAGCCGAACGGTAATTTACAAAATTGATAACAGTCACCAAAACAGAGAAATGCTGTGTACTTTCTGCAGTTCGGATGGAGCTGAATTTGCCAAAATCCCGATTTCAAATCTAATGTGGAATAAATAGCAGTACCATGAAATTTCTGTAGAAGTTCTTCTAGTGTCTGTGGGCGATCTGTTTCATTAATAATAATGTCATTGATGTGACGCGAATCAAGTACGAGGCGAAGTGAACCATCCTTTTTCTTAACAATATGGAGCGGGTTTATGTACGGACTAACTGCCGGTTCAATAATTCCTTGGTCAAGCATAGCCTGCAATTCCTTCTTAACCTGTTCTCTATGAATATACGGAATGGGATAATGCTTGGCATTAAATGTGTCGTGCTGTTTAACTTGAAATTCATACATAAAACCGGACATAGTACCAGGAACGTTGTCAAAAACTGGAGCTTGCTGTAAAAGAATTTTGCGTAGTTGTGTGCGTTCGTCGTCTGTAGTTGCACTGCTCTGTTTAACTTTATCAGAAATCATCTGTATAACGTCATAGCCGGCTTCGTCTGGAGTATTATAGTTCTGTACGTACGTATCTGTGAACAATGTGGAATTACAGTCTATGTTACGTGATGCGGAAATGACCTCTGTACGATTAATTGTTTGTTCTTCTGCAGATAATGAGTGCTGAAATTCTAGAGCTAGTTGTACATTTTCATCCTTCAACATTAAATAGGAATTTTGAAAGTCAATAATGGCATCGTGTTGTACCAGAAAATTCGTACCTAAAATAATGTCTGTCGTCAATAACGGAATAATCCAAAAATTTGAGTGAAATGTATGATCTGCAATACAAAATGATAAATGTGTCTGTAATTTAACATCTACTCCTTTACTAGATACTGCTCCTTTTACTTTCGTTTTGTCTAATGGTAACGTAGGATAGCTATTTTCTTTGTTACACTCGTTGAAAGTTTCTTCATTTATAACTGACATAGGTGATTCAGAATCGACTACTGCTAAAAATTTCGATGATCCAATTTTAACTTCGATGGCAGGGTGTGAAATGGTTTTTTTGAACAACTGGTGTTTCCTGCAAAAGAGTGTCTCTGATGTCATCAAAAGTAATAACATTTTCGTGAACAATATTCTGTGTATCTGACGTATTGCTTACGTTGCTGGAAGATGCAACCTGCACTGTATCTAGTCAAAATCTATCTGACGTGTTAATATTTTCAGGAGGATGCTGTGGCATTTCGACTATTTGAACTGTGCTGTTATTTCTTCCAGACCTACCACGTTCTGGATGATACCTACTGTCTGGTTCATTCATGATAATGTGTTATTGCGGATGATTTTGCTGCTGATAAGATCGACTGTTATTAAATGTACGCTGAAAATTGTGCTCATTATTTTTACGTCTGTCGTGATAGTCATTTCTATACGGTACAGTGCGATAGGAATTGAAATAGTATGTTTTCTGTACGTACTGATTTCCTTGTTGCTGTGCGTTACTATTTGTTGGGGCCGACGCTATACATGTACGCTGCGAAACATTAAAGCATGGTTGACCTTGTACATAACATTGTTGGTTAGGTATGCTAACCGGCTGGTTTTGTTGCTATTGCGGAGAAAAACCTCTATTGTTACCAAAAGTATGTTTGCGACTGCTGAAAATTTTGACGATTGCTGAAAATGCTATACATACTGATGATTAAAAAATTTTTTGATATTAAAATTACGCTTGGTAGTTGTCATTTCGGGAGTGTCTAAAGAGAACTGTCACTTTCGGTAAATCTTCTCTTATCGGTTTTCTTGACTCATTCTTAATCCTAGATAGAGCGATAGTTAAAGAGCTGTTTTGACAGATATAAAGGATAGTAGAAGAGAACGCAGCAGTGCAGAAAACTAAAGATGAAACAGCACTACTACGGCTCGGGGCCCTGTGCACGCTACGGCACATACTCATTAAAGCGTAATGAATCCCCTGAGGTCTATTACGCACTGCAAATACATTTTAGCTTTTGCGTTACAGGCAATGCCGGTGAAAATTCAAAAATAAATTGCTGTATCCATGCTAATTCTAGTTTCTGTATTAAAGGCAATGCTATTGAAAATACAAAAACAAATTGTCGTATCCAGTTCAATGCGTGTACCTGTGCTCTGTCATTTTCAAATACCTTATATTTTCTCACGGACAAAAACTGCTTATAATCAACGTTATCGTCTCTGAATTTGAGAACACGTTCAGGTTTGTGTGAGAATCTGTTTGTCTGTGTCATTTCGGATTTTAAGTCGCGTAGCTTTTCGGGTTTTAAGTCGCGTAGTCGCTGTAAATTGCTTAAGTTATACTGGCTGTGTGAGTATAACAAATGTTCGGAATGTGCCGTATGCTGTGACGTGTTAGTGACTGAAACATTTTTCATTTCTGTCACTTTAATACGTTCGTCAATTTGGTTGTTCTGCTGTTCACATTTCTTATCGACTTCCGTATCCACAGTGTGTGAAAGTTCTGGTGACTTTATATTAAACTTGTCGTGTAACTGTGTCGCATTTTTAGGACATTGTTCAGCGACTGCACTAATTTCATCTCTAACTGATTCTGTTGTGGCTGCATGTGTATTATTTAGTTCTGGTGCAACAGACGTAATTTCTTCATTACTGTTCCTAGCATAAGCCTTACTTTCTTCACGTGATTGTTCTTTCGAGTCGTGACGTTGCACGGTAACAGATGTAATCTGTTCACTAACTTGTTTGTTCTGTTCGTTAAGGTTGTCGTGTTTTTCATTCGACAGATTGAAACTTTCTTCACGTGATTGTTCTTTCGTGTCGTGACGTTGCACGGTAACAGCTGTAATCTGTTCACTAACTTGTTTGTTCTGTTCGTTAAGGTTGTCGTGTTTTTCATTCGACAGATTGAAACTTTCATTAAGTTGTTTGAAATGGTTGTCGAAACTTTGATTAAGCTGTTTGAAATGGTTATCGAAACTTTCATTAAGTTGCTTGTAATGGTTTTCCTGTTTTTCATACATTTGTCGTAAAAATGTCAATACTTGATCCACAGTAACATACCTACTCTATTCTCTGTGCTGTTTGATGCCGTATCTGCAATTGTCACGTTTTGTGTATCCATTTGGATATTCTGTGATTCTTGAAAAGGTTTGCCAATCGGATGAGCACTGTTAGTCACTATCTCGGAATTAAATAAATCTGAAGTATTTTGATTATACTATTCATTTTCATTGGAAAAATTTGTCTGTTCATCACGTAAATCCTGCAAACCGGGTGTGTCAAGCTGAGCAGCGCTCATTGCAACAAAACGCCCCGCGTCATCAATTGTCGTTAAATTAACAGAGGACACAATCGAATTCGTTTGTTCATCACTAGGATAAAAATCATTACAAGTAGTCGGTACGCACTGATTGTCTGTAAATGGAGGATTGTCATCATTACACTGCATGTCGCAAGTACTATCGGTGAAGTTATTTGAGTCGGCTATTTCACTCATTATACATCGCGATGTACTGTTAACAGTTTTTCGCGGCATTTTTCACTAATCAAAATTTTTCACAAATGAAACAAACACAATGCAAAAATGGAACAAACACAAATATAACACAGAGCAACAAATTGCCGATGATCTGTGGAAGAAAGAGTGACAAATTAGTAAATGCGTTGCGCCAAATGCTGATTACATTTAAGTAATTAAGAGCAGATATATGACTACTTCTCAGAAGATTCACAAAGAAATACGATCCTGGCCGGATGTCGCCAAGTGTAACCTCTCCACACGAAATTTTGTTAAATGATAATGGAAATGGAGCCAAGCGTAACCTCCCAGCAAAAATATGTTAAATAAAAAATGTGAAATGGAACCTTCCAAAAGAAATAATAATATTTGGTAAATTTTATAAGGACAGCAGCGCTGACCTTCGGCCCTGTATTCTGAATAACAAAAGCAAAATTCTTACCTCAATAAAAACTGCAACTATATCTGTTTTTATTTATCGACACAGCTTCGTGCAATGCTGGCGTATGTATATATATTTTTTTTATTCTTGGAAGGAATGCATAGGAAATATTCTTTAAATTGAAATGAATGCTTTTTCTTCAAAAGAGTGGAAAAATTCTTTAAATTGAAATGACTACTTTTCTTTAAAAGAGTTACTTTATTAAAAAAATTATTATTGGGACATTTCTTCTGAACAAATTAAATTACAATTAACATACATTATTAAATATGCGCAATGCTGCTTCTTTACCTTCTACAACAATTCTCATCCCCCAGAGTCCTGACCAGAGTCGCGACCTGAGCACACAGCCGACGCATGCCGACTCCCCACTACCGTATCCGACTGACTACTACTGCAGACTGACTTCTACTGTCGACTCGCGCAGACTCGCGACAAGCAACAACTAACAATAAATTACTCTCTGGTCAGAGATTCTGTCAAGCCTCGCCCATCGCCGGCGAAGCATACACCTTACAATTTCTCTTCAAACCACATTAATCATGGAATGGAAACACACAGCAACAGAAAGTACCAGCGTGACTTCAAACACTTTGTTACAGGAAATGTTCAAAATGTCCTCCGTTAGCGAGGATACATGCGTCCACCCTCCGTCGCATGGAATCCCTGATGCGCTGATGCAGCCCTGGAGAATGGCGTATTGTATCACAGCCGTCCACAATACGAGAACGAAGAGTCTCTACATTTGGTACCGGGGTTGCGTAGACAAGAGCTTTCAAATGCCCCGATAAATGAAAGTCAAGAGGGTTGAGGTCAGGTGAGCGTGGAGGCCATGGAATTGGTCCGCCTCCACCAATCTATCGGTCACCGAATCTGTTGTTGAGAAGCGTACGAACACTTCGACTGAAATGTGCAGGAGTTCCTTCGTGCGTGAACCACATGTGTCATACTTGTAAAGGCACATGTTCTAGCAGCACAGGTAGAGTATCCCGTATGAAATCATGATCACGGGCTCCAATGAGCGTAGGTGGAAGAACATGGGGCCCAATCAAGACATCACCAACAATGCCTGCCCAAACGTTCACAGAAAATCTGTGTTGATGACGTGATTGCACAATTGCGTGCGGATTGTCGTCAGCCCACACATGCTGATTGTGAAAATTTACAATTTGATCATGTTGGAATGAAGCCTCATCCGTAAAGAGAACATTTGCACTGAAATGAGGATTGACACATTTTTGGATGAACCATTCGCAGAAGTGTACCCTGGCGGCCAATCAACTGCTGATAGTGCCTGCACACGCTGTACATGGTACGGAAACAACTGGTTCTCCCGTAGCACTCTCCATACAGTGACGTGGTCAACTTTACCTTGTACAGCGGCAACTTCTCTGACGCTGACATTAGGGTTATCGTCAACTGCACGAAGAATTGCCTCGTCCATTACAGGTGTCCTCGTCGTTCTAGGTCTTCCCCAGTCGCAAGTCATAGGCTGGAATGTTCCGTGCTCCCTAAGACGCCGATCAATTGCTTCGAACGTCTTCCTGTCGGGACACCTTCGTTCTGGAAATCTGTCTCGATACAAACGTACCGCGCCACGGCTATTGCCCCCGTGCTAATCCTTACATCAAATGGCCATCTGCCAACTCCGCATCTGTATACATTGCACTGACTGTTGATGCTACGTACTGATGTGCTTGATGCTAGTACTGTAGAGCAATGAGTCGCGTGTCAACACAAGCACCGAAGTCAACATTACCTTCCTTCAATTGGGCCAACTGGCGGTGAATCGAGGAAGTACAGTACATACTGACGAAACTAAAATGAGCTCTAACACGGAAATTAAGCTTTTCCGGACACATGTCCACATAACATCTTTTCTTTATTGTGTGTGAGGAATGTTTCCTGAAAGTTTGGCCGTACCTTTTTGCAACACTCTGTATAATCTAATGGAATCTAAAGACCGCTGACTCTCAATTCAGCCTTGTGCTTTGTCTTCTGAGCACCAAAATGAGGGCTAGTCACAGCAGAACAAGTGTCGCTGTGGTGGTCGTTATGACAATAATCAGTGTTGTCTCTTCTGGTACTGATTTTCCCGATATAAATTTACAAGCTCCACTAAGGTTTCCAGGGAGACTCGTACCCTCTATTGATTCAGAAGCATGTTTTTATAGACAGTATTAATCCCGAACCTAGAGTTGCTTTTAAGCTTGTTAGATATGCGGCAGATAGCACTTCCATGGGCTACTCTGGCCAGACCCCATTATCTCGCACGCTGTTCCATTTAGTAACAAACAACTCCAGTTTCATTCCAGCCTCTTTGCTGACATAAGCTTCCCCGGCTCGAAACAACTAGCCACTGCGACCATCTTGTCAAAGATAGAGTACAACCAACATTTTCCGACCTGGATAGCACAATTCCGGCTCGTTCACTTCTGCATTGCATTCTCTTACCTCCTTTTGTCCCATTAGCAATTTCAGTACACAGGACTCCTGCCCATCTCTTATTACCATATTCGGACAAACTGTGGTTTCTCCCTGGTAGCTTTTCTGTGACTACACTCCTTCCATTTCTACGTATCTTCCATTATCTTTTGCAATTCGTAACAGTCGTTTTTATTGATACAAATTTCTTCAGCATCCCCACTTAACAGGATATGCATGAACTATGCAGCACTCGTAACATACTTGTGTCCCTGTTTCTATAAGCAAACGTCCAGCGTCCATCCAACCCCTCTTCCTTCGCGTAAGTGGAATAGCCCCCAGCACCTGGGTCGTCTCACCCCTTAATTTCTCTCACATAATCCGGCACATCCTTTGACTATCACAAGCCTGTCCGTCCCTGACGGACTTTGTCGAATGCTTCTTCCAATTTCCTCAATTCGTTATGCATCTCCCATGCGTTTAATACCACCTGTATCATCCAGCGATAACTGGTGATCACTACATCTTGCTGCCTGGCGAACGGTACTCCCCCTTCCACATGCTGGTTCCAGAACGCCTCCACCCCGGCGAACATTAGTAGTCATACTATGAACCGCATCATCTCGCCATCATTGCACCTCACCTACGGGCAGGAGTACCTATCACATTCCTCCCCCTTAAATTCATTCTTGCTCCGCAGCTGCTTCTACTAAGTTCACTAAATCTATACCTAATCTAAAAAATATTAAAAAGCTATGTCCTAGACCTTAATCGATTCAGATTTCTCGTTACCGTTTCAGTCACAACCTCTTCTTTATCTTCCAATACCCTTCTCCTCATTCTCCTTTTCTGGTCCGCATCTCCTGTCCCTCGGGCCTCCATTGAAAAGGGTTCAGCCGCCGTACATGCACAGTTGTCGTTAACGTCGCCTAATGAATCTTGACATTTACCGGCGACGTAGACTCTGTCATTTAGTATGGCCCCTGACACTTTTCAAAAACCTTCTTTGTTTTTCCCTTCGGCGTATACGAAGTTTATAGCATCACCTACTGACCAATTTTATACTGTAGCATTCTTGCTGTGTGACCCATTGCTTCTTCCTGTTTTTCCAGTGCTCGTGTATTTGCCCTACGTTCTCTATCCCAAAATTCCCTAATTACTCGGCCAAATTCCTTAACAGATGCTCCAGTCTTCCTCTGCTTCGTTTCCAATACGTCGAACGGTGATGGAGATTAACTACCATATACTACATCATATGGCGATAATCCTGTATTCGTATGCTGCAGTTGTAGCCAGAGACGACATATTTCAAATATATATCCCAGTTGGTGTTATGTAAGCCAGCGTAGTATGCAAGCATATTTCCGATTGTCCTGTGCACTCTTTCAGTTCATTAGTTGGCTTGTGAGTGAAGAAGACTCGCCCTAATTTTTTCACGTTCAGTTAACTTACACAATTCCTTGAATAGATCTGACATGAAGATCGTTCCCTGGTCTGTTACTGTTGTTTCAAATGGTTCAAATGGCTCTAAGCACTATGGGACTTAACATCTGAGGTCATCAGTCCCCTAGACTTAGAACTACTTAAACCTAACTAACCTAGGGACATCACACACAGCCATGCGCGAGGCAGGATTCGAACCTGCGACTGTAGCAGCAGCGCTGTTCCGGACTGAAGCGCCTAGAACCTCTCGGCCACAGCGGCCGGCACTGTTGTTTCAGGCACTCCAGATTTCAGTATCCAGTTATTCACAAGTGCTTGTGCCACTGCTGCCGCCTTCTGGTTTGGCACAGCGACCATTTGTGCGTGTGTTAAAATTGATCTATGATTGTATATACTTAATCCCTGTAGGTATGGATCTAAAACATCAATTCCCAGAAATTCGAATGGTGCTTATGCTCAGGTAACCTCTGTAATTCTACTCTTGTTTGACGCAAATCAACTCTCTGTGCGCAATGTATGCAATTCGGAACATCCTATTCTTCCACCAATACCTTCCCGCTACTCTTCTGCTGATAGATGTGCAACCCTCATGATCCTTTAATATTTGATCATGAGATTCTTGTAGCACTCTGTACCTTATCTTCATTAGTACCACTATCTGTGGTCCCAACTTGGTTTCTCTGTATAGCAAGCCATACTGCATACAAACTGCGACTGCGTAAAATACTGCATTCATTCCTCATTCGCTCTCTGTGGAATGTGCCATTCCTTATGCTCATTACCCCAATATATAATCCTGCTACTTTTCTGCTTGAGCCATCCGCATTTCCGTGCTCCTTCCCAGATTTATGCGTGACTTCGAAATTAAATTCACCAAGTCTTACTGCCCATCGCGTCAACCTACTATAAGGATTCTTTAACCCCAACAACTATCTTAATGCCGCATGATCTGTTATTACTCCAAACGTATTGCCGTACAGCTAACATTTGAAATGTGTGATTCCATAAATAATGCTTAACACCTCTTTCTCTGTTGTGTAATGATTTCTTTCTGCGGAATTTAGATGTCTTAATGCATAAGCTACTTCTTATGACCACACACAGCCAAATGCGTGGTTTGATGCACCGCATGATTAAACCAATTCCCTATTAACATCTGGAAATAGCAATATTGGACTCGATGTTAAAGCTTCTTTAAATCCTCAAAAGTATGCTGGCACTCTTCTGCCCACACAAACAACCCTTGACAACACACAACCGACAACCCTTTTTTAACAAATGTGTCAACAGTCTCGCAATATACGCAAATTCTCTTATGAATCGGCGGTAATGGTTCCTTTATAGATTCTAATACTGGAAATCCACGTACAGTTCTGATTAATCTTGGGTCTGTCTTAGCCCCATCTTTTGTTATGAAATGTCACAGGTATCTGATTAAGTCATCGAGATATGCTAAGCATTGCCGTTGTTGTAAACCTCAGAGTACCCCATCCAACAATCTCTGCATCGTTTCAGGTACACTTTTAAATCCGAATGACATTCTTCAGGATTGGTAGTGTCCCCAAGGTGTCAAAAACGGTGTTTTGTGTTGATCTTGCGATGCAACCTCCGTCTGGTGATAACCAATCTTCAAACTCATTGTTGCAAAATATTTGCAGGACCCTAATTAGTCTAAATTTCTGTGGCGTTTGGCAAAGGGTGGCCAACCTTTATGGTTTTCGCATTTAGGTGCCTGTAATCAAAACAGAACCTCTATTTTTGTATTCCGCCCATTGATTTTTTCGGCATGACGACTATTCCTGCCTCCAGTGTAGTATTAAACTCTTCAATTATTCTATCTTTCAACTGTTGAGCGATAAATTCCTCGAATATCGGCTGTAAGCATCTAGGTATTCTGTATGGTTTACGGCGATAGAGTGGTTGGTACTGTGTAATATGCGTAGATGGTAATTGCCCTTTTGGAAAAAATAAATCTTTAAATTCCAAAAGCAATTTTTCCATGCGTCCCCTATTGCTTCTATCTAGACGCTTCACTTTTCCTCGTAAATCAGTTTCAATGGCGACTGACGATTGTCCACGGCTGGCATTCTCATATCCCATTCTTCTTCCCCCAGTATATCCATATTAGCTCTTAACAAGCCAAGAGAGGTATCTTCTTTTCATCTTTTATTTCTTGTACACGTGCAATACCTCTTTTAACTAAGCAACCCGCCTAATCTGATACTTCATTCACTTCTAATGATTCCACCACAAACAAAACTAGACTCAATATGACCCAAATTGATCTCCCAGTAACCTTAGGTAAACAATCGTGTGAATCAGTCAGTTTCGTCTTTCACGACAGACTCCCATCACGACATCCCTAACTGGTAATGGCTTCATTTAACCAGAATATTTTTCTTTCAAGTTCCACCCTATGTTGCCCGAAGATCGATTGTGGCACAACGCTGATACAAGAATTCTAAATCCAGAATCATGTCGTAGCCCTCACTCACATATGGCACAATCTCTACACACTTTGTTAAATTGAACCGTATTCAGGCAACAGTCTATGTCCACCAATCCTAATGGTGTGACATTTTTATCCCCCATTCCATGCAGTCTGTACCGAGGTGAGTTCCAATGCTTACGTTTCACCAGATGACTACCGGTGAACAACACATGCGCCCCTGTCTCTAATAGTATACTGCATTTACTCTTATCGCATAGTCCATCTCTGCGTACGATTTCGTAGCATCCAATCTTACTGGGGATGACCATTGGTGCACCTGTGGTTGCCATTGGCGTTTAGTACCTTATTCTTCCCTGGTCCTCTACTTGTAAAACTATCACTCCCTCTTACTTTATTTACTTTACCCTGAGTGTGGCGACACTGCCTCCTTAGATTCCCCATTCGCCCACATCTGAAACATTTTATAGTAGCTGCAAACACTGTCTGTTTGCCCTGCATTCCAGTTGACAAATTGACCTCCTCATACTCTGTAGCCAATTGCACTGCTGTGTGCAAATCCGTTATACCCCCTGTCCATACACATCTTGACATTTCCGCATGCAACCCCCCCTAAAAAACCATGGGCACCTTCTGGTCAGCTTCTTACAAAATAATTTCATTGGCTATAGCATCCTATCCTAATTCATAGGTACATTCATCAATTTTTCTTATCCTGTCCGTAAACTGTTCCACCGTTCAGTATTTTTCCTAGTTATTACTCCTAATTGTTCCCTATGGTATCTGGCACTATTTTGTTTCGTGTGTCTCTGAATTAACCCTTCTTTAAATTCTTCGAATGTTGTGACTTCCTTAAGAGCTTCTGTATACCCTACATAACCCTTGTAAGTCTCGTTTTGCGACACTCAATAATTACTTTTCAGACCAAACTTCCATCTCGATCAGATTTCCAAGGTCTTGCCAGAAAAAGGACCAATTAAACTTGCGACTGACAAATGTACACCCCGTTGTGACGACTGCGATTCTACCAACCCATGCATTTTTGTATCATCCGCTATCAAATGTGCTACCTTTTGTAATAATATACATACTGCTCCCGGTTCTCACACACCTTGCGCCTCTGGTTCTGTCGAAGTTTTTTCCTTGACAACACTCATTTTGAGAACTAACATTCACAAGACAAGAAAACAAAGTACATTAACTTAATTCTTCAGTCTAATCAGGAGCCATCTCAGCTCCGAGCATTGCTAGCCATACGGCCCTAACGATTACACGTATAACATTTTACTGGAACTAATTCCGTACATGGCGTTGATTGGCCCTCTAGGTCACACTGTGTACACCTAACAGGCACTAATCAATCGTGACTTCCATTACCTCTAAAACTAAACAAATCCACTCGTCCTCTACATCTAATAAAACCTACTTCACAAAAAGCATGCACAACCGTCAAACCTTTTCTCTACACCCAAAATACAATCAAAATTTTTTGGACTCACTGTCCCATTGACTGTAGGTTCAGACATTGCTCTAAGAAGACGACGTCAGTGATCTGACAGCACTGTTAGATGAACCATGGATTTTCACCTGTGGAGAGTGAAATACGACGTCGGGATGACAGTAGATTTGTTCATTAACTTCTTCAGTCCAGACCTCAGCCATAGCACATCAGGAACAACTTGGTGGAGGCGTCCCGTTGCCTCTCATGTGCAACAACAAACGTCTGACAGTGCTGACACAACGAAGAGTGTGGCCGAGCGTGGCCTCACCAAATGCGACGTTTCCAGCTGCGACTGTGACGACAGGGTGGCAGCGCAGCTGACGACACTGCGGAGGTGGCCGTGACCTCCGTCCAACGAGCAGGCGGCTCTCGTGACTGCAGGCTGCCCCACCCCGTGTTCGAGCAGCGGACCCATACTGCATTCCAGGATGTCACTCCAGGTGTTACAGGCTCATGGTGTAGGCTGTGATATTGAGACAGGAATTTCTTATTATACAAGTGGCTGAGTACTCACACACTCCAGATTGTTCATTTAGTGTTTAAGATGCTTACGTTAAACGCTTCTTTGGTGGCAAGTGAGGAAAGGCTTCCATCCTTCCTCCAGCATATTGCAGCATTGGCTGTTGCTGTACCATGCCAAGCTTACTCTGCTCTACAATGCCTGTCGGCTGTTTTGCTTCGCAATGCATAACACTGTTGCCTGTCTGTGGCTGGCTCTGTGGCAACTCGCTTCCGCTCTGGCATATTTTTTAACCGAATATGGTCGATACGCCACACCAGATACCGCTTCTGTCGACAAAGTCATGAGTCAACCTCATGTTAGAAACTCGTGCTTCCCATCTGTCAGCGAATCGCGCAAAATTTTTTGTGCTTTTTACCATATTTTAACTGCTTGTGTAGCGTATTTTCTGAGGTGGATATTGGGGAACATCACCAACAAATGCTTTAACGAGTGTGAAATACCGCCTAAACATCACATTCACGCTTATAGGGACCCAGACCAGCGGCTGTTAACCTGGAACATGGAGTCTAGCTTACTTCCCTGACAGGTATGCTGGTAAATTGCACTTTAAGCAACATGAAGAGGTCTCCCAGCACAGTACCAATATCACACTGCAATTGTGTCCTGCATTAAGTCTCATTTAGAATTGGACACTTCAAGGATCGTTGTAATCCAAGAACCTTCACAAAATATACTATTCCAGTGTCAGTCGTTTTAACATGTGATCTGCAGCCAAGTTGAGAGACTTGGAAGGCCCTAAACTGTGCGCCGTCCGCGTGTATTAACAAACCTGGTACCGGAGACTCGGCGGCCGCGCTTTGAAAGCGGCCCGCCACGGTGCCTGGCCGTCACACACGTGGAGAGCGCCTGCCCCTGGCAGCACTCGGCGCGCTCTCCATCAGCCTCTAGGGGCGCTCCACTCTCAGCTGGACGCTCAATTTTAGCGCTCTTTCGTCCGACAAAACTGGGATTCGCTCACTGCGACAGGTGTGCTATTAGTCACTCATGCACTTTGGTCTAGGTTCCGTTATTAACAAATACACTAGTGGTCACTAAAATTTCTACACCACGAAGATGACGTGATACAGACGCGAAATTTAACCGACAGGAAGAGGATGCAGTGATATACAAATGATTAGCTTCTCAGAGCATTCACACAAGGTTGGCGCCGGTGGTGACACCTACAACGTGCTGACATGAGGAAAGTTTCCAACCGATTTCTCATACACAAACAGCAGTTGACCGGCGTTGCCTGGTGAAACGTTGTTGTGATGCCTCGTTTAAGGAGGAGAAATACGTACCACCACGTTTCCGACTTTGATAAAGGTCGGATTATAGCCTATTCCGATTGCCGTTTATCGTATCGCGACACTGCTGCTCGCGTCGGTCGAGATCCAATGACTGTTAGCAGAATATGGAATCGGTGGGTTCAGGAAGATGATACGGAACGCCGTGCTGGATCCCAACGGCCTCGTATCACTAGCAGTCGAGATGACAGGCATCTTATCCGCATGGCTGTAACGGATCGTGCAGCCACGTCTCGATCCCTGAGTCAACAGATGGGGACGTTTGCAAGTCAACAACCATCTGCACGAACAGTTCGACGAAGTTTGCAGCAGCATGGACTATCAGCTCGGAGACTATGGCTGCGGTTACCCTTGACGCTGCATCACAGACAGGAGCGCCTGCGCTGGTGTACTCAACGACGAACCTGGGCGCACGAATGGCAAAACGTCATTTTTTTCGGATGAATCCAGGTTCTGTTTACAGCATCATCCTGGTCGCATCCGTGTTTGGTGACATCGCGGTGAACGCACATTGGAAGCGTATATTCGTCATCACCATACTAGCGCATCACCCGGCGTGATGGTATGGTGTGCCATTGGTTACACGTCTCGGTCACCTCTTGTTCGCATTGACGGCACAGCAGGATAATGCACGACCGCGTGTTGCAGGTCCAGTACGGGTCTTTCTGGGTACAGAAAATGTTCGACTGCTGCCCTAGCCAGCGCATTCTCCAGATCTGTCACCAATTGAAAACGTCTGGTCAATGGTGGCCGAGCAACTGGCTCGTCACAATACGCCCGTCACTACTCTTGATGAACTGTAGTATCGTGTTGAAGCTGCATGGGCAGCTGTACCAGTACACGTCATCCAAGCTCTGTTTGACTCAATGCCCAGGCGTATCAAGGCCGTTATTACGGCCAGAGGTGGTTGCTCTGGGTACGGATTTCTCAGAGTCTATGCACCCCAGTTGCGTGAAAATGTAATCACATGTTAGTTGTAGTATAATCTATTTGTCGAATGAATACCCGTTTATCGTCTGCATTTCTTCTTGGTGTAATAATTTTAATGGTCAGTAGTGTACGTGCCGCGCGGGATTAGCCGAGCGGTCTAGGGCGCTGCAATCATGGACTGTGCGGCTGGTCCCGGCGGAGGTTCGAGTCCTCACTTGGGCATGGGTGTGTGTGTTTGTCCTTAGGATAATTTAGCTTAATTAGTGTGTAAGCTTAGGGACTGATGACCTTAGCAGTTAAGCCCCATAAGATTTCACACACACTTTTTTTTAAACAAATACGTCTTTCAGTAACCACTGAAATTCTCAATGTGAGCCGTTCCATTAGTTCTGTTGAGCTAACTTCGGTTTTCCGATATTTTTTGGCACGCTGAATTGTCAGTGCATCTGAGATTTTGACATGGGCAGCAAGATGAACAGCAGAGAACTTTATTAAACAGTCACAGCGACATTTCATTTGTGATTCTTCAGTTTACATTTTCACACTGATATATTATTTGTTATTTACTCCTATAATCATGTTTATTATGTATCCATCCTACATTTCTGTGTTCCTGTTCCTACTCCTTATCTCGTCTGCTAGAGATGGTGCACGAGTGTCGATGAGTGATGTTTCAATACGCTTTGGTTCAACGGCAAGGTTCTTTTAGCTTAGTCAACGTTTGTGTAGAGTTTAATCCTTGGATTGATATGAGTGGCTGGACTAGCATAAATACATGAGAAGCATCCGTAGGACTCCTACCTTGAAACAAGTAGTAAATATTGGTATTAAAGAAATATTACACAGTTTTGCACAGAATGAGTAAGAAAACTTTTATCATGGCATTTGAATTTTATTTTAGTATAATATGACAAACAATGTTGTAAATTATGTTATAATTTTCCATAGCTGAATACCTAACAATCACTCCTACTAGTCCACACCAGAATATTTGCTCATTAAAAGTAATACTCTTAACGAATAATTTCGCTATGTTCTTTGCATATTTTTTTTTTTTTTTTGTATTTCCAGAACGATTGACTGCTTCTCTGTCTTACAGATCTGGGCACATGAACCATTTTAATTTTTACAATCTTCCACTTGCCGCAATCTTCGTCCGTTGGTTACTAGTTCCACAACATGGCGCGGCTCGTAGAAATTTACTTAGGGACGTTGCTTATTGATTTTCCTCTCCATGTGAGAGAAGTTCTGTTTTTATCAGATTTGCCTTCCATGTAGTAGAATGATACCGTGAAAATAAGCAGAAGATATTTACTGCTACTACATCTAATACGTTTCTCCACAAGACAAAGTACCATCTCCTTCACGGTCTCTCGTAACTGCTGATACTTGCTTTCTCATCAAATCAGCTCCTGATGTACATTAATAGTAGAATAATGTTGTTTTTACGGCTTTCGTCCATAGTGGTGCTATTTTGCAGAGACTTAAGCTACATCACACATCTGTTCTTTTTGCCTGCAGAAGGTCCAAGATGCTACTCCAGGCGGGTGTAAAAATGAATATACGCAACGGAAAATAATAAACACTAAAATTATGATTTGGTCCTGCCTGACTACCCCCTGAAGCACATCTTAGAATCTCTTAATGCTCTTTTTTTCGTATAAATTACAATCTAAATATAAATGAATGATGAAGGCAATTAATACTACTAAATGATTAACGTTGTTGTTCAATATACACTCCTGGAAATGGAAAAAAGAACACATTGACACCGGTGTGTCAGACCCACCATACTTGCTCCGGACACTGCGAGAGGGCTGTACAAGCAATGATCACACGCACGGCACAGCGGACACACCAGGAACCGCGGTGTTGGCCGTCGAATGGCGCTAGCTGCGCAGCATTTGTGCACCGCCGCCGTCAGTGTCAGCCAGTTTGCCGTGGCATACGGAGCTCCATCGCAGTCTTTAACACTGGTAGCATGCCGCGACAGCTTGGGCGTGAACCGTATGTGCAGTTGACGGACTTTGAGCGAGGGCGTATAGTGGGCATGCGGGAGGCCGGGTGGACGTACCGCCGAATTGCTCAACACGTGGGGCGTGAGGTCTCCACAGTACATCGATGTTGTCGCCAGTGGTCGGCGGAAGGTGCACGTGCCCGTCGACCTGGGACCGGACCGCAGCGACGCACGGATGCACGCCGAGACCGTAGGATCCTACGCAGTGCCGTAGGGGACCGCACCGCCACTTCCCAGCAAATTAGGGACACTGTTGCTCCTGGGGTATCGGTGAGGACCATTCGCAACCGTCTCCATGAAGCTGGGCTACGGTCCCGCACACCGTTAGGCCGTCTTCCGCTCACGCCCCAACATCGTGCAGCTCGCCTCCAGTGGTGTCGCGACAGGCGTGAATGGAGGGACGAATGGAGACGTGTCGTCTTCAGCGATGAGAGTCGCTTCTGCCTTGGTGCCAATGATGGTCGTATGCGTGTTTGGCGCCGTGCAGGTGAGCGCCACAATCAGGACTGCATACGACCGAGGCACACAGGGCCAACACCCGGCATCATGGTGTGGGGAGCGATCTCCTACACTGGCCGTACACCACTGGTGATCGTCGAGGGGACACTGAATAGTGCACGGTACATCCAAACCGTCATCGAACCCATCGTTCTACCATTCCTAGACCGGCAAGGGAACTTGCTGTTCCAACAGGACAATGCACGTCCGCATGTATCCCGTGCCACCCAACGTGCTCTAGAAGGTGTAAGTCAACTACCCTGGCCAGCAAGATCTCCGGATCTGTCCCCCATTGAGCATGTTTGGGACTGGATGAAGCGTCGTCTCACGCAGTCTGCACGTCCAGCACGAACGCTGGTCCAACTGAGGCGCCAGGTGGAAATGGCATGGCAAGCCGTTCCACAGGACTACATCCAGCATCTCTACGATCGTCTCCATGGGAGAATAGCAGCCTGCATTGCTGCGAAACGTGGATATACACTGTACTAGTGCCGACATTGTGCATGCTCTGTTGCCTGTGTCTATGTGCCTGTGGTTCTGTCAGTGTGATCATGTGATGTATCTGACCCCAGGAATGTGTCAATAAAGTTTCCCCTTCCTGGGACAATGAATTCACGGTGTTCTTATTTCAATTTCCAGGAGTGTATATTTATTGTAGATTAAAATCAGCCCTTTAAGTACAATTGTCTATATTTCCTAACTAAAATTATTAATCAATTACCCAACTCTGCCCCTTTTTATGACTGCGCGGTCTAATATCACTAAGCGAAATGACTGAGATCATCGACGTACCTAACACTAGAAGACACTACTTTCAAAGATGATCTACGGTGGTGTGGAACCTCAGTGGAAATAAACTGACATGATCACAGCTGTTTAGCGTTATAGCCCTAATAAGCCGAAGCAATTTGCGATATCACCATATGTACTGCGTCCTGTATGTTGAAGTGATTGTTCTCATACTCGTTTGCGACGATGGAAGAACTCCAGCCACAAATAAACGCTTTCAAACACTAGGATGGCAGAAGGCGGTCCTCTGACTAATATATTCTAATACTGTCTTCTCCTCTCTGTGTTCTACAGACGAGAAACGCGAACTCCCAGCCACAAGGGCTAAGTTCAGATAGCGTCTCAACGTAAGTATAGACAGAATAAGTGCTCTCAATTACTGAACGCTGCATACTCAATGACGACTTCCAACCCAGAGGTAAAGTCCAGAATCGTATAGGTTCGCAACAGTACAGTGCCTAACTGCTCTAACTATAAACTCTCCTGAGAGCAAAGACAGCAAGTCCGTCTGTACCAACGAAGCTGATACCGAGCGATCGTCACACACGGGCGCTCACAACGGAAGACCTCGTCTCTCCACTGCTGCCTTCCCAGCAAGGCTCGGCTCCCCACCCTCGTAATTCTGAAAACGAATCATATTCCCGAAACCGCGGAATATTTTCATTCTCCACAGATTCTTCCGAGCGCCGACCAACCATATCTTAGTCTTTTGTCGTCCAGCGTGGAAGGTTTACGAGGAAAAACCAATATTCGTACAATGGTACACTTCTGAGTAAAAATCCTTGGAAATAACGCAGCCTGCATGGTTTCTGAGGTGCCGCTTCTTCGTTCCTTTCACCTGCGTCCAAGATTTGCAGAGTTCCCGATTATCCCTCCAGTCCAGCTACAATAGCGGCCAGCCGTCACCCTATTGTGCTCCAGAGCTCAGGTGCCACGACGTCCGTCTAGCTACTTCCTGTTTTTAAGCAGGACCAACACCTGTGCGGGCCTTCCACCCAGAGCTTGAGTTCTGCCTGCCGTTTCATCTCCAGTGGCGTTCCAACCTGTACTAGTATAGACAATCATTCTTTACGCCGTTCTGATAATAAATACAATCCGTCACCTTTCATGCAATAAGCATTAACAATAATTTATCAGGCGTACGTGACAATGTCAATCTGCTTTAAACATTCATATATACGATGTACAACCTATTAAATTGAAACGTCCCCTTAGAACAATTATACATGACTGTGCTTAAACTGACACACAATATTTATTTAGCGCAACGCAATCTGACTTTCAGTAATCCCTACAAGAGAATGGCCCTGACTAACATTAACCTATACCTTTCACAAATCACTTACCTCACAAAAATCTTCGTTACTGAAGCTACTGCAATACAGCGAGCGCCACTACTGCCAGCTAAATAAAAGATTCAAACTACTGAAGGCACTAACTACTGATAGGCATAGTTAGCAAATGAAAGATTTTAATAGAGAACAAACAATGTATTTACCTTAATAGTCATAATATATATAGGAGTTCATAACATCCATTCTTACAAATATCAAAACTCCGCCATTTCCCTCCCCACATCCACCACTGCTGGCGGCTCACCTCCAACTGCGCAACGCTACGCGCTGTTCACATCCAGCTGCCGCTGCCCGACACTACAATGGCAGACAACAATGCAAACCAGCCACAGACTGCACACAGCACAGCCAGTGATTCTCACACAGACCGCTACGTAACGTTGCCAATAAGAAAACATAAACAGCCTACTTACAAAATGATACCTAATTGTGGTTGTAGTTCACGGCAAAGTATGTGAATGTGTGATTGTAAGGTGCGAAATTATAGCCACCTAACAAAGGTACAACTTTCAGACGAAACTGATGATTATAAAAGTTGTCAGGTCATGGAAACTTTAATTTCAAGTTGATTCTCGTTTTTGTTCAGTTACTCTTCAAATGGTTCAAATGGCTCTGAGCACTATGGGACTTAACATCTGAGGACATCAGTCCCCTATAACTTAGAACTACTTAAACCTAACTAACCTAAGGACATCACACACATCCATGCCCGAGGCAGGATTCGAACCTGCAACCGTAGCGGTCTCGCGGTTCCAAACTGTAGCGCCTAGAACCGCTCGGCCACTCCAACCGGCTTAGTTACTCTATCTCTTAATGGACAAAGTGCAATTTTCATGATTCTTTGTACTTGTATTGTGCTTACTAATGGCAATGATTTACTCGTTTGAGTTCCATCATGAACGATAAGGAAATCAGCAGTTCTGTATCATATAATTGTTCATTTCTCGCTTCATCTGAGACGCTAGAAGACATGGATTCATTGTTCTGATGACCATCAGTTTCTGAATCTCTGCTGCCAACGAGAGCTTCATCTTCAAATCATTCAGTAATAAAGTGATTTAACGTTCTGATCAATTGTGTTGTTCTTCTCTCTTCACTCGCAGTATGGTATATAATTACGTTCTAAGTAAGGAATAATAGTATCTTACACACTTATTCTGGTTACGATACCAAAATTTATGCTCATCCAAAAATGGTTTGACATTGAGAAATTCTCTTACCTTCAGTTGAGTACTGGGATGCAACTTTTACAATGTTTCTGACCTCTCAATAAATGTACTATTGTGCCAAACTGATATCTGTTATCAGTAATCTAGCTATTTTAACATATCAATCTGGTAAAATATAAAGGGTGTAAAAGACGTATATCATGCATTATTCAAGTAGCATTCAACAAACAATCTCATTTCTGAAGACAGTAGATTTATTTCCAAGCATTAAGCGATTCGTCAATTAATATAAATAAATTTTAAGACTGAAATGAAACTTCCTGGCAGATTAAAACTGTGTACTGGACCGAGACTCGAACTCGCAGGGAAGGTGCTCTGCCATCGGAGCTACCGAAGCACGTCCTCACAGCTTCTCTTCCTCCCGTAGCTCGTCTCCTACCTACCAAACTTCACAGAAGCTCTACTGCGAAACTTGGATAACCAGCCCTCCTGGAAGAAAGAATTCTGCGGAGACACGGCTTAGCGACAGCCTGGAGGATGTTTCCAGAATGAGATTTTCAAGCCGCGAAAGCCCAAGGTCCCGAGATCGAGTTTCGATCCACCACACAGTTTTAATCTGCCAGGAAGTTTCATATCAGTGCACACTCCGCTGCAGAGTGAAAATCTCATTCTGGAAATTTTAAGACTGTTTTTTGAGACACTGAAACGCTGCCGGGTCTAAAAGACGCCTGTTATGGATCAAAGGGTAGATTTCTGTTGAGCCAAAGAGACATTAGAGGTATGTTTCAAGTAGATGTGACGTATTTTCTCTGATCGTTTCCGCTGCTATCTCGGGACTGCGATGATGCAACACTGTACGCTGGTGTGTCCGTAAGTGATGGTTTCCTTTCAGGTCATCTCTAGTAACGTAAGCTAGAATGTGTAACACTTGGCATAGTTTGAGATTCTAATACGTTTCTTTGCAGGCATAACCAGTGCAAAGCGTAGACATAAATCATTTCACTTAGGAAGTAATATCATGTTTATTAATATTCCATTTCTTCAGCTTGATTCTTTGTCCCACTACAACTTAGCAGGAGAAAAGTATTTTAGCCAATCTATATCTCAACTTAGAGTGTTTCTCTTACGTGTGAGGGCACTGTATGTTTTCCGTCTGCTCGTGACAAAATTGCAGAAGTAGCACTCCTGAAAGAAAGACCGAGCGAGGTGGCGCAGTGGTTAGACACTGGACTCGCATTCGGGAGGACGACGGTTCAATCCCGCGTCCGGCCATCTTGATTTAGGTTTTCCGTGATTTCCCTAAATCGCTCCAGGCAAATGCCGGGATGGTTCCTTTGAAAGGGCACGGCCGACTTCCTTCCCCATCCTTCCCCAATCCGATGAGACCGATGACCTCACTGTCTGGTCTCCTTCCCCAAACAACCCAACCAACCCAACCAACCTGAAAGAAAGGATGTGCGGAAGCATGGCTTAGCCACAGCCTGGGGGATGTTTCCAGAATGAGGTTCGCAGGAGAGTTTCTGTAAAGTTTGGAAAGTAGGAGACGAGATACTGGCATAAGTAAAGCTGTGAGGACGAGGCGTGAGTCGTGCATGGGTAGTTCAGATGGTAGAGCACTTGCCCGCGAAGGGCAAAGGTCCCGATTTCGAGTCTCGGTCCGGCACACAGTTTTAATCTGCCAGGAAGTTTCACAAAAAATACTGATTAGCTAAAAAGAGCATAATTAAACAATCGCCAGCCCACTAGGTCAAAGAATCTCCAGAATCTTAAGAAAAATGTAAGCAAATAATCACTGGGATGGCAACAGAAGGTTGTCACACTTTTCCATAGCGCAATAGTACACGAGAAAATAAATGAATCGGAAAGCACTGAGTTTACAATTACTTATTCTGAAATATTGAATTTTGAAAGTAAAGTTAAATGAAGTTACTGGTTACATAAATGACTGGCGCTATCAAATTTCGTTATATAAAATATGACTTTCAGTAACCTCAGTGTAACGGAATGCAAAATTTAGAAAAAGGCAAGCAGTTTACTTTTTATTATTGAAAGATTAAACTGAATTTACTTTACTCAAATGAGCAACTGCTTTTAGTTTTAATATAAAAACAACAAAATACAGACGCGCCGGACTAGCCGAGAGGTCTGAGGCGCTGCAGTCATGGACTGTGCGGCTGGTCCCGGAGGAGGTTCGAGTCCTCCCTCGGGCATGGGTGTGTGCGTTTGTCCTTAGGATAATTTAGGTTAAGTAGTGTGTAAGCCTAGGGACTGATGACCTTAGCAGTTAAGTCTCATAAGATTTCACCCACATTTTGAACACAATAAAATGCATACCAAGTCAGCAGAAGCCACTAGCTAAGCTACATACAGAACAAATGAAATTGCGCACTCTTACTTTGGCAACGAAATTTATCGTTACTTTAAGTGAATGAAGTTAAAACTCAAAATTGCAAATTATTTAAGCCTCTGTTATGCAGTACCAAAATGAACAGTTGCTGAGGCAGAAAATTTAGACTGAAACTAGTCATTAGAAAACAAACAAAAATAATTAATTTTCATATTTTTTTCGACACACGGCGATTGCAGGTAATGGAAAGGGACCCTGCCTGGTCAAAATGTCTGAGGACAATGACAGCACAGGTGTCCCACAAGTTTTAACTATTGCAGGTTATTATTCAAGTTAGTCATACTTTGTGAAAGAAAATTATGCCATCGGGTAATAATTACATTTCTCACGATGCTGTAGCTGTGCGACGAGGAATGTAGCCGACGACGGTGCTGAGCTGCCGCGTTTGCTACAGCTGCTGTTTGAGAATCCCGAGTCGTCTCCAGAGCCACGGATAATTACGGGAAAGGCAATAGTTAGAACTGCAGCTTCCACCGTCCGTCCGTCCTCTCCTATCATGCTCTCAATTTTTGCGCGTTAACGAATTGAGTGCATCTAAACTGGCGCGATTATAGCTGCACACCGCAGTCTGTCGGAGCTCCCAGCAAATACATCCACACTCTTTCATGACTCAAGCTGCTCTCCTTCCTCTCTTCACATAGCGCGACTGAGGCTCTCCATACGGATAGATAAACAATGGCACAGCTACTGTCGTTTCGTCGTTGCTATCGATACATTAAATTAAAGTTCCCTTCGCTAGTACCCAACAATTTACAATATTTACATTGCAGTTCCAATCAGCTATATACATTCACAAATAAATACACTATTACACCCATTACAAATTAAATATACACTACTCGTCATTAAAATTGCTACACCACGAAGAAGACGTGCTACAGACGCGAAATTTAACCTACAGGAAGAAGATGCTGTGATATGCAAATGATTAGCTTTTCAGAGCATTCACACATGGTTGGCGCCGGAGGCGACACTTACAACCTCCTGACATGAGGAAAGTTTGCAACTGATTTCTCATACACAAACAGCAGTTGACCGGCGTTGCCTGCTGAAACGTTGTTGTGATGCCTCGTGTAAGGAGAAATGCGTACCATCACGTTTCCGACTTTGATAAATGTCGGATTGTAGCCTATCGCAATTGCGCTTTATCGTATTGCGACATTGCTGCTCGCGTTGGTCGAGATCCAATGACTGTTGGCAGAATATGGAATCGGTGGGTTCAGGAGGATGATACGGAACGCCGTGCTGGATCCCAACGGCCTCGTATCACTAGCAGTCTAGATGACAGGCATCTTGTCCGCATGGCTGTAACGGATCGTGCAGCCACGTCTCGATCCCTGAGTCAACAGATGGGGACGTTTGCAAGACAACAACCATCTGCACGAACAGTTCGACGACGTTTGCAGCAGCATGGACTATCAGCTCGGAGACCATGGCTGCGGTTATCCTCGACGCTGCATCATAGACAGGAGCGCCTGCGATGGTGTACTCGAGGACGAACCTGGGTGCACGAATGGCAAGATGTCATTTTTTCGGATGAATCCAGGTTCTGTTTGCAGCATCATGATGGTCTCATCCGTGTTTGGCGACATCGCGGTGAACGCACATAGGAAGTGTGTATTCGTCATCGCCATGCTGGCGTATCACTCGGCGTGATGGTATGGGGTGCCAATGGTTACACGTCTCGCTCACCTCTTGTTCGCACTGACGGCACTTTGAACAGTGGACGTTACATTTCAGATGTGTTACGACCCGTGGCTCTACCCTTCATTCGATCCCTGTGAAACCCTACATTTCAGCAGGATAATTCACGACCGCAGGTTGCAGGTCCTGTACGGGCCATTCTGGATACAGAAAATGTTCGACTGCTGCCCTGGCCAGCACATTCACCAAATCTCTCACCAGTTGAAAACGTCTGGTCAATGGTGGCCGAGCAACTGGCCCTTTACATTACGCCAGTCACTATTCTTGATGAATTGTGGTATGGTGTTGAAGCTGCTTGGGCAGCTGTACCTGTACATGCCATCCAACCTCTGTTTGTCTCAGTGTCCAGGCGTATCAAGGTCGTCATTACGGCCAGAGGTGGTTGTTCTGGGCACTGATTTCTCAGGATTTATGCACCCAAATTGCGTCAAAATGTAATCACATGTCAGTTCCAGTATAATATATTTGTCCAATGAATACCCGTTTATCAACTGCATTTCTTCTTAACGTAGCAATTGTAATTGACATTAGTGTACTTTCTGCAACGAAGCCTACAGATTCAGAATTAGAAGTACAGTACAAGTTATCAACGGATATTAAACTACGAAAATTTTTGGATGGTGGAGAAGGTATCCTACCTGTATTTTCGGTGTTACAAGGTGT
Source organism: Schistocerca piceifrons (assembly GCF_021461385.2). Lineage (NCBI taxonomy): Eukaryota > Metazoa > Arthropoda > Insecta > Orthoptera > Acrididae > Schistocerca > Schistocerca piceifrons. The sequence goes on from NC_060138.1 coordinate 665,112,541, forward strand.
TATATTGTGTAATGAGTTGCCCTTGTGGCAAAGATTTTCATTTAAGATCTTTTTTTGTACTTGTGGTGTCACCGCTAGACATCACACTTGCTAGGTGGTAGTTTAAATCGGCCGCGGTCCATGTAGTACATGTCGGACCCGCGTGTCGCCACTGTGATCGCAGACCTAGCGCCACCACCAAGGCAGGTCTCGTGATACGAGAGTGGACTCGACCCCAGTTGTACGAGAACCAAGCTACCGCCCAGTTGTACGCGAACCTAGCTATCGCCCAGTTGTACGAAGCCTTTCTCTCTCATTAGCCGAGAGACAGAATAGCCATCAGAAGTTAATGGCTACGAACTAGCAAGGAGCCATTTGTATCAGTGCCTATAGCTTACGAGTATTCAAGAGAGATGTATTCCAAGGAATCAATAAAAGATAAGTAAAAAGTATCTACATACTTTTCTTCTTATTCATTCATAAGTTCTCATGTTCCAGACTTCACGCCCGTCTGCTTATTGCCGTTCGTGCACTATCGGCCACAGCATTAGTCTAGCGTGCCTTTCTTTTGGCTACTACCGTGTGGCGTAACAGTCTTGTTACGTCACTACAGTACTTTGTCCATAAAATAAATTTTCATTGATTGAAATCAACGGGGAAAGCTGAATTTTTGTGCTGAACTGTGATTCGAACTGTTTATCATCTCCTACTTACAAGGCAGAAACTCTGACCACTGAGCCGTCCAGACACAGTGCTCGTTGCAACTGCACGGACTACCCAAGCACGCCACCTGTAAGAGACAAATTCTCAACTTATCCACACACTACAAATGTAGTGCCCCTTTCCCATTATCTTTATTACTTGCAGCACTTCACCGATTCCCGTAAGAGTTCGAGCTTGGTGTGCGTCTGCTCTGAAGAGATCACTGGCCATCTCGCCTTAACTACATACTGTAACCTCCCCACCGTAATTTAAAAGGAAAATGAAATATGACAATATTTATTTATGAATGCTAATGGACATTGCGCTAATTGTAACCTCGCCCACAATGAGAGGTATTGAAAATGGCAACAAAAATGTGAAATTCGCAATCTGACTCAAATATAAATTCTTCACAAAATTTAAAGTCCGTTCAGTGACAAGAAAATACAATTAAACCGAAATATCGGTCTTTGGCCCTGTGCAAAACAATCAGAATTAAAGTCTTACCTCAGAATAAATGGATGTCACATTTCTGCTCTTGTTGTTGCGCACCGCTTGGAGGAACTGCATTGCAAATAATAATATTCTTTTTTTTTTATTTTAGTGAAATTTTTCTTCAAAAGAAGTGGAATGAAATGGGAGGTGCAACGAAATCTTTAGTTCAATAAAAAATTAAATTTTTGAAAAAATGCTTTTGAAATAAAAATTATTATTGGGGGACTTGTTGGAGAATAGTTACAATAAATAAAATTTTTCATTATCTAATGATTATATTAATTAACAGTATACCTTATTCACCATCTTGACCAGTGTTGCCGACCGCCTACATCACCCGCACTGGACTGCTACTACTGACCGACCGCTCTGCATGACGACTATTAGCGTACTGCACGCGACGACTACTGACAGAGTACTGCTCTCAACTAGACAGAGCTACAGACTCGCAACGACTGACAGACTCGCAACGACTACTGACTGACTGAGTACCGCTCGCAACACTCGCGCGGTCAAGCGCATACTCTCTGGTCACAGATGCTACAATGCCTCGCCATCGCTGCTGCGTTACATACGTGTTTCATAACCCTCCACTGGGGGGGCAAAAATTTGGCAGCGATGGTGAGTCATTTGGACTTGCCAATCGCGGCAAAATTTTTTAATTAATTAATAAACTTCTACAATTTACAGAATATTTAGATGTAGTACATAAAGTAAATGTTGTGCACACGCACTAAGTACAAGATATATCAGACAAAGACAAAATGTGAGTACAAAACATAGTAACAAATCAGAAAAATGTATATACAAATTATTTGACAGAAAACAAAGAGCACAGGCACTGAAAAAAATTCTTTAGCATATTCAGAACAAATAAACAGACTGGCAAAAAATATTACATTGACAAGTGACATAAGTGCACATGCACTGCAGTTGAGAACATATCAGTAAATGATGAAATGTATATACAATTAGTGACAAATGACATAAGTGCATACACATTGAAGTATTGAATATACAGAATAGTACAAATCATATTGAAAAATGAGAAAAGTGCACAGGCACTGAAGTTCAGTAGAAAACATATTAACACCTAACATAAGTGCACATGCACTGTAGTTCAGAACATATCATTACAATATAAAAGACAAGAGTGTACATATACTGTACTTCAGATCAAATCAAAAAAATGTCTTTAGTATTTTCGCAATAAATAAGCATAATGGCAAAAAAAATCATGTCCAAAGTGCACACGCACTGAAAAAATGTCTTTAGCATTTTCAGAACAAATAAACATAATGGCAAAACATCATGTCGACCAGTGCCATAAGTGTACTCGCACTGGAGTTCAGCGAATCGAAAAAAAATTGTATAGCTATGAACATAAATGATGTTACCAAAAGATGATTTTCACTATGTGACAAGAATTAGGATAGGAAAGGGAAGGATTGCATCATGGTTGTAGCACTTTAGATTGCACACAGCTGCTCTGAAAGTCCATATCTTTCCACAGAAGTACAACACCAAGTGACACAACTTGAAGTTCTTTTCCCATCAGAATTTATCAGTGTAGCCAAGACACTGAACTGTCGTAGTAATGTTCCATGTTTTCATTTTGGCAGTACATTAGGTACACCAAACAGTGGGACCATAATAACGTCTTCATTGCTCACGGTGGTGGACAGCATGTCGTGTCAACACCACGCTCTTACAAGGCACACCAACGTAGAATTAGTGCAAAACCAAAGATAGTGCTCCATGATCACTAGGATAAACAGGACAAATGGACATTGCAGTAATTCAGGGTAGTCAGCTTATGAGGTGAAGGACATCAAGTCACATAATATTGACAATTAGAGACTTAATTAGTTTGTGGCATTCATAGCCCAGTTACTGAACATTTCTGTACCAAGTATGTAGTATTACAGAAAAATGTTCATTAATTGTTTTACATGGAATCAGTAGCCTTCTTTTCCTGGTTACAAAGCATTATTAAATAATCGCATTCTTTTCAGTTACAGAGTGTAATTAAGAATCATTAACCTTCTCCTAATTACAGTTAATTAATCATTTGTCATTCCAATAATAATCATTAGCCTCTTCCTAATTACAGTTAATTAAGCATTTGTCGTTAATTAATCATTTGTCTAATTACAGTTAATTAATCATTTGTCGTTAATTAATCATTTGTCTAATTACAGTTAATCATTTGTCGTTAATTAATCATTTGTCTAATTACAGTTAATTAATCATTTGTCGTTAATTAATCATTTGTCATTCCAATAGTAAGAATTATTAGTCTTCTAATTACAAAGCATTATTAAACAGTACCATAGTTAATTAATTATGTGTCATTCCAATCTATTAAGAATCACTAGCTGGCATCATGGGTAATCGTATTACAATAAACAGTGGCGGTCCTTGGCCAGTTACAAAGTATATTTAGTATGACAGAATAATGTTCATCAGAAGTCTTAGTTGAAAAGGAGAGTCAATTATTGGTCTAGCATTAACATAATACATTGAGTGATACAAATTATTGGCACTCATTGGCCATTAACCAAAACATGAAAACTCAACATGGGAAAAAAAGGGCTAATTAATGGCATAATTAATAACAATTCTTCAAGTGACATTAATTATTGGCACTCAGTGGCCAGCAAGTATTGAATAGAATCATCATTCAGTATTATTCAGATTATTACGAAGTCATTATTAAAAATCAGTTAATTACAGTCAAAGCATTAATAATCACAGGCATTATAAGTAGTCTCATTACAATAAACAGTGTTTCTCCTTCAGTAGTATTCAGATCATTACAAAGTCATTATTAAAATCAGTTAATTACAGTCAAAGCATTAATAATCACAGGCATTATAAGTAGTCTCATTACAATAAACAGTGTTTCTCCTTCAGTAGTATTCAGATCATTACAAAGTCATTATTAAAATCAGTTAATTAGTCATAGCATTAGTAATCATAGGCATTATAAATAGTCTCATTACAATAAACAGTGGCAGTTATTAACTAGTGACAAAGCATTATTTTAAAAATATACTTTTTTTTTTGTCTCATTAAGAAGTCATTACTCAAGTGACATACTATTCAGAGCTAATCAGTATTATTCAGAATTTTCTCAAACTGGTATCACTATTTGGGACTGGTAATACATTTTTTTTTGTTAGCAATGCATTGCGTTGAGATCGATAATTAATTGCTGAGGCATAACACTATTTGTTTTTGACCTATTGCTGCAAATGAGGATAGATAACGTCATTCAGCATGAGTCAGCTGTAGCAAGGTTATGTAACAAGGCAGTATATGTGATCACATTTATAAGTGATAAACACAAATGGGTAAAAAATAAAAATGCAAGTACTAGAACAGGTATAATAAGTAACAGGTTTAGCAAGTATCATGAAAAGCTTCTCTTGAAAAAATATACAAAATGGATTATTGACCTGAAAGAAGAAACGCACACTATGCTGAAAAGTAGTGAACTTCGAATTAACAGGTAGTGAAATGTGTATAAAATGTGTTCCATAGCTGTCCTTTCCAAAACTTTCCGTCATCCTACTATGCAATGTAACACCTGCTGTCAAAACAAACTGCAACAAATACTTAAATAACTACGTAGCATAAATACATAACTTCAACATTATCCTCATCTGTAAAGAAAAAACTTCATTATCCATATCATCATAACTTCATTATCATCATTATTCATAACAGCATATTCTTCATCATTATTCATCAGTATTCATTATCATCTGCAAAAAATCACTTCATTACTCATTATATAACTATTCCTTATCTCTAGCATATTTCATCACTAAAACTAAGATGTGTAGTTCAGTCTGACAGCCTGCATCAATTACCTTATATTCTGAAAGAAAAAATTAGTTAAGACTGCTATTCTATGATGAGTATAGTATATTCTTGTTAATGCTTGTTAATCCTGATCCATTTACTCTTCCTCATAAAGTCATTGCATCTCCTTTCGTTTATTCCGTAGGTGAAATTCCCATTTCTGTTGAATTTATTTCTTACATGCATCATTTCTTTCTGAAATTCATGAACAAAGATTAATGTCCTGCATTTAAATCATATACCCACTAAATAATGACTGGTTTATGGTAACATACTTAAGCATACAGCATATCATGACAGAAAACGTAATATGTCAAAGAAATTGACAGTGTTCAAAGCTAAAAATGTACAGAGAATATCACAATGCAGCAGCAAAAAATGTAAAACAGTCACGATGTTGAGATGTCATAAGGCAAAAAAAATGTCAAAGTGAACTGGTGTGTGTTATATCTTAGCTATTTCACAATGCATACAAACAAAACATGTAAACAACCGTACATAAAAAGACAAAAATGTGACGTTCGTTGTGTTCAGCTTGTATGTAGTGTAATTAATCAAGGCGAGAATTAAAGACTTTAATAAAAAAAATGTAATGACATTAACATGTCATTAGCTAACATTGCATAATTAGTCATAAAATACGTAAGTGTCTGGAAAAGTATGCACGGTCTGATGTGTAACGACAAGAAAAGCGACCTGCTAACCTTACCTTGTCGGGCACTTGCCAAGAAAAAAAAATACGATAATCATCAGTAATTAGTCAGGTGAATATAATTGCATTAGTAAATGGCATCATAGTGTGTTGAATCATAAAGTGTCTTCATTCAATAAACGGTTTAATGTTTGAGATATGGTGATTGCCTTTCGATTTTCTGGTTCTCAAAGTTTCGACGTGTACAACATTGGGGTGAGGGATGCTGCGAATCCGATATGGACCTGCGTATAGAAGTTCAAATTTACTGCACTTACCTTTTAATTTGCTGGATAAATAGTGTGTACGTACTAGTATCTTCTGTCCAACGTGAAAGACGCGGTGTGTACAAACCTGTTTTTGCTGTCTTCTCCGGCGCTCTGCGGCACGTTTGATGTTGTTCAGCGCAATGTCAATTATTTCGTGGTGTCGTAATCGACGAGATGTAGGAAATGTTATCAATTCTTTAATTTTGTTAGGTGGTTCAGCATTTTTCAGTATAACAGACGGAGATAGCATAGTGGATTCATTTGGAATGGAATTAATTACATCTTGGAATGAGAATATGTGTGTGTCCCAATCAATATGTCTTTTGTGGCAGTATATTCTACACAGCTTACCAATTTCTTTCATTAATCTTTCACAGGGGTTCGAAGAAGCGTGGTACTTGGATATATAGATCGGAGAAATGTTTCTAGCTCGTAACATGCGTGTCCATACGCTACTACGAAATTGAGATCCATTGTCAGAAATTACTTTCATTACATGCCCTACATGAGATAAAAAATGTTTTACAAATGCTTTCGAAACAGTTTTAGCAGTAGCTTTGCGTAATGGAGTGAAAGTAACAAATTTAGAAGTGAGCTCAACAGCGACAAAGATGTAGCAAAAACCTCTGTTAGTTCTCGGAATCGGACCAAAAATATCTACTGCGGCCATATGTCTTAATTTAACAGGTATAATGGGATATAATGGAGGAATATGTGAAGTGGTGTCTGATTTAGCTTTCTGGCAAATTTTACAAGACGCTAAAACTCGTCGTATACGTTTCTCCATGTTGGTAAAATAACAGTTCTGTCTCAGTATAAGAAAACATTTTCTTGCTCCGTAATGTGCGTAACTTAAATGAGTGTACCAGATTAATTTGTTAACCAGTTCGTCAGGAATGCATAATAACCAATTGTTGCTGTCAGGATGAGAGCGGCGAAACAGAATGTCATTGCGCACAGTGTAATGGTTTCTAATCGTAACATTATTCTTATCTAGCCAAAGCTGTTTAATTTCTTTCCACACATTGTCTTTATTTTGCTCCTTTGCTATGTCCTGTAATGACGATGAAATAAAGTTTTCAAATGCTACTTGTTGAATGTACATGACACTGAAATTTGTTTTGCAGAAGTTGGTTGCTACGTCTTGCTGATTGTTGCTGAGAGAACGCGATAGTGCGTCAGCTATAACATTTTGTGTACCGGGAATGTGAACTATTGTAAAATTAAATTCTTGTAAATATAGTTTCCATCTACTTAATCTATCATGCGTGAATTTGGCCGAAAGTAAAAATTGTATCGCTCTGTGATCTGTGTAAACTGTGGTATGTCTGCCATAAAGAAAATGCCTAAATCTCGTAAAAGCCCATACAACACATAATGTTTCCAATTCTGTAACAGAGTAATTTCGTTCAGCGGGTGACAAAATGCGACTTGCAAATGCGATGTTTTTAATTACTGTAGAGCCATCTTCTTCAATTTCCTGGAAAATGTGTACGCCTAAAGCGGTGTTGGAACTGTCGGTGGCAATGGAAAAATTTCTGGTAAGATCTAGGTGCGATAAAAGTGGTGCATTCAACAGAGCATTTTTCAAATAACATTCTCGTGAGCAAAATTCTGCGTGTCAAAAGTAATGTTTGCGTTACTGTAATATGCAATCTGTACTGTATCTGGTTAAAGTCTATCGTACGTGCTGTTATTTACGGGAGAATGTTGTGGCATATCCACTATATGAACTGTTCTTTTATTTCTTATTGACGTGTTACGCTATCGATGACACCTATTGTCTGTTTCATTCATGATTATTTGTTGTTGCTGATGTTGTTGCTGCTCATAAGATCGACTGTTATTAAATGTACGCTGAAAATCGGGCTCGTTATTTTTACGTCTGTCATGATAGTAATTTCTATACGGCGCATTGCGATACGAGTTGAAATAGTGTGTTATCTGTACGTGGTTATTTCTTTGCTGCCATGCGTTACTATTTGTTGGGGCTGGGACTATACGTGCACGCGGCGAAACATTAAAGTTTGGTTGACCTTGTAGACTGCATTGTTGGTTAGGTATGCTAAGCGGCTGACTTTCATGCTATTGTGGTGAAAAAACATCTATTGTTACAAAAATGTGGTTCCTGTCACTAATAATTTTACACATACTGATGATTACGATTTTATCCGTTATTAAAATTACGCTGGTTCTGAAGTGCCTACTGAAAATTGTCACATTCGGTAAAAGTTTGTCACATCGGGTTTTCATTACTCGTTTCTTAATACTAGGTAGAGCAATAGTTAAAGAGCAGTTTGGATAGATATAAAGGATAGTAGAAGAAAAGGCAGCAGTGCAGAAAACTAAAGATGAAACAGCACTACTACAGCTCGGGGCCCTATGCTCGCTACGGCACATATTCATTAAAGCGTAATGAATCCCCTGAGGTCGATTACGCACTGCAAATAAATTTTGGCTTTTGCGTTGCAAGCAATAGCGGTAAAATTCCAAAACCAAATTGTTGTAACCATGTTAATTGAAGTTTCCTCATTACACGCAACGCTGATAAAAATGCAATAGCAAATTGTCGCATCGGGTTCAAAGCTAGCTTCTGCATTACAGGCAATAGCGGTGAAAGCACAAAAATAAATTGTCGTATACAACTCAAAGCGTGTACCTGTGTTCTGTCATTATTAAATTCTTTAGATTTTCTTACAAATACAAATTGCACGAAATCTACGTTCTCGTCACTCATTTTGATAACACGTTCAGATTTGTGTGTGAACCTGTTCGTCTGTGTCATTTCGGATTTCCAGTTGCATAGCTTTTCAGATTTTAAGTCGCGTGGCTTTTCTGATTTTAAATCGCGTAGTTGCTGTAAATTGCTCACATTATACACGCTGCGTAAGTCTGACAAATGTTCACTAAGTGGCGTCTGCTGTGGTATGTTATTAACTGAAATGTTTTTCATCTCTGTTACTTCTTGTTGTAAATTTGACAACTTCCTACGTAACGTGTTGTTAGATGAATCGATCTCATTAATTGTCTGTTGTAAGTTTTGAAATTCAGGTGTTTGGATAAATGAAACCGGTGCAGTATCGTCTGATTTATTGTCATTAGTATTTTCGATAACATCAATACGACTGGCCAATTCATCATATTTTTCAGTCAGTATTTTTGCCTGATCATCGGTTTTAGAATCAGACGCATTAATCTGTTTTTGCAACTTGCGCGTAGTTTCGCTCAGTTTTTTAACATCAGCTTTGATAACATCACAATCCTGTGTTAGATCTAATTGTTCGAATCTATCTGTCACTGTTTGAATATTTACTGTGTGTGTATCTGTTTTTGATTTAAGGTCAGAAATTTCATCCCGTAATTCCGCGTTCAATTGTTCTATGGTATTAATTTTGTCGGACACTGTAGTAATATTATTGTCTACATACGTCTTCGCTTTCGCGAATATTTTACGTTTGTCCTCTTGTCTTTGTGCAGTGATTGTTTCCATAACCTGACGTTTGACTTTATTTTGATCCTGAATAAATCTGCGGAAACGCGTATCACTGTTCTGTATGTGCTGATTAAAGCGCTCGTTAATCTGAGTGTTCTGCTGTTCGAATTTCGCGTCTATCTTTGCGTCCATTGTGCGCGAAAGTTCTACCGTTATTGCTTTAAACTCGTCGCGTAATTGTGTAGCTTTTTCAGAGCATTGTTTAGCGACTCCGCTAATTTCGTCTCTGAGTGTTTCTGTTGCGGCTGTCTGCATTTCCCTTAATTCTTGCGCAACAGACTTTATTTCTTCGCTATTTTTTCGTGAACAAGCCTCAATTTCTACGCGCAACTGTTCCTTAGTGTCATGGCACTGCGCGGCAACGGCTCTTATTTGTTCACTAAGCTGTCTGGAATTGTCGTCTAATTTTTCATTTAAGTATTGTTTGAGTTTTTCGTTATCTTGTTTGTTATCTTCCCTATGTTGTTTGACCTGTTCACTAAGTTGTTTGAAATTCTCTTTAAATTGTTTGTTATCTAGACTCTGTTGTTTGATATCTACACCAATATCGTTCTTAAATTGTAGCATTACTGCCATAAATTGATTCAAATCAAATGTAGCATTACCTACTCCATTATCTGTGCTGTTTGATTGTGTACCTGGAATTGTTGCGCTTTGTGTGACCATTTGGTCATTCTGCAGTTTACAAAAAGGATTATCAGTCGGACCTACACTGTCAGACATTATTTCGGAATTAAATGAATCTGTCCTACTTTGTGTGATCTGTTCATTTTCATTAGACAAATTTGTCTGTACATTACTTGAGTTTTCCGAATCGGGTGTGTTAAGCTCGGCAGCGCTCATTACAATAGAGCGTTCTGCGTTATCAATTGTCGTCCAATTAACAGACGAGACAATTGAGTTCGTTTGTTCATTATCAGGGTAAAAGTCATCACTAGTGGTTGGAATGCACTGATTGTTAGTGAACGCAGGATTGTCATCATTACACTGCGTGTCACATGTCCTATCGGTAAAGTTGTTTGAGTCGGTAATTTCGCTCGTAATACCTCGCGATACACTATTCACAGTCTTTCGCGGCATTTTAACAGTAGTCACAATTATTCACAAAACAAATAAGCACAATGCAAAACAACACACAAATACAACAGAGCAACGAATTGCCGTTGACCTATAGAAAGAAAGTCACAAGATTAGTAAAAGCGTTGCGCCAAATCCTAATTATATCTAAGCAAATAAGAGCAGATATCTGACTGTTGTTCAAAAGACTCTCAACGAAATACGATCCTGGACTGGGTGTCGCCAAGTGTAACCTCCCCACCGTAATTTAAAAGGAAAATGAAATATGACAATATTTAATTATGAATGCTAATGGACATTGCGCTAATTGTAACCTCGCCCACAATGAGAGGTATTGAAAATGGCAACAAAAATGTGAAATTCGCAATCTGACTCAAATATAAATTCTTCACAAAATTTAAAGTCCGTTCAGTGACAAGAAAATACAATTAAACCGAAATATCGGTCTTTGGCCCTGTGCAAAACAATCAGAATTAAAGTCTTACCTCAGAATAAATGGATGTCACATTTCTGCTCTTGTTGTTGCGCACCGCTTGGAGGAACTGCATTGCAAATAATAATATTCTTTTTTTTTGTGATTTTAGTGAAATTTTTCTTCAAAAGAAGTGGAATGAAATGGGAGGTGCAACGAAATCTTTAGTTCAATAAAAAATTAAATTTTTGAAAAAATGCTTTTGAAATAAAAATTATTATTGGGGGACTTGTTGGAGAATAGTTACAATAAATAAAATTTTTCATTATCTAATGATTATATTAATTAACAGTATACCTTATTCACCATCTTGACCAGTGTTGCCGACCGCCTACATCACCCGCACTGGACTGCTACTACTGACCGACCGCTCTGCATGACGACTATTAGCGTACTGCACGCGACGACTACTGACAGAGTACTGCTCTCAACTAGACAGAGCTACAGACTCGCAACGACTGACAGACTCGCAACGACTACTGGCTGACTGAGTACCGCTCGCAACACTCGCGCGGTCAAGCGCATACTCTCTGGTCACAGATGCTACAATGCCTCGCCATCGCTGCTGCGTTACATACGTGTTTCAATACATATGGTGTCTCTTTTATCGGACGTGTTCGAAAGAACATACATCATTTTTGATCCAGCAGAGATTACAAATTTTCAACTTTCTTCATTGATTTCAATCAATGTCCACTCGTAGCCACGGTCTGTAATTTCTGGATCTAAAATGACGTCCGTTCTTTCAAACATGTCTGAAAGAACAGACACCACACACACACATAAGTTGAGAATTTGGATCTGATGGCAGGTGTGCTAGGGTGGTCCATCCAGATGCAATAACCACTGCCTCCAGATGTCTCATTGGCCGCTCCTGTTTCACAGTCATGCATTGCAGACATACTGAGTGTTTCCACCTGGGGAGTGCGTCCACTCGCTGCTGTGAGCTTCAGCGTCTGTCACATATTATTTATGTGTGCTAGAAGCATGGCCAATCGTTTCCGAGAATCCACACTAAGATTCACATCCCGCAATGATTACACCAAACTAAACGCTTGGGAAATGGAACGCTTTCTATCTGACATAGCTAAGATACCAGCTTCATTTGGGCACCCATTTGTCCACCGGAAGCAGTACCATGTACAACAAAGTCGTCAATGGTGCGACATGCGAGAGAATAGTTCGTGACGTCAGACAAGGACTATGCTTGTGCCACACCAACAGCAGCGTCGGTGCAGTCACTGTCGAACACACAGGCTTGGGCTTGCGCGCCATACGAGATTAGTAGGTTGAGGAGAGCATGAGCGTAATTTTTATATCAAATTGATATGCATATCAATTAAATTGATCGTTTAATTAATCCACCCAACCAATCTCAACCCCCCCCCCCCCCCACTCCCGTACCCAGATGGCGTCATGCTTTTCCCTCAGCCGGCACAGGGATAGCTACATCCTCCCTCCCCCTCCCTCCCCCTGTACACTACTCCTCCATCTATTCTATTGGCGGGAATTTCGAATTTTGCCGGGAATTTCGACTTTTAGTGTGAATTTCTTTGTCCCAGGGCTGTGCTGCGTTCCACCCCACCCCCACCCGGGAATTGGCAGGAAATTAAAAATGGCAGTGCCCTTTTCTGGGTCCTTGTCGATGGAAAGACCTGGTGCACCCCCAGCACATGGAAACTGCCCAGATGCAGGAGAGGAAAGTTAGATTAGTGTACATTATTTATTTTGGCTGGGAACCTGAAGTAAAGATCGGTCCTAATTACATAATTAATCATAAAGAGTGGGCCTAATTACTCAACTATATTCACAGCGCCACAGAAGGACTGCCTAAAACCGCAATAGCTCAGAAACTGACGACGCCATACAACTGGAGTTATCCTGCTGGGACAAAATTTCACAATATGACTCGAAACTTGTGACAGACGCACTCAAATTCTGCCCTACAGCTACAAGCTGGCAGGAATATGGCTGGGGTAAAAATTACTATCTTTATTGTCTTTTTTTTAATGGGAAATATATTCAACTTACTTATTTTATGTACGAACCAGATTTTAAATTGTAAGACATTTCCAGGGGCAGATGTGGACTCTGACCACAATCTATTGGTTATGAACTGTAGAGTAAAACTGAAGAAACTGCAAACAGGTGGCAATTTAAGAACATGGGACTTGGATAAAGTGACTAAACCAGAGGTTGTACAGAGTTTCAGGGAGAGCATAAGGGAACAATTGACAAGAATGGGGGAAAGAAATACAGTAGAAGAAGAATGGGTAGCTTTGAGTGATGAAGTAGTGAAGGCAGCAGAGGATCAAGTAGGTAAAAAGACGAGGGCTAGTAGAAATCCTTGGCTGACGGAAGATATATTGAATTTAATTGATGAAAGGAGAAAATAAAAACGCAGTAAATGAAACAGGCAAAAAGGAATAGAAACGTCTCAAAAATGAGATCGACAGGAAGTGAAAAATGGCTAAGCCGGCATGGCTAGAGGACAAAGGTAAGGATGTAGAGGCTTATCTCACTAGGGGTAAGATAGATACTGCCTACAGGAAAATAAAAGAGACCTTTGGAGAAAAGAGAGCCACTTGTATGAATATCAAGAGCTTTGATGGAAACCCAGTTCTAAGCAAAGAAGGGAAAGCAGAAAGGAGGAAGGAGTATAAAGAGGGTCTATACAAGGGCGATGTACTTGAGGGCAATGTTATAGAAATGGAAGAGGATATAGATGGGGATGAAATGGGAGATATGATACTGCGTGAAGAGTTTGACAGAGCACTGAAAGATCTAACTCGAAACAAGGCCCCGGGAGTAGACAACATTCCATTAGAACTACTGTCAGCCTTGGGAGAGCCAGTCCTACAATATTCTACCTTCTGGTGAGCAAGATGTATGAGACAGGCGAATTACCCTCAGACTTCAAGAAGAGTATAATAATTCCAATCCCAAAGAAAGCAAGTGTTGACAGATGTGAAAATTACCGAACTATCAGTTTAATAAGTCACAGCTGCAAAATACTAACGCGAATTCTTTACAGACGAATGGAAAAACTGGTAGAAGCTGACCTCGGGAAAGATCAGTTTGGATTCCGTAGAAATACTGGAACGCGTGACGCAATGCTGACCCTAAGACTTATCTTAGAAGCTAGATTAAGAAAAGGCAAACCTACGTTTCTAGCATTTGTAGACTTAGAGAAAGCTTTTGACAATGTTGACTGGAATACTCTCTTTCAAATTCGAAAGGTGGCAGGGGCAAAATACAGGGAGCGAAAGGCTATTTACAATTTGTACAGAAACCAGATGGCAGTTATAAGAGTCGAGGGACATGAAAGGGAAGCAGTGGTTGGGAAGGGAGTGAGACAGGGTTGTAGCCTCTCCCCGATGCTATTCAATCTATATATTGAGCAAGCAATAAAGGAAACAAAAGGGAAGTTCGGAGTAGGTATTAAAATCCATGGAGAAGAAATAAAAACTTTGAGGTTCACCGTTGACATTGTAATTCTGTCAGAGACAGCAAAGGACTTGGAAGAGCAGTTGAACGGAATGGACAGTGTCTTGAAAGGAGGATATAAGATGAATATCAACAAAAGCAAAACGAGGACAATGGGATTTAGTCGAGTTAACTCGGGTGATGCTGAGGTAATTAGATTAGGGAATGAGACATTTAAAGTAGTAAAGAGTTTTGCTATTTGGGGAGCAAAATAACTGATGATGGTCGAAGTAGAGAGGACATAAAATGTAGACTGGCAATGGCAAGGAAAGCGTTTCTGAAGAAGAGAAATTTGTTAACATCGAGTATAGATTTAAGTGTCAGGAAGTCGTTTCTGAAAATATTTGTATGGAGTGTAGCCAAGTATGGAAGTGAAACATGGACGATAAATAGTTCGGACAAGAAGAGAATAGAAGCTTTCGAAATGTGGTGCTACAGAAGAATGCTGAAGATTAGATGGGTAGATCACATAACTAATGAGGAGATATTGAATAGAATTGGGGAGAAGAGGAGTTTGTGGCACAACTTGACTAGAAGAAGGGATCGGTTGGTAGGACATGTTCTGAGGCATCAAGGGACCACCAATTTAGCATTGGAGGGCAGCGTGGAGGGTAAACATCGTAGAGGGAGACCAAGAGATGAATACACTAAGCAGATTCAGAAGGATGTAGGTTGCAGTAGGTACTGGGAGGTGAAGCAGCTTGCACAGGATGGAGTAGCATGGAGAGCTGCAACAAACCAGCCTCAGGACTGAAGACCACAACACATTTAACTGACAGGATGCTAGTGTTGGAAAGAGAGGAGTTTAGTAAGTATATTACCTGTAAGCATACAGCTGAGGGCTGTATATATCGCTGTTTGACACCAGAGTTCGCTACACCCAACTGCTCGGCAATCACCTTGCAGCCCGGGTAATCAAAGCCAATACATGCTGCTGCGACGATGGAAATGCATCACCTAATTACACATCAAAATTGTCATGAAAGATACCAGCACTCGTAATGAACAGGTGATAATGCGACGCATGTATTGGGGAAAATCTTCGTCCCACGAGACTGGAGAGAGGGCAGTAATTGAAAGAGCATTTACCTCGATGGGCGCTCACGAACTAACCGACTTGGAGGCAGCCTTCCCCCCCCCCCCCCCGCCCCCACCAGGCCTTCCGCAATTTCCATCCCTCCCTCTCCTCACTGTAGGTAGGGATAGAGGCCTGTTCTATCTTGTCGCTGGTGATTCACGAAGAAATCAGGCTAGTGGAACTGATGTACTGTCTCCAGTGTGCGGAAATTAGTCACAGGTAGACGGAAGGCAAGAAGAGAATGTTTTTTGGAATCTATTAAGATTGGACCACTCTGGACTGTAGCGTGTTCGGGTTTTGTAACATTATATACTGAGTGTCAGTTACAGAGGAGAGCAAAGGTCATTATTTTGTCAGGGGTGGTGAGAGGGAAAGTGACAATTTGTGATTGGTGGAATGGCTGAGTGGGTGAGTTATGAGTGAAACATTGGTGGTTCCACTATCAGTCGTTTATTGACATATAAGACCCTTTAAATAACCAGAGTAATACACTATGTTTTCACTCACGTAATTCCTCACAGTAGTGGTACGGCACAGAGTTGTAGCATGCAGATTCCAATGATCACTGATGTGTAGATGGCTCGCGTTGCAGCCGAGTGCCAGGCAGCGTGTTCTTCCATACAATTGCATGCCCGTGATCCAATGTGGCGGCGGCGCAGTCTTCTCTTTGTGAATTCGCTCGTTGCCTTATTAACAAGAGACTATGTCGTGACGCGGGGTGCTCCATCCCGGAATCGAACCAGTCACCCTCAGGTTTGGTGGTGTTCATCAAGCTCTAGGTTCACAGGTGACCCATTTGGTGAGGCCGCAGTCCCTTTGTCTTCACCACTCACCTGGGTAAGTACCGCTTGATCTTCGTTCTGGTAACAGCTGGAATGGCATCTCCTGCGTTGATCTTTTGGAGCCGTAGTGGCATCTCCTTCTGCTAAGTTGTTGCAGCGAAGTATGACATCTGCTGACTAAACATCGGTCTGTCCATCCAGGTGACATTTCTTTGTTTCTTCTTTTTTCCCTCAAAGGAGCCTCTCATACCCATCTATTTGAGATATTTATTTGCTGTTTTCGCTAATGTCGCGAAGTACCTAGGGCGGCAACTGATACCTAGGGCGGCAACTGACTCTTCAGTCGTTGATCTATGCTTCTTACATTGGGCAGAAATGTGACCAACATCGACACACATGCCAGCTTCCCTTGTTTTACCTCTATGCTGGCATGTTCGGGCACTGCCCTGTCATCCTGCTCCGCATCGCCAGATACGTCACACACATGAGTTCAGTATGATGGCAGTTCCTGGAGCACTGCCCACTGATGCGCAAACTGCGCTGGTCATTGTTCTCCTTGGAAGTATTGCCCATCTGCTCGGTCACCGATCTGTCGAAGTTGTGATTGCTGCTGTGCAAACACTACTGGTCATCGGCCTCCTTGTTCGATAGCTGCCATTTCCGAGTATTGTGGCTTAAGGTGTCAAGGTGTCAAAGTCTCTAAAATGTTCACTTAATGGATAACAAGTCTTTACGTATTTTCCTGCCTGATCTCTGCTATGAACAACCATAAATAACACATTATTATAATACATAATTATTGTACACTCTACAGGAACAACAACAAAATTCCGGAGAACTCTCCAAATCACTTTTTCAAATGTCCGCTGCTTGGAGAACTGCCTCTGCCTCTGCCACCTCTGACAACCACAGCCCCTCTCGTACCCGAGAGCACAGTCTTCCCCATCTGCTGGGGAGAGGTTCCACGAGAATAGATATAAGTTTTATGAGCAAAAGCAATGATGCTTTGATAGAACTAGGTGCATCCAAACTTCAACCGGTTATGCCATTGTTTGCAATAGAACCTCCTATAGTATTTTACCGCATCTCTCTCTTCCTACATATCAAAAGAACACAAACACCCACGCACACTCGCACGCACACACACACACACACACACACACACACACACACACACACACACACACACACTGGACTGTCCCCAAATTGCCACCACAAGTGAACCCCGTTCTACAAAGTCCCTCTTATAATCGAGCATCGCCCTACCTTTCTAGCATTTGTAGACTTAGAGAAAGCTTTTGACAATGTTGACTGGAATACTCTCTTTCAAATTCTGAAGGCGGCAGGGGTAAAATACAGGGAGCGTAAGACTTTACAATTTGTACAGAAACCAGATGGCAGTTATAGGAGTCGAGGGACATGAAAGGGAAGCAGCGGTTGGGAAGGGAGTGAGACAGAGTTGTAGCCTCCCCCCGATGTTATTCAATCTGTATATTGAGCAAGGTGTCAAACAAAAGAAAAATTCGATGTAGGTATTAAAATCCATGGAGAAGAAATAAAAACTTTGAGCTTCGCCGATGACATTGTAATTCTGTCAAAGACTGCAAAGGACCCATGAAGAGCAGTTGCACGGAATGGACAGTGTCTTGAAAGGAGGATATAAGATGAACATCAACAAAAGCAAAACGTGGATAACGGAATGTAGTCGAATTAAATCAGGTGATGCTGAGGGAATTAGATTAGGAAATGAGACACTTAGAGTAGTAAAGGAGTTATGCTATTTGGGGAGCAAAATAACTGATGATGGTCGAAGTAGAGAGGATATAAAATGTAGACTGCCAATGGCAAGGAAAGCGTTTCTGAAGAAGAGAAATTTGTGAACATCGAGTATAGATTTAAATGTCAGGAAGTCGTTTTTGAAATTATTTGTATGGAGTGTAGCCATGTATGGAAGTGAAACGTGGACGATAAATTGTTTGGACAAGAAGAGAATAGAAGTTTTCGAAATGTGGTGCTACAGAAGAATGCTGAAGATTAGATGGGTAGACCACATAACCAATGAGGAGGTATTGAGTAGAATTGGGGAGAAGAGGAGTTTGTGGCACAACTTGACTAGAAGGAGGGATTGGTTGGTAGGACATGTTCTGAAGCATCAAGGGATCACAAATTTAGCATTGGAGGGCAGCGTGGAGGGTGAACATCGTAAAGGGAGACCAAGAGATGAATACACTAAGCAGATTCAAAAGGATGTACGCTGCAGTAGGTACTGGGAGATGAAGAAGGTTCACAGGATATAGTAGCATGGAGAGCTGCATCAAACCAGTCTCAGGACTGAAGACCACAACAACAACAACAGTAAGAAGGGCAGGACATGTGGCTGGATGCACAATTTGGTGGTATTTCAATAACACAAAAGGGAAAATTAGCAACACTGCTCTGCCCTACAGGCCAGCCCCATAGGCAGCGACCACCCACCCACATACAGATTAGATTAGATTAGATTAGATTAGATTAGATTAATACTAGTTCCGTGGATCATGAATACGATATTTCGTAATGATGTGGAACGAGTCGAATTTTCCAATACATGACATAATTAGGTTAATTTAACAACATACTTAAGTTAATATAACAACTTTATTTTTTTGTGTTTTTTTTCTTTATTTTTTATTTTTATTTTTATTTTTTTTATATTTTTGTTTTTTTTCTTAATTTATATCTAAAAATTCCTCTACGGAGTAGAAGGAGTTGTCATTCAGAAATTCTTTTAATTTCTTCTTAAATACTTGTTGGTTATCTGTCAGACTTTTGATACTATTTGGTAAGTGACCAAAGACTTTAGTGCCAGTATAATTCACCCCTTTCTGTGCCAAAGTTAGATTTAATCTTGAATAGTGAAGATCGTCCTTTCTCCTAGTATTGTAGTTATGCACACTGCTATTACTTTTGAATTGGGTTTGGTTGTTAATAACAAATTTCATAAGAGAGTATATATACTGAGAAGCTACTGTGAATATCCCTAGATCCTTAAATAAATGTCTGCAGGATGATCTTGGGTGGACTTCAGCTATTATTCTGATTACACGCTTTTGTGCAATAAATACTTTATTCCTCAGTGATGAATTACCCCAAAATATGATGCACACACACGCATACACGCACTCTCTCTCTCTCTCTCTCTCTCTCTCTCTCTCTCACACACACACACACACACACACACACACACACACACACTGGACTGTCCCCACATCGCCACCACAAGCGAACTCTGGTCTGCAAAGGAGAATATTGAACATATTTATTTAACGTCAACACCCCTCTTATAGTCCAGCATCTATTAAAAAGGAGAACACAATCGCGACGATAATAAATGTTCTCTTTCCATGATAATTGGCGCAGTCCATTTTCTTTTAGTTTATGAGCAGAATCGGTATAGTTTTTACATTCGACTGCAGGATACAATTCGCATCTCAGTATTTTGCGACATCCAACAACCTGCACCACCGCCGATTACAAATTATCAGGCTATACATCCCCTACACACGTCCACCTTGTGTAAAACTGGGAAAAAAACTTCCACTATTTTGTTGCGATAACTGTCAATCACCGCAGAACGTCCACGTTATTTCGAAACTGTCATCAGAGTACAGAAAAACCGAGAATTTAAACTCCAAAGAAGAAACATCTATGTTGAACAGTTTCTTTCAGCCTGATGGACAAATAACACGATGTGAGCGCGTCCCTCAGGTTCAAATCAGTGTCTGTTAATAAACTGTCATGCACGTGTGTCACAAACACTTCAGACATGTGAAATAACATTAGAGGATACAATCTTTCACGCCAGTGGCTCACATGTTACATAAAACACAATCATTTTATGTTTGACAACAACATCCTATAATTTAAGAGGAAGCTGCTGTTTTTTACACTATGACAAGTTCGTTTCTCCAACACAAAGCTGTATCACACCTGCGTTTACAAAGCAAATTGTGAGAGCTTGTCTTGTAATAGAACATTCTATAAGATTTTACCACATCTCTTTCACTTCCATTACACCAAAAACAATTACAATCTGCGAGCTTACATTTGACATTTTTGTTTCATAACTCTTCTCTATCCGCCTGCCTGTAAAGTTTCTGTCATGCAGCAGATTCTTGCATTCTAGTTTTGTAATTAATTTGATCATCACAGTCTGTTTCACCCAGTCTTCTCACATGTCGGGGAAAAAAACACTATCATTTCTAGGTTTCACAACGAGCTATAATTCAAGTGCTGTCTACTTTACAATTAGAGGTTATGAAGTTCAAAAAATGGTTCAAATGGCTCTGAGCACTATGGGACTCAACTTCTATGGTCATCAGTCCCCTAGAACTTAGAACTACTTAAACATAACTAACCTAAGGACAACACACACATCCATGCCCGAGGCAGGATTCGAACCTGCGACCATAGCGGCCTCGCGTTCCAGACTGTGGCGCCTAGAAACGCACGGCCACTCTGGCCGGAGGTTATGAAGTATGAAATAACGCAGGACGTACGGTAACACCTGTTTTTTGAACACTTAATATTGACGATAATAAGAAAAACACTCATGATTCCACAAGAATAGATAAGGAGGGTTTCTATTAGTTTTATGAGCAAATTCAGTGTAGTTTTGAGATAACTATGTGCATCTAAAATTTAACCAGTTAAGCCACTCCTTGTAATAGAAGCTCCTATAGTATTTTACTGTATCACTCTCCCGCAACATATCAAAAAGACAAATACCGTCTTCGTGTTGATATCGAGCATGTTACATATATGTGTATCACTTCATTGGAGCACGTGGTTCAAATGGCTCTGAGTACTATGGGACTTAACTCCTGAGGTCATCAGTCCCCTAGAACTTAGAACTACTTAAACCTAACTAACCTAAGGACATCAGGATTCGAACCTGCGACCGTAGCGGTCGCGCGGTTCCAGACTGTAGCGCCTAGAACCGCTCGGCCACCCCGGCCGGCTGTAGCACGTGGTCAGTGCTCGAAGTCACTAGCACAGATCTGCGTAAAGTTTTGTCGACTGTACTGGAGGAAGACCATATCCAAAGTACTATCAATCATAAGAGAGGGTTACTGTATTGGTTCTCTGAACATCGCATGGTGTAAACTAGGAAGATCCAACAACACACAGGTTGGTAGAAATAAAAAACACAGGTGATGTTTCTCATTGACAAAAATGTGGAAGACATTGCAAAATAACGAGACTGGAAGAGTCTGAGACACTGTTGAGCGTTTCCAACAGCTATCCGAAGATGACGTATACAGTTAATCTAATCTTCCACAGTGATGGGGTAATGGATGTCTCGGTGTTCCATTTCGAAGGGCATTGTTTACTCATTTTGCAGTCTTGTAAATAATTATTGTTCCGTTGTTGACCATCACCAGAAGGTGCTGTTCACAACATGCATGAGTTAGGAGAAATAAAAAGAGGTACTGTTACCTTATGGGTGAAAAAAATAAAAAAAGATAAAAACATGTGGAGAGCATCACAGCACATGGAAATAGGACGAATCTGCAGCACTGAGGAACACTTCCAAACAACTGTCTGAAAGAGATGACCTCTACATTTAATCCCATACTGCATATTGACTAGTAGCAGATATCCAGGGTTCTACCAAGACTCCCTCCATTTCAATATATGGTAATCAACAGCGTACCAGGGACGGACAGGATGGGAAAGACACTGTTGATATGGGGAGATGTACAGTAATACACACTGCAGTTGATAGTGCGAGAAATTTTAGCAATTGCTCTGTAATTTCAACATCAGCAAATGACACTGCAGAATGTGTCAAAATTTCTGTATCATTGCTAAATCACCCCTCCACTTCTTTGTATCGTATACAAGATTGTGAATGCAAGAAGACGATACCAGTAATAATAAAGCAGAATGATTCCCAATTTCTGTAGCATCGCTAAATCACCCCTCCACTACTTTGTAGAAGCAATATAGTAGATTCTGAATGCAGCTAGATGACTGTGCAGTACGTCCATTTGACCATATTCGCCAAAGTGTACAAGACAGCGTCCTATACCGATGCAGTTAGGTTATCTACATATTTCCAGTGCATCAATCATAGTGCACAATTTACTATTTTCCATTGGCTTTGATTACCTGGGCTGCGACGTGATTATCAAGTAGGTGTCCCTAGCGAAATCTGCTACCAACAGCAATAATACAGCCCTTAACTGTATGCTTACAGGTAATACACTTATCAAATTCCTCTCTGTCCAACACCAGCATCTCGTCAGTTGAATATATTTCCCGCCAAAAAAGAAAGATAGTAACTTCAACCCCAGCTTTTTTCCTGCCAGCTTGTAGGTGTATGGCAGGGTCTGAATGCGTCTGTCACAAGTTTCGAGTCGTATTGGGACATTTTCTCCCAGCAGGATGACTCCAGTTGTATGGCGTCATCAGTTTTTGAGCTGTATTGCAGTTTTAGCCAGTCCTGTAGCGCTGTGCATATAGTTGAGAAATTAGGCCCACTCTTAATGACTATGCAATTAGGCCCTATCTTTACTTCAGTTTTCCAGCCAAAATAAATAATATACACTAATCTAACCTTCCTTTCCTGCATCTGGACAGTTTCCATGTGCTGGGGGGTGCACTAGGGCCTTCCGTCGAGAAGGATCAGGGTTCAAGTCCCAGAAAGGACACTGCCATTTTAATTTCCCGCCAATTCCCAGGTAAGGGTGGAGTGGGACGCATACAGCCCTGGGACAAAGAAATTCCCACCAAAAGTCGGAAAACCCACCAAAATTCTAAATTCCCGCCAATAGGGTTTTTGCGAGAATGAGGGGGGGAGGGATATGTAGGGGGAGGGTGCGGGAACCCACACGTGGTGTCATCTGGTGGTGGGGTGGGGGGTTTGTGCTTGGGTGTGGTTGAAGTGGCAATTAATTGATTAATTTAATCAATTTGCATATCAATTCGATATCAAAACTATGCTCATACCCCCTTACCCTACTACTTACGAGTTTTTTAACTATAATTCGATCTCCCAATGGAAGATGTTATCGCAGCTTTCCGCCCCTATTGCTGAGCACTGGGCGCAATTTCAAACATAACCCCTTCTCAAGGGTGTACAGCATCACCATCGATGTATGTTGCCACATGCCGTCTTTTCTACAAATCAGCAGGTGCCGCGTAGTCATTATGCACAACAGCCAACACAAGATCTGCTCTGTGTGCAGCAAAGAAAGCCACCTCAGGTCTGTGTGTCTTCAGCAGCACATCACTCAATTGTTGGCAGCTACCGTGGAGCTTGAAACTCTGACGACGATTTTATCGATCACCTACAAATCAGCGCTCTATTCTCTTCCCATCATCCATCGTCAGTCGGGTCACACTCCATCGGCACGTCACACTCACACCCTGACCCGACTCCTGCACCACTAGCAACAGCGGTGATAGCTGATTCTCTCTTGGCTCGGCCCATACAGCGCCGTATTGTCACTAGAGCGTAACGAGCTAATCTAAGTGTGTGCTGTGCGCCCGGCCACTCGTGTATTGCCATATTGATTCAGATTTATCCTACGAGAGCTGACCACATACTGCTCCGAAGGTACGAGATCCAGGCTGTATGGTGGATGAGGAAGAACAGTGCAGTTAAGTTTTATAAGCACCTCTCGCGTGCGGAGACTTATAAACGACGTTCACATAAACAGTGCAAGAAGAGGCGGGGCTCGACTCCAAATGTACCAAATAGCAACGATCAGCACTAACATCATTAGCTCCAGAGTGAAAATACACTTGCTGCAAGAAGGACGCTTGGCTGTACTTCTGGAAGTCACAGCCATAACACGTATTCCTCTTCTGGTGACCACCTGGGCATCCTGGTAGCTGATGTCATATACCTTCCGTCTGCCAGAGGCACGTCAACATTTACGCCCTGCCAGCCTTCACTCACAGACACGACAGAGAATGCTTCTGCTCAGAATAAATCACCCCTTTATTTCTTGTTTGCTATGACTATTACTTGCTTGGGGATGATTTTAATTGTGTCCTGCAGCACAAGTATCAAATGCCCACATTAACACCTATCGGTCACTCTGCGAGCTGCCTTGACAGGATTTAAGTCTCTTGGCAACTCGCACCTGCACTTCAAGGTGCACAACTTTGGCCCTTGACCTTTTCAGACCACTGAGCCTACATCTGAAACATTCTTCCCCCGCAACAAGTGGTCTGGAAGTTGAAAACCTCCCACCTCCATGATCCTGAATGTCCTCAGCGAGTGAACGTTAGTTACCACAGTACTGCACAACTTTGACTTGGTGGCTGGAATGTGCAAAACCTATCCTTCGACATACTTTGATTCAGTCCAACAAGGAAATAGCTGATTAGCACCGGCACACTCCGACTATTTCTACGCCGTTCTCCATGACCTGAACGCACAGCCACCCACCACTGAAACCGAGAGGGAACACAGCAGGATTAAGGCACAAATCTTGACTTTGACACACCGTAGACTGCAAGCGGCGGTGATGAGGACTAGGCATTAAGATTCGGTGTACAGGAACGCCCCAACATGCATCACATCGGTTCCAATGGGAAACAATGACGACAATGACTCCTCACCGAGATTTACACTTTTGAGCCCAGTGCGCCACTTGTCATGCCGAAAACGTTATTGCATTGGAGACCACTATCACACAACGTACCAGGAGGAGCCTACCAACACCCATTCTGAGGAGGCTGAGTTACCACACGTTACACGCACACTGGCCTGCGACGAGCCGGACGAACTGACAGAGTCAGTGACATGCGACAAGGTCCACGAAGGTGCTGTGAATAAGTCACCTGGAGTCGACGGATCGCCGATAGAATTTTATCGCGCCTTCCTAGCGATAATGGAGTCCCGGTGGACGACAATGTTTCGTGAACTATTGACGATGGACAATGCCGTACCGCCAGCCTTTGTCACCGACAGGACTTACCTCCCCTTATTCTGCTTAACGCAGACTGTAAAACTGTTGCGTTACTTCTGGAGACGCATTGCCACAAGATACTGCCTTGCATTCTTTCCCCAGAACAGGCAACTTCGGGTCGCTCAGTTAATACACAAACGGCGACAGGGAAATGTCTCATTTGATTGCACTGGCAGAGGCATGTAGATACTGTGCCACAGAGCATTCGGCAAGGTGCGTCATCCTTTTCTATTCTCCGTAATGGATCGAATGGGTTTCCGACACCCTATATTGCTATCATCCAGCGACTGTACGGCAGCGTTGAATCCCCGATTCAAGTCAAGGGCTATGTGAGGGGACCATACACCGCTCTATAAGGCAAGGTTGCCACTTTTCGACACTACACTGTACTTTTTAGTTCGATATTATAAAGGGAAATGATGATTGGGTTTCCAAATACGACACTTTTAACTTAACAGACCTAAATTAAACTCAGTGACAGATTTTGTGGTCCTTACGTCCGCTGTTTAATTAACGATTCTAGTCTTCCATTATTGCCCATAAGTATACATGTATACAATTCTTCAGATGTGTCCATTACCCAGTTCTTCTCTAATGTGCTTAATACGTGTAGGTGGTTGTCTGCCATGAGGTTGGGACCTGATTCAGTGGTATAATTTGCTTTGACAAATGTATTATGTCTCTTGAGTTAAGGAAGCTAATGTCCTCATCGAAATGGGTTTTTACATAAGTACTTACTTGACCCTAGTGTAGTTCGTTGATATTGACTTTATCTCATGTTGTATAGATCTTCTCTGATATCATTCGCTAGTATTTTTGTGTAATTGTTGATGGCAGCAATATATGTATGTTTGTGAATAGTTTAGGCAGATTGTCTCATACAAAAACTAAATACGCTAATGCTGTGTACTTAGCGATTTGATCTCAGTTTTGGTTGGTGACTCTATAATTGCGTTAATGTTAATATTTTATGTGCTGCAAAAATTGATTCATGGTAACCATTATACTGTGCAATGTAATTAATCGCACTAATTTGTGTTTTACAGGCTCCACTGAAATTCGTGATATGATATTTTGGCGTTAATGGATATGATTCTCATGTCTTCTAACAGGAGCCATTCTGGTACAAAGTTCTACAGGTATGAAACCATATCTACAGGAAGTCGTTGTGCCAAAAGAGAAGAAGAAACAAAATAGAGCTGAACAACTGCAATTATTCAAAGTACTTCATTCAGTTGCAGAGAAGACCTGTTCAGACCACAAGAAATTGGTAAGGTCTAGTGTCAAACACACAGGAATTGAATCTGAAGCTAGAATAGATTTGGTAGCTAACTCGTTAGCTTATAGTTCAACATTTTGTGTTAGACTGATTAGCTATATGTCTCTGACAGGAAAGTTCCAATCAGTCTTCCACCTGGTTTGATATGACCAGCTATGAATTGCTCACCTGTGCCAAACTTTTCATCTCAGAGTAGCATTTGCAACCAACGTCCTCGGTTATTGGCTGGATGTATTTCAATCTCTGTCTGTCTTTTCACTCTCTACTGCTCCGACTACTAGCATGGAAGCTATCCGCTGATGTCTTATGAGGTTTCCTGTCATCCTGTTCCTTCCTGTCCACTCCAAGTCTGCGGAGAGCCTCCTCTTTACTTACCGTATAAGTCCACATAATTTTCGACATTCTTCTCTAGCACCAAATCTCAAATGTTTAGATTCTCCTCTGTTCCAGCTTTCCCACAGACCCTTTTTCACTACCGTACAATGCCGTGCTCCAAACGTACATTCTCAGAAATTTCTTCCAAATTAAAGCCTATGTTTGATACTAGCAGATTTCTCTTGGCCAGGAATGCCCTTCTTGCCATTGCTAGACTGCTGCTTCTGTCGTCCTTGCTCTGCCCGTCATGGGCTATTTTGCTGTCTAGACAGCAGAATTCCTTGACTACGTCCCCTTCAGGATCCCTAGTTCTGATGTTAAGTTTCTCGCCGTTCCCATTCCTTTTACTTCTCATTGCTTTCATCTTTCTTCGATTTACTCTCAATCAGTATTCTGTATCCATCAGACAGTCCAGTAGATTCAACATAATATTGGTTCTTACACACTGATCTCATTACTGGAATGCTCAAAAATCAGAGAATACACTCTTTGGCTATCCTGAGTTAAGAAACCCTCTGGCCCTCTTCGAGTCCATTGGGTTATTTGGATGAAAAGAACAACTACAACATCCTGCCTACCTCCTGTGAGTAGAGATTGAAAGTTATAAGACTTAAAAAGACAATCACTTAAATGAATTTTATCCACAGTCGATGCTGTTGAACTCCTTGACTGTTCCTTTATAGGGTGTAGAAAAATTTTCGCTACCAGTCACAATGAAAGGTTATTTATTTGTCACACGACCGGTTTCGGGCTTGCGCCCATCCTCAGGTGTTTATACATTCATGTACATGTTTGTATTGCTGGAGATCACTGTATAAAGACAAAAAAAAAATTTACTGGTGACTAAACAGGTACAAGTGGAACAACTGTAAGTGGCAAGGCAGCGTTTGTCGAAAATATATCTGTACTTACATAAAGATGAAGCATCATTATTACAGTTATGCTGTGGTGACAGTTTTTTCACTTAGTTACACACTTATTATCATTTTCACGTCCATATTTCAGTTTTATAAAGTTTAGTTGCATATTTTACTATTACGATGTGCACTCGTGAACTCGTGAAATACACTGTGTTTACATACAAACATGTGGGCTGCGGTCAAAGAACTTAGACGTAGAGGGTGTAAAGATGTTGCTCATACAGAATCATGTAGGTTACGCTCAAAGAACTTAGCCACAGGAAGTGCAAGGGTGTTGCACGCATAGAAACTTAAAAAGCTATTATAGACTGCGAAGTTTTTTTATACACATTATGAAATTTTTTGATCCACATTTTTGTCAGAGAATTTAGATCTAGGAAGTACAATGATGTTATATATATGAAATTACTAAAACCTATTACAAATTAAAAAATGACAGCTAGAACTGTTTTGAGCCACACTGTTGTCAGAGAACTTAGATATAGGAAGTACAATGATGTTACACACATGAAATTTTGAAAGCTATTACAAATTATACAATGACAGTTACAGCTTGTGTTTACAATATGACTATTCCAAATTACGATAATGACACTTGAACTGTTGTATGACTGCTACATCGAATTTCCATAGAATATTACTTTGTCATTATTTCAGAGGATAATTAGTTTTTGATTTTGAATATTTCATGAACTATGTGAAAATAAGATTTATTTTCAAGCTCCACTTGTTCGTTAAGAATAAGGTCGGATGAGTTAGAGCTGTATATATAAATTTCTAGCTCTTCGAGCAGATTCATTTTCTTTCCTTTGTTCACAGTGTGTAGTATTTGTAGATTTTCTGTAATGGCTGTGGCTGAGTGACCATGGTCTTTTAGATGCATTGTAGTGGTGGCATCAATATGCTCACGGTATCTTATAGTGAAACTCCTTCCAGTTTGGCCTACGTACAACTGTGTGCAATTGTCATATAAAAGTTTGTAAATAATACAATCACGAGCCTAACCCTGCAATTACTTTTGAGTTATGCTTGCGAATTTACCTTGAATTCCATCTTTAAGCGTAGTTAAACCATCTAAATCTCTCCTAGCTATATAAATGAAATCAGGCCTTGAGTTTGGTAAGATCTGCCATCACCGACCTGAGGGCAGCGTGACACGTTTTCTGTCTCTGAGCACTCGAGCGACACTACCCTTCCTCTCTTGCAGACTGACTTCGTCTCACAATAATGCTTAGAATCGCGCTCCCATGTTTCGCCCTCAGATTGTTACTATCGATATCTGAGTGCTTACACAATGCAAAGAATAGCATTAAGTTGTACGTATTTCTTTATGTAATGGAGAGTTATGAAACACTCCTTACAAAGTATATGGATCAATCAGTTCCAGATATCATCATCAGTTCATTTGAAGATGTCACATCAAAAATCAACTGAAAATCCCATCTCCCTAAATCACAACTCTGCTGTACAAAACAGGGTTGGTCAAAAAACACCCATGGTTCGTTACCTGCACACAACGTGTTCGAAATTTCAAGAGCTTCCCGCACCAAAGCCAGAAACAAGAAGAAAGTTTCACAAGTACGAATATGAATGAAACTAGAACATCTCAATCACACTTAATGAAAATTCACATAATAACTTAGCTCCTCCATATGATGAGATATTCAACTTTGATATCCTCAGGGGTTGTTGCTTCAGAAAGTCCTCAATCGTTGCGTCGCTATAGCACTAATTTTGAAATAAAACATAGAGTGTAACACTTTCCTTGTCATATCTTGTGACTGAGTACCATGTACATAGGTGGAATATACATTGGCCATCTGATAATATCTGATAGACTCTCACACAAATTGCTTCCAAAAGCCAATAATACAGACTGACCTCGAGGCCATGCATTATTTCCTTTTATATAAAACAAAACAATCGAATACATTGTCGAATGTAAAACTTACAAGACAACAATTAAAAGTCACGAGGTGATTTTAGTTACTTGCCTCAAAAACTGGGCCACATGTTGCCCTATACGTTCTGACATTTAATTTGGAAAAGTTTACTTAATTTCATATACAATTGCAAAGAATTTTCAGTACAACAATATAAGTTACATTTTGGTTAATTATAAACATTACTAACAGTATTTCGGTTTGGCCTCAAGTAGAGGTATAGTTTTAAATGGTCATAATGAATAAACATCATAACGTTTTAGAAATAAGGAAGAGGTAAATTTTCAAGAATAGGTGATGCGACATGACTGCATAGTTCGTGTCACGAAATTTCAAAGTTGGATTATTAACAAACGGCTTATTCCCCTGAGTTGCTAATATAAATTGGGTAGCATATTAATGTGAAATTTAATCTGGGGTAATAAACTGATTTTCACTAACTTCTTAAAGGGCAGTTTCTACTAGGTATAGAGATAACAGTGTAATGTTCAGAAAGTTAAAAATTCGAACTAAAATGACCTCTTCAGAGGACGATGACATGAGGAAGGAATTTCAGATAATAATGGGGAGGTAGACCCATTTCACATTTATTATTGTGTCTCTTGTGTGTTTTAAATACACTGACAGAAAAAAGATCGCAACATCAAAAATTAAGTTATGGAGAGTAGAGAATTTCCTGGAATACATTTGTTTAGGTACAATATTTAAGTGAATAACACTGCAAAGTCATAGGTTAATGTAACCACGAGATAACCTATTGCACATTTGCAACGCTAGTACCTTAATAACAGGTTTATCCGCCAGAACGTTGAATACAAGCTTGCAAACGTGCATGCATTGTGTTTTACAGGTCAGTTGGTGGGATGGAGTTCCATGCCTGCTGCACTTGGTCGGGCAATACAGGGACGGTTAATGCTGGTTGTGGATGACGCTGGAGTTGTCATCTGATGAGGTCCCATATGTGCTCGACTGAAGACAGACTGGTGATCGAGCAGGCCAAGACGTCATGTCGACACTCTGAAGGCCACATTGGCCTCCAACAGCGGTATGTGGGCGAGGATTATCTGTTGGAACACACTCCTTGGAGCACTGTTCAGTAATGGCAGCACAACGGATCGAATCACCAGATTGATGTTCAAATATGCAGTCAAGGTGTGCGGGATAACCACGAGATTGCCCCTGCTGTCATACGAAATCGCGCTGCAGGCCATAATTTCGGGTGTAGGTCCAGTGTTTGTAGCACGCAGATGGGTTGTTTGCAGGCCCTCAACTGGTCTCCTTCTGTACAACACATGGCCGTCACCTGCGTCAAGGCAGAACCAGCTTTCATAAAAAATTTCAACACACCTTCAGCCTGCCCTCCAATGAACTCTTGCTTGACACCACTGATGTCACAAACGGCGGTGGTTTGGGGTCAGTGGTATGCTCAGAGCTGTCCTTGAAGAAACGGATGTGTAGAAGTTCGTTGTCTCACTTTGGTCCCATGGGCTGCTCAAATTGCTACTGCTGATGCGGTACAATGCCCCAGAGCCTTAAGCTGAACACAATGGTCATTCTCCTGGTAATGGCCTTCGGCCATCGGCAGCCCGGTCTTCTTGCGACCGCACAGTTTCGTGACAACCGCTGCCGGCAATCGTTTACAGTGGCTACATTCCTGTCACGTCTTTCTCCAGTATCGCAGAAGGATTATCCAGCTTCTCGTACTTTACACGGCCTCACTCAAACTCAGTAAAAGGTAACTAACACTCACGACCGTTACAATATGTATTTGAAGCAAATCTGATTTGCATTCTAGCGCCAGTCTTCTGCGACTGGCGGGAAATATGAATGGACATCATTTTTCAAATGTAGAAACACCCCAGCCAACTGCCGTTTATGACACACAACTCGTTCTTGGTGTTGTGATTTTTTTATCAGTATATAAATGTCGAAGCTGTGGTTGTGATTCTATTTTTTATTTCCTGAAAGGTAGCTCTGATTTTTTTTACTCTCTCTCTCTACAGTGAATTTTATGTTCTCGTGTATTGTACACGGCTATATTTTGCAAAATAAAAAATACAAATGCAGATATGATTGATGCCTGCGACTGCTAACTCACCAAGTTTGCATTTTGCTCTCAACACTTGTTCTGCGCATGCCCTGCTGGTCACATGGCCTACATCCAAGACCTAGTCAAGTTCATTCCGTACCTCATGTAGCAACATCTTGTCAGTAGTCCTCACAGCAGCGTTGATGGGTCCTCTGAACTGTTCCAGTGTTCTTGGCATTGGAGTACTTACTGCGGTCCTTAAAGTACTCATAAAAGGAAACAGTCAGAAGACTTTAGGTCACGGGACCTCGATATTCAATGAATCAGAGCAACATTGCCTTCACCACTACGCCCAATTCAGCGATGCGGAAGTTCATCGTTTGGGTAGCGACGAACATTAATGCTCTAATGAGGAAGTCGTCCGTCTTGTTGGAAGATGAGATTCTCGGAATCAGCAACCAGCTGTGGAAACAACAACTGTAACCTATCAAGGTAAGAGGTACCTCTGACAGTCTTCTCACAGAAGAAAACAAGGCCCACACAGTTTCGTCTGCGACACTGCGCAGAAAATATTAGACCTTGCCGAGTGTCGTACATGCGCCATAGTTTCATGAGGATTTCACATTGTGCCAATAGATGTTCTCCGATAGATGAAAGACTGCTTCGTCGCTGAATTTCAGCTTGGAGGCGAAATGTTCATCTTCCAGTGCTCCCTGCATTGTGACGCAACACTGAAATCGTCAGCCATAATCTTCCGGTTTTAATTGTTGCACGAACTACATATGGTACGGTCTAAAATCCAACTGCCACCGCAAAATCTTCCTCACCGTTTGCCGCGGTATTCCAGGTTAGTGGCTTGTGCGGAACGTTGGATTTTTGGGAACGCGTACGAAACTTTCTCTTTTCCTCTCCATTGTTGCATCTAGCACACTTGGCCTGTCGATCATTTCCCGTTTAAGTAGGCGACCAGTGTCCCTAAACTGTCGATATCAACGCACAATGCTCTGTTCAAATAGCGGTTCTTTTTCATAAATTCTTCTGAAAGCACACTGAACTGTTGTAACACATAACATCTCGCTTCTTCCAACATGCAAAAAAGTGTCTTCTTGTTTTGTTGCCATTTTGTCAAGGCACTGCACCTGTAATGCCAGCTAGAGGTCACAATGCAAACTAGATGAATTATTATTCTATTCATGCATCGGACATTTTTTTACATTAATACTAAAGAAAATACGAAAATTTTGAAAACGAATGAATCATTTATAGTAGTCCTGTACTTACGTCTTCGTGTATTTGTTGTATTTTTTTCTGAGGGTCATCTACCATGCATATGTCATTCTCGTACCTGTGTCAATAGATGATGATGTAGTCTTGTTTCTTTATTTCAGCTTCAAACACTATTTTTTCTGTATGGTACATTAAGATGTTGGTCAGTGATCCATAAATAGGTGAACGAATAGGTGTACCTTCTTGTACGTATGTAGTACTGATAACTGAATTCAAATTATTCTTTACTGTTGTAGATGGTTGTGTTTCAATGTTTCTTCAGTCATCACAAGGTTTCTTTAAATTTTTATTTTTGTTGGTGACCCAACAGAGCTACTGATGTTAGCCAACGAGGGTTTACTTCTGTGATTTCGAAACTTCACGTAAAAAAGTGCCTGTCTATTTCTTTTCTGTGAAACGTTCTCTTTGTCAAATAACGAGCTATGTGCGAATCAATTATGCAGAAATGCGCATTTGATGGTCACATATATTGACTGCTACCAAAGTCAATAAACGTGTAACGCCTCACGGCTAATGGAAAAGAAGGCAGAGTAACGCTTTTACAGTCATAACTGAAGATTTATGGCGCAATTCATCATTCTGTGCGACAGAAGCAAACGGATTTCGGGCGACTTCGTTTCCAGCCATCATGCGAAAAAAGATAGTGTCACATGGCATATTATACACGAAGCGTATTCCGATATATTATTTATCTGTTTTGTGGCAGTTTACACTCGCAATATGGTTTTTAAAATTATTATCAGACAGGGAAATAATGAATTTTGTGAATTGACTGCATGTTTTTGTACACAAGCAATGTAATTACCTTCATATTCAAGTTAGTAGGTTTCCATGGCGAGTATCAATTTGAATAGTCATTTTGACTGTCAGGCTGCGTCATTATAGAGCACTAAAACAGTTAAAATACAGACGTTTCGATCGAGCTTGTAGCGATCCTTTCGGGATGAGTAAATACTGTGTTTCATAATGACGCGCCCTAACACCCAAAATTACTTTGGTCAAAAAGATTCATAATCGTTCATATTCACTTTATTGTTCGCATGATATACGGCAAAAATGCGAATATCGTATCTTTTTCGCGTAGTAGATCCCCTTCTCTCTCTCTGAATCTGTATAATGAAACACTAAAGTTGCTAGGCGCAGACTTTTAGTAAGGATTCCATTACTACTGGAGTCCAAGCTCTTTGGGAGATGTGGATATTTGTTGGGCATCGTCGTGTTGACAACGTAAGATTTACGTTTTGGGCGTGCTTGTATTTGCAAGTAGTCGAGTTTAATGTAGAAGAGTAATACAAAAGGTCACGTTGCAAGAAGTGGTTGGCATAATCCAATTAGAAGGCAGTCATATTGAAATCCATTTAACACTAAAAGTGAGATAAATGTCGACGGGAGGTAAGAAGTGGAATTGCTGCAAGAGGAAGAATATTAATTAAAGAATTTTGAGTAAAAGATAATAATAAGTTGAGGAAGTTGTCTTCCGATTTAAGTGTCTCAAGTCTTTAGGATTAACAATCACACCAAAAGTCCTACACGAGGTTTCATCTAAACTTTAGTAACTTTCACGGGGAAATTTCCAGAATGGCATCAACCCAAGTAAAATAGTGTTGTAAAGATAATGACGGGTGTGATTGCAGCGTTACGTATTTATATACTTTTAGGCTGGAGTTGTATGATAAATAGTGGCTACAACTAAAAATGTCTTTGTTCAGAATTATTGAATATAAATCATTTATTTGCATCTTACTGTTTATGAAATTTGCAATACAATCATGCTATATTAAAAGATGGAAAGAGGGACAAAGGTTTGGTACCGGAAAAACGGTCAGCCACTTAATCTTCCCATGTTTGCCTGTATGTGAGTAAATAAAAGCCGATTGACTTAATTAAATTTACGACTGCTAATAATCATCCAAACAGGAGGTGGAAGCTTGGAATATCTGTACATGTAGCGTCGATGAATGTTCTCCCTCTGCATTCTAAGATTTACAGCTGATGATGTAAATAGTAAGTGTTTTATTACACATGAAAAAGTCAAAAATTAGCATCAAGAAGTGCCGGGGAGGATGACTTATTAAAACTCGTAAATACTTGTAAAATTTTATACGCTTGTAAGAGTAAAGTAGTGTAAAAACTTCTTATCAATCTAGGCGCGTATCTAATGTTACGTACGCTCTTGGAATACTAGAATAACTGACATTCTTGATCCTTAAGGAAAGTGAAGAGTTTTAATGAAATGAAAGATACCTTAGGAAAATTTGAGATTGATTTGAAGAATTTGGGAGGCTTTGATGTGCTGAAGGACTTCTGACCTGGTTGCAGATGAGCCGAGTTTTAAATAAACGATTGTAGTAGGAGAAGATTTGGACCTGTTTAACTTTATAAGTAATTCAACGCAACGTTAAGATTTTGTTGCTCTACGATAGTGAGTCTTATGTTAGAATACTGAGCTGCGTTTTATTAGCAAATAGGTAAGGCATTATATCAGAATTTTAAATAATTTGACAATAGAGTGAAGTTACCATATTGCGAAAAAATGAAATATTTGCATTTGAGAATATATGCTATACTTTTTTAAGAAAAGCCTTTCTTACTTAACTTTATAGACCAAATACTATTTGTATGAAGGCGTCCCAGAAGCAAATTATGTACATAAAATTACCCTCTTCCATCTTCTTCGTGGCGGTCCCCGGGCCTTTATGGCAGTTTCTGTCATCCGCTGCTCTGCTCGCTCTATACCCGTTTCTTCCACTTTTACGCAGAAGTTTGACAGGCTGATCCGATCTCAAGTAAGGTCAAGTTCATGATTTCCATAATACCTGTTAAGCCGTCGCTGAAATTTCATGTCGACTATTTTCTTCCCCGTTTGCATGGTTTTCAAAGACACATTTTTCACAGATCGCTTTGTGACTCGATAACGAAGTTTCTGGCTAACTTGAGATGAACACCGCAATAAAGTAGACACCCCAAAAACATTCTAAGCAAAAAAATCAATGTTTTGAAATTTTCGAAGAGGACCAGCCCCTTAAGTTACGTAAATAATGCCCCAAATGCTACGCAAAACACAAATGCTACAGGTGCCCGTATTACAACGCGATGTGCGTCACATGAATGTCTAATTTCTCTTTAGTGTGTATGTCTGCATCCAACGAATGTTAAAGCAGGAATGACTTGCCGACAGACGATACAATTCCTGCTAGTTCTGCAGTACAGAAAAGTAATCAGTCGGATGGCTTGATGGAACGACAAAGCTGACATGAGTGTCATCAATAAAACGGTCTATTCCGGCCGACTTTCCTTTCAGTTTTGTAATATTTCTGAGTCTTTTGTGAAGAATTTCAACCTCAAAATTAACAGACGTTATGTCGCTGTAGGCCTACTCATCTTTTCAAAATCCAGAGACCAGGCCACACCACTAGCATGTGCTCGAGCAAGAGGCCGTCAAAAACTGCAAGGCGTAACGCGGCGCTCCGCGCCATCACACCAGCGGTACCAGAACATTGAACTTCCACGAGGATTATGATGCAGATGGTCATTAACAGGCACAGATGGAGTTCTAAGCTGTGTCACAAATTACTTGGCAAACGTAACAGCACATTGGCGCCCGTCGAGTCAAAGAAGCAGGGCAAAGTGGTATCCCACACTGGCTACTGGATGTTACTGAGAGGACAAGGTGCCAGTAATGCATAAGCGAGTAGCTCGTACATTAACGTAACAACTCATATATTCTGGCTACGCGCTTTCACTTTATTTGGTTTCCAAATGGATGACCAACTGGCTTTAGTATCTATCATACTTCCATTCAACGATTTGGAATAAGTGCTAGTCGTGGGCAGTTATCTGAACTCACTTAGAGGGGCGCAAAAGACTGTACGGTTCACACTGCGTTCAAACCATCAGCAAATACACGCTTTTGCCGTGCGTGACTGATCAGCATGGTTTCAGAAAACATCGTTCTTGTGCAACGCAGCTAGCTCTTTATTCGCACGAAGTAATGGCCGCTATCGACAGGGGATGTCAAGTTGATTCCGTATTTCTAGATTTCCGGAAAGCTTTTGACGCCGTTCCTCACAAGCGACTTCTAATCAACCTGCGGGCCTATGGGGTATCGTCTCAGTTGTGCGACTGGATTCGTGATTTCCTGTTAGGAAGGTCGCAGTTTGTTGTAATAGACGGCAAATCATCGAGTAAAACTGAAGTGATATCAGATGTTCCCCAGGGAAGCGTCCTGGGACCTCTACTGTTCCTGATCTATATAAATGACCTGTGTGACAATCTGAGCTGTTCTCTTAGGTTGGTCGCAGATGATGCTGTAATTTACCGTCTAGTAAGGTCATCCGAAGACCAGTATCAGTTGCAAAGCGATTTAGAAAATATTGCTGTATGGTGTGGCTGGTGGCAGTTGACGCTAAATAACGAAAAGTGTGAGGTGATCCACATGAGTTCCGAAAGAAATCCGTTGGAATTCGATTACTCGATAAATAGTACAATTCTCAAGGCTGTCAATTCAACCTGGGTGTAAAAATTACGAACAACTTCAGTTGGAAAGACCACATAGATAATATTGTGGGGAAGGCGAGCCAAAGGTTGCGCTTCATTGGCAGGACACTTAGAAGATGCAACAAGTCCACTAA
This sequence comes from Schistocerca piceifrons, assembly GCF_021461385.2. Lineage (NCBI taxonomy): Eukaryota > Metazoa > Arthropoda > Insecta > Orthoptera > Acrididae > Schistocerca > Schistocerca piceifrons. The sequence goes on from NC_060138.1 coordinate 665,150,365, forward strand.
AGAGACAGCTTGCACTACACTCGTTCGTCCTCTGTTAGAATATTGCTGCGCGGTGTGGGATCCTTACCAGGTGGGATTGACGGAGGACATCGAAAGGGTGCAAAAAAGGGCAGCTCGTTTTGTATTAGCACGTAATAGGGGAGAGAGTGTGGAAGATATGATACGCGAGTTGGGATGGAAGTCATTAAAGCAAAGACGTTTTTCGTCGCGGCGAGATCTATTTACGAAATTTCAGTCACCAACTTTCTCTTCCGAATGCGAAAATATTTTATTGAGCCCAACCTACATAGGTAGGAATGATCATCAAAATAAAATAAGAGAAATCGGAGCTCGAACAGAAAGATTTAGGTGTTCGTTTTTCCCGCGCGCTCTTCGGGAGTGGAATGGTAGGGAGATAGTATGATTGTGGTTCGGTGAACCCTCTGCCAAGCACTTAAATGTGAATTGCAGAGTAATCATGTAGATGTAGATCCCATTCACATTGCGCGATGCTTTTTAACGATGCTTAAAAGATTGCAGGTTGTCAAACCCAAAGCAGCTAGCAATGTGTAACGATTATCGTTAGTACTAAAAAATCCGTGGATTGTTGAAGATGATCATTATCTGATGCCACGGTAATACAGAGGTCGATAATTTGTAAGGAACATCCTTAAGGCCATTTAGCCTGAAAAAGATAATTCCTGTGCATTTTTGTACTGTAATAATAATAATAACATAGCTGTGTTGTTGTGTGATTTTATAGTTAGTATCTATCATTATCCTCACGCAATTATTACCTGGGAGACGATCCTATATCTACTTCCAATTATAATCGATTATCATTTGGTATCGACGTAACACCCGTTTTATTTCGTGAACGGTTCCAGATATCGAAACGAGGTTTTGGGCAAATGATTATAAGATAAGGGGCACGTGATTTGGTTGTGTGACAGAGTCTGAACTCTTGTATTGATTGATATGCTGAATCAAGAATTACTCTTTAAATAGAATGGTATACTTTCTTAAAGGCATCGGAAAGCGTTTGAAAAGACAATTAGAGTGGCATAATGCTTGTTAAATGTACGGTTGAAACTCATCGCCAAAGAATCAGAGAAATGTTCTAAAATTGGAAGACAACTCGGTCGGAATCGACTATTGCGTTGATAACATACTCATGCCAGGCTGCGTCACTGTGTCAAGCCTTCCGATTGATTACTTGTCTGCACTAGCAGGAGCTGTGTCGTCTATCGTAAGTCTTTCTGCTTCAACATTCGTTGCATACAGACATGTACACTAACGAGGAAAAGTTAGCATGCTGCTTTTATACGACAAATGTTAAATAAATCCTGTGCAAACGATACGACAGTATGGGGATGTCTATCCTTAACGTCGTCGTTCGTCGCGCCAGGAACTTGTAGGAATTTTTTGATCATTAGCGGGAACAGGCAGCTTCAACGTCAGAGGACGAGGACGAAGACTGCAACTGACAGAGCACATGAAGAAGCTGTTCTAACAACTATGCCGCTTATCACTCGGCATGGTGACATGAGGCGTATTGCTAAGGAATGTGGGCTCAGCCAGCCATGTATAATTCGCAACTTGATCCACGTAAACTTCACGTTTATCATCTGTCGTTACATCAGGCACTCGGAGTACGTGACTTCGTACGTCATATACCATGTTGCCGATTTGCTCTAGATCTGCTGAGTGACGACACTACGTTTTTTTCCAACGTGTGCTTCTTACCGACGAAGCAACATTTATGAATCATCGTAATGTAAATTTAACTAATATGCACTACTCGGCAGAGTAAAATCTACTATGGCTTCGACAGGTACGACCGTGGAGCGTAAGCGCATGGTGCGGCATCGTAGAAAATTCCATTGTGCGAACGTACTTCACCCCAGGTTGAAGTACGTATCCACAGTTTCTTACGAACATGCTACCTATTCTAGGAAAGGTACTAATGGACAAGCGTCAGTGCATGTGGTTCCAATACGATGGCTGCCCAGGTCACACTTCCTGTATTGCAACGCAAATACTGAGTGAAAAGTTTCCTGGTTGTTGGAGAGGACAGCATGCTGCAGTTCAATGGCCGACCAAGTCTCCTGATTCGACTCATCTTGATTTCTTTCTATGGGGAGCAGGCTTTCATGAAGCCTGCTGAATCGCCACAGCATACAAGGGCATCCAGAGTACTCTCGTCTGTTCATCTATCTCACGAACGGCGATTACAAATGAGCCTTGCTGTCGGTGGTACACAATTTCAACAGATGCTTAAGTAAAGTGTACAATTAAATTTCGTCCAGAAAAGTATTTATTCTATAGGTGACATGCCGTTCAGTCACTTTAAATAAAATGCTTAGTTTATTTAAAGTTCATTCCATCAAATTACAATTTAGAGTAGCATCTGTGGACACATTTGTTCAGCAGCAAGAGTTTTACCTTTAAGAAGCTTTCAGGTGTCTCTAGGCAAAGACATGTCAGGTAACCCTCTTTTTTTTTCAAAATCTATGAAAGTTAATACAGTAGTTACTTTTTCTTGTGAGTCAATATGAAGTATGAAGACCGTCTTTTTTGTTTTGGCTTTGGGCAAGTAAGCTTCAACGAGAAGGATTCAAATTGTAAACAGCCTGACGTAATTGTAGTTGTTTCCAGAAAAACCTGGACACATAAACACGTTTGAAATAGTTTTCCCAAGCCCAACCTGATGCGCCGGAAGTTAGAAAACGTGCAGTTCCACATTCACAATTCATACTCGAGCCTGTCTCCCCGTCGTATACGAAATTAGGTTCTCTCTTAATAGCGTAGTTCTGTCTTGCTGCATATAACAAAAAATTCCGATAATGGTGGTGCATGTCATCTAATAAATACATCAATAAGAAATGAAGCATGTAGCAACTGTCAGAAATGTAAAAAAAATTCCTAGACTTAGCCCTTCATAAAAGAAGGCGTGGCAAGAAACTGGATTTTTTTTAACCTTTCTGACAATGATGCAAGCATATTTCAAGAATAGAAGTCCGTCGACTGTCCGTTTTTTTTTAGGTTTTATTTCCGGTACGTATCTAAAATGAAATCTAAAATCTAATCTTTCTGTATATCGAGTTCAATTTGATTTCCGATAAACCTAATATCTAATCTCTCTCTGTTTCTGATAAGTATCGGAAATTAAACCCCAAAATCGAAATACAGATAGTTGACGGACTCATATGATCATGTATTTTCTCTGTGTACCATAGGAAACCGTTACGGATTCGTTAAAGATGAAACAAGTGCTTCATTTCTTGCATATCTGCTGCTATACTTCTCGCGTGACGTGTCCCACAAACATCCGCAGTCTTTAAATTTCCTCATTACAATTTCGCCCGCCTCGCACTCTGTTATGTCTGTCATATTTGTACAGCGTTTAAACCCGCGCACGGTGACTTAAGGCTAACTTTAGTCGGGTGATTGGCACCCCAGCGCTATACACGACACAATTTGTTGGGTGAAGTGGTGGTCACCTGTCGGCTGGTCATATCCAACCGATCTCCTGACACGAAAAATCGGTCGGTCGGTTGGCCAAAACGCCTAACACATAGTTTGTCGGTCGGTCGGTCGGTCGATCGATCGGTTGGTTGGTGCGTGTGTGGTGTCCATTACTGCTGCCAGCTCCTTCCGAAAACTGAATGAAAAATATAGGGTATGACAAAACAATCACTGACTATGGAACCTCTCAGACATGGAATCTCTATTACTGATGTATATTCTTTGCTCTAACTGGAATAAGTCATTATTTCTTGTGTGTTATTAAATTTTTAATGTACTGATTTTTATGAAACGTGCGCCAGAGCTCGGTTGCAAATCAAGGAAATTAGATCTTGAGACAACGAAGAGGACCAAATGTTGCTGGAGACGCTTCGAGTGACTTCAATCACGCATCACCACCATACTGGGCACGCACATAGCAAGTTTCCGAAATGTTACCCTTAAGGGTTGTTCATACGGATTGTAACAGCTCACCACAAACAACAGCTTGTAATTTAGTAATGACTGCTTGGATTCTATAGTTACGGAATAGCTAAACATGACGTATTACCAAGTAGGTTTTACCTACTATACGAAAGCTAAAATATTCGGACAGATATACAACTTCCACATATCGCACGACCGTTGCACGGTGGTCTGCCTTTGGTGGAACGTGGTGCATTCTATAGACTGCAGGACGCACTAGTTTGTCCATACCAGGGGTCGGCAAGTAATTTTAGGTGGGTTTCGAATAGTTTTGAAAATTGTTATCGAGGTCCAAAAACACCATCTTATATTCCTAATTGATTTTGTTGTGACTTTGCAAGACAGCCAAGTCACTATGAGAGGAAGCTGAAAGGCACGCGCTTAAGCTCACGCAGGCTGGCGCGAGGTCTGGAACAGTTAAGGGAATTAATAGTAGCAAATAGAGTACGTAGTTGATGTAATACTTAACTTTAATCCATAAGTGGTGTACATCGGTCTGACGGTACAGGCATCACAAGTTAGATATCTATTGATAATGGCGCCTTGCTAGGTCGTAGCAAATGACGTAGCTGAAGGCTATGCTAACTATCGTCTCGGCAAATGAGAGCGTATTTGTCAGTGTAGCATCGCTAGCAAAGTCGGCTGTACAACTGGGGCGAGTGCTAGTAAGTCTCTCTAGACCTGCCGTGTGGTGGCGCTCGGTCAGCAATCACTGACAGTGGCGACACGCGGGTCCGACGTATACTAACGGACCGCGGCCGATTTAAAGGCTACCACCTAGCAAGTGTGGTGTCTGGCGGTGACACCACAGATTTTTATATTAATTTTCACTCACAAAATATGAAATGCAATAGATAGGCATAATTGTATCCAAAAATCAATGAGAGAAATTACTTTTGCAGTCTTGTGCCAGTGTTTTTAAGTCAAGTTCACGCGTGGAGCAGTTTATGCAAAGAATATCTTTAAGGTAGGTGGCGTTACTGGTCCTTCAAAATATTCGTTTTTGAAACAAACATATGTGGAGCCAAACACAGTAGCCAGGTAAACGGCTAACTTTTTACAATTTCCATTTCAGCTGGAACATGTTTACTCCAAAATTCTCCGGCGTATGTAGTTTTAAACATTTGCAAGGAAATGTCTTCCTGCAAGTCTGTTATCTCTGTTTGGAGTAAAGGATTTGAAACAACTTCACAGCCGCATCAGTCAATTTTGCAGCTGGAGAAACTTCAAAAGGCGATTTTAAGAAAAGCGACAACATCTCTCTCTCTGTGCAGTCTTATTTTGTTTAATAAAACTGCAGCCAAATAGCCATATACAGTTACTTTGCTTAGCATTTTACATTTTACATTTGCATTTTACATTTTTGCATATTCATGTGTCTGTGTAGTCTTGAAATCGTGCTGCAAATTCCTTCCTAAGATCTGACATAAAATTTGAAAATACTGCAATGTGTATTTCAGCATTATTTTTATACTCAAGAATTTTGGAAATTTAATAAACCCACAACTTACAATATCTTTTTTAAAGATATTCAGCTCTCGGCGGAAGGAAGACACACTTTCTATCAGCTCACATTTTAATTTCCCGTTTCTTTGTAGCTCGCTATTGAGAGCATTGAAATGTTTCAGAATGTTTTTGAGGAAACACACAGCTAGCATATTGCGTTCGTTTGCTAGGAACTCCAGATGCTTCCTTGCTTCTTGTGCATCCCTGTTGTCTAAGAGGGAGTTTACCTCTTCTTTTATTTGCCAATATCGTTCGGTCACTTGAGCTTGACTCGCCGGTCATCAGGGCTCAGTTCGAAGCAGGACTCCTCACTGAAGACAATTCTACTCAAATTAATGAAATTTCACGCCGAAGACGTCTCTGGAGACATCCCGCACAGCGGTGGGATACGAACCAACACCTCCGACAATACAAGTCCTGCCAACAACATCATTATGACGTCGCAAAGAAATCGCGGCTAGATCACCTAATTATCGCCTTTTTTTTTGTCATCAGTCTTCTGACTGATTTGATGCGGCACGCCACGAATTCCTCTCCAGTAACAACGCTCTCATCTCAGAGTAGCTCTTGCAGTCTACGTCCTCAATTATTTGCTGGATGTATTCCAGACTCTGTCTTCCTCTACAGCTCCCTCTAGTTATCATGGAAGTTATTCAATGATAACTTAACAGATGTCCTATAATCCTGTCCCTTCTCTTTGTCAGTGCTTTTCATATATTCCTTTCCTTTTCGATTCTGAGCAGAACTCCCTCATTCGTTACCTTATCAGTCCACCTAATTTTCAACATTCTTCTGGTGCACCACATCTCAAATGCTTCGATTCTTTTCTTTTCCGGTTTAAGCACAGTCTATGTTTCACTACCATACAATGCCGTGCTCCAAACGTACATTCTCAGGAATTTCTTCCACAAATTAAGGCCTATGTTTGATACTAGTAGACTTTCTTTGGGCAAGAGTGCCCTCTTTGCCAGTGCTTGTCCGCTTTTGATGTCCTCCCTGCTCCGTCCCTCAATGCTTATTTTGCTGCCTAGGTATCTGAATGACTTAACTTCAGCTATTTCGTGAGCATCAATCCTGATGTCAATTTTCTCGTTGTTCTCATTTTTACTACTTCTCATTACTTTACTCTTCCTTTAATTTACTCTCAGTCCATATTCTGTACTCATTAGACTGTTCATCCCATCCAGCAGACTCTGTAATTCTTCTTCAATTCACTTAGGATAGCAATGTCATCAGCAAATCTTATCATTGAGTTTTAATCTGGTAGTGAAAAATTATACTTAATGATGCACCTTCCGCTTGAAGATAGTCATTTATATTGAGAAAATTGTTATAATGACATAACATTAACAATAAGTTATGTAACTTATGTTAGAGAATAAAGAAAGTGCGGCCTTCGCTGGTACAAGATCACTGAGGTACGCAAAGCAGGTGCCTGAAGAATTTGGTTTGAAGAGCTGTCGACGTTCAACAGATGCCTCAGGTTAGCAATAGCGAACATATAAGAAAATTGAAGAAATAACGGTGATGGCAGAAGTGTATCACAAGTACTTCCTTTATTAATGTTTGTGACATAGGTGAACGGAATGGATGGTGTCTTGAAGGGAGGATATAAGATGAACATCAACAAAAGCAAAACGAGGATAATGGAATGTAGTCGAATTAAGTCGGGTGATGTTGAGGGTATTAGATTAGGAAATGAGACACTTAAAGTAGTACAAGAGTTTTGCTATTTGGGGAGCAAAATAACTGATGATGGTCGAAGTAGAGACGATATAAAATGCAGACTGGCAATGGCAAGGAAAGCGTTTCTGAAGAAGAGAAATTTGTTAACATCGGGTATACGTTTCCTCCTCTCCCTTTTCCTACTACCGAATTCCAGTCACCCATGACTATTAAATTTTCGTCTCCCTTCACTATCTGAATAATTTCTTTTATTTCATCATACATTTCTTCAATTTCTTCGTCATCTGCAGAGCTAGTCGCCATATAGACTTGTACTACTGTCGTAGGCGTGGGCTTCGTGTCTATCTTGGCCACAATAATGCGTTCGCCGTGCTGTTTGTAGTAGCTTACCCACATTCCTATTGTTTTATTCATTATTAAACCTACTCCTGCATTATCCCTATTTGATTTTGTATTTATAACCCTGTATTCACCTGACCAAAAGTCTTGTTCCTCCTGCCACCGAACTTCACTAATTCCCACTATATCCAACTTTAATCTATCCATTTCACTTTTTAAATTTTCTGACCTACCTGCCCGATTAAGGGATCTGACATTCCACGGTCCGATCCGTAGAACGCCAATTTTCTTTCTCCTGGTAACGACTTCCTCCTGAGTAGTCCCCGCCCAGAGATCCGAATGGGGGACTATTTTACCTCCGAATAATTTTACCCAAGAGGACGCCATACAGTAAAACTGCATGCCCTCGGGAAAAATTACGGCCGTAGTTTCCCCTTGCTTTCAGCCGTTCGCAGTACCAGCACAGCAAGGCCGTTTTGGTTAGTGTTACAAGGCCAGATCAGTCAATCATCCAGACTGTTGCCCCTGCAACTGCTGAAAAGGCTGCTGCCCCTCTTCAGGAACCACACGTTTGTCTGGCCTCTCAACAGATTCCCCTCCGTTGTGGTTGCACCTACGTTACGGCTATCTGTATCGCTGAGGCACGCAAGCCTCCCCACCAACGGCAGGGTCTATGGTTTATGGGGGGCGGGGGGGGGGGGGGCGGTTGCTTTCAGTACCCTGGCTATTAATGTACTGATTATCTCATCTTTTATTCACTGTCACTTGACCGAGCGAGGTGGTGCAGTGGTTAGCACACTGGACTCGCATTCGGGAGGACGACGGTTCAATCCCACGTCCGGCCATACTGATTTAGGTTTTCCGTGATTTCCCTAAATCGCTCCAGGCAAATGCCAGGATGGTTCCTTTGAAAGGGCACGGCCGACTTCCTTCCCCGTCCTTCCCTAATCCGATGAGACCGATGACTTCGCTGTTTGGTCTCTTCCCCTAAACAACCCAACCCCAATCCCCACTGTCACTTGTCATGAAGTTTTTCATGGATTTTTATACAAAGTAAAAAAAAAGAAAAAAAATGCCTAATTGTTGTTTGAGATATAAGGGTACTTAATGTTTCAGTGATTTAATCATTGTGCGCAATTATTTTTGTTACAGTCATATCGAACGAAGTACCAAAAACGCATATTATACCTAATTTTCCCATATAGATTTATTTCAAATGTCGCTGGATTGATGACTTTATCATTTCTTCTATTGATTTTAAATACAGAAGAAAATCGAAATTTGTTGGCACAGAATCTAGATTCAGGTTCTTTCCGATGGCAGAGACTTTGATTTTGTAAGGATTCCACTAGTAACATCGCTGCCACGAAGGAAAAATGCTTCAGTTTCCCACCAGCATTGTTTGGTGTGGGCTCCCTTTGGAATAACTATGTTCTTTGACTTGAAATGTGCTATTCGCGTTTAGTAAGCTCCTATACGTAGTAATAAATCACTGTTTATCTCGGCCCTTTGTGTGTAATTTGTGTTCCTTGACCGCCACCGTAGCAAGGAACTACACTGAAATGAAATGATCGTATGGCATTGTTGGCCGGGAGGCCCCATTCGGGGAAGTTCGGCCACCGTATTGCAAGTCCTTTTTAGTTGACGCCACTTCTGCAACTTGTGAGTCAATGATGATGAAATGATGATGAAGAACACACAACACCCAGTCATCACGAGGCAGTGATAATCCCTGACCCCGCCGGGAATCGAACCCGGGACCCGTGCGCGGAACTACGCTGATGGTGCGCGACGACCATCTCTGACTGCATTTCCTCGCCGGTACTAACCGCACCGGTAGCTACGCAGTAGCAATGCAGCCGTTTTCGGACTCCGAGTTTTACAATGACCGCGAAAAGACAGTGATTTCAGTGCAACTTCGTGTTAGATGTGATGCAACAGTGCCTGACTGTGATTGATACCCACCTTCTGCCTGAACAATGGCGTCAGACGTACACTTTGACGGATGTGCACGGTGTAACCATTGCACCTATGACGTTTCTAGCGTTTCCTGCTCGTCCGACTGTGCCATGTTCCGACCCCTTTAGCCACCTGAGTGTCACGTCTACCACATCGTACGTGTCTACACTCTCGCCTGAACAGTTGTACCAGACCACATTTTGTCAAGTGTGCACGGTGTTCCCACCGCACACACGAATTTTCCAGCTTTTCCGTGCAACACTCAGAGCCATTTTCGTCGGCCGTGTACATTGCACCCACCGCGTCGCGGGTATCCACAGTTCGCCGCTCGAGCCAGAACCGTTGGCACAGCCACGCCTTAACTGTTAACTAATGATGCTGCTGCCGTACTTATCACGCCAGCTTTCAGTACGCTGATTGCACTCGCACGCTGAACTACACCACGCCTACAACCTTGGGACTACTCGCCTACTTGCCAACCAACTTTCACGCTTCCACCGTTCCGCGCCGATAAAACCGCAATGTGGCTCGCCGCATCAGAAACGCCCGTGCTGACGTTCCTACAGATGTGCTTCTGTCCTGTGTACGGTCATTTTGAAAGCGGATCACCAAGTGTACTGATGTTAGCGGTACTACGTTTGAACCCTTGCTCTAATTGGAAAAGTAGAATAGCGTTCGCCACACCAAAGTGGAGCATCGAGAAGTCACATGTTCGGAATGTCAGAACAATACAACGTTCCGTATGGGGTTTCCAATTAGAAGTTATAAAACACTGGTCTGTCCTACCCTCGCGACTTGGAAGTTGGGTCCCACGTGCCTTTGGATATTCAAGGGTCATTGAGCAGCAAGACGTAAATTATGACTGTGTACCCATTTCTGTGCCTCCGATTACAGCGCCATCTGTGGCGAAATGCAGAAAATGCTTCAGACAAAACGTATGTAGATTTTGCTGTATAATCGTAATTATAATAAAAAATGGGGTTTCCCATTGAAGATTTGAAAGGTGCCAGCCACTACCTACACACGGGGTCGGTTGCGGGTTGTAGTGTGGTATCATTGAGCATGCGCTAGGTGACGATCAGTTTGGCTTTAGGAAAAGTAAAGGGACGAGAGAGGTAATTCTGACGTTACGGCTAATAATGGAAGCAAGGCTAAAGAAAAATCAAGACACTTTCATAGGATTTGTCGACCTGGAAAAAGCGTTCGACAATATAAAATGTTGCAAGCTGTTCGAGATTCTGAAAAAAGTAGGGGTAAGCTATAGGGAGAGACGGGTCATATACAATATGTACAACAACCAAGAGGGAATAATAAGAGTGGACGATCAAGAACGAAGTGCTCGTATTAACAAGGGTGTAAGACAAGGCTGTAGCCTTTCACCCCTACTCTTCAATCTGTACATCGAGGAAGCAATGATGGAAATAAAAGAAAGGTTCAGGAGTGGAATTAAAATACAAGGTGAAAGGATATCAATGATACGATTCGCTGATGACATTGCTATCCTGAGTGAAAGTGAAGAAGAATTAAATGATCTGCTGAACGGAATGAACAGTCTAATGAGTACACAGTATGGTTTGAGAGTAAATCGGAGAAGGAAGAAGGTAATGAGAAGTAGTAGAAAAGAGAACAGCGAGAAACTTAACATCAGGATTGATGGTCACGAAGTGAATGAAGTTAAGGAATTCTGCTACCTAGGCAGTAAAATAACCAATGACGGACGGAGCAAGGAGGACATCAAAAGCAGACTCGCTATGGCGAAAAAGACATTTCTGGCCGAGAGAAGTCTACTAATATCAAATACCGGCCTTAATCTGAGGAAGAAATTTCTGAGGATGTACGTCTGGAGTACAGCATTGTATGGTAGTGAAACATGGACTGTGGGAAAACTGGAACAGAAGAGAATCGAAGCATTTGAGATGTGGTGCTATAGACGAATGTTGAAAATTAGGTGGACTGATAAGGTAAGGAATGAGGAGGTTCTACGCAGAATCGTAGAGGAAAGGAATATGTGGAAAACACTGATAAGGAGAAGGGACAGGATGATAGGACATCTGCTAAGACATGAGGGAATGACTTCCATGCTACTAGAGGGAGCTGTAGAGTGCAAAAACTGTAGAGGAAGACAGAGATTGGAATACGTCAAGCAAATAATTGAGGACGTAGGTTGCAAGTGCTACTCTGAGATGAAGAGGTTAGCACAGGAAAGGAATTCGTGGCGGGCCGGATCAAACCAGTCAGTAGACTGATGACCAAAAAAAAAAAAAAATAATTGGATGTCCCCCTCCTAGACAAAGAAATTGGAACTGCAACTTCTTTTGATCCGATGTGTAATTTGCAAGATATTTCAATGCCTCCAGTTACAATGAACACCCTGTACATAATTAAATTTGTGTGGAACCCTCAGAACGCTAGCACTACTAGCATTTGTCTTATATTTTGTCTACACATACTCCCAGATATGGTCCATCGTTAAGTCTTATGTCCTCATGGAAGAAAGTAGACGTTGGTATAATCGGCTAATACTGGGAACGACCGAGGCTTCCGCTGAGAAACAATTACATGTCCAGTTAAGGATGATAGGTGGCTTAATTCGTTTCACTGCTTGGAATACCTTTATGTATGCTAAACGCATAATCCTCTAGCTTCCATTTCTGCAATTTTGGTTCCGCTGTAGTTCCCAAACTCCACAGTCAACCCTCGCCATAGCAAGTGACATGTGTGGCTGGCTGTCGCGCTGTGGGTAAAACCCTAACCTCTTCTGCTGTTGAAATACCTTCAGAATCCAAAAAGATACACCGGCGAATGTTTTCACTTGGCAACTGTTTCGGCTAATAAGCACCCATTCCTTGGAAGTGGTTGCATGTAGAAAAGGTATCCAGTGTGACGTACATGTTGCAGTAGCTAGACAGCCGTTTTCCAATGCGTCAATGCGATGCCAAATCTATAGACTATTGCGTGGTGAGCACAGCAGCGTATTTGTTTGTAAAAGCTCGGAGGTCTTCCATGCCCTTATTTATAGTACGAAGGGCGTTCAGTATGTAATATAACACACATTTTTTTCTGAAAGCAGATTGCTTTAAATAAGGATTTCAGTGCACCATATTATTCCGCAATCTTTTGGCTACAAAATCCTATGTTTCAACATAATCTCCGTTCAGTGCGACGGCCCTACGTCGCCTTATTCAAAGGGCCTGTATGCCTGCACGGATCACTCTACTGGTCGACATCGGAGCCAACGTCGAGCTACGTCAATAACCTCCCCATCATCTACGTACTGCTTCCCGTCGAGGGCATCCATCACTGGGCTGAACAGATGCAAGTCATAAGGAGCAAGATCCGGACTGTAGGATGGATGAAGAAGAACAGTTTAATAAAGCTTGGTGATCTGCCCTTGTGCAGACTTGAGTGAGGCCTTCAGTTGTGATGGAGAAGAAGAACTTCATTTGCATTTTGTGGCGACGAAAACGCTAAAGCAGTTTTTCAAATTTCATGAGACTAGTACTTGAAACAACAGTGTTGATAGTTGCGCCATGACCTTACCGGCTGAGGGAGCGGCTTTGAACTTTTTATTCGGAGGAGAGGTGGTGTGACACTACTCCATGGATTCCCACTTCGTTTCTGGTTCGAAGTGATGAACCCATGTTTGACCGCCTGTCACGATATTCGATAAAAGATTGTCACGATCAGCCTTGTGACGCGCGAGCAATTCCAGAAAGGTGGTGCTCGTTTCTCTTTATAGTTTACTGTCAGGCGGCGAGGAATCCAGCCGGCACACACCTTTGAGTACCCCAACTGATGACGAGTGTGTCAGCACTACCAACAGAGACGTCCAGTTGTGCAGCGAGGTGTTTGTCATCCGTCGATCACCTCGAATGAGAGTGTCCGCACGTTCCACCTTCGCAGGAGTCACAGCTGTGTGCGGCCGACCAACACGCGGGAGATTGCACAGGTTTGCGCGACCTTGTTGCGTTGATGACAGACGCCTCTTCCAACGGCCTTCCGTGCTTTTGTTAACTGCTACGTCCCTGCAGACATTCTGCAAGCGCCCATAAATATCTGCGACCGTCTGGTTTCCCCCAAAAGAAACTCAACGACAGTTCTCTGCTTAAAACGTCACTCCATTACACATACACTACTGGCCATTAAAATTGCTATACCAAGAGGAAATGCAGATGATAAACGGGTATTCATTGGACAAATATATTTTACTAGAACTGACATATGATTACATTTTCACGCAGTTTGGGTCCATATATCCTGAGAAATCAGTACCCAGAACAACCACCTCTGGCCGTAATAACGGCCTTGATACGCCTGGGCATTGAGTCAAACAGAGTTTGGATGGCGTGTACAGGTACAGCTTCCCATGCAGCTTCAACACGATACCACAGTTCATCAAGAGTAGTGACTGGCGTATTGTGACGAGCCAGTTGCTCGGCCACCATTGACCAGACGATTTCAGTTGGTGAGAGATCTGGAGAATGTGCTGGCCAGGACAGCAGTCGAACATTTTCTGTATCCAGAAAGGCCCGTACAGGACCTGCAACATGCGGTCGTGAATTATCCTGCTGAAATGTAGGGTTTCGCAGGGATCGAATGAAAGGCCACGGGTCGTAACACATCTGAAATGTAACGTCCACTGTTCAAAGTGCCGTCAATGCGAACAAGAGGTGACCGAGACGTGTAACCAATGGCACCCCATACCATCACGCCGGGTGATACGTCAGTATGGCGATGACGAATCTACGCTTGCAATGTGCATTCAAAGCGATGTCGCCAAACACGGATGCGATCACCATCATGCTGTAAACAGAACCTGGATTCATCCGAAAAAATGATGTTTTGTCATTCGTGCAGCCAGGTTCGTCGTTGAGTACACCATCGCAGGCGCTCCTGTCTGTGATGCAGCGTCAAGGGTAACTGCAGCCATGGTCTCCGAGCTGATAGTCCGTGCTGCTGCAAACGTCGTCGAACTGTTCGTGCAGATGGTTGTTGTCTTGCAAACGTCCCCATCTGTTGATTCAGGGATCGAGACGTAGCTGCTCGATCCGTTACAGCCATGCGGATAAGATGCCTGTCATCACCAGGCAACGCCGGTCAACTGCTGTTTGTGTACGAGCAATCGGTTGGAAACTTTCCTCATGTCAGCACGTTGTAGGTGTCACCACCGGCGCCAACCTTGTGTGAGTGCTCTGAAAAGCTAATCATTTGCATATCACAGCATCTTCATCCTGCTGGTTAAATTTCGCGTAGCTCGTCATCTTCGTGGTGTAGCAATTTTAACGGCCAGTAGTGTACCTTTTGAAGGCTCTTTATAGCGGCTCCACCTAACAGCAATTCATAAAACTATAGCGGCTGAAGCAGGACTATTCGACCATGTCCCAAAACAAATTCCACATTATTGCAACCATTATTGGCAAAAAAAAAAAAAATGTTGCATTGCTCATCGAACGCCCCTCGTAAATGGGCAGTGGAAGAGGCTGTTTTTTGACGCGCAGGCCGAGGGCCCCATCCGCACGTGGCGGGCAGCGGTAGCGGTGTCAAGTGAGTGGGCCCGCTTTGTAATTAACACTGCATTTTCGGCCGGAATTCGAGAAACGCAGGTAATTACCGTGCAAAGAGGTGCAGCCTGTTGTGCGGGGATTTAACGGGTAAGGAATGCGCTGAATGAAAGCGCTCGTCCACGCGGCGTGTGTAGTGGGACGGGAACGGTCCAGGAATGGGGTGGGCTGAGGTAATGGGCGTGGCGGGCTACAGATACCATTAGCGCGGGATTATCCCGGGCCGGCCGGGCGCGCGGCTAAACGGATGGACCCGAGCGACGGCCAGGCCAGCGGGCCACGCGCGTCGCGCCATTACACGCACGCCGCGCTCCTCTGCGCGGTCTTCTCCACGTCGTGCCAGTTCCACCTGTCCAAACAGCTAGCAAGCATTTCCCCTGTAGGGGACGGAGCGAAATACGAGTCGCGTTACACGCTGCAGATGGTCCATCCAGTTGTTTCGGAGGAGCTGTGACTATTTCGACCACTCTTCAGTTGTGACGTTACGGCCTCTCGCGTCTACAGAGGGATCGTCTTTCATGAAATACTCAGGAAAGGGCGAAGAGAGAAAGTTTAGCTTCTGAAGAGATTTACGAAAGGAATCTAGTTGGGCAATCCTTTAAATTGAAAATACAGACTTCGCAGTAAACTGCCGGCCGAAGTGGCCGTGCGGTTAAAGGCGCTGCAGTCTGGAACCGCAAGACCGCTACGGTCGCAGGTTCGAATCCTGCCTCGGGCATGGATGTTTGTGATATCCTTAGGTTAGTTAGGTTTAACTAGTTCTAAGTTCTAGGGGACTGATGACCTCAGCAGTTGAGTCCCATAGTTCTCAGAGCCATTTGAACCATTTGAACAATAAACTCACCCAGCCGCTGACGTAAAATTCACATTTACTGCACACGTTCACACCCGTTGCCAACATATCAATTGTGGACTTATTAGGTAGTCAATTAGAGAAAATGTTTTACGCTTACGTATACGATGGAAATTAAAATGGTTCAAATGGCTCTGAGCACTATGGGACTTAACATCTTTGGTCATCAGTCCCCTAGAGCTTAGAACTACTTAAACCTAACTAACCTAAGGACATCACGCACATCCATGCCCGATGCAGGATTCGAACCTGCGACCGTAGCAGTCGCGCAGTTCCGGACTGAGCGCCTAGAACCGCTAGACCACCGCGGCCGGCACGGAAATTAAATTGTTACACCTTGGAGCATCAGTTCGCTATATACTCTTATCTCAGGTCTCTAGAGACGTTTTTAATTAATTTTTTTGGCTCATTCGTTCCTGGATAGAGACAATACAACGAATGATAGTAACGATAATCAAAAAATTTCATACAAACTCTCGGCGCTTGAGCATGGCCTTTTTTTTTTTTTTTTTTTTTTTTTTTTTTTTTTTTTTTTTTTTTTTTGTTCATGTGGTTTTAACCGTGTTTCTTCTCTCTATCGGAAATCGTGGAGAAACAGCACCCGCAGACGTCGGTGGATCGAGCTGGAAGACTTTGTGCTTAAAGGTACGGAACCTTTTGCCATGCCAAGTCACACAACAATCTTATAATGGCTAAAGATACAAAATAAAACATACATAGGTCAGTAATAACAGTGTATTCTGAAATAAGAACACAATTTGAATTACGACACTTACGTTATGCAATTACGAGTGCCGTTTGGTTTAAACGTTCATTGCATAACAGGTATTAAATGATTAAACTTTCATCTTATTCTGAACAGACGTTGTTGTTGTCTTCAGTCCGAAGATGCAGTTCTCCATGCTAATCTATCTCGTGCAAGCCTCTTCATCCCCGAATAACTATTGCAACTCACATCCTTCTGAATAGGCTTATTGTATTCATCTTTTGGCCTCCCTCTACGATTTTTAGCCCCTATACTTCCTTCCAGTACTAACTTGATGATCCCCTGATGTCGCAGAATGTGTGCTACCAAACCATCCCTTCAGGTTGTGGAACAAATTTCTTCTCTCCCCAGTTCTGTTCACATCCTCATTAGTTAAGTGATACACCCATCTAATCTTCAGCATTCTTCTGCAACTCAACATTACGAAAGCTTCCATTCTCTCTATTCTATCTAAACTGTTTTCATGGCTACACTCCATACATATACTTCCCGGAAAGACTTCCTGACACTCAATTCTATATTCGGTGTTACCAAAATTCTCTTCTTCAAAAACGCTTTTCTTGGCATTGCGAATCTACATTTTATATCCTTCCTTCTTCGGTCGTCATCAGTTATTTTGTTGCCCAAATAGCAAAACTCATTTACTACTTTATGTGTCTCATTTCCTAATTTAATTCCCTCAGTCAGTATTTCATTTGTGACAGTACGTCGTGCCAGTACCCCTGACGAAAAGAAAGCGTTGCAACAACATTTTAAGAAGTCTACATTAAAAAAAAAAGAAAAGAAAGAGAAAAGAACCCGGAAGGTCACAATACCGGAAATTATTTTTTTACAATCGAGCATTGCTCTCAGCATCACCTGAATTAATTCGATTACACTCCATTATCCTTGTTTCGCTTTTGTTGATATTCATATTACATCCTCCTTTCAAGACACTGTCTCTGTCAGAATTATATTGCCATCGGCAAACCTGAAAGCTTTATATCTACCTCAAATTTAACTCCTACTCCCAATTTTTCTTTTGTTTCGTTTGCTGCTTGTTCAGTAACATCACTCCCTTCTCAACCACTGCTTTCCTTTCATGCCCCTCGACGCTTATAACTACCGTCTGTTTCTGTATAAGTCATAAATAGCCTTTTGCTTTCTCTATTTTACCCTTGCTGTCTCCAGAATTTCAGAGCGTGTATTCCAATCAGCATTGTCAAAACTTTCTCTAAGCCTACAGATGCTATAAACGAAGGTTTACCATTCCCGTCATCTTCATCTACGTCGTCTTCCACTTCTATAATCCTACCCTCAGGTACATCTCCCGTGTGTAGATCTTCTATATACTACTTCCACCTTTCAACATTCAGTCGGTCGCTGTGACCGAGCGGATCTAGGCTATTCAGTCTGGAGCCACGCAGCTGCTACGGTCGCAGGTTCGAATCCTGCCTCGGGCATGGATGTGTGTGATGTCCTTAGGTTAGTTAGGTTTAAGTAGTTCTAAGTTCTAGGGGACTGATGACCTCAGATGTTAAGTTCCATAGTGCTTAGAGCCATTTGAACCATTTTCAACATTCCCTTCTTTGCTTAGGACCGGTTTTCTATGCGTGCTCCTGATATTCATACAGCTGCTTCTCTTTTCTCCAAAGGCCCCTTTAACTTTCCTGTAGAGGGAACCAGACATCCATCATTAACAGTAGTATGGGATGTGAGCCCATCGGCACGAGTAAACTCTTGTTTTCGTTGTAGCATGGAAGCAACAGCTTCTAAAAGTCACCTTAAGCAACTTAAAACTATGCTTGACACATGCTGCGTCATTTCATGTAAAGAGTTGGCTGTGGGCTGATATGAAAATAGACGGATTCCTATCGCGGGGTGACAAATCAGGGGAATGGGCAGACCATTTAAGGATCCGTATATTCTTCAAGACGATACTGGTGTAAACTACAGTATGGGGGTTTTGCTTTATCCCACTGGAGTATGCTATTTGATAGCATTGTCATGAAGGCTAAGGCGTTCTTACCACAAAGCATTCAGTATCGCTTCAACAGTTAGTGAGGTGCGAGGCTCTAAGATCGATGGTTCCTGTGGCCTTTCAGTAGGTCGTCTGCTGACTACTGGCGTTCATATGATAGCCACAAAATGAAGCGAGACGAATCGCTGAGTTATGGGAATACCAAGCAGGTTTCAGAGTATTCAATTCCTGTATTGAACGAATACAAAACCTCAAGACCATTCTTCAATACAGCAAGAAACGAGCCAGACAGTCTTCAGCTGCCTTCATACACTTCCATTAGCATAGGATCCATGGATAGATCCATTCTCTTTGGAATACTAACAGAACTAGGATTCTTGAAAGAATTCACTAGGTTGGTTTAGGCCATCCTGTAAGAAACCCAATTCAGTATGAAATTTACAGAATAACTCTAAGAAAGTTACCCGATCAATACAGGAGTGAGGCGTGGGGACCGTATTTCGCATATACTGCTTAACTGGGCCCTAGAAAAAATCGTCAGGGAATGGACCAGATCTCTACCAGCAAATACCGAGTTAATGGGGAACAAACCAGACAACCCAAGAATCCCATGCTTGAGTTTTGCTGATAATCTGACCTTAGTGAAAAATGACATTCAAGAGGCTGCTTTGCAGCTCCAAGCGCTGCATTTAATAGCAGAGGAAACAGGTCTGTTGATCAACATCGGAAAGACCAAAAGTGTTACCAATATTAAAGACTCCCTTAGAGCGATAGGAGCCAGCGCTGCCAAGCATCAAGGGAACCAAAACCGTAAAGTACCTTGGATAATGGATCTCAGCTGATCTCAGAGAAATGGTAGCTCCCAAACAAACGTAAATCAAACTACATAGATACTAATCTTACAGAAAATGTACGCCTCTAAACATGTATCGAGAATTATCAAACTAAGATACTATAACACAGTAGCCAGATCGTCAGTCTTCTGTGCAGCAGGGTGGCTATCCCTGGCCAATAAGACACTTCGAACTAAAGAAATGAAATTCCTAAGAAAGAGAATTGGATCAAGGACCCAATTAGATGAAAGACGATGGTACAAAGCTAATCGTTAAGTCTACCAACACCAAGGAAACCTTACCGATGCTATCAGGAGAAGACAACTAGCTTTGTATGGCCGCCTGTGAACAATAGACCCCATAGGTTATCCTCTAAGATCTTAGAAGTAACCAACAGGATTAAAGCAACTGGATCCCTATGGATGAAGCAAATGGTGAAAGACCTTGCAGAACTTCATATTAGGCAAGACATACTAACTAACAGGGGTGACTACCATTTAGCGGCTGTAAACAGACCATTCCTAAGATCCTTACAGAAGTTTACCACAATAAGACCAGTAAATGGTTCGAGAAATGAAAGACAGAGGAAAATGTATTAACAGGAAAATGTATTAACAAGGAAGCAGCCACAAAACTTCACTAAGGGTATCAGAACTGGCAAACGACAGCAGCAGAGCAAAAACAAAAATGCCGTAGTCCACAGCTGGCCCAAGCAAGTTAAAAAAAAAAAAAGATATCTAATGGTTCACCCTCTGTCGCAATAGCTATCTTTCCCATATACTTGTCCATAGTCATTCTTTGAAACATCCGTTCCCCCTCCACTTTTTTATCCCTCTTGTCACGCAAACCTCTACTGAAACTCTATTGAAAGACTGTTCTTTCGTAAGAGCTTTTGTCACTGTTAGTTTTCAATCCCTTCTTTCATCGCCCCTTCTGTTTATAATAATACTAAACGAGGCTCTGAAAGGTTGAACTAATCAATATTCTTGTTATTCGTAAAGCTTTTCATTATTATTATTATTACTATTATTATTATTAATGCCACATATTGTTGCTATTATTGTTTCTGTGTATGTGGTCACGTATATGTGTTATTCCTGGCCTAGTGCAAGAAAGGGCCTTAAGACCTTAATCTGGTCAGGCAAAGTAAACAAAATAAATAAATACTGTTTTAATATGTAAGTTGTGACTATATTATTATATTCAAATGACATACTATATAATGAAACAGTATTTGTTTTGTCGAAAGTGGTTTCCTGTCTAAACTATTCGTGAAAGCTGTAGTACAAACTCAAATTTACATTTTAGTAACTTTAGATACTTTCACTATCATTGACCTGCTAAATATGACCACTATTCATAAACCACACGTCAAGCAAATTACGTAACAAAATTTGCAGACACAAATCTCCTACAATCACGTAGCAAACACTCCAGCCAACTGCTCCTTCTAACACTCTAAGTGACTGCTGCATTACACTAGATTTACAGAAGTACCTTAGTTCAACATAAAAGGCACTGGTACTTCACAAAAAATGCAGTGGTGGTTTGAGGCAGAAACCGCTGGGGATCAAAGAGTTAATATTCTGTTGTGAACTATATATTGTTATTGAGTGAAGCGAACAGTGCAGTCCGCAGCTCGTGGTCGTGCGGTAGCGTTTTCGCTTCCCACGCCCGGGTTCCCGGGTTCGATTCCCGGCGGGGTCAGGGATTTTCTCTGCCTCGTGATGACTGGGTGTTGTGTGATGTCCTTATGTTAGTTAGGTTTAAGTAGTTCTTAGTTCTAGGGGACTGTTGACCATAGATGTTAAGTCCCATAGTGCTCAGAGCCATTTGAGCCATTTTGAACAGTGCAAGAAATTCATCAAGTTCATCTAGTGTGCTATCAAATGTAAGTAGTGTGTCATCCACAGTTCTCCTGTAATAAACTACTATTACAATGAAATGAATACCCTTAGCTGCATACATGCGTTGATATAAGTCAAGTAGAAACCAGGATCTCCTGATTACATGGCAGACGTTCTATCCATCTGAGCCACCGAGGACACAGAGGATAGTGCGACTGCAGGGACTTATCTCTGCATTCGCAAATTATTGTTCCGCACTACATTCATAGTGATCCTGCCCATCATACTCATTATTCGTGGCTTTACCGCCGGTTCCAGTAAGAGTTCAGGTACAGTTTGTGCATCCTCACAGAAGAAGATGGTCAAATGGCCGGTGAGCCTTAACTATATACACTCCTGGAAATGGAAAAAAGAACACATTGACACCGGTGTGTCAGACCCACCATACTTGCTCCGGACACTGCGAGAGGGCTGTACAAGCAATGATCACACGCACGGCACAGCGGACACACCAGGGACCGCGGTGTTGGCCGTCGAATGGCGCTAGCTGCGCAGCATTTGTGCACCGCCGCCGTCAGTGTCAGCCAGTTTGCCGTGGCATACGGAGCTCCATCGCAGTCTTTAACACTGGTAGCATGCCGCGACAGCGTGGACGTGAACCGTATGTGCAGTTGACGGACTTTGAGCGAGGGCGTATAGTGGGCACGCGGGAGGCCGGGTGGACGTACCGCCGAATTGCTCAACACGTGGGGCGTGAGGTCTCCACAGTACATCGATGTTGTCGCCAGTGGTCGGCGGAAGGTGCACGTGCCCGTCGACCTGGGACCGGACCGCAGCGACGCACGGATGCACGCCAAGACCGTAGGATCCTATGCAGTGCCGTAGGGGACCGCACCGCCACTTCCCAGCAAATTAGGGACACTGTTGCTCCTGGGGTATCGGCGAGGACCATTCGCAACCGTCTCCATGAAGCTGGGTTACGGTCCTGCACACCGTTAGGCCGTCTTCCGCTCACGCCCCAACATCGTGCAACCCGCCTCCAGTGGTGTCGCGACAGGCGTGAATGGAGGGACGAATAGAGGCGTGTCGTCTTCAGCGATGAGAGTCGCTTCTGCCTTGGTGCCAATGATGGTCGTATGCGTGTTTGGCGCCGTGCAGGTGAGCGCCACAATCAGGACTGCATACGACCGAGGCACGCAGGGCCAACACCCGGCATCATGGTGTGGGGAGCGATTTCCTACACTGGCCGTACACCACTGGTGATCGTCGAGGGGACACTGAATAGTGCACGGTACATCCAAACCGTCATCGAACCCATCGTTCTACCATTCCTAGACCGGCAAGGGAACTTGCTGTTCCAACAGGACAATGCACGTCCGCATGTATCCCGTGCCACCCAACGTGCTCTAGAAGGTGTAAGTCAACTAGCCTGGCCAGCAAGATCTCCGGATCTGTCCCCCATTGAGCATGTTTGGGACTGGATGAAGCGTCGTCTCACGCGGTCTGCACGTCCAGCACGAACGCTGGTCCAACTGAGGCGCCAGGTGGAAATGGCACGGCAAGCCGTTCCACAGGACTACATCCAGCATCTCTACGATCGTCTCCATGGGAGAATAGCAGCCTGCATTGCTGCGAAAGGTGGATATACACTGTATTAGTGCCGACATTGTGCATGCTCTGTTGCCTGTGTCTAGGTGCCTGTGGTTCTGTCAGTGTGATCATGTGATGTATCTGACCCCAGGAATGTGTCAATAAAGTTTCCCCTTCCTGGGACAATGAATTCACGGTGTTCTTATTTCAATTTCCAGGAGTGTATGTATGAAGATGGTATCTGTTCGTTCGGATATGTTCTTTCGGGCACAGATACCCTATACACTACTCTTTCAGCAAGTTTATTTTTCCCTTCAAAAATATATTTTGTTAGTGGTTGATGAATATGTCAGGCAGGAGGTTTGACATAGGTACCCATAGGTACGCCTTCTTCCTCTTGGTAGATCTTACCATTAAATGAGAAACAGTTATGGCGCAGTACTAGTCCAAATAAATCGACCTGTTTCGAAATCTCCAACAAGGTTAGCTTTTTGTGTCTAAAAGCTTTTTTTCTTTGAGAGGTACGTTTTTGAACAGGTTAACAATGTCAAATGAGGTAAATACAGCTGCTCTGGGGATTTTTATGTTGTTGTTAATTCATTTGTGTTTCTCATTACATATGTGAATTAAACATCTTCCTCACGGAATAAACATAAAAAACTAACCTTGCTGGTGATTTCGGAGTTGGTCTATTTACTTGAAGTAGTATGTGCCTACTATCACTTATCTGTTTCTCATTTAATGATACGATCTACGGACAAAAAGAAGGCTTCTCTCTAGGTAACAGCGTGTCATACCTTCTGTCTGACATTCATGCATCCCTTATGGAATAAATTTTTGAAGGGAAAAATATAAACGTGCTAAAAAAATAGTTTTATAACAGTAGATATGAGGATAACACATTTCACCCTTCTGACGATACAATGGACGAATTTGGTGAACTTCTTGCGTTATTTAGCTCAGTCAGTAATAAAATGAACTTCACAATAGAACATGACGCAAACCAACCCATAAATTCCTTAGATTCCACAATTCTTAATGAACCACAGAAACATAACAAATGAAATGACATAATTTCAGAGACTTTACTGGTCTCATACAGATATGATTTTGCCGGCCGCGGTGGCCGTGCGGTTATAGGCGCTGCACTCCGGAACGGCGGGACTGCTACGGTCGCAGGTTCGAAACCTGCCTCGGGCATGGATGTTGTAAATAGGCTGTTTAGGTTTTCTTATTGGTAACGCCACGTAGCGCTCTGTATGAAAATCACTGGCTGTGCTGTGTGCAGTCTGTGGCTAGTTTGCATTGTCTGCCATTGTAGTGTTGGGCAGCTGGAAGTGAACAGCGCGTAGCGTTGCGCAGTTGGAGGTGAGTCGCCAGCAGTGGTGGATGTGGGGAAAGAAATGGCGGTGAAATTTGTAAGACTGGATGTCATGAACTGCTATATACATTATGACTTTTGAACACTATTGAGGTAAATACATTGTTTGTTCTCTATTAAAATCTTTCATTTGCTAACTATGCCTATCAGTAGTTAGTGCCTTCCGCAGTTTGAATCTTTTATTTAGCTGGCAGTAGTGGCGCTCGCTGTATTGCAGTAGTTCGAGTAACGAAGATTTTGTGAGGTAAGTGATTTGTGAAAGGTATAGGTTAATGTTAGTCAGGGCCATTCTTTTGTAGGGATTTTTGAAAGTCAGATTGCGTTGCGCTAAAAAATATTGTGTGTCAGTTTAAGCACAGTCATGTATAATGGTTCAAAGGGGACGTTTCATATGTCGACCCTTAGCCGAGGATACCTCACTGGAATCTTCTGATTTGTCTTGTAGTTTGTGTAATTAGTGTAGCTTTTGTTTATTGCTAGCGCGTAATTGTAGAGAGAATTTCCTTTGCAGTTGTAGTTTTTCATTCTTGTACAGTAAAACAGTTGTGGGATGCATGTAGATTTTCACCAAGTATTTCGCAGCTGCGCTTGCGGTTAACTAGATATTATTTTCAATGCTATGTTAATGTGTTTTCTTATTTTGCTCTTCAAATTGTGCATTTCTGTGTTATCGTGTGAAATATTGTGACAATAATGGCGTGTGAAAAACGTAATACTAGGCTCCAAAGTAAACTGAGACATGACAGTGAAGAGGAAAGCAGTGTGTTAGCGCCACCGTGTAATGAATTAACTAATGTTCGAACTAGTAATTTGGTAATTGTGCATAGGGAAATGGAGCGGGCGGCAAATAATGGCGTAGACAGTGAAACAATTAGTGAACAGGGAAGCATTATCGATCGATCGGTCGGCAATAGCTCGCCTCAGGAATCCGAAATGACAGGACACAATCTCGCAAATACTGTAGATTCAGGTTCTGGGTCCTCACCGTTTTCTCAAATAAGTAAAGACACATTTTCTGCTTGTCAAAATGTGAATGTTGCCGGTGCAAATTCACTGCCGAAAAGCACTGAGGAACATGTTTCAGACACCAGTGCATTGTTATTACAATTAATACAACAAATGGGACAAACACAGCAAAAGCTTCAAAAGTTAGACACAATGGAACAAAATCTTCAAAAGTTAGACACAATGGAACAACACCAGAGACAAACACAGCAACAGTTAGACGCAATGGAACAAAATCTTCACACCACGCTTGAACAAACACGTGAAGATTTAACTACTGAGTTACATAAAATAGAATCGAAATGTCAAAAAGTCTGTAATGACGTAAAAACACAAATTTGTGAGTATTTCCAACCTATTTTTTCGCGTCATGAAAATGCATTACAGGATCACGAAGCAGCCATAAAAGAACTGCAAACTATTGTTCATGAAAATCATGAGACCTTGCAAGCTAAAATTGACTCAGTTGCATCTACCGATTCGGTTACGCAACTTGCAAAAACTCAAGAAAACTTAAAGGACACAGTAGATACTCTGAAAATTGGTTCAGAAAGACACATGGAGGAAATTAGTTCATTATCAGAGAAAGTAGTTGAACTTTCGGATCAGCTAAATAATTTATCTACGAAGGTAGATGATAATCTGAATGACACAAAACCGGTAGTCTTTAATGACACAGAAGAGTGCGAACAAATTAGGAAATTCAAACAAAATCAGAATCAAATTAATACGCAACACCAAAGAGAAATCCGGGAAGTACAAGATCAGCTGACACAGGTAATATAAGAATTACGTATTTCAGAGGACACTTGCGCCCCAATACGGGAAGAGGGACATAGAAATACGGAACAGCCACAAAATAATAACACAGCGCATTTCGGAAATTATGAAACAAATTGGCAAGGTGCACCGAATTTTGAAATGGAACCGCCGAAACGACGTAACAATGACCGATATGCGACTCGCCGACATGATGATTTTGACTATAAGCTGTTCATTACTACAGGTAAATTTAAAACATTTAAGAATTCGGGCAACGACATTCATCCACAAGCGTGGCTCCATCAAATCTCTCATTGTTTTCCTCCCAACTGGTCATTAGAGCACAGATTAGAATTTATGTGTGGCTATTTAGAGAATGAACCAGCTGTAAGAATGCAATCGGTCATGCACGATTGTCGCAGTGAAGGAGAATTTTACCAAGCCTTCCTCTCAGCATATTGGTCTCAAGCTACACAAGACCGAGTAAAACATAGCATCATGATGATGAAACACTTTGAACAATCTGAATTTTCCAGTCTTGTCAAATATTTTGAAGACATGTTGCATAAGAATCACTATCTTTCAATCCCATACAGCCCTTCAGAACTTATCCGCATTTGCTTAATGAAATTGCCTGAACAATTAAGAAATATTATTTTGGCAGGACGTTGCAAAGATGACATTGAAGCTTTTCAGGGACTCTTACAAGAATTAGAAATTGACACAGACAGTCGCGGGATGCGAAAACAGGAAAACAATCACTACAGGTCACATCCGTAACAATTCCGTGACTACAGAAACAATAACTGGACACGACAAGTCTATTCTAACAACGCAAATCGTGACCAAAACAGATACCACCCATATGACAACCACTGGCAGAGTAATAATAGTTACAGAGAAAGATCGCATTTCCGTAGTAATGAATATGACAGAGATTACCATAGAAACAGACAATATGGGAACAAAAACAATTATTATCAAGGGAGACAGAATAACTTCAGACGCAACAGTTCAGCGCGCAGTTACGATTCCGGGAGAAATTCTCCACCACATGACCGACAAACAAGAAACTATGTAAACTACCGACAAAACGACAGACCTGAATTCCATCAGAACTGGCGGGATTCAAACAGAACAGGGCACTCTCGACAAGGTGAATTTGTAGAAGTTAGGTCTCCTAACCCCAATAACGACGGGCGCCAACAAAGAAACAGACAATGACTCGCACCGCAGGCAGCCACGTGCGCCCGTTGGCTCAGGGAAAAATAACATAGACGCTAACCTTGAGAAAAATTCCAGTATTCTTTACCGACGTATACCACATGATAATTGCGTTAAAGTTGAAACTCTGCGTACTAGGAAGAGCAAAGGGTTACACCACATTTCACATGTAAAACCGTTTATTGACAGATAATCTGCTTTTTAACTTAGTCTTTGCTATAAAATTTTTCACTTCACGTTACTAGTATTCTTTGTCACACTTACAAACTGTTAACATGCAACTATGTTTTAAAGCTAACTAACTATCCAGTCAAGAACATAGGTAACTTAGAACAGTAATTGCGAATGCATTGTTATAGTGAACTGATGACACAGTGGTTAGTTTATGTGACAGCTACACAATTTTATCACAACGCTACTAATGAGTGACAATTTACAATGTTGTTTTTGCAGTGTTTCTGTTTTATATCTGCACAGTTTTTCTGTATTATTCTGGAAAGTAAAACATGTTTTAGTAGTAACTTTAGTGGTATACCTACAATGAGACAGCCTTTTAAGTAGCACAACAATACATTACAGCACAGTACTTTCTTCATCACGGCAATAAGTGTAATAACTAAGATATCTATACGCAAAGCATTTCACTTTTGTTTATAATGAGGTAAGTACATTGACTTCTACAGAACTTAGCTTTCGGAGGACGATAACTACGACACTTCCACAGAGATTATCTTACAACAAGACGCACAGTTTAGTGCTACAGTACACGTATTTGAGTGATTAATTTTGTACTTAAAACATTTATTTTTGAAGATATTTAAAGTACAATGATACAAAGGTTTTCCGTGATACATTTCATTCCATTGCTGTAATCTGTAACACCTGAGGGTATAATTACATTAATCCTTACGGGGGTACATGCTTACTTTGTGTATCATGTGTTTGGCAAGCACAAGGAGCCATAGCTAATATGGTATTTGCTTACACAACTTTACACATCGGTACCATATTTCTCTAACACATAATTACACAGCTATCTGATCATTTAACTGAGAGAGACAAACTTTTTTACTACATCAGTGACACATGTTTATGCAATTACAGAGTTGGATTACTTCACACTTGCAAAATTGTATTTTGTCTGTACTTTGTGAACTGTTCATATTTTTTCGGACCCATTGTGATATTATGAGAGCTTTGAATGACATATTTGATATGAGATCATGATTTTTAAAGTACATTTAAGGTAGATGACACTATTGAAATGAGCAGAGCATTTTCTTTAGGTTTTGAAATTATTGCAGAAAGCTACGACGATTTTGAGATTTCACTGAGGTGTTATGATGTTATTATTACAACGACGATGTGTATTATGCTGTTGAGGTATGTTTATGATTAATAAGCTAATGCTATATGAGTTATTTCATTATGCTATGTATCTGTTATGATGAAATATTGAAGAAGTGTCGACGAATATGTATATGTGTAATAAGGTAAGGAGTAATGAGAAGTGGTTAGGGACACTGGTTTGTGAAAAAGGTTGTTGGAAACCAAGATTCGTACTTTAAGAGTTATGAAATGTATGTAAATGCGTGAATGTAATACAGTGCTGACGAAAAGTTTTTGGACACTGTTATATCAATAGGATTTTGTTTCTACACATTTGTAACGCAAATTCTCAAACTGTGAATTTTTTTTATATGAGACTGCCACTGTAGTGCAAACTGGTGTTGTAAATATTTCAGTAAGAAAGTTAAGTGACCTTCATGTAATGCGTTGTGGGCACGACGCATTACGTGGGCAGCTGCACGACAGTCGCCTGGAAAAAAGCCATTAGTGTGTGCCTTTCAGAGGCACAGGTGGAGAAAAAAGGATGCCATTATCCTCGCTATTGACATTTCTTTGTAGAAAGCATCCTAAATACGACATGCTCAAACTTGAAAACATATGATAACACTGTGGAGCTCTTAATTTATGATATTTACTGAAATGTCTAATGAAATGATGAGAAATATTTTATGTCTATACACCTGATTATGACTACTGTCTTTCTAGTTGAGAGATTTTTTTTACTACCTTATGAAATGCCATATGGCTAATGAATGATGTTTCATGCCTTCTTTTGTACATATTTGCTCATTTTCTTTAATATCTAGTTTCTAGCTGCACTGCAGCATTGGTTATTATAAAATTTAATAGATGTACTAATATCACTATTTTTTGTCTACAGACCCAGTAAATAATACGTTTCTCATATAGTTTCTTAGAAAAGAGAGCACAAATAGACATTTCCCTTCACAGGAATTGCATAAATAATTTTTTTAATGACTTTCTTGCAGAGTAAGATTTTGTGGTGCATCACTCTAGTGTTAAGATGTGACATAGGTATTAGACATGGCCATTTTTAGTGTAATATTTTTTTCTGCTTGAGCTATGTCATGTTTATATATAAGTTATTGCATTTGTTGCTGCTGTTTGCCAGGCATAGTGCTACTAAATTTCACTTTACATTACTCTGTTAAGCCAGTTTTACCACGGATTTATTTTTCTTGTTTGCTGCACAGTGCCTTATATTAGTTGTAATTTTGCAATTGCTTTACCAATTTCCATTTTTTTGTCATTGCTGTTTGTGTTAATTGTTTTACACTGCTGCATTACCTCGTCCTTTAGTTTAGCATCTGAGCTCAGTAGATTTAAATTAGCTTAAGAGGGGGTAGACTATATATGAGAACGAGTTGTGATGAATTGGATGAAATGCATTTAGAAGCTATAAGAAAATGGTTTTTCCAAAAAAGGATTTTGAAAGAGGATATGAACAAAAATTAAGGTTTAGGGACAACAGGTTTAGGTAGGATTTTCTTGGAAATAAATGATGAGGTAAGATAATGGAAAATAAATGAGGTAAGAAATATGTGAACATATAAATACAGAAAGCATGCTTGGATAAGATTTTTTTTGGTGGAAACAAATGTTGAGATAAGACGAAAGATCTATGGAATGACGTTTTGGGTTGGACTGCAGTACCAAATGTTACACTGAAAACAAACCCTGTCCTGTATTTTTGTGTTATTACACTATGTGAATCTGTCTTTTTCCTGTCTTTATGTGTTTAGCTAATAAGATTTATGTTGTAGAATTTTTCAAATACTAAGTTATTTTCTTTGTAAACATGTTTGGACATTATTTATTCTGTTCTGTTTTAATGCTCATGTGTGAAATTAATGTTTCGAAAACTATTCTCATTATTTTATATATGTACTTATGTCATAATTCTTGTAACACTGATGTACATGTTTATTCCTATTCTTTTGTAAAGTCAATATTACTACAAATGTTATCTGTATTATTATGTTTTTAATGATGTATTTTGTACCTTTGTTGTTGTATTCTTATGTTATAAAATTCTAATTGACACCAGTTCATCGAATTAAGTAACTTGTAAGTTACATTTCACTGCACACGTTTCTGTTGGTCATAGTATATGGACTATGTGAGAAGTAGGGACTGATAGTGTTTGCACGTGTGTTAATAATTCAGCAAGGGACTGGTTAACAGCATTGCTGGTTCTAAGGACAATTAAAAAAAAACTTTGTGAGTGTATAAGTGGTGGTTTATGGACTTGCTATATTCTCCGCAAGACTCTTCGATGGTGATTGTGCACCTGCACAGTCGCAATAGATGGCTGCTGGCCGTCTCTACAAGGACTACAGTGGGTCTGCACCTTTGATGACCCACCAAACCATTATTTGTACAAGGACTGCAGTGGGTCTGCACCTTTGATGACCCACCAATATCATTAGTTCTACAAGGACTGCAGTGGGTCTGCACCTCTGGTGGCGCACCAATACCATATTCTCTACCAGGACTACAGTGGCTCTACTCTGTGATGACCTGCCTACCAATATTCTTGAACTTGGACTGACTCTGCTGTGGGTTTGCTCTGTTGTGGCCCATTACCTGTCTGCATGTCAAGAGTCAGCACTGTCTTTCCGTTGGAAGGACAACACTACTTCTACAAGACTGCATGGAAATCCTCTACTTCTGTGTGCTTTTTCTTTTACTGCTCAGACTTCGAGAAAAACACTGCAATTTTACTGTGATGAATGATCAGAACTGTCTTTATGGACTGTGAGAAAATTTTTGCTTTTGACCAGCATTATATCAATAAGTGTGTGCATTTGATATCTTTATTATTGTAATTAGGAAAAAATTTTTCAAATCTGTATTGGCCACTGCCCAAAACAATTTGTAAAATTTTTTGTGGGGAGCATAGGGGCTATGTAAGTAGACTGTTTGCTTTTGACCAGCATTACCAGCATTATATCAATAAGTGTGTGCATTTGATATCTTTATTATTGTAATTAGGAAAAAATTTTTCAAATCTGTATTGGCCACTGCCCAAAACAATTTGTAAATTTTTTTGTGGGGAGCATAGGGGCTATGTAAGTAGACTGTTAAGGTTTTCTTATTGGTAACGCCACGTAGCGCTCTGTATGAAAATCACTGGCTGTGCTGTGTGCAGTCTGTGGCTTGTTTGCATTGTTGTCTGCCATTGTAGTGTTGGGCAGCTGGATGTGAACAGCGCGTATCGTTGCGCAGTTGGAGGTGAGTCGCCAGCAGTGGTGGATGTGGGGAAATAAATGGCGGAGTTTTGAAATTTGTAAGACTGGATGTCATGAACTACTATATACATTATGACTTTTGAACACTATTGAGGTAAATACATTGTTTGTCCTCTATTAAAATCTTTCATTTGCTAACTATGCCTATCAGTAGTTAGTGCCTTCTGCAGTTTGAATCTTTTATTTAGCTGGCAATAGTGGCGCTCGCTGTATTGCAGTAGTTCGAGTAACGAAGATTTTGTGAGGTAAGTGATTTGTGAAAGGTATAGTTTAATGTTAGTCAGGGCCATTCTTTTGTAGGGATTTTTGAAAGTCAGATCGCGTTGCGCTAAAAAATATTGTGTGTCAGTTTAAGCACAGTCATGTATAATTGTTCAAAGGGGACGTTTCAATGTGTGTGATGTCCTTAGGTTAGTTACGTTTAAGTAGTTCTAAGTTTCAGGGGACTGATGACCTAAGATGTTAAGTCTCATAGTGCTCAGAGCCATTTGAACCAGACATGATTTTATGTATATAGGCTGAGGTAGCGAGTGAAAATTTGTATGAACCCGGGAATTGAAACCGGGTCTCCCAGTAAGCAGAGGAGCTGGATTCGATTCCTGGCCTTGGTACAATTTTTCTCTCACCATTTGAGTCTATATACATAAAATCATATCGGTTCATGCGACCAGTAAAATCTCTGAAATTGTGTCATTTTATCTGTATAAGTACCTGTGCCTGGGTTTCAGGCTGGATCCCTTATTTACTTTCGATGGCTGTGGCGCTATTGGAGAACATGGAGTGCATCGATTCTGTTCGTGTGTGAGAGGGGAATTTAAAAGTAGACTGCGGCGGCAGTGAACATTCGGAGTGAGGAGGGAAGCGTGCCAGAGTTATACGTGGAGTTGTGTGAACCTTTGTGCCAAGGTGGCTTAGAGGTTAACGCACCTGCATAGTAAGCAGGAGACCCCGGTTCGATTTCCAACCTTGGTAAAAATTTTCAGTCGCCGCTTCAGACTGTATACATAAAAATACAACATTTAATTTACAGGAAGTCAGCCTACACAGATGCCACAATACACAAATCATGGCACCATCCAAACACAAAAGTATGCTGCGTTGCTGTCCATGTTAAAGAGGTTACACATGTTACCTTTAAAACCCAAAACAGTAACACAAAAACCGGATACCATCAAAGCAACTGCAATGAACAATGGGTACTCAGTGAAATCAGTTGACAAACTATCCGACAAAATATAGGCTAACATCAGAGAGAGAAACACTACAAGAAGAAAACCTGACAAAACACAATTATTCAAGAGCATTCCCTACCTATGCAGAGCATGGCATAAAATTGCTAACTTGTTCAGGAATACCGATACAAAACGCATTTCTCCTCGAACAACCAACATTAACACCACTTGCCTCACACAGTAAGAATAAACACCTTAATAACAGAACAGTGTGGAATATGTACATTATAGTGTAACAGTTGCTCTACATTCTCCATAGACGAAACAGAACTTTCTGTACACTTTACAGAGAACACACCATTGCTGTCACACTCAACTACTTAGATAAATCCTCAATTGCTGCCCTTAAGGCGGACCCAAGCTGAGCGCACAGCTGTAACAGAGGAGAGTGCGCCGTCCGCGGTGGTTCCAGTTGGACAGCGCACACTGTAGCAAATGATGCGAGCCAAGATTGTATGTGCTGCATTTATTGTGCTGTACCGTCAGTTAACGAAAAAACCGTCGTCTCTGGGTAACACCAGTGTTAAAGAATAGGGTGGGAATAATCGTTTTAGTGAATTACTTGCAGGCAACAGTGGACAGTTTGAAAACTGTTATCGAATATCTTTGGAAGACTTCGAACATCATTTGAATGATGTCGAACCAAACATAATGAAGAAGTAGACGTGCTATATCTAGCAAAGAGAGGCTGGCAATAACTTTGCGCTTTCTGGCTACTGGGTGTTTATGAGTTTGATGTATCGGTTCAAAATATCTAAACAAAGTATATCAACGATTGTTATAGAAGGTTGCAACTCCATCAATGATGCACTGAAGACCTTTGTAAAAGTAAGAAGTTATTAGTCTTCATTGTCTTTAAATAAAACCTTTTAAAGAATTTGTAG
The DNA here is from genome assembly GCF_021461385.2 of Schistocerca piceifrons. Classification (NCBI taxonomy): domain Eukaryota; kingdom Metazoa; phylum Arthropoda; class Insecta; order Orthoptera; family Acrididae; genus Schistocerca; species Schistocerca piceifrons. The sequence goes on from NC_060138.1 coordinate 665,184,347, forward strand.
TTACGTTATTTGCATGAAATTGTTACCCGTTTGAAGTCAAATGTGTCCAAGATAAAAGAGGTTGAAGGAATAATTCTGTATTCAGACATGATGATAGCATCGGATCAGGGACAATTCTTTGCAAATAAATATTTACTGAATGCGGTTTTATTATATCCACATTAAAATTTAAAAAAATGTTCAAATGTGTTGTTTTGGGAAAGGAGATTTTTTTTATAAGAGCCCCTCCACGTCCGCACCGGCATGATGGCCAACACAAAAGCTCTACTACCATCTCTGTGTGTTAGTTTTCATTAAAGTGAGGTTTCGCAGGATGTGGGTACTGCGATGACTGCCTATGTCTGGTTAAGGTTAATGATTAATACGCGCTCATCTGGAGATAGATTGGGTCGAAGGCTGAACGAAAGGTAGCGGTTCGGGTGGAAGGGCAAAGGGAAAGAAGTGCCAAGGCAAGAGCTAAGGGAAAAAAGCTCTGCGATTGTTGGGTCGGATTGTAAGAGCAGCAGCGGTTTTCTTGCTGTCTGCGACAGGTTATGCAAAGGCAAGCTTTGTTAGTAGTGGGTATCATGCAGGTCGGTACCTTTGACGTTGTGCTGTGGTGTTAGTCGGCGGCTGCCGCTGGGTGCCGGTGTTGATTTCTCGGTCAGCGTTAGCATACCTGTAACAGTTACGTTCATCATCGTTTTGTGTCCGATAAGTCATATTATATCAGATTCGCAGTGTAGGATAATGGTGGCTGTTTGTTTGTGCGTCAGTGTGCGAGCTTTTCGGTTTCCCTGCTATAGCCTGTTGGTCGGCTTTAATAGCAGCTGGCATATCCAATCAACGTTGCTGACATGCAGGGACTTGCCGACGTTGTCGCTTGTGGGTGTATGTTAGAATGCCGCAGGTGGTTATGCCCTAGCTACTAGTGTCTTTGGCCGCTTATGCTACCACCTATGGTTGTGATCATAGTTTCCCAGAGTAAGGATGAAAGGGTTGTTCGAGTGTCTCTAGTTCCTGTATAGTCGTGTGGCGTGTACTTTGAATACTCCCGTGAGGGTTTCAAGGCGGTATTCATTGTGAAGGCCCACGGTGCGTGTGTAGCGTGGAGCGTTGTGTAATGATGCGTAGCACTTTGTTCCGTATGATCTGCATGCGGCGCAGGCGTGCAGGAGCTGCGTATCCCCAGACGGGGAGCTGCGTACGTCATCAGAGGTCTAATCGGTGGCCTGTATGTGGACCTCGACACCCTCCTATTCAATGTATTTTCCCTGTTCAGCACTGGGTAGAGTTATTTGAGCCTCGCGTGCACTCTGTTGGCAACGTATTCAATGTAATCCCCCCATGTATGTTTCCGGTCCAGCCACACACCGAGATATCTGACTTTCTCTCGGAAATGTGTTGGGCGTGTATGTAGTGTTACCTTTTGACAGTGTTGATGTTTGCGCAGTAGTTTTGGTCTGCGTGTGAACAGAACTGCTTCGCACTTTTCGACGTTTACTTTAATGCGCCATCGTTCCAACCAAGTCTCAGCAGTTCTGAGTACCGTCTGTATTCGTGAATTTATGTTCTACGGTTTCCAACCTTGCGCAAGGATGGCTGTGTCATCCGCGTAGAAGGCTAAAGTCGTGTTTTGTCTTCCAGGAAAATCATTAATGTACTGGTTGAACAAGATGGGCCCCAGGATGCTTCCCTGGGGTACTCGAGCTTGGATGCCGTGATGTGTCGATTGTTTGCCCTGCACGTCAGTGTTAAAACATCTGTTCGTAAGATATGAATGTATGAGACGTACGAGTCCGTTTGAAAAACCAGCTTCGCTTAGTTTGCGTATAAGGCCGTTGTGCCAGAGACAGTCGAAAGCTTTCTCGATGTGCAAGAACACGGCCCCTGTGGCTTTGTTCGTGTTGTAGCCGTGTGTTATATGTTCGACTACACGGAGGAGTTATGTTGTTGAGAGATGATTCCGAAAGTCGAATTGCTCCGGTCTTAGGGTGTCGATAGCGATGCAGTGCCTAGTGATCTGTTTTAGTATTATCTTCTCAACAATCTTGCTGAGCCAGCACAGCAGACTGATGGGTCGTTAATTTTGTGGGAGGCAGTGGCCTTTCCCCGGCTTCCTGAACGTCAGGACCTTGACCGCCTTCCAAAAGCCATGAAGTGTTGGTATTTTAAGATGGCATTCGTTGTGGGTGCAAGGTATTCTACGGTTCTATCCGTGAACTGCTGGAAGACACGGTTTTGAATGCCATCAGGCCCGGGGGCTTTCCTGGTACGCTTGATAGCCCCAGTAATGTCGTTTGTACTAGTGCGTCTGATTTCTTCGCGCGAGGGCTGGTCTACAAGTCGTGTAACCGCCTGGTCAATTTCAAGTGTGAATACTGGATCTGAAGGAGTCAGATTTGGCATGAAAGACGCTGCAAGTGTTGTGGCCATAATCTCTGCCTTCGTCGCGGAGTAAGCTAGGCCGTCTGGTCCTTGTAGAGTGGGAATATAGTGTTTCTCCCTGGTGAACGTCTGGCTAGCTTCCACACGCCGGCACGTGTGGTATCTAGCCCTGCGATTTTCTGCCCCCATTGTTCGTTTCAAAATGTTTGTACTTTTTTCCTGTCTTATACCCTTGAGTCTGTTATCGTGCAGTTTATAGAGCGGGCACCTGGTACGCTGCCAGTATCTCCTGAGACGGTTCCTCATTGAGATATGGTCCAGGACTTCATGAGGCAGGGCCGTCGAGTGTTGTTTTGGTGTTGCATGTGGAATGGCGTCAGTCATCGCGACTAGGACGGCAGTAGTAAGAGACTCCACCGCCTCATCAATTTGTTGCGTGTTGTTAATTTCGTGGGTGTCCGGAATACGACTATCACGTACTTCCTTTAACAGAATCCAGTGTGCGCGCTTGTAGTATTCTGTGTGGTTCTGTGCCCTGCAGTGTTTATTCCGTGTGTAGTATTACAGGCATGTGGTCTGAGTCCAGACCGTTTTCAACCATAATGTTGTGTGTGCAACTGATGCCCTTGATGAGGGCTATGTCTAACACTTCTGGCCTGTGCCGGGCCTGTGCAGGCATGTACGTGGGAACGTCAGGCCCAAGTGTGATGTGGTTTCGGCCCAGTGCATGTTCGTATAGTTTCTTGCCGTTGGAGGTACGTATTCGCGAATTCCAGTCGGGGTGTTTTGCGTTTAGATCTCCAGCGGCGATTACCCGCAGTGCTATGTTGAGAACTGTGCTGATATCTCGTGTTACTATGTTTTTAGGATGGCTGTACATCGATACCAGTGCGGCGTTGTCTCCGTTGAACTTGACCCTGACGGCCGTGACCACTCGTCCCTCACGTGCAGAGAGCTCGATGTTCGAGTGTCTTTGTGTATGATGGTTGCTGTGCCGCCTCCCTTCCTGCAGTCCGCTGGGTCGGTACGATAAACGCAAAAGCCTGGAATGTTTAGCTGTCTGTGAGGCGTCAGCAGTGCTCCGTTCACTGGGGCGATTCGGATACCCTTTCACTCTCCGAACGCAACTATTTCGGCTCTTTTGTTTGCGATCTCCTAGGCATTCCAAAACGGGATCTGTGAGTTTATGCTGGCGTTTACGTTTCGGGGCTAGTGTTGCGTGTTATCCATGCAGTGATGTAAATAGTGATGTGATAATAGTTTGTATGCTAGTCCAGTTCAGCGGACCCGACATGAAGTGCGCCAAGAGTTGTGAGATACACCCCATAATCTTCATGTCTACTTCGGTGGTCGTGAGTCCGGGGAATAATGTCTCCACTATTCTTCAGAGTGTTGAGGTAATGTAGGGAGTGCCGGCCTTACTGGTTGTGTTGGCGGCCGCTGGTACTTGCGTTGGCGTCTGGTGTGGGCTCGCTTGTGTGTCAGCTGTTTGAGTAGTTGTGGTCTCTGTGGTGAGTGGGTGTGTTGTATGGGTCGTCGTGTTGGTGTCCGAATTGTGTACGTGCGTATTGGTGTCCCGTTGCCTGTGTGCTTGTTGTGGTGTGGTCGTGCTTCCCCTGTTCCTTTGTTTCTCCTTCTCCTTCTCTGGCGTTGTAGCTGTTCCTATGTAGTTGCGTCTTCTGTGGTCTGTGGTGGGCTGCAGTCCCTGATCTCAGGGGGTAGGGCGGTGTCGTTATTTATATTTTGTGGTGTCTCCGGTGCGGATGTCGTGTTGGGTGTTGTATGTCTTGGCTGTGTCTTTTTGTATGCGTATGCGGATCTCTGAGGTTTCTCTGACCGCCGCACGCTGCTGGGGCTGCCAGCTACCACTCTAGCAAAGGATATTCCGCTCCTTACTGAGCGCGGGGCCGATTTCGGAGCTGTGATGCCGGTAGTTTGTGTGTGTTTGGCTATTTTGCGCCTCAGAGCTTCTTTGTACGGAATACACGCCCTGTATTTGGCCGGGTGAGCCGCGCCACAGTTGGCGCATTTGCGTTGTGCTGTGTTGGGGAGTTTACACAGTTGTGTCGTGTGACTACCAGCGCATTCCCACAAGCGGGAAGCGAGACCGCATCGGATAGCAGCATGTGCAAAGCGGTGGCTGTTGTGGCGTTGACATTGACGACCAAGTGAAGAAATAATTTTAACTTCAGCAGGTCGCGGGATTTGGCCGTGTCGGCCAGCTCCACCATGTAGTTGTGCGGTGGTCTCACTCTGCCGAACCCAATCATTCGATTTACACGCAAGGGAGGTGAGTTCCTCGTGTACTGGCTCGATCGGGGTTCGAGAATGTACCACCTCGATCACGAACTGCTGCGTCTTTTCCAAGACTGTCCTGTGTTTGAAGTGCTCCACCTTTCTTTCTTTCAGAAAGTTCACCATATTCGTATAGTCTGATTTGTTCGCCACGTACAGTGCGACGTGGTCCCTGGTGAGTCTGGAGTAGAATGTTGTGAGGTTGTGCTTGTTATTAAATTCTTTGTTTGGGAGACTAAGGTCTCCGTAGCTGTGCACGATGACTGGTGGGAAGCCAGTCGAGGACTTGTTTGAATTCTGCGTAGCTGCTTGTGTCTTGAGTGTGCTGCAGTCACAGGGTTGTTTGTGTCGTTCCCTGTGTTGCTGGTGTTATTATTCTGCGTTGTGTTTGGCAGCAGGACTCGGCGGCTGCCTCGTAAGTTTGTGGGCTCACTTGTTTGTGTGTTTTTACGAGGTTTGTGTTGTGGACCGACCTGCTGCCACTGTCCATCTCCAGGTTGTTTGCGTCTTCCGTCGGCTCTGGCGGTGCCTGAGCCGCCAGAGGTGATAGCGAGGGCATATCTAATGTGTTTGTGGCAGGCGCTTGTGTGTGTGGAGTGTGTGTGGTGTGTGTGTCGGTGTTTCTGTGTGTTCTCTCTCCAGGAGCAGCTGCTCGGCGATCTGCTGATCCTTCGAGGCAGGTGCCTCTTGGGTCGCGGAGAGTGGGACGGAGATGCTGGCGGGAACAGCCGGCATTCCCGCCTCTTGTGCTGCAGCTTTGCTGCGGGTTACTGGAGGGGATATGCAGGAAGGATCGAACATCTTTCCTGCATAAGGATGTTTTATTAGGATAGGTTCTAGGGGGCGTCTACGACAATTTTGCTTCTTTTTAAAACTACAGCTTTTGCTTTTCCTGTTAGAATGCAAATATTTTCGTGTAGCTGCAGAAGGGGGGAGCCCCAACGGCCTATCTGCGCGAAGCACATACAATGCGCGGCGCAAGAGAGCGCGGATGGAAGAGAGCGGCCTACAGTGCGCGGGTTTATCCGAAGTGAACGGGCCCCTGATGCTAAAGAAACCCTACCAAAGAACGAGAGACTCCCGCTGGGGGGGGGGGGGGGGGGTTTGCAACCGAGGTCGCGGAGAGTTGAGCTGAAGCTCTTGCCGCTTATCGTTCGGAAGTGTTAAGAGGCTTGCGCGAGTTCGCGGCGCTCCGAAGAGCTTCACCAGCAGCAGGTTATTAGCGACCATATCCTCAGGCAGCTACGCCAGGTGTAGAGAGCAGGGATCCGCTCGCGTCGGCTGCTCGACTGCGAATGGGAGAGGAGCTGTTTGGAAAGAGGACTGCATTTGGAAGAAGCGATGACAGAAGAAGAAGTATCTTAGATGCTGCGAAAACAGAACAGTCTTCGCATTAAAGATCAAATTGTTTATCTTTCTTGTGCTTTAGAACTGATCTTTCTCGGCTGTCAAATTTGCAGATCTATCATTGCAGTATACTCCCCGAAAGGAGAATACTCATCAGGACGTACATTTCCCACACTTTTCGAAATCCCGTATACCTCCATTAGTGTCAGATCTTCTTTCTTTTTATGTTTACTGGCCGGTTTTTTATGTACATCATTTTAAGTCAACCATTTTAAACCTATTTCATCCCACCCTCTATTAACCTCTATAATTTATAACTTTTATTAATTTTTAACTGTCATGCGTACAATTACAGCTTATTGTTTGTTATATAGTTGTATCTATTCCTGCAAGTGTTGTCTTTGATTCCTGGAGAATAAACTGTGACACGTTATATATGTAAAACAGCGCAAATTACTTAGGGTAGCACAATTGTCAATGTATCGGGAGAAATATTGCACCTGTTTTTACATGATTTTATTTTAGATGGTGTTTCAGATTTTTGAGAGTTAGAAAGTGTCGATAAGGTAATTTGCGATGGTTACCATGTACTATTGATGGAACTGATGTATTGTGTTCCAAGATTGTGCCTGCTCAAATGGTTTGCATTTCCTGTATCCATACATTTACTCCTAATGGCGGAAACAGCGATGCATGGGCGCCACCTGTTCCTCATAAGTGAATGCTGCATCCTTCAGCTGTTAATTCTAGACTTTTTAAATTCTTATAAAATCAACTTTTACTGATGCTAGTAATTTATACGCCATAAGTTGTAAAACAATTGTTTATTAGTAGACAGTTCGCTTCATCCACTCTAGTGCCACTGAGTGTGCTCTTCCAACGTGCTATTTTCGACCTCTCAAAAGATCTGTTACACATTGTTTTGTAAAGAAACAATTTTTGTAAAACACTAAAAAAGTGCTTTCCATGAATTTTTACTGATGAAATTGTTTGATACGATGTAATGATGAAAAAGCAGGTGTAAACAAATAAATGCAGCGTGTACCAAGTATCCATCGCCACCTAGCAGTTTAGTCCACTTGGATTCCAATTCGTCCCTTGCTAGCATTTGCACTTGTGTCGTGATTGAGAATGTTGACGAGTTACGACGTATCTAATGAACAATTTTATATAGTTGACATAACACTGGTAAGCTAGAAACCCATACTCTACTGCCGGCCCTGTAGCCGAGCGGTTCTAGGCGCTTCAGTCTGGAACCGCGTGACCGCTACGGTCGCAGTTCGAATCCTGCCTCGGGCATGGATGTGTGTGATGTCCTTAGGTTAGTTAGGTTTAAGTAGTTTCTAAGTCTAGGGGACTGATGACCTCATATGTTAAGTCCCATAGTGCTTAGAGCCATTTGAACCATTTGAACCACACTCTACTCATTATAGTATGTCTCTGTCCGCCCCCGGCAACTGAGTGGCCAGCGCGACAGAATGTCAATTGTAAGGGCCCGTGTTCGATTCCCAGCTGGGTCCGAGATTTTCTCCGCTCAGGGACTGGGTGTTGTGTTGTCCTAATCATCATTTCATCCCCATCGACGCGCAAGTCGTCGAAGTGGCGTCAAATAGAAAGACTTGCACCCGGGAACGGTCTACCCGACGGGAGGACCTAGTCACACGACATTTACAAAATCAAATGGTTCAAATGGCTCTGAGCACTATGGGACTTAACATCTGTGCTCATCAGTCCCCTAGAACTTAGAACTACTGAAACCTAACTAACCTAAGGACATCACACACATCCATGCCCGAGGCAGGATTCGAACCTGCGACCGTAGCGGTCACGCGGTTCCAGACTGAAGCGCCTAGAACCGCATGGCCACACCGGCCGGCTCGACATTTACATTTACATAGTATGTCTCCAACCAATAGTGAAATGCAATTTATTTTCATATCTTATGATAATTGTGTTTATGACCTTTGAAAGTGACGGAATGTCGAAACGCATAACGTGATTTTGGAAATAATAAAAAGTGTGGTCAAAGCATCAGAAAAGTTATTAAATATTATTGACCATTGAGTACATCTATCATGTGTTGGAGAGTAACAGTCAGCCGCGATGGTGGCGTTTCGCAAAACGTGATTGCGCAGGAACTTGATACTTCCCTGTGAAATTTCAATTTAACAAAAAGTGTACCTTAAACGAGAGTAATTTGTAAGTGGCTGAAAATTCGTTTCATTACCGTGTTATGAAAATTACATTTATTCATGTTGCGACGATTATGCACTTCCTCTTAAACGTGACTTTGGCGTCGTGCAGTCATTCTGAATTGTGCACACCATGACGGTAAACACCTATGATATGCAAACAGTATCCATCAGTCATTACGTTTACAGTTCCGAGTACTGGTAGTTACGATTATAGACTGTAAACGCTGCAGCCTATGTTTGCATTTCTTTTTTGTCTCTTTAATAGACACACAATTTTACAAGAGTTCTTTGTGAGTGATTTCGCGACCTTCAGTGAAAATCGTATCGAGTAGCCATCTGCTATAATCTGGATCTAGTCACAGCTGTTGCAACGCACAAGAGCAGCCGTTCGAGAATTCTGACAACAGGCCTTGGGAGACTTTCTGCAACGCAATAGGAATACCATTTCTCTTGATTTAATTTTAATTACGAAAAGATACTAATTTTTTTTTTTGTAAACAGTAACTGAAATCAATTCCAGCTATGGTGCAAACACAACATTTTATCCAAATAGACTTCCTTAAAAGTACTGAGCTTGCATTCTTTCAGCTGCTGCACCTAGTTACTTAATTTGTTTTTCATTTTTAAATGCCACACTGAAGACTGAAGTGACAAAAAGCAGATTTCAGAGTACTTGACGGCCCAACACAAAAGTTTTGTCTCCAGTACAGATAGTGTTGAGGATCAGTGGATAGTGCTATTCACAATATACATAATGACCTTGTGGATAACATCGGAAGTTCACTGAGGCTTTTTGTAGATAATGCTGTAGTATATCGAGACTGCAGCACCTTAGACCGCTCGGCTAAAATGATTATTGATAGGAACTTTCAGTTAGTAATCATTTTAGCCGAGCGGTCTAAGGCGCTGCAGTCATGGACTGTGCGGTTGGTCCCGGCGGAGGTTCGATTCCTCCCTCGGGCATGGGTGTGTGTGTTTGTCCTTAGGATAATTTAGGTTAAGTAGAGCGTAAGCTTAGGGACTGATTACCTTCGCAGTTAAGTCCCATAATATTTCACACACATTTGAACATTTTTTCAGTAAGCATTTCAAGAACATTACAAAATATTTCTTTGTCTACAACAATTATTCTCTGCAATCTCTTGTTCAGTCCATTTCTCGATACTGTAGCTCTACTTGGAATCAATAGAAAATAGGATTTAAAAAAGAGTCAGAGAACACATAAAAAAAAGCTGCACGATGTGTATCAAAAGTTATTCTCAACCACAGTGGAAGAGCCATTTTAAGCGCCACGGAACAGTTTGTTCTTGACAGTCCAAGAATTGGCCTTACAGGTCAATGAATATATTCCTATCTTTCTCATGCCTATCGCGTATTGATCACAACCTCGAAGTTACACAAACTGGCCCTTCTATGAAAATGTGCGTAAAATTCATAAGCGGAATCCGAGCGAAGCTTACAGATTCGGGTACACCGTGTGTATTCCTTCTCATGCCTATTCAGAGCTCACTAAGTACAACTGCAAAAGCAAATGTTTGAGCTTCCCACTGCCTTGCCGTAGACGGACGGTAGATACAGAGCACGCTGACGGAAAGGAAGAAGAAACTTAGTGGCGGAGCGCGAAGTGAAAGAGCCTCAAAGACCCAGCATAGGCGCACCTGCTCGGCGAAAACTTGCCCGTCGGGGGAGAGCTCTTCATACATCACGAGCCAAGATTAATATCCAGAGTTTGTCACATTAGTTGCTCGCGGCCTCCGCCAATTTGTTTCGAGCTGGTTGTGTGGTTTCACGAGGTTATGCGGAGATTTATGTGCACAGGTTCCACCCGTCCTTCTTCTTTTTACCTCTCTTCTATTCGTCGTCATCACAGGGGCTTCACGTGTAGCGGCAGAAACAGAACTGTTCTTTTCGAGGCTTGTGTGAACGAGGTTTTCTGATTTCATAACTTTTTATGTAAAAGATAGGTCACTGATTTAGGTTACTTAAAGCAGGTCCCTGTAGCTAGCTTTGTTCTTACATTGTTTGGATGTATAATTAAATAATTACATTATTTTAACCTTAATTTTTTATTTAAGTTACTACGATCAGACATTCGTCTCCCGAGACACTATCATCACTAACTGAGTGGTTAGGATGATGACCTGCTCTAGATGTGTTTTAAAATAGCTCTGTGTACAAATGCTATTCTGATTCTGCGTCATGAAGCCCACTTTGAAACGGATCAAGTGAATACGTTTCGTAAATGTTTAGAGCATTCCTCGTCTTAACATGCTATCATTTTCTATCATTTTTCACCCTGCTGCAGCAAAACAGAGTCTCAAGAGAAGGGAAGAACTATTTTCGTTTATTTATTTACCTGTACACAGCCTACTTTGTTTGCGCATGAATGCATGTGTTACAGAGGACGCTTTGAAATTGCCTCTACACGGCCATGGTCTGTAACACTGAACCGGTTAGTAGTGAATCGTAGGATCTAGAGAGTTTGTCCAAGAGTGACAGTGCAGGGAATAGACCAATGCACCCTCACGAGGTAGTTGGTACTCCACCCCAAAGGTAATGGTAAGTTCTCTCCCCCTTCCCCTCCACTTGTTACTGGGCGGATAGTCGAAGGCTGACCACCAAACAGCTCTCTGTCGCAGGCTTTTGGGTTGTGAGTATGGATGGCTGGTATTTGCAGATAACTAGTTGATAGGAAAAAGATTACTGATTTTACTTAACCTCTCAGACAAATAGAAGCTAAACGATGTCAAAGTTAGCGTAAGGAGGGCCATGCGTGAAGCGTTCAGTTAATTCGAAAGTAAAATTCTATGTACCGACTTGACAGAAAATCCCAGGAAGTTCTGGTCTTACGTTAAATAAGTAAGTGGATCGAAACAGCATATCCAGACACTCAGGGATGATAATGGCATTGAAACAGAGGATGTCACGCGTAAAGCTGAAATACTAAACACGCTTTTCCAAAGCTGTTTCACACAGGAAGATCGCACTGCAGTTCCTTCTCTAAATCCTCGCACGAACGAAAAAAAAGGCTGACATCGAAATAAGTGACCAAGGAATAGAAAAGCAACTGAAATCACTCACCAGAGGAAAGTCCATTGGACCTGACGGGATACCAATTCGATTCTACACAGACTACGCGAAAGAACTTGCCCCCCTTCCAACAGCCGTGTATCGCAAGTCTCTAGAGGAACGGAAGGTTCCAAATGATTGGAAAAGAGCACAGGTAGTCCCAGTCTTCAAGAAGAGTCGTCGAGCAGATGCACAAAACTATAGACCTATATCTCTGACGTCGATCTGTTGTAGAATATTAGAACATGTTTTTTGCTCGCGTATCATGTCATTTCTGGAAACCGAGAATCTACTCTGTAGGAATCAACATGGATTCCGGAAACAGCGATCGTGTGAGACCCGACTCGCTTTATTTGTTCATGAGACCCAGAAAATATTAGATACAGGATCCCAGGTAGATGCCATTTTCCTTGACTCCCTGAAGGCGTTCGATACAGTTCCCCACTGTCGCCTGATAATCAAAGTAAGAACCTACAGAATATCAGACCAGCTGTGTGGCTGGATTGAAGAGTTTTTAGCAAACAGAACACAGCATGTTGTTCTCAATGGAGAGACGTCTACAAACGTTAAAGTAACCTCTGGCGTGCCACAGGGGAGTGTTATGGGACCATTGCTTTTCACAATATATATAAATGACCTAGTAGATAGTGCCGGAAGTTCCATGCGGCTTTTCGCGGATGATGCTGTAGTACATAGAGAAGTTGCAGCATTAGAAAATTCCAGCGAAATGCAGGAACATCTGCAGCAGATAGGCAGTTGGTGCAGGGAGCGGCAACGGACCCTTAACATAGACAAATGTAATGTATTGCGAATACATAGAAAGCAGGATCCTTTATTGTATGATTATACGATAGCAGAATAAACACTGGTAGCAGTTACTTCCGTAAAATATCTGGGAGCATGCGTTCAGAACGATTTGAAGTGGAATAATCATATAAAATTCGTTGTTGGTAATTGCGGGTGCCAGGTTGAGATTCATTGGGAGAGTCCTTAGAAAATGTAGTCCATCAACAAAGGAGGTGGCTTACTAAACACTCGTTCGACCTATGCTTGAGTATTGCTCATCAGTGTGGGATCCGTACCAGGTCGGGTTGACAGAGGAGATAGAGAAGATCCAAAGAAGAGCGGCACGTTTCGTCACAGGGTTATTTGGTAAGCGTGATAGCGTTACGGAGATGTTTAGCAAACTCAAGTGACAGACTCTGCAAGAGAGGCGCTCTGCATCGCGATGTAGCTTGCTGTCCAGATTTCGAGAGGGTGTGTTTCTGGATGGGGTTGTTGTTGTTGGTTGTTGTTGTGGTCTTCAGTCCTGAGACTGGTTTGATGCAGCTCTCCATGATACTCTATCCTGTGCAAGCTTTTTCATCTCCCAGTACCTACAGCAACCTACATCCTTCTGAATCTGCTTAGTGTATTCATCTCTTGGTCTCCCTCTACGATTTTTACCCTCCACGCTGCCCTCCAATACTAAATTGGTGATCCCTTGATGCCTCAGAACATGTCCTACCAACCGATCCCTTCTTCTGGTCAAGTTGTGCCACAAACTTCTCTTCTCCCCAATCCTATTCAATACTTCCTCATTAGTTATGTGATCTACCCATCTAATCTTCAGCATTCTTCTGTAGCACCACATTTCGAAAGCTTCTATTCTCTTCTTGTCCAAACTATTTATCGTCCATGTTTCACTTCCATACATGGCTACACTCCATAAGAATACTTTCAGAAATGACTTCCTGACACTTAAATCAATACAGGATGTTAACAAAGTTCTCTTCTTCAGAAACGCTTTCCTTGCCATTGCCAGCCTACATTTTATATCCTCTCTACTTCGACCATCATCAGTTATTTTGCTCCCCAAATAGCAAAACTCCTTTACTACTTTAAGTGCCTCATTTCCTAATCTAATTCCCTCAGCATCACCCGACTTAATTAGACTACATTCCATTATCCTTGTTTTGCTTTTGTTGATGTTCATCTTATATCCTCCTTTCAAGACACTGTCCATTCCATTCAACTGCTCTTCCAAGTCCTTTGCTGTCTCTGACAGAATTACAATGGATGAGGTATCGAATATATTGCTTCCCCCTACTTATACCTCCCGAGGAGATCACGAATGTAAAATTAGAGAGATTCGAGAGCGCACGGAGGCTTTCCGGCGGTCGTTCTTCCCGCGAACCGCACGCGACTGGAACAGGAAATGGAGGTAATGACAGTGGCACGTAAAATGCCCTCCGCCACACACCTTTGGGTGGCTTGCGGAGTATAAATGTAGATGATCCTAGAGAATCGCTAATCTTACCTTTCAGCTGTGTTACATTGCCTTACTCTTACTTAGCATTTTTACTTTCGCATGTTGATGTAAACTTGAGACAGGACCCATTTTTCTCAGTAGCACCTCCAGCGGATGTCAATTTTTCTATAGGATGCTGTTTTATCCGCAGAATACCTTTTGATAATGCATTGCCTTTCCCATAAATTCAGTTGGCAATTTAAGAAACGTAATTTTTGGATATTTCCGATGAGTTGCCCCTGCACTTCAATGTGAAGCTACTTGAAAATTAAGTTCAACGCGAGTTCATAGATTTCTTGGAATAATGCAGATGTGCTGTTCAAAAGGCAGATCACGATGATTCCGGTGAACACATACACGAGGCGGAAAGGTTTTAGGTTTTTTCCGAAGTTGGTGTAAGTTTGACCTTCCACCTCTCATACGCTGTTAGAACTAACGTGTTGTTTTCAAAAATGTAGGTCACAGTGTGCAGATTCAAATTAATATCCGCACAAGGCAAAAATTCCCATTAATTTTCTATTTCTGGATTTTTTGGAGTTAGAGTGAATTTGAACTCCAGCCAATGACGTGGCCCCCGATACGATGCTACAGCTGAACCACCACGTTTAAAGTGCAGATCACTGCTGAATTGGATAACTACCTACACACACGTTATCTGATTTTCATGTTTCTGAATTTTCTTGAGATTGTCCAGAAACCCTCCTACATGCCCCGAGTTCTAACAATTTGAATCTATGCATTTGGCCACATTAATAGGTATATTATACTGACAATGGATATAATGATTATCTGTATGTATTGGAATATGCTTTCTGTACCTGTGTTAAATATTTTTAATTTGTCTTTGGTTGTCGAGTGTGAAACTGTCCACGCATGCAGTACGCATGTGCTGGCACTCTTGATTGCTCTCTGACGTCTTGAATTGCAATAGATTGCTGAAAAGTTACTGCAGTTTTTTTTTTTTCATGAAGCGGTATTCTAGCGACACGAGTGCTTTCCACCTCTTTCTCGTTGTACCTCCCATAATCCAAAAAACTGGACTCTAATAATGTACGTATTTGCATTTACCTCTCCAGTTTATTTATACGAGTGTTCAGAAGCAAAAATGTCATTGGGAAGTTTGGTTAGAGAATACTTACAAAAATGTTGTACTTCCTGAGCTCCATGAATGCCTTGTGGCGATATGTGTAACAGTGTTTCATCTTTGTCAAGTAATAAATCCATAGTTGATTTCTGGATCTGTTGGCATTCTAAAGCACTCTCAAGTTGCATATACTCAATCCCCTTCAGCTCACATTGTATTCCAAAGCCCTGATATATGCTACGCCTAGTACATTTGTCAATATTGAGAGAGAAGCAAAAACGATTAAAAACAGATTAGAATGTTCACCATTCGTGTCTCATTTGTGAGTCGGTTTTTCGATTCCTCACTTGCCTTTCGAGAAGTAATCTTTATCATCCTAATTATCCATTGCACGTAATAAATATCGAAATTACCTTGATTTAAGGCCCGGTACTTGCATACAAACTTGTATACTGATAGGCATGGTGGTCGGTGAAGTTGACGAAAGGGCTTTGTGTGTGGGATTAGGTGAATCGTTAAGTCTGGATATTGTCCTCCAATAACCACAACTGAAGTGACGTTATTAGTAATCGACGTACGACGTACAGGTAATTTATGTTACACCCCCCCCCCCTCCCCCTCCTTTCAACATGGTTTGACGACTACGAAATTTTTCATGCCATACTTCGAGCAACAGACACCGAAGAACTGCATAGTAAGCAAAGGTATTATACAAGTACCTTGACAATGCACTTATTAGATGAACCCTCCGTGGTTTCCTTAGTTGTCTGAAAGCCATCCTGCCCAGAATCCCTTCTACGAAAGAGGCTTTGAGACATTCAGTAATTTTTATTTTGTCTATAACTGGTGATTATCGTGGTGAACTCATTCATAACCATTTCTCTTTGTAACCAAGATTTTATTTCCGCTAGAGTCTTTAAAAATTCATTAAGCCGGAATTTTCGTCGTTGTTTGATACTCGTATGGCTAACAGGCATGTCTCCACTGTGGCTTTAATGTGCTGAATATCTGCAATACTGCGGTTTTATTATCCGTTATTTGTTTCAGCCTAAATGACTGGTCTACATAAATAGTTTCTTAACGTTTCGGTGCAGTTAATATGCAGAGAACTTGTTGCGTGAGTCTTATCCTCTCTGCTCCACGTTTCCAGTTTGCAAACACATCTTCAGCTTCTTTTACGATTGGTTTGGCTGCTTGTCGAAAGTGACTATTAGTTTTACCTCTCATACCTCATGATAGATTTGACAAATTCCTTTATTACCCGTTGATTTGGCTGTATACTCCGTCCGACTTTTTAAAGTCTTTGCAGCAGACGCTAAAGTCTAAAATATATACAAAAACCATGTAATAAATTAATGCAAAAAATAAAAACAATACGAATGTAATGAATGTTGTGTGTTACTAGGTATTTTTCGTTTAAAATTCAGGTACCTAACATATTTCGGAAATTTAGAGTCATGTTTGTCGAAGATAGCAAATCGCTTATTGAAATCAGTTTCATGTCTCTTGTAAATAACAGAAATTTACACTACGTACTATGGATAATATATATAACACTTGGATCTATAGTGTAATTACTAGAAATTTAAACTACATACTTTGGATTGTATAACACTTGGATTTATAACGTAATTCTTAATTTTTGCAAACAAGAATAACACTGACACTATTCAGAGTTATTCGAAATTGAAAGAAAACGAAAAACTCAGTGATTTTATAGAACACGTACGGTTCTGACTGTATGTTGCTTCAGAATGCTCAACAGTAAAAGCTCCAAGGTACACAGTTTTCAAAGATGGTGCATGAGTCTCTTCCGTATTCTGCTGCCTAACTGATTCGTCTACACTCGCCCCGTTTTTCTTTTTTCTTTTCGCCATTTATCTATCTACATCCGTTTCAAGTGCTTCTACGCCGAGGCTTTCCACAAAGAAAGGGAAACTTGAGATACAACACTGTTATAGGTATTGTAGACAGTCTAGACTCATTTGGATAAACTTCACTTGGTAACACTACAGTACGAGTATCGAAGAAAAGATAAATGTCTACTGATATTTCCGTGCTGTAAGTGCGCCTGAAAATCGACTAACGGGATCTAAAGACAAACACTGTCTGAACCAAAGATTTACTAATTCTTTTTAAAGTGTAAAACTGGCGCAGAATGTTTAAGTTATTAAGCGCTTAACTGTCTGAAAAACGGGTTTTAATGTTGTTCTATGGGAAGCGTTCAGAATACTCGATTTCCGCGAAATTGAAAAAAAAAGTGCAGAAACAAAGTACAGCGCTTTTCGCGCCACTTCTCTTCGTTCTTTTATTAAGGTTAGTTACCTCTGTCATATGTTTTCGTAAATGCATGTGTTCATACATCGGAGAATGTTGGTAGAACTGCTGTCCCTAACAGAGCGGCTGCTATATCTTACAGTGATTATCAGCGATCACGACGCTTGAACTAGCTGCTTCACCATTTGGGACCGCATCGTTCTCAAATGCGCAACAGTAGCTGCGTCAGAATGTTAAGGTAGTAACGCCACTACATGTCCGTGATGATACTGCCCTACTCTGGAATGGTTGCATTACCTTTTGTAAGAGTAGCTCTCCAAAACGAGACGCGGCTGCTGTCCACCGTGTTGGAGCAGACGGGTTACTAATTGTCAGAGCAGCTCATCCAAAAGTAGGAGACAACCTATGCTACTTACGTCACTGTCACTGTAAGTGCAGTTAGCACAACTGTTCCACGAACGTTATCTCATTGTATATATATTCTCTCAAATCCAGAATGTATACAGGGGGTTTGAAAAATATCTCCGTAGATTTAATGTGTCCTAGAATCTGTACAAAGTGACGTACACTATTCTAGTTTGTGGTGTTTGATCCATCACCTCTCCAAGTTTGGCTCCCCTGCAGTTGGCAGGTCTGCTTGACCTAGAGACGGCGCCAGTGCTGTTTTTTTTTTTTCCATCTCTTCCCTCAGTTCAGTCCGGCGTGCGTGCAGTGCAGTGCAGAGCAGCCGGCACGGTAGCTCAGCGTGTTCGGTCAGAGGGTTAGCTGCCTTCTGTAATAAAAAAACTGAGTTAATGGATCAACAACGAACTTAAACGGATGTCTTACGACGTCCGCCCCGAGCAGATGCAACGAACAAACACGAACAAAATGAGATTAAAAAAAAACTCCGCAACAGAAAGTGCAGTGTCTTATTTGGCTTGTGAAACCTGAGTCCATTACAATAGTGCAACGTAATTTTAGACGTGAGTGTGGTGCAGAACCACCTACAGCAAAAAATTTCCGTCATTGGCTAAAGTCTTTCAAGGAAACTGGTAGGCAGGGCTGGCCCAATACCTTGGCCACCACGAAGCAGAGACTTAACCCCACTGGACTTTTTCTTTTGGTGTGACATAAAAAATTTTGTGTACAGTGAAAAGATCAGAGACATCAAACATTTACGGCAGGGCCGGCCAAAATTTCTGCACGCGTGCGGTGCTCCTGCACATGTGCAACTTCCGGGTCACAGTGTGCACGCCGTTCATGTAGTGCATGTTTCTACGCACGGATGTCGCTTTATCCACTTGCTGGGATACTCTGTACCGGCGCATTCTAGTGCTCTTTCCACAGCTTGCAAGCCAACCGTGGGAAGGTATTTCGCGTATTAAACATTTAAAATACTGTCACAGTCTACTCATTGAGACGTCTACTTTTATGTTAACAGTTTAACCCAGTAAGACAAGTAATACAGTTAACAACCGTGGGTTTTTATTAAGGCAGCTTGACTGACGGCACGTAAATACGCGTAATGTTTTTGATCTAGTATTTAAGAAAGAGAGCACTTAGCGACTTCCAACGAACCTTATTCATGATTTCAAATAACACTAAACTAATGCAAGGTTTCCCATAACTAATTCTCGGTGCCCTCAGTTACACACACACAATTTCTGTCTCACTGACCTCTAAATAGAATGATAACCGCAGATCTTTCGATGATCACCTGTTATTTCAATACCATTATTGCTATATCTTTCATCAGTTCCGTCTGAAATCTGCATAATAACCGACAATTAGATGAATGTTATGTTTTGTCGACTTCAGTTGAACGTAGCCCTTCACATATTAAAAAAAAACCTAAATGTAAGTATACATTGGAAAAATCGGTTTAATGACCAACTTTCCTGACAATAATGCAACATGGAGCAGAATGAGGCAATAATGCACAGTTAGTAAACAATAATTTTTAATTAGGAAAGGAATAAATCCACACACGTTTATCACTGGTCATGAGAAATGATAATCGAGTTGATGTGTCTCATCCATTTTCTTAAGGACATTTAATTTTGCTTGCCGTTCTTCACTGTTGAGTACACTACACTCGTCTTTTTGATAAGTATTGTAGTGTCTTTCAATTGAAAACTTACGCTGGCCGCCTATTATTCGGCGGCACAGCAAACACTGTGAGTTTTCACCAACGGCTACAAAAAAGAATTGCAGTTCCCAGTCGTTTTTAAACGACTGAGAACATAGATCTCCCGTCCTTTGCTTTTTCACAGTACCTGCCATTGCTCAGTACTTCTCTGTTACCAGGGGTAAATGAGACTGGGTATGTTGCGCTCTTGCTTGTACCACATAAACAGGGAAGTGGAGCCGCCGCCGTTGATTTAAGACACACGTCTAATAACAGATGTCGCTGTCGCACATGTGCAGCACTTCCGCACGTCTGCACACTGTGCAGCGTTCAGCCGGCCCTGATTTACGGGAATGAATCGTCGCGGCGGTTGGGACAAATGGTTCAAATGGCTCTAAGCACTATGGAACTTAACATCTGAAGTTATCGGTTCCCTAGACTTAGAACTACTTAAACCTAACTAACCTAAGGACATCACACACATCCATGCCCGAGGCAGGGTTCGAACCTGCGACCGTAGCAGCAGTGCGGTTCCGGACGGAAGTGCCTAGAACCGCTCGTCCACAGCGGCCGGCCTTTGTTCAAATGGCTCTGAGCACTATGGGACTTAACTACTGTGGTCATCAGTCCCCTAGAACTTAGAACTACTTAAACCTAACTAACCTAAGGACATCATACACATCCATGCCCGAGGCAGGATTCGAACCTGCAACCGTAGCAGTCGCGCGGTTCCGGACTGCTCGTCTAGAACCGTTAGACCACCGCGGCCGGCGCCGGCCTTGTGCAGGGCTAAAAATGAATCCCACGTTGACGTCTACTAACATTAAACAAAACTTGAAGGAATTCTCTTTCGTGATATGTACTCATTGATGTAATTTTTCATTAATTTCCCCATTTAATTTACACTTAAATGTGGGGAGTTCTTTTTCAAACACCTTACATTTACCCATTCTGAATTTTTTGCATGGTTCTACTAACCACTATATCCATGCCAACCACCGGCAATGATCGGGAATATATCGGAATGAAACGACCAGAGGTGGATGAAGAAGATTTTGTGTTTCTTTCCTTG
The DNA here is from genome assembly GCF_021461385.2 of Schistocerca piceifrons. NCBI lineage: Eukaryota > Metazoa > Arthropoda > Insecta > Orthoptera > Acrididae > Schistocerca > Schistocerca piceifrons. The sequence goes on from NC_060138.1 coordinate 665,204,453, forward strand.
TGATAGCAAATGGCCCAGTGGACGATGCATTGACGACATAGAGAAACAAGGACAAATTTGAATGCGAAAAGCTGAAGATTGTAATGTACAGGATAGTCTGGAGAAATCCAGCGGTGAATTATAAATCGTGATATGTAGAATACATTGTGAACATTAATAAAATCGAAAAACTGCAGGGATGGATTCCTGATTGGAAATGAAGGAAAAAAGGTCCTATGAGCAAGTGTATAGCAATGACGAATGATAGTGCCTCTGACAACGTACTGTCTGTTGCTTGTGTATTGCATGCTGTGTGACTGACGCAGCATACTGTAAACAGCACAATGGTCCGGTATTCATCTCGGGAACAAGCCGAGACGATGTCTGGACACGGCAAAGTGAATGGAAACGGTCGAGAGACAGCATGGTTATACCAAAACAAGTACTCAGACACCATCCACAACAAACAACATTTAAAGCCCTTTTTAGGCGTTCATGTGATCATTGATCCTTTCAGATAGACGAATGTGCAGTGAGGCGACGGATTGTCCGTACACCAGATTTGGAGGACCAGGTTCTACAGGATATTGAGACGAATCCCAGTACAAGCTGCAGGCAAGTGGCCCGCCAACATGGTCTAAGCCAAAGTACGATTATGTGTATCCTGCATGACAACCGTTACTATCCCTGTCACCTGCAACGAGTGCAAGGATTATCAGGAGCGGATTTCCCTCTACGGGAAGGATTTTTTCGATGGTTTTTTGCACCAGGCCATCACAATTATGGGATATCCGTCATTAGTCCTCTTTACCGACAAAGCAACCTCTACTAGAACTGGCATCATCAATCTGCATAATCGTCATCTGCGGGCTGCAGGCAATCCTCGGGGAGTGGTCGAGGCGTCTCATCAGCATCGGTTCAGCATCAGCGCGTGGAGAGGGATTCACGGCGACCACATACCTGGACCGGTTATTATTCCACAACGCCTCGACAGCGGAACATACCTGCAGAATACTCTGCATGGGCTATTTGAGAACGTGCCTTTCGTAATACGGCAGGTAACGTGGTTTCTGCATGACGGAGCACATCCCCACTTCCACATTACAGCTCGCCTACACCTCAAAAACATCTTCTCTGGGTTGGATAGGATCCGGAGGCCCTGTACCATGGCCTGGTAGATCACCGGACTTAAACCCCCTGGATTTTTGTCTTTGGGTACATCTGAAAAGCGTTGTGTACGCTGAACCAGCTTCTGAGGTGATACTGCGCGTACACAACGCCCATGACGCTATTCGGAGAGAGGCCGAAATGTGCGAAAGAATCTGGCAATCCACGATGCGACGTGTGAACGCGTGCATTGCATCCAATGGAGGCCACTTTGAACATTTGTTTTGACAGGGATGCGATGCCGCTCTATACTGTGTTCCAGAACTACTTGTTGTTGTTGCACGAACCTGTCCGTTGCCGGACCCATGTTCATAGGATATTTCTTCCTCCATTTCCAGTCAGGAATTCATCCCTGCAGTTTGTCGGTTTTATTAATGTTCACCCTGTATATTTTGAACTTATGACATTACTGCAGCATGCATGAGAGGATGGCATATGCCGTCATCTCCAGCTGATATCACTACTATTACATCATCCGTTGAAACTGTCTTTCACCCAAGTCCCAGAGACAGATAGTTCGCTGAATGTAACCATTGGTAATCTGATATTATTATCTTTTTGTATCGTGTCGGTATCGTGTCGTATTATTCAACTGTTCGGCTCCTGCAGTAACTAAACGTAGCAGAGACCAAAGGCGCCAGCTTGTACAATATTATGGCAGATACACAGTTGTACCGAAAGTCATTAGCAATACAGGGGCAGCGTTCATTACGTTTTTAACAGGCGTGACTTTGCGAAAATCAAACTGGTCATGGATGATTCCATCGAATATGCTGTGCGCCTGCAACTGGTGACATAATAATGGTTCTTTGATTGTGATCAGTGAACTAGACAAACTGTCGTGTAATTTTTCTGTTATGACGTGTTCTTCTTTTCTTTTTTATGGATGCTGGTTGCCTTCAAAAGTTCTGTTACCCTTCTCAGTCTTAATGCATCGGATGATAATAATGTAAGGATAATAACGAAACCGTGAAATATATCAAAACACACGTGTGAACGGCACTATTGATCATTCTGTCCGTTGCTGTATGTCGCCTTTGAATATGCCGAGCCATTTGAAATGTCTGTATGTCCGCAGCATCAGTCCCATCTATAAAGGAAAAATTCTGCGCCTCCGAGCCCTCCGAACCGCACAAAGCCCGGACAAACACGCTTCTTGCACCCGTCGCTTGTGTGCGGGCGCCGTTTAATTAATCTACATATGATGGAAGATCAGGACTGGATGACAGCATTGACGGCGGGGCCGCACGTGGCCAGGCGTCCTCTGAATAATCGCGGAGGACTATTCATACGTCAGCGGCTGCCAGCGGACACGATTAATGGGGCCGTCATCAAATTTTATGCCGCTGTGTTGTCCGTCCGGCTACGAAACAGCTTGCGCTGCTGTCCACTGTCTCCCTCCCTCCCTCTCTCTCTCTTTCTTTCTCTCTCTCTCCCTCTCTCCTTCCTCGCCCTCTCTCTCTCGCAGAAACACATCATTAAGGCGTCCAGATAGCTCGACGGTGGGTCATAACAGTAACAGTTTGGTCAGACAACGTTTACTAACTTAACAGTGTGGACCTTTGCGACTGGCGCAAACTTGGCGTATAACGTCCCTTCATGCTATACACTGAAGTAAACAACCAAGTTCCTCTCCCATTTCGCACACGAATCTAGGACGGAAAGAAATATTGTTTACAAACCCCTGTGCGAGTTGTTGTTAGCCTATTTTATGTGTCAGCGATAAGGGCAGAAAGCGTGACTATCAGATGTAGGAACGTTGACTGGTACAGAAATGTGTGTGGGTACAGACTAGTACGACAGCGATGGCGACCACGATGTAACCGCGGCCACTGCCATCCGTTCTTCCTCTCCAGGCAAACGCAGGGGGCGTTGTCGGTGAGCAGCGAGACCCTCTGTTCATGAGGCTACGAAACCTTGCTCCGCGTGTGACAATTAACTTTCACTGCTCGGTGAGCAGGAATGCTGTTTCTGGTACCAGTTTCCTTGACGACAGCGACAATGGAGGTCTAAACCTGACGTGTGAATAGGCACAGGAGAGTAGCCCTTGCAGTATCAATGCGCATAGCGCATACGGGGCTCCAAACCCTTCCGAATTTTGTTTCCTTTTTTCTTAGCTATTTCATGCCACCAACTGGGGTTGGGCTGGTAGTAACAAGACTGCTGCTCTTTAGCCACAAAAAGTTAAATGGAAACGAGACAGATGGAAAAATGTAATGAAACTGTTTATTCGCAATCTGGAGTATGGGGACCGAGGAGACATCTCCAGGACCACACACATGGACCAGCAACATTGGAAATCGTAAGTAGCACCAAACGATAACTTAACCTCACGAGGCCGGCCGAGGTGGCCGAGCGGTTCTAGGCGCTACAGTCTGGAACCGCGCGACCGCTACGGTCGCGGGTTCGAATCCTGCCTCGGGCATGGTTGTGTGTGATGTCCTTAGGTTGGTTAGGTTTAAGTAGTTCTAAGTTCTAGGGGACTGATGACCTCAGAAGTTAAGTCCCATAGTGCTGAGAGCCATTTGAACCATTTTTAACCTCACGAAATTTGTACTACTAAAGCTGTTTCGAAGCTGAAATACAAGAGAATAACATCATATACTTGTAATTACTGCATAATACATTTGTTTTATACATAAAACTGTGGTGTCACCGCCAGACACCACACTTGCTAGGTGGTAGCCTTTAAATCGGCCGCGGTCCGTTAGTATACGTCGGACCCGCGTGTCGCCACTATCAGTGATTGCAGACCGAGCGCCGCCACACGGCAGGTCTAGAGAGACTTCCTAGCACTCGCCCCAGTTGTACAACCGACTTTGCTAGCGATGGTTCACTGACAAAATACGCTCTCATTTGCCGAGACGATAGTTAGCATAGCCTTCAGCTACGTCATTTGCTACGACCTAGCAAGGCTTCATTACCAGTTACTATTGATACTGTGAATAATGTACCGTCCAGAGCGACGTTCACCATTAATGGATTAAAGTTAACTATTCCACCAGCTACGTCCGTTTTTTCTAAAGTCTAATTTCCTTGTCCTGTTCCAGACTTCACGCCAGCCTGCGTGAGCTAAAAGGCGTGCCTTTCGGCTTCCTCTAGTAACACGGTGTTGACTCTCCTGCCTACCACGACAAAAACAAATATGTATTACAGACTACTGAAGATACTTCATAAGTAAAAGAGGCAAAACGCATATGGCGAAAAACGAACTGCCTTCCATTTAGTTGCAGAGACCGACATACCTCCCTGAAAAACTGTTTATCATTTCAAAAGGAATCGCCATAACTGTTAATACATTTATCCCGCTGTGAGATACGACGTTCAGTGGCTTTATGGAAAAACGTTTGCGGTTACCTACGGAACTATGATTGTACCCAGGTATGCACCTCTTCCTCCGCAACAAATCGAAGGCCCGGAATGTCTTCCTTCAGGACTCCAAAAATATGTAAATCACATGGGGAGAGATTGGGACTTTATGAAGGAGATGTAAAGGCTTTCCAGCGAAACTCCAGCTGCGTTATCGAAACAACATTGGCAACATGTGGGCTGGCACTATCCTAAAACAGAATGATGTCGTCCGTCCACATTTCTGTGCGTTTGAACTTGATGAACTTGATGGCGTAGTTGAATTTTTGCGAAGTGTCCACGCATCAAAATGCTATAATTGTGACGCAGTGTTCCAGGAACTCAATGAGCGGCGGGTCATCATGACTTTTCTGGAGCTGGCTAGCCTGTTGTTTCAACTACGCTGCAGAAGTTTCGCTGAGAGTTCCTTACATACCCTCAATGCATTCCCGATCTCTCTCCATGCGATTTACAAATTTGTAGAGCCCTGAAAAAAGACATTCGTGGCCGTCGATTTCCTGCAGACGAAGAGGTTCTCGTCTGGGTACAGTCATGGTTTCGTAGGTAACCTCATTCATATTTCCATGAAGTTGGTGCCCGTCTTGTCTCGCAGTGAGAGAAAAGTGTTAATACTTATGGCGATTACTTTTGAAATATTGAACAACTTACTCACTTTTTTTCCATCCATTTCGCTTTCATCTGTCTGTCAGTTTATACATCGAAGAAATACTTAAAAAAAAAAAAGCTGTTGCTTCATATGCCATTATCTGTAGTTATGGGCGACCGGAAGAACACCGACATAACAGCCAGTACCGACACCATTGTTTTCTCAGTTGAGTAATCTAGTCAGCAGAAGACAGTACTGCAGCGTAACGGATGACACCAGAAGTAGGCTGCAGGGGCGATGAGTGCTCGTAAACGACAGTCTTACTGTGGCGCTAAAAATTCATTTTTGTTGGATTTGACGTTATTTTTGGCTTATATTTAAAATGAGAAAAGCATTTCAAGACGTTTTTAACGGTAACAGCTATCATGTATGTAGGTAGTACGTTTTCTATTGCTTCTTTTACCATGAGTTGAGTAACTTATTGAGCATTAGCAAAGCTATTGAAGTCTGGACTCCCTCATGATATCTGAAGTAACCGATAGACGAATATGGAGCAACATAGACAGGGCGTCGATATTTCCCCATGCACTAACATTTCAGGTGAAAGTTTTTTTTTTAATTTAAGTGAGATCTTCTATCTAATGGACTGAGGAAAGCCTAAGAAAGGACTAAGATTAGGGAAGTCAGGGAAAGCAATGAACAGCTTATCAAATGAGCTGAACATACCAAATATTGCACTTTATGATCGATTAAAACAAAGTCAGACAGGTAACTTTTCTTGGGAAGCAAATCTGTTTCTACTCCTGAATAAGAACAAGAATTTGTCAACCATGAGACTACAATGGCACATTTATTCTGTGGACCAGTTGTCTCGCAAACGATTCTTTTGCCTACCTAAGTTTACTGACACTTGTTTGCTTCTCGTATCGCCTACTTTCAACTGCATCCGTATTCGCTATTCATTACAATACACTCTTTATGTAAACCACCGTTGGCTGCGATATGCTTGGGGAGCTGCTCTAGATAACTTGACTGTATACATATGATGGTACACAAATACACTAGTCACTAGAGGTGGAGAATTCTGTAAAAATCTAACGAGGTAAATAGCACCAAAATTTCTGCACCCTGATTTAAAGATCGGCACGTGTGCTGATTCCTGACTAATTCTTCATTGATTATTTGTGAGTCGATTCCCTTTATGACAATAGTGACATTAAGTGGATGTCGTGGAGTTTTGGGGTTGTTTGGGAGGCGTGTTTTTTAGTGGCGGGATGGAGGCTTGTGAACCAAAGGTAATGCTTGTTTTTTGATAGGACTTGAGAATGGTAATGAAAGGGAGACCATTTGCAGGGAATAACTGGAGCTTTGTAGGTATTGGGTACATACGACGGTTGGAACTTTAATAGTGGCAGCTATTTATTCACAACCGATACAAAAGATTTACATGTTTGCACTTGTTGCTGTCCTTCAAAGCAGTCACCAGTGTTGTGTAGAACCCGTTGCCAGCGATGTGGAAGCCGTAGTGTACCGTTAGCAGAGCCTGTTCTGTTGATGGTGCGAATGGAGTGGTCTAAAGTTATGGTGATTCTCGTGTACGACTGTGATGGTGTTATCCTAACGCATTACGTTCCTCCACGGCAGACTGTCAATGCACAGTATTGTTCGTTTTTGGAGCATCACCTGCGACCAACTTTGCAAAAGAAGTGGCGATAGATTCTGCGCAACCCACCCATCATTTTGCACGACAATGCGCGGGCGCATACAGCGCAAGCTGTGGCTGCTGTGTTCGGTCATGGGACTGGGAGGTACTGTACCATCATCCACCATACTCCCCGGACGTAAGTCCTCGTGACTTTGACTTGATTCCGCAGATGAAGGAACCACTTCGTGGCATTCGTTTCAGAACTGTTCCAGAGATTCGACAGGCAGTAGACCGCTCCATTCGCACCATCAACAGAACAGGCTCTGCTAACGGTACACTACGGCTTCCACATCGCTGGCAACGGGTTCTACACAACACTGGTGACTACTTTGAAGGACAGTAACAGGTGCAAACATGTAACTCTTTTGTATCGGTTGTGACAAAATAGATGCCATTATTTAAGTTCCAACCCTCATATTTTCAGATTTCAATGAAAAGGGACTTTGGTTTCATGAATCTTGGATCAGGTTAGGATAGAAGGACGGTGTAAATTTGTGATGGTGTGTGATCTGGTCTGAAGTAGGGAGGTATTCTATATAGGATGGTCCATTGATAGTAACTGGGCCAAAAATCTCACGAAATAAGCATCAAACGAAAACACTACAAAGAACGAAACTCGTCTAGCTTGAGAGGGGAAACTAGATGGCGCTATTGTTGGCCCGCTAGATGGCGTTGCCATAGGTTAAACGAATATCAACTGCGTTTTTTAAAATAGGAAGCCCCATTTTTATTACATATTCGTGTAGTACGTAAAGAAATATGAACGTTTTAGTTGGACCACTTTTTTCGCTTTGTGATAGATGGCGCTGTAATAGTAACAAACGTATAAGTACCTGGTAGCACGTAACATTTCGCCAGTGCGGACGGTATTTGCTTCGTGACACAATACCCGTGTTAAAATGGACCGTTTACCAATTGCGGAAAAGGTCGGTATCGTGTTGATGTGTGGCTATTGTGATCAACATGACCAACGGGCGTGTGCTATGTATGCTGCTCGGTATCCTGGACGACATCATCCAAGTGTCCGGACCGTTCGCCGGATAGTTACGTTATTTAAGGAAACAGGAAGTGTTCTAGCCACATGTGAAACGTCAACCACCACTTGCAACAAATTATGATGCCCAAGTAGGTGTTTTAGCTCCTGTCGCGACTAATCCGCACATCAGTAGCAGACAAATTGCGCGAGAATCGGGAATCTCAAAAACGTCGGTGTTGGGAATGCTACATCAACATCGATTGCACCCGTACCACATTTCTACGCGCCAGGAATTGCATGACGACGACTTTGAACGTCATGTACAGTTCTGCCACTGGGTACAAGAGAAATCACGGGACGATAACAGATTATTTGCACTCGTTCTATTTAGCGACGAAGCGTCATTCACCAACAACGGTAACATAAACCGGCATAACATGCACTATTGGGCAACGGAAAATCCACGATGGCTGCGACAAGTGGAACATAGCGATCTTGGCGGGTTAATGAATGGTGCGGCATTATGGGAGGAAGGATGATTGGCCCCCATTTTATCGATAGCAATCTAAATGGTGCAATGTATGCTGATTTCCTACGTAATGTTCTACCGATGTTACTACAAGATGTTTCACTGCATGACAGAATGGCGATGTACTTCCAATATGATGGCTGTCTGGCACATAGCTCGCGTGCGGTTGAAACGGAATTGAATAGCATATTTCATGACAGGTGGATTGGTCGTCAAATCACCATGACATGGCCCGCACGTTCACTGGATCTGACGACCCCGGGTTTCTTTCTGTGGGGTAAGTTGAAGGATATTTGCTATCGTGATTCACCGACAACGCCTGACAACATGCGTCAGCGCATTGTCAATACATGTGCGAACATTACGGAAGGCGAACTACTCGCTGTTGAGAGGAATGTCGTTACACATATTGCCAAATGCATTGAGGTTGACAGAAATGATAAGTTCGCAAAGGTACATGTATCACATTGGAACAACCGAAATAAAATGTTCAAACGTACCTACGTTCTGTATTTTAATTTAAAAAACTTACGTGTTACCAAGTGTTTGTCTAAAATTGTGACTATTACAGCGCCATCCATCACAAAGCGAAAAAAGTGGTCCAACTAAAACATTCATATTTCATTACGTACTACACGAATATTTAATAAAAAATGGAGGTTCCTATGTTTAAAAACGCAATTGATATCCGTTTGACGTATGGCAGCGCCATCTAGCGGGCCAACCATAGCGCCATCTAGTTTCCCCCTTCAAGCTACAGAAGTTTCGTTCTTTGTAGTTTTTTCGTTTGACGCTTATTTCGTGAAATATTTGGCCCGGTCACGATCAATGGACCACCCTGTATATTCAGTGATGTCAGTTTGGCGTTGGATCTTATTTGGAGTGGGTATTGTGGCTATTTCGGTAACGCGATATTTCGCAATCTTTTTCTTTGTGGGTAGAGTGAAGGAAAATGTTTGAGGGTCAATGACAAGTAGCAGATAGGTTTGTGAGCTGCGGAGTTGCCATAATCTCGATGAAGAGGAGTTACCTTATTAGAGGCAGCGAAGTGAAATTTTGAGTGTGATGAAGCTGTAAGTTCTCCCACCATATGCAGAGTAGTGGATTCTGTCACTGGTGTTGGTGGTCCATGCGCTGGTGAATGTGGAGGGCCTCGAGCCTTGTCAGTTTGATGTGATGATGACTGTAGAGTTGAGACTAGTGTTTAAGGTGTATGTGCTGGTGAGCCTGGTGCTGACGTCGCTGGTGAAGATAAGCGTGGTGTTGCTGTTGACAGTTGAAACACGTATGTAACGCAGCAGCGATGGCGAGGCATTGCAGCGTCTCTGACCAGAGAGCCATTTATCGTAGTTAGTCTGCGCTTGACCGCGCTAGTGTTGCGAGCAGTTCGCTAGTAGTAGTCGTGCAGTGCAGTGTAGTAGTTGTCATGTAGGGCAGTTCGCTAGTTGTCGCTATGCAGAGCAGTACTCTGTCAGTAGCAGTTCGCGAGTAGTAGTCGTGCAGTACAGTAGTAGTCGTCATGTAGAGCAGTACGCTAGTAGTCGTCATGCAGAGCGGTCGGTCAGTAGTAGCAACCCAGTGCGGTTGTGTGATGTAGGCGGTCGGCAACACTGGTCAAGATGCTGAATGAGGTATACTGTTAATTAATATAATCATTAGATAATGTAAAATTTATTTATTGTAATTAATCTCCAACAAGTCCCCCAATAATAATTTTGATTTCAAAAGCATTTTTTTTTTTTCAAAAATTTAATTTTTTATTGAACTAAAGATTTCGTTGCACTTCCCATTTCATTCCACTTCTTTTGAAGAAAAATTTCAGTAAAATCACAGAAAAAAGGAATATTATTATTTTCAGTGCAGTTCCTCCAAGCCGTGGCGAAGAATAAGAGCAGAAATTTGACATCCAGTTATTCTGAGGTAAGAATCTAATTCTGATTTTTGCACAGGGCCAAAGACCGATATTTCGGTTTAATTGAATTTTCTTATCACTGAATGGACTTTAATTTTTCGTGAGGAATTTATATTTGAGTCAGATTGCGATTATCAGTTTTATTGTCATTAAATTTAATTGCTAGAGAGGTTACGTTTGGGTCCCATTTCTATTAAGTATTTCCTTTTCTTTAAAATTTCGGTGGGGAGGTTACACTTGGCGACACCCAGTCCAGGATCGCATTTCGTTGAGAGTCTTTTGAACAACACTCAGATATCTGCTCTTATTTGCTTAGATATAATTAGGATTTGGCGCTACGCTTTTACTAATCTTGTGACTTTCTTTCTACAGGTCAACGGCAATTCGTTGCTCTGTTGTATTTGTTTGTTGCCTTTCTGTATTTGTGCTTATTTCTTTTGTGAATAATTGTGACTATTGCGAAAATGCCGCGAAAGACTATGAATAGTGTATCGCGAGGTATTTTGAATGAAATTACCGACTTAAACAACGTGACCGATAGTAATTGTGATACGTAGCGTAATGATGACAATCCTGCGTTCACTAACAATCAGTGCATTACAACCATTAATGATGACTTTTATCTTAATGATGAACAAACGAACTCAATTGTCTCTTCTGTTAATTTGACGACAATTGATGACGCGGGACGCTCCATTGTAATGAGCGCTACCCAGCTTAACACAACTGGTTTGGAAAATTCAAGTAACATACAAACAAATTTTTCGAATGAAAACGGTCAGTGCAGTGAAAGTACGACGGATTTATTTAATTCCGAAATAGGGACTGACAGTGTATGTTTAACTGGCAAACCTTTTTGTAAATTACAGAATGTCCAGATGGTCACGCAAAACGAGACAATTCCAGATCGACCATTGAATAGCACAGAGAATAGAAATGCTGATTTTGAATCGGATCCAATTATAGCATTTTTGCGGCAAAATTTTAAACAGTTTAATGAAAAATTTAATAAAATTGATGAAAATTTCAAACAACAGAACGAAAAACTTGACAATAATGCCGAAGATCTCAAACAACTTAGGGAACAGAACAAACAGCTTAATGAAAAATTAGACGACAATTCCAGACAGCTTAGTGAACAAATAAGAGCCGTTGCCGCGCAGTGTCATGACACTAAGGAAGAGTTGCGAGTGGAAATTGAGGCTTGTTCAAAAAAAGTAGCGAAGAAATTAAGTCTGTTGCTCAGGAATTAAGGGAAATGCAAACAGCCGCAACAGAAACACTTAGAACGGAAATTAGTACAGTCGCTAAACAATGCTCTGAAAAGGCTACAGAATTACGCGACGAGTTTAAAACGATGACAGCGGAACTTTCGCGCACAATGGATGAAAGATAGACGCGAAATTCGAACAGCAGAATACTCAGATAAACGAGCGCTTTAATCAGCACATACAAAACAGTGATACGCGTTTCCGTAAATTTATTCAGGATCAAAACAAAGTAAAACGTCAAGTCATGGAAACAATCACGGCTCAGAGACAAGAAGACAAACGTAAAATGTTCGCGAAAGCGAAGACGTATGTAGACAATAATATTACTACAGTGTCCGACAAAATTAATACCATAGAACAGTTGAACGCGGAATTACGGGATGAAATGTCTGATCTTAAATCAAAAACAGATACACACACAGTAAATATTCAAACAGTGACAGACAGATTCGAACAATTAGAACTAACACAGGATTGCGATGTCGTCAAAACTGACGTTAAAAAACTGAATGAAACTACGAGTAAATTGCAAAAACAGATTAATGCCACTGACACTAAAACCGATGATCAGGCAAAAATACTGACTAAAAAATATGATGAATTGGCCAGTCGTATTGATGTTATCGAAAATACTAATGACAATAAATCAGACGATACTTCACCGGTTTCATTTAACCAAACACCTGAATTTCAAAATTTACAGCAGACAATTAATGAGATCGATTCATCTAACAACACGTTGCGTAGGAAGTTATCGAGTTTACAACAAGAAGTAACAGAGATGAAAACTATTTCAGTCACCAATACGTCACAGAATCCACCACTTTGCGAACATTTATCTGACTCACGCAGCGTGTATAATGTGAGCAATTTACAGCAACTACGCGACTTAAAATCCGAAAAGCCACGCGACTTAAAATCTGAAAAGCTACGTAACTTGAAGTACGAAATGACACAGACAAACAAATTCTCACACAAACCCGAACGTGTTCTCAAATTCAGTGACGAGAACGTTGATAATATGCAGTTTGCATTTGTAAGAAAATGTAAGGAATTTAATAATGACAGCGTACAGGTACACGCTTTGCACTGTATACGACAATTTATTTTTGTACTTTCACCGCTATTACCTGTAATGCAGAAGCTAGCTTTGAACCTGATGCGACAATTTGCTATTGCATTTTCATCAGCATTGCCTGTAATGGGGAAACTTGAATTAACATGGTTACAACAATTTGGTTTTGGAATTTTACCGCCATTGCTTGCAACGCAAAAGCTAAAATTTATTTGCAGTACGTAATAGACCTCAGGGGATTCATTACGCTTTAATGAATATGTGCCGTAGCGAGCATAGGGCCCCAAGCTGTAGTAGTGCTGTTTCATCTTTAGTTTTCTGCACTGCTGCCTTTTCTTCTACTATCCTTTATATCTATCAAAACTGCTCTTTAACTATTGCTCTATCTAGGATTAAGAATATGTAATGAAAACCGGATATGACAAATATTTTACCGAATGTGACAATTTTCAGTAGGCACTCCCGTGATGACAACTACCGCCGTAATTTTAATTACAGATAAAATCGTAATCATCAGTATGTATAAAATTTTGAGCAATCGGAACCACATTTTTGTAACAATAGATGTTTTTCACCACAATAGCATGAAAGTCTGCCGCTTAGCATACCTAACCAACAATGCAGTCTACAAGGTCAACCAAACTTTAATGTTTCGCCGCGTGCACGTATAGTCCCAGCCCCAACAAATAGTAACGCATGGCAGCAAAGAAATAACTACGTACAGACAACACACTATTTCAACTCGCATCGCAATGCGCCGTATAGAAATTACTATCACGACAGACGTAAAAAAATGATGAGCACAATTTTCAGCGTACATTTAATAACAGTCGATCTTTTCAGCAGCAACAACATCAGCAACAACGAATAATCATGAATGAAACAGACAATAGGTGTCATCCAAAGCGTAACACGTCAGTAAGAGATAACAGAACAGTTCATATAGTGGATATGCCACAACATTCTCCCGTAAATAATAACACGTACGATAGATTTTAACCAGATACAGCACAGAGTGCATATTCCAGTAACATAAGCAATAATTTTGACTCGCAGATTCTTGTTCACGAAAAATGTTATTAATTTTGACGCCATCCGACACACGTTTGCATTAAGGACAGAATTACGACGTATGTAGACGACATTCTTAATGCAGAAGCTAACTGGTCTGAACACAATCTGATTCTTGAACAACTGTTGCAAACTTTTCATGCACAAGGACTCACAGTTAATCTCAGTAAATCGCACTTCGGCAAAACTTCTATAAAATTTCTTGGACACGTAATTTCAGCAGAAGGCATTGCACCTGATCCGGAAAAACTTCAAGCTCTACGTGACATTACTGTTCCTACGACAAAAAAAACAATTACGCAGTTTTTTGGGCTTAATTAACTTTTTTCGTAAATTTATTCATCACTCCGCTTTAGACACGCCTAGATTATGCCAATTAACAGGTAAAAACACTATTTGGTCTTGGGATAAGCAAGCACACTCTGAATTTATGAACCTGAAACATGCTTTGTTGAATGCACCACTTTTATCGCACCCAGATCTTACTAGAAATTTTTCCATTGCCACCGACAGTTCCAATACCGCTTTAGGCGTACACATTTTCCAGGAAATTGAAGAAGAAGGCTCAACAGTAATTAAAAACATCGCATTTGCAAGTCGCATTTTGTCACCTGCTGAGCGAAATTATTCTGTTACAGAACTTGAAACATTATGCGTTGTATGGGCTTTCACGAGATTTAGGCACTTTCTTTATGGCAGACATACCACCGTTTACACAGACCACAGAGCAATACAACTTTTACTTTCGGCTAAATTCACTCACGACAGATTAAGCAGATGGAAACTTTATTTACAGGAATTTAATTTTACGATTGTTCACATTCCCGGCACACAAAATGTTATAGCAGACGCACTATCGCGTTCTCTCGGCAACAATCAGCAAGACGTAGCAACCAACTTCTGCAAAACAAATTTCAGTGTCATGTACATTCAGCAAGTTGCATTTGAAAACTTTATCTCATCGTCATTACAGGACATAGCACAAGAGCAAAATAAAGACAATGTGTGGAAAGAAATTAAACACCTTTGGCAAGATAGGAATAATGTTACGATTCGAAACCATTACACCGTACGCAATGACATTCTGTTTCGCCGCTCTCATCCTGACAGCAACATTTGGTTATTATGCATTCCTGACGAACTGGTTAACAAATTAATTTGGTACACTCATTTAAGCTACGCACATTACGGAGCACGAAAATGTTTTCTTATACTGAGACAGAACTGTTATTTTACCAACATGGAGAAACGTATTCGACGAGTTTTAGCGTCTTGTAAAATTTGCCAGAAAGCTAAATCAGACACCACTTCACATATTCCTCCATTATATCCCATTATACCTGTTAAATTAAGACATATGGCCGCTGTAGATATTTTTGGTCCGATTACGAGAACTAACAGAGGTTTTTGCTACATTTTTGTCGCTGTTGAGCTCACTTCAAAATTTGTTACTTTCACTCCATTACGCAAAGCTACTGCTAAAACTGTTTCGAAAGCATTTGTAAAACATTTTCTATCTCATGTAGGGCATGTGATGAAAGTAATTTCTGACAATGGATCACAATTTCGATGTGGCGTATGGACACGCATGTTACGAGCCAGAAACATTTCTCCGATCTATATATCCAAGTACCACGCTTCTTCGAACCCCTGTGAAAGATTAATGAAAGAAATTGGTAAACTGTGTAGAATATACTGCCACAAAAGACATATTGATTGGGATACACACATACTCTCATTCCAAGATGTAATTAATTCCATTCCAAATGAATCCGCTATGCTATCTCCGTCTGTTATACTGAAAAACGTTGAACCACCAAACAAAATTAAAGAATTAGTAAAATTCCCCAAATGTCGGCGACTAAGACACCACGAAATAATTGACATTGCGCTGACCAACATCAAACGTGCCGCAGAGCGCCGGAGAAGACAGCAAAAACAGGTTTGTAGACGCCGCGACTTTCACGTTGGACAGAAGATATTAATACGTACACACTATTTATCCAGTAAATTAAAAGGTAAGTGCAGTAAATTTGAACTTCTATACGCAGGTCCATATCGGATTCGCAGCATCCCTCACCCCAATGTTGTACACGTCGAAACTTTGAGAACTAGAAAATCGAAAGGCAATCACCATATCTCAAACATTAAACCGTTTATTGAGTGAAACCACTGTATGATTCAACACACTATGATGCCATTTACTAATACAATTATTTCACCTGACTAATTACTGATGATTTTCGTATTTTTTCTTGGCAAGTGCCCGGCAAGGTAAGGTTAGCAGGTCGCTTTTCTTGTCGTTACACATCAGACCGTGAACATTTTCCATATTTTTTGTGTATATGATTGTATTACAGTTTTGTTAGTATGCACTGTGAAATAGTTAAGATATAACACACACCAGTTGACTTTGACATTTTTTGCCTTATGACATCTCAACATCGTGACTGTTTTACATTTTTGCTGCTGCATTGTATTATTCTGTGTACATTTTTTGCATCTGAACACTGTCAACGTCTTTAACATATTACGTTTTCTGTCATGTTATGCTGTATGCTTAATTGTGTCACCATAAACCAATCATTATTTAGTGGGTATATGATTTAAATGCAAGACATTAATCTTTGTTCATCAATTTCAGAAAGAAATGATGATTGTAAGAAATAAATTCAACAGAAATGGGAATTTCACCTACGGAATAAACGAAAGAAGATGCAATAACTTTATGAGGGAGAGTAAATGGATCAGGATTAACAAGCATTAACAAGAATATACTATAATCATCGTAGAATAGCAGTCTTAACTAATTTTTTCTTTCAGAATACAAGGTGATTGATGCAGGCTGTCAGACAGAACTACACATCTTAGTTTTAGTGATGAAATATGCTAGAGATAAGGGATAGTTGTATAATGAGTAATGAAGTGATTTTTGCAGATGATAATGAATGCTGATGAATAATGATGAAGAATATGCTGTTATGAATAGTGAAGTTTTTCTTTACAGGTGATGATAATATTGAAGTTATGATAATATGGATAATGAAGTGATGGATAATGAAGTTTTTTCTTTACAGATGAGGATAATGTTGAAGTTATGTATTTATGCTACGTAGTTATTTAAGTATTTGTTGCAGTTTGCTTTGACAGCAGGTGTTATATTGCATAGTAGGATGACGGAAAGTTTTGGAAAGGACAGCTATGGAACACATTTTTATACACATTTCACTACCTGTTAATTCGAAGTTCACTACTTTTCAGCATAGTGCGCGTTTCTTCTTTCAGGTCAATAATCCATTTTGTATTTTTTCCAGGAGAAGCTTTTCATGATACTTACTAAACCTGTTAGTTATTATACCTGTTCTAGTACTTGCATTTTTATTTTTTACCCATTTGTGTTTATCATTTATGAATGTGATCACATATACTGCCTTGTTACATAACCTTGCTACAGCTGACTCATGACGAATGACGTTCCCTATCCTCATTTGCAGCAATAGGTCAAAAACAAATAGTGTTATGCCTCAGCAATTAATTATCGATCCCAACGCAATGCATTGCTAACAAAAAAAAAAAAAACAAAAAAAAATGTATTACCAGTCCCAAATAGTGATACCAGTTTGAGAAAGTTCTGAGTAATGGTGATTAGCTCTGAATAGTATGTCACTTCAGTAATGACTTCTTAATGATACAAAAAAAATATACATATAAAATAATGCTTTGTAACTGGCTAATAACTGCCACTGTTTATTGTAATGAGACTACTTATAATGCCCATGATTATTAATGCTATAACTGTAATTAACTGATTTTTAATAATGACTTCGTAATGATCTGAATAATACTGAATGATGAACCATGTTTTATTCCATTCAATACTTGCTGGCCACTGAGTGCCAATAATTAATGTCGGTCAATGAATTGTTATTAATTATGCCATTAATTAGCTCTTGTTTTCAATGTTCATACTTTGTAATTGGAAATGAATGTGACTGTTTAATAATGCTTTGTAATTAGAAAAAGGCTAATGATTCTTACTAGATTGGAATGACAAATGATTAATTAACTGTAATTAGGAAAAAGCTAATGATTATTACTATATAAGAATGACAAATGATTAATTAACTGTAATTAGGAAAAGCTAATGATTATTACTATTGAAATGACAAATGATTAATTAACTGACACATAATTAATTAACTATGCTATACTTTGTAACTGGAAAAGAATGTGATTGTTTCATAATGCTTTGTAATCAGGAGAAGGCTAATGATTCTTACTATATTGGAATGACAAATGATTAATTAACCATGCTATACTTTGTAACTAGGAAAAGAAGACTACTGATTCTATGTAAAACAATTAATGAACATTTTTCTGTAATACTACATACTTGGTACAGAAATGTTCAATAACTGGGCTATGAATGCCACAAACTACTAATGAAGACTATAATTGTCAATATTATGCGACATAATGTCCTTCACCTCATGAACTAACTACCCTGAATTACTGCAATGTCCATTTGTCCTGTTTATCCTAGTGATCATGGAGCACTATCTTTGGTTTTGCACTAATTCTACGTTGGTGTGCCTTGTAAGAGCGTGGTGTTGACACGACATGCTGTCCACCACCGTGAGCGATGAAGACGTTATTATGGTCCCACTGTTTGGTGAACCTAATGTACTGCCAAAATGAAAACATGGAACATTACTACGACATATAAAGGCACATTTGCATGCCGAGCGTGAGTTTCCGCGGAAACGCGAAATACTAATTAAATAAATAATCAGTGACAAATAAATAAAGCCTATGGCACACAACTGCAGCGCTGTGTCGCTGATAAAACAAAAGCACAATTACGTTACTCTTATGTTTGATTAAAAAAGGAGAGCTCTGGTTGAAGTGGTGCGAGAAGCACGTATTTTATTTTATTGTCTGGCACACCGCCATATTTCATGTTATAGAAGAATACTGCGAGTTGCAACCACACTAGGCACTCGATTCTGTAAAGAATTTATATTTATAAAAGTAAGTAGGATTATGAACTGTAGGCTTATTCATTGAATATATCTGATTTAACTAACTGTGTAACTTTTTTATGTTTAGTAGACAATCACCTCTGTACGACGTATTGGCATGGCTGGCAAATTATTGTAATATTGAGATTTAGATTATGAGTCCGCACCTACCGCAGCAGTCTTTGGAAACGATTTAATTACGAAGTCCGATTATTTCAGTTTTATTTCACGGTCGACTACGAGTAACATTGCCTTTACGAAAAAGCCATTGTCAAGCGTCTGATAACGAATAATTAAACGTCCACGTTCCAGATAAGCAAAATATTAATTACAATTGCAATCACAATCACCATCATACAGATAGAATAATTAATATTTAAATAACAACATATTTTTTTATTTATTTTATTTATTTTATAGACAGTTCAGTGTCTTGGCTACACTGATAAATTCTGATGGGAAAAGAACTTCAAGTTGTGTCACTTGGTGTTGTACTTCTGTGGAAAGATATGGACTTTCAGAGCAGCTGTGTGCAATCTAAAGTGCTACAACCATGATGCAATCCTTCCCTTTCCTATCCTGATTCTTGTCACATAAGAAAAAAAAAATTTTTTTTGGTTAACATCATTTATGTTCGTGGGTTATACATTTTTTCGATTCGCTGAACTCCAGTGCGAGTACACTTATGTCACTGGTCGACATGATGTTTTTGCCATTATGTTTATTTGTTGTGAAAATGCTAAAGACATTTTTCAGTGCGTGTGCACTTTGGACATGATTTTTTGCCATTATGTTTATTTATTGCGAAAATGCTAAAGACATTTATTTTTTCGATTTGTTCTCAAGTACAGTATGTGCACTCTTGTCTTTTATATTGTGTATACATTTTTTATTTTAAGGATATGTTCTGAACTACAGTGCATGTGCACTTATGTTAGGTGTTAATATGTTTTCTACTGAACTTCAGTGCCTGTGCACTTTTCTCATTTTTCAATATGATTTGTACTCATTCTGTATGTTCAATACTTCAGTGCGTATGCACTTATGTCATTTGTTACTCATTGTATATACATTTCATCATTTTCTGATATGTTCTCAACTCCAGTGCATCTGCACTCATGTCACTTGTCAACATAATATTTTTTGCCAGTCTGTTTATTTGTTCTGAATATACCAAAGAATTTTTTCAGTGCCTGTGCACTTTGTTATCTGTCAAATAATTTGTATGTTTTGTACTCACATTTTGTCTTTGTCTTATATATTTTGTACTTAGTGCGTGTGCACAACATTTACTTTACGTACTACATCTAAATATTCTGTAAATTGTAGAAGTTTATTAATTAAAAAAAAAAAATATTTGCCGCTATTGGCAAGTCCAAATGACTCACTATCGCTGCCAAATTTTTGCCCCCCCAGTGGAGGGTTATGAAACACGTATGTAACGCAGCAGCGATGGCGAGGCATTGCAGCGTCTCTGACCAGAGAGCCATTTATCGTAGTTAGTCTGCGCTTGACCGCGCGAGTGTTGCGAGCAGTTCGCTAGTAGTAGTCGTGCAGTGCAGTGTAGTAGTTGTCATGTAGGGCAGTTCGCTAGTTGTCGCTATGCAGAGCAGTACTCTGTCAGTAGCAGTTCGCGAGTAGTAGTCGTGCAGTACAGTAGTAGTCGTCATGTAGAGCAGTACGCTAGTAGTCGTCATGCAGAGCGGTCGGTCAGTAGTAGCAACCCAGTGCGGTTGTGTGATGTAG
This sequence comes from Schistocerca piceifrons, assembly GCF_021461385.2. Classification (NCBI taxonomy): domain Eukaryota; kingdom Metazoa; phylum Arthropoda; class Insecta; order Orthoptera; family Acrididae; genus Schistocerca; species Schistocerca piceifrons. The sequence goes on from NC_060138.1 coordinate 665,224,860, forward strand.
GCGGTCGGCAACACTGGTCAAGATGCTGAATGAGGTATACTGTTAATTAATATAATCATTAGATAATGTAAAATTTATTTATTGTAATTAATCTCCAACAAGTCCCCCAATAATAATTTTGATTTCAAAAGCATTTTTTTTCAAAAATTTAATTTTTTATTGAACTAAAGATTTCGTTGCACTTCCCATTTCATTCCACTTCTTTTGAAGAAAAATTTCAGTAAAATCACAGAAAAAAGGAATATTATTATTTGCAATGCAGTTTCTCCAAGCCGTGGCGAAGAATAAGAGCAGAAATTTGACATCCAGTTATTCTGAGGTAAGAATCTAATTCTGATTTTTGCACAGGGCCAAAGACCGATATTTCGGTTTCATTGAATTTTCTTATCACTGAATGGACTTTAATTTTTCGTGAGGAATTTATATTTGAGTCAGATTGCGATTATCAGTTTTATTGTCATTAAATTTAATTGCTAGAGAGGTTACGTTTGGGTCCCATTTCTATTAAGTATTTCCTTTTCTTTAAAATTTCGGTGGGGAGGTTACACAGTTCCAGTGCAAGTGATTATTTTAGCGGCGTTGTGGGGTACTATGATATAGCAGAAGCTGTGAATGGAAAATTGATGCATTTGGTGATTGTGAAGGTGTATGAAGAAAGGCGAGGTCATCACAGAAGTTACAAATGCCGGAATAACTGGCAGAAGAGAGTACGACGAAGCTGGTACAGTAATCAGTCCCAAGCCATGGTGATGAATACTGCTGGAACAAGTGGCATGCAGCATGCTGGTATTTACGAGAGGTGGCAAGTGACAACGAATAACTGTAGCTGCGACACTGATAGTGACATTGGTTTGACGACGGCAGGTTGATGGCACAAAAGGTGACAGGTGACGACACAGGCTGATGGCTGGCTGACCACAGTGCAGCACTCGACAGACACGGTGACGAAGCTTTGTTCGAACCCATAAAGTCATTTTGAGTATTGCTCAAACCCATTATATGAGAGTTGGAACTTTAATATTGGCTACTATTTATTTACAGCTCGTACAAAATAGATACGTGTTTCAAAATTTTACTGACCTTCAAAGTAATCACTGGCGTTGTGTATAACAAGTTGCCAGCGATGTGGAAGTCGTAGGACACTGTTAGCAGTGCCAGTTGCGCTGACAGTTCGAGCGGTGCGGTTTATTGCCCGACGAATTTGTATCAGTTCTGAAGCGAATGCCATAAAGAGATTCCTTCATTTTAGAAATCGAGTTGAACTCGCGAAGGCTTAAGTCAGTGGAATGCAGTAGGTGGTATAGCACTTAGCAGCCCCATCAATCAAACAAATCAGTAACAGCTTGCGCTGTATGTGCTTGAGCATTTTCCTGCAAAATGATGGTCAGGTCTTGCAGAAAGTGTCATCACTTCTGTCTCTAAGCTCGCCGTAGGTTGTGTTGCGCCCAGGCCAGAAGCGGTGCAACGTCATACTAATAAGTGGTTCATCCTACCAAGTTCTTCTTAAATCGGACTCTATTTTGTAACTACTGAAACAACATCACACGAATTCTCAACCCTTCCTGGGTGCTACATGAGCCGTGCACGACTCGCGTTTATCCCATTTATTGTTTGTCATCTTCTATTACGGTACTGCCGCCTCGTTTTCTTATTCCTTTTGCTGGCGTCACTAACTTCCTGCCTTACTTGCCCGTGAGCGGCAGCAGCAGCACGTATCGATAAGTGCACTGTCGTACCATCTCTGGAGCGACCGATAGTATTTCGGGTCGTCGTGTGTCTGGCAGTCAGTTCGGGACGGACCAGCAGCGCAGTCGGGACGCAGCAGCAGTGAAGTCGGGGGACTGAGCGCCGGTGAGGCGCCGACAGCCAGTGCTCGCCGACCGCTGGCGACACACATGAACTGTCCGATGGAGGAAGATTGGGGCGGGACGACCATTGGTTGGTTGATTGGTTGGTAGTCCAATCGGAAGACGTATACTTGGTCCTTTCACCGTTTTCGGGCCTGGGTGGTTGGTCGGTTGGCGTGAAGCAGCGAGGAAATCTCTGCGGCGAGTAGTTTGGCCGGACCTGCAGGCGGCCTCTATGCAGTGTCGCAGTGTGTGGTGCTGTTCCCATTGCTACGAGGTTCGTGGCTCACCGATCCTGGACATGGAAGTTGAGTTTTGACTTAATCTACCAACAAGTCACGACTGTCCACATTGTGTCGTTTGGAGTTCGTTGTCAGCTGTTAAGATATTCCAGCGAGCAACAACGTGTGTTTTCAAGTTAGCAAATTTTAGCCACCCTCCGGTGGAGTTTAACTGTACTTGGTTATTTGAATTGAAGTGCACCAGCGGAATCTTCTGCCTTGTGGCCGTTAATGTTCCGGTTACCTGCCCTGGCCGTTGGTATAAATTCAGGCAGTGTATTTTCCTCATCATGGTGTCACTGTTCAGCACGGTGTGTAGTTTGACAGCTCAATGAATAATTGGTTGTGGGCGCCAATACCTTCTACGTTGTTCCATTGAACTCCTTGTTGTGTGTTGGTCAGGTGAAGCGGAGGTTATCTTGTCGGTGGGTCCGTTGACTGTCTGTCGGTTGGGTTGTCGTCGGATCGACAATGGTTGGACCGACTGCCTGTCTCACCTAAACGAGCGTTAGTGTTTGAATTCCAGGCCGACCCTCGAAACGTCTGTGCGTCGTTGGGTGTACTACCTTTTCTTGTTTGTTCTTGCTGTTTGTACTTGTATGGCGTCTAGCCGATTTTTAAGTTAAGGTTGTTTTGCCCTTAAGGCATAAGATTGTTTGGGCCTTCAGCCTAATTTAAGAACTGTTTTACGTAAAGCCTTTGGCATTTTAAAAATTAATGTTATTGAGTCTTACGTGTCAGATTCTTTGGGCCTTCAGCCTAATTAAGGAACTGTTTTAAGATAAGGCTTTGCCTTTTAAATTTCTGATTTTGCTTGAGCCTTAAGGTATTGACTTTCAGCCGTTTTTAAATTAAAGTGGTCTTGCCCTTACGGCATGAGATTGTACGGCGCATTCAGCCGCTGATTAGGTTCCAAAACTAAAGCTGTGTTTTTTTTTTAATTTTTCTTACCTCTTGTAATGTTTGGTCAAATAAATAAAATTGTATGTTCGAGTGTAACTGACAGCCGCTTATTTTGGCCCCTTTCCACAACTTAAACTACTTTTCCTGTCCTGCGGGTTTAGCAGGGCGTCTCACTTCACTTTTTTTGTTAGGCATCGTACGATTCTCATGGAAAAGCTCGGATGTCACAAATTGTCTGGAATGTTTACTAACATAAAGGACAAAGAATGGCATCCGGGTGACCGATTTTAGAAAACAGTCGGCAAGACGGAGATCATTTTTTCCTACACTGTTACAGCCGCAGAAACCTAGATATGTTGCTGCAATGCAGACTGTAAACAAAAACCACCGTAGCATCACCGCTCAACTTCAGCAAAACCGAAAAACTTCAAGTAATCTCCTATCTCCAGCAGAAAAATGATTGACGTCTTTTTCTCCCTGGAGCTGTCACTCCAAACCTTTTGTTAAGTTTTAGAAGCGATTGATATGTCGTACATCCACAGCATTGCACTGGCATCACAGGACATCCCTCGTCGTGAGCTTACAATGAGTTGACAAGAGTCATGGAGTCGATATTCGCATTTACAGATGGCGGTAGTATCACGTACAGAAAGTACAAAAGTGCACTGCGTAGGCGGAGCTGTCATTTTGCACTCAGGTGATTCATGTGAAAAGGTTTCCGACGTGATTATGGGCGCAGGACGGGACTTAACAGACTTTGAAAGCGGAATGATAGTTGGAGTTACACGCATCGGACATTACATTTCGGAAATCGTTACAGAATTCAGTTTTCCGACATATACAGTGTCAAGTGTGTGCCGAGGTAACCAGATTTCAGGCATTTCCTCTCACCACAGACAACGCAGTGGCCGACGGCCTTCACTCAGCGACCGGGAGCAGTGGCGTTTTCGTAGAGTTGCCAGTGGTAACAGACAAGCAACACTGCATGAAATAATCGCAGAAATCAATGTGGGGCGTACGACGAACGTATCCGTTAGGACAGTGGGGCGAAATTTGGGGTTAATGGGCTATGGCAGCAGACGACTCATGCTAGTTCCTTTGCTAACAACGCGACATTATCCATAGACTGGAAAATGGTGGCCTGATCAGATGAGTCCCAAATTCAGTTGGTAAGAGCTGATGGTAGGGTCTGAGTGTGATGCAGACCGCATGAAGCCATGGACCCAAGTTGTCAACAATGCACTGTGCAAGGTTGTAGTAGCTCCATAGTGGTGTGGTCTGTGTTTACACAGAATGGACGGAGTCCTCTGGTCCAACTGTACTGATCATTGAAGGGAAATGGTTATGTTCCGCTACTTGGACACCATTGGAGCAATTCATGGACTTCATGTTCCCAAACAATGACGTGCCATGTCAAAGTTGTTTGCGACTGGTTTAAGAACATACTGCACAATTCGAGCGAATGATTTGGCCACCCAGATCGCCAGACATAAATTCCATTGAACGTTTATGGGACATAAGCGAGAGATCAGTTCGTGCACAAAATCCTGCGCCAGCAACACTTTCGCGGCCATGAACGACTATAGGGGCAGTATGGCTCAATATTTCTGCAGTGGACTTCCAACGACTAGCTGAGTCTATGTCACATCAAGTTGTTGCTCCACGATGGGCAATAGGAGGTCCGACACGATATTAGATGTATCTCATGACTTTTGTCACCTCAGTGTATAAAAGACTGGTTAAGACCAATAAAGCCGCATCCCTTATAGACATTCTTTAGTCGTAAATCTGCCTTTGTCAAAATTACAAAACGAATTTATTGCACTTACTACTACTCTAATTCTAGATCTAACTACATGAGACAACACGTGATTATGCGCCAATTCCTCCGGCGTATTACAATATGGCAACGTCGTTGAGTTTCATAAGTAAGGTTACTCTCAATCGCTTATCTAAATGTATGAAGAAGAATTTATCTACTGACTGCTATGCTGATTTTTTGCCTCATACTGCCATTATACTTTCAAATAATTATTATTTAAATTAATTTTTCAATAATCAAAATCAACATTCTGATTCATTATACAAATTTTATTAATTTCATAAATGATCGAACATTGTTTTCGATAGTGCTGCCAGTGGACACTATATGTCCATCGCCTGAGGCGTTTTGAAGCTATTAATTTTTAAATATCAAATGTGGGTCATCATCTGTCCTCGTCTCTAGGTAATCTACTATTCCTCCTGTCGCTGGCCGAAGTGGCCGTGTGGTTAAAGGCGCTGCAGTCTGGAACCGCAAGACCGCTACGGTCGCAGGTTCGAATCCTGCCTCGGGCATGGATGTTTGTGATGTCCTTAGGTTAGTTAGGTTTAACTAGTTCTAAGTTCTAGGGGACTAATGACCTCAGCAGTTGAGTCCCATAGTGCTCAGAGCCATTTGAACCATATTCCTCCTGTGCAGTGCTTTTTTCAACGTCCCTCGCCACCTTCTTTTTCTCTTTTATATGCTGCTATCGCTTGTTTCGGGATTTCATTAGTACTGGTTTTATTCTTACAACAGCAGTGAAATATTTCGTGGCCTGCCTTGGTTTCTGCTGTATCTGGTCCTTACACCAGTAATCACTTTCGTCCTAATTCTTCACTACCTATACGTCTGTGCTTCATTTAAAAGGCAAGAACGTTTTTTACTCCATTAGAACTGTAGCAGGAGGATTAGTTATATTAAAGATCTTGCTATGTGACTATAAACAATATATTAGCATGACCAGTGTTAATATTGTGTCAATATTACTTTGAAAACTGACCACTTCCAGACTCATATCATTTTCTTAAATTGTATTGTTAATTGGAGAGTAACTCTGTGCTGTTCAGATATTTGTGCAGTAACATTAATATTCCATAACTAATGTATAATTGCAATGCCTCCAGTATATAGTCAAAGTAGTTTGTTAATTTCTTGTCGCGAATTTCTATTACTTCAATAATGAACAATAAGTCATAGTTTACAGACAAGTAGAAGTTTTACGTATTTGTTTGAATGATCACTTTGCCAAAGCCCATGGGTAATTGAATTTGAAAGTTATGCAAGATTAATATAAAACAGACCAATTTACAACCTGCACGCATTTCTCCTTAAATAAAATCAGTAACATTGGTTGCAAACCTGATAAGAATGTGCTTATTGGATTCACTTTTTTGTTCTTAAGTCAAGTGCTAAAACTTCGAAATAGCCTCTGTTAATGAGTTCGGCTAAAGATAAAAAAGCAGTTCTCAATTTTGTCCCTTCACGATTGGTGATCGAATTCTTTAGCAAACTGCATGTTTTCAGATGAAAGCATCATTGTGGTTCTCGTCCCTGTTTTGAATACAAACATTATGGCTCAGTGGATGTTTAGAAACTGCGTTTAATGACTAAGGTAAAGAGTGCGTTGTGCAAATGTGTAACTTATTCACTTGTCTTTTAATTTCGCATTGATGTGTGGAATGTGATATCGTTGAATGTCCCCATCCGAGACAAACAAATTGGAACTATAACTCTTTTTTGATCCGACGTGTAGTTTTCGAGACATTTCAGTTCTTCAGTTAAAACGAACACCTTGTATAATGTTGAGGCAACGTGTTCTCCAATGAAGTTCGTATAGATTAGCGCAATATTCATAGTGGAAGAGAGATGTACTTGGCATCAGAATTTGAGGAGGCTTCATAGGAGCTAACTCCGAGTAATCGTCTGCCCACCGTACTTCCTACGAACTAGCATTCTCAGTGGGAGATAAAGCAACAGGCGAACATTATACTCGCACGTTCAATGATGCCTGTACGAAATATTCTGTCGAGTGGGACTTTAAACATTAAACGCCAGGACAACCTACTACTTGACACTGCTCACAATGAGATTCTTCTGTACTGTTACATTTACCCAATCAGTTGTGTCCGTAAGAACAGCCATGATTATCTAGATCGCAGGATTCCGAGTTCAATTGCAAAAATGTTTTCATGCAACTGTCAACAGCATCGATATACTCGGAAAAATACATAGTGCACAATGTGCTATCTCACGTTCATTCACTACCAGTTGCGATCATGGATCACCTTCACAGTGCTTGCACAAAATGGAAACGAATTGAGAAACTATAAACCTCAACAAAAATGACATTTAATGAGAAGTATTAGCTGGTAATAATTATGTGTACTTACAAAAAGTATCTATTGTGACATCACATGGTATATATACTATTTAACCAGGAACGCAGACATCATTGCTGGCTTGGAAATGTAAGAAAATTGATATTTAACGCCATAAGACAGGCTTATCCAGGCAGAAAACAACGCTGAAAACATCCATGAAAACGTGTAAGAGAAGTAAGTGCACAGTAGCATTACTCAGGCACAACAAGACCCAGTAGGCTGACATAAATGACTTGATCAAAGAAGCTACAAGCTCAAGTCAGTGATCCTAGGCCAAAGAACAAATTACCAAGCATGTGTAAACTATAGTACAATCACAAAAGACATACTTGCACTGCAATTACAATGTAAGAAATACAGTAAAAGAAGATACAGTTGTATACGAATATTTTTGTGGTCCTTCAGTATAAATTTTTTTAGTACAATATTATGTAATATAATGATCACATAATACTGTTACAATATGACGATACTGAGCCGTGTACACGGCTCAGCTCATTTGATTTACCCGCGAGATTATTTCACTTGTTTCCGCCGCAGCGATAGGAGGCGTGATCGCTGCGCGCTGTTGGCGCTGGTGCGCGAAGCAACAGTTCTGTGGAGGGCGGCTCGGTCGGGATATGGCGACGGGACGGAAGCGGCGGGGAGTCAACTGGTGCCTGCCGATTAAGGACTGCGATGAGTGTGGCTGTTTGCGAGCATGTGGGGAGGACGGAATGCTCGCTTGCTTAGCGTGGTTCTACGTGACCAGTTGTTGTTTGTTGGGCCTAGCACTCGAGTGTAACAGGAAACTGCATTGGTGTGGTTCTCGTCACCTGGCTAAGGCCGAAAATTTCATATACTTTCATTATATTTAATCATCATTACTTTATTATGTGGTTGGTACTTGTAGCCAACATTTTGTGATTTGAAATACTTCAGAGACTATCATCATGTGCCAGGTGTCTACTGTGAATAATTCTTAATTTGTTTCGTAGTGTATGGCACGGTATCCACTACCATTGATCATTTTATGAAAGTTCTGTCCAAATTATTATTACATTAGACTTTGTTAAAAGTGGTGCATTTAAATTGCAAATTTCTTAATTCTACTAATATTGCTTGGGATAAACCCATCTATTTCTTGTGGGGCAAGTAAATGAAAATTTGCTAGATAACACAACCATCGTGAAATTGAAACTTGACAGTGTTTACTCATGTCACCAGTCGTTAATGTTATTTCTGTCTTGTAGCGTACTTAACTGATATAAAATAATTTACAAATTTTGTGTATTTGTCACGAAAGGTGAACTGATGTCACATGAGAGAAAAATAAGTGACATTTGTGTAGGATTTACGTAAGCTTAAGTGAAATCACGAGCTAAAAACAACTGATTATCATTGCCACATTTTTTGTTTTAAGCAGGCAGTAGGAAATTTGTTGCACTCTTGCCACATTGGATGTTTTTAAGGTTTGATTTACATGTAGTACAAATCACAAGTTCAATATTTTTCTAGTGTAATTGTTAATATTTGTATATGGTGCACTATTGTACAATATAATATACCCTTTACTAACAGTACCTTTATGTAATGTTTCAGAGTGGGGGCTGCATGTTCTTCTAGAGAATGTTTTAAAAAAATTATTGCTAAAATTTCCTTTTATACTGCTAACTGTATTAACTTGGATGTATAACCAATTATTGTTAAATAATAATTTGTGTAAAAATGCTTGGGCCAAATAAATGTGCCTACACCTTCCCCATCCTGGCTCTGCTACTGTCTGTACATCACAATATAAACCAAGCAACATTTTGGCCAAAACCAGCACATATGAAAATATACATAGATATGTACTATATTACGCAATACAAAAGCCACATGATGGTATTGCAACGTCACATGATATTGCAGTGTCACATGAGAAAAACAAACTGACCATTTGATAAGTCCTAAACATATGAAAATATACATAGAGACATAATGTTTAGAATTGTGTGATGCAGTTCAGCTGCTATGAACCATTCAGGCTAGCAGCAGCAAAGCCAATAGAACATCAAATACATCTCAGAGGTTCAAGGATACAATAGTGTAGCCAAATGAGGAACTGCATACAGTGTTACATAATATAACAATCATGTGATACTATTACAATGTCACATAATAACAATAAACCAACCATTTTGTGAGAACTACACCATAAAGTAATACACCTTCATGTAATACATACACATGTAATGTTGAAACGTTATGAGGCAATACCATCAAAAACAAGAAGCATAAAACTAAACAACCAAAACAAAATCAATATCTAGACAATTGGTGAACTGGCAGTTACATCAATAGCCTAGTCATTTACTTTGTCAAAAGCTCAACTACATCATTAATAACCATTATGTGTTCCATGAGAAATGTGTAATGAAGAGTACAGATGAATTACTTTGACATCTGAATGAGATGCACATGCCTGAGAGTGCTACCTGACATTCTTTTGATGTTAATCTATGTACTAACATAGCAATACTTGAGTCCATTGAGCTAGTTAGGCAAAAACTTCTGCTACATAAAAAATTAGATGTCCCTCAGCTTATGGATTTAGTTAAACTGTTGTTCCTTGTTCTTTCCCATACTTACTTCCTTTTTAATGGAAAATTCCTTAAACAGCATAATGGCCTTGGCACCCTTGCCAATGTCTTCCTTGATAATAATGAACATAAAATTTAAAATAACAGTTCTGAAATTGTTAAAAAATTATTACAAAAGAAATGTAGATGACACTATCATTTTTGTAGGTGGTGACATTGGTGATGTACATGTATTACATCGATTATTTGATGGAATTCACCCTCCATAACATTCTTGTAGAAACTGAACAGGACAGGGGAATAAATTTCTCGAAACTTGGGGTGAAAAAGTATGAGGAGAGACCTCACTTCAGTATTTGCAAAAATCCCACTGCTAGAGATACTATCAATAATAATAACCCAGGTCTCCTAGAAACGTACATTCTTTTTTCCATACAGTGCTTGACAGGATGACTAGGTTACTATTATCAGGTCACAATGTTGAAAAAGAACTTAACACATTGAAATATATTGCTGATGGAAATGAATTTAACCCCCAGGTTGTAGTAACATTATACAGTAAGAAAATAAAAAGAAGGGTAAGGCTTATAACTTCGAAATAACATTGGAAAAAATAAATGAAAAACCAAAGCCTAAATAAGAAGTCCTGTCTTATTGTGGGTACATATGTCTCAGAAAATTAAACAGCTTTTCAAAAGAGGTAATATAATTATATCATTTAAGAGAGTAATAGGGTATGAACACAATTACAACATGACATTGGAGGGGAACCTGTATTTGACCACTCTGGAGTTTACAAAATAAGTTCTCAGCAATGTGATAAAATGTACATAAATCATGTAGGCATGAAACTAAGCATTAGATACAAAGAAAATGCATATCCCAGTAACTCATCTGCTTTAGGCACCCACGTGAGAGAATGTAGTAACATTATACAGTAAGAAAATAAAAAGAAGGGTAAGGCTTATAACTTCGAAATAACTTTAGGGAACATCTCAGAGCAGATGGAACTGTTACAAAAGTAAATATAGGTATTAACATGAACCTATTACAAGAGACTGAAATTTCTGGGAACTTGATTGAACATCCTGGTAGAGTTCTTAATGAACAGGCCAATTTAAAGATAGAAATTACTTGAATAACTTTTTTTGGTATATTCAAAATCTTACTTATGACAGGTTAGGGTAGGACAATGTCTCAATATATATTTTTATTTTTAATTTACATTCCCTCCCCATCCATCCTCTTTCATACACCATAAATTTTTTCATTGGTACAGTTTTGATGATATATCTTTACATAAATATCTATTAATGAGTAGCAGATGTGTGCAGTTTCTCATATTAATAATATGTCTTTTGTTATTGTCGTCCAGTGTTTTCTGTCTGTATTACTGGCAATATTATAATGATTACATGCTGATGGACAACGTTCATAAATTACTTAATATGGCTGAGCCACAATTCCTTGGTGTGTAGTTAACTTCCCTTCCAAATTCGTAAAATTTTTACATTTACATTTATTTTGTACATGAAATTTTGATAAAGTGACCTCCCCCCTTATCACATCATTGTTAGCTGCTCATAGCAGCTTCTGCCTAGATATTGTTTGTATCTTTTGCCACATTTCCACTTACATTGACATCTTCCTAATGTGTTATGAGAGAATTTGTGACTACATCTTGCTGAGACTGAAATATTGCAATACATTAAATATGTACCTGTTCTGGTATCAGGGTCCTAATACTAGAATTTTTCTGCACACCTATTCTAAAATGATTCATAATATATATGCCATTTTTTATGTTATGGATACAAGAATTTTAATTTGCTTATACCTCGACCCCTACCTCCTCTTGTTAAACTTTATGTGTCCATGTTTTTAGCTACTTTTAATATGTACCTTGCATTGTCAGTAGAGACGTAATACTGAATGTGTCCCCTCTTTTTGAGTTCATACAGTTCTATGATACAGAAATAAGTTCAGAACTAGATTCATTTGGTTATGGTCACAAATTTGTATATGTTTTCTTATTGTTAAATTCACTGTTAGGTTTTCATACTGTTGCATAATAAAAGCTGTATTGGGCATACACGAGGTTCAGATTAGTGGTAAATTAGGTCAATAAAATTCGTTAGTGCTTGATAGGAGGGTCACACATGTTCTAATAACATGAATAATTACAGTTTCTGCACAACACCATTAGAAGCGGTTTTAGCCTTGGTGTATCAATTTGCTTATACTATGTGTATTCTTGAACTTCTGGACTCAGTGTTGGAATTGTTTGGCTGTTGTTTGGTTTTTATGCTCTTTGTTTTTTGTGGTATCGCCCCTTATAATATTTCAGCATTACATATGTTTGTATATTTTTCTTATGGTGTATTTCTCACCAAATGGCTGGTTTGTTGTTATTACGTGACATTGTAATATCACTGGATTTAGTAATAGTATCACATGATGTTGTCCATAAAGTACGTCCCGTTTCTATTTCTATCTGCAGCGGTGCTACTATCGCAGTTCTGAGCATGTGCAGCTGTTACTCTGACTCAAGGAGAAGACATGTACGCCATTTTCAGATCGTTGCAACCGACGTGTGATTTGTAGTCCCTATTTATAATGTCAGCCGTAACTGAAAACGCTGCGTGGCGCAATTTCTTAATGGTCTCGCAGTAACCATGTGCATTGATTGTTTGGCCATGTGGTTAGAAATCAATAAGCAAAACGCCTTTTCTGTCCCAAAAAACGGTGCACATGACTTTTCCAGGTGTCAATATTTGCTTAGGCTTAACCTTCGTTGGGGGTGAAGTGTGCCTCCATTCCACTGGTTGCCGTTTTGTTTCAGGGATGTCATACGACACCCAAGTTTCATCTCCAGTGACTATCAGAGAAATAAATCATCGCCTTCTTCATTGTAGCGTGTCAAAAACTAAAGTGTACTGCCCATCCGCTATTTTTTGTGTTGTTCAGTAAGAATTTTGGGTACCCAACTTTAACATTTTAATGTACGGATAATAAGTTGCCATCTCTTTAAGAATAGATGATCAATGCAGCTAGCCGCTATCTCTGTGTAATGTCTTGTCTGTGTAGACGTGTATCTGTTGTCTTTAAGATCCCTTCACCCTCACACATAAGTCTATACAATAAAGTAAGGCCCTCCCAGTTCTTGGCTGATCTGTGATAAGACAGGCGAAAAATTAGACTAATGGAGGATTCTTAGTATTATCTCTATTTTCATTCGCTCTTTCTCTTTCTCTCCTTTATCTATGTATAGTTTTTAATATAAGATTTCATTACATTATATAGCGATAAAAAGAATCAGCCAAATAGAATCTTTGGTGGAGTCCTTCGTCTTGGTATTCAGCGGCTGGCTTGCTGTAAGAGACCTTTACACTTATTATTACTGTTAAACACTTCAGTCAGTCGGGAGAATCAATCGTTTGGACAATTTGTTCCTTTTACGAAAGATTGCGAATTCCAGATGTGTACAAAGCCTTTTTGGACGATTTAACACAGACTCAGTGATTGCAGGCTCTCTTCGACACAGCTGAAACTTCCCCACTAGTTACAGCGCCAATGTGATCAACAAATGATTCAGGAAAAACTCATTCGTTCATTCACTCCAGAATAAAGAAGTCACAAACCTTATTTATGGAGGAAATCGTGTATTAAACCCATCTCCATTACATGTCCAGATCTCCGGTGATTCCACGCCTTAATTATTTTCATTTTACAATCTCTTTCTCTTCAAAACAAACCGCTAGTGGTACAAGTGTTAATTGGCTCGCTTTAGCGAGAAGAAAAGCAGAATATGTATCTCTCAGAAACACGTCAATCCCTCAACAGGTACTCCAGAAGCTGTACTAGTTACCACTCTGACAACAATGGAGAATGCATATATGCATCTCTGTTATTTCAAAGAATAAATGCACTAGAAAATACTTTGGCGTCGACGAGCTGTCGCCGCATATATTACGAGAAAATCAGATCAGATAACTTTTCCAAAGCGAATGAATGTCGATGGTTTGACTGAAAATGATTAATTGGTGCGTGGTAGAGGGTATTTGCTGTGGGGACATTACAATCCCCCTCGCAGTGAGCGAAGTTTGTGAGCCTAATTTTTATTTACAAAACACACTTCGTGAGCTATCTATTAGTGTGGGTAACCCGGAAGTGATGAGTGTCAGTCCTCCGACTGAAGAAAAAAATTATGTATAAGACAGACGAAGAAAAGAAACATTGAAAACAGAAGAAATGAAGAGACAGGTACCGCAGCTGTATTGCTTCTACGTGCATCAAGGTGTTATGTCTGCTGTGCACAACCAAGGAAGATGATCTTTCATGAAACTATTATCAGGGTCTACCCATTCGAGAACTTTCTTAAGCAGGGAAACCTTGGAAAACCTCTTAAGCCTAGATCCCCAGCCTACGGTACATAGAAGGTAGGAAAGCCTACAGAAGAGAAAAAATAATTTTGAAATTGATCTCTAAATGAAAGATAGGGATAGATTCATAGAACGATTTGGAGAAGAGTGATTTGTGCCTCTAGCTAAAAAAAATTTTACAATCAATAACTCGAGGTTTTTTTTACAATCTTGTTCCCAGGACAATATCTTGTGGTGCTGAAACTCCCCCGGATCTTGCATGTCCCCAACGTCCACATTTGTAGTCGGTCTTCTACGCTGCCCACAATTGGAAGAGTAGAAGGGACAGGGATACCAGATTTTACATGCAACATTCATTCCAGAAGAATTAGCAATGACCGAAAGGGAAACTCTTCCTGTAAAAGAACTGGTTAGGTTGCTCCGTCCAAGATTCTCCTTCTTGAAAACAAAATCTCTATGCCTTCATGCATCCTTTTTCTTACGATGTACTGCAAGGAATTTAGCCATTGACTTAAGGTTTCCATTTATCCATTGACTAATGCTATTGCCGAAAACATCATAGTATTTACTCTAGTTTTCTTTTGGACTTCGCATATCACTTAATCACCACATGTGCTTATAAGTCCAAAAATTCTTACACATTTTCTGTCAATGATTTACTCTTCGTAATTTAAAGGATTCATGCAACTTGCAGTAGATTTTGGATTCAAATCATCGAATAACGGAAAGTGTGGTTCATTTTATACAAAGACATAATCCATCATTTCCTTGAAATTCATATCATTTATCTATACTCATAAAAATTTTATCCTAAATACATATATTTCCCCGCTTGTTTGCTGTAATGTAAAAGTTATTAGTGGCGAGGAATGTGGATTCACTTCTTTCATTTATTTTCTGATTCATCCGGCATTCATACAAGCACATATATGGAAATGGATTTTCAAACAAAATTCCAAAGTGAATAAGACCTATTAAATAACTACTAATTGTATGAATATTAACTTCTTTTGACATTCAACAATAAATCAAGAACTCTTAACCTCTAATTATGACATTTTTCTGAAGTTGAACATCAATCAGTTTCCCCTCGCGTTTGATGCGAGACTCTTACAAAGCATATCTGTGTCGTCTATATCGATTCTAACTCTCGCGCCGACATCAATTGTTTTGCGTGGGAAATTATCTTTGCGGCGTTAACCGCCACTCATGATTCACTGCCTAAACACGTCACTTCACACGTTTACACATCTAAGCGTGCACTTGAAATTATATATGTTCATTCACTGGAAACCTCTTTTGATTATGCAGCGTCATTTTTGGGAAATATTTCTTTCTTCTTGAAGATCATTCAGATCCTTTATAATTCTTGATGACATTAGCAATGCTAAAGTTCTATGTTTACCCAAACACAGGTGAAGCCTATCTCCACTATCTTCTTTACAGCACTCGATAGTTATAGTTATTCACTATTTCTACAATCTGAGTCACTGATTAATTATTTCAGTTTAAAGTTTTTTAACACTAAACACACACAGTTTATTGTTATGTTTTTATGAGCGTTCATCTCTGTTACTCGCAACACCATTCATCCCTATCTTCCAATCTTCATTAAATTTTTTTCAAGTCGTTATGGGAAAATAACCCTTTAATTTGGTTAGATCCCGGGTATGCTAATAGATAAGCCCCAGAGTTCGGAATTTGTAGAATGATGTATGGGCCAGTATATAATAAGTCCCATTTCTTTATACTCTTCTTTATTAAGGATGATTTGGTATATCTTTTGATTAGTATCTTCTCTCCGACGTGGTACGCCTGTCCCCTCTTGATTAATTTGTCATATTGTTGTTTTCTCTGATCAGCCTTTTGCGTCATATTTATGATGGCTTATCTTATTTTTTCTTCCCAAGGCATCTCAGTTTCCTGAGTTTTGGGCATATGTTCAGTCCAGAAGTTTTCTTCTTTTGCCTCGAACATCAATTCATGAGGTGTATAACCAGTGGGGGAGTGGGGCATGTTGTTGTATATCTGCTCAAATTCTTCCACATAATTTGCCCACGCAGTCTGCTTATTATGGCAACAGGTCCTCATAAAGCGATTGAACTCTCTAAAAATTCTCTCAACGAAATTGCCTTGTGGGTGGTAAAATGATGTTAGTATGTGTTTCACACCGACTTGAGACAAAGCCTGTTTCTATCGGAGCGTTGTCTGTTATTATCGCCTTAGGTATGCCAACATGTGGAAGATAATCCCTTGTCAATCTTATTACAATCACTTTGGCTGTAGCCGCCTTTATCGGGTATAGCTTTACGTATTTCGTACACTCATCAAGAAATGCCAACACATGTCTAACACCTCCTCTTGAAGTAGTTAACGGTCCACACAGATCGCACGAAATTAATTCTTTTGGTTCTCGGACTAATATAGAGCATAATGGGTGCTTACTCCATTTGAATCTGGCTTTTTTTTTTTGACAGATTATGCATTTCTTCAAGACCTCATGCACTCTGCGCTATACGTTGGGAAAATAACAATACACACTTATCTTGTCTGCACATTTTGTCAAACCGAAACGTCCCCAGGTTAAATGGGTGAACCATACGAGTTTCTCTATTTGCGCCTCAGGTATACATACACACCAACGGACTTCGTTTGTCCTTCCACAGCGGAAAAATAATACACCATTTACCCGCTTGTAATAATTTGCCATCTGCTCCGAAGGTTGTTGTTGTAACCTTTGAACGACACTTCCCCATTGAGCATCTCTTTTCTGTAACTGTGCCATATGCGCACACAAATTGATGTAGTGCGTCTTATATGGATTTTCCTGCAGCAGCAATACAGGGAATTCTGAGTTATTATTTACTTCAATCTCTTTAGTTAAACCCTGTGGTGACCTTGATAGAGCGTCAGCAATAATGTTTTGCTGTCCTGAGACATGCACGATCTTAAATTGGTATTGTTGCAGGGCGAGAGTCCATCTAGCCAGTCTGGGGTGTAACAGTTTACACATTTATACAAACGTTAATGATTGATGATCGCCATATACGACAGTCTTTGACCCATATAGATAATAACGAAATTTTTTAAATCCCCAGATGACCGCAAGAGCCTCTAATTCTGTCGTCGTCTAAGTTCGTTCACAGTTGGACAAAACACGACTAGCAAACGCAGTAGGACAGAAGGTGAGTTGTCCATTTATCTTGCGTACTTGGAAAAGGCACACTCCAATACCCACATTCGAAGAATCTGTTGACAAGTAAAATTCTTCTTGCATGTCCGGATGGTACAAAAGCGGTGCATTTACTAATTGCTTCTTTATCTCTTCGTATGCTTCTTGACACTCTAATGTCCAGAGCCAGGGCACATCCTTCTTCAACAGACTATTTAGAGCTGCTGCGTTCATCGCCTGATTTGTTATGAATCTTCTAAAAAATGAGGCAAGGCCCATAAACCCTTTTAATTGCCTCCTATTCCTGAGTGTTGGAAACTTACTAATTGCAATTAGCTTCTCTTTGGTTGGTAAAATTCCCTTTGCGTCAATTATATGCCCCAGGAACTTGATTCTGTTTATGCAAAATGGGATTTCTGTAGGTTAGCAGTTATTCCCGTGGTTTTGAACACATCCAACACTCGGTTCAGTAAGGTAGTCTGCTCCTCCCAAGTTTTCAATGCAATAAGCAAATCATCAACAAACACTGTTATCCTGCTTCTGAGTTCTGGGCCTAGTGCATAATCTAGGGCTGCTATACAGATTCCAGCACTAATGTTGAGTCCGAAAGGAACTACAGTGAATTGGTAACTTCTTCCGGAATAAATGAAAGCCGTATACTTCCTTGATGACTCATCCAGCTTGACTTGCCAATAAGAGCTCCGCAAATCAATGCTCGTCAAATATTTGACATCCTGGAACCGTTGTATAAGTTCGTCTATGTTTTCCGGATGTGTTCTCACTGGTATTATGATTTTATTTATTTCTCTGGCGTCGAGTACCAGTCTAACAGTCCCATTTGCTTTTGGCACGACTAACAATGGGGAGCAGTATGGGCTTGTAGAGGGTTCGATCAAACCCCATTTCAACATGCGATCTATTTTCTTTTGAACTTGAGCCTTTAACCTCCAGGGAACAGGATAGAAAGTTCTACAATACGTTTTGTGCGGCTTAACGTAGAGATGGCATCTGTATCCCTTAATAACTCCTGGCCTTTCATCAAAAACGTTTTCATACGTTAATAATAATTCATTGAGCTTCTTCTTCTGATCTTCGATAATGCAGTCGGATTCATTTAACTTTTCAAACACTACTTGACCAAAATGTTCTTTGACTTGGAACTCATTAATTATGTGCTGTTTAGAATTTTGGGCCGTCCTGATTACTTGCACACTGATCCCACAATTATATTTTCTCGTAAGGCTTTTTTTTCAACAACTCCAACTCAATTTCTTGTTTATTAACATTCAACCAAATTTTTCCTGTTTTGAAATCTATTCTGCATCCATATTGACGTAGGCTGTCGACTCCGATAATGCAATCTACCACCAAATTTTTCACAACAAGGAATGTGCTTAATATTGCTACATTTCCGAATTCCACACCAAGTAGTGACTGCACCTTTACATTAGCTGATCGAGCCCCAACGGCGCCTATTATTCTGCAATTTTGAACTGGAAAAGCTGGTATTCGTCTTATATTTCTGATCCTGTTGAATAGTGACTTGGAAATAACATTTGTGGTTGCAGCTTTGTCTAAAATCGTCACTATAGGTACGGTCTCCATAATGACTTGCACTTCGACGACTGCCACCTGTTCCTTATTCTCATCTTGTGGTTCTAAGTCCTCGGTCAGTTCATCTGCCAGTAATCGTCCATCATTATACGTTAGCGTGGGTACACATATCCTGTTGCCCCTCAACCAATCGTTGACCGCTCCTGCGGAGCACGAGGGGTCCTTACGAGTTTGTTGGATTTTGATTTGTCTGCTGGTTGACGTCATCCACCACTTCGGTAATTACCGGTTGATTCGGAGATGTCCGTCCCCACTGATGTTGGCTATTTGAATTCATTCCTCCCGGTTGATTCCAAATTCTATTATTGTTATTATTCCAGGCTTGGGGTCTGAAATTTCTTTCGTTCCCCCACACGGGGTTGTATCTTTTCCCGTTCCTGTTGTTCCTTGAATAGCCCCTGGCAAGACCATTGCCGGGATTACTATTGAGATTTTGAGGGGTTCTTCCATTATTTAACGATCTCTGTTCATTGCTTCTAAGTGTCGATTGATCGCCATTGGTATAACCCATACTTCCACCTTGCCTACCGTTTGGCGGAGGTTCTATCGCCCTATATTGAAATCTGTTATTACGGGCTTTCTGGTTGTTCTCTTCGATAATATTTATATGGTCTAACGTCGTGAGGAACGACTCCAAGTCTTTGTCGTTGCCATAAATCAATTGATTCCGAATGCTAGTTGGTAGTCTTACCTTAAGTATGTTTATTATGTCTGGCAAGGGCATAGGTCTGTCCCAGTATCTCGTTTTATTTATATATTTTTCGAAATACCTTCTAAGGCTTCCTTTCGAAATGGAGAAAGGCTCTGGGTAGAGCACCTCCTGCCTTAGGCGTTCCTGTACCCTTTCTGACCAGAACTTTGCTAAAAACGCTCAAAATCGTCATATGTCGGGCAAACAGAAGTCATGTCCGAGGCCCAGATCGCCCCCGAACCTTGTATATATCCTGTAACAAAACTGATCTTCTGCCACTCCGACCAATTTCTGGGTATCACTCCTCTAAAACTTCGAATAAAAACAATTGGATGGACCCCCCCCCCCCCCCTTTTGTCAGGGTTAAAAATCTGGAATTGATGCTTTATCATTTTTTCTTCGGCATGGCAAAGGCTTTCGTAATCTCCGGTAGATAAGAATTCACGCGAACAACCAGGTTGTGGCAATTTAATGTTTGAATTACTTGCACAAGTCGGTATTGTGTGCGAATGGGCAGTAACTGGCTCTATAGTCGTTGCCAACTTCTGCTGCTGCCCTGTATTCATTTGTTCTGAGCTTTGTTGTGAAGAGCGCATCGATTCTTCTATCGTTTGTTTCCAATGCTCAAAATCAGCACCTAACTGCTGTCGCACCTCCTCAAGTCCTTTCGCAAACAAATTCTCTTCCTGTTTGCCAGATAAATTCTGGAATGCTGCCTTAACATTTTGCTCAACGTTTTCACACATTAGCCTTTTGTTTTCTAATGTGATTTCGGATAATTTACCCGTTAATACGTCAATTTGGTGGTCTATAACGTCATGAAGCTCTGTCAGATGTTCAACGCTTTACTTTAGGTTAGTCTGTGTACGTGCCAATTCAGGAAGTTGCGCAGTTGCACGTGCCATGGCGTCTTGCTTTTGTAATAATTGCGGAACCATTTCCACTTGTTCCCGTACGATATCTATCTTAATAGCCACATACTCCTTCATTTCGACACGTACGCGCTGAGTAGATTCCTCACATTGTGCTTTCACCAATTCTATTTGTGCAGTTAATTTTCGATCCGTCTCTTCGGCCTGATCTTTGAGTTCCTTGATCTTCGCCTCTATCGGCTGCTCTAATTCGGACAAACTGTCTTGTAACTGCTGCTTAATCTCAGTGTGGAATAATTTCATCTCTTCTTGAGTTTGAGTGACTGTCACTAATTGTGCTTTAATATCGGTTTTCAGATTTTCGTGCCCTTCAGTAACTGAGGCTAATTTCGTATGAAAATCATTTTGCCCTTCAGTAACTGAGGCAAATTTCGCATTAATGTCGGTTTTCAAAGTATTCATGCTCTTGGTTATCATCTGCATCTGTCTCATGATAATTACCAATGGATCTTCGCTGTTACACCCGCAGCCGTGTCTACAGGGCGTTCTGTTGGGCTATGTGTAGCCATCGGTGGTACAACACTTCTTACTGCTTCGTTATTATCAGTGCCAACAGCTGATTGCTGCTGCGTGTTGCTTCGCTCTGCTTGACTCATCCTAAACATTGCCCTAGTTAAAGCCATATAAATGTTCTACTGTCACTAAATGTAACTTCCTTCACACGAGAGTACTTCTGCGTCTAATTTCTTAATGTACACATACAGTTAAATGCAACTGGGGCAGGTCAATCAACACTTCCTATACCTAACACGAACACAAATAATCAATGCTTAAATGTCAAATAACACTAAATGAAAAAGGCGTATACTTCAATTGTACTAGCAAACTTTAGTATTAAAATTATATATCTGCCCTTTGTTCTGCCGAGCGTGCTGTCTTTCAGCTTTATTTGTGGATCCAATTATATCTGCGAGTCTTTCCTCTCTTTTCCAAGCGTCATTTAGGTTAGCTCGTCGTAGTTGACATGAAACAGAGAACAAAATTATTTTAGCAACGTCCAAAAACGTGTCCTGACACGGATTGGCCAATTTTAATATTTTTAATGTTCGGATAATAAGTAGCCGTCTCTTTAATCTAAGAATAGATGATCAATGCAGCTAGCCGCTGTCTCTGTGTATGTCTTGTCTGTATAGACGTGTATATGTTGTCTTTAACATCCCTTCACCTTCACACATAAGTCTATACAGTAAAGTAAGGCGCTCCCAGTTCTTGGCTGATCCGTGATAAGACAGTTTTTAATATAAGATTTCATTACGTGATATAGTGATCAAAAGAATCAGCCAAATACAATCTTAAGTGGAGTCCTTCGTCTTGGTAATCAGCGGCTGGCTTGCTGTAAGAGACCTTTACATTTATTATTACTGTTAAACACCGCAGTCAGTCGGGAGAATCAATCGTTTGGACAATTTGTTCCTTTTACGAAAGATTGCGAATTCCAGATGTGTACGAAGCCTTTTTGGGCGATTTAACACAGACTCAGTGATTGCAGGCTCTCTTCGACACAGCTGAAACTTCCCCACTAAGTACAGCGCCAACGTGATCAACAAATGATTCAGGAAAAACTCATTCGTTCATTCACTCCAGAATAAAGAAGTCACAAACCTTATTTATGGAGGAAATCGTGTATTAAACCCATCTCCATTACATGTCCAGATCTCCGGTGATTCCACGCCTTAATTATTTTCATTTTACAATCTCTTTCTCTTCAAAACAAACCGCTAGTGGTACAAATGTTAATTGGCTCGCTTTAGCGAGAAGAAAAGCAGAATATGTATCTCTCAGAAACACGTCAATCCCTCAACAGATACTCCAGAAGCTGTCCTAGTTACCACTCTGACAACCATGGAGAATGGATATATGCATCTCTGTTATTTCAAAGAATAAATGCATTAGAAAATACTTTGGCGTCGACGAGCTGTCGCCGCATATATTAAGAGAAAATCAGATCAGATAACTTTTCCAAAGCGAATGAATGTGGATGGTTTGATTGAAAATGATTAATTGGTGCGTGGTAGAGGGTATTTGCTGTGGGGACATTACACAACGTGAGCAATGTTTCCGAAATTTCAGTTTTTCAGTACCAATTTCACAAATTAGTGATGGTGAGATTTGCGGAACTTCCACAGCAAGGGCACTAAGTGTAAACTTATGGTTGTACTTAATCTTCTCTTCAATTGTGTGAACCATTTCATCAGTAACCACAGACGGGCGTCCACTTCGTTCTTCATCGTGCACTTGATCACGTCCTTCATTGAACAGTATGACCCATCTTCTAACCATTGAATCACTCATAGCATTTTCTCTGTAAACCTCGTAGATTTGCCGATGAATTTCCTTTGGTTTAACTTCCTCTGCATTTATAAAACGAATCACAGATCTGATTTCACACGCCGCTGCATTTTCAGTTACGGCTGACATTATAAAGAAGCACTACAAAGCGCACATCGGCAGCAGTGATCTGAAAATGGCGTACATGTATTTACCCTGAGTCAGAGTAACTGCCGCCCATGCTCGGAACTGCGATCCTCATTTAACTACACTATTGTATCCTCGAACCTCTGATATGTATTTGATGTTCTGTTTGTTTTGCTGCTGCTAGTCTGAATGCTTTATAACAGTTGAACTGCGTCATACAATTTTACAACATTATGTGTCTATGTATATTTTCATATGTTGTAGATCTTGTTAAATGGTCAGCTTGTTTTTACATGTGACATTGTAGTATCATGTGACATTGCAATAGAATCATGTGACTGTTGTATTGCACAATATAGTAGATTTCTGTGTTTCTTTTCACATGTTGTTTTGACCAAAAGGTTGGTTTGTTTTCATCATGTCACATTATAATACTATCATGTCATTATTATATACTATTGTACTAAAAAATTTATACTGAGGGGACACAGAAAATCTTCTTATGCAATTGTATCTTCTTTTACTGTATTGCTTGTATGGTAGTTGCAGTTCATGAATGTCTTTCTGTGACTGTACTATATAGTACACAAACTTGGTGTATTGTTCTTTGGCCTAGGATCTTTGACTTCAGCCTTGTAGCTTTTTTGATCAACTGTTTTGTGTTGGCCTACTGGGCCTTGCTGTTCCTGAGCATTGGTACTGTGCACTTATTGCTCTTACTTGTTATCGTGGTTTTCGTTTTTTCAGCGTTGTTTTCTTCTTGGTTAAGCCTGTCTTATGGCTTTAAGTATCAATATTCTTATATTTTCAAGTCAGTATTTGATATCTACTTTCCTAGTTGAATAGCATGTATGTGATGTTATCACTATAGACATTTTTCGTAAGTACTCTTGTTTCCAGTAATAATGTAGCAAGAGAATGTAATTTTTGTTGAGGTTTACAGTTTTCAGTTTGTTTACAGTTTTGTGCAAGCAATGTGAAGTCGGTCCATGTTCGAAACCAGTACTGAATAATTGTACCATAAGACAGCACACTGTTTATCATTCATTTCTCCAAGTTCAGTTCCAAGCCAGGTTCCAGATTTTCTTCGCTCTAGGACTGGGTGTTCGTGTTCACCTAATCATTTTATCTCATCTTCATGGTGGCGCAAGTTCTTGAAGTGACATAAAATACACTCCTGGAAATGGAAAAAAGAACACATTGACACCGGTGTGTCAGACCCACCATACTTGCTCCGGACACTGCGAGAGGGCTGTACAAGCAATGATCACACGCACGGCACAGCGGACACACCAGGAACCGCGGTGTTGGCCGTCGAATGGCGCTAGCTGCGCAGCATTTGTGCACCGCCGCCGTCAGTGTCAGCCAGTTTGCCGTGGCATACGGAGCTCCATCGCAGTCTTTAACACTGGTAGCATGCCGCGACAGCGTGGACGTGAACCGTATGTGCAGTTGACGGACTTTGAGCGAGGGCGTATAGTGGGCATGCGGGAGGCCGGGTGGACGTACCGCCGAATTGCTCAACACGTGGGGCGTGAGGTCTCCACAGTACATCGATGTTGTCGCCAGTGGTCGGCGGAAGGTGCACGTGCCCGTCGACCTGGGACCAGACCGCAGCGACGCACGGATGCACGCCAAGACCGTAGGATCCTACGCAGTGCCGTAGGGGACCGCACCGCCACTTCCCAGCAAATTAGGGACACTGTTGCTCCTGGGGTATCGGCGAGGACCATTCGCAACCGTCTCCATGAAGCTGGGCTACGGTCCCGCACACCGTTAAGCCTTCTTCCGCTCACGCCCCAACATCGTGCAGCCCGCCTCCAGTGGTGTCGCGACAGGCGTGAATGGAGGCACGAATGGAGACGTGTCGTCTTCAGCATTGAGGGTCGCTTCTGCCTTGGTGCCAATGATGGTCGTATGCGTGTTTGGCGCCGTGCAGGTGAGCGCCACAATCAGGACTGCATACGACCGAGGCACACAGGGCCAACACCCGGCAACATGGTGTGGGGAGCGATCTCCTACACTGGCCGTACACCACTGGTGATCGTCGAGGGGACACTGAATAGTGCACGGTACATCCAAACCGTCATCGAACCCATCGTTCTACCATTCCTAGACCGGCAAGGGAACTTGCTGTTCCAACAGGACAACGCACGTCCGCATGTATCCCGTGCCACCCAACGTGCTCTAGAAGGTGTAAGTCAACTACCCTGGCCAGCAAGATCTCCGGATCTGTCCCCCATTGAGCATGTTTGGGACTGGATGAAGCGTCGTCTCACGCGGTCTGCGCGTCCAGCACGAACGCTGGTCCAACTGAGGCGCCAGGTGGAAATGGCATGGCAAGCCGTTCCACAGGACTACATCCAGCATCTCTACGATCGTCTCCATGGGAGAATAGCAGCCTGCATTGCTGCGAAAGGTGGATATACACTGTACTAGTGCCGACATTGTGCATGCTCTGTTGCCTGTGTCTATGTGCCTGTGGTTCTGTCAGTGTGATCATGTGATGTATCTGACCCCAGGAATGTGTCAATAAAGTTTCCCCTTCCTGGGACAATGAATTCACGGTGTTCTTATTTCAATTTCCAGGAGTGTAGAAAGACTTGCACCTGTTTGCCAAATAATGCCAGAGCCCACAGTCATTAATGCCATATGACAATTCTCTTTGTACAACAACACTGAGAATATATGTAGCAAGTCAGTAAGCCTAACCCTACTTAACAAGTGCAGTGGAGAGGTGTGACACAATGGACCTGCGTAAGCTTCGTTCACCTGAAATAACCATGTCTAAGTTTATAGTTATAGTCAGCATTCAAAATGAAACTTTTGCATACCAATCAAAGTCACTTTCTACATGACTATATATTGTTTTATTTTGTAACATCAGATAAATTACAGATTTAGCTTATTGCACCATTTAGGTTGACCCACCTTCAGTAACATTATCTGGTCTCAACAAATCCTGGCACTATGTGCCTCCAAGGGAATGTTACTCCTATTTGTAAACTTTTCTCTATCTGTGTTGTCAGATATATCACTTTTCATAACACCTGTAACTAGCTCAAATGGTGACTAATGCTTATACTCATGCAGAATAACTATTGCGAGAGTTTTTGGACGTATATTTCTTATCCCAACAGTATTTTTACCAATGAGCAATTTAGTGCCCCTCACGTCAGAGGTAGGGACGAGTCCATGCTGCTGAGGCCAAAGGCTGTCTGTGCCCTCAGACTGCGTCTTTCGCCAGAAATATTCCTACGCTAACCTCGCGGAACGTTTGAGACGCCACCTCTGCCCCTTCTGTGAATGGTTCTGCCCACTTTAGCAGCCTCACTTCTCCCATAACCGTTTTTTGTTTCCTTGTCAGATATGATTGCCTTGCATTTCTGTAAATTCTGTTGTTCTGCTCGAATGAAAGTTCAATACCAATCTAACCGAAATTCGGATTTAGATGTTGATTGTAACAATAAATGCCAAGTTTCCTGAAACATATTTTGCAATAATACATGCTTGCCATCAGCTTAAGGGATTACATAATGTTACGTTTGGAAATGGACGTGGATGGGGTTATAACACGTCACTGCCATGTCCAAATGTTTTAGAAAACTACTCAGTGTAACTGTTGAAATCCAAAAACAGGCTCACGTAGTAAGACTTTAAGGTAAAATAACGTCGCAATGACTGAGATGGTATGTGTATATGCGATGCAAGGTGCTGACAGCTACAAGGAGTAACTTATGTTTTAAAACTAAAGATAAAATTCATGAGGAAGAAGAAGATATACCTGGAACAGCACCGAAATGGGAGAGAAGGTTAAGGACCATTATTGGTGGAGAAGCGTGGTTTGCTGACCCATCGAATAACATAGAACGACGTGGTGGGTAATGGTAATGGCTCCACTTAACATATACTAAGCGTTTCAGAACAATGTGATCGACTTTACAGCAATTCAGCCAGGTTTAAGTGATGGGTTTTTAAATTAAATGTTGTTTAAAGGTTCATTAAAAGTTCACTGTTGTGTCAAGATGTTGCTATATTAATTTGTTATTATTTAGAACTAGAGCATGTGTACCATTATACGAATATAATTAGATCACATGAGCTCAAAGACACGACAGTATACGCGTCAGTTAATGTTTCGTTCAGCTATCAGCACAGTTAAGGAAAGCTGAAAGTAAATTTAAATAAAATAAAAATGAAACGTAAATGCATGACAACTGGAAATGAGCGCTAAACTCGTCAGCGACGTTTGGTCGTCGGTTCGTCTTCCCTGTTGTGGAGACAAGATAGCAAGCCATCACCGTGTGAACGACGGCTGACTCGGGAGACAGATGATGATGATGATGATGATGAGCGTATGGCATTGGCTGCCGGGAGACCCCTCGCGGGGCGGTTCGGCCGCCGCTCCACAAGTTCTTTAACGCCACTACGGCGACTTGCGAGTGAATGAGGATGAAATGATGATGAAAGTCACACAACACCCAGTCATCTCGAGGCAGAGAAAATCCCTGACCCCGCCGGGAATCGAACCCGGGACCCTGTGCGCGGGAAGCGAGAACGCTACCGCAATTCCACGAGCCGTGGACGGGATACAGATGTAGATTACGCTTGCAGCTGTGCCAAGACTTGGTGGGGATTAAATTCCAGGATGTAGTGATATGAAGAGTAAACGAGGAGTAATTGTGGTGCGCCTCCCCCATGACATGGTAGACGGGTGGGGAAAAGATAGCCAGTGGAGAATCGCAGAGCATTCATGTAGGGGAAGATAGGTCTGACGGAGACAATCTTGCCCATTTTCGCAGAAGAAAACGATGTGGTGAGGAAAGGAAACCTTTACAGAATGAGGAGGTACCACATTCCATTTTATTTAGTTGTTCTGTCAGAACGTATCTAGCAGGTCGCTAGCTTTCTCCAGCACTGACTATAGACAGAGTATTAGTCACCTGTGTTTTCTTAATCGTACCTCATCATGCTACTGGATTCCCAGTCCGTTTTCACCCCTCCCCCTCCCTTCCCCTCCATCCCCTCTTCTAATACAAAAACCACAAACATCTGACTACATTTACTGCGTCATCGAAGAAGATGGGCGGAGATTAATCGTCTGCTCTGTGCGACTCAGTTGTGTCGAACACAACAGCATTCACAATCATTTTTCGTCTAGTGCTTCTGATCCCGTTACGATTTAAAGAGCTTCTATTTATAGGAAAAAAAAGAGCTGCAGAATCGATGAATATTGGTAGGAATGTTGTATTGCTGGAACCCTCGGTTACTGCTGTGAATAATGGAACACCGCCGTCCTCAATAACGCGCCTGGGTGAAACAAGCAGCGCTGTGCGCTCCCTTCTGTTACGGCTTGCAGCTATCCGCAAAAACCACTTACCGACGGCAATATCCAAATCCGGCACAGTCGGCCGCAGCTCGGCGCTGCAGTCGCGCGGATTGCCTGCTGAAAGGACCGCCGGTGCGCGGCCGGGGATTACGCTGCACGTATTTTCCCGCCCCGGGAAGCACACATTTCCATTTCGCGCACCATATGCCCCCGCGGCCCAGTTTATAATACTTTAGCCGGAGTTCCGCATTCTAGCTTTTTCGCGTATTTCGTAAAAATATCCTCGCTACACAAAGCGGCACAAAATTATGATCGAAATTAGCCTCGAGTGTGAGAAGAAATGAAGTGAAAACAGGGGCTATGACGGATAAGGACTTTCCAGTTTCAGAATAGGCAGATGTTATTTCCAGTCAAAATAGCAGCTTTAAATTTTCACCTGTGCGCGCGTACGTTAATGCACTGCAGATGAATTTAACGGCCTTTGTTATTCCAGTTGCAGATACACTACTGTACACTACTATTTGTCCTTATACTGTTTTTTGAGCACCCTGGAGTGCGCGTCATAATAGTTCTTCTAGACGTTCTGTCGCAAAATTAACTTACACTTAGTGCACTGAAACAGTGGTATAGTATAAAATGTATTATTATCATTATTCCCTCGCTCCCTTCCGTTCCCAGTGTTTTAACTGATTTGACATGGCTCCCAAATTTCATATTACCCATACACCACCTCTAACATCAGCGGTCATTTTCACATCCATTAATGTATCGCTCTTAATCGTGGTTCCGTTCTGTGGCCATGGATTGAAGTAATTGGCAAAATATAGCAATCAGCGACTTTTTTGTATAGCTTTATTTATGTCATGAGGAGTTTTGGGATTTTACCCACCTTCTGCTTTCATAATATATTTAGATGATCAGTATAAGGTTTTTATCGACTGCGTTTCGAATTCTGCAGTTTCCCTGTGCAGAATAACAATTGGTTTAGCTGTTTTAGTTGCCTGTTTACGTTTAATTAATAGTGGAATGGGTAAGAAAACTTGACTTTATGTAGAACTTACTTAAACGTAAATGTGCAATGAATGTAAAGGCGAAAACGATTACAGAACAAAAGTAAATACCCTTAACTATCAATTAAACGAAACTAGACAACTCGAGAAACGTAGTACTTCAACAAATCGTTGTTTTGTATTGCACTGTTGCATTATCGAAGACGCTGTGGGTACTCCGCATCCTCACAGAGGAAGTTCGACTTACGTTGGTCCACCTCTCCCAGTTCATCAGGTCGGAGAAATTAAGAAAAGTGTTTTTCGCGCCACATTATTACAAAGGGTTTTAAGCATATTTCTTCGAGCGATGCTGAACCCATCAGGGGCAGAAAGATAATCCGTAATGGTTCTGTCAAACGCATTTTAATCTCTAAATCGAACCCGCCTGTTTGGTTCGGCGAGCCTGCAACTCTTTACCTGCCTCGCTTTCACTGCACTAGTTCCGACGTTCCGTTGATGCTTACGACGTATGTGTGCACTTCGAAAGAATTTTTAAACTTGATGCAATATTTTCGACAAGTAGGGCTGGGACAACAGAGTTGAAGAAACCTGTGTGATAAAAGAAGATAGAGTTTGATTATACACATCCAGATATCCTATAAGGAGCAGTCAAATCAAAGCCGAACAAACGTGGCAACAGGAACACGGGATGTTTCCGTTCAAAAGCAGTCACCACACGCCCTAGACGTGTATCCCACTGGGAGACGAGATCAGTTCCGATTTCGTACTATAAAACATTCAACAGCCTAGATCGCATAAAATATTTCTTTATTTAAGACAACCGGTTTCGACGAATTTGCGTCATCTTGAGTCCATAAAAATCTTTTTGATGTGAAACGTGTTCGTTTTACGTTGAACCGCGCGCCAATTTGTCAAGTGGATAAAAGTCATCACATCGTAAAAGGTCTGTCATACCTAACAAATTTAAAAATATAAAGCTCCATTTGTAAAAGATTACGTCCATATACATACACATCGCTCATAGGGTTCTTAGAACTCGGTCGACCACGCCTTACAGAAGTTGCGAAGAGGCAAAATAGCGGCTAGTCGGAACACACTACATGGTTTCAGTCAGCTTTTTGACCAACCGAAGATGCGCAGCTTACTGCGCCGCTGTGAGCCGTGGCATTTGGCGCAGTGCCCGACTCCAAATGTCCATTGAATGCAGTTCCCTTCTCAAAGTTCCCTCGGAAACTAGTTGAAACGGGCCTTCATTCAGTGGCAGCAGCAACCCCTGTTGCTTATGAAACTGAACGTCATTGACAAGGTCCACACTCGTCTCAGATCCCTTTCTGTTAGTATCACATCTTGTGCTGCAAGTGGTACACCATCTCCTATAGGTACATTATACAGCCCGTGCTGATATACAAACGGATTGAGCAACTTCATTCGCGATGAGGTCTTGAGCATGTTGAAAGACGATAGCTCCTTTCTGCCATCCTCTTACGTCTCCACAATGATCAGTTTTACAGTCCCGATTCTGTAAAACAACTGTTTTGTTGTTACTCAATAGCTTTCTGACTGCTTTAGTGCGGCCTGCCGCGAATTCATCTCTTGTGGCAACCTTTTCATCTCAGAGTACACTTGCAACGTAAGTCCTCAATTATTTGTTGAACGTATTTTAATCTCTGTTTTTTACCCTCTAGAGTTCCCTTTGGTGCCACAGAAGATATTCCATGATGTCGTCACACTTGTCCTGTCATCTTGTCGGTTCTTCTCATCGGCGTCACACATACACTGATCAGCCAGAACATACCAAGTAGCCGGCATGTCACTTCTGGCACGGACAACAGTGGTGACGCGTCGTGTCATGAAAGCAATAAAGGCTTGGTGGGTCGCTGGTGGGAGCTGGCTCCACATCTGCAAACACAAGTCACCTAATTCCCGTCAGTTCCGGGGAGGGGGGCGATGAGTTTTGACGCCACGACCAATCAAATATCATATGTGTTCGATCGGGTCCGTATCTGGCGAGTTGGATGAGGGAGGGGGGGGGGGGGAGGTACAGCAATTGAAATTCGTCACTGCGTTTCTCAAACCACTCCATCATACTCCTGGCTTTATGACATGGCACGTTATCTTGTTGAAAGATGCCCCTGCCGACGCGAAACATGATCGTCACGAAGGAGTGTACGTAGTCTGCAGCCAGTGCACAATACTCCTTGGCTGTCATGGCACCTTGCGCGAGCTCGACTGGACCCATGGATGCCTACGTGAATGTTCCTCAGAGCATAATGGAGCCACCGCCGGCTTGCCTCCGTCCCGCAAGACAGGTGTCAAGGTGATGTTGCCGTGGAAGACGACGAATTCTCATCCTCCCATCGGCTTGATGAAGAAGGTGTCGGAATTCATCAGACCATGCAACGGTGTGCCACTGCGCCAGCACCCGGAGCCGATGCTCTCGTGCCCACTTCAGTCGCAGTTGCCGATGTCGTGGTGTTAACGTTGGCACATGCGTGAGTCGTCGGCTGCGGCGTCCCATTGTTAGGAGTGTTCAGTGCACTGGGTGTTCAGACACATTTGTACTCTGCCCAGCATTAAATCTGAGGTTAGTTCCGCCACAGTTCAGCGCCTGTCCTGTTTTACCAGTCTGTGCAGCCTACGACGTCCGACGTCTTTAATGAAGGGTGGCTGCCCAACCCCGCGACTTCTGGGCGGTCGACCGGTGTGGCCTAGCGGTTCTGGGTGCTTCAGTCTGGAACCGCGAGACCGCTACGGTCGCAGGTTCGAATCCTGCCTCGGGCATGGATGTGTGTGATGTCCTTAGTGTTGTGGACTGGCAAGACAGCCAATCCACAATGACGGGTAGCCGAAAGGCACGCGTTTAAGCTCACGCAGGCTGGCGTGAGGTCTGGAACAGGTAAAGGAAGTTATAGTAGCAAAGAACGTACGTAGCTGCGGGAATACTTAACTTTAATCCATAATTGGTGAACATCGGTCTAACGGTACATGTATCACAAGATAAACAGCAAATGATAATGGCGCCTTGCTAGGCCGTAGCAAATGACGTAGCTGAAGGCTATGCTAACTATCGTCTCGGCAAATGAGAGCGTAATTTGTCAGTGAACCATCGCTAGCAAAGTCGGCTGTACAACTGGGGCGAGTGCTAGGACGTGTCTCTAGACCTGCCGTGTGGCGGCGCTCGGTCTGCAATCACTGACAGTGGCGACACGCGGGTCCGACGTATACTAACGGACCGCGGCCGATTTAAAGGCTACCACCTAGCAAGTGTGATGTCTAGCGGTGACACCACACTTAGGTTAGTTAGGTTTAAGTAGTTCTAAGTTCTAGGGGACTGATGGCCTCAGATGTTAAGTCCCATAGTGCTCAGAGCCATTTTTTGACTTCTGGACGTGATTTTACCTTGGTTTCGATACCTACTGAAGACACTCACCTCAGCATTCTTCGAACGCCTGACAAGTCGTGCAGTTTCCGAAATGCTTGTGCCGAGCCTCAGGGCTATCACTATCTGCCCTTTGTCAAACTCAGATAGATCGTGCGCCTTCCCCTTGCTACTCACAGACAGCTCACTCACTGATACTACACGCACAGTGCGTGTGTCTGACTAGCAGTTATTCCTCTCCATCTGACGCTGCTATCGCCTGAAACATGTCGAAGGTCATAATATTCTGGCTGATGAGTATATATTCCTTTCTTCGCTGATTCTGTGGAGAACCTCCTCGTTATGGTCGCACATACATGGGGTGGACAAAACTACGGAAACACCAAAAACAGAACACAGTATCGTACCTAATACGGTGTAGGAAACCAGTTGGCATTCAAAACAGCTTCCAGCTGTCTCGGAATGGATAAATGTGTGGTTTTCGGGGGAAACTTGTCCCAAAACAGTAGCTAGACCATTATGATGGAGGTGGATAATGATCGCGTACCCTTCTCTCCAAAGTAGGCCACAAAGGTTCAATAATACTGTTATCTGATGACTTATATGGCCAGGGAAGATGAGACAATTTGTCCTCAAGCTAACAAAAACAATCCTGGACGTTTCGAGCTATGTGAACAAGGCCCGTGTCGTATTGGAACATAGCATAGCTATTAAGCAACAAACATTGATCTAATCTCCCAGAATGGTCACGCAATCTTTGGCAGTAATGTGACCTTGCTGAGTAACGATGGGCGCTATGAAATACCACGATATGGCTGCCCAAATTACCACAGAACCCCCGACATGTTTTCACTCTTGGCAGCAAGCAGTCTGCATCGTAGGCTTGGGACGGCATACGCCAGACGTAACTCAGCCAGAAGTTGGAAACAATGAGAAACAAAATTCATCCGACCAAATTATTTCCTTCCATTGCTCGATAGTTCAGGTTTTATGGCTTCGGTACTACGTTTTCCTGTTATGGGCATTTGCATCACTGATGTATGATTTTGGAATTCCAGCTCGCCTTGAAATTCCAAACTTATGGAGCTCCCATCGTGTTGTTTTGGTGTTTGCACGGTTCGCGAGTGCGATGTTCGGTTCTATAGGGACGTGTGCAGCTGAAGTCCTCTTATTTTTCGTCACAGTCCTCTTCAATGACCGCCCGTCACGACCCTCAACACACAGTTTCGTCCTCGTGTTGATTTAGCGGATGATGCTTTCCCGATTTCCCTGTATCGATATAGTGCCTCTTGAAACATCAAACACTTCGGCTGCCTTGGTTACGCAAGCAAACACTATACGAGCACCAACAATTTGCCCACGTTCAAATTCACTTGGCTCTGACATAATGCAGTCCAACTACACAGAACATTGTTCTGATCATGACTGGCGTTTGCAACATAATGGGGGCATTGCACAGGTGCTGCTCATCAAATACAACAGTGCCACCTGCAGGCTGGCATCTGAATTTTTGTTCAAACATTCGTTGGTTGGTTGGTTGGGTTGGAGAGTAAAGGGACCAAACTACAGGGTCATCAGTCCCTTTCTCCTACAACATTTGTATATCGCGCTGTTTCCATATCTTTGATCGACTCTTGTACACACTGGAATTTACTACCACGGAACTATGTCAGCGACGGAAGGTAACATGGCTACCTGGAACTATTTTTACACTGTCTAAAGCGCTCCAAAGCAACTAGTGTGTTCTTTTAAGAGAATAACTACTATTGTCGAATGCGGTTATTTGTTCGGGACAGGAAGAGATGAAAGACGATATCAGAATCGAGGAAAGAATAATGAAAATGTGTTTTATAATTTGTTGTCTCACACCGAATACACTGGTGCCATTATTGACTTCAGGGCAAAGAGCAGTCTGGAGAAAAATTGGTTCCCTAATTGTTCTTTGCAGAGATCTGAAAGGGTACTGCTAAATAACTATTCGTTCGTTGCTGTTCTAACAACCCTACCAGAACAAAGGTAAAAATTTAATAATGTTTGTGGTGTTGCTCACGCTGCTAAATACTGCATTTTCGGGCAACAACAAAGTTATTATGTGGCAGGAGTCATTAGAGCACAGTTAATAAAGTCATTTCATGTAATAATGAATAAACTAGGCACTCATCTTTTCGTGTTTCCCACGCTGGTCTCATTGTAAGACATTTCCAGGGGCAGATGTGGATTCTGACCACAATCTATTGGTTATGAACTGCAGATTGAAACTGAAAAAACTGCAAAAAGGTGGGAATTTAAGGAGATGGGACCTGGATAAACTGAAAGAACCAGAGGTTGTAGAGAGTTTCAGGGAGAGCATAAGGGAACAATTGACAGGAATGGGGGAAAGAAATACAGTAGAAGAAGAATGGGTAGCTCTGAGGGATGAAGTAGTGAAGGCAGCAGAGGATCAAGTAGGTAAGAAGACGAGGGCTAATAGAAATCCTTGGGTAACAGAAGAAATATTGAATTTAATTGATGAAAGGAGAAAATATAAAAATGCAGTAAATGAAACAGGCAAAAGGGAATACAAACGTCTCAAAAATGAGATCGACAGAAAGTGCAAAATGGCTAAGCAGGGATGGCTAGAGGACAAATGTAAGGATGTAGAGGCTTGTCTCACTAGGGGTAAGATAGATACTGCCTACAGGAAAATTAAAGAGACCTTTGGAGAGAAGAGAACCACTTGTATGAATATCAAGAGCTCAGATGGCAACCCAGTTCTAAGCAAAGAAGGGAAGGCAGAAAGGTGAAAGGAGTATATAGAGGGTTTATACAAGGGCGATGTACTTGAGGACAATATTATGGAAATGGAAGAGGATGTAGATGAAGATGAAATGGGAGATAAGATACTGCGTGAAGAGTTTGACAGAGCACTGAGAGACCTGAGTCGAAACAAGGCCCCGGGAGTAGACAACATTCCATTAGAACTACTGATGGCCTTGGGAGAGCCAGTCATGACAAAACTCTACCATCTGGTGAGCAAGATGTATGAGACAGGCGAAATACCCACAGACTTCAAGAAGAATATAATAATTCCAATACCAAAGAAAGCAGGTGTTGACAGATGTGAAAATTACCGAACTATCAGTTTAATAAGTCACAGCTCCAAAATACTAACGCGAATTCTTTATAGACGAATGGAAAAACTGGTAGAAGCGGACCTCGGGGAAGATCAGTTTGGATTCCGTAGAAATGTTGGAACACGTGAGGCAATACTAACCTTACGACTTATCTTAGAAGAAAGATTAAGAAAAGGCAAACCTACGTTTCTAGCATTTGTAGACTTAGAGAAAGCTTTTGACAATGTTAACTGGAATACTCTCTTTCAAATTCTGAAGGTGGCAGGGGTAAAATACAGGGAGCGAAAGGCTATTTACAATTTGTACAGAAACCAGATGGCAGTTATAAGAGTCGAGGGGCATGAAAGGGAAGCAGTGGTTGAGAAAAGAGTGAGACAGGGTTGTAGCCTCTCCCCGATGTTATTCAATCTGTATATTGAGCAAGCAGTAAAGGAAACAAAAGAAAAATTCGGAGTAGGTATTAAAATTCATGGAGAAGAAGTAAAAACCTTGAGGTTCGCCGATGACATTGTAATTCTGTCAGAGACAGCAAAGGACTTGGAAGAGCAGTTGAACGGAATGGACAGTGTCTTGAAAGGAGGATATAAGATGAACATCAACAAAAGCAAAACGAGGATAATGGAATGTAGTCAAATTAAATCGGGTGATGCTGAG
Organism: Schistocerca piceifrons; assembly: GCF_021461385.2. Lineage (NCBI taxonomy): Eukaryota > Metazoa > Arthropoda > Insecta > Orthoptera > Acrididae > Schistocerca > Schistocerca piceifrons. The sequence continues at coordinate 665,261,331 of NC_060138.1, forward strand.
GGGATTAGATTAGGAAATGAGACACTTAAAGTAGTAAAGGAGTTTTACTATTTAGGGAGTAAAATAACTGATGATGGTCGAAGTAGAGAGGATATAAAATGTAGACTGGCAATGGCAAGGAAATCGTTTCTGAAGAAGAGAAATTTGTTAACATCGAGTATAGATTTAAGTGTCAGGAAGTCGTTTCTGAAAGTATTTGTATGGAGTGTAGCCATGTATGGAAGTGAAACATGGACGATAACCAGTTTGGACAAGAAGAGAATAGAAGCTTTCGAAATGTGGTGCTACAGAAGAATGCTGAAGATAAGGTGGGTAGATCACGTGACTAATGAGGAGGTATTGAATAGGATTGGGGAGAAGAGAAGTTTGTGGCACAACTTGACTAGAAGAAGGGATCGGTTGGTAGGACATGTTTTGAGGCATCAAGGGATCACAAATTTAGCATTGGAGGGCAGCGTGGAGGGTAAAAATCGTAGAGGGAGACCAAGAGATCAATACACTAAGCAGATTCAGAAGGATGTGGGTTGCAGTGGGTACTGGGAGATGAAGAAGCTTGCACAGGATAGAGTAGCATGGAGAGCTGCATCAAACCAGTCTCAGGACTGAAGACCACAACAACAACAACGCTGGTCTCGTTGTAAAATCATGGCTCAATCGTCGAAAATCTAGGTGGTGATGGTTCCAAGCTCGGATGCAAAGGGGCCTAGGTTTTATTCTGTTATATTCAAAAGTTTTGTAGATGCGCTTCACAAACCATTCTTGAAGATTAAACCTTTGAAAGTTAGCACAATGGTAATGTAAAAAAATAATCAGCACTCCGAATTTAAGTTACACTTCCTTTTTATTGCTTTGGTTCCAGTATCACGTAACACACAAATCATCACTTCACAATACAAAACATACTTGAAAACATCTTCCTCACTGGTAAAGTTCACATTTTATAAGCTGACTACGTTATGCGTCTTTCCAACATGACGTCCAAGACTTGACTTTCTCAAGGTCCGACTCTCTAACTAACTGCTTACGCGCCCAAAAATCAAGAGTTACAAGTACGTCAAAGATCATAGTGACAAAAGAAAGAATACACATAAGAATAATATCATTGCAACATAAACATATCGATGTATCAAAGTACCTCTACATTAATGAAATCAAATCTGAATGTTGTCTCAGAAATATGTTAACTACTTTACAGAAATACAGTAGAATGTTGCTGGTATCGAGAGGTTCAGTTGAGGTGCCGTAATGGTTATGTAATTCAAGTACCATTACACTGTGGAGGAAAAGGAGAGGGTGAGGAGGGTGAAGGCGAAGAGGAAGGAGGTGCGCCCTTTGCCTCCGTCCTTCAGCGGCTCTCTGATGCTCTCAAACTCGCACGCGCTGGTCATGCATCAAACAGTTTAGTATGCACGTCCACGGAGTCCGCTTAAGCAGGAACTCCAGGTATTAGATGCGCAGTCACACCGGGCCAAGACAAAATACACACAGCGTTAAAAGTGCCGGGCAGTGCCCGGCTCTTTAAAAGCTTCTATCGCAGGCCGCCTTAATGAAAAAGCTCGTCACGTTTTTAGTTCCCTCTTTTCTCAGCAAATAACGTTTTCCACGCGTTAATTGTGTGATGTCTTCAAATGGACGGAGGGAATTAACCCGAAACGTGGAAATGATTTAGAGAGGAACTCGTTTCCACACGAGAGCAGTTGGACGGGCCTGACGCAGCGGGGCCGTGCGACGTGAAATATACCACACCAGGGAGCGGGCCTGCCTCACCACAGCCGATCGTAAATTTGACGTATGAGGTCAGACGTATCGAGTTCCGAGGTTCGGATTTGCCATCTAATGGGCCGCGGTCCTTGACACTCTGATTTCACGTTTTAAACTACTCACAAATTCATTACCACCAGCAAGTAACGGAATCATAAGTAAACGGTGGCTTTTTGGACGCTTGGTTTATTTCACTCTGCCTCATATATTTCCACTTAAAATCAGTTGGTAAACAGTGTAATTGTTAATGACGCGCACATTGAATCGGGGGAAACTTTAGATAGTGGTATACCATATATTATAAAACTTTTCAACCCGTATTTACTGGAATATGCATCCTCATACGGTATTCTGTGAAGCTCTTCTCTATAATTCACCCTCTTTCTATTGTTTTGTGATTACCATAGCCGGAAATAATTAAAGCTTTGAAGTAACCATAAGCAGCATAAGTTGGTACAAAAATTACTAGATTGACTTCAACGTACTTCACGTATGGAAATTTATGGTACGGCCTTATGGGACCAGACTGCTGAGGTCATCGGTTCCTAAGCTTACGCACTACTTAAACTAACTTACGCTAAGAACAAAACACAAACCCACACCCGAGGGAGGACTCAAACCTCCGACGGGGAGAGCCGTGCGGGCGGTGACAAGACGCCTTAGACCGCGCGGCTACCCCGAACGATAACTTTGCGCTCCAACAGTTGTTACAGCTAGCTTAGGAGGTAACCTTCCAAAGACTGAAAGCAAAGAGTATGTTTGGTAGTTCCCACATTGTTTTGATAAACGTATCTTGCAAGGGAAACATAAATACACCACTGGCCATTAAAATTGCTACACCAAGAAGAAATGCAGATGATAAATAGGTATTCATCGGACAAATATATTGTACTAGAACTGACATGTGATTACATTTTCACGCAATTTGGGTGCATAGATCCTGAGAAATCAGTACCCAGGACAAAAACCTCTGGCTGTAATAACAGCCTTGATACACCTGGGCATTGAGTCAAATAGAGCTTCGATGGCGTGTACAGGTACAGCTGCCTATGCAGCTTCAACACGATACCACAGTTCATCAAGAGTAGTGACTGGCGTATTGTGACGAGCCAGTTGCTTGGCCACCATTGACCAGACGTTTTCAATTGGTGAGAGATCTGGAGAATGTGCTGGCCAGGGCAGCAGTCGAACATTTTCTGTATCCAGAAAGGCCCGTACAGGACCTGCACATGCGGTCGTGCATTGTCCTGCTGAAATGTAGGGTTTCGCAGGGATCGAATGAAGGGTAGAGCCACGGGTCGTAACACATCTGAAATGTAACAGCCACTGTTCAAAGTGCCGTCAATGCGAACAAGAGGTGACTGAGACGTGTAACCAGTGGCACCCCATACCATCACGCCGGGTGATACGCCAGTATGGCAATGACGAATACACGCTTCCAATGTGCGTTCACCGCGATGTCGCCAAAGACGGATGCGATCACCATCATGCTGTAAACAGAACCTGGATTCACCCGAAAAAATGACGTTTTGCCATCTGTGCACCCAGGTTCGTCGTTGAGTACACCATCACAGGCGCACCTGTCTGTGATGCAGCGTCAAGGATAACCGCAGCCATGGTCTTCGAGCTGATTGTCCATGCTCCTGCAAACTTCGTCGAACTGTTCGTGCAGATGGTTGTTGTCTTGCAAACGTCCCCATGTGTTGACTCAGGGATCGAGACGTGGCTATACGATCCGTTACAGCCATGCGGATAAGATGCCTGTCATCTCGACTGCTAGTGATACGAGGCTGTTGGGAACCAGCACGGCGTTCCGTATTGCCCTCCTGAACCCATATTCTGCTAACAGTCATTGGATCTCGAACAACGAGAGTAGCAATGCCGCGATACGATAAACCGCAATCGCGATAGGCTACAATCCGACCTTTATCAAAGTCAGAAACGTGATGGTAAACATTTCTCCTCCTTACACGAGGCATCACAACAACGTTTCACCAGGCAACGCCGGTCAAATGCTGTTTGTGTATGAGAAATCGGTTGGAAACATTCCTCTTGTCAGCACGTTGTAAGCGTAGCCACAGGCGTCAACCTTGTGTGAATGCTCTGAAAAGCTAATCATTTGCGTATCACAGCATCTTCTTCCTGTCGGTTAAATTTCGCGTCTGTAGCACGTCATCTTCGTAGTGTAGCAATTTTAATGGCCAGTAGTGTACATTAATTTCAGGTTAACAGTTGCAAAATTGTTAATGAATATCTCTGTTGCCAAAACATAGCGAAATATGGAAGCTTACGAAATTTGTTACATCACTGCCCGTGAGACTATCCGCAAGAGCCACACTTATTTCAAAGATATCGTGTATTATTACAGGGTTCGTTAGTATGCAATCAGATCTTAGTTACTGTACATTACTAGCAAAATATATGTTTGCTCAGTTGAATCAGTGTGTAGTGTGTAAAGAAGAAACCACATACAGAATACTTAAATCAAATGTTCTGATTTGAATTATAGTGTCGCCGTTCCTGGATGCAAATCCATTGCCTTGGCATGGATGTACTGTGGGAAGTAGATAACTACTTCTAAAACACAAGAGTCTTTCTGACACACATTTTTCTTGACATTACATCTGGATGTTAATTAAAAGCCCATGAATGTTCAGAATATTTACAAAACAGATTTTATAGTGTTTGATTCATCACATAATACAGTACATTCTGGAAGTCATGCTGTGTTATTTAGGCCCCATGTCAGCCCACATTTTATTGGGTTTCATCATACAGTATAGAAATGCTAACGCCGATGTAAGTCAGCAGGCAGTTAAGGTCGGTGACCTCCTCATCCCATAAAACGACAGGTGGTTACGAAGCGTAAGAACGAAGTGGTGAGTAGGAGCCACATCGTCCTGGAGGGTACAGGCAATGCAATTACGTACACTTCAGGACTCCGTGGCAAACGTATAGCTTTGTTTACCAATATTAACCAATTTAAATTTTATAATACGCCTCTAACCAGACTGTCCACATCATCCACACTGACAGCTTCCTGACCATGATTTCAGTAACTCCAAAACCAGTCTCAAATATTAATTAGAATTTTTATGTACTGTTGTCAATCATTGGCCAACTAAACGAACCAGTCAGAAAAGCGCCCTGTGTAGGCAGACGCGAAACACTATCTGGCTTTGGACTAATTTTTTGGGGAGTAGGCCTGCATGTGCTAGGCGGATCGCATTTCCACGTAAATACCAATTAGTGATTAAAAGAGCCTCGGAAAACATTTATATGCTCGTGTATGATAATTAAAGTAGTGTGGAGATTTGTTGTGAACTTGCAGTGATGCTCGGTAAGTGAAGATTAGACTCCAGAGACTGTGTTTAAAACTTTGCTATTACACTGGCTCTAAAGACTGTTTATCTCCCATTTTTAAGAAAATAAGCTGGCATGCTTTTATTCCGAGTCTTTCTTTACAGTGGCTTTGTAACTTTCCCGCTTGCCATTCCGTCATTCAGTTGACCGTAAGCATGGAAGAAAGTGTGACCGGTGGAGAAGAAAACCGATGGGGACAAAGAGACAACTTTACAAGACACGAGAAAAGCAAACGAATTCCTTTTGAAATAAGGAAGTTGCAAGAAATTTGCTAGACCTTCTCGTCATGAATTGTTTATCGTAGCTCTCCAGATGCAGCAAGCACAAAGAACTTACGCAGTTAGCTTGTCTCACTCAGTAATGTGTCACAGCAGGAACATTCAAAATCTCGTACTAATTAATTAATTAGGTAGGAAGGGATATGAACCGCTACAATGTGTCGCAAGCCCTGAATCAAGAAAGCGCCTAGTATCGAATCCCGCACTTGATTGTTCTGTATAACGACAGACTCAAGATTTACATTTAACTACATGCACTAAAGATTTCTTGGGTTTATCGCACATGGTGACAGCACGTGAACGAGTTCTACTTCTTTTTTGAAGAACTATACTTTTTATTTTATTCTGTGCTACAACTGAGAGTTACTGTAATTATATTTTAATTAATTTATTTTTTTGAATATTATGAGCAGCAATGTTACCTTACATGACAGAAGTCAATGTGAAATATAGAAGTTCCATGGATGTCGATTCAGTCAGTATTATAACATGGTTATTTATATTGACGCCAGGCAAAAGAACACTAATTAACTTGGCGCCTAATAGAAAAAATTAAATATTTTTCTTAACTATATTTACGTATTCATTTCTCTACATGTACTGTGTAAACAACTGTGTATTATAGCAACTGTGCTCCGATACAGAACATATTGTTTTTGGGTTTCTTCAACTCTCTTCACTCTTTTGTTACTTTAGTTATACCGTTATTGCATAGATAATTGAAATACTTTGTAAAATATGTAGCCAGATGATTTTCTAAACTATGAGGTTACATAACTTGGGCAGCAATTTTTTCTGACTAACTCTCTCTTTGTAGGTTGTCTATAGCTATTCTCCTCGTCATGGGTGTATCTTGCCCAGAAACATCAAGCTGTGTCTCTTGTTTGGGATATTTGTCCATCATGTCACTGCTCTTGCAATTTCCTTCGTGTCCTACAGTAAACTCTTCATATTTGAATATCTACTGTACCCATGAATTTTAGTGAGGTGATGCATATGCCAATCTTTTTGTTTCTACAGTCCAAGTATCTTTCCCCTTGTCACATTCAGAGATAAGAATTGTGAGCGTTGAGTGTAAGCAGTACACCGCAATTGGAGTTTCGCAGAGAGTGGAACGAGGTGGAAGTGATATGTTCTGTACTCAGGTCTTGTTGTCAACAGATGTGTCAGAGGCCCCTTTTCATCCAAGATAAGCTATAGTGGCTGGATAATATCCCTGACTCGCTTTCCATGTTAATTACTGCAGGAAGCATTAGCGCATATAGATCTTGGTTGCCCTACTTACGATCAGAAGTGTCCATAATTTCTTTCTTCTCCTAGTCTGGGTAACAATTTTTTGCTTCATATGCTCATTAAAATTTTCACTTTCTCCTGTTCCAATCGTATCCAGTTTGCTCTCTAAAAGTTTTTAAGCTATCTATGTTTCATTTACATATAGCGCTGTGGTTCTAAATCTTCCGCCGTTTTCTAGATCAATGATTGACAGATGAAGATCTGATCTGTCTTGTTCTGCGTCTTTCGAGTTTTTATTTCGTCCCCCCTTTCCTCGTCGCGAGATCTTTCCAGATATATACGATAGCTATTAAATTTGTTGTGCTACATTCTGCTATACCATTTCGCATCAGCTGTTCGTTCTTGCTGTTGTTCTCCAAATACAAAATACTATATAGTGTCGTCGTATTCCTTAAACACGTTTCTGGCAAGTCGAATCTGCATTTTAAAAACTTTGTCAGCTGCAAAGGAGGCGTCTTCAAACGTATCTTGTTTTCTCTCTCTCTCTCTCTCTCTCTTTTCGTGTATACAGTTTGAGCTAGTAGCTACTTCTTCCAGCGAGCTCAGATTCCCGCCAGAGATAATATGCTGCTACGAGCGTTATGTGGAATGAAGCCCGTATCACCCACAGCAAAAACAGACCTCTTGTCTCGCGGACAATAAATTTCACAGTTTCCAGCTGCCCGCAGTTTTTCCATTGTTCGTTGCGGCCACTCGATCAAACGGGAAACCCGAAGCCCCGCTGCATTCATTGTTCCTGCGTGGTGGGGGAAGGGGTGGAATTGGAGGAGAGCAATACAAAGCTGCCTGAATAAACACAGACTGGTGCCAGCACCGCTTGATAGCACCCACTCTAAAACTTCACACGTCCTTCAGAAACAAAACACACACATTTTGACGGTCTGCTGTCACCACGCGTTCGAGTAGCGACAGTTGACTGTGAAGGTTTTTTGTAAGTGACTGAGATCGAAATCTGTCTTAGCTCACTGGCTGTTACCATATATTGTTATCAGAATGTAGAGCTTTAATGTACGTCAGTGATTCAAAACTGACGTCCCTGCTTTGACCTAAGAGGGAAATAACAAAACCAACGGGTATAAACTATATTTGCCTACTTAATTAAAATTCCAACTGAGAGGATTACTGTGGAGTGGAATAAGTTATTCTTTACCCTCTTAATAGAAACTTTATGTATCTGGTAATATCAGTTTCAAGCTGAATTTTATGAAACGTCGATTGTCTTCTGTAATAACAAACTCAGTCCTTTGCGGCACTTGCTTGGTTACTTTAGCAGTGACCCTTTCGCTCTTCATCAGGAACTGTGGGAGCAGGTCGTGAATCTTCATCCATCTAAAACTACTTGATTTGTTCACTACTTAGCTGAAGTAAACTCCATAGATTTGACAGTCTGAATCTCCTGCTGTGACATTCCAAGCACTCCAGAAATAAATTGCTTCCAGAATATCACTTTCGGCTGCTGATAGGTTTTGTTCTTATAACTGCTGTCACAACCTACACTTGCAATCAAAAATTTAAATAGTTTGTTTATTTTTAGGAAACATTAACTATTCTCTGTTTTGCATTCTATTTTTATTAAATTATCAATATTTTTTATACTATCGTCTCTGTTTTCCTCTCGCGTGAATCTTTGAATCTCTATATACCTACTGCATTCAATTACCTCAATTCTGTTACCTCTCCTCGATATTCTAGGCATTGTTTTTTCCTATACTTTTCACCCTCCATCTTCTCCCCCTCTCCCCTATCTTCACAGTCTTTATTCGTGTTTTCCGGACCAGATGTTCCTCTGGCCTGCCCTTCTTCTAGTAAGAGTTTTCTGTAGAGATCTTTGTTCAGGAAAGTTGTGGGGAAGAGGCATGTTCTCCCATTAGCGTAACAAGGTGAAATCCGTTTACATGGGTAGCAAACAAATTTAACCAAACGAGGATACTATCTCGGCAACAGTACTCGCAGTTCGGCCACCCCGGGCCCCACTAAGCGTATTATGTCGTGTGTTCTGCCGAGTGCTTAGCCGTTAGTCATCCGCGCCAGCTGCGCTTTGAGTTCTTCTTAGGCTGGAGACCCTCCACGCCCGCGTCGGCATGGTGACCATCACAAAAGTTCTACTATCACCTCTGCGTTTGCTAGTGTTTAATCGAGGAGTTCACAGGATGCGGTCTGTGACGTTATCCGTAAGTCTGGGTAGGATTACCAATTAATTTGGGCCCATCGGAAGATAGATTAGATCGAAAGCGAACGAAAGGTATTGCTTTTGAAGGGCAGAGGCAAAACGTTCTAGGGAAAGTACCAAGGGAAAAAAAACCTCTACGACAGTCGAGTAGTAACAGCAGTAGCGGTCTCTTGCTATCTACGACAGATCATGCAAAGGTCGGATTGTGTTAGTGGGTGGGCATCATGCATCGGTACCGTATGTCATAGCTAGTTTTTTCATACAATGGATCAGTTCTGTTGAGGAGGGGCTGCCGCTGCAGGTGGGCACCGGCGAAGTCTCCTGGGCCATCTGATGTGGCTGCTCCAGTAAGATATCCGTGTCGTCATACGTTAGTCAGTTCGATGGTCCTTGACAGAACTGCCGGGTGTAGACTGTTCAGATGGTTCAAATGGCTCTAAGCACTATGGGACTTAACTTCTGAGGTCATCAGTCCCCTAGAACTTAGAACTACTTAAACCTAACTAACCTAAGGACATCACACACATCCATGCCCGAGGCAGGATTCGAACCTGCGACCGTAGCGGTCTCGCGATTCCAGACTGTAGCGCCTAGAACGGCTCGGCCACTCCGGCTGGCGGGGTAGACTGTGTTGGGAGCTGGTTTGTGCATTGTGCTCGACTTCCCTGCGATTGCCGGTTCTTTTTCCTGAGGCTCAGCTAGCAGTGCTAGTCAGTCGATGTTATGCAGGGGGTCCGCCTTATTGTGTCGTTTGCGCTTTTGCATAAATACCATAGACGGTTAGTCCCCCTAAGGAGCAGTGTCTTCAGGCGCTTGTGTTTCCTTCTATGGTTGCGGTTGTAGTCCTCCAGGTGTAGTATGTGAGCTATGATCGAGTGACTACATTTTCTGTATAATCGTGTGGCGCGTTTTTTGAATTCCACCAAAACTACAGGCGGTATTCGTTGTGAAGATCCGCTGTACGAGTGCATCTGAGAGCGTTGCTTATGATATGTAGAACTTTGTTCTGTATTTTCTGAAGATAGTTCAGGTGTTTATTCGCTGTGTGTCCCCAGGCAGGAGCTGCATACCTCATCAGTGGTCTAATCAGGGTCATGTACCTGGACCTAGTCACCCTCCTACTCAGTGTACTATGTCTGCTGAGCATTGAGTATAGTTGTTCGAGCCTTGCGTTAGATCTTTTTGTCATATATTACATGCGATCACAAGAGGTAAGCTTGAAATCCAACCAGATACCAAGGTATCTGATTTTCATGCAGAAGCGTATTGGGCATGTATATAGCGTTATCTTTTTACAATCTTGGCGTTGGGGTAGTAAGTTTGCTCTGCGAGCAAACAGAACTGGCTCATGCTTGTCGACGATTACTTTAACCAGTATTTGCTCAAACCATGTCTCAACACTTCTGAGTGCTGTCTGTAGTCTGTCGTTAATGTGCATTGGTTTCCAGTCCTCTGCGTGGATGGCCTGTCATCCATGTGCATGTTTCGTGTTGTTGGAGTATCATTACTGTAGACATTAAAAAAAGAAGGGGCTGAGAAGGCTGCCTTGGGACACACCTGCTTGGATAATGTGTTGTGCTGATTGTTTGCCCTGAATGTCCATGTTGAAACATCTGTTTATGTGGTATGAGTGTGCAAGATATATGAATCTGTCGGGGTACACAGCATCTATTAGTTTCCATATGTTGACCGTTGTGCCAGAAAATATCGAAGGCTTTTTGATGTCCAGGAACATAGCCTTAGTTGTTTCTGTTTTAGCAACGTGTTATCAACTCTACCACTCTTAGGAGTTGTTGTGTTATGGAGTGAAGATTCCTGAAGCCGAATTTCTCCAGGCACAGGGTTTTATTGTCAATACAATGCCACCCAATAGGCAGGTGTGTGGTTGTGTTGTAGGATGGCACTTGTGATGTGTGTAAGGTATTCGATATCTTTAGCCGTGAATTCCTGCAGGACATCGTTCTGAATACCGTCTTGACCAGACGCTTTCATAGATGAGGAGTGCTCAATAGCCAATGTGGTTTCGTGTGTAGTCGTGCATCTGATTTTGGTGTGTGCTGGCTGGGTTGCAAGACATGTAACCCTCTGGTCGCTTTCAAGTGTAAATGCTGGAACAGAAGGAACCAGATTCGGTGTGGAACACGCTCCTGGTGTAGTCTTCATGAGCTCTGCATTCTGCTCCGCAGAGTACACGGAGTCATGCGGACCCTGTAGCATGGAGAAGTGCTGGCATAGCTGCCACACTGCAGGATGCCTGGTATCCAGCACAGCGAGGTTTTGGTCCCATTGTGCGGCTTTGAATGTTCGTATTTTGTTCTGTGTTGTGGTGAAGTGTTGAGTCGTGTGTGTAGAAGTTTGGCTGTCCGAATTGTGTGCCTGCATGTTGGTATTCTGTTGTCAATGTGGCTATGCTGGTCCCTCTTCTGCCTACTCTGCGGTTTCAGTGCTCCCTGTGTGGGTGTGTTTTCTGTCATTGTGTGTGTTGTACCATCCGATATGGTAGGCATTGTAGTGTTGTTTGTGGTGAGTGTTGTTGTTGTTCCAGTGCATGTGCAGTGTTTTGTGTTGGTTGTTCCGTCTGTGTTTCTGTATCTAGGGGTGTTCTGCTTACGTGTGGAGGCTCAGCTTATCCTCGGCCCGTCACCTTCCACTCACGACGCCAGGAAAGGAGACGCCACCCCGCACTGGTCGCAGTGGGGAGGGGGGAGAGGGGTGATAGCGGAGGTGTTCTTTGCGTTTTTGCACCTCAGAGCCTCCTTGTAGGCCGGGCACCCCTGTAGTTTGCTACGTGGGCGCCACCATAGTTTATGCACTTGCGTGCGTCATTCTGTCTGAGTGTACACTGTTGTACAGTGTGGCTACCAGCGAATTTTCGGCAGCGTGCTCCCAGGCCACAGCGAGAGGCTGCGTGTGAATAGTATTCATATTGGTGGCACTATGGCGCACTCGCAGTGGTTCACATAGATGCATTCCCAGCCTATTGCAAGGAGTTCCTTCTCGACAGTGTCGTTAGGAGTCTAGACAACAATCTCCTTCACAATGTATTGCTGAGCCTTCTCATCGAGTGTCCTGTGCATGTGGTATTCGATATTATTAGCTTTGAGGAAACTAATGAGATTAGTATAATCTGTTTTGTTGCCTATGTACAGTGCTGTGTGGTCCCTGGACAGTTTTGTGTGATATGTTTTCGGTTGATGTCTTGCAACAAATGCGTTGTTTAGGTCACAGTGGCGACCGTATTTGCGGATTACGCCTGGTCGGTACCTGGTCGATGTTTTATGGGTTTGTGTAGCTGCTGGTGTTGCCGTATGTGTTGTAGCGGACGCAGGGCCGTTTGTGTTGTCCCTTGTGTTACTTGTGCTGGCAAATGGTGTGTTGGGTATTGGCTGCAGCACTGGACAGCTTCCACATGAGTTTGTGGACTGACTTGTTTGTGTGTTAGTGGCTTGGTTTCGTTTTGGATCGATCTACTGCCATGGACTGTCTCCTAAGTGTAATTAAACAATCATCTTTTGTTTACGTTGAGTTAATGCCTGAACTGAGAAACGGATACAAAAATCGAGATATCGTGTAGCGTGTTGTAACTGCAAGCGGTGTACTTACTATGTGCCATTGTTAGCAAAAACTTTATACTAACTGATTGGGCAATGTAACTACCAGTATCAATAAAGAAATACAGTCACCGCAAAATACATTGAGCCCCTTAGCAGTGAATCCTCTCGCCCTGTTCAAAACTGATATCTTTGGTCCCTGTGCACATAACAAATAAATTAATTTACCCTACCTCTAAAGCAGCAACGGTTGAACGCGATTTTTTATGGTCTCTCATGAAAATATATAAATAAGCTAGCTACAGGCTCAGAGGTGTGCAATGCTGGCTTTAATACTTTGAAATGTTGATGAAGTTCTTTTGGCTGATAAATGAAAATGTTTTAAGAAAAATCCAACGTCTTTGAATAACGTATGACCTGGACAGTGAGGCGGTACTGATTGTGGTGAATTACTACCGCAGACTTTTTTAGTGAATTTTTATTTCAAGCTAAGTTTGACTTTTCAAAACATTTGACAATTGAAATTACATTACTCAGAAAAATTACCTCCTTTCTACTAACTGATTCACAAACAATGAGATTTATATAGCAAGTACTGTCGAACCTCACTAAAAAAGCATAAATACGAATCATAAAATTACATATATCTTAGTTAACAAATCTTAGACACATTAAAGAAGGGAAATATTTTACTAGCCTTTACATCAAATCAGCTTACGTACAAACTGGGGCTACTAAACAATTACAAGTTATCAGCCGATTCATCTACCCTAACGCGCTGGCAAAACGACAGTCATAAATATTTAACACCTTCCCCTTGCTTGCGTGAAGACTTCTGCTTCCACTTCATACCTCCAACGATACATGTACCCGTAAGTCCTACATTATAATCTAACACTTGCTGCCTTCACAGAGCACACCACAAAATCTGGCTTCTCCGTCCTTTGTCGCTCACAGCCAACTACCCACTGCTGTGCGTCACGTGCTCTCTTACTCCAACATTACAGCCTCAGACCGGAAGCAGTGTCTTCGGCTCTGCAGTCGTGCACAGACAGCGATCCGCTTTATAAAGCCTATCAGAGACATGCATCATTTATAGTATTATCATCATATTCGTGTGCAACATATACGTGTACCTCAGTAAACTCCTTTCATGAGTCTTGTGTGTTCTCCTTTGGCTCCAGCTCCGTCTCCGGCTCTTTTGGCGTGGGAGTCTTCGGAGGTGATAAGGATGGCATATCTAGTGTAGTTTCAGCAGGTGTTTTTATGTGTGGTGTGTGTTTCGGAGTTCATGTGATGTCAGTCTCCACGAGCAGCTCGATCAGTTCCTGCTGGTCGGCAACCTGTCGATCCCCCGAGGCCACTGCCGCCCGGAACGTGGCGCGTAGGACGGTGATGGGGCGGGGTCAGCTGCATCTCTGCTGCTTGCGCTGCTGCCATGCTGCTGGTGGCTGGGTGGCATCTGCTGTGGGGATCTGGCATCTCCCCACTTGAAGGAATTTTATTTGTCTGGAAGGGTTCTGATATTACTGCTTTTTTTCTGAAAAGAAGAAGATTTAGATGTGCCCGAGGTAAGTGGAAAGTCCCTAAGACCTATCAGCATAGGGTGCAACGCTAGGCACCTAAAGGAAGAGCGGCAGAAGAAACGAGGCCTTCAGCACGCGGGAACGACAGAGGTGAACAACAAAGGACGGGAGAGACCCGCCGAGGGAGTTTGCAACAAGTGTTGCGGGAGTTGTGAGTCGTAGACTCTTATCCGCTGAGGCCTTGAGAGCATCAGTAGATGTGTATGAGCAGCACGGCACTTACGCCTTGACTTCTTTGCAACCACTCCATATAACGATCGTCGAACGGGAGAGGTCCGCTCACGTCAGCTGCTCGGCTGCGAATCAGCGTCAACTACGTAGGTTCGGATTCTATGCTTCCCGTAGATTAACTCGCATGGCGAGTTCGTTTCCTTCTCGTGGGGTTCTGTTCCCCGGCTATCATCGAGCTCACAGTGTAGTGAAGCGGTATTGTCAAGCCTGAGTGGATACTAAAGTATTGAAAAATAAGTCACCCTACTATGATACTAGGAGGTGGTGCTACTCCGTCCCCATATATTCACCCATCAATGTGATAAATTTTTACAGCGAGAGGGTTAGAGGACATGGCGGGGACATGGTTTAAAAAGTCTGTAATTTGACTCCCAGGAAAAGCTGCAATTCGAAAATCACCTCATCATCATTCTTTATTCATTCCAGAAAAGCGAAGGAAGTCACTGGATCCCATGTCAAGAGGCAAAATTTGATAATCCGAAGAAGTAGCTGTACCCTGTGCAGGAAGAGATGGGGAGCGTAGACACCAAGCTGGACAATTTCCCGCGACGCTTCTTGTTGAGAAGAGATTTCGGTAGTATGTGACGGTTTGCCTCCTTAAGAGCTTAATATGTTATCACCATACCGAGGCAGCCCCAGGCAACACTCAGCATCAATGTGCCCGATAACGGCTGCGCGTTTGCCTTTTTCAGCCGTTATGAATCCACATGTAGCCACTGCTTGCTGAGAGGAAGTGGATCTTGTGTCTATTCAGCTATGTTGGTTTAGGTTTACAGCGTTTAGTTCAAGCGAATACCACCACGGCTTCATGCGAAAGCCAGCTTTCCATCTCTAATGGCCACGACGTTCCTGAAACATTACGTGATAATTTACCTTCCATCTTCTTCACACCACTGTCTCAACATCTGATGAAGACATAATTGACAGACGTAAGACATAAAGTACAATACTATGGAAATTCCAAGAAAATCGCAAGAGACTTATTATTATGTACGTGATGTATCTGTGCGAAGATGCCAGCGACCAGAAGTCATAGTGGACGAGTCGGTAGCTTTCGACAAAGCAAGAGGAGTCAGAAACGATAAAATGGTTCGAATCCCGACAAAACTTACTTTTTTTTTAATCCATAGTTCTTTCTTCATTGGTCAAATTGTTTAATTTATACGACATTCGAGAGGTAATATAATGTAAAAACCGTGTGCTTTTTCATGAAATTATAGTGAATTTCATATGTTACTTGACTGCTTACTATTTGTAATTAAATTTTCAAGGACAAGGGAGAGGCTTGGAAAGCCCAAGTGAAACCTTGATAAATAATGATGCAAATGACGTTATTCACAATCATAGAATATAAATATCTATGGAGTGAGCATAGCCTACTGCGCGTGTTCTCAACGTCAAACCGAGCTAGTCACGTGGTATTCCGACGCCCGTGCTTGTCTGCAATTTGTGGTAACAGCGAAACTTTAATATTACAAGTATTCAACTGTTTTTGCAATTGTTTTGTACACGTTTTAGTAGTAGTAATAACAGTAATGGTGCAGTATTGTTGTTTCTACAGATGTAAAGAGAAGTACGTGAAAGGAGGACAAGTTACTTTTCGTAGGTACGTACAACAAATCTCTAATAGTGAACATAATATTGGTGTGAGGGCCTTTATATCTTTAAAAATATCGAGACGCGGTATTATAATGTCTTGTATTGCAGAACAAATTTCTGCGATTTTTTTCCCATGTGTTTACGACAGAAATGCTAGATAAATTTGCAAGTGCGTTTAAGCTGCCAGTCAGTGTTTACGTATTAGTATTCGTATCCTGCAGACAGTGTCATTAATTTCCTCCAATTTATTCAGGTCCTCAAATCCTTGTGTGTATCTAAGTACTTCTGCATGAAACAGTTTCCTACATTATATAATTTTTGTATTCTAGTTTCCCGAAAGGTGAATAGAGAGTCAATATATGGATCCAAAAAATAAAAAGAAAGAATACGTTTCCCCTCGCCCCACGTCCTGTGATGCATCGGTGCCCAATACAGTGTCACTGTGACATAATTAATTAGAACGGAGATTCGACAACATGAATAAGTGTAACAGAAAACCTAAAAAAAAAGATATTGTTGGCTGGCACTTCTTTTCCCGCACCCGAAAAAACGTAAGTTAAGTGGAACAGAGCTACGATACTGTGGCGAAAAAGCACAATACCCTTGCTCTTCACAGCTTTAAAACCATTTCAGTTTCAGGAACAAAATTGTTAAGATGTCTATAAAACGCATATACAAAGTTTCAGGATACTTCTGAAGGTGATCTATCTGTTCTAGTGAAGTCATAACACTCAAAATACGCTAAGCACCATACGGATTAACACGCGCAGTCCCAGTACCACGTCGTTTGAGCAGCAGTGATGTTGCAGACAGATTTCTCGTTCTGCGCATTAGAATGTTCAAGCCATAGATATTCATACTCTATGTTCACAGTCAGTACTATAGTAAGTCACAATGTGGTAGACCACAAGAATAATGTACAATTACTCGTCGGATGTGCTCTCGACATCACACGTTGCAGGATGGTATTTGTCATACTGACATGGAAAACATAAATTGAAACTCCATGCAAATACCTCAAACAAGTAAACGTGTTCTTTTCATTATATTACCTCTCAAATTCATATAAATTAAAGAATATCACCAGTGATGAAAAAAAGATTAATTATTAAGTTTGAACCGGAGTCGAACTGTCTCCTCATACACGTACGTCTTACGTAGCTCGAACGCTAATCACTTGCCCACCATGAATTCTAACGTCCGGCAATTACGCACATGTACTTAAGCCACATAATAGAAGCGTAAAACCTATGGCGATTTTCGCGGCATTTGCGGAGTACTGCACCTTACCATTTGCACGCTATGTTGTTTTAATGTCCTACTAAAGGTGTAGGAAGTGTGAAGTAAATCTGCGATCCCAACGTCGTGGCCTCCCCTTGTGAGTAAATCTCGGCCAATAAAGCCTTAGGTTACTTAGGTTTAAGTTGTTCTAAGTTCTAGGGGACTGATGACCTCAGATGTTAAGTCCCATAGTGCGAGTGGAGCATATTATTTTCTGGATGACCTGTAGGAATTTTGATCACTCTTAGTCTCGGAAATATTTTGACACACTCCATCACTGCAGTCGCTACTGCTATGGCAGCAATAATCACATTGCTCCCATACGATATGCGTTACAAAAATTCTATACAGAAAAATGAAACTTTAGACATCACAACCCACTCGACGATTTTTGTGCTGCCTACTGGCGTGCTATTTTTGTTTCCCCTACTACCGTTCCCCTTCACAACAGGAAACATAAATTTATCCTTACACCTCTAGAATGTAAACGAGAGCTAGTTAATTGTATTAAGTATTCTGAGCACTTCGACGAAGCTGAAGTCGATCGTAATACTCTCTGGGGGTTATAAGCTATTCTACGGTATGCTAGGAACCTTAGCTGCGACGGATTACTTTACCATATCTTCCTTAAGCAGATTTCATTAACAGAGCCCTGTAAATTACAATATTTGTTACAATATAACGTCTCTTTTTCCATACAAAATATTATCTATAAATTTCTCCCGAAACAGTTGGTCAAATATTCAAAAGAAGATTTATGTTGGATGATGTATAAGACGAGTCTGAATACGGCATTTGTACGCCTAAAATCTGTAACTTAATATTGAGCTTCGCGACAAGGTAGCATTATGAGTGCAACTGATACCGGAAAATCAGAATCTGCACGAAGTAAAGTCCAGGCTCTAATAAGTGTCGAAATTACGAGAGTTATCATTTCCAGTTGTATAACGCAAACCAGCAAACAAAATGTGCTGTACGTATAACTACGCATGCTGGACGCTGGCTATTTGCGGATTTATGATGACAGAGTTTGCACTGTAACGTGTCTAATTTTGTGGTCAACAGGCAATTAAAATGGAAGTTTTCAGGTGGATATTAACTATAATACCACCCATACTGCCCGAAATCAGTATCCAATATATTAGCATAAAGATAAATATGCAATTTAGGGATGTTCCATCAAAGATGCGTCTGAAAAGCCAGCCGGAGTGGCCGAGCGGTTCTAGGCGCTTCAGTCTGGAACCGCGTGACCGCTACGGACACAGGTTCGAATCCTGCCTCGGGCATGGATGTGTGTGATGTGCTTAGGTTAGTTAGGTTTAAGTAGTTCTAAGTTCTAGGGGACTGATGACCTCAGAGGTTAAGTCTCATAGTATTCAGAGCCATTTGAACCATTTGAGTCTGAAAAGATTCGGAAACTACCGTGGCGCGCAAAACGTAAGGACCAAGGTAACCTCCGCATGATATGTCACTGCCTACTAACACAGCTCAATGAAATTTGGACCATACATAGAAACAGCTTGAAACACGTATGTAATGTAGCAGCGATGGTGAGGCATGATAAAATCTTTGACCAGAGAGCCTAGTCTGCGCTTGACCGCGCGAGAGTTCAGTTCTGTGGCAGTCGAGTTACGAGACAGTTCAGTTGCGGGTTAGCAGTTGTGTGTGAGCAGTCGGCGGGCGTCGACATGGCATTCTGGTCAAGATTCAGGACGAGGTATATTATTTTTAAATAAGGTAATGAAGCAGCATTGCGCTCAGCTAATAATGTAAATTAACTGTAACTAATTTGTGCAAGAATCGCCCCAATAATAATTTTGTTTTCAAAGCAATCTTTTAACAAAGAATCCTTTAATGAAAGAAATATTTCCCTTGCTATTCCTTAAAGAAAAGTTTCCCTTAAATTCAAAATTTTTGCAATGAATTTCCTCCAAGCTATGGCGAAAAATAAGAGCAGATGCAGTTTTACTAAGGCAAGAATTACAGTTTAATTAGTGAACAGGGCCTAAGATCGACATTTCGGTCTATTTGCGTTTTCATTGTCACTGAGATTTTCTTATCACTGAATTGACTTTCATTTTTTGTGAGGAACTTATACTTGGGTCAGATAGCTAGTTTTCATTTAATTGTCATTGTCATTAAATTTATTTCCTGGGAGGTTACATTAGGTTCTATTCTGGTTAACATTCAATTATTGTGTTTCGAAATTTCTCTGGGGAGCTTACACTTAGCTCTAGGTCCATTTAACATTTGAGTATTATCCTTTCATTTTTTTGCGGGGAGGTTACACTTGGCGACATTCGGTCCAGGATCGTATCGTATTTCGTTGAGAATCTTCTGAAACGTAGCCAGATATCTGCTCTTATTTGCTTAAATATAATTAGCATTTGGCGCAACGCTTTTACTAATTTGTGAATTTCTTTCCTCAGATCATCGGCAATTCGTTGCTCTGTTGTATTTGTGTGTTGCTTTTGCATTGTGCTCATTTGTTTTGTGAATAATTTTGACTATTGTAAAAATGCCGCAAAAGACTGTGAATAGTGTATCGCGAGGTATTATGAATGAAATTACCGACTTAAACAACGTGACCGATAGTAATTGTGACACGCAGAGTGATGATGACAATCTTGCGTTCACTGACAATCAATGCGTTCCAACCACTAATGATGATTTTTATCTTACTGATGAACAAACGAACTCAATTGTCTCCTCCGTTAATTTGACGACAATTGATGACGCGGGGCGCTCTATTGTAATGAGCGCTGCCCAGCTTAACACACCCGGTTTGAAAAATTCAAGTAAAGTACAGACAAATTTTTCTAATGAAAATGGACAGTGTACTGAAAGTACGACGGACTTATTTAATTCCGAAATAGTGTCTGACAGTGTACATCCGACTGATAAACCTTTTTGTAAATCTCAGAATAACCAAATGGTTACAGAAAGCGAGACAATTCCAGATCCACCATTAAACAGCACAGAGAATAGAAATGCTAATTTTGTGTCGGATCCAATTAGGGCATTATTGCTACAAATTCTTGAATCAAACAAACAACAGAGTGAAGATTTCAAACAACAACTTAGTGAACAGGCGAGACAACAGAGTGAAGGTTTCAAACAACAACTTAGTGAACAGGCGAGACAACAGAGTGAAGATTTCAGACAACTCAGTGAGCAGAACAAGCAGTTTAATGAAAAATTAGACAACAATTCCAGGCAGCTTAGTGAACAAATTAGAGACGTTGCCGCGCAGTGTCATGACACTAAGGAACAGTTACACGAGGAAATTGAGGCTTGTTCAAAGAAAAATAGCGAAGAAATTAGATCTGTTGCTCAAAAATTAAGGGAAATGCAAACAGCCACAACAGAAACACTTAGAGCGGAAATTAGTACAGTCGCTAAACAATGCTCTGAAAAAGCTACACAATTACGCGACGAGTTTAAAGCAATGACAACAGAACTTTCGCGCACAATGGATGAAAAGATGGACGCGAAATTCGACCAACAGAACTCTCAAATTAACGCACGTCTTAGTCTTCACATACAAAACAGTGATACGCGTTTCCGTAAATTTATTGAGCATCAAAATAAGATAAAACGTCAAGTCATGGAAACAATCACTGCTCAGAGACAAGAAGACAAACGTAAAATGTTTGCGAAGACAAAAACATATGTAGGCAATAATATTGCCACGGTGTCCGACGAAATCAATACCATCAAACAGTCGAACACAGAATTACGTGACGAAATTTCGGATCTTAAATCGAAAACAGACACATACACAACCGATTTTCAAACGATGACCGACAGACTCGAACAATTAGAACTAACACAGGATTCCGATGTCGTCAAAGCTGATGTTAAAAAACTGAACGAAACTGCACGTAAATTGCAAAAACAGATTAATGCCACTGACACTAAAACCGATGATCAGGTAAAAATACTGACTGAAAAATGTGATGAACTGGCCAGTCGTATTGACGTCATTGAAGATAATAATGACAGCAAATCAGACGATACTTCACCGGTTTCATTTAACCAAACACCTGAATTTCAAAATTTACAGCAGACAATTAGTGAGATCGATTCATCTAATAACACTTTGCGTAGAAAATTGACAAGTTTACAGCAAGAAGTAACAGAGATAAAAAAATATTTCAGTTAATAACACATCACAGCAGACGCCACTTTGCGAACATTTGTCAGACTCGCGCGGCGCGTGTAGTTTGGGTGATCTACGGAGAGTACGGGACTTAGATACAGAACGGACACAAACAAACAGATTCACACACAAACCTGAACGTGTTCTCAAATTTAGAGACGAGAACGTAGATTATAAGCAATTTGCATTTGTAAGAAAATCTAAGGAGTTTAATAATGACAGAGCACAGATACACGATTTGAACCGTATACGACAATTTATTTTTGTACTTTCACCGCTATTACCTGTAATGCAGAAGCTGGCTTTGAACTGGATACGACAATTTATTTTTGTATTTTCATCAGCATTGCTTATAATACAGAAATTAGAATTAGCAAGAAAACAACAATTTGCTTTTGGATTTTTACAGCTATTGCCTGCAACGCAAAAGCTAAAACTTATTTGCAGTGCGTAATAGACCTCAGGGGATTCATTACGCTTTAATGAATATGTGCCGTAGCGTGTATAGGGCCCCGAGCTGTAGTAGTGCTGTTTCATCTTTAGTTTTCTGCACTGCTACCTTCTCTTCTACTATCCTTTATATCTATCAAAACAGCTCTTTAACTATTGCTCTACCTAGAATTAAGAAAAATGACAAAGAAAACCCGATGTGACAAATTTATATCGAAAGTGACAATTTTCATTAGGCACACCAGAACTACCAGCGTAATTTTAATTACAGATAAAATCATAATCATCAGTATGTACAAAATTTTGAGCAGTCACAACCACATTTTTGTAACAATAGACGTTTTTCACCACAACAGCATGAAAGTCAGCCGCTTAGCATACGCAACCAACAATGCAGTCTACAAGGTCAACCGAGCTCTGATGTTTCGCCGCGTGCACGTATAGTCTCAGCTGCAACAAATAGTAACGCACAGCAGCAAGGAAATAACTACGTATAGAAACACAGTATTTCAATTCCTATCGCAAATGCACCGTATAGAAATGACTATCATGACAAACGTAAAATTAATGAGCACAATTTTCAGCGTTCATTTAATAACAGTCGATCTTTTCAGCAGCAAGAACTTCCGCAAGAACAAATAATCATGAATGAAACAGACAATAGGTGTCATCCATAGCATAATACGTCAGGAAGAAATAACAGAGCAGTTCGAATAGTCGAAATGTCACAGCATCCTCCCGTAAATAATAACACGTACGATAGAATTTAACCAGATACAGCACAGATTGCATATTCCAGTAACGTAAGCACTACTTTTGACACGCAAAATCTTGTTCACGAAAATGTTATTAATTTTGACGCCATCCGACACACGTTTGCATGAAAGACAGAATCACGACGTACGTAGACGACATTCTTATTGCAGAAGCTAACTGGTCTGAACACAATATGATTCTAGAACGACTGTTACAAACTTTTCATGCATAAGGACTCACAGTTAACCTCAGTAAATCGCATTTTGGTAAAACTTCTATAAAATTTCTTGGACACGTAATTTCAGCAGAAGGCATTGCACCTGATCCGGAAAAACTTCAAGCTCTACGTGATATTACTGTTCCTACGACAAAAAAGCAACTACGCAGTTTTTTGGGCTTAATTAACTTTTTTCGCAAATTTATTCATCATTCTGCTTTAGACACACCTAGATTATGCCATTTGACAGGTAAAAATAGTATTTAGTCTTGGGATAAGCAAGCACATTCTGAATTTGTGAACCTGAAACATGCTTTGTTGAATGTTCCACTTTTATCGCACCCAGATCTTACCAGAAATTTTTCCATTGCCACCGACAGTTCCAACACTGCTTTAGGCGTACACATTTTTCAGGAAATTGAAGAAGATGGCTCTACAGTAATTAAAAACATCGCATTTGCAAGTCGCATTTTGTCACCTGCTGAACGAAATTACTCCGTTACAGAATTGGAAACATTATGTGTTGTATGGGCTTTTACGAGATTTCGGCACTTTCTTTATGGCAGACACACCACCGTTTACACAGACCACAGAGCGATACAATTCTCACTTTCGGCTAAATTCACTCATGACAGATTAAGCAGATGGAAACTTTTATTTACAGGAATTTAATTTTACGATAGTTCACATTCCTGGCACACAAAATGTTATAGCAGACGCACTTTCTCGTTCTCTCAGCAACAATCAGCAAGACGTCGCAACCAACTTCTGCAAAGCAAATTTCAGTGTCATGTACATTCAGCAAGTTGCATTTGAAAATTTTATTTCATCGTCATTACAGGACATAGCAAAAGAGCAAAGTAAAGACAGTGTGTGGAAAGAAATTAAACACCTCTGGCAAGATAAGAATAATGTTACGATTAGAAGCCACTACACTGTACGCAATGACATTCTGTTTCGCCGCTGTCATCCTGACAGCAACAATTGGTTATTATGCATTCCTGACGAACTTGTTAACAAATTAATCTGGTACACTCATTTAAGCTATGCACATTACGGAGCCAGAAAATGTTTTCTTATACTGAGACAGAACTGTTATTTTGCCAATATGGAAAAACATATACGACGAGTTTTAGCGTCATGTAAAATTTGCCAGAAAGCTAAGTCAGACACCACTTCACATATTCCTCCATTATATCCCATTATACCTGTTAAATTAAGACATATGGCCGCAGTAGACATTTTTGGTCCAATTCCGAGAACTAATAGAGGTTTTTGCTACATCTTTGTCGCTGTTGAACTCACTTCAAAATTTGTTATTTTCACTCCGTTACGCAAAGCTACTGCTAAAACTGTTTCGAAAGCATTTGTAAAACATATTCTATTTCATGTAGGGCATGTGATGAGAGTAATTTCAGATAATGGATCACAATTTCGTTCTGCTATATGGACATGTATGTTATGAGCTAGAAACATTTCTCCGATCTATATATCCAAGTACCACGCTTCTTCGAACCCTTGTGAACGATTAATGAAAGAAATTGGTAAACTGTGTAGAATATATTGCCACAAAAGACATATTGATTGGGACACACACATATTCTCATTCCAAGATGTAATTAATTCCATTCCAAATGAATCCACTATGCTATCTCCGTCTGTTATACTGAAAAACGTTGAACCACCAAACAAAATTAAAGAATTAGTAAACTTCCCTACCCGTCGTCGACTAAGACACCACGAAATAATTGACATTGCGCTGAACAACATCAAACGTGCCGCAGAACGTCGGAGAAGACAGCAAAAACAGGTTTGTAGACGCCGAGACTTTCACATTGGACAGAAGATATTAGTGCGTACACACTATTTATCCAGCAAATTAAAAGGTAAGTGCAGTAAATTTGAACTTCTATACGCAGGTCCATATCGGATTCGCAGCATTCCTCACCCCAATGTTGTACACGTCGAAACTTTGAGAACCAGAAAAAGCAAGGGGAACCACCATGTATACAAAGTTAAACCCTTTATTGAATGTAACCACTTTATGATGTAACATGCTATGATGCCATTTACTAATCTTTATGACCACTTATGCAATTATATTCACGTGAATAATTACTGTTGATTATCGCATTTTTTCTTGGCAAGTGCCCGGCAAGGTAAGGTTAGCAGGTCGCTTTTCTTGACGTTACACATCAGACCGTGCACGTTTTCCATTTTTTTTTGTATGTATGATTGTTTCTCTGTTTTGTTTGTATGCACTGTGAAATAGATAAGGTATAACACACCAGTTGATTTTGACATTTTTTTGCCCTATGATATCTCAACATCGTGACTGTTTTACATTCTTTTTTTTTTTTTTTTTTTTTTTTTTTTTTTTTTTTTTTTTTGCTGCTGCACTGTGATATTCTCTGTACATTTTTGCCTTTGAACACTGTCTATGCTTTTGACATATTACGTTTTTTGTCATGATATGCTGTATGCTTAATTGTGTCACCATTAACCAGTCATTATTTAGTGGGTATATGATTTAAATGCAAGGCATTAATCTATGTTCATCAATTTCAGAAAGAAATGATACGTAAAGGAAATAAATTAAACAGAAATTGGAATTTCACATACGGAATGAACGAAAGAAGATGCAAAAAACCTTGTCAGGAAGAGTAAATGGATCAGAATTAACAAGCATTAACAAGAATATACTATGCACATCGTAGAATAGCAGTCTTAACTAATTTTTTTTCTTTCAGAATACAAGGTGATTGATGCAGGCTGTCAGACAGAACTACACATCTTAGTTTTAAGTGATGAAATATGCTAGAGATAAGGAATAGTTGTGTAATGAATAATGAAGTGATTTTTTTTTTTTTTTGCAGATGATAATGAATACTGATGAAGAGTAATGATGAAGAATATGCTACTATGAATAATGAAGTTTTTCTTTACAGGTGATGATAATAATGAAGTTATGATAATATGGATAATGAAGTTTTTCTTTACAGATGAGGATGATGTTGAAGTTTATGTATTTATGCTATGTAGTTATTTAAGTATTTGTTGCAGTTTGTTTTGACAGTATGTTTTATATCGTATGGTATGATGACTGAAGGTTTTGGAAAGGACAGCTATGGAACACATTTTTATACACATTTCACTACGTGTTAATTCGAAGTTCACTACTTTTCAGCATAGTATGCGTTTCTTCTTTCAGCTCAATAATTCATTTTGTATTTTTTCCAGGAGAGGCTTTTCATGATACTTACTAAACCTGTTACTTATTATAGCTGTTCTAGTACTTGCATTTTTATTTTTTACCCATTTGTGTCTATCATTTATAAATGTGATCACATATACTGCCTTGTTACATAGCCTTGCTACAGCTGACTCATGACGAATGACGTTACCTATCCTCATTTGCAGCAATAGATCAATAGCAAATATTGTTATGCCTCAGCAATTAATTATTGATCACAACGCAATGCATTGCTAGCACAAAAACAAAAAAAAATGTATTACCAGTCCCAAATAATGCTACTAGTTTAAGAGAATTCTGAATAATACTGATCAGCTCTGAATAGTATGTCACTTCAGTAATGACTTCTTAATGATACAAAAAAATATATAAAATAATGCTTTGTAAATGGCTAATAACTGCCACTGTTTATTGTAATGAGACTACTTATAATGCCCATGATTATTAATGCTATGATTGTAATTAACTGATTTTTAATGACTTCTTAATGATCTGAATAATACTGAATGATGAACAATGTTTTATACTATTCAATACTTGCTGGCCACTGAGTGCCAATAATTAATGTCACTAAATGAATTATGTTATTAATTATGCCATTAATTATCTCCTGTTTTCAATGATGACTTTTCATGTTCTATAACTGGCCACTGAGTGCCAATAATTGATGTCACTAAATGAATTATGTTAATAATTATGCCATTAATTAGCTCCTGTTTTCAATTATGACTTTTCATGTTTTGGTAACTGGCCACTGAGTGCCAATCATTAATGTAACTAAATGAATTATGTTAATAATTATGCCATTAATTAGCTCCTGTTTTCAATGATGACTTTTCATGTTCTATAACTGGCCACTGAGTGCCAATAATTAATGTCACTAAATGAATTATGTTATTAATTATGCCATTAATTAGCTCCTGTTTTCAATTATGACTTTTCATGTTTAGGTAACTGGCCACTGAGTGCCAATAATTAATGTAACTAAATGAATTATGACTAATTATGTTATTAATTATGCCATTAATTAGCTCGTTTTTAATTATGACTTTTCATGTTTTGGTAATTGGCCTATGAGTGCCAATTATTTGTATAACTCAATGTATTATGTTAATGCTAGGCCAATAATTGACTCTTTTTTTTTTCAATGAAGACTTCTGATGAACATTATTCTGTCATACTAAATATGTTTTGTAACTGGCCAAAGACTGCCGCTGTTTATTGTAATACGATTACCCATGATGCCAATAATTTAATTTTATGAACATTATTCTGTAATACTAAATACATGGTACAGAAATGTTCAATAACTGGGCTATGAATGCCGCAAACTACTAATGTAATTCCTAATCAAGACTAGTCTGTGACTTAATGTCCTTCACCTTCTGACCTTACTACCTGGAATTACTGTAATATCCGTTTGTCTTGTCCATCCTCATGATCATGGAGCACTATATTTGGTTTTTGCACTAATTCTACGTTGGTGTGCCTTGTAAGAGCGTGGTGTTGACACGACATGCTGTCCACCACCGTGAGCGATGAAGACGTTATTATGGTCCCACTGTTTGGTGTACCTGATGTACTGCCAAAATGATAACATGGAAGATTACTACGACATTTCAGTATCTTGGGTACGCTGATAAATACTAATGGAAAAGGAACTTCAAATTGTGTCACTTGGTGTTGTACTTCTGTGGAAAGATATGGACTTTCAAAGTGCTACAACCATAATGCAATCCTTCCCTTTCCTATCCTAATTCTTGTCACATAGTGAAAATCTTTTTTGCTAACATCATTTATGTTCATGGCCTGTACATTTTTTTTCGACTTTGCTGAACTCCAATGAAAGTACACTTATGTCACTTGTCGACATGATTTTTTGCCATTATGTTTAATGCTAAAGACATTTTTCGATTTGTTCCAAAGTACAGTATATGTGCACTCTTGTCTTTTATATTGTATATACATTTTTCTGATTTGCTGATACGCTCTGTACTCATTGTATACATTTTTTGTCTTTGTCTGAAATGTTTTGTACTCGGTGCATGTGCACCACATTTAATTTATGTACTACATTTGAATATTCTGTAAATTGTAAAAATTGATTAATTAAAAAAAATTTCTTGCGATGGCAAGTCCAAATGACTCACCATCGCTGCCAAATTTTTGCCCCCCAGTGGAGGGTTATGAAACACGTATGTAATGTAGCAGCGATGGTGAGGCATGATAAAATCTTTGACCAGAGAGCCTAGTCTGCGCTTGACCGCGCGAGAGTTCAGTTCTGTAGCAGTCGAGTTACGAGACAGTTCAGTTGCGAGTTAGCAGTTGTGTGTGAGCAGTCGGCGGGCGTCGACATGGCATTCTGGTCAAGATTCAGGACGAGGTATATTATTTTTAAATAAGGTAATGAAGCAGCATTGCGCTCGGCTAATAATGTAAATTAACTGTAACTAATTTGTGCAAAAATCGCCCCAATAATAATTTTGTTTTCAAAGCAATCTTTTAACAAAAAATCCTTTAATGAAAGAAATATTTCCCTTGCTATTCCTTAAAGAAAAGTTTCCCTTAAATTCAAAATTTTTGCAATGAATTTCCTCCAAGCTATGGCGAAAAATAAGAGCAGATGCAGTTTTACTAAGGCAAGAATTACAGTTTAATTAGTGAACAGGGCCTAAGATCGACATTTCGGTCTATTTGCGTTTTCATTGTCACTGAGATTTTCTTATCACTGAATTGACTTTCATTTTTTGTGAGGAACTTATACTTGGGTCAGATAGCTAGTTTTCATTTAATTGTCATTGTCATTAAATTTATTTCCTGGGAGGTTACATTAGGTTCTATTCTGGTTAACATTCAATTATTGTGTTTCGAAATTTCTCTGGGGAGCTTACACTTAGCTCTAGGTCCATTTAACATTTGAGTATTATCCTTTCATTTTTTTGCGGGGAGGTTACAAGCTACTACGGTGTAGTACAGAAGGTAACTGAAAGAAATTCACAATGAAACGAACATAAACCGCACTTTCCTTCGAAGACAATAAATACGTACACTGAAGTAACCGCGATTTAGAATGGACCTCTGGATATTAAAGAAGGCGGGACATTGTTCTTAATAGGGTGTGTGTTCACCAGGAATGGCAGTGCATACCCTGCTACGTGCTCTCGTGCTGACCACAAGGTTTGGTAAAGAACTTTTGAGGTGGGTCGTTCTATTCCTACAGCAGCGCAGCTGACAGCTACAGAATGGTCATCGGCGTATCAGGATATGCTGAACTGTCTCCCCAATGCTGCTGTACGTCTCCGCAACGCGTCCCACATTTAAGTCGGAGGAACGGTAGATCAGTCTTTTCTTCGAATATCCTCTCGTTCCAAGAGCTCCGCCATCTGCGCTGCGAGGTGCAATCACGCATTTTCGTCCGTTAAAATGAAGTCGGAGTCTAACGCACCCCTGATAAGAGGCACAATGGGAAGGAGAACAGTGTCACAAAAACGTTGACCGGTGAATGTACCGTGTTCAAAGATTTTGAGTCAGTACGCCCATGCAACGTTATGCCTCACCGCATTATAACACCTGGAGCACCAGGACGGTCTTGTTCGACAGTGTTTCTGGGTGTATTACGTGTTCCACCTGTCGCCATGTGAGGGTACGTACAGAAACACTGCTCAGACTGAAACTGCTCTCATCCGTGAAGAACACACAATCCCACTCCTTGTTGGCCCAGCCCCTATCCTCTTGGCACCAATACAAACGTGCGGCTAATGAGTGGGAGTCAACGGAACACAACGTACTGATCGTCGGACAGAGAGAAAATCCCGTGCAGTCACCGTGCCACTGTGGAGCATGCACAGCGAGCCTTACAATCATCTTAAACATGTTTGCAGTTGCACCCGATGTTTGATGTGGGACCTTTCTTGCCTATTGCATAATGTAGCGGTCATCTACTACTGTATTTGACCTTAATGAACCACTTCCTCTTCGTTGCGCAGTCCTACTTGTGGTTCGTAATAGAGATGGGCAAACTCGTTCATCCTTGGAAACTAGTTCACTGGTGAGCGCTCTTTCTTGGGAACCGTTCATTTTTACTCGTTCACCATTCATTTGTGATTGGTATACAGCTCTTACGAAAAATTGAAAATTAGTAGCATAGGTCACTGAAGATGGAATGCGCCAAGAGGGACACTTGCCTCCGCTCTAGAGTACAGGGTTTTTATTTATAACATAATTCTCACACACTTGCAATTTTTGTGATTCTTCAAAACCTCTCGTTTAGCGAACTGTAGTGTTATGTGGCTGATCGCAGTGAAATAATATGAGGTGGCGCACGAAAATCCGGCTCCGAGTACAGACTGCTCGCCAATTACGCAAGATTTGTTGACCGCTACGAGCAGAATAGATAAACATGTAATAATTAGGCAGTGAAGAAGTAACAAATAAGCTAATGCAAACAACAACTTCGAAACAATAGCTGACGATTGTCAGGCCACAATAAGCAGTCTAGTACTCGGGGCCGATTTTTCGTGCGCCACCCTGTACCACTGAAATAATATTGTAGAAGTTATCATATTCTCTTTACAAAATGTGACACCAGACACTCGATTATGGAACTCGAACTTCATTAAGTTGTAAGTCGGTCTGCCTTACTTAACACTAAACATGCTGTTTTACCTCGGATCAGAAAAAGACGGAAAATGGCCACTCGTGTGTGCCGTGCCGACTTCCTTTGCATGTGTAATAACATAAAAGTCTTGCCTTGTTGCAAGTATTTCTTCTGCTGTTTATCGAAATAGTGAAGTAAGCTGATATGCCGTTTTGTTACCTGAAAAGATGTATGTATTATATACCACGTAATTTTATGTAATTTACGTAATTATAAAATACATTTCAAATACCGGTCATGGACGCTGAATAGAATACGAAAAGAACCATAAGTTCAGAGTTCAAAAAAGGTTTGAAACAGATCTAGAATAAGCGTGCGCAGTGAACGAAACGAAGAACTCTATACTCAACTATGAGCAGTCGGCAATGGGAACTCCGACGAGTGGCCGCACGGAGAAGGACGAGTCCGGCCGAGCGAGACCGAGACCGAGACAGAGACAGACGGGAATGGGACCGAGGCTGGAACGAGAGCGGCCGAGGTGCCGTGGCGAGAATGGGACCGACCGTTTCCCGTTCCCGGGAACTAGAAAGCCGGCCGGCCGTTGTGACCAAGCGGTTCTAGGCGCTACAGTCTGGAACCGCGCGACCGCTACGGTCGCAGGTTCGAATCCTGCCTCGGGCATGGATGTGTGTGATGTCCTTAGGTTAATTAGGTTTAAGTAGTTCTAAGTTCTAGGGGACTGATGACCTTAGAAGTTAAGTCCCATAGTGCTCAGAGCCATTTGAACCATTTTTTAGAAAGCCGCGACCGAAGACAACTATGAAAGACCGTCCCTTAGAATTCGTTCATCGCGCGTTCGTTCATCTTGATGAACCGTTCCTTTGGATCCGTTAGTTTGCGAAAGACCCATCTCTACTTCGTAACGCTCCCATGCAATGACACAACGTTGTGAACAATACCAATCTCCTCGACAACACCCGTCACACTTCGTCCTCCCTCTATTTCTCGATGATTTTTTTTGCCGTGTGAAGTCATCCAGATGTTGCCTCCGGCCTCTGTTGTTATGGAGAACACTACCACACCGCACTGCTGGCTGACACACACTGTCTTTTCGCGATTCTTCAACTGCCGTGTGTTGCAGGGCCAGCCTCATTTGGCGCTGAGGTCTCGCTGACCGCACGCCGTGTGACGTCCTGCTTTCCGCGCACTACTGGGAGACCTCTGGAAACACGCTCGTTTCTTTCCACCGACTTGTTACTGTATTATGCTACTTTATCTATCTCGTCCCAAACTTTTGAAGAGCAGTGTAGTTTATGGAAACAAACAAATATTTAAAAATGAGTGGTTGAAGTTGTTCTGGTCTTCAGTCCTGAGACTGGTTTGATGCAGCTCTCCCTGCTACTCTATCCTGTGCAAGCTGCTTCATCTCCCAGTACCTACTGCAGCCTACATCCTTCTGAATCTGCTTAGTCTATTCATGTCTTGGTCTCCCTCTACGATTTTTACCCTCCACGCTGCCCTCCAGTACTAAATTTGTGATCCCTTGATGCCTCAGAACATGACCTACCAACCGATCCCTTCTAGTCAAGCTGTGCCACAAACATCTCTTCTCCCCAATTCTATTCAATACCTCATTAGTTATGTGATCTACCCATCTAATCTTCTGTAGCACCACATTTCGAAAGCTTCTATTCTCTTCTTGTCCAAACTATTTATCGAGCATGTTTCACTTCCATACATGGCTCCACTCAATACAAATACTTTCACAAACGACTTGCTGACACTTAAATCTATATTCCATGTTAACAACCCGCAGCATCACCCGATTTCATTCGACTACATTCCATTCTCGTTTTGCTTTTGTGGATGTGCATCTTATATCCTCCCTTCAAGACACTGTCCATTCCGTTCAACTGCTCTTCCAGGTCCTTTGCTGTCTCTGACAGTATTACAATGTCATCGGCGAACCTCAAAGTTTTTACTTCCTCGTGGACTTTAATTCCTACTCCAAATTTTTCTTTTGTTTCCTTTACTGCTTGCTCAATATACAGATTGAATAACATCGGGGAGAGGCTAAAACCCTGTCTCACTCCCTTCCCAACCACTGCTTCCCTTTCATGTCCCTCGACTCTTATAACTGCCATCTGGTTTCTGTACAAATTGTAAATAGCCTTTCGCTCCCTGTATTTTACCCCTGGCACCTTCAGCATTTGAAGGAGAGTATTCCAGTCAAGATTGTCAAAACTTTCTCTAAGTCTATAAATGCCAGAAACGTAGGTTTGCCTTTCCTTAATCTATTTTCTACGATAAGTCGTAGAGTCAGTATTGCCTCACGTGTTCCAACATTTCTACGGAATCCAAACTGATCTTCCCCGAGGTTCGCTTCTGCCAGTTTTTCCATTCGTCTGTAAAGAATTCGTGTTAGCATTTTGCAGCCGTGGCTTATTAGAATGATAGTTCGGTAATTTTCACGTCTGTCAACACCTGCTTTCTTTGGGATTGGAATTATTATATTCTTCTTGAAGTCTGAAAATGGTTCAAATGGCTCTGAGCACTATGGGACTTAACATCTGTGGTCATCAGTCCCCTAGAACTTAGAACTACTTAAACCTAACTAACCTAAGGACATCACACACATCCATGCCCGAGGCAGGATTCGAACCTGTGACCGAAGCAGTCCCGCGGTTCCGGACTGAGCGCCTAGAACCGCTAGACCACCGCGGCCGGCTTCTTGAAGTCTGAGGGTATTTCGCCTGTCTCATACATCTTGCTCATCAGATGGTAGTGTTTTGTCAGGACTGGCTCTCCAAAGGCTGTCAGTAGTTCTAATGGAATGTTGTCTACTCCCGGGGCCTTGTTTCGACTTAAGTCTTTCAGTGCTCTGTCAAACTCTTCACGCAGTATCATATCTCCCATTTCATCTTCATCTACATTCTCTTCGATTTCTATAATATTGTCCTTAAGAACATCGCCATTGTATAGACCCTCCATATAGTCCTTCCACCTTTCTGTTTTCCCTTCTTTGCTTAGAACTGGGTTTCCGTTATCTGTTTTTATATCCGTTTAATAGTCCTTAACACATAAGCAAAACGTTAGTTTACCATCTTTGGTCACTTACTACTCACAGTGCTCCCACTGCAACAGGCTAGGATATGTTACTTTCGCTTCTCTTTACGTGAAGTTTACTTACTCGCAACTTTTATTACATATGTAAGCGTAAACGTTTCGGATCTTGCTTTTAATTCAGATTACGAAAAACATTCGCTTCTGTTTTATAAGTATCTTTCTTTAGTGTATTGTAAAGATTATTTAGCTTCCACAATTTCTGTTTTGTAACACTGTAACTAGCACTGATGTATTAAAGGCCAAAGACAGGAAATACCTAAACCAAGAAGTTGCATAAGAGTCTAGAGAACAGCTTGTTTTTAACTAATAGCAATTCTATATTAGAAACGACGAGAATGGACGAATACCAGTTTGATATAGTAATTAATGCTGAAATAATTGATCTAAAAATTTTCGTGATTATGGGTTTTATAAGCTCAGTGAACTATAGGAGGACTTGACAGATAATGCCTTGGTTAGAGTACAAAAATGGAGCGAGTCGACATTCAGTGAAAATTCATGGCCTCATTTCTTAAAAAACTAAGTTGTGAATATGCAAATGGAATAAAAGCAAACCCATGGTTCCTTACAGATATCAGTGAAAACAGGATCAATGTAAGCGCTATTGTTTGAAATTTTCCTCAAAAAACCTCGAAAATAAATACACGGGGACATTGATTTTACAATAAAAGGAGGCAGAGAACAAACCATTTGTCTTCAAAGAGAAATTATGTTCAAAGCTCTCTGCCCGTAATGTAGGATTTCTTTTTCAACTTTTCGCTTAATAGGAAATACTAGAAACTTGTACACTGTGTTACGTTATATAGCACGTTGAGCCAATTAATAGGGATCCGTAGACATGGTCATCTCAGCAGCAAATACTACGGTTACAAACTGGAGGGAGATAAGAGAGGGCTTTCGTCACTCTAGGAAAACCGTCGATTGACGCAGTTTTCTGCGGTATTCGTTAACAAGCAGGGAGTCCACTGCCTGCGCCCGTTGTTATCATTTTCAGGAGAGATTGATTCCTCGAAGTAACTTGAGCACCAAATTCATCAGAGTATGGAATTACGATATAATGCACAAAATAACCCAAATGACAGACCTTCTAGGAAGCAGATGTTTCAGCTGCCGTCCGTTCTTATACGCCTTTAGCACTAACAATTCGCACTAACAATTTGACATTTACCAAGAACAGGTTGTCTTCCAGTTTCTTGGAATATTTTTTTACCGAGAAACCATAATCTCCAACACGAATATGCTGTCTTCATAAATAAACTGCTGCGAGTTCCTCAAGCAATTTCGTTTTCACAGACCGGCTTTGAAATATAAGCGTCACAGTAGGTGACTGGCTGAATCACAAGAGCACCGTTCAGTCAAAGAGCTGATAATTATGATATCATGGATTTCTCAAGAAATGCTGAATCTCCTAAAGAGAACCGAATACATTTAGAGAAATGGATCTAGACCGAATAAAAACGCTATAATTCAAACATAGCCTTATATTAACTTAGGAATTTCAATCCGAATATTGCA
The DNA here is from genome assembly GCF_021461385.2 of Schistocerca piceifrons. Lineage (NCBI taxonomy): Eukaryota > Metazoa > Arthropoda > Insecta > Orthoptera > Acrididae > Schistocerca > Schistocerca piceifrons. The sequence goes on from NC_060138.1 coordinate 665,296,520, forward strand.
GATTATGCCTAACTATGACTGATATTAATTTCAACCGAAATTCACAAATATATCTACTTCAGGTTATAGTAAGAGGTAACATTTTCTTCGAATCCGATAAAGCTGTACATCGAGTGGAACAATTTATCATACGATTACGAGAAGTATTTCAAATTACGCAAACAGAGTAGAAGTAGAGGATAATGCATTCCTACGAGAACCAGTTGCCTGATTGCAACTCAGAGTTGTATTAAACAGCTCGAACAACAACCAAGCAATTGGAATAATATCCCTTCTCAGTTCTTAAATAACGCTGAAAATAAATCGATAGAACAGTGTTAGAAAGCTCTATACTACATGCAGAATTTACCAAAAGTAGAGGAATTCTCATATTTGAGAAATTCGAATCAGTCTTATAATTACACAACCATGGCCTTAATATCCCATTATTCAAAAATACTGCTTAGTGTTCATAAGGAAAAATTGAAAGGTAATATTGAGCAGAACGTATACCAGTTTAAATTATAAAGGAATGGAGAAACGTAAGGAAGCAAGAAGGTTTGCATCCCATCCTATGTTTGCACCGTGCCCATAAAGTCGGAATTTCAATTAAAGAAGAAAAATTAAGGCAGTACAACGAATTATTTTTAGAAAGTAGAAACAACCTAAGGAAATTCAGAAACGAGTCTCATTATCCTAGCACAGGCTCTAGACAGAGTGACATCCTATTTGGTGAAGCGAATAAAATTAATATAGACTGCTGAGAGAAAATACTCGCTACCTCAGCTCAAATAAACACCGGGATACTGAAGTAGTTACTAATGACGTTAAAATATATACGAGGGTAATCCCAAAAGTAAGGTCTCCTATTTTTTGTAAGTACATAGACCTGTTTATTTCTACAATGTTTGGGATTTGAGGTCCGCCAGTTACGGTAAACACCGTTTTCTCAGTACCCAAACATATTTCGGTACCACTGTGGCATCGTCAGTGGGTTTTCGTTTTCATTTATTCTGCAATGTGAACATTTTTGTTACATGATTATAAAATTATGTGCATTTTTAGTTCAAACAACCGATCGTTTATTTTTGTAAATACCTTTACTGTTGTGGATTGGCAAGACAGCCAACCCACTATGATAGGAAGCCGAAAGGCACGCGTTTTAGCTCACGCAGGCTGGCATGAGGTCTGGAACAGGTCAAGGAAATGAGACTAACAAAAAACGTACGTAGCTGCTGGAATACTTAACTTCAATCCATAATTGGTGAACATCGCTCTTGACGGTACATGTTTTACAGCATCAATAGTAACTGGTAATGGCGCCTTGCTAGGTCGAAGCAAATGACATAGCTAAAGGCTATGCTAACTATCGTCTCGGCAAATGAGAGCGTATTTTGTCAGTGAACCATCGCTAGCAAAGTCGGATGTACAACTGGAGCGAGTGTTAGGAAGTCTCTCTAGGCCTGCCGTGTGGCGGCGCTCGGTCTGCAATCACTGATAGTGGCGACACGCGGGTCCGACGTATACTAACGGACCGCGGCCGATTTAAAGGCTACCAGCTAGCAAGTGTGGTGTCTGGCGGTGACACCACATTTACATTTGGTGAGCACGAATTTTCTGGACCACTTTTGTGTTAATTATTACAGGTAGCTTGTCATCTGCAACCAAACGATATCGATGAGAAAGTTTTTTTTTGCTGAGAGTTAACCTATCTCCTATAGAGTAATTTAGTTTTTCGCGATGTTTTTGCGCCTATTTTCGTATTTACTTACGTTTTCGTGTGGCAAGCACTTCCATTCTCCGCATCATACTGAGATGTTGTGATGCATACATGCAGAAACTTCAGAACAAGATATTTTGCTTTAAAAAGCAACAGCTCCCATAGTACATTTGCTGACCACCCTATAGCCAACAACCACCACCCAACCACAATAGAAACAAGCTTAAGAATACTAAAACCCAGCTACAACCTATACAGCAAACTGACCATTGAGGAAAACTTCCATATACAGAAGGCAATAGCGGAAGGAAAACAGGTTTTAAACGAATACAATACACTCTGCAAGGGCACACTATTTAACACATTAAAGGAACTTTACAAATATAAACAGCACAAACAGATAAAGTCTACACAGAATCACACGCACACACGCATGTTCACACACACACACACACACACACACACACACACACACACACACACGAAAATAAGTACACTAAAATCTGCAAAGACGCACCATTTACACACAAATAGGAATACCATATAAAAGACAACACACAGAGCTAAGAAACACATAGACGTGCACATACACACACACACAAAAAAAAAAATGCAAATAAAATTCAAATTAGGCGCCGAACTCTCTGGTGAACAAATGAACACTGACTGGGCTGGGACACATAACAAACCACAATTACACTGTGTTCTGGTGTAGTGAAAAGCGTTTTACTACGTTATTTGTGGAAAATACTTGTTATAGCCACGTATGCATCACAACAACTCAGCATGATGCGGAGAATGGAAGTGCTTGCCACACGATAACGTAAGTAAATACGAAAATAGGCGCGAAAACATCGCGAAAAACTAAATTACTGTCTAGAACATAGGTTAACTCTCATCAAAAAAAAAAACCTTTCTCATCGACATCGTTTGGATACAGATGACAAGCTGCCTGTAATAATTAACACAAAAGTGGTCCAGAAAATTCATGCTCACCAAATGTAAAGGTATTTACAAAAAGAAACGATCTGTTGATTGAACTAAAAATGCACATAATTTTATAATCATGTAACAAAAATGTTCACAGTGCAGAATAAATAAAAACGAAAACCCACTGATGATGGCACAATGGTGCCGAAACATGTTTGGGTACTGAGAAAAACGGTGTTTTGCGTAACTGGCGGACCTCAAATCCCAAAAATTTTAACTGCAAACACGGCCAGTACAAGGAGCTGCAAATCAAAAGATTGATATTTCTACAATGGTTTACCTCAGTTTACAGCTTGAACATTTAGCTATTTTTCGACATAATCACCATTTGTGTCGATGCATTTTTGTAGACGCTGTGGCAGTTTTTGTATGTCCATGTCATACCAGCTCGCCGCCATGCTGTTCACAAGGTTATGAACCTCTTCTTTCACGTCGTCGGAACTGAATCGCTTTCCGACCAAATGTTCTTTTAAACTAGGTAACAGGTGATAGTCACTGGGCGCCAAGTCAGGACTATATGGTGGGTGGGTGATTATGTTCCACTGAAACTGTTGCAGGAGAGCAACGGTTTGCCGAGCGATGTGTGGGCGAGCGTTGTCATGGAAAACGTGTACGCCATTGCTCAACATTCCTCTTCTCCGGTTCTGAATTGCCCGTTTGAGTTTTTTCAGAGTCTCGCCGTACCTGTCAGCGTTAATTGTGGTCCCAGCGATTCAGCTCCGACGATCAGGTGAAAGGAGAGTTTCATAACTTTCTGAACAGCATGGCTGCGAGCTGGTATGACATGGGCGTGCAAAAACTGCCACAGCGTCTACAAAAATGCATCGACAGAAATGGTGATTGTGTAGAAAAATAGCTAAATGTTCAAGCTTTAAACTGATGTAAACCATTGTAGAAATAAATAGGTCCATGAACTTATCAAAAAATAGGAGACCTTACTTTTGGGATTACCCTCGTAGTAGAAAAACAAGAGATGTCAGTTGAAGGCTGACCCCCCCCCCCCCCGCCCCCCTTCCACTCTGGTTAATAAAAGTGCTATGAAAACAAGGAAAAATAGAACAAAGCAGTGATAATTAACAGCAAATAGTTACATTTCTTAATTTTTTCCGGCAACCTTCTACTTTTAATAGACTGAGAAGAGGAGAAGGACTGAATTATACTGTAATGGAATGAACAGCCTCACTACAGTTCAGCCTCCACTACTGATTTTCATGCGCATTTATCGGCATCAGACAGCAGTCAAGACATCTTATCTTTGGTACAGCAGCATGCGATATGTTATATCTTCAGTACGGACAATTGAGGGCACCGACTCTTTACATTTTTAACGGTTGTTGATCTTCATGGCGAATGTCAAGGCGACACCAGCTTACCTGTAGCTATTGAACAGAATACTCTATCATACAGAAAATATCCTCATTGGCCCATGCTAATAAGTCATAAAGACAAACTAGTGAATGTGATGAACAACCGAATGGGTGTGGAACAGTTATAACAAGCTTATTAGCCAGTGGTGAGAGAAATAATAATTGGCTGCTACTTTAATAAGGGTGAGTAGTGGAATTGTATTTGGTCATTAAGGACCGTGTCAGGATTGTTTGATTGGTGTTTATTAATGCCCAGAATTTCAAGTAATATTAATTTTCTCTCTTTAGTTCCTTGTGACACAGTAGCAAGTGCCATTACTCACTTGTAGAATATTTCTATTTTATATACTCACATAGGTTTAGTGTTTGAATATACTCTAATCTAAGATTTATTTGTTCAGTGTCTCTTTAAGTATTACAACATGCTTCTGTTTTGTGTCGATATAGTCAGAAAAAGCCACATACCTATATACAGCATTCTTTGTGTATCTTTAATACTCGCTGAAGTTGTATGGACTATCTGTTCAACATTAAGTTATCTGACGATGGCCTAAGAAGTCGAAAGCCGGTTCATAGCGAACTAATAAATATTACTGTGGAACATTAATTCAGTTTATTAATATGAAAAGTAATTCTTCTGCTGAACGCAGTAGAGAGAGTATAAGGGTGCAAAGAGTACGTTGAAGGCTTATTCAAGGGAAAAACTGCAATAATGTAATGGAAACTGAAATAGATATCGGTTTGGAGGACATAAGAGATTCAGTATTAGACTCGGAGTTTAGCACAGATTTGGAAGATTCACAATTAAACAAGGCAGAAGGGACAGATAACATTCTTACGAAATTGCTTTATTCATTGAGAAAGTGATAGTCATGAGATTTTTCAAATTTCTGTGAAGAATCAATGGGGTTTAAGACGAGTCATCAGAGTTACGGAAGAATACTATGCAAACAGTCATAAAGATTACAAAGGCATATAAATGCAAGAGCGAACGCACAATCTTGTTGCTTCCTTGACTCTAAACAGAGAGGACTTTAACTGTCAATTACTTTGCTATAGATCATAAAACTTTGTTTTCAGACTAACTTACCATTCAGCTGTGGTGATTGCTTACTTCATTTGCAACCGACTGCTTCATCTTCAGGCACTGGGGCACAGCAATTGAAATGGTGTATCCTGTAGCACAGTATTCTTTATACCGTGAATGCACTGGCTGACAAGGGAAGTGGATCACTCACGAGAGGAGCACGGAACGGAATGAAACTTCATGAGTTGAGAGGGCATGTGAGGTTATTCCAGCGATTACATAATCGAGTCAAGTTTACCAGGTCAGTATGAGTCAGCATACCATAATGACATTGCGCCCCCTCTGTCCTGGATATGTTTATTCAGTGGGGAAGGGCGTCATAAATCCGTCGTATTCTCTCCTGTGGCAAACCGGCCTAGTACTGTTGTAACTGCTCCTGGATATACTGGATACTGGCACAGGGACGCAGGTGACGTGCGAAATGGCAACGCACAAGTTCTACACTACTGGCCATTAAAATAGCTACACCAAGAAGAAATGCAGATGATAAACGGGTATTCATTGGACAAATATATTATACTAGAAATGACATGTGATTACGTTTTCACGCAATTTGGGTGCATAGATCTTGAGAAATCTACCCAGAACAGCCACCTCTGGCCGTAATAACGGCCTTGATACGCCTGGGCATTGAGTCAAACAGAGTGTGTACAGGTACAGCTGCCCATGCAGCTTTAACACGATACCACATTTCATCAAGACGTATCGTGACGAACCAGTTGCGCGGCCACCATTGACCAGACGTTTTCAATTGCTGAGAGATCTGGAGAATGTGCTGGCCAGGGCAGCAGTCGAACACATTCTGTATTCAGAAATGCCCGTACAGGACCTGCAACATGCAGTCGTGCATTATCCTGCTGAAATGTTGGGTTTCACAGGGATCGAATGAAGGGTAGAGCCACGGGTCGTAACACATCTGAAATGTAACGTCCAATGTTCAAAGTGCCGACAATGCGAACAAGAGGCGACCGAGACGTGTAACCAATGGCACCCCATTCCATCACGCCGGGTGATACGCCAGTATGGCGATGACGAATGCACGCTTCCAATGTGCATTCACCGCGATGTCGCCAAAACCAGATCCGACCATCATGATGCTGTAAACAGAACTTGAATTCATCTGAAAAAACGACGTTTTTCCATTCGTGCACCCAGGTTCGTCGTTGAGCACACCATCGCTGACGCTCCTGTCTATGGTGCAGCGTCAAGGGTAACCACAGCCATGGTCTCCGAGCTGATAGTCCATCCTGTTGCAAACGTCGTCGTAGTGTTCGCGCAGATGGTTGTTTCCTGCAAACGTCCCCCATCTGTTGACTCAGGGATCGAGACGTGGCTGCACGATCCGTTACAGCCATGCGGATAAGATGCCTGTCATCTCGACTGCTAGTGATACGAGGCCGTTGGGATCCAGCACGGCGTTCCGTAGTACCCTCCTGAACCCACTGATTCCAAACTGGTTCAAATGGCTCTGAGCACTATGCGACTTAACTTCTGGGGTCATCAGTCGCCTAGAACTTAGAACTAATTAAACCTAACTAACCTAAGGACATCACACGTATCCATGCCCGAGGCAGGATTCGAAGCTGCGACCGTAGCGGTCACGCGGTTCCAGACTGAAGCGCCCCACCGATTCCATATTCTGCTAACAGTCATTGAATCTCGACCAATGCGAGCAGCAATGTCACGATACGATAAACCGGAATCGCGATAGGCTACAATCCGACCTTTATCAAAGTCGGAAACGTGATGGTACGCATTTCTCCTCCTTACACGAGGCATCACAACAACGTTTGACCAGGAAACGCCGGTCAACTGCTATTTGTGTATGAGAAATCGGTTGGAAATTTTCCTCATGTCAGCACGTTGTAGGTGTCGCCACCGGTGCCAACCTTGTGTGAATGCGCTGAAAAGCTAATCATTTGCATAACACATCATCTTCTTCCTGTCGCTTAAATTTCGCGTCTATAGCACGTCATCTCCTTGGTGTGGTAATTTTAATGGCCAGTAGTGTATAAGGGACAGATCTTGCGGTCTTGCTGGTTACGGAAGTACCTCCACGTCACGCAGACAGTTCATTGTCTTGTAGACAAATAGTACTACCATACTGTCCGTGACGTACCGCTGAGACGTCAGAGTTCCCTCAGTCACTAGCAGCTGTGGTCTAAAATCGTATCCTATGGCTCTCCACACCGCGACAACAGCAGCAACACCGCTGTGCCTCACTAAATATTGCAATAATGTGTCCTCTCCCCATATTGCCGCCATACTCGCCGACCACAGTCACCTGGGATAGTGCCCAATAGCTATTCATTGCTGAACACTATGCGATGTCATTCATTAGCAGTTCATACTTCCCAATCACGTCATCACCCAAACGCAGCCTTCTGTATTGTGGCATTCACGGCAGCCTACGCATGGGGCAGCCGCTGCTAGTCTCCGTCCAATGGCGCGGAATGACACAGAGTGTTGCCAGGAGTCCATTCCTTGCTCTCAGATGGCACGAGCAGCTGTGAAGAGACCGTGATACGCTTGCGGTACTGTACGACGATCGGTTCTTGTAGCGATCAGATGTGGCCAACCGGAACCGTGACGAATACGAGTATGCCTCCCCTTAGGTTCCCATGCAGTCCAACGTCGGGCAACTCTCATATACGAATGCACCACAAGTCTGTATATTGCACTATTCGACCAGCAGGACAAATGGAGACCCACATTGGAAGCACTTTCGAATTCTAATAATTCTGCTAACTCTGTCTCACACGAGTACACGGCATCTCTGTGTCCTTTACAGTAGTCACTCAACATCGACTCTGTTCACGCTCGGCATTTACCCTACCAGGTTTTGTAACAATAGTAAACAGGAACAACACTAGTGCACTCTGTTGGCCATAATACCTGTCAGAGAAGTACAGTTCTAATCTCCTGGTTTTATACACTGCCTGAAAAAAAGATGAGACCTGATCGCATGCCTACACACCATCGTACAGCGTGTCAAAACGGTTATGATCCAGAATTTGTTGACGCAATTAATATAAGTAAAAAATGAAAAAGAAAAATACTTCTTCCCTTAGAAGCTCAAAGGCAGATTTTGTAAAGCGTAGACTAGGAGAGCAGACAAAGGAACGCTCCATTGTTTGTAGATCACCATATCTAGTTGCAGTATACGAAAAGTTGACAGGCGTTGTTGTTGCTGTGGTCTTCAGTCCAGAGACTGGTTTGATGCAGCTCTCCAAACTACTCTATCCTGTGCAAGCGTCCTCATCTCTGAGTAACTACTGCAGCCTACATCATTCTGAATATGTTTAGTGTATTCATCTCTTGGTCTCCTCTACTATTTTTGCCCTCCACAATTCCCTCCAGTACTAAATTTGTGATCCCTTGATGCCTCAGAAGATGTCCTACCAACCGGTCCCTTCTTTTGGTCAGGTTCTGCCACAATTTCCTCTCTCCCCAACTCTATTCAGTAGCTCCTCATTAGTTACGTGATCTACCCATCTAATCTTCATCATTTTTCTGTAGCACCACATTTCGACAGCTTCTATTCTCTTCTAGTTTAAACTATGTATCGTCCATATTTCAAATCCGTACATGGCTGCACTCCATGCAAATACTTTCAGAAAGACGTTCTGACACTTAAATCTATACTCTAAGTTAACAAATTTCTCTTTCAGAAATTCTTTCCTTGCCAGAGCCAATCTCATTTTCATATCCTCTCTACTGCGACCATCATCAGTTATTTTGCTCCCCAAGTAGCAAAACTGGTATACTACTTTAAGTGTCTCATTTCCTAACCTAATTCCCTCAGCATCACCTGATTTCATTCGGCTACATTCCATTATCCTCGTTTTGTTTTTGTTGACGTTTATCTTATATCCTCCTTGCAAGACACTGTCCATTCCGTTCGACTGATCTTCCAGGTCCTTTATTGCCTCTGACAGAATTACAATGCCATCGGCAAACCTCAAAGTTTTTATTTCTTCTCCATGGATTTTAATTCCTAATCCCAATTTTTCTTTTGTTTCCATTACAGCTTGCTCAATCTACAGATTGAATAACATCTGGATAGGCAACAACCCTTTGACAGACTACGAGAACTAAAAACATTATTCCAGCGTATTTTACATTTTCGGATCTAGGCATGAAACTCAAGCACATAGAAAAAGCCTTGGTAAATAAATTTAATGAAGCATGTGTACACTGCATTACGTGCAATGATTGTCCTAAGAAAAATACAGCGTGGTCCATTGATCGTGACCGGGCCAAATATCTCACGAAATAAGCATCAAACGAAAAAACTACAAAGAACGAATCTCGTCTAGCTTGAGGGTGGAAACCAGATGGCGCCATTTTTTATTACATATTCGTGTAGTACGTAAAGAAATATGAATGTTTTAGTTGGACCACTTTTTTCGCTTTGTGATAGATGGCGCTGTAATAGTCACAAACATATGACTCACAATTTTAGACGAACAGTTGACAACAGGTAGGTTTTTTTAAATTAAAATACAAAACGTAGGTACGTTTGAACATTTTATTTCGATTGTTCCAATGTGATACATGTACCTTTATGAACTTATCATTTCTGAGAATGCATTCTGTTACAGTGCGATTGCCTGTAAATACCACATTAATGTAATAAATGCTCAAAATGGCGTCCGTCAACCTCAATGCATTCGGCAATACGTGTAACGACATTCCTCACAACAGCGAGTAGTTCGCCTTCCGTAATGTTCGCACATGCATTGACAATGCGCTCACGCATGTTGTCAGGCATTGTCGGTGGATCACACTTGCAAATATCCTTCAACTTTTCCCACAGAAAGAAATCCGGGGACGTCAGATCCAGTGAATGTGCGGGCCATGGTATGGTGCTTCGACGACCAATCCACCTGTCATGAAATATGCTATTCAATACCACTTCAACCGCATGCGAGCTATGTGCCGGACATCCATCACGTTGGAAGCACATTGCCATTCTGTCATGCAGTGAAACATCTTGTAGTAACATCGGTACCTGTAATACACAGCAGCACGTCCTCTTGCATTGATGCATGCCTGTATTCGTCGTGGTGTACTATGCCCAAGTTGGCACTGTTGGTCCAGATTGTGCTACTCCACAACGGCGACTCGGCGAGTGTCACGTCGTCTATAAACTGTTGTTTTCAATCTAGCCCAGGCATGTTCGATAGGGTTCATGCCTGGAAGACGTGCTGGCCACTCTTGTCGAGCGATGTCGTTATCCTGAAAGAAGTCATTCACAAGATGTGCACTATGTGGGCGCGAATTGTCGACCACGAAGAGGAATGCCTCGCTATTATGCTGCCGATATGATTGCACTGTCGGTCGGAGGATGACATTCACGTATCGTACAGCTGTTACGGCGCCTTCCATGAGCACCAGCGGCGTACGTCGGCCCCACATAATGCCACCCCAAAACAACAGGGAACTTCCATCTTACTGCACACGCTGGACAGTGTGTCTAAGGCATTCAGCCTGACCGGGTTACCTCCAAACACGTCTCCGACGATTGTCTGGTTGAAGGCATATGCGACACTCATCGGTGAAGAGAACATGATGCCAATCCCGAGCGGTCCATTTGGTATGTTATTGGGCCCATCTGCACCGCGCTGCATGGTGTCGTGGTTGCAGAGATGGACCTCTACATTGATGTCGGGAGTGAAATTGCGCATCATACAGCCTATTGCACACAGTTTTAGTCGTACCACGACGTCCTGTGGATGCACGAAAAGCATTATTCAACACGGTGGCGTTGCTGTCAGGGTTCCTCCGAGCCATAATCCGTAGGTAGCGGTCATCCACTGCAGTAGTAGCTCTTGGGCGGCCTGAGCAAGGCATGTTATTGTCAGCTCCTGTCTCTCTGTATCTCCTCCATGTCCGAACAACATTGCTTTGGTTCACTCCAAAACGCCAGGAGCGATGGGTATGGCTATGACCCTTTAACGATGTGAGTATATTTATACATTCTATTATTAATTTTAATATCCATAAATTGTGGTAACACTGAACTTTGCTTTTTACCATGCAGATTGCACCTGATGATGCGGCTTTAGGCCACAAAACCGGTTGTGTTTTGATAAACAATAAGTTTACCAGCTCTTAGTGGAGTTCTTCTTAACATCATGTGCTGTGTAATGTCAATACTCTTCGACTCCTTCACAAAACATTGCTCGTGCAACTGCAGTAACTAAGAGAGTAGTTGTAGAGGTGTAAGGCTGTGGAAATATGCAGTCCTGAAGGACCGTTCCCTGAAAAATTTTATATCAGCAGAATAAACTGAAAGAAAATCGACTCTTTCGCCCAATAGAACTTCATTTTCCCCACTGAAAGGTATCATTAAAACAAAAGGACATACATTGCAGCGGTTAGACTGGAAGGGGGCCTCATATCGGAGACTTTCATTAGTGCAAGGTTTTATTTCCTTAACGTGGCTAGCTGCGCGCCTTAGACAGACACGGTGGGACAACTCCAGGATATTGCCTATAATTGGCCGACAGGCTGATGCTAGGAAGTGAGGTAGGCTGTCACTGACCTCGGGATTTAATTATATCTGCAGACAAGCCTTCACACATTTAATTAGAGGATCCGCGGCGCTCGTCGAATCTCCGGCCTGCAACAGTCCCGGCCGCTTGGCATTCCTCGCGAACTCGGATACCTGTTTGCCTGGCAAAATCTTAATTAAACGCGGCGCGTCGCAGGTTAGTACGTGCACCGCGTGCCGCCCACCCAACCAGACTCTCATCTGTATGCCAGCGAGGCGGGCCCGCAGCTGCCGACACAGCTCTAATTTACGGCGCCGCTCACCTTACCCTGAAGACGCTCCTCACATCTTTCATACTGCACGCTAAGCTGGGACACAAGCTCTGCCATTCCTAATGAGGCCTTTTATTTAACTTCGTAGCGCAGGATTTGACTGGAGTGTATGCAGTCATGGACTCTATAAAACTACTGAAATTTTGTTTTATAAATAATATGATAACACAATTGCCAGACTGTATGGCAGGAGACAAAACAAACCAGTGCTCATTTTTCCAAGTGACTTAATACGTGCTAGCATAAAATTCGGCAAAGCGAGCTCCCGACCCCCAGTAACAATAAAACCATAATGGGGCATCAATGAATATACACTACTGGCCATTAAAATTGCTACACCAAGAAGAAATGCAGATGATAAACGGATATTCATTGGACAAATATATTACACTAGAACTGACATGCGATTACATTTTCACGCAATTTGGGTGCATAGATCCCGAGAAATCAGTACCCAGAACAATCAGCTCTGGCCATAATAACGGCCTTGATACGCCTGGGCATTCAGTCAAACAGAGCTTGGGTGGCGTTTATAGGTACAGCTGCCCATGCAGCTTCAACACGATACCACAGTTCATCAAGAGTAGTGACTGGAATATTATGACGTTTTCAATTGGTGAGAGATCTGGAGAATGTGCTGGCCAGGGCAGCAGTCGAACATATTCTCTATCCATAAAGGCCCGTACAGGACTTGCAACATGCGGTCGTGCATTATCCTGCTGAAATGTAGGGTTTCGGAAGGATCGAATGAAGGGTAGAGCCACAGGTCGTAACACATTTCAAATGTAACGTCCACTGTTCAAAGTGCCATCAATGCGAACTAGAGGTGACCGAGACGTGTAAGCAATGGAAACCCATACCAACACACCAGGTGATACGCCAGTATGACGGTGATGAATACACACTTCCAATGTGCGTTCACCGCGATGTCGCCAAACACGGATGCCACCATCATGATGCTGTAAACAGAACCTGGATTCATCTGAAAAAATGACGTTTTGCCATTCGTGCACCCAGGTTCATCATTGAGTATACCATCGCAGATGCTCCTGTCTGTGATGCAGCGTCAAGGATAACTGCAGCCATGGTCTCCGAGCTGATAGTCCATGCTGGTGCAAACGTCGTCGAACTGTTCGTGCAGATGGTTGTTGTCTTGCAAACGTTCGCATCTGTTGACACAGGGATCGAGACGTGGCTGCACGATCCATTACAGCCATGCGGATAAGATGCCTGTCATCTCGACTGCTAGTGATACGAGGCCATTGGGATCCAGCACAAAGTTCCGTATTACCCTCCTGAACCCACCGATTCCATATTCTGCTAACAGTCATTGGTTCTCGATCAACACGAGCAGCAATGTCGCAAAACGATAAACCGCAATCGCGTTAGGCTACAATCAGACCTTCATCAAAGTCGGAAACCTGATGGTACGCACTTCTCCACCTTACACGAGGCATCACAACAACGTCTCACCAGGCAACGCCGGTCAAATGCTGTTTTTGTATGAGATGTCGGTTGGAAACTTTCCTCATGTCAGCACGTTGTAGGTGTCGCCACAAGCCCCAACCTAGTGTGAATGCTCTGAAAAGCTAATCATTTGCATATCACAGCATCTTCTTCCTGTCGGTTAAATTCCGCGTCTGTAGCAGGTCATCCTCGTGGTGTAGCAATTTTAATGGCCAGTAGTATACAATCATAAAATCGTAATCTATTAAAAAACTAAAAACCCCTCCTCGATTGCGAAAAAAGCACCTAGTGTTAACCTAGGTTTCGGCGTAGATAACTACACCTTCTTCAGAACAAGAACAAGGTGTAGTTATCTACGCCGAAACCTAGGTTAACACTAGGAGCTTTTTTCGCAATCGAGGCGGGTTTTTAGTTTTTTAATAGATTAACCAACAATTGCTGATGCGCTGCGATGTTGAAGGTGCACAAAATCGTAATCTAATATACGAGGACCGTTCAGAAAGTAACCTCCGGTTGATTTAAAAAAATACACCAAGTTAAATAAAAATATTTCAATATATACATCTTACAGCTACATCTTTGCACTATTTTTCTACATAGTCTCCATAGCGATTGAGGCACTTATCGTATCTCTTCACAAGCTTTGAAATTCCTTCTGCATAAAAATCACCCGCTTGTGCCTGGAGCCAGCCTGTGACCACATCTTTGAGCTCTTCGTCGTCATCAAACCGCTGTGACCCGAGCCATTTATTCAAATGCATGAAGAGGTGATAAACACTTGGCGCCAGGTCTGGGCTGTAAGGTGGATGGTTGATAACGTCCCACTTGAAGGACTCAAGAAGGGCCGTTGTTCTGCGAGCGGAGTGAGGACGGGCGTTATCGTGCAAAAACACGATACCGGAAGTCAGCATACCACGGCGTTTGTTCTGTATAGCCCGTCGTAACTTTTTTATTGTTTCACAGTACACATCTTGATTAATGGTCGTACCACGTTCCATGAATTCAACCAACAACACCCCTTTGGCATCCCAAAACACCGTTGCCGTCAGTTTTCTGGCAGAAAAATCTTGCGAGGCTTTTCTTGGTTTGGTAGGCGAATTTGAATGTGCCCACATCTTTGATTGTTCTTTTGTCTCAGGGTTCACGTACTTAATCCAGGTTTCGTCACCGGTCACGATTCTGTTTAACAGTGGTTCTCCTTCGTCCTCATAACGTGACAGAAAGTCTAATGCAGAGGCCATTCTTTGAGTTTTGTGGTGGTCGGTAAGAATTTTGGGCACCCATCGTGCACAGAACTTACGGTAACCCAATCTTGCTGTCACTATCTCGCACAAGAGAGTCTTAGAAATCTGTGGAAAACCAGTAGACAACTCCGACATTGAGAAACGTCGATTTTCACGAACTTTTGCATCAACTGTCTGAACGAGTTCGTCAGTCACCAATGATGGTCTACCACTCCTCTCTTCATCATGAACGTTTTCTCGTCCACTTTTAAATAAACGTACCCATTCACGGACAACTCCTTCACTCATAACTCTTGGTCCGTACACGGCACAAAGCTCACGATGAATAGCTGCTGCAGAATATCCTTTGGCTGTAAAAAACCTTAAGACAGCACGCACTTCACATTTGGTGGGGTTTTCTATTGCAGCACACATTTCAAATTGCCACAAAAACTAAACTAGCGCAGGTACGACGTTCACTCGACCACGGCTTGATGCCGACTGACCTGTTGAGTGCGTGAACGCACAGATGGCGTCGCTACTCCCCCCACAACCCGCACTGTGACCAATCGGAGGTTACTTTCTGAACCGCGCTCGTACAAGGGGCGTTCAATAAGTAATGCAACACATTTTTCTCTCGAACAATTTCGATTCAAGAAAATGCGGAATTTGTTTTGGCACACCGTGGAATATTTCCTCTTGAGCCCCTATGGTTTCTCGAAGTTCCAATAGGTGGTGGCGCTATGGTAGAGTTCAAAATAGCGTCTGTAATGAAGGTGCGTTTGAAGCAAACGGCTGTTACTGAGTTTCTTTTGGCGGAAAGCCAGAGCATCACAGACATTCATAGGCACTTGCTAAATGTTCACGGAGACCTGACAGCGAACAAAAGCATAGTGAGTTATTGGGAGAGGCATCTGTCATTATCGCAACAAGGTTGTGCAAACCTGTGAGATCTCCCACCTGCCGGCCGGCAGCACACGGCTGTGTCTCCTACGATGTTGGAAGGTGCGGACCCTCTCATGTGAGGTGATCACAATCAAACGCCTCACTGCTCAACTGGATGTCTCTGTCGGTAGTACTGACACGCTCGTCTACCAGGTGAGGTATTCATAGGTGTGTGCCCGCTGGGTTCCCCACCAGCTAACAGAAGACCGTAAAGAGCCACGCAGGACTATCTAGGCGAAGTTACTTGAGTGTTACGAGGCCGATCCAGACACCTTTTTGTCGAACATCTCACACGCAGTGAAGCATGGGTTCATCACTTCGAAGTGGAAACAAAATGGCAATCCATGGAGTGGCGCCTGCGATGCCACTACCCGAATTTACTGTATTATTATTAGACCATGCGGCATCGGACTTCCAGAAAGCGGCTCGAACATGTAATAGGTTTGAATAGACACCCTATGGTGATCCAACTACTACACGGAATTTTTGGAATAAATAATAATAATGGCGCGTAACAAACTTATTTTTACGTCTGTATTTGACTATTAGTAGCACTGATAATCTCTTTGAGGTGACTGAACATGGAGCACTTAATTCTGTATGTTTGATATTGCCTAACAGGAGGACATTACTCATTTAAAAGAATACCACAGCCTGAAATCGTTTCACAATACATAAACACACATGATAAACACTTGAACTCGGAGGAGGAGGAGGAGGAGGAGGAGGAGGAGGAGGAGATTAGTGTTTAACGTCCCGTCGACAACGAGGTCATTAGAGACGGAGCGCGCAAGCTCGGGTGAGGGAAGGATGGGGAAGGAAATCGGCCGTGCCCTTTCAAAGGAACCATCCCGGCATTTTGCCTTGAGCGATTTAGGGAAATCACGGAAAACCTAAATCAGGATGGCCGGAGACGGGATTGAACCGTCGTCCTCCCGAATGCGAGTCCAGTGTGCTAACCACTGCGCCACCTCGCTCGGTCCCTTGAACTCGTTTTAGGTTAATGTAAACTACACAAATTGTAATTACTGAATTTAATGTTATTGAGCTTGCATTGTGCTGAAGGCACAATGTGTACTGTAATGACAGCAATTTCCTTGAATGCTTAATTAAAGAACAATATAGATCTGCCTGTCAATACAGTTACTGAAAACACTAATTGAGAATCATATTACTCGGATGGAACCGAGCAATTCTTGACTATGGCAATGTACTGAAAAGCCACCACATAGAGCTGGATAGTAATTAAGGTGACACACTACCTGGCATCTTCCATCCATTGCATGAAGCGGCGTCTGCTGGCAATTTCGGCGTTGATTCCGACTATTTTCTCTTGTAATATAGCTAAGCCGATACTCACCCACCATAACTTTTCACTGATGTTGCAGCACATAGAAATCACTGGGTATCGGGTAGTAACGAACTATTTCCTTGAAATAATTGATTACACTCGGGGAATGCAATTTAAACAACAAAATTATTATTGCTTCCAATCTTTACACACTGTAGAGAACTTGGTTTGACTATTACTCAAACTGATTCACAAAATATAAATGTACTGGTGATGGCGTCGGTATAACAACCACTGTTCATAATAATACTCTTGTAAGATAACTTCTAGTTCGTTGCCACCAAGGTGAGCTCACCAATGGACCTCATCAGTTATTGAGATCACAATACACCGATGGATGCGGCTACTGGTCCCTTCACACCTCGCCGTTGGCACAAGCAACTCGTCGCAATTAACACAGCATTGCACCATGCAGTGCCATGTACCTCAGAGCGGAAAACCGTACTATTTTGCCGCTCACAGCCCATCTACGTCGAAATACCAATTAGCTTTTAGCTATACGATAAACGAAGTCCATCTCTGTTTTCAGCTCACTTCTGAATGACCTGTTAGCAACGTTACTGTAGCACACACTGGCAGTCACTTTTACGCCACTCAACACTTGTTCTGCCTCAGAGCTACGCCAACTTACTTCTACCGCCAATATTACGCGCCAACCTGTACACTGTTCTCATTCTCGCGGATTTCCCCCACACCTAAACATTATTTTACATTACGCCAAGTTCTCTATTTACAATTAAACGTACCATAGCCTTACAATATTCAATTATAGTCATTTTCATATATTAAAGTAATATTGCGTTTATATTTTTACTACACATAACAATATTATTTAGTTTAATTCTTTTGTTATTTCACTGTCAGAGTGCAGCACAAGCCAGACACTGTCTCCCGCATAGTGTTCTTTAATTTAGCTGCCACCAGGTGGAAGCACTTCCGCTTTGCCTTCAATTCTGGCCCACAGATGGCATAAGCGTCCACTTTCTCTATTGTTGCACCTTGACTATGCCTGGCATTCACTAGACGACACGTTGTCACATTACACGCCACACCACCTCTCCTCCAAAGTTCAAAGCTGCACCCTTGGCCATAGAGTCATGGTGACGATCTTCTGTAACTCTGAAGGTGTTATTCTGTTTGATGTGCTCCCTCATGATGCAACGGTCAACACTGAAGTGTATTGTGCTACCCTCAGGAAATGGAAGAAAGGACTTTAGTGTGTTCGTCGCCACAAAAATGCAAACGAGTATCTCCTTCTCCATGAACAACGCACGCAGCTGAGAGCAGCTCACAGAACTCCATTGGACTGCTCTTCCTCATCCACCATACAGTCCAGATCTCACACCTTCTGACTCCCATCTCTTTGGCCCTACGAAGAATGCGCTCCGCATGGATTGTGAGGAACTGCAGTTTGTTTTTCCTCGACACGATGCTTCTACCAGCAGGCTAATGGAATGTGTCACACATTTCACAGTCAACGTGCATGGTTCGATGAGAACCAGAATTAGTTCACCATTCTCCTATGACCACCAAACTCTCCAGATTTAAAACCAATAGAGAATCTGTGGGACTACCTCGATTGGGCTGTTCGCACCATGGATCCTCAACCAAGAAATCTAGCGCATCTGGTCACAGTGCCTCCCAGAACCTCATTAACTCTCTATCTGCACGTCTTCGATGCAAAAGGTGGTTTTTCAGGCTTCTGACTGGTGGTCACAATAACGTGACTGCACCGTTTCAGTGACATTCAGAGTCTCTCATAAACTGACGGTTCTGATCGCAACTTGTGCTAATAGTATATTGACTGAACCGAGTTAAAAGGGGGTGTAAAGGCTAAAAACATATAAAATCAAAAACCACTAGGAAAGGACTATGCCACTGAAATTGGATTTTATCGAGGCAAAATATTACAAGAGCTGTCGACGTACGTTTTTCGATGCTTTACCCTACTGGCCATTAAAATTGCTACACCACGAAGATGACGTGCTACAGACGCAAAATTTAACCGACAGGAAGAAGATGCTCTGATATGCGAACGATTCACTTTTCAGAGCATTCACACAAGGTTGGCGCCGGTGGCGACACCTACAACGTGCTGACACGAGGAAAGCTTCCAACCGATTTCTCATACACAGACATCAGTTGACCGGCGTTGCCTGGTGAAACGTTGTTGTGATGACTCGTGTAAGGAGAAGAAATGTGTACCATCACGTTTCCGACTTTGATAAAGGTCGGATTGTAGCCTATCGCGATTGCGGTTTATCGTATCGCGACATTGCTGCTCGCGTTGGTCCAGATCCAATGACTGTTAGCAGGATATGGAATCGGGGGGTTAAGGGGGGTAATACGGAACGACGTGCTGGCTTCCAACGGCCTCGTATCACTAGCAGCCGAGATGACATGCATCTTATCCGCATGGCTGTAACGGATCGTGCAGCCACGTCTCGATCCCTGAGTCAACAAATGGGGACGTTTGCAAGACGACAACCATCTGTACGAACAGTTCGACGACGTTTGCAGCAGCATGGACTATCAGCTCGGAGACCATGGCTGCGGCTAACCTTGATGCTGCATCACAGACAGGAGCGCCTGCGATGGTGTACTCAACGACGAACCTGGGTGCACGAATGGCAAAACGTCATTTTTTCGGATGAATCCAGGTTCTGTTTACAGCATCGTGATGGTCGCATCCGTGTTTGGCGACATCGCGACAACGCACATTGGAAGCGTGTATGGTATGGGGTGCCATTGGTTACACGACTCGGTCGCCTCTTGTTGGCATTGACGGCACTTTGAACAGTGGACGTTACATTTCAGATGTGTTACGACCCGTGGCTCTACCCTTCATTCGATCCCTCCGAAACCCTACATTTCAGTAGGATAGTGCACGACCGCATGTTGCAGGTCCTGTACGGGCCTTTCTGGATACAGAAAATGTTCGACTGCTGCCCTGGCCAGCACATTCTCCAGATCTCTCATCAATTGAAAACGTCTGGTCAATGGTGGCCGTGCAACTGGCTCGTCACAATACGCGTCACTGCTCTTGATGAACTGTGGTATCGTGTTGGAGCTGCATGGGCAGCTGTACCTGTACACGCCATTGAAGCTCTGTTTGACTCAATGCCCAGGCGTGTCAAGGCCGTTATTACGGCCAGAGGTGGTTGTTCTGGGTACTTATTTCTCAGGATCTATGCACCCAAATTGCGTGAAAATGTACTCACATGTCACTTCTAGTATAATATATTTGTCCAATGAATACCCGTTTATCATCTGCATTTCTTCTTGGTGTAGCAATTTTAATGGCCAATAGTGTACTTAATCAACAGTAATTAAAACGTCGTCTTTTAAATGAAACTCTGCTTTCCAGCAAGGTAGTGTAACGCCGTTGTATTGAAAGGAAATTATGTTGAAAAATAGGGCTTTGTAGCAAAAAGATTGGGGAGTAGTATGGTGTATTGGAATCCTGAATAGAACCTACACGCTTTCAGGAAGAAAATGTGTTGCATTATGGATAGCTCCTCGTACCTATATCATTCTGTGTCAGTACTTTGGCCCACTGAGAGCTCAACAAGATAGTACGAGGACACCCACTATGACTGACATCTTAAGCAGACGCAGACGGACAACACGAATAACATTCGGAGACTATAGTGACACAATAACCAGACATACGTCAGTTTTCAAAGCGCATAAAAAGGCAACATGAATAATTTTAGTCCAACTGCTAAACATTCTTTTATTTCCGTCATTGCTTCTTCGACGTATTGGTTGAATAGTAGGGGTGAAAGGTCCGATTCTTATGTCCTTTCTAATCCAAGTACTTTGTTCTTGATCTTGTAACCATATTATTCCCTCTTCGTTCTTTTCCTATAGCATATACATTAGAATTTCAAACATCTTGCACCATTTCACGTTTTAAAACGCCTTTTCCAGGTTGACAGATCCTATGAAACTCTCTTGTCCTGCTTCCATTATCAGGCGCAACATGAGAACTTCCTCTTTAGAGCCTTCATCTTTCCTCAACGCAAACTGATTACTATTTAACATATCCTTAAGTTTCTGTTTCATGTTTCTGTATATTATCCTCGTCAGAAACTTGGCTGCATGAGTTTAAGCTGATTGTACGATAGTTTTCACACTTACCTGCCCTTCTTGCTGAGACGCGTACGTTTCGTATGTATTCATTACCAGCGATGGCGATGCATGACAGAATCTCTGACCAGAAAGTTATTTATCGTTGCTAGTCTGCGCTTGACTGCGCGAGAGTTCAGTAGTGTGAGGCGAGTGGGCGCAGAGAGTGGTTGAGTTGCGAGTTGCACTCTGTCTGCAGTAGTAGTCAGTCGGAAGTAGTGTGTGGGGAGTGGACGGTTGTACTGAGCGGCCGTCGGCATGCGTCGGGAGCGTGCTCTCCTTGCATCTCTGGTCACGATTCAGGACGAGGTATATTGTTTTAGAAGGTAATGAAGCAGCATTGCGCTCAGCTAATAACATATGTTAACTGTAATTAATTTGTTCAAGGATTGCGCCAATAATAATTTTCTTATAAAGTAACTGTTTTAAACAAAAAGATTCATTTCAAGTCAAGTAATACTTCCTATGCATTCCCTCCAAGAATTAAAATTAAACATGGGCCAGCATAGCACGGAGCTGTGCCGAAAAATAAGAGCAGATATTGATGCAGTTTACTGATGTAAGAATTTTGGTTTTTGTGTTCAGGTTTAATTATTGCACAGGGCCGAAGGTCAGCGCCGCTGCCCTTATAAAATTTGTCAGGTTTAATTATTTGTGTTCAGATGTTACACATAGTTTATGCTTCATTATTTAATTAATTTTATTGTGGGTTTAATGAGCAATCTTCATTAGTTGATGTTTGTGGGGAGTTTACATTTGGGCCATTATTATTCTTAATTTTGCAAGCAGGTTATGCTTGGCACATTTTTATTATTGAGTTTTGTGGCAACACAACAAATGGCTCATTTTCATTAACATTGACTTTTTATTATTTTTGTGGGGAGGTTACACTTTTCACTAGTATTGACTTTTATTATTTTTGTGGGGAGGTTACATTGCATTCGGAAATGGGGGAATGACATCCTTCCGAAAGTCTGATAGTGTGTCTCCCGAATCGTCGATTCTGCGCTGCAACTTGAATAGTTGTTTGGCTGCCACTTCCTCCAATGATTTTAGGAATTCCAAAGGAATGTTATCGTTGAATTCCACCTTATTTGATGGTAGACCTTCCAAAACTCTGTTAAACTCTGACTCTAATACTGAATTCTCTCTATCATCCATACAGAGTCCCATTTCTTCTTCTTATATCACGTCACCAGACAGTTTCTTCCTTTCGTATAGGCCTTTAATGAACTCTCCACTCTCTTCCCTACGTTTAACAGTGGAATTTGTTTCTAATGTCGCCTAAGTTTCTTTTGACTTTACTATGTGCTGAAACAGTTCTTCCTGAGACCATGTCCTTTCGAATTTCTTCGCATTTTTCCCTCAGCCGATCGCCTCGTATTCCATACGCTTCTTACTTATTCATTCGTGTGTGTCTTATATTGCTGTATTCCTTGTCTTTCATAGAATACTGTCCACAGCTCGCGGTGTAGCGTCTGTGGCATGTTAGCTCAGCGTCTTCGGTCACGAGACTGACCATCCTCTGCAATACAGAAAATGAGTGAAGTTATCATTGACGGGATTCAAAATATGTCGTGCAACATCCGCACAGAATCACGGAAGAAAAATGACGAAGAAAGGTATCTAAAGTGTGACGACAAGAAAAATTAGTAGCGTCGCTGCCTCTATTTATCGCAGGGTCCTAAGCTCAATCCCCCGCTAGGTCGGCAATTTTATTCACTCGGGAACTGGGTGTTAGTGTTGTCCTAATCATTTCATTCCATCTTCATTGACACGCAAGTCGCCGAAGTGATGTCAACTAGAAAGACTACAACATTCCTTCATATTTATCTATATTCGTTTGTCCAAATTCTGTGATTACCTGTTTGAGGAATGTCCATTTCTCTTCAGCTGAACTTTCTACTGTGATAGTCATAGTTTCAGTGTCCATAGACTCAGAGAACTTCAAACGCACACCGACATTCCACAGTACTTCAGTATTCCGCTGTTCTACTCACTGATTCTTCCGGATGATTATCTTAAACTTCAGTCTACCCTTCATCAAGTCTGCATCTACCCTTGGTATGCCTTATAATCGAATATCTCATCTCAGAATCTCTGTCTGATCATGATGTAACTCGGCTGGAATATTTCCGGGTTTCCAAGCATTTTTCAAGTTTTCGTTCTCCTCCTGTGGTTTTTGGACAGTGTATTTGCTATTACTGACTGAAATTTCTTACAGACCTCAGTCTTTCTCTCCCCTCATTTCTACTGCCGAATACACAATCCCCCGTAACTCTGCCTTCTGTTCCTCCCCTAATACAGCGGTCCAGTCACCTATGATTATTAGGTTTTCATCTGCCTTCACACACTGAATTACATTGTAACGCCGGAAATGCATATCCTCCTATTTCCATCTATTGTACTATAATTTGTTTTCCTTATTTTTGTTACCTGAATATATGACATTTCTGTGTCTTTACATATTATAATTGTTTTACTATTTGTATATATATATATATATTTCTACTGCCGAATACACAATCCCCCGTAACTCTGCCTTCTGTTCCTCCCCTAATACAGCGGTCCAGTCACCTATGATTATTAGGTTTTCATCTGCCTTCACACACTGAATTACATTGTAACGCCGGAAATGCATATCCTCCTATTTCCATGCGGTCCAGTCACCTATGATTATTAGGTTTTCATCTGCCTTCACACACTGAATTACATTGTAACGCCGGAAATGCATATCCTCCTATTTCCATCTCTTGTACTATAATTTGTTTTCCTTATTTTTATTACCTGAATATATGACATTTCTGTGTCTTTACATATTATAATTGTTTTACTATTTGTATATATATATATATATATATATATATATATATATATATATATATATATATATATATATACATGGATTTATGTCGATGTATAATTGGTTTGTTTCGTAAAGATTACTTGTATTTTTACGCTGGTTCTTGCCTAGGGAAAACTGCTATCGAACGATTACATCGATAGGTCGTGTGAAGAATCAAAGTGTGTAGGATCTTTGGTAGTGGTAACTCTGCCGCGTGGAGCGCGGGCAGAGCAGTGGGAGTCTGGCGGGAGTAGCGAGTGGAGCAGGTGTGTTGTGTGAAGCTCCCGCGAGTTGCCGCGCTTTCGGGGTTTGGCAGCATGTAATTGCGCTCGACTTGCGATGATAGTTTCTGACATGGTGTCGCGGACGGGAAGCATTAGCTGGCGCACATCAAGAGCCCGTTTCGTCTGGTGACCGTGTCGAGAAGAAGGCGCGCCAACATCCAGCTTCTGCAACAGCGACGGCCGACAATGAGTGACTGTCGCCACCTCCTCGATCGACGACTTCAAACCTTCAATCAACCAACAAGGAAGACTAAAAGCACGTAAAGTTTCAGAACTGTATGGCAGACCTCAGCTTTTCAAACTGTTCCATTTGCCTCGCAAAATTACAGCAACTTGTAACACTCCGGTTTAATCTACTGACTTATCCCGCTCGATCGGGATCTGATAGCAGCCCAAAAACAGATATTAATTAATGTGACCGTGTGCCTAATGGGGCTGGCAATCGGACTGGACTGCTACGGAGTTGTTACATTCCATTTTGTCCTTCGCAAATACTGTAATAATGTACTGTTTGGTGGCAAGAAGAACAACAAACACAGCTTCACTAAACAAAACCTATATTCTTATCAAAAACCACAGAGATAAGGAGACAGCCACTGCCTTCGTCAATACACTGTTAATAACGGCTAATCTCAGCACAGGCTTCCTCGCTATTCATAATCGTCACACGCAACATACAATCACTGTATCCAACACTGCAATCCAACACTGCAATCCAAATAATGCCGGCGCGGTAGACGCGGAATCTCAATAACGGCACATAAATATCACTGAATCACTCTGTTAATTATACTTTCTCACTTTCCCGTATAATACTAACACAAAGGGGTTGAACCGCGGCGATGGCCACTCCCTTTGTCGGTAATTTCTATCAATTGCTGGCTTCTGCTCAGCTCTGCCCGCCTCGCGGGAACCTAGAACACGCACTGACTTGACTCAACTCTCGCGACCCGACACACTAATCCATAGTTGCCCTGTCGACCTGTGTGAGTGCAAACCTAGTAGTAAGGGCCTGCGGACCCCTTACAAACTTAGCATGAACTTTTGTTGCTCATTGTCCCAATTGCATTACCAAGCAGGGTCCCTTCCTTTTCCGAAATGAACCCGAGTGTCGTTGAAATTCAAACGCCAGCATAATTCCATTTCACTGCTTTAATTTCAAAGTTCACTTTAAGTATTCATAGCTGGCTACAATATTTAGATTACACAAGCACAAATTAAGAGTGCGAGTTTTGTTACCGTATTTTAGCTTACCTGTGACTGCAGCTCAGCTTGGTACGTACTAAATTTTACCATTGTTAATTGTTCAGAATCATTTAATTCAAGCTCAAAGTAAAATCTCTTATTTCTAAATTGCGTAGATTCAAGTTGCTTTTGAAATGATTGTTGAGGTAGTCCAAGACTAACCGTATTTTACTGAATTTCGATGTGCTTCAGAAAGAAAGCTCACTATTAACTTCAGTCACTACATTAACTTTCGATTTTCCGGTTTTGTTAATTCTTTTGCTAAATTAAGTCAGAATGTAGCGAAATTTATTACTTCTGAGAAACTTTCAGTTTTCACACTACACGTGTCAACCTTCAGTTGCCACGCTTCTAGTGCTAATTATATGTGTAATTACCTTTCTTTTTCAGTTACTATAGTAATTGTCCATAGGACTGGCGACCGTAATTTCCCCCAAATCTCAAATATCTAATTACCGCTAGTTAATTGTTAACGTAATGGCCGCACATTTACTTTCTTCATTAACTTTACCCCTTTTCAAAATTAATTTCCACCAGTTTCATTTGCATTTTTCCTTTCATTTAGATGTAACCCTTTCCTCCCTCTTTACCGACAGATTAACTTCGGTGACGACTGCTTTTCCCAAATTTCCATTAGGTACACGCGGTTTAATTTTTCACTGTCATTAAGGTCGATAAGTGAGGGGGAGGTTACAACATGTTCAGTATCCGCATACACTTTCTTTATCTCTTCCCCTTCTGCTTGTGACATCGGCATGCGTACCCGAAGTATTGTTGTCGGCTTTGGTTTTCTGTGAATTCTGGTGAGAACAACACCATCACAGAACTGTTGACATTAACACTGTCTACCCTATTTTCCTATTCTTTACGAATTACAGTCCCGTTACATCATTTTCTGCTGCTGTTGTTTTTGCCCTAAATTCGTCTGACCAGAAATTCTTATCTTCTTTTCACTTCCAATATCACTGTTACAAATCACATCAAGTTTCTGTAAACCCTCCTCATCACCACCATGAACTACTCTAAATGGTTCAAATGGCTCTGAGCACTATGGGACTTAACTTCTGAGGTCATCAGTCCCCTAGAACTTAAACCTAACTAACCTAAGGACATCACACACATCCATGCCCGAGGCATGATTCGAACCTGCGACCGTAGCGGTCGCGCGGTTTCAGACTGTAGCACCTAGAAGCGCTCGACCACTCCAGCCGGCTGAACTACTCTCTTTGGCATGTTGGTTGTTAACTAATATCACCAAGCATGCTACACACGTGTCCTGTGCTTAGGTTTAGAAGTATTTTAAGAGCCATCTATTAGCTAGCAATTGAGCTCCATGCGTCCATATAGCTCATCATACAGTTTTAATGTCATAGCAATAGCATGCGACTACATCTCATCATTTGATGCGAATGGGTTCATAAAAGTAAACATATAGAAATAGATGCTAGCCCCAAAAAAGTCTTGTAGAAACAGCTACAATTAGCTGGGATAAATGGGAGGGATGTACGCACTATCAATAAGTTAAACAAGATGTTCGAACTGGAAAGAGCATCTATCACATATGCAGACAAAGGGGACATGATTGCAATCATGGGCAATGAAGACTACATCTATAAGTCAGAGCTAATAGAATCATTCAGTTGAAAAGCAAAAACCAGTTTATTCATTTAGACAGAAATTAAAAAAAAAAAACAGATGGAAGAATCTGACTTCCTATTTGGGAATGACATGGTAAATAAAGACTGAAGATGATGAGTCCATCTTTACCAGAATTACGTTTTTAGATCAAGATACATAGGGGTGGCCACCTAATTCGACCCGTAGTAAATAACACATCTAGTCCAAGTTTTAAAGCGCATTCCTTCAAAAAATCGTTCAGTGTTAAGAAATGTTATGGTTTTGTGGCATTTGTAAATGAAACTGAACTCACAGATGGGGCAGTTATAGCATCATTTAACATCATAAACCTGTGTACAAATATGCCCACCAAGGAATCTGTTCAAGCAATTAAAGAAAATTTATTGAAGTATGAGAAAACTAGTAGAGGTGAAAGACTGGAAGTAATAGAATTTTTAGAATTAGTGCATTCTTTTCACTCTTTTAAGTATCAAAACCATAGTTATATGTATAAACAGATGGATGGATTAGCAATCGGCTACAAAAATGTTCAAACGCGTGTGAAATCTTATGGGAATTAACTGCTAAGGTCACCAGTCCCTAAGCTTACACACTACTTAACCTAAATTATTCTAAGGACAAACACACGCACCCATGCCCGAGGGAGGACTCGAACCTCCGCCAGGACCAAATGGGCTACAGTTTATTGGAACTGTAGCATAAGACAAAAAATTCTTTCACGCAAACGAGTGCACGGAACTGAAACTCATATATTATAAAAATATGTGGATGGCATTATTTTATTATACAGAGGTAACGCCAGTGAAACACAAAAAGTTGCTAGAAAGATGAGAGCCATGTACCCTAAAATTAACTTCATGGTCGATTAAAAATAAAAAATAAAGTATAATACGTATGGATCTTGCATGATAGTGGCCTCAAAATAGATATGCACAGAAAAGCAACCAGTAACAACGTGATCGTTAATGCTAGGTAATGTCATCCCAGAATGTATAAACACCGTTCTTCAAATCAGTGATACGAATACTGAGAATCTTGAAGTAACGCTTGTATGGCCCGCCCTGTTAGCTGTGCGGTCTAGCGCACGGTTTTCTGGACTGTTAAGGAGCGCCTGGTCCCCGGCACGAATCCACCCGGAGGACTTGTGTCGAGGTTGAAAGGTGGCTACACTGAGCCACAGCGCCAGAGATCGCGCTAGAGAGTATTGTTCCGCCGCCTCCACTGGCAGTGATTATTGAGAAGTTGCGGTGGGCAGTTTTGGTCGAGATGTGGTAGTAACAGTGCTTGCTGAGATGTCGTAGTGAAGGGTGCTGGTCGAGAAGTCGTAGTGGAGAGTGCTTGTTCCATGTTTTATGCAGTTGTTTGATGGGATAGACAGCAGATGTTGTTCTAATGGAGATATTGTAATGATCAGAGTGCTTTTCGTCAATATATATGAAGGTAAAATATTCCCCGTTTTTTTCATTATTTCAGTGTCTTAAATAATGCGTCATTACAGGTCCAGTCAACAAAGCACCTGGCTTGTGTTCTTGTATTAGAGTGATTCTGGTTTCCTTACGCAATTATAGTATTTTTTTTTTAATTGCTTGAGTATAAATGGTATTTAAAATTTCTTGTCTTGTTGAAGAAGAACCGTGCCAGATGCGTACGTTGAATCACACTCCCACACACAGAACAATTACACTTGTGTTTTGGTTTCGTAGGTTTTATAGTTGCTGGGGACTTAATTAATTAATTGTGTTAACGGAAATTTTCTTTCATTCTTTGTTGTTATTCTATGCAGTCAGATTGCGTACTAAAACTAGTCAGGGCCAACCGTTTACGAGACCACGTAATCGGACAGTTAGCTACAAAAAAAAATTAAAAGTAATTGCATTCTTTTTAAATAATTAAGCCCCCATGCATGTGGCGACCCTGCCAGGATACGAACCTGGAATCTTCTGATTGTAAAAATAGTAGACAGTAGTATTGTTGTAGTAATTTGTAGTTTAGTAATTGTAGTCTATTTTGCATGTGTAGATTTGGTAATTGTCATTCTTATAATGGTGTTTTTTCTCAGAATTTAATTTT
This sequence comes from Schistocerca piceifrons, assembly GCF_021461385.2. Classification (NCBI taxonomy): domain Eukaryota; kingdom Metazoa; phylum Arthropoda; class Insecta; order Orthoptera; family Acrididae; genus Schistocerca; species Schistocerca piceifrons. Next base: position 665,325,693 of record NC_060138.1, read on the forward strand.
GTTGTCTTGACTACGCGCTTGACAATTTAGTGCAATTATTTCAATTGTTCGTTAATCGTGTTTTAGGGAAACATTTCATGTGAATGGTATTGTTGGAGATAAAGAGTCATTGTGTGTAATTTTCGTACAGTGGCGAGTTTTGTTTGTTTTGTAAATGATTACGCGATCGATGAAAAAGGCAAAAATGATGGATAGTCAGAATGACGAAATTGTTGACATGGCGAACTCGCCAACACAGGAGAACAGTATGATGAATAATGAAGTGGGAAAGAATTTAATAAGTCGGGAAAATAGTCCGGAACCATTTCAAAATTTTTCTCAATCAGAAAATTCACAGAATACGAGATTAACGATAGAAGATTCTCAAATAGTATCGAACACAGATAGCTTTATGGCTATGCAGAAGGAAGTTAGTTTTGCGGGAAATGTTAGGGGCGAAAAGAATTTTGAACCGGCTAATATGGAGCAGTTGATGGGTGCTATATTAAATTTGGGAGCACGAATGGAAACACAGTTTAGATCTGAATTAAAAACACAAATAGGAACAATTAAAACAGAGATAGGAACAATTACAACTGGTATGGGAACAATGGAAACACGGTTAGACTCACTGGGATCACAAATAGGAACAGTTACAACTGGAATGGGAACAATGGAAACACGGTTAGACTCACTGGGATCACAAATAGGAACAATTAGAACTGAGATGGGAACAATGGAAACACGGTTAGACTCACGAATAGGGATATGTTTCAAAAATATGAAAGATGAATTAAAGAAAGAAATCAGAGAAGAAGTACAACCGATTTTGAATTCTCACAATAATAGATTAATTGCAGTAGAGATTAGACAAAAGGAACAGGATAGAGAACAGGAAGAAAGAGATTGCCATTTGCAGAAACCGAAGAGTACCAGAACATAAATAAACATGTTGAAAATCAGGGAAAATTTAATGAACGCGTTAAAAGGGAAGTTGAGGCATTACGAAAGCAAGTCAAACAAATTGAAGGCGAAATCGTAGGAAAAGACAGCAGAAGAAATTTAGAATCACAGATAGCAGAGGGCTTTGAAGAAAATAATTTATTTCATTTACGAGAAGCAACAAGAGAGCGCCAGGCGCGCGAACTTGACAATAATCGACATTCGGACTGGGACAGATGCGGTAGGTCTTTGTCGCCACGAGGAGAAAACTTTGACTATAAACACTTCTTAACTGTTCGGAAATTTAAGAAATTTCGCAATTCGAAGAACGACATACATCCATGTTCATGGTTAGATCAATTTATGTACGCACTTCCACCAAATTGGCCACTAAGTCACAAACTGGAATTTATGTGTGGATATTTAGAAAACGAACCGGCGACGCGGATGCGCGCACTTATTAGAGATTGTAATAATCTAAATGATTTTTATCATGCATTTCTATCGGCATATTGGTCCGAAAACACGCAAGACAGAGTCAAACACAGTCTTATTATGCAGCGTAATTTTAAACAGTCTGAGTTCCGCACGCCGGCAGAATACTTTGAAGACATGATTCGAAAGAATCAGTTCCTTTCCAACCCTTATTGCCCAACTGAATTAATTCGCATTTGTTTAACTAAGCTGCCACAATCAATAAGACAAATTGCTTTAGCTGGAAGATGTAAAGACGACATTGAGACTTTTAAGACTTTGCTACAAGAACTCGAGTATGGCAACGACGACGGGACTTCTTGTAATTTTTTCAGTAACAGTAATTACAATAGATTTTCAGAGAAAAGGGATAGTGATCGGAACGGACGTTATAGCGATAATTTTGAGAATGACAGACGAAACAGACAGGACAATAGATACCAGCCTTATGACAATAACAGACGCTCTAACAGAAATTACACAGACAATTATAATAACGGTAATTCCTACCGGAATGATCAATCATACGGAAACAGTAATCGGTATCATCAAGAAAGAAATTATTCATACAGTAATAGAAATTCTTTCTACAGAAATAATCAGGGTAGTAGATACAACAATAATTTCAGAAGTGACAGTAGAAATTACACAAGAGGTAGACATGCAGACAGACAGGAAAATAGAAATTTTAATAACAGACACAACCAAGAATTTGCAACTAACAGACAGGAGGGACCTAATTGGCATCCTCCACGTGACAGAACTTCAGAGAGACAAGTGCAAATAGTAGAAACTGATTCGCGAAATGACGGGAATAATCAAGGACGTGACGCAAACAATCGACAATGACTTGCAGCTTCGGCTTCTGGCAGCAATATAGACGGTTCAGAAAGCAATGACACTACGACTTTACACTACGTACGCCTGGAAGACATGAAAGACATTTTGCTAGACGAAAAGGAAAATAATGTAGACGCATTTTTACATCCTGTTATTGAAGTATGTGTGGGTAAGAATAAGTTCACTCCAGTTTTAGATTCTGGGAGCCCACTGAATGTCATTAGTGAATCAGTTTTTCGTGTATGTGTAAGGACTATTGCTTGTCCTGTGTTACCTGTTTCTAAAACTACAATTCGAGGCGCTATTTCTGGAAAAAGTGTGGAAGTTAAACAACAAACAAACTTAAATTTCATTTGTCAAGGATACGAATTTTCTGCTAATTTTATTATTGTTCCATTACTCAGTACACAAATTATATTAGGTATGGAGTTTCTTAACACACATAAGGCAATTTTGAACTTTAAAGAAGGAAGTGAGAATTTGAGTGTTGCCGGAATGCCGAAATGTTTGAAATTTTTCGAGTGTTTAACAAGATCAGAGTCAGATTACAAAATGTTTAAGGTTTCTTACTTCTGATGTTTTCGTTGAGCATTATGACGACAGTGTGTTTATTCATGACAATGACAATAGATACAGAGACACGATGGATGATATAATTAATAGCGAAGAATTAATTAATGAAAAGGTTTAGAAAGCTGAAGTGCCAGATGACGTTGCAAGAGAAGAGCTGCACCACATTTTGACTTCACATGCTACAGTATTTAGTCATCACACAGGAACTATACAAGGCTTACAATATTTATTCAAAGTAAAAGAACACACACCATTTCGGGGGAAAACGTACGCTATTCCTTTGGCTTACAGAGACAAGGTTAAGAGTGAACTTCAATACATGATAGATCAAGGCATTATTGAGCCAGCAGTCAGTCCTTATACCAGCCCATTACACGTTGTTCTTAAAAAGGATGGGTCCATTCGTTTGGTTCTGGATTCCAGACAGATAAATAATATCATCATTCCTGAAACTGACCGTCCACAAAATTTAGATGAACTTCTTCAACATTTCCATGGAATTAAAGTTTTATCCACGATTGATATGTGCGCAAGTTTTTGGCAAATAGAACTCCAACCTGATTGTAGAAAATATACTGCCTTTTTATCCTTTGGTAACTGTTATCAGTTTCAGAAATTACCATTTGGACTTACTGTATCTTCTGCAGCATTCATTCGTAGTTTAAACGAAATTTTACCTGTTTATCTTCGTGACAATATTACTTCATATGTTGACGATATTCTTATTGCTAAACGTTCTTGGAGTGAGCACAACAAAATTTTGGATTCATTATTACGTATTTTTGCAAGAGTTGGCATTACAGTGAACTTGGAAAAATCTGAATTTGGTCGTTCTCAGGTGAAATTTCTCGGTCACATTATTTCTACAGAAGGTATTCTTCCTGATCCAGAGAAACTAGACGCGATTCGTAATTATGCTGTTCCTACTACATAACGTGATGTTCGTAGTTTCCTTGGTGTCTGTAATTTTCTTAGACGCTTTGTTAGATTGGACAATTTGGCCACACCTCGTTTATGTGAACTATCCGGAAAGAAATCTAATTGGTGTTGGGATGAGGAAGCTCAGTCAGAATTCGAACAACTTCGTGATGCTTTAGTTGCTGCTCCACTTCTTTCACATCTGGATTTATCTAAAGATTTTTGTTCGGCGACGGACTCATCATACAAAGGCCTAGGTGCACATTTATTTCAAGAGATAGAAGAAGACGGCGTTGTAGTACAGAAAACTATTGCATTTGGAAGTCGTGTTCTCTCTAAATCAGAAAAGAATTATTCGATTACGGAACTTGAAGCTTTGGCTGTTGTATGGGCTTTCACAAAATTTCGCACATTTTTGTTTGGCAGACATACTAAGGTTTACACCGATCATCGAGCTCTGGAATTTCTTATGTCGACAAAATTAACTCATGGAAGATTGTCACGATGGGCGCTGTACCTACAGGAAATTTACTTTAGTATTGTTTACATACAGGGTTCTTCTAATATTGTTGCTGATGCTTTATCATGTGCACCTATGGGTTTTAAACAAAGTGCTGAAGAGGACTGCAAAGAAAACAATTATTGTTTGATGTATATTCAAGGTGTTGCGTTTGAGAACTTTATTTCGTCTTCGCTCAAGGACATCGCTAAGGAGCAAAATAGGAATCCAATCTGGAAGGACATTAAGGAGAAATGGAGGAGAAAGGAAAGCGTAGCGATTAGACAGTATTATTTAGTTCGCAATGATATTCTTTTTAAACGAAAATCGGTCGACAACTCTGTTTGGTTAGTTTGCATTCCTGATGAGTGGGTTAATAAGCTGATTTGGTATACACATTTCAGTTATGCACACTTTGGTCCCAGAAAATGCTTTCATAAATTACGGGAAAATTGCTACTTCAGTAATATGGAAAAACGTATTCTATCTGTTCTGACCAAATGCAAATTATGTCAAAAGGCTAAGCCACCAACTATTTCTCACAGAGCACCGTTGTTTCCTATCATTACGGCGAAATTAAAGGACATGGCTGCAGTTGATTTGTTCGGTCCAGTGGTTCGTTGTACTAATGGTTTTGCATACATTTTCGTAGCAGTGGAATTGACATCAAAATATGTGTGTTTTACACCTTTACGCAAAGCAACAGCTCGTTCAGTATCTAATGCTTTCATCAAACATTTTCTTAAAGACGTGGGTCATGTTGATAAGGTTATATCAGATAATGGATCACAGTTTCGCTCTAAAATTTGCCTTCGTACTCTACGGCGTCGTAAGATTAAACCAATTTTCATTTCACTTTTTCACCCTCAATCTAACTCTTCAGAGAGATGGATGAAGGAAATCAATAACTTGTGTCGACTGTATTGTCATCAGAATCACAGAACTTGGGATCAGTTTCTTCATATTTTTCAAAACATTCTGAATGAACTTCCTAATGACTCAACTTCTTTACCGCCTATACTGATATTAAAAAACAAAGCACCGACAAATCGCATTTCTGAAATCGTTCCTTTTCCGCCTACACGGAAACTGCGGCATTCTGAAGTTGTCAACCTCGCTTTACAAAATATTGCGTCTGCGGCTGCTAGAAGAGAGAAATCAGCTAAACGTCCTGGTCGTTTAAAAATCTTGTCAGTTGGTCAAAAGGTGTTAATTAAGTCTCATCGTTTGTCTCACAAAGGAAAAGGCTTGTGTCGCAAATTTATTCTGCTTTATAACGGTCCATATAGAGTTCGCAAAATTATTCATGATAACACTATTGAAGTAGAAACTCTTAAATCTTGACGCTCTAAGGGAATACATCATATATCTAACGTTAAAATTTTTGTGGAATGACATACTTTTGAGAAACTAACAGCTAGATGTAAACATGCAGAATATACAAGGATACCGCGCTGTGTTTTGGCGGCGGCACATACTCAAAGCAACAGTCAAGTCTGCGCGCCGCACAAGGCAGTCGTTGACTGCAAACAATTGCTTCCTACGTCACGTGCCTACAGCTGATCGAGTGCTCAGTGCGAATGCACTGACAGCCATAAACAAATACACAGTCTAATTTCTCCGATTAAATTCAATATAAAGCTATAGTGACTTGATGAATTATGTTATTAACGTTCAGTATTTTTCAGGATACGGTTCTATAAAATATTTAAGAACTCCAGGTAAATTCTGTGTGTGTCCGACGTTAAGGGGACTTGCTATCGAGAAAATTTCAGGAAGAATGTATTTCGAAAAAAAAAGTAATAAACCAAAAAGGTAACTGTTAATTGAGTTTATTTTTCAGGTGACATATTTCCACTTAGGTACGTACTTTAGACGTAATTTGCTGCTCGCGATTACGTGATTCATACTTTGTGCTAATTTCATGTTCTATGAATTTACTTGTGAAGCGACGTGCTTGCGCACATTAACTGATCTTGACAATGATTGATTAATGAACAGGGTTGTTATTTGTATATATTATGCATCGCTTGGCTGCACTGCTTTTTCACTGATGTCACATTTTTTTTATTATGTGCCAGCTGTGCTTATTTATTTAAATTATAATTGTCACCTGATTAATTGTGCTGACTGTGGTTATGTATGTAAGTTATACTTTGTGATTTATCTGCTTGCGCCTTCATGTTTACTTATTAAGATTACATATGACTTTATTTGCTTATGCTGATATGATGCTAATGACCTGTTTATTATGTAAGATATATGTTTGCTGCTGTGCGTATGGATTGCATATTTATACATTTCTGTTTGTTGTTATAACTACTATTTAATTTGGTATATAGAAATGCTGATATCCTGTGTACAAACATAGAGTTTAGGTCACACTATGGTATTAATTATAGATTGTTTGCTTGGCAGAGCCTCGTTGGGGATTGTGCTGCATCCACTTGTTGACATTCTGTTCTCTACTGGTATATTTACTCGCTATTGCATGTTTTGCTTACGCTCAGTGCCTTATATTTTTAAGATAAGAAACTGAACTGCTATAATTCTACGAACAACGTTAGTAAAAGAAACTTCATAGAAGTCACATGAGCTGGAGGTTTTATGAAAGCTGTATAAATTTATGCTAATAAGAAGGAAGCTAACGACATGACATACCAACACTAGGTTAGACCATTGACAGTTATTACACTGCATTCTTCGTGAGCAATTGAAATAGGAAGTGACACTCGACACAAAAAATACTCCACGTGTTTGCTTCTGCCATGATTCTTGAAGTGGTGTACACACTGTGAAATATTATGATCATTCACACTCCATAATCGTACTTAATTACTGAGAGTTATTCGAACTAAAGGCTGTTAGAGGTCATGTATGCATTTCTTTTATTTAATGATGGACAAGGTAATCAAAATGTATTTTATGATTCATAATGAGTAGAAGATATGGGTCAGATAGATTACACAGAGGTTGCGTGTGGACATTGGGTCTTCGGATTGTATGGGATGATGAGGTTTGCATTAGGATTTTATCTGTACTTGTTCGAGGAGACTGACTAGAGGAAAGAGTTGTTATGGAAGTGAAATGATATTGGTAATAAGGTTTATATGTATCGACGTATTGAAGAGGTATTATTGAGGTATTATTGAGATTATGTGAAGGTGATGATTATTGGAGTTTTGGTGGACAAGAGGTAAGGTAAATGATATTGATGAAGGTTTATATGTATCGACGTAAGAGGTATTATTGAAGCATTAAGATTATGTGATGCTGATGATTATTGGAGTTTTAGTGGATAAGGGGTAAAGTAAGTGAGGAGCATATTTTTTTGTTGGTTTATATGGAACAAGGAGGATGAAGACGGCAGACTAGAACACTCAAGTAGAAGGAAGATTGTCTACACACACACTTTGTTAAATCACTGAGCAGTATATACTTTTTTTTGAAGAGAGGAAGTAATTGCATATCTTGGCACACTAACAGTTGTTCAGCAACCGTACATTTGATTTGGCTTGGCAAACATTGGTCTTGACATGATGACTATGACGTTGACTAACTATTATTGACTGTTACACATTGCTGCCACTACTACTTGATACACATGATGAACATCAAATTCTGACAGAATTGCATTTACACAGTTAACACTATTCAATTACACAGTAGCACTAATGTGGACGAAAGATGAGTGAGTGTGTTTTCCTTTCCTAATCCTACCCACCTATCTCCTAAATATTATTTTACTTGTTTGTTGTGGCTTGCACTGACACCCATAAATATTATAGGTTTACTGATATTTGTGTATTTGTAATAGTTAAGAGGACAATTATCTGATATCATTTGTGTGTTTATTATAATTTGTATGTTTAGTGTAAGAGCATTGAGAATAATTTTGTAAAAGCAATTGTGTGTGCATTCAGACTGTTGTTCAGACCGGCACCTGTTCAACATTGATGTGTGACACTTAGAAATGTTTAATTTCTGCTGATGAACTGTGTGATTAGTGATAGTGAATATTATGGACTGTTACTTGCACCTTTTTCTACATGATTGGTGCCACTTGGAAATGTTTAATTTGTGCTAATGAACTCTGATGAACTGTCTGATTAGTGATGGTGAATATTATGGACTGTTACCTGCACTTCTTCAACATAATGGGTGCCACTTAGAAATGTTTAATTTCTGCTGATGAACTGTGTGATTAGTGATAGTGAATATTATGGACTGTTACTTGCACCTTTTTCTACATGATTGGCGCCACTAGGACATGTTTAATTTCTGCTGATAAACTCCGATGAACTGTCTGATTAGTGATAGTGAATATTATGGACTGCTGTCTGCACCTGCTCAACATTACTGGGTGCCACTGATGGAACTGCTTCCACTGAAATGATGTCACTTGTTGCTGTCTGCACCTGCTCAACATTGCTGGGTGCCACAGATGGAACTGCTTCTACTGAAATAATGTCACTTGTTGGTGTCTGCACCTACTCAACATTGCTGGGTGCCACGAATGGAACTGTTTCTGCTGAATGATGTCACTCGTTGGTGTCTGCACCTGCTCAACATTACTGGGTGCCACTGGTGGACTGTTTCTACTGAAATAATGTGACTTGTTGCTGTGTGTATCTGTTCAACATTGCTGGGTGCCACTAATGGAACTGTTTCTGCTGAATGATGTCACTTGTTGGTGTCTGCACCCGTTCAACATTACTGGGTGCGACTGATGGAACTGATTCTACTGAAATAATATCACTTGTTGCTATCTGCACCTGTTCAACATTGCTGGGTGCCACTGTTGGAACTGCTCAACCAGTGATGAGATGTCACTTGTTGCTGTCTGCACCTGTCAACATTACTGGGTGCCACTAATGGAACTGCTTCTGCTGAAAGATGTCACTTGTTGGTGTCTGCACCTGTTCAACATTGCTCGGTGCCACTAATGGAACTGCTTCTGCTGAATGATGTCACTTGTTGGTGTCTGCACCTGTTGACCATTGCTGGGTGCTACTGCTGGAGCTATCAACTACTTTTTTTTTTTTTTTTTAAACATTGAAAGCATTTTATGTGAACATTTGTATAAACTGATTTTTTGTGTATTGTGTAAACTATTATGTAAAGTCACATGTATGAAGGAATTTGTATTGCTTACTGTATTTTATATATTAGGTTATTGAAAGGTCAGTGCAAAGCCAAAATTTTATCTAATTATGTGATATTTACGTATTAATATTATCTTTCTTTTTGTCTGTATTTTTGTGGACGAATTTGGTGGTATTTTCACCACCAATGCTGGCAAAAATATCATCAAATTCTGGCCCGTGGAGGAAGGGCATATGAAAGGTGGCTACACTGAGCCACAGCGCCAGAGATAGCGCTAGAGAGTATTGTTCCGCCTCCTCCACTGGCAGTGATTATTGAGAAGTTGCGGTGGGCAGTTCTGGTCGAGATGTGGTAGTAACAGTGCTTGCTGAGATGTCGTAGTGAAGGGTGCTGGTCGAGAAGTCGTAGTGGAGAGTGCTTGTTCCATGTTTTATGCAGTTGTTTGATGGGATAGACAGCAGATGTTGTTCTAATGGAGATATTGTAATGATCAGAGTGCTTTTCATCAATATGTATGAAGGTAAAATATTCCCCGTTTTTTTCATTATTTCAGTGTCTTAAATAATGCGTCATTACAGGTTCAGTCAACAAAGCACCTGGCTTGTGTTCTTGTATTAGAGTGATTCTGGTTTCCTTACGCAATTATAGTATTTTTTTAATTACTTCAGTATAAATGGTATTTAAAATTTATTGTCTTGTTGAAGAAGAACCGTGCCAGATGTGTACATTGAATCACACTCCCACACACAGAACAATTACACTTGTGTTTTGGTTTCGTAGGTTTTATAGTTGCTGGGGACTTAATTAATTAATTGTGTTAACGGAAATTTTCTTTCATTCTTTGTTGTTATTCTATGCAGTCAAATTGCGTACTAAAACTAGTCAGGGCCAACCGTTTACGAGACTACGTAATCGGACAGTTAGCTACCAAAAAAAAAATTAAAAGTATTTGCATTCTTTTTAAATAATTAAGCCCCCATGCAAGGTCTGGTGAGCTGGCCAGTCTGTGGATGGTTTTTAGGCCGTTTTCTATCTGCCTCGGCGAATGCGGGCTGGTTCCCCTTATTCCGCCTCTACTGCACTATGTTGATGATTGCTGCGCAAACAAATTCTCCACGTACGCGTACACCACCATTACTCTACCACGCAAACATAGGTTTTTCACTCGTGTGGTGTGAGACGTTCCCTGGGGACGGGGAGGGGGAAGGGAGGGAAGGGAGGGGGGGTCCACTGGGGGTGGAACCACACAATAACCAATAACCCTGCAGGAGTGGTTCGGTGTGGGGCGGCGGAGGGATGAAGTGGACTGCGGTAGTCGACGTGGGGTTGTGGACCACTGCAGCTGCGGCGGGGACGGAGCCTCTGCGTCGTTTCTAGGCCCCTGGTTAACATACAGTACAATGCAATACAACGTTTGGATGACGATGAAAGTGACAAATAATTCCAGGTAATTACAAACATGGGATGTACAAACGAATACAGGACTAATAAACTATGAACATCTTTAAGAAAATCGAGCACGAAAGATGTACTCGACTGGGGATACATAAGAATGATAGAAGATACATGGCATTAACATTTAGACGTTAACATCTGAATGTTGTAAGCTCTCTTCCCTCAGTAAACAACTGCCTGTGCTGCTCTCAATGTTGGAATCTTGAAAGGAAACAGTTTCCTCGCCTCGCCATTGCTATCTCCATCATCACCATCACCAATAGTTATCACTGCCAGTCATAGCCTTTGCAGCCAGCTGTCACTCTTGTCACCAGTTATCTATCACCCTTGCTCTCAGTCATCACCTTTGCTGCCAGTCATTCACAGTTGTGCTCTTTGCTGTCAGTCATCAACTTCATCAACCAGTCATCACCTTCTCCACTGTTTCATTGCTTTCCCGTCACCATTCTCGCTAAGGTTCTTTCACGTTCTAGCTTCTGTGGCACTGCCCTCTTAATCTACCAGATACCAACCCATGACTACAACGTATACACTCATCTATTCGCAACTGTACACCATACCGACCTCCACTTTCTCATTTACAACCTATTCATTATTCCTACTTGTTCCCCCACTTTTCCCAACTTCCTCACTTCTCAAATGGCTTAATCCATCTTCCTACTTATAATCACTGTGTAAATCTTACCGGACTCCTACTTTTCAGATAATGTCACTTCAGCATGCACTACTACTCCATCCCCACTGCCACTGCCACCGTCAATGCCACCAGCAACACCATCACCATTAGAGTTGCTCGATTCAGCAGCATCGCATACCGCTGCTCCAGTGCCATATTGGTCCAGAAGCAGAAACACCAGCCACAACTACTCCACCTACAATCAACCTTCAGCAACTCTATATGCAGCAGCTGCGACTTCAGAAGGCATATCTGCATCAGTTTCTCGTCGACTATCTCGAGGTGAGAGAAAAAACCGTGAAAAAACCCATCACACCTCCAATCAATGTCCGCACACAACCCATCCGCAAAAGAACCCAGTTCTAAGCAAAGAAGGGAAAGCAGAAAGGTGGAAGGACTATATGGAGGGTCTATACAAGGGTGATGTTCTTAAGGACAATATTATAGAAATCGAAGAGAATGTAGATGAAGATGAAATGGGAGATATGATACTGCGTGAAGAGTTTGACAGAGCACTGAAAGACTTAGGTCGAAACAAGGCCCCGGGAGTAGACAACATTCCATTAGAACTACTGACAGCCTTGGGAGAGCCAGTCCTGACAAAACACTACCATCTGATGAGCAAGATGTATGAGACAGGCGAAATACCCTCAGACTTCAAGAAGCCGGCCGCGGTGGTCTAGCGGTTCTAGGCGCTCAGTCCGGAACCGCGCGACCGCTACGGTCGCAGGTTCGAATCCTACCTCGGTCACGGATGTGTGTGATGTCCTTACGTTAGTTAGGTTTAAGTAGCTCTAGGTTCTAGGGGACTGATGACCTCAGATGTTAAGTTCCATAGTGCTCAGAGCCATTTTTTAGAGCCACAACGTCAAAGCAAACATCCACAGCATAAACAGCATAGCTAGATCCCTTCCCTTAGCACAGTCCTCACAAACTTCGTCGAACATCCTTTTCTCCATATCTATAACGACAGTGTCAGCTCCCCTGTCTTATCCTCCGTCCATTCTCTACCATGATCGCTTCCCGCCTACTCATTATTTGGAGCTGGTCATCAAGTACGAAAAGACATCAGCATCGCTCTATCAGTCGATAGGGTCCTGATGTATTATACGCAGCGAATTAATCAGAATTGCCAGTATGCCTGATATATGTCGAAGAGTCTGTTACTCAGATATATACGCAATAGCAAGACAAAGGGTGTGTAATTATCTGGGCATCGTTACGTAAATCTACAATCCAACTCGAAGCTGCGGCTCCAAATCGGCCCCATAAACACTTAACAGCAATGTAAATTAATATAGTCAGACCCACGTGGATTGATTGCATTTGCTCGCCATTGAGTTCTACCTTCTACTTCCTGCAAATATGACACCGACCGTGCAATAGGCAGACTTACTACATGTGCCGAGCCTGGGGAGAGCTGCATGCAAAACAGGCCCACAATCACACACATCTCAAAGACTAACTGCAGTTTACACTCTCCAGTAAACGCACAGCATAGACTGCTTTACTCAAACCACCCATTCGTGCCGTATTGCAACAGTCGAATAACACGTTCTTCTTCCCATCTGTCTATCACGCAACGGCAACACAAGTGTTTCTAGCAGTGCTTCCTGTTTGATCGTTCTGCTCTCTCTTCTGATGGGCAACGTCCTCTGTCTGTGATGCTCGACGTTATGTCTGTGGTACACAGCGGTCTCCCACTGCTCCGGACGGCGTTGGTGTGGCGTTGCTGCATTAATCAAGAGCGTGAACGTTTGCACAAAACTGAGCTATATATTTTCATTTAACACAAATGGAGACAGTTAGTACCATTGTCAATCATTTCTGCTCGACACAGATCAAACGATTAAAATGTCATTGCATGCTGTTATAATAATCTGTACACAGCATCCTCACTGGACAATGGATACCTTAAAAATATTGCTTATAATATATATAGTGGTAATCCGTGATTTGAGGATGGTCGCTATATGGAAATTTGTAGCATGGAAATAAATTTTAATTACAGTTGTTTTTGAAAGTTAAAGTCCTCAAGGTGCAGCTGTAGTAAGAAGTCCCCAGTCAGCAAGAAAATATGACAGGTTATCTAGCCAGCTGTGGCCTGCAATACAAACGTCGAGAACAATGAATGCACGTAGACTCATGCGACCAATGAAAATTTGTACCAAGGCCGCGATTCGAACAGAGGTTTTCTGCTCACTAGGCAGATACACCAACCACTGTGCCGCCCCGGAAGAGTGGCTTTGCACAACTGCACAGACTACCCTAGCACGTCTCCCTTCACAATCCAAATTCACATCCACTGCTCAGCCTACTTGTTATTCCCCTTAAAATCGAACAGCATTGCAGAGACTCTCCAACTGTATTGGAGTAGCACTTCAGCATCAAACGAAACAGGAGGTCCTTCCTGAAACCCAGGCATAGATTCTTTTAGTAAATGAAGTTATATTGTTCAGAGACCTATTCAGATCTCAGACATTTATGATGTATATACCTGTATTTTCATTTTTCGCTTCAATCTGTATGTACACATCATAGGTGCTTGAGACTTGAAAAGGTCTCTGGAACAATATAGTTTCTTTTGGCACAAAATAATAAAAAGTTTGTTTTAACAGGAGATGTACATGAAAATCACACACTATTTGAAAGATGCACCAAATCCACACTTTTGAAGATGCAGCAGTGAAATTCTGTTCCATGCTTTACATGAAATTAACACATTTACTGTTAATTTCAATAATCATACATATTTAACTTTTCAAAAATTTTAGTTTCAATAAATTATATTTTTCCCCAGAAACTATTCAAGAGATTTCTACAAAATTTCTCTGTTTAATTCCTTTGAATGTAGAAGCTTCTCTCATGAGGTTTTATTGAATATTTCCAATAGGAGAGTTTTTATAATTTTTAAATTATGGTTCCGTAATTATAACATAAAATGCATGGAAAATTCCACGCACTTTGCACCATATTTAAATTCTACTCATAATTTTAAAATTTGCTCTTGAGACGACATTTATTGGGTTTATAGAAATAAAAGTACAAAATTTCATAATTATAACGTTCACAGATTCCGAGAAAATGGTACATAAACTTAAAAAAATAATGTTCAGGAAATGCAATTTAATGTTCAATCTAACATTTTTTCATATGTCAGCTCTTCAGAAGGCGCCAGATTGGTACTCAGTTTCCTCTTTCCCTTCAAGGTTTCTCTTCTGGTTTCTAGTTTTGTGCCTTCTTTCCGTTACCAGGTCTTCAGCTGACTTTTCAGCTGCAGAGAGGCGCTGTACACATATTTTTCACAAGACGTCTTTAACGAAAATTCCTATCTTAAAGCCCGTTCTCTCTAATACCTATATCCTCCCTGCTTTTGCATTATTAAGTAGAAAGACTGCATCATAAGTTGCAATTCTGACAACTGCTGAATATAAAAATTTGATTTTAAAGCATTGTTTCCCTATGAGTAAATTTAGAGGCTCATTTGGCTTCTGGGTTTTGCCATGAAAACACTTTTTTAGAAGTTGAGGATTGGCTTGAAAACATCCAGGATACCATATGGAAGCCTCTGCTTGTGAATGTAATCCACAAAATCGTTGTTCACCGAGCCCGTATTAAAGTGTTGCTTCATAAAATGGGCGTGGCAGGAAGGTTGTGTCATGTATTTAATTATTTTGCAGACTCTTAGAATGGGATTTCATCAGTGAAACTTTGGGAAGTTATTATCCGTTAGTTCTTATAACAAATAAAAAATAAATTGGAAATTGACGTTTCGGTCAATTTCATGAATGTCCCTGTGAAGCTGGCTCTTTTAGAATCTTGAAAGACGCAGAAGCGATTGTTTTGTTCGGCCTTTTTCTACTGGACAGCTGATACGAAATAAATCAGCATTCACCTCTCAATCTCCACATCCCGCGCGTCGACTTCCTATCTGCGCCCGTGCACACGTTTGGCACTTTCACTGGTAAACTCGCCAAGACTTTCAAAAGAATGGCTAACTGAGTTTGGAGCTCTTGAAGCTGGGGAAATCCATATTCAGGTGACTTTATTCGTTAATGAGATATTGCGGTAATGTACAGGTTATCTTTAGACTTACGGTGTCTAACAGATTCGAGAACTCGTAGCGCGTGTAATTGACCACTGTTAACATTTCCCTGGAGATAATTTTTATTTCAGATGGAGCCACGGTCTTGGTAAATTTTTTGAATGATACCACTGCCATTTGACTGCAATAATTTTTAATTTATTGTTGTACGATCCAGATTTCAGCCTTAGGCCATTTTCAAGTAAATTTAAATAAGTTTTTGTACTTGAAAATGACTAAGGCCGAAACCTGAATCGTATAAAAATAAAATAAAAATTATTACATGCTTATTTTCGATACATATAAATAAATTTTTGTGCTTGAAAATGGCCTAAGGTCGAAATCTGAATCGTATAACAATAAAAAGAAAGTTAGTACAGTTAAATTGCGGCAGATTCATACAAAAAATTTCTCTGGAGATTTGAAAATCAAATAAGCAAATACTTTTTTGAATACGAAAGTATTTTTATAAAAATATTTTCTGTTGTAATAATTAAATTACTCATGTTTGGAAACAATTCTAAAAATATATCAACGTCCTATTGTAACATCAAGACTGATGTAGTCTTTGTGCGTATATTGTACGTAGCTTCATTAGTATGAAGTGTAGGCACAAGCAAACTAGTCACAATAATCTTATTTGAAACTTTTATTTTAAGGCTTGTTAGTTACGAATGTATTATATTTTAATGAAAGAAAAGTAAAATTTGCTAAGTTGCTACAGTCCTTTTATCTCACATTTGCCTAACAAACATGCTTACATTTACAGTATGCTGTTTTTTTAAAACTACTAGTTTCTGCAGGGTGTGTGTGTGTGTGTGTGTGTGTGTGTGTGTGTGTCTGTGTGTGTGTGTGTGTGTTCGTAGCAACGTTACTAAATCGTACTGAAAACCTCACCGATTTCAGTCATCTTATTTTTAATCTCGTCTATTCATTAAATTAGTTGGTTATCATAAAGTTTTTCCCGATAGCATCCGCACCGCAGGTTCAGTTTAGGTGACTGTAGATCCTAAACACAGCGCTAGTAGCATGAGACACAGCTTAGAACTTACTGACACAACTAGCGAGGTGTATCTTGCAGTTCACACTGTAGTTATACGGGATCTCTTTCGACCCAACGTTTCAGGCGTGCCTCCCCCCCCCCCCCCCTCCCCCACTCTGCTCTCTCCCTTGACCCAGTCCTTTATTGCACTCTTCACGCTTACTGCTTACTTGTAAAATTCTTGGTGAACGCTGTACCGGATAGCAGTCGGCGGGTCAACAAACCGTAACTATGCACTGCTACAGCTGCACAGATTCCTGCAGAGACGCTGGATTAATTAAACGCCTGCCGCGGTGGTCTCGCGGTTCTAGGCGCGCAGTCCGGAACCGTGCGACTGCTACGGTCGCAGGTTCGAATCCTGCCTCGGGCATGGATGTGTGTGATGTCCTTAGGTTGGTTAGGTTTAAGTAGTTCTAAGTTCTAGGGGACTGATGACCACAGCAGTTGAGTCCCATAGTGCTCAGAGCCATTTGATTAATTAAACAGGACGCGACGAGTAGTGTAAAGTGTCGCTAACCCCAAATTCGTGTGGAACGCTGCGAGCCACGCCGCTCCCCAGTTGACTATCAAATTTAATATCAAGTTGGGAGTTCTCGCGATCGGAACGCGCCAGTCCTGAGCCCTCGCCTGCTCTCCCCTTTCTCCGCCGCCCTCCCGCCACCCTCACGGCGTCTCCGGCGCGCCCTCCGCTGGACCGAGCATCCGCCTCCGTCCTCCTCCGCGCCTCCCTTAATTTCAACAAAACGAGCAAAAGGCAATTTCCCTGCGTCGCTTCTCTGTCCCCTCCCGACACCGTCTAACTGGACTGAGAATCTATAATGAATCTGGTTCCAATCGGCGGGGCACATCGTCCGCAGCTAGGGACCTGATCCCGCATCAATCGCCCTCCTCTTCCTTCCCTTACCGGACGGGGTGGATCCTGGCCGGAGGAGGGCTGTGGGGGGGGGGGGTTTGGATGGGGGTGTAGGGAGTGGGGGTGGGGAGGCGGGGGGAGGGGGGGCACGATGAGTGGCGGCCAGTGCCCTGGAAACGCAGACAAGATACGCCAACAGACTCGATCGCGGTTGATTGATCGACTTACTCAGCCCGTCGATCTAAGGAACTGCATACTCACTCCGCTGTCAGTCGAGAGTTCCACATCGATGGAGCTGCCGCGAAAAAGGAGTTTTCCGGCGCCTTCACTCTCGTTGCCTTATCGAAAGAGTACAGTGAGGTCTGTTAAATACGGCGTACGCAGGATTCTCAGAATCAGAAAAATAACAATATGAATCATAGAAATCGTAATCAGTTTCATGGGAATTCAAAGCTTACTTGTTTTACAGTGAACACATGGTGTGTCGTGGGGCGATCACTCTGTTTTTAAAATAATTGAAAAGCCACGATCGCTTCAATCGTTTATCAGGTGACCGGTTTCAGCACTCTGAAGGTGCCATCGCCAGATCTGTGAAGGTATAACGTAACATATTTGAGGGAGGGCTTACATGAGTTAACTATATGTACAGGAAATGTATGCGCAAATGTGAGCTTTGCATGGGTATGTGACAAGCAGTTATAGTAAAGTTGTGTTTTAGTAGTAATGAGTGGTTATACCGTGGGACTGAGTATGCGCTGCTTGGACAGCGCTATCTGGTGGCCGGTTGTGAACCGCTAGAATCACAGCAGGTAGGCCTGCGCGGAATAGGTCATTGATGATGCCGACCGGTGCTAGGCGAGCAGTGGTAGTTTTATCTGACGACTTCAGTTTTATATTTTATGGGAAGAACGACCATGAGAGCAGTTTTTTATTATTTTTATTGGTTGTGACAATGATTTTATGAGATGGTCTGCCTCATATGCCATGATGTCCATATGGTTTTATAAATCTTAATCCACGTTTCAGGTATGTGGTTCTGTAATAATTGTAATGTATATAGTTAACTCATGCAAGCCCTCCCTCTAATCTGCTATGTTATACCTTCACAGGTCTGTTGATGGCACCGGTCATCTAATAAACGATGGAAGCGATCGTGGCTTTTCAATTATTTTACTTGTTTTATTTTCCCCAGCCAGTTACCACGTATTTCCATAAATTATATACTACCCTTTATTCCAATGTCGTAAAAACCATTCTCCTGTTCTCTCAAAAGTTCTACTCCCCTTTCCCACGACTGTACCTCACCGAGAATTCGTTCAACTTTAGAGACAACTCTAACTCGATACGCTGTTTGGGCTCATAAAAACGTCCATGTCTGATTCCTAGACTCCTTGTGTCTCAGGCGATGAGTGCGAACAGAAATGAACAAACTGCTGCCAAGAGCCATTACAGAAATCTACGAATCTTTCAAAGTCTAGCAGACGGAAGCCGCACCCTAAAGTATTCCTGGTCTAGTGAGTTTTGCGAATAAAGACAATTTGGTGGCTGAAAATAGGTGTAATACGAATTTTATGATTCCTTGACACAAAACATCTTTATATGTAAATTGAAGATGGAGAGGGGAAGAAAGGAAATGAAAGTGAGGGGGTGGTTGCTGTCAGCTGCATCAGGACGTTATGTGGTATCAGCGGCGACGAGTGAAAATGTGTACCGGATCGGGATCTCCCACTTATTATGTAGGTGCATCAGCCACTGCACCATCCGGGACACAGCGTAATCGCAACCGCGTGGACTGTTTCGGCACCCCTCACGACCAATGTACATTCCCATGAGGGAATAGTCCCTGTCCATTTCCTCCTTGTTCAGTCTCTGAGATTCCCACAGGAGGTCGTACGTACTTGCGCATCCGCAATGAGGAAGGTGGATCCGTTGCCTAGCTAGGCCAGTGAATTATATGAATGCATGGTGTCTGTATTTTCGGAGACGAAACGGACACTACGCATTCATACGCAAGAGGTCTTATCAGAGAGACAATTTACATTGATTGTGTCTGGTGTGTTCTGCACAAGTATGAATGCTCTACGCAGTTTGTAACAAGAAGCAAAAACAATGAAGAGTGCTAATGGAGATACGGGGAAGGCTGCATGTGCTACAAGCCTATTTCAGGCAACGGGCAATACACAACCCATTGCACGAAAACAATGGTATTCGACCAACATTAAAGGGCCATCTCGCTAAGATTATGCGATGCGTCGGGAACCAGACACCAGGAACTTAGCGCAGGCATCACACGATGACAAGTTAATGGTTTGGGATAGTTACACAACAAACAGTGTGCCGCCATTCCTTTGCGTTCGGATTGGATTAAGACTTGAACCTACGCTCCCTCCATGAGCGCCGGCCGGTGTGGCCGAGCGGTTCTAGGCGCTTCAGTCTGGAACCACGCGACCGCTACGGTCGCAGGTTCGAATCCTGCCTTGGGCATGGATGTGTGTGATGTCCTTAGGTTAGTTAGGTTTAAGTAGTTCTAAGTTCTATGGGACTGATGACCTCAGATGTTAAGTCCCATAGTGCTCAGAGCCATTTGAACCATTTGAACCTCCATGAGTTACGTGGCCTGCAGTGGCCTGAACAATATTTTATAGATCTACAGTCTCAGAACGTGAGACTGAAATGTGCGTGTAAGTAGGAAATTACCAGGACACTCCGGTTAAGCAGATTGTCACCAGCGCTAAACGCATCCCATTAACGTCATGGGATATCGAAACAAGACAGCAGTGTGCGTCATTTATTGGACACATGTATGATTTGATGTCTCTCTTTCTTCGGATATGCGTACATTTGAATCTGTAGCTTGTGGTGCTTCAGCAAAGTTGTGAGCATCAGAAAAGTGTAAGTAAACCTTTCCTGGGCTGCTCGTACTGTGGACAAGGGTTGCAACAAGTCCACAGTACGAGCAGCCCTTAGCGGCTCGCCATCTGACAAGTGTTCATGACGTCGCCTTTCCGGCTGAGATCTTTTTAATATGTGACTTGTAAGTACTGCATCTTTTCGAGTTAGTACAAACTTTAATTTTATTAATGTACTATATACCCAATGTTTTAGTACAGTTAGTCTAATTCTGAATACGACGCTCATAGTAGCGTCGATACCAGGTTAATTTTGACTTAATATTTGTGACCGAGGGCTTATTTGTTACAATATAATTCTGACACGGTCACTGAACCTTAGCAGCTAATTATATTGTTTTTTCTGTTGGGAGGTTACACTTGCCGACAACCGGCCAGGATCGTATTTTCTTTGTGAATTTCTGAGAAGTAGTCATATATCTGCTCTTATTTACACTATTGTTGAATGTAGTTTGCATCTGGCGCAACGCATTTACTGATTTGTCACCCTTTCTTTCACAGGTCATCGGCAATTTATTGCTCTTTGTTGTCACTGCATTTGTTCCATTTTTGCTTTGTCTTTGTTTGATTTTGTGCTTATCGTTGACTTGTGAAAATGCCGCGAAAAACTGCTAACAGTACATCGCGATCCGTAATGAGTGAAAAAGCCGACTTGAATAATTTGACTCATAATACAAGCGACACTCAGTGTCTTCATGATAATCCTACAGTTACAGACAATCAGTGCGTACCGACCACCAGCAATGATTCTAATCTAAATGATGAGCAAACAAATTCAATTGTGTCCTCTGTAAATTTAACGACAATTGATGACGCGGCACTTTCCGTTACAATGAACGCTGCCCAGTTTAACACACCTGATTTGCAAAATTTATACAGTGAACAGATAAATTTTTCTAACGAAGGTGAACAATATAGGCTACACAAAACACCTCAAATTTATTTGATTCCGATGTAGTGACCAACAGTGCACATACGATTGGCAAACCTTTTTGTGAATCATACAATGACCAAATGGTTACCGGTACACAAAACGTGACACATGCAGATACACCATCACACAGCACAGAGAATACAGCAGCTAATTTTGGCATGGATCGAGTTATGGCATTATTGCCACAACTTAATGAAAATCTCAAACAACAAATTAATGAAAATAATAAAAATCTCAAACAACAACTTAATGAAAATCTCAAACAGTCGAATGAAAAACAAGACAACAATTTCAAACAACTTAATGAAAGTTTCAAACAGTCGAATGAAAACCACGACAGGTCGTTCGAACAAATTAATGAAAAACTTGACCCCTCTATTGAACAGCTTACTGAACAGATTACAGCCGTTGCAGAGCAATGTAATGAAACTAAAGAACAATTACGTGAGGAAATTAAGGCTAGTGCTAGGTACAGTAGTGAAGAAATTAGATCTGTTGCACAAGAATTAAGTAATACGCATGCAGCCACAACAAAATTACTTAGAGCTGAAATTAGTGCAGTTGCTAAACAATGTTCAGAAAACGAAACACAGTTACGCGACGAGTTTAAATTAATGTCAGCAGAACTTTCACGCACACTGGATGCGAAAGTAGACACGAAATTTGACCAACAGAACAGCCAAATTGACGAACGTTTTAATCACCACCTACAAAACAGTGAAACGCGTTACCGTAAATTTATACAGGAACAGAATAAAGTAAAGAAACAAGTCATGGAAACAATTACTGCACAGAGACAAGAAGATAAACGAAAGTTGTTTACGAAACCAAAAACATACGTAGACAACAACATTGCTACAGTAACAGACAAAATCAAACAGTTGAACATCGAACTGCATGACGAAATCTCCGATCTTAAAACAAAAACAGAAACACACACTTTCAGACAATGACCAGCAGACTTGAAAAGTTGGAACTAATACAGGATCAAGATGCCATTAAAGCAGACGTTAAGAAATTGAACAAAACCACACGAAAAATGCAAAAACAAATCGATGCCTGTGACACTAAAAATGACGATCAGGTAAAAGCACTGACTGAAAAATTTAATGAATTGGCCAGTCGTATTGACGTTATCGAAAATAACAATGACACCAAATCAGACGATACGGCACCAGTTTCGTTCAATCAAACACCCGAATTCCGAAATTTACGGCAGACAATCAGTGAGATAGGTTCGTCCAATAACACATTACGTAGAAAATGGTTATCTTTAGAGCAAGAAGTGACAGAGATAAAAAATGTCTCAGCCTCTAACACGACACAGCATACGCCACTCCCCGAACATTTCTCACACTCACGCAGCCAGTATAATTTAGGTAATTTACAGAGAGTACGTGACTTAGATTCCGAACAGTCGCAGACAAACAGATTGTCATACAATCCTGTACCTGTTCAGACATTCAGAGACGAAAATTTTGATTACAAGCACTTTCTATCCGTTAGGAAATTTAAGGTATTTAAAAATGACAGAACACAGATTCACCCTTTGGATTGGATACAACAATTTAGCTTTGCTTTTCCACCAACTTGGCCCGAAACACACAAACTTGAATTTATTTGCAGGTTTTTGGAAGGTGAACCGACAACTCGTATGAGACCGATAGTGAGACAAAGCTATTCGGTAGAAGAATTTCAAAATGCTTTTCTGTCAACGTATTGGTCGAAGACGACACAGCGCGGAATCAAGGATCAATTAATTAGCTTACCGAATTATGAGAACTCAAATTTTCCCACTGTCACGCAATTTTTAGAACACATGGTCCAACAAAACCAATACTTAAGTGAGCCATACAGTGAATCAGCACTTACCCAATTATGTATTTCTAAATTACCACGAACGTTAAGAGTATCACTTTTAACAGGTCAGCAGAAAGAAAATATTTCGACATTTAGAGATCTGTTACAGCTTTTGGAAGTTCAGCAATCAGACTATTCCTTCTTTAACAAAAATTTTTCACATCATAACCAAGGCCAACAAGAATATGGCAATTACGACCAGCCACGCTATTTTAATAGCAAAGGTGATAGACAGTACAGGAATGACAACCACCAGAACTTTAACAACAGACGAAATTTTAATTATCAGTATCCTCATGGTTATCAGCAACAGTAAAGACAGTTTGGCAACAATAGAGGCTTTTCCCCATATCATCAACAAAACCAGTCGGTTAGCATACCTAACCAACAATGTAGTCTGCAAGGTCAACCAAGCTTTAATGTTTCGCCGGCTACACACACCAAATAGTAACGCACAGCAACAAGGAAATCACTACGTACAGAAAACACACCATTTCAACTCCTATCGCAATGCGCCGTATAGCAACGATTATTATGACAGACGTAAAAGTATAGAGCAAGTTTTCAGCGTACGTTTAATAACAGTCGGTCTTACCAGCAGCATAATCAACAACAACAACAGATTATCATGAATGAACCAGACAGTCGGTATCATCCCGAACCTAATATGTCAGGAAGAAATAACAGAACAGTAAAAATAGTCGAAATGCCACAGCATCCTCCCACAAATAACAGCACGTCAGAAAGGATTTGACTAGATACAGTACAGGTTGCATCTTCCAGCAACGTAAGCAGTAATTTTGACACACAGATTCTTGTTCACGAAAATGTTATTACTTTTGACGACATCCGAGACACACTTTTACTTGAAACACCAGTTATACAAAAAACCGTTTCCCACCCTGTCATTGAAGTAAAATTTGGATCATACACATTTCCAGTAGTAATCGATTCTGGATCACCTACGTCAGTTATAAATGTAGAAACCTTCTACGAATGTAACAAAGAGAATATTTATCCTAGGTTACCATTAGGCAAAACTAAAGTAAAAGGAGCAGTATGTAGTAAAGGAGTAGATGTAAAATTACAGACACACTTATCATTTTGTATTGCAGGTCATACGTTCCACTCAAATTTTTGGATTGTTCCCTTATTGACAACAGACGTTATTATAGGTACGAATTTTTTGGTACAACATGACGCAATTATTGACTTTCAAAATTCCTGTTTAATGTTAAAGGATGAGAATGTACAACTGGCATTAGAATTTCAGCACGCTTTATCTGCAGATGAACAGGCAATTAATCGAACAGATGTCTTTTCTACATCGCGTAACACGGACTGTCATTCCACATTGTTCACAGATACGTACGTACACAACTATAATACGCCAGACGAAGCCGACTACGACGTTATGCAAATGATTTCTGATAAAGTAAAACAAAGCAGTGCAAATACAGACGACGAACGTACGCAACTACGCAAAATTCTTTTACAGCAAGCTCCAGTTTTTGACAACATCCCTGGTACCATGTCCGGTTTCATGTATGAATTTCAAGTTAGACAGCACGGCACATTTAAGGCCAAATATTATCCTATTCCTTATATTCATAGAGAACAAGTTAAGAAAGAATTACAAGCTATGCTAGACTAAGGAATTATTGAACCGGCAGTTAGTCAGTACATAAACCCGCCCCATATTGTTAAGAAAAAGGATGGTTCCCTTCGCCTCGTACTTGATTCGCGTCACATAAATGACATTATTATTAATGAAACAGATCGCCCTCAGACACTAGAAGAACTTCTACAGAAATTTCATGGTACTGCTGTTTATTCCACATTAGATTTGAAATCGGGATTTTGGCAAATTCAGCTCCATCCTAACTGCAGAAAGTACACAGCTTTTCTCTGTTTTGGTGATTGTTATCAATTTTGCAAATTACCGTTCGGATTAACAATTTCTTCAGCAGCATTTATTCGCGGTTTAAATACTATACTTCCGACAGAACTCAAAGACAGAATCACTACATATGTAGACGACACCCTTATCGCAGAAGCTAACTGGTCTGAACACAATCTGATTCTTGAACAACTGTTGCAAACTTTTCGTGCACAAGGACTCACAGTTAATCTTAGCAAATCACACTTTGACAAAACTTCTATAAAATTTCTTGGACATGTAATTTCAGCAGAAGGCATTCCGCCTGACCCGAAAAACTTCAGGCTTTACGTGACATTACTATTCCTACGACAAAGAAACAACTACGCAGCTTTCTGGGTTTAATTAACTTTTTCCGTAAATTTATTCATTACGCTGCTTTAGACACCCCTAGATTATGCCAGTTGACGAGTGTAAACACTATTTGGTCCTGGGATAGCCAAGGACGGTCTTAGTTTGTTAATTTGAAACATGCCTTGTTGAACGCACCACTTTTATCACACCCATATCCTACTAGAAATTTTTTCATTGCCACCGACAGTTTTAACACAGCTTTAGGCGTACACATTTTTCAGGAAAATGAAGAAGACGGTACTACAGTAATTAAAAACATCGCCTTTGCAAGTCGCATTCTGTCACCTGCTGAACGCAATTAGTCTGTTACAGAACTTGAAACATTGTGTGTTGTATGGGCATTTACCAGATTTAGGCATTTTCTTTATGGAAGACACACTACCGTTTACACAGATCATACAGCTATTCGGTTTTTACTCTCCGCTAAATTTACACATGACAGATTAAGCAGATGGAAAATTTATTTATAGGAATTTAATTTTACAATTGTTCACATACCCGGTACACATAATATTGTAGCAGACGCACTATCCCGCTCTCTCAGCAACAATCAGCAAGACATCACAACTAACTTTTGCCAAGCAAATTCTAGCGTCATGTATATTCAACGAGTTGCATTTGAAAATTTCATTTCGTCGTCATTACGACACAGCACAAGAGTAGAGTAAAGACAACGCATGGAAAGAAATTAAACACCTTTGGCAAGATAGGAACAACGTTACCATTAGAAACCATTATACTGTACGCAAGAACATTCTGTTCCGCCACTCTCACCCTGACAGCAACCACTGGTTATTATGTATTCCTGACGAACTTGTTAACAAATTAATTTGGTATACTCATATTACTTACGCACATTATGGAGCCAGAAAATGTTTTCTTATACTGAGACAGAACTGTTATTTTGCCAACATGGAGAAACGTATTCGACGAGTTTTAGCTTCATGTAAAATCTGCCAGAAAGCTAAATCAGACACGACTTCACATATTCCTCCGTTACATCCCATTGTACCCGTTAAATTGAGACACATGGCCGCTGTAGACATTTTTGGTCCAATTCCCAGAACTAATAGAGGTTTTTGCTACATCTTTGTCGCTGTTGAACTCTTACAAATTTGTTACCTTCACGCCGTTACGCAAAGCTACTGCTAAATCTATTTCGAATGCATTTGTAAAACATTTTTTATTTCATGTAGGACATGTATTGAAAGTAATTTCCGACAATGGACCACAATTTCGATCTGCAATATGGACATGTATGTTACGAGCTAGAAACATTTCTCCTATCTATATATCCAGGTATCACGCTTCTTCGAACCCTTCTGAACGACTGATGAAAGAAATTGGTAAACTTAGACATATCGACTGGGACAGACACATACTCTCCTTCCAGGATGTAGTTAACTCCATACCAAATGAATCTGAATGGGACACACATATACTCTCATTCCAAGATGTAATTAATTCCATACCGAATGAATCTGCTATGCTATCTCCGACAGTTATATTGAAAAATGTTGAACCACCTAACAAAATTAAAGAATTAGTATCTTTTTCTACATCTCGACGACTACGGCACCACGAAATAATTGACACTGCGCTCAGCAACATCAAACGCGCCGCAGAGTGCCGGAGAAGACAGCAAAAACAGGTTTGTATACGCCGTGACTTTTACATTGGACAGAAGACATTAGTACGCACAGATTATTTATCCAACAGAGGAAAGAGTAGATGCAGTAAATTTGAGCTTCTATATGCAGGTCCATGTAGAATTCGCAGCATTCCTCACCCCAATGTAGTACACCTCGAAACTTTGAGAACCAGAAACAGCAAAGGCAATCACCATGTCTCCAATATTAAACCCTTTATTGAATGTACGTACTTTGTGATTCATCACACTGTAACGCCATTTCCTGATATTTCTGTGACCACTTATGCAATTATATCTGTGTGACTACTTACTGATGATGATCATATTTTTTCTTGGCAAGTGCCCAGCAAAGTAAGAATACCAGGTTGCTTTTCTTGTCGTTATATATCATCCCGTGCACATTTCCCATTTTTTTGTGTATGTATGATTGTTTTCTTATGGAAAGTAGAATTTTGTCTGTATGCACTATGAAATCTTTAAGATATAACAAACACCAGTTGACTTTGACATTTTTCCTTATGATATCTCAATATCTTGACTATTCTACATTTTTTGCTACTACATTATGGTACTGTGTGTACATTTTCGCACTTGAAAACTGTCTATGTTTTTGACCTAATACGTTTTCTGTCATGCTATGCTGTATGCTTAGCTATATCACTAGAAACCAGTTTTTATGTAATGGGTATATGATTTAAATGCAAGATATTAATCCATATTTATCATTTTCAGAAAGCAATACCATGTAAAAGAAATAGATCATACAACCACAGTGGTTTACTATGAAATGGAAATTTTACCATCAGAATGAAAGAAAGAAAATGCAATACCTTGTCATGAAGAGTAACTGGATCAGAATTAACAAGTATTAACAAGAATATACTATACACACTGTACAATAGCTGTCTTAACTAATTATTTTTCTTTTAGAATACGAGGCGATTAATGTAGGCTGTCAGACAGAACTACACATGTTAATTTTAGTGATGAAATGTGCTAGAAGTAAGAAACTCTATACTATAGGAAGTAATGAATGATAATGAATGAAGTAAATGGTAATATGAATATGAATAATGAAGTGTCTATTTTTTGCAGATGATAAAAAATGATGATGAATAGTTATATGAAGAATATGGTGATATTAATGATGAAGTTTTTCTTTACAGATGTTGATAATGATGAAGTTTATGTATTTTGTATTAGTTAAGAAATGCTCTGTAATTATTTAAGTATTTCTTGCAGTTTCTTTTCACATTATGTCATATGTCATGTAATATAATGACTGAATGTTTTGGGAAGGACAACTAGAGTACATACATATTAAGTACACGTTTCATTACCTGTTAATTCGAAGTTTACTACTTTTCAATATAATATAAATTTTTTTCTTTCAGGACAATAATCCATTTTGTATTTTTTTCCAGGAGAAGTTTTTCATGATATTAATATGCTATAAGCACTTAGCTATGAAACCTGTTCTAACACTTGCATTTTTTTTTACCCAGTTGTGTGTAACATTCATGAATGTGATCACATATACTCTGCTTGTTTCACAACCTTGCTACAGCTGACTCATGACGAATGACGTTATTAATCCTTATTTCCAGTAAAAAAGTCAAAAGTAAATATTTTCATGCCCCAGCAATTGACTATCGATCTCAATGAAATGCATTGCTAGTACAAAAAATAGTTATTACCAGTCCCAACTATTACCAGTATATAACTAAATAATGCTACCAGTTTACTATATATTTCTAGTCCTAAATATAATGCAAAATTTTCTGATGTATTGATTCTATTATGTCTATGTATTATTGGACTACAGACCTTGAGTAATAGATACAATGTCTTACATTTTAAATATGTGTTATGTCACTTGCATGGTATCATATATGAACAATAGCAGCTTGATGCTACATGCAGTAACTCTTGTTTTGAATGATGACTTCTGAATAATACTGAATGATGTTTTGTAATACTGTGTAAATGCTATACCAATGATCACTGTAATGAGATGACTTACGCATAACTGAATGCCAATGATTACTGTAATGAGATGACATGATGCCAATAACTACTGTAATGATGTGAGTTATGAATGATGTTTTGTAATACTGCATAAATGGTAGGCCAATGATTATTATAATGAGATGACTTATGCATACATGCTATGCCAATAATTACTGTAATAAGATGACTTATGAATAATGTTCTGTAATACTCCATACATACATATAAATGTTTAGTAACTAGCCAATGGGTGCCAATAATTACTCAAATCGGTTGATACACTAGTGTAATTCTGAATGATGACTAGCATAAGACTTAATGTCCTTCACCTTCTGACCTAATTACCAGCAATTACTGCAATATCCGTATGTCCTGTCCATCCTCATGATCATGGAGCTCTATATTTGGTTTTTGCACTAATTCTATGTTGATGTAAGAGTATCGATTCTACAAGAATGTGGTGTTGACATATCAAGCTCTCCACCACTCTGACCAAAGGAGATGTTATTATGGTCCTACTGTTTGGTGTACTTAATGTACTACCAAAATGATAATATACAATATTAATACAACATTTCAGTGTCTTGGCTACACTGATAAATACTTTAGGGAACAGAACTTCAGATTGTCTCACTTGGTGTTGTGCGTCTGTACTCTATTTCATTTTTTAATATGTTCTGCACTTATCAATGCTGTATATACTCTGTGACTGTAGACTTAGTAACTAAATGGATTATAGAAAAATTTGTTGCTCATGGCAAGTCCAATTGACTCACCATCGCTGCCAAATTTTTGCCCCCCCCCCCCCCCCCCCAGTGGAGGGTTATGTAAGAGTTCCATGATTAAGGAATTTGTTGCTAGCGCACTCGATCAGATGTAATTTCGATGGATTGCTCGCCCTGCCTGCGATATGTAAGCTATAAGAGAATCTCAGACCAAATAACAGTGTTGTATGCAGTAGGAACTGTGTAGCAGTAGGAGTAAATAGTTGCTAGCAGTCTGATGTATTGAGTTGGCTGGGCTAGTCGTGCGGAGCGATGGCGGAGCCTGAGCGATATAATATAAGGTAAAAGCAGCCTCGCGCATATGTAGTATTGTTATATCAAGTCCCATGTAAAAGTTTTACAAAAATCTCTTAATAATAATCTTTCTCATAAAAAGTAACTTTTGACAATCATTCGTTTCAATTTAAAGAATTTACTAATTTCTCCAATCCTTGGTCATCCCGAGTATTGAAAAGAAAATTCAGTTGTTTCTTTTTATACATGACAAATCTATCGGCCAACATTGCACTCGGCTGTGGCAGAAAAATTTCTTATAGGAGCAGATATATATGCGTTATCTGGCGAACTTATTGAGGCAAGAATTTTCAATTTATTCAGAATGATCTTTCAGGGCCATGACGCAGCACTGCTGACGTCCAAAATTTACCAGTTTAAATTCACAGTCAATTATTGGAAGGTTATAAGTGAGTCACATTTTTATTATTCCTAGGTTAGGGAATAATAAACTGTTGGAAGGTTACGCTGAATGTGAATGAAATAAATAATTATATTGTTTTTACTGTTGGGAGGTTATAGAATTTTTCTGTTGGGAGGTTACAGTAGTATGCGACAAACTTTTTTCTTTCATTATTTTGTGGGGGTGTCAGCGACAAAAAGCTTCGAAAAGTTTGAAATTATGTCTTAAATTTGTTAGTAGTCGTTAATGGATGAAAATAATGTGGGTAATTTGCCCACCTTGAAGCTATGCTGCCTCAAAAGATATACAAAACTCCTAACTTTAATACTTTAACTTAAGATTATACCTCTTAATTGGTAGATTATAACATTATTTTAGGTTTTTAAACTAAATTAATAATTATGTGAAGTACTGAAAATCAACTATTTTCCCTTGAGAGCTGTTAGATACGTAACCTGCAACTGTGATCATGTGACCGGCTGACCATGTGACCGTTTGAACCGTTCAGTAGTACATTGTTCACTGAAGAGCCAGAACACAAGGATCAACAGCTTAATAGCGCATTAGTGCACATTTGGAACGCTATAGAACAGCGATTCTGAGTGGCATGTATTCGAGAAGTCGTTGGTAGGATTCCAGAGGTGTGTAACAAGATGTCTACGCCCATGAAATGCACTTTAGGTACATTACAGGTCGATGTTTTGGTGTCTCAGATGTGATCCATCTGGTTCAGATTAAGAGAATTTTGTGGCCGTGAGATCATCGTGAGTATCACTGCCACTCTCCGCCAACAACTGTAGTACGATTCGGACTTTGTAGAACAGACAGTTATCTAGCTGGAAGATGCCATCGCTATCGGGGAAGAAACCAAACATGAAGGGGTGCAAGTAGTCCACCACAATGTTCATGCTGTTCACAGTTGTCATCCTGCGTTCGATTACTTCCATAGATCCCTTGGGAGTAGAAGTGATTGTACTCCATAAGATAATACTGTTCCCACCGAACGGTGTCCATGCCACAGTACACGTTTCGAGCATCTCTTCGGCTGGATGTCGCTGAGTCTGGGCACAACCATAAACCTCTTAGACCAAGATAAGTCTTTCATCCGACTTAACGACGTGACTCCATTCATCCACGATGCATTCTCGATAATATTATGCTCACTGCTGTCGCCAACCGCCAGTGTCGTTGACTCACCATCGGTACATGCCGTGGTCGTTTGATGCGGATCCCAGTGTTTAACGATGTGTGTTGAACGGTGTATTCCAAACACTTGCGCCTGCATTGGAATGGGAAATGGACATGCTATAGCTCATCAGCGTATGGGACATTAGATCTTTTCCGTTTTCAGATCCCAGTCACCTGCAATTGACTCATTATGAAGATTTTAGATATCTGTGTGCGACTGTACAGAGATCATAGGAAATAATTTACTGCTCTTCTAGCAGTAGTTTCGTTTAATCGTAGGTGGCTGGAGCAACATAGGGTACCGAACGACTGGAAGAAAGCGCTGGTCATTTCTGTTTCGCAAAACGATCGTATGATATATACACATAATTATTGATCTATGTCACAGATATCAGTCTGTTGTATAACTGTGGAACATAATTTATACTAACGTGTTATGACATACATTGACGGAAAAAATCCTAACACCAAGAAATGATTAATGTAGAGAAGTGCTATTTTGTGAATACATTTGTGTCCGTAACATATTTAAATGGTTAAGTTCACAGGTTGATGCAAGAATGGGACAAGCCATTGAAAATGTGAAATGCTGGTACCTTAATATTTGGTGTAACCGCCAGAAGAATGCAAGCATGCAGACGTACGAGGGCTATTCAGAAAGTAGGGAACGTTTCCGTCTGACGCCGCTAGGCGCACGCCGATCGCGTATATTTTTGTGTGTGCGTGCTCGGCATCCAACTGTGACAGTGGGAACGTCTCAGCGCGTCAGGTTTTTTCGATATTCGAATTTGAAATGTGCGCTACAACGAAAGTCCCACCAGTTGTGAGGTGCGGTCTGTGATACGGTTTTTGTTGGCAAAAAACCTAAAACCTATAGAAATTTATCGTGAACTGTGCGAAGTGTACGGAAACAACGTAATGAGTGAATGTTCCGTCCAGAAATGGTCTATTCGGTTTAAAAATGGCCGAACCAACGTTCATGATGAAGAGGAGAGTGGACGCCCGAGCATTGTGACTGACGATCTTGTCGCTAAAGTTGATGAAACGATTCGTGAAAACCGTCGCTTCACAATAACAGAGCTTTCGCTTTCTTTTCTACAAGTGTCACGGAATTTGTTGTTTGAAAGCTAGGCTACCACAAATTTTGTGCACGATGGGTGCCCAAAATGCTTACAGCGCACCATAAAGAACAGCTAATGGGGGCAACGTTGATATTTCAGGAGGCCTAAGGCCTACCAAAAACATTGTGATTCATTACTGGATCTAATCGTAAACGGTGACGAGACTTGGGTCAAACGCATCAATTGCGAGACAGAATTACAGTCCATGGAGTGGGGGCACACAAGGTCCCCCTCAAAACCAAGAAAATGTTTGCCAACCTTGTCAGCAAGTAAGTTGATGGCGACAGTGTTTTGAGATAGACAATGTGTGCTTGTTATTGATTTTCTCGAACGTGGAGCAACCATAAATTCTACCCGGTACTGTCAAACTTTGCACTGCCTTAGAAGAGCAGTTCAAAACAAACGCCGAGGAAAGCTGACGTCCAAAA
Source organism: Schistocerca piceifrons (assembly GCF_021461385.2). NCBI lineage: Eukaryota > Metazoa > Arthropoda > Insecta > Orthoptera > Acrididae > Schistocerca > Schistocerca piceifrons. The sequence goes on from NC_060138.1 coordinate 665,358,989, forward strand.
TTTTGTTTTTGCACGACAATGCCCAACCTCACAAGGCAAACCGCTCTAAAGAACTCCTTAATTCATTCAAATGGGAAATTTTCCCTCATTCGCCCTACAGCCCCGATCTTGCACTAAGCAACTTACACTTGTTTCCAAAGATGAAGAACTGGCTTGCAACTCAGCGCTTTGATGACGATGCGGAACTCCAGGCGGGCGTGACTCACTGGCTGAAGTCTCAGGCGGCAGAATGTTACGATGAAGGTCTTTCAAAGCTTGTCCACCGCTACGATAAGTGCCTCAATGTGTTTGGTGACTATGTGAAAAAGTAGTATGTCAGTCGCTCTTTCAGTGGTATATAATAAAATGTATTTCTTATACTTAGCTTTTTTTTTAATGTCAAAATGTTCCCTATTTTATGAATAGCCCTCGTATACGCATTATGTTGTAAGGTGCCGGTTGTCAGTTTGAGGGATGAAGTTCCATGCCTCTTACCCTCGGTCGGTCAATAGAGGGACGGTTAACGCTGGCTTTAGATGATGCTAGAGTCGTCGTCCGAAGACGTCCCATATGTGCTCGACTGGAGACAAACCTGGTGATCGAGAAAGCCAAGCTAACATGTCGACACTCTGTAGACCACGTTGTGTTAAACAGTGGTATGTGGGCGAGCGTCTTCCTGTTGAGAAACAGCAGTGCTGTTCAAGAATGGCAGCACAACAGGTCGAAACTCCAGATTAACGTACAAATTTGCAATCGGAGTGATCCTGTTCTCATACAAAATCGCACTCCGGACCGTAACACCAGGTATAGGTCCAGTGTGTAGACGCTGCAGACAGGTTGGCTGCAGGCGCTCACCTTGCGTCCTTCTAACCAACACACGGCCGTAACTGGCACTGAGGCAGAACCAGCTTTCATCAGAAAACCCAACAGATCTCCAATGAGCTCCCACATGATACGATTGGAGTAACAAACGGAGATGGTTTGGGGTCAGTGAAATGCACTTTTCAGGGCTTCTGCTTTGGAGCTGTTCTTGAAGTAACCGATTATTTAAGTTCGCTGTGTCACTGTGGTGCCAACTGTTGCTGCAATTGCTGCTGCAGACGCAGTACGATGCGCCACATTGAAAGGTGGCTACACTGAGCCACAGCGCCAGAGATTGCGCCAAAGAGTATTATTCAGCCGCCTCCACTGGCAGTGTTTGTTGAGAACTCGTAGTAGTCAGTGCTTGCTGAGATGTCGTAGTGAAAAGTTTTTGTCGAGAGGTCGTAGTTGGGAGTGTTTGTGGAGATGTTGTAGTAGTGAGTGCTTCTTCATGTTTTATGCAGTTGTTTGATGGGCTAGACAGCAGATGTTGTTCTAATGGAGATATTGTAATGATTAGAGTGCTTTTCATCAATATATATGAAGGTAACAAATCTCGCTTTTTTTTCGTTATTTCAATGTCTTGAATAATGCGTCATTACAGGTTCAGTCAACAAAGCATCTGGCTTGTGTTCTTGTATTAGAGTGTAATTCTGGTTTTCTTGCGCAATTATAGTATTTCTATTTTTTTTAATTACTTCAGTATAAATGGTATTTAAAATTTCTTGTCTTATTGAAGAAGAACGGTGCCAGATGTGTACGTTGAATCACACTTCCACACACAGAACAGTTACACTTGTGCTTTGGTTTCGTACGTTTTATAGTTGCTGGGGACTTAATTAATTAATTGTGTTAACGGAAATTTCATTTCATTCTTTGTTGTTGTTCTATGCAGTCAGATTGCGTACAAATACTAGTCAGGGCCAACCGTTTACGAGACTTCGTAATCGGACATACAACTACGAAAAATAAAAGTTATTTGCATTATAATAATTAATCCCCCATGCACGTGGCGACCGCTGCTTCGGATCGTCCCTTGGAATCTTCTGACTGTAAAAATAGTAGACAGTAGTAGTGTTGTAGTAATTTGTAGTTTAGTAATTGTAGTCTATATTGCATGTGTAGATTTGGTAATTGGCATTCTTCTAATGGTATTTTTCAAAATTTAATTTTTGTTGTCTTGTCTATGGGTTTGACAATTTAGTGCAATTATTTCAATTGTTCGTTAATTGTGTTTGAAGGAAACATTTCGTGTAAATGGTATTGTTGGAGATAAAGAGTCATTGTGTGTAATTTTCGTACAGTGACGAGTTTTGTATGTTTTGTAAATGATTAGGCGACCGATGAAAAAGGCAAAAATGATGGATAGTCAGAATGACGAAATTGTTGACATGGCGAACTCGCCAACACAGGAGAACAGTATGTTGAATAATGAAGTGGAAAACAATGTAATAAGTCGGGAAAATAGTCCGGAACCATTTCAAAATTTTTCTCAATCAGAAAATTCACAGAATACGAGATTAACGATAGAAGATTCTGGAATAGTATCAAACACGGATAGCTTTATGGCTATGCAGAAGGAAGTTAGTTTTGTGGGAAATGTTAGGGGCGAAAAGAATTTTGAACCATTTAATATGGAGCAGTTGATGGGTGTAATATTAAATTTGGGATCTGAATTAAAAACAGTGGGATCACAGTTGGAATCTAAATTTAAAACAGAGATGGGAACTTTGGCAACACGGTTAGACTCACAAATAGGAACAATTAGAACTGAGATGGGAACAATGGAAACACGGTTAGACTCACTTGGATCACAGTTAGGATCTGAATTAAAAACAGAGATAGGGACAATTAAAACTGAGATGGGAACAATGGAAGCACGGTTAGACTCACTTGGATCACTAGGATCTGAATTAAAAACAGAGATAGGGACAATTAAAACTGAGATGGGAACAATGGAAACACGGTTAGACTCACGAATAGGGACATGTTTCAAAAATATGAAAGATGAATTAAAGAAAGAAATCAGAGAAGAAGTACAACCGATTTTGAATTCTCACAATAACAGATTAATTGCAGTAGAGATTAGACAAAAGGAACAGGATAGAGAACAGGAAGAAAGAGATCGTGTGATAGTACAAAAATTTTCAGAGTTAAATTTACAACGTGCACACGATAAGGATGAAATATTTGAGAGAATCGAGGAATCCGTACCAAATGACAGATTAAATAACCTAACACAACAATATGAACAGCTAACTACCAGATGTGTCAATACTGAAACCCGAGTCGCGACACTTACGGAAGACGTAAATAAACAGAAAGAACAATTAGGTGACTTATCGCAAAAAGAGTTGAGGAGATTTCAGATAAATTGACAAGTCTTAGCTTAAATGGGGACAGAGATTCGGATGATACAGCTCCATTACCATTTGCAGAAACTGAAGAGTATCAGAACATAAATAAACATGTTGAAAATCAGGGAAAATTTAATGAACGCGTTAAAAGGGAAGTTGAGGCATTACGAAAGCAAGTCAAACAAATTGAAGGCGAAATCGTAGGAAAAGACAGCAAAAGAAATTTAGAATCACAGATAGCAGAGGGGTTTGAAGAAAGTAATTTGTTTCATTTACGGGATGCAACAAGAGAGCGCCAGGCGCGCGAACTTGACAATAATCGACAGGAACAGTCGCGGTAGGTCTTTGTCGCCACGAGGTGAAAACTTTGACTATAAACACTTCTTGACTGTTCGGAAATTTAAGATCTTTCGCAATTCTAAGAATGACATACATCCATGTTCATGGTTAGATCAATTTACGTACGCACTTCCACCAAATTGGCCATTAAGTCACAAACTGGAAATTATGTGCGGCTATTTAAAGTCCTCAGGGGATTCACTACACTAAGTGAATATGTGCCGTAGCGTGCATAGGGCCCCGAGCTGTAGTGGTGCTATTTCCCTTTTAGTTTTCTGCACCGCTGCCTACTCTTTTACTATTCTTTGCATCTGTCAAAACAACTCTTCGACTATCAATCTATCTAGAGAATCGGTAAAGATTAACCGGATATGACTATTTTACCTAAAAGTGATTTCGGAAATTACTGTTTGGACTTACTATATCTTCTGCAGCATTCATTTGTAGTTTAAATGAAATTTTACCTGTTTATCTTCGTGACAATATTACTTCATATGTTGACGACATTCTTATTGCTAAACGTTCTTGGAGTGAGCATAACAAAATTTTGGATTCATTATTACGTATCTTTGCAAGAGTTGGCATTACAGTGAACTTAGAAAAATCTGAATTTGGTCGTTCTCAGGTGAAATTTCTTGGTCACATTATTTCTACAGAAGGTATTCTTCCTGATCCAGAGAAATTAGACGCTATTCGTAATTTTACTGTTCCTACTACAAAACGTGATGTTCGTAGTTTCCTTGGTGTCTGTAATTTTCTTAGACGCTTTGTTAGATTGGACAATTTGGCCACACCTCGTTTATGTGAACTATCTGGGAAGAAATCTAATTGGTGTTGGGATGAGGAAGCTCAATCAGAATTTGAACAACTTCGTGATGCTTTAGTTGCTGCTCCACTTCTTTCACATCCGGATTTATCTAAAGATTTTTGTTTGGCGACGGACTCATCATACAAGGGCCTAGGTGCACACTTATTTCAAGAGAAAGAAGAAGACGGCGTTGTAGTACAGAAAACTATTGCATTTGGAAGTCGTGTTCTCTCTAAATCAGAAAAGAATTATTCGATTACGGAACTTGAAGCCTTGGCTGTTGTTTGGGCTTTCACAAAATTTCGCACATTTTTGTTTGGCAGACATACTAAGGTTTACACCGATCATCGAGCTCTGGAATTTCTTATGTCGACAAAATTAACTCATGGAAGATTCACGATGGGCGCTGTACCTACAGGAATTTGACTTTAGTATTTTTTACATACAGGGTTCTTCTAATATTGTTGCTGATGCTTTATCAAGTGCACCTATGGGTTTGAAACAAAGTGCTGAAGAGGACTGCAAAGACAACAATTATTGTTTGATGTATATTCAAGGTGTTGTGTTTGAGAATTTTATTTCGTCTTCGCTCCAGGACATCGCTAAGGAGCAAAATAAGGATCCAATCTGGAAGGACATTAAGGAGAAGTGGAGGAGAAAGGAAAGCGTAGCGATCAGACAGTATTATTTAGTTCGCACTGATATTCTTTTCAAACGAAAATCGGTTGACAACTCTGTTTGGTTAGTTTGTATTCCTGATGAGTGGGTCAATAAATTGATTTGGTACACACATTTCAGTTATGCACACTTTGGTCCCAGAAAATGCTTTCATAAATTACGAGACAATTGCTACTTCAGTAATATGGAAAAACGTATTCGATCTGTTCTTGCCAAATGCAAATTATGTCAAAAGGCTAAGCCGCCAACTATTTCTCACAGAGCACCGTTGTTTCCTATCATTCCAGCGAAATTAAAGGATATGGCTGCAGTCGATTTGTTCGGTCCAGTGGTTCGTTCTACTAATGGTTTTGCGTACATTTTCGTAGCAGTGGAATTAACATCAAAATATGTGTGTTTTACACCTTTACGCAAAGCAACAGCTCATTCAGTATCTAATGCTTTCATCAAACATTTTCTTAAAGAAGTTGGTCATGTTGATAAGGTTATATCAAATAATGGATCACAGTTTCGCTCTAAAATTTGGCTTCGTACTCTACGGCGTCGTAAGATTAAACCAATTTTCATTTCACTTTTTCACCCTCAATCTAACTCTTCAGAGAGATGGATGAAGGAAATCAATAAATTGTGTCGACTGTATTGTCATCAGAATCACAGAACTTGGGATCAGTATCTTCATATTTTTCAAAATATTCTGAATGAACTTCCTAATGATTCAACTTCTTTACCGCCTATACTGATATTAAAAAACAAAGCACCGACAAATGGCATTTCTGAAATCGTTCCTTTTCCGCCTACACAGAAACTGCGGCATTCTGAAGTTGTGAACCTGGCTCTGCAAAATATTGCATCTGCAGCTGCTGGAAGAGAGAAATCAGCTAACCGTCCTGGTCGTTTAAAAATCTTGTCAGTTGGTCAAAAGGTGTTAATTAAGTCTCATCGTTTGTCTCACAAAGGAAAGGGCTTGTGTCGCAAATTTTTTCTGCTTTATAACGGTCCATATAGAATTCGCAAAATTATTCATGATAACACTGTCGAAGTAGAAACTCTTAAATCTCGGCGCTCTAAGGGAATACATCATATATCTAACGTTAAAATTTTTGTGGAATGACATACTTGTGAGAAACTAACAGCTTCATATAAACACGCAGAGAGTACAAGGATACCGCGCTGTGTTTTGGCGGCAGCATATACTCAAAGCAACAGTCAAGTCTGCGAGCCGCACAAGGCAGTCGTTGACCGCAAACAATTATTTCCTACGTCACGCGCCTACAGCTGATCGAGCGCTCAGTACGAATGCACTGACAGCTGTAAACAAACACACAGTCTAATTTCTCCGATTAAATTCAGTATAAAGCTATAGTGACTTGATGAATTATGTTATTAACGTTCAGTATTTTTCAGGATACGGTTCTATAAAATATTTAAGAACTTCAGGTAAATTCTGTGCGTGTCCGACGTTAAGAGGACTTGCTATCGAGAAAATTTCAGGAAGAATGTAATTTCGAAGAAGAAACTAATATACTAAAAAGGTAACTATTAATTGAGTTTAATTTTCAGGTAACATATTTCCACTTAGGTACGTACTTTAGACGTAATTTGCTGCTCGCGATTACGTGATTCAGACTTTGTGCTAAATTTCATGTTCTATGAATTTACTTGTGAAGCGACGTGCTTGCGTACATTAACTGATTTTGACAATGATTTATTAATGAATAGAGTTGTTACTTGTGTATATTATGCATCGCTTGGCTGCACTGCTTTTTCACTGATGTCATATTTTTTTTATTATGTGCCAGCTGTGCTTATTTATTTAAATTATAATTGTCACCTGATTAATTGTGCTGACTGTGGTTATGTATGTAGGTTACACTTTGTGATTTATCTGCTTGCGCCTTTATGTTTACTTATTAAGATTACATATGAACATTTACTTGCTTATGCTGATATGATGCTAATGACTTGTTTATTATGTAAGATATATGTTTGCTGCTGTGTGTATGGATTGCATATTTATACATTTCTGTTTGTTGTCATAACTACTATTTAATTTGGTATATAGAAATGCTGATATACTGTGTACAAACATAGAGTTTAGGTCACACTATGGTATTAATTATAGATTATTCGCTTGGCAGATCGTCGTTGTAGGAATTGTGCTGCATCCACTTGTTGACATTCTGTTCTCTACTGGTATATTTACTCGCTATTGCATGTTTTGCTTACGCTCAGTGCCTTATATTTTTAAGATAAGAAAATGAACTGCTATAATTCGACAACGACATTAGTACAAGAAACTTCATAGAAGTCACATGAGCTGGAGGTTTTATGAAAGCTGTATAAATTTATGCTAATAGGAAGGAAGCTAACGACATGACATACCAACACTAGGGTTAGACCATTGACAGTTATTACACTGCATTCTTCGTGAGCAATTGAAATAGGAAGTGACACTTGACACAAGAAATACTCCACATGTATGTTTCTGATTTGCCATGATTCTTGAAGTGGTGTACACACTATGAAATATTACTATCATTCATACTACGTAATCGTACTTAATTACTGAGAGTTATTCGAACTAAAGTCTGTTATAGGTCAGGTATGCATTTTTTTTTATTTAATGATGGACAAGGTAACCAAAATGTACTTTATAATTCATAATGAGTAGAAGATTTGGCTCAGATGGATTACACAGAGGTTGTGTGTGGACATTGTGTCTTCGGATTGTATGGGATGATGAATTGAAGTTTGCACAAGGATTTTATCTGTACTTGTTCGAGGAGACTGACTAGAGGAAAGAGTTCTTATGGAAGTGAAATGATATTGGTAATAAGGTTTACATGTATCGACCTATTGAAGAGGTATTATTGAAGTATTGAGATTATGTGAAGTTGATGATTATTGGAGTTTTGGTGGACAAGAGGTAAGGTAAATGATATTGATGATAAGGTTTATATGTATCGACGTAAGAGGTATTATTGAAGTATTGAGATTATGTGATGCTGATGATTATTGGAGTTTTGGTGGATAAGAGGTAAAGTAAGTGAGGAGCATATTTATTTTTGTTTTTGTTGGTCTATATGGAACAAGGAGGATGAAGATGGCAGACTAGAACACTCAAGTAGAAGGAAGATTGTCTACACACACACTTTGTTAAATCACTAAGCAGTATATACTTTTTTTTTGGAGAGCGGAAGTAATTGCATATCTTGGCTCACTGACAGTTGTTCAGCAACCGTACGTTTTGATCTGGCTTGGCAAACATTGGTCTTGACATGATGACTATGACGTTGACTAACTATTATTGACTGTTATACACTATGCCACTACTACTTGATACACATGATGAACATCAAATTTTGACAGAATTGCATTTACACAGTTAACACTATTTAATTACACGGTAGTACTTAATGTGGACAAAAGATGAGTGAGTGTGTTTTGTGTGTTTTCCTTTCCCAATCCCAAATTGGTACCGACCTATCACCTAAATATTATTTTACTTGTTTGTTGTGGCTTGCACTGACACCCATAAATATTATAGGATTACTGTTATTTGTGTATTGTATTAGTTAATATGACAATTATCTGATATCATTTGTGTGTTTATTATAATTTGTATGTTTAGTGTAAGAGCATTGAGAATAATTTTGTAAAAGCAATTGTGTGTGCATTCAAACTGTTGTTCATACCTGCACTTGTTCAACATCGATGTGTGACACTTAGAAAAGTTTAATTTCTGCTGATGAACTGTCTGATTAGTGATGGTGAATATTATGGACTGTTACCTGCACTTGTTCAACATAATGGGTGCCACTTAGAAATGTTTAATTTCTGCTGATGAATTGTGTGATTAGTGATAGTGAATATTATCGACTGTTACTTGTACTTTTTCTACATGATTGGTGCCACTAGGACATGTTTAATTTCTGCTTATAAACTCTAATGAACAGTGTGATTAGTGATAGTGAATATTATGGACTGCTGTCTGCACTTGTTCAACATTGCTGGGTGCCACTGATGGAACTGTTTCTACTGAAATAATGTCACTTGTTGGTGTCTGCACCTGTTCAACATTGCTGGGTGCCACTGATGGACTGCTTCTACTGAAATGAAGTCACTTGTTGGTGTCTGCACCTGTCAACATTGCTGGGTGCCACTGATGGACTGCTTCTACTGAGATAATGTCACTTGTTGGTGTCTGCACCTACTCAACATTGCTGGGTGCCACTGATGGAACTGATTCTACTGAAATAATGTCACTTGTTGGTGTCTGCACTTGTTCAACATGATGGGTACCACTTGGAAATGTTTAATTTCTGCTGATAAACTCCGATGAACTGTCTGATTAGTGATAGTGAATATTATGGACTGCTGTCTGCAGCTGCTCAACATTACTGGGTGCCACTGATGGAACTGCTTCTATTGAAATGATGTCACTTGTTGGTGTCTGCACCTGTTCAACAATGCTGGGTGTCACTAATGGAGCCGCTTCTGCTGAGAAATGTGACTTGTTGCTGTGTGTACCTGTTCAACATTGCTGGGTGCCACAGATGGAACTGCTTCTACTGAAATGAAGTCACTAGTTGGTGTCTGCACCTGTCAACATTGCTGGGTGCCACTGATGGACTGCTTCTACTGAAATAATGTCACTTGTTGGTGTCTGCACCTACTCAACATTGCTGGGTGCCACTGATGGAACTGATTCTACTGAAATAATGTCACTTGTTGGTGTCTGCACCTGCTCAACATTGATGGGTGCCACTGATGGACTGCTTCTACTGAAATGTTGTCACTTGTTGCTGTTTGCACCTGCTCAACATTGCTGGGTGCCACTGATGGACTGCTTCTACTGAAATAATATCACTTGTTGGTGTCTGCATCTGTTCAACATTACTGGGTGCCACTAATGGAACTGCTTCTGCTGAAAGATGTCACTTGTTGGTGTCTGCACCTGCTCAACATTACTGGGTGCCACTGATGGACTGTTTCTACTGAAATAATATCACTTGTTGCTGTCTGCACCTGCTCAACATTGCTGGGTGCCACTGATGGACTGCTTCTACTGAAATGTTGTCACTTGTTGCTGTTTGCACCTGCTCAACATTGCTGGGTGCCACTGATGGACTGCTTCTACTGAAAATGTCACTTGTTGGTGTCTGCAATTGCTCAACATTGCTGGGTGCAACTGATGGAACTGCTTCTACTGAGATAATGTCACTTGTTGGTGTCTGCACCTACTCAACATTGCTGGGTGCCACTGATGGACTGCATCTGTTGAAATAATGTCACTTGTTGGTGTCTGCATCTGTTCAACATTACTGGGTGCCACTAATGCAACTGCTTCTGCTGAAAGATGTCACTTGTTGGTGTCTGCACCTGTTCAACATTGCTGGGTGCTACTGATGGAACTGCTTCTACTAAAATGATGTCACTTGTTGGTATTTGCACCTGTTGACCATTGCTGGGTGCTACTGCTGGAACTATCAACTACTTGTTTTTTTTGAATCATGAAAAGCATCTTATGTGAACATTTGTATAAACTGATTTTTTGTGTATTGTGTAAACTATTATGTAAAGTCACATGTATGAAAGAATTTGTATTGCTTACTGTATTTTATATATTAGGTTATTGAAAGGTCAGTGCAAAGCCAAAATTTTATCTAATTATGTGATATTTACGTATTAATATTATCTTTTATTTTTGTCTGTATTTTTGTGGACGAATTTGGTGGTATTTTCACCACCAATGCTGGCAAAAATACCATCAAATTCTGGCCCGTGGAGGAAGGGCATATGAAAGGTGGCTATACTGAGCCACAGCGCCAGAGATTGCGCCAAAGAGTATTATTCAGCCGCCTCCACTGGCAGTGCTTGTTGAGAACTCGTAGTAGTCAGTGCTTGCTGAGATGTCGTAGTGAAAAGTTTTTGTCGAGAGGTCGTAGTTGGGAGTGTTTGTGGAGATGTTGTAGTAGTGAGTGCTTCTTCATGTTTTGTGCAGTTGTTTGATGGGCTAGACAGCAGATGTTGTTCTAATGGAGATATTGTAATGATTAGAGTGCTTTTCATCAATATATATGAAGGTAACAAATCTCGCTTTTTTTTCGTTATTTCAATGTCTTGAATAATGCGTCATTACAGGTTCAGTCAACAAAGCATCTGGCTTGTGTTCTTGTATTAGAGTGTAATTCTGGTTTTCTTGCGCAATTATAGTATTTCTATTTTTTTTAATTACTTCAGTATAAATGGTATTTAAAATTTCTTGTCTTATTGAAGAAGAACGGTGCCAGATGTGTACGTTGAATCACACTTCCACACACAGAACAGTTACACTTGTGCTTTGGTTTCGTACGTTTTATAGTTGCTGGGGACTTAATTAATTAATTGTGTTAACGGAAATTTCATTTCATTCTTTGTTGTTGTTCTATGCAGTCAGATTGCGTACAAATACTAGTCAGGGCCAACCGTTTACGAGACTTCGTAATCGGACATACAACTACGAAAAATAAAAATTATTTGCATTATAATAATTAAGCCCCCATGCAACATCCATACACCGAACACGTCAGTCCTCCCTCCCGGTAGCGCCACGTGGTCTTAAAATGCCTGGTCTTCATGCGGCCCTATCTTCCGTGACCACCGCTGCCAGCAATCACATACAGTGGCTACATTCCTATCAAGTCTTTCTCGAATATCGAGGAAGGAACATCCAGTTTCTCGTATACCCATTACTCGACCTCGTCCAAATTCAGTGAGCTGTTGATAATGGTGTCTTCGTCGGCTTATAGGCTTCCTTGACTAATATCAACTCACTTCGTCCAGTCTGAAAGGTAACTAACGCTCACACCCGTTACAGCGCGTATGTAAAACAAAGCTGATTTGCATCCTCATAGTAGTGCTACTAGTTCCACGCTTATACGACTGGTGTGAAATTGAAGTAGACGTCTTCGTGTAGATTTTGAAGTACGCCTACCAACTTTCGTTTAGGTACACAACTCTTTCTTGATGTTGGGATTATTTCCCTTCATTGTATTTGGAGAACGAAAATCTTCTCTTTAAAGTCAACATGCATTCCACATAGGATCTTGCAAAACTCAGCTCGTTCTGTTCGTCCATGAGACAAGGAGCGCCTTAGACATCGGTGCCTATGTTTATGCCGTTTTCCTTGGCTACAGGAAGGCATTTGACACCGTTCGGCACCGTCGTTCAGTTGAAGAAAATACGAGCTTACCGAGCAGATCAGACTTATGGTGGGTTCAGGACTTCCTTGCAGACAGGTCTCGAACCGTCACTCTTAAGGGAATAAAATCAGAAATAATTTCAGGAGTAAAATTACCCTGGCAGATTAAAACTGTGCGCTGGACCGAGACTAGAACTCGCAACCTTTTGATTGCAAGTGCTCTGCAGACTGAGCTTTACTTTCATCAGTACCTCATCTCCTACCTTCCAGATTTCACGTGCCCGCGAAAGGCAAAGGTCCCGACTTCGAATCTCGGTCCGCCACACAACATAAATCTGCCAGGAAACTTTCACATCAGTACACAGTCCGCTGCAGAGTGAAAAACGCGTTCTGCAAATTTCAGGAGAACCCCAGTAGACTACAATAGAGCCATCACTGTTTGCAGTACACATAAGTGATTTAGTCGTGGTTAACTTCGGAAGCTCCGTGAGGCTGTTCGCAGATGATGCGAAATCGGCAGCAACGCCAGAAGATCGCATCGAACTGCAGGAAGGCGTACATGAAACGTTGCGGGGACTAGGAGCTCATCATGAATAAATAAATATAATGTGTTGCCCATAAATACGCGAAAAAATTCACTACTGCGGTATACAGTGTTAGTGGCCGATCAATGGACATAGTGACTACCGCAAAATTCAAATGATTTGGAGCGACCTAAGTGGAATGACCACGTAAACAAATTGCAGGAAAAGCATTGCCAGGATGAAGTTCACAGAATCTTACGGAAATGTAACTCATCCGCAAAGAAAGTGGCTTCAAAACACTTCTTCGTCTGATCCTTGAGCACTGTCCATCAGCTTGGAGTCTTACTAGGTTGGATTAATGCAACCAATGAAGGTAAGGAAAAGAGGTGATATTCGTCGCTGTGGGAGCTTTACGGAGATGCTCAACGTACTCCAGTGACAAACTCTACCAGAAACCGGTTATACATCACGGAGAGTTTAACAAAATTCCGAGAGACTACGTACCGGGAAGAGCTGGACAACATAGAGCTGTGTGAGAAAAGTGATGTGACTGACAATACCGTGAGCGATCTGGCAACGCTGTGTTGTTCTACTTGCACAGATCGGTGTGTTCATCCCTTCCAGATGTTCAGACCGAGTTTCAGCTCTGTACGGCCGTCACGTGATTATTGAGAGCATCTTCAGTGAAGTAGTGTTTTCGTTGTCATGAAAATGGAACAGCGGAATGTAGAGCAAACTATGTCATCAAGTTTTTTGTTAAATTTCAGGAATCGGCGGGTGTGACTTTTGAAAAGTTGAAAGAGGCTATGGGGAACATTACTTATCAAGTTTTTCTGCAGGCACAAATTCTTTTTGGAAAGCTGAGAACACGTTAAGGTTGAACCTCAGACAGGGAGACCTCCAACTTCAAAAACCGACGAAAACGTCGAACGTGTGCATGCTGTTGTGAGACCAAACATCCAGGACAAATCATCAACCAATTGTTTAGTGTGTACTGTGTATTAAACCGGGGACGTAGAAATGAGACAGAGGCTTCGTCCCGCCTTAGCCCTCAGTGGTTCACAATCCCACAACAGGCCACAGCAGCCCACCCACCTCACCACCGCCCCACACCGAACCCAGGGTTATTGTGCGGTTCGGCCCTCAGTGGACACCCCCCCCCCCCCCCATGAACGTCTCAAACCAGATGAGTGTAACCCCAAATGTTTGTGTGGTAGAGTAATGATGGTGTACGCGTATGTGGAGACAGTGTTGGCACAGCAATCGCCTACATAGTGTAACTAAGGCGAAATAAGGGGAACCAGCCCGCATTCGCCGAGGTAGATGGAAAACCGCCTTAAAAATCATCCACAGGCCGGACAGCACACTGGACCTCAACACTAATCCACCGAGCGGATTCGTGACGAGGACCGGCACACCTTCCTGCTCGGGAAGCAGCGCGTTAGGCCGCGTGGCTAGCCGGGTGGGCTAATCAAGTGTTTTCCAAAGATATCCTTGAAAGGCTCATGGAAAGGGTGAATCGAGTAAGACAATACATTGCAGATAAGTGGATGCTGCATCACGCCAACGTCCCATGTCACACGAGCACTTCCATCAGAGAATTTTTGACTTCAAAAGGCATTCCTGTTGCTCCACAGCCCCCTATTCACCTGATCTGAGTCCATGTGACTCTTCTCTTTTCTCGAAGTTCAAAAATATCTTAAAAGGACATTATTTTGGGACACTAGCGAACATTCAAAAGAATGTGATCGATGTGTTAAAGGCCCTACCAGTTGTAGCCTTTGCGAGCTGCTGGCAAGGTCGAGAATAACGACTCCACCGCTGTATAGCTGCCAAAAGGAGCGACTTTGAAGATGACTGTATTGTTGTTTGAAAAAAATAAAAACTTCGATAGATAAGAAAATCTTTGAAGGGGACTATATTGTCTGAAAAAAATAAAAACTTCGATAGATAAAAAATCAGTGTCATTACTTTTCTCACACATCTCGTAATACTTCCTCTGACATACGTCTCAGCAAAGGAAGACAACGAGAAAATCCGAGATATTAGAGCTCATACGTAGGTTGACCGACAATTACGTCACCACAGTCGCGAATGGAGCAAGGAAGAGGGCTACATATAGAGGTACTAGAAGACCCTCCGCCACCCACCGTAAGGTGGCTTGCGGAGTACTGATGTGGATGTAGACATAATGTTTGGGGTTTAATGAAAATGGAATGTGTAGGTGTCCTTGATGGATATGATAACAGAATTAGCTGTCTAAAAGTAACATAAAATGGTAATGCAGTGGCAATAGATTCATGGGGCAGTTTTTTATTAATTTGAAATTAAAGCCAGACTGCATAAAACGAGACGAGATGTAATGCGTTTTCGTACATGGAGAAAAGGCAGTTATAAAAAGAAGATAATCAAGTCAGAGAGAAAATAACTTTCGATTTGTACTACTATCAGCAATAAATAATATATTTTGTTTTGTGTGTGTGTGTGTGTGTGTGTGTGTGTGTGTGTGTGTGTGTGTGTGTGTGTGGCCGAGCGGTTCTAGGCACTACAGTCTGGAGCCGCGCGACCGCTACGGTCGCAGGTTCGAATCCTGCCTCGAGCATGGATGTGTGTGATGTCCTGAGGTTAGTTAGGTTTAAGTAGTTCTAAGTTCTAGGGGACTGATGACCTCAGAAGTTAAGTCCCATAGTGCTCAGAGCCATTTGAACCATTTGTGCGTGTGTGTGTGTGTGTGTGCGTGTGTGTGTGTGTGTGTGCGTAAGAGAGAGAGGGGAGGAGGGAGGGAGGGAGGAGGAACGCCTACTGATTGAAAAATAAGTGTACTTGTTAAACTTTAGTTACTGGTATCGATGGTCCACTGCCTAGCATAGCTCTTTGATCTGGATGGATGCATGGCTTATCTCACGGCGAACGCTTTGGTTGGCGGCAGCCAGTCAGATGGCTTACCATAAGAATTCGTAGTATTTTTCAGTATGCCATGGGCCCTGATTTGATTGAGAGTTACACACTTGTTGCCTTGATTTCATTCTACTAGGTAGCGTGGTCGCAGGTTGCTGCTTCACATCATGTCACTGCAAATCTGTGAGTGAGATCACTAACTGCAACTGGCTTAAGCATTGCATTGCAGATGTAATTGGCTACATTCATGAATGTCAAGTTCGTTTTTCAGTGTCATGATCAGGCATGATAAACCTTATCCAATTACCTGGCAGACGAAAATCGAACTTAGTTGCCAAGTGTACATGTTGGAGTCGCAAGTGAACTATAGTATCCATACATGCTGGTACCAACCACGATCATATTACATTTTAAAACGCTTCTCATTTAGCATGAAGCTCGTTTGATTATTTGCTGTCATTATCTTTTTAATTTACTGTAAAGTAATCAATCTCTTTTGTACTCGGTTTGAATATTGGTATTGATTATGGTTTTCTAATGATGATGAGGTTCCATACTGCTTGACAGAGCATAGGGGACGTTGCGGGAGACCTGCACCGCCGTACTAAGCAACACGGGACCTCGTCCTCGGGAAGCGAGATCGCTACCGCGAGACCATAGGAGTAGGGAAACTTTATTAACAAATCTGGTCGATGTGCCCATTTCTTTTCAGATCTTCTTTGTTCCTTTTGCAGCCACATGTTATATAAACTCACCGTCTGTAGCAGGCCACACATTGTTTGCAGCCTCTGTTTAACGGCACCGTCTCTCATTAATGTCTCGTACATTTCAGACTGACACTAATATCATTTTTATGACGTGGTTTTTCAGCATTTCGGGCACGCAATTGCATAGCAAAGTGACAGTCAATGCAACAGTATCAGCAGCAAACGTTGCAGATCATCTTTCATCCAATTCTCAGAGAAAAGCCGTCTTTGGTTTCGATTAAAAACTTAAATACACTGTGTTGATGTTCCGGAGGTTCAAATTTTACGGTTTAAGTAAGATTCAGTCCAAACAAACTGCATAACCATATGTATTGCACTGAAGATCGACTATAAGGTGAGTTACATTTCACTAACAGTATTATATTGTTTGCACATCCCATTTAATTCCATTTATTCTCCTTGCTTAACAAGAGTGATAGGGCACAAATCGCAGAATATCTGAGTGACCACCATCAAACGTTCATTTCTGAGGAAGAGGATGTGGAACAAAGATGGAAATAATTCAGAAACATCGTCCAGTACGCCTTAGATAAGTTCGTACCGACTAAGGTCCAAAGCGAGGGGAAAGATCCACCGAGGTATAACAATCATGTACGAAAGGTACTACGGAAACAAAGAAAGCTTAATCATAGGTTTAAGAGTAGTCGAATCATAGCTGATAAGGAAAAGCTGAACGAAGCGAAAAAGAGCGTAAAGAGAGCAATGAGAGAAGCATTCAACGAATTCGAACATAAAACATTGGCAAACAATCTAAACAAGAACCCTAAAAAGTTTTGGTCATATGCAAAATCGGTAAGCGGATCTAAATCCCCTATTCAGTCACTCGTTGACCACGATGGCACCGAAACAGAGGACGACCGAAGAAAGGCAGAAATACTGAATTCAGTGTTCCGAAACTGTTTCACTGCGGAAAATCGTAACACGGTCCCTGACTTCAGCCGTCGCACGGACGCCAAAATGGAAAATATTGAAATAAACGATATCGGAATTGAAAAACAACTGCTATCACTTAGTAGCGGAAAAGCATCCGGACCAGACGAGATACCCTTAAGATTCTACAGTGATTATGCTAAAGAACTTGCCCCCTTTCTGTCAGCAATTTATCGTAGATCGCTGGAAGAACGTAAAGTACCTAGCGACTGGAAGAAAGCGCAGGTCGTTCCCATTTTCAAGAAGGGTCATAAATCAGATGCGAATAATTATAGGCCTATTTCGCTTACGTCAGTCTGTTGTAGAATAATGGAACATGTTTTGTGTTCTCGTATTATGACGTTCTTAGATAATACAAATCTCCTTCATCATAACCAACATGGATTCCGCAAACAGAGATCATGTGAAACTCAGCTCGCCCTATTTGCCCAAGAAATTCACAGTGCCGTAGACACTGGCGAGCAGATTGATGCTGTATTCCTGGACTTCAGGAAGGCATTTGATACGGTTCCGCACTTACGTTTAGTGAAAAAAATACGAGCTTACGGAATATCGGACCAGGTTTGTGATTGGATTCAGGATTTCCTAGAAGAAAGAACACAACATGTCATTCTTAACGGTTCAAAATCGGCAGATGTAGAGGTAATTTCGGGAGTACCGCAGAGAAGCGTGATAGGACCTTTATTGTTTACAATATACATAAATGACTTAGTTGACAACATCGGTAGCTCCGTGAGGCTATTTGCAGATGACACGGTTGTCTACAAGAAAGTAGCAACATCAGAAGACTCGTACGTACTCCAGGAGGACCTGCAGAGGATTAATGCATGGTGCGACAGCTGGCAGCTTTTCCTAAACGTAGATAAATGTAATATAATGCGCATACATAGGGGCAGAAATCCATTCCAGTACGATTATGCCATAAGTGGTAAATCATTGGAAGCGGTAACGACCGTAAAATACTTAGGAGTTACTATCCGGAGCGATCTGAAGTGGAATGATCACATAAAACAAATAGTGGGAAAAGCAGGCGCCAGGTTGAGATTCATAGGAAGAATTCTAAGAAAATGTGACTCATCGACGAAAGAAGTAGCTTACAAAACGCTTGTTCGTCCGATTCTTGAGTATTGCTCATCAGTATGGGACCCTTACCAGGTTGGATTAATAGAAGAGATAGACATGATCCAGCGAAAAGCAGCGCGATTCGTCATGGGGACATTTAGTCAGCGCGAGAGCGTTACGGAGATGCTGAACAAGCTCCAGTGGCGGACACTTCAAGAAAGGCGTTACGCAATACGGAGAGGTTTATTATCGAAATTACGAGAGAGCACATTCCGGGAAGAGATGGGCAACATATTACTACCGCCCACATATATCTCGCGCAATGATCACAACGAAAAGATCCGAGAAATTAGAGCAAATACGGAGACTTACAAGCAGTCGTTCTTCCCACGCACAATTCGTGAATGGAACAGGGAAGGGGGGATCAGATAGTGGTACAATAAGTACCCTCCGCCACACACCGTAAGGTGGCTCGCGGAGTATAGATGTAGATGTAGATGTAGAAAGTAACTTCTTTCTCAGACACCTGTGTCTGTTTTCCATTACGCATGCGAGGGTTAAGGAATGTTGATTCATAATTTATAAGAAGATGCGTTTTCACTAGGGCTCGCCGGATAAATGGCTGTAATAAATCGTACAGGGTAATTTTTTTCATCATGTACAAACTCTAGGGATCGATCGATGAGAGAATAAGGAACAAAAATTGTCTATTGAACTTACGTCCAGAAATGAATGGTTTCCATACTATAGACATTTTATTCAGTCATACATTGTTACAGAGCCTGCCGTCTAATATGCGCTGTACCATGCAACCACAGTTAGTGTACATGGTTTCCTCCTAGAGGCTGGTACTGTTCCTAGCGCCCTCTCCTGCCATAGTAATTGGTAATGGTGCGTCCAGTTCATTTCTCTTGCTGACACAGCTTGTAGTGGTTGTGATACAGCGTTGTACACAATGGTTCCGTATTCGAATAGAGAGATTGTTGACAAGTTGTTTACTTACAGAAACGTAAATGGCAGCGGACAGCAGCAGCAAGGTTGTATCAGCGGAGCTACCCCGTTGACAATAACCACAGAATTCAATGTTTGCAATAATGTTTCGCCGTTTGTCTCAGACAGGGGCGTTTCAGGAAGCAGGCAGCAGGAAATCGTGAAGGATGTACCCGAAATGTTCGGATACTAGACATGGAGGAGAATGTGATTGACGCTGTGGAAGGCGATCGCCGTGTTAGTACCAGGTAGTCTTCCCGACAGTACAGGGTTAGCCAGAAAATCGTGTGGAACATTCCCCATGACAATTTTTACTACTCTTATCACTTACACCGTGTGCAGGACATACTAGAGACAGATTTTCCACATTGGGAGCAGTTTTGTCACTGGTTTCTTCAGCAGGCATCCACGATTCCGGGATTTGTGTCATCCATCCTATTCACAGATGAGCCCACCTTTACGCGGAGTGGTATCTTCAATTTTCGTAATAATCAACTGTGGGATAAAATCCAGAACCACCATGGTATGGTGACAGGAAATCATCAGCTTCCATGCAGCCAGAATGTGTTGGCTGGGAAAATTGGCGCCCGTGTTTTGGGACCAGTCTTCCTTCCACGTCACCTAACAGGCCAGAACTATCGGCATTTTGTGAGGATGACTTCCCCTGCTGGAAGAAGTGTCATTGATGGTTCGAGGGGCTATGTGGCTGCTACATGATTGTGCTCCAGCCCACTTCACCGTTAACGTCTGGACGCATGTCAGTCCTATCTTCCCTGGTCGATGGATCGGACGAGGGGATCCAGTTGCACGGCCTGCTCATTCACTGGATCTTAACCTGTGCGATTTCTGTTTATGGAGCCATCTCAAAAGTGTCGTGTATGCATAGCTTATTCCAGATGTGGAGACACTGGAGTAGTATTCATGCTGCTTTTGACACTGTTCGGATTCAGCCTGGCTGATGAAATGGTGCAAGTCTTTCGATTTGACGCCACTTCGGCGACTTGCGCGTCGATGAGGATGAAATGATGATGATTAGGACAACACAACACCCAGTCCCTGAGCAGAGAAAATCTCCGACCCAGCCGGGAATCGAACCCGGGCCCTTAGGATTGACAGTCTGTCGCGCTGACCACTCAGCTACCGGGGGCGGACAGCCTGGCTGATGTGAATATGTGAGCCAGAACATGCTATGGCTCGTACACACATGCGTTGAGGCGCATATAACCATTTTCAACACATACTGTAACTGTGGCTGCATGGTACAGCGCCAATGAGACAGCAGTCTCTGTAACAATGCAGGGTTGAATGAATGGTCTCTAGCATAGAGACCATGGATTTCCGGACATAAGTTCATTATACCTTTTTTTCTGTAGAGTTTGTACATGGTGGAAAAAAAAACATTCTGTATAAAATGCAGATTCTTTTTGGTTGAAAAGTCAGTTTAAAAAAGATTCCAGCTGATTTTCTGTTGGGTCCCCTGCTAGAATTTGAAAATGGAATCTTCAGATTATTTACATGCATACCATCGAGCTTCACTAGTTTAGCTATCTATTTGTTAAAATTGCCAGGATTGATTAGCTTTCAGCAATTTTTTGCCTTGTCAATGTTAATCATCCAGCTTCACTGGTTTTCTTTGAAGACGTATTGAGCGTATTTCATCTTGGTGATTATGTGGAGGCTGATCCGAAACTGGAGTGGACTGTGTGACAAGGTTACATTGCTTAATGTATCGAGGGTCTTTTCTAGCTCTTACATATATTTCTCTTTTATATGTATAACAGTATTGTAGGGAAATATGGTTCTGGCTTGAGCAAACATAATTTTCTTGTTTCACTACTCGTACAAGTTTTGGAGAAATTTCTCCATCTTCAGTGCGTTTTATTTATTGTCTGCTGAACAATATGCAAATAATTATGCATTAAGATATTTACCATTTTTGAAATTATAGTATTTACATCACTATAAGTCTTGAAAGAAATAATAACAGACTCGCATTCGGGAGGACGACGGTTCAATTCCGCGTCCGGCCATCCTGATTTTGGTTTTCCGTGATTTCCCTAAATCGCTCCAGGCAAATGCCGGGATGGTTCCTTTGAAAGGGCACGGCCGGCTTCCTTCCCTAATCCGACGAGACCGATGACCTCGCTGTCTGGTCTCCTCCCCCAAACAATCCAATCCAATCCAAATAATAACATGAAAAATACCTTATAGACCTCATTATTACATGTTCATGTTGACAAGTCTGTTTGGTACTTGTAGCACAGATATAGTTATTGCCTTCAGTATGTCATCTGCAATTAATAAGAGTTTATACATGTGTTAATGTAATTTTTCAACATTTAGGCCTAATGTGATAGACTATGTTTATAAATGTGCGTACTTACTTTTTGTGCATCTCGCTGGGTTTTTTTTCTCTCTTTCTTTCTTTCTTTTGCTTCGGTAGCCTGTTTGACTGGAGCTTCCTAACACACAAAGTTTCAAATGGTTCAAATGGCTTTGAGCACTATGGGACTTAACTTCTGAGGTCATCAGTCCCCTAGAACTTAGAACTACTTAAACCTAACTAACCTAAGGACATCACACACATCCATGCCCGAGGCAGGATTCGAGCCTGCGACAGTAGCGGTCACGCACTTCCAGACTGTAGCGTCTAGAACCGCTCGGCTACCCCGGCCGGTCACACAAAGTTTCATTGTTTGCATGATGTTCACTTGCTCTGCGTCTTGAATTTTGCAGTGAAAGTAGGTTTTGTGTGTGTGTGTGTGTGTGTGTGTGTGTGTGTGTGTGTGTTTATGTGTGTGTGTAAATTTTATATACACTGAGGTGACAAAGTCATGGGATAGCCGTACGCACATACACAGATGACAGTAGATCACATACACAAGGGTAGTGCATGGTGGAGCTGTCATTTCTTTTCGGGTGATTCATGTGAAAAGGCGTCCAACGTGATTATGGCCATACAACAGGAATTAACAGACTTGGAAAACGGAGTGGTAGTTGGAGCTAGACGGACGAGAGATTGCATATATGAAATCGTTGGGGAATACAATATTCCAAGAGCTGCAGTGTCAAGAGTGTGCCAAGAACACCACATTTCAGGCATTATCTCTCACCACGGACAACACAGTCGCCGACTGCCTCCACTTAACGACCGAGAGCAGCGGCGTTTGTGTAGAAATTTCAGTGCCAACAGACAAGCAACACTGCGTGAAATAACGGCAGAAATCAATGTGGGATGTAGACGAACGTATCCATTAGGACAGTGTGACAAAATTTGACATTAATGTCCTATGGCAGCAGATGACCGACACGAATCCCTTTGCTAACAGCACGATGTCAGCAGCAGTGCCACTCCTGGGCTTGTGACCATATGCAGTTGGATCCTAGACAACTGAAAAACCGTGGCCTGGTCAGATGAGTCCCGATTTCCGATGGTAAGAGCTGATGGTAGTGTTCAAATGTGGCGCAGACCCCATGAAGCCATGGACCCAAGTTGTCAACAACGTACTGTGCAAGCTGGTGGTAGCTGCATAATGGTGTGGGCCGTGTTTACATGGAATGGACTGGGTCCTACGGTCGAACTCACCTATAATTGACAGAAAATCGTTATGTTTGCTATAGAGTGATTCGGCCTCAAAGTTCACCCAACATGAATTCCAAAAAAATGGTTCAAATGGCTCTGAGCACTATGGGCCTCAACTTCTGAGGTCATTAGTCCCCTAGAACTTAGAACTAATTAAACCTTACTAACCTAAGGACATCACACACATCCATGCCCGAGGCAGGATTCGAACCTGCGACCGTAGTGGTCTCGCGGTTCCAGACTGCAGCGCCGAGAACCGCACGGCCACTTCGGCCGGCAACATGAATTCCATTGAACATTTATGGGACATAATCGACAGGTCAGTTTGTGCACATAGTGCTGCACCGGCAACACTTTCGCAATTATGGACGTCTATAGAAGCAGCATGGCTCAATAATTCTGCAGGCGGCTGCCAACGACTTGCTGAGTCCACGCCACATGAGCTGATGCACTACACTGGGCAAAAGGAGGTCGACACGATATTAGGAGGTATCCCAAGACTTTTGTTGCTTCAGTATGTGCGAAAAAGCATCACTTGAGGATGGCTCGACCGATTTGACTGATCCTAAATGGTAATTTTGTATGAAAATCTCAATGAAAGAAATGTGGCAGTCGGTTTGAGAAATCTGCTGTCACACGTTTTCATAAATGAAGTGAAGTTCAGTTTGAGAGTTCTGCTGTAGCGTGCTTTCATATCAACAACAAATTCTGTTTTGAATATTGATTGAAAGCTGTATTTCAATTTGTTATCGGTGATTATCATATCTTCCTTGTGATGCAAATGGTATTGATGTCAGTTTGTGATAATTTGGCGTGTTGCAAACATTCAATTGATTTCAGTTCGTGTTTTATTTCTCTGGAACAAATGCCACCAGCGCAATGCGGGCCAGCTATATGGTGGTCGAATCATTGAGACTGAAAAAGAATGTAGACAGCATTTGGAGCCAAATCGAATAAGAATTTCTCAGGCACGATCCATTATGACTCTGGAACAATGGATACAGTCGACTTCGACTTGCTTATTTGGAGCTTATGCGCAAAGTTATTTGGAACTTCGACAAAACAGAGGGCCAAACGCAACAATTCGAAATTAACGTTTGGCGTTCAGACACTACCCAAAAGTCGATTACGCAGCAGATGTATTGGTGACTTCGGAAGAATGAACAATATTTGTCAACTCTGCAATGCTTTGAGGTTTCGACACGAACCACCAGGATTATGTTGTGCGAGCGTAAAGGTCCAATTACCACAACTGATACCGCCACCACAGCCACTGACATCATTGCTTTCTGGCTAAGAACCTCAATCGAAGCATTTATTGCGAAATATGCAAAAGAACGACAGTTCCTTCCAAATGACAATAGCAACAAATAAGTTGAGAGAGAGGGGGAGAAGAAGTTGGACAGAGAAAGGGGGAGGAAGTGGATATAAAGAAGGGGAAAGAGAATATGGACACAGAGATGATGATGGAGGAAGTGGATAGAGAAAGTTTGGGTTAAGATATAACAGAGAGCTGGAGAAGGGATGGACAGAGGTAGGGGGAGGAAGGAGACAAAGGGAAGGAGGAGGTGGAGAGGGATGGGAGGGGGCAGGAGAAGATTAGGATGTATACCCAATTCCCGTACAAATGTAACAATTGTGAAGTATTTCCAGGATCACTAGTATGCATATATGTATGTATGTATGTATACTCAGTTAATCCTATTTCCCAGATATAGAATATAGAACAAATATGAATTTTACGAAGAAATATTATGTAAATAATGAATGGGAACTTAGTATGTATATTATTTAAGGGAAATGGTATCTCTCTGATATATCTATACTTGTATCTGTTTATTCTAGTCAAGTACAAAAACGAATATTGTATTGTAAAGTAGCTAGTACATTGGATGTCACCAGTACATTGAATGTAACCAGGGACATTTCTACCTTTCTAAAGTTGCCCAAGTCGACTCTTGGCGATGTGACTGTGAAGTGGAAACGCGAAGGAACAACTACAGATAAACCGAGACCAGATACACCTCATACTGACGGACAGGGACCGTCGAGCACTGCGCAGTGTGGCTGTAACAAATCGTATGAAATGAGGGGGAAGAATTGCTAGTGAGTTTCTAAGTGCTACTAGTGGTCCATCTAGCACAAGGATTGCGTATAGTCAGTTAAAAAGAATGGCGTACAGTGATCGAGTAGCTCCATGTAAGCCACACGTCTGTAGTCAGTGCCAGGCGACGCTTGAGGTGGTGTAAAGAGCGACGTCACTAGGCAGTGTATGGCTGGAAACAAGGTATTTGGAGTGGTGACTGATGCTATAGCCTGTGGCTATGCGATGGGAGGGTTTGGGTCTGGCCAATGCCTAGATAACGTTAAGAACCATCATGGGTAATGCAAATAGTGAAGTTGGAAAACGCAAAATAATGGGGGCGTTTATCCGTGGTTAGGTTGTGAAGCATTATTACGCTTAAGAAAAGGCTTAATGCAGAAGGGTACGAACATATTTTACAGCACTGCATTCTGTGTGCAGAAAAGGAACAGTTTGTAGGCAATAACTATTTGTCAGAATGCAGCATCTGTGAGACAATGGTTTGTAGCCACATATACGCCTGAAGAGGACTGGCCTTCTCAGATCTACACCTGAACCCAATGGAACCCCTCCAGGATGACTTGAACATCCACGTCGCTCCAGATCCTATTGTCCAATATCACTACCTTTTCTGGTTTCAGCTGTTGAGGAAGAATGGTCTGCCATTTTCCATAGACATTCAGACATCTCACTGAAAGCATTCCCTGCACAGTTCAAGCCGCCATAAAGGCGAAGGATGAATAGTGTAGCGGCTTCTAGTGTCAAATACAAGGTCATCCCTTCCCCAACATGTGACGAAATCATCAAGCACAGTGGGCATACCAGATCCAAGGTCTCCACCCCCCCCCCCCCCCCTTTTCAGCAAATGGCGACATCACTGAACCAATGTACCAGTTATGCAACAGATAACTTGGACATATCCACCCCACAGGCCAATAGGAATCCACTTCCCCCTCCCCCTTGGTATGGTAAATCCAATCATCATTTGTGCACTGTATTCTATAGTAGGAGGATCATGTTTGTAAGGGTCAAGGTGTAGCCATTTCTTATAAATAACAGTAATAACAATTTAATATCAGCTTTATTATAAACAATAATATTCATTTCCTCCACTCCTCCTCTCCCTCTCTGTCAGAATGCAGCATCTGTGAGACAAGTGAAAGTATAATGACCACTATGATGGTCGAAGTAGAGAGGATATAAAATGTAGACTGGCATTGGCAAGGAAAGCCTTTTGTGAAGAAGAGAAATTTGTTAACAGCGAGTGTAGATTAAAATGTCAGGAATTCGTTTCTGAAAGTATTTGTATGGAGCGTAGCCATGTATGGAAATGAAACATTGACGATAAATAGTTTGGACAAGAAGAGAATAGAAGCTTTCGAAATGTGGTGCTACAGAAGAATGCTGAAGATTAGATGGGTAGATCATATAACTAATGAGGAGGTATTGAATAGGATTGGGAAAAAGAGAAGTTTGTGGCACAACTTGCCTAGAAGAAGGGATCGGTTGGTAGGACATGTTCTGAGGCGTCAAGGGGTCGCCAGTTTAGTGTTGGAGGGCAGTGTGGAGCGTAAAAATCGTAGAGGGAGACCGAGAGATGAATACACTAAACAGAAGGATATAGGTTGCAGTAGGTACTGGGAGATGAAGAAGCTGGCACAGGATAGAGTAGCATGGAGAGCTGCATCGAACCATTCTCATGACTGAAGACCACAACAACATACTAACAGGCATATAAAATGGCTCACTAACAACAAAATTTTAACACTTTTCAACAGTTATTTCCACATCTCCTGACCGACGCATTCTGCTGTTACTGCTTATCTACTAACAACTTTATACCCCCCATAGTCGTTGTAGAACGGAAACGGTACGTTTCTAGACAATTTGTTTTTTAAAAAATATTTCATACTTACGCCCTTCTATAAGTCCTAGAAGCTTGTAACGGGAATTTCTGAACACCTTGTAGAGATTGATCCTGAAAGGTTCTTTTTTTCTAATGAAGTATAACTGCATTTATCGAGGTACATGAACTCGCAGAACAGTCGAGATCACAATTCTGAAAATCCTCACCAGCTACATGAAGATTCTCTGCAGTATGTGAACACAGGAGGGTGGTACGCAGTTAGAGTAATATAAATTATTGGTAGGGCCTCTTTTGGCAAAATAAATTTGTGGCAGGTATGTGAACAATGTAGTGGGTATCATAATAAAAAGCGAAAACTAACGATAGCAGTTGCATTGAACTTGGATCCGCATGCGAGCTGTTTGCGAGATAATTGCAAAAGTTTGATTACGCCTAGCCACTGACTTCAGTACGAAACACTGTCCTAGTTGGTAGAAATGTATTTGAAATGTAAACACATGGTCCAGTCATATGAGACCACCAGTCAAAAGCTTGAACAAACACATTCTGCAGTGTGGATGGGCAGGATGAGAGTCAGTGAGATTCTGAGAGGTACCGACAGGGGTGTGGAACCGTGCCGACTGCAGTGCTGTGGCCACCTGCATTAGGATCCTTGCTTGAGAATCCATGGCATGAAAAGTCAGACTGAGATGGTCCCATAGGTTCTCGACAGCGTTAAATCTGAGGTGGTGGCCTGGGGAGTACGGTAAATGTATTCCGGTGCTCTTCAAACCAAGCACATCCACTGAGAACTGTGTGACACAATGCATTGTCCTGCTGGTAGATGCTAATGCGCTGAGGAAAAAACATACTGCATGTCGAGGTGGACATGGTTCCCGAGGATTTATGCATACTTGCGTTGTTCAACTGTGCCTTCCAGAGTGACGAAGTCAGCCATGGAATACTGCGAAAACATTCCCAGACCACAACGGTCTTTCCCCAGCCTGGACCCTTTTGACAATTGTTGCAGGCCCGTACACATCAACGGCAATCTGTCCGATGGAGCATAAAACGTGATTCATATGAAAATTCCACCAGCCGCCACTTATTGGATGTCCATTTATGGCACTAGCGCGCAAATTCCAGTATTCGTCACCAATGAATAGCAGTCAGAATGGGAGTATGAAACAGACATCTGCTACAGAGGCCCATACGCAGCAACTTTCACTGAATGGTTGTTGAGGGGACACTGTTGGTAGCCCCTTGGTTCATCTGGGCAGTCAGTTGCTCAACAGCTGAAGATCTGTTCACCTGGACACATCTCTGCAACTGAAGTTCATTACTTTAATGTACGGTCTGTGGTGCATCACAGTTGCCTTGCCACTGGTTTTGCATGGTATACCTTAAACCCAGCGACGTGCGAACAGTTTACGAACTTAGCCGTTTCGGAAATGCTTCCATCCTAGGTCCAAATACCAGTGATCATGCCCTCTTGAACATTTTCCCCAACACGCTACTGCTTCCAACTGCCGTATGTGAGTGGTTATTGCACGTCGACTTCTAACATAGGCGGTAGTCATATTGGTTAGACCTAATTGGTCTCAAATTTCACCTGAGGTCCATGCTTGGGGAATGTGGTGTGTGTTCAATGGGAACTGGCAATTTTGCCAAGGAATGAACGTGGTCCTAGAGGGACAGATCGTGCAGGGCTCTAAGGTTACATGACCTCAAACCTCTGGGTTTTCCTGGTTGGTGTGATCTCAGAGATGAAGTATACAGCACTGACACGGTTGAAGAAATGAAGCAAAGAATTGTGTAGTCTTGTCCAGATTCACAACATAGTATTGGATTGCTTGAAGGAATGTCTCATTATCTGCAGAAATGAGTGCGGTATTACGTCCAAATATGTAAGGCGATACTTGAATTTCCTCCTTTAAAGGGTGAGAGTGTTCAGTAAGACGTTATGTGCTGGAGTGCGCATTTTTTGTTAAGGTAAGCCGTTTGTGAAATTTGAGACCAATTAGATCCCAATTAGATCTCCGTTTTCAAGAAGGGACGTCGAACAGATGTGCAGAACTATAGACCTATATCTCTAACGTCCATCAGTTGTAGAATTTTGGAACACGTATTCGAGTATAATGACCTTTCTGGAGACTAGAAATCTACTCTGTGGCAATCAGCATGGGTTTCGAAAAAGACGATCGTGTGAAACTCAGCTCGCGCTATTCGTCCACGAGACTCAGAAGGCCATAGACACGGGTTCCCACGCAGATGCCGTGTTTCTTGACTTCCGCAAGGCGTTCGGTACAGTTCCCCACAGTCGTTTAATGAACAAAGTAAGAGCATATGGACTATCAGACCAATTGTGTGATTAGATTGAAGAGTTCCTAGATAACAGAACGCAGCATGTCATTCTCAATTGAGAGAAGTCTTCTGAAGTGAGAGTGACTTCGGGAGTGCCGCAGAGGAGTGTCGTAGGACCGTTGCTATTCACAATATACATAAATGAACTTGTGGATAACATCGGAAGTTCACTGAGGCTTTTTGCGCATGATGCTGTGGTATATGGAGAGGTTGTAACAATGGAAAATTGTACTGAAATGCAGGAGGATCTGCAGCGAATAGACGCATTGTGCAGGGAATGGCAATTGGATCTCAATGTAGACAAGTGTAATACATGGAAAGAAAGATCCCTTATCATTTAGCTACAACATAGTAGGTCAGCAACTGGAAGCAGTTAATTCCATAAATTATCTGGGAGTAGGCATTAGGAGTGATTTAAAATGGAATGATCATATAAAGTTGATCGTCGGTAAAGCGGATGCCAGACTGAGATCCATTGGAAGAATCCTAAGGAAATGCAATCCGAAAACAAAGGAAGTAGGTTACAGTACACTTGTCCGCCCACTGATTGAATATTACTCAGCAGTGTGGGATCCGTACCAGATAGGGTTGATAGAAGAGATAGAGAAGATTCAACGGAGAGCAGCGCGCTTTGTTACAGGATCACTTAGCAATCGCGAAAGCATTGCGGAGATGATAGATAAACTCCAGTGGAAGACTCTGCAGGACAGACGCTCAGTAGCTCGGTGAGGTCTTTTGTTGAAGTTTAGAGAACATACCTTCCCTCCTACGTATATCTCGCGAAGAGACCATGAGGATAAAATCAGAGAGTTTAGATCCCACACAGAGGCATACCGACAATCTTTCTTTCCACGAACAATACGAGACTGCAATAGAAGGGAGAATCGATAGAGGTACTCAAGGTACCCTCCACCACACACCGTCAGGTGGCTTGCGGAGTATGGATGTAGACGTAGGTGTAGATGTACAGGATGATCAAAAAGTCAGTATAAATTTGAAAACTGAATAAATCGTGGAATAATGTAGATAGAGAGGTACAAATTGACACACATGCTTGGAATGACACAGGGTTTTATTAGAACCAACAAAAAATACAAAAGTTCAAAAATGCCCGACAGATGGCGGTTCATCTGATCAGAATAGCAATAATTAGCATAACAAAATAACACAAAGCAAAGATGATGTTCTTTACAGGAAATGCTCAATATGTCCACCATCATTCCTCAACAATAGCTGTAGTCGAGGGATAATGTTGTGAACAGCACTGTAAAGCATGTCCGGAGTTATGGTGAAGCATTGGCGTCGGATGTTGTCCTTCAGCATCCCTAGAGATGTCGGTCGATCACGATACACTTGCGACTTCAGGTAACCCCAAAGCCAATAGTCGCACGGACTATGGTCTGGGGACCTGGGAGGCCAAGCATGACGAAAGTGGCGGCTGAGCACACGATCATCACGAAACGACGCGCGCAAGAGATCTTTCACGCATCTAGCAACATGGTGTGGAGCGCCATCCTGCGTAAACATCGTACGTTCCAGCAGGTGTTTATCAGCCAGGCTGGGGACGATGCGATTCTGTAACATATCGGCGTCCTCCCACCCGTCACGGTAGCAGTTACAAAGCCAGAATCACGCATTTCCTCGAAGAAAAAAGGCCCGATAACGGTAGATGTGGTAAATCCAACCCATACCGTGACTTTCTCGTCGTGCAATGGAGTTTCCGCGACAGTTCTAGGATTTTCGGTAGCCCATATTCTGCAGTTGTGGGCGTTGACAGACCCTCGGAGCGTGAAATGAGCTTCGTCGGTCCACAACACGTTACTCAACCAATTGTCATCTTCCGTCATCTTTTGAAAAGCCCACACCGCAAATGCCCTCCGCTTCACTAAATCGCCAGGTAACAGTTTATGATGCCGATGGATTTTGTACGGATAGCATCGGAGGATACGCCTCAGTGCCAACCAAACAGTAATGTATGGAACGCCGGTGCGACGTGCGACTGCACGAGCGCTGACTTCCCCGTGCATAGACGAACCCGCTACAGTCTCCATTTCTTTCTGAACTGTCTCTACAGCATTACGCCTTGTGCTCGGTCGGCCACTACGGGATCTGTCGTCTAAACAACCCGTGACTTCGAACTTCGAAATCATTCTCGCCACAGCTGCATTTGTCAACGGACCTTTCCCCGTTCGAATCCCCTTCCTATTGCGATAGGATCGTAATGCTGAACTAGCACATTCCCCATTCTGATAATACAACTTCACTAAAACCGCCTTTTCAGGTAACGTCAACATGCTACGACTGCTGGCGCATATGATTCTCTCTCTCATTACAACTCCTTTTATACACGATTGTCATGCGCAGTCACTGACGTTTTGCTGTCCAGCGCCATCTGTCGGACATTTTGTGAACTTTGTTTTTTTTTTGTTCTAATAAAACCCCATTTCATTCCAAGCATGTGTGTCAATTCGTACCTCTCTATTTACATTATTCCGTGATTTATTCAGTTTTCAAATTTATACTGACTTTTTGATCACCCTGTAGATTAGATGGGTAGTTAATCGAAACACGTTGATACTAACTAGACCAATACTTCGCACAGAAATCGGTGGTGTTTGGTACCCACACATTTGTACGCTATTAATTATGTACAGTACAACTTTTGTTCTGAGAACCAACAACCAAAGAAAAGACCGACGGTTATTTCACGTAGGACAGTGCTAAAACACACACCGGCTATACATCTGTGACATCATCACGAGGTCTTTTTGGTGAAAGGAACTCCTATCATCAGACACACCTGCAAGTCTTGGCTGTGGGTCAAGGGGGCTGAAGGAAGGCAGGCAGGTTCTCCTCGTTTTTCAGCAGGAGGCTCGCCTTCTTCCGTAGGCAAGCCACGCTTAGAGTGGTGACTGCCGCCTCCAGCCACGGCGCCCCGCCGCCTTGTCTAACCGCTAATTACCGAACGACACATTAATAATCCGCCGCGGGTTTTCTAGCCGCCACAGCGCTGCACGGTAATTAGTTCTCCTATCGGTAATACATCCCGCCAGGCGGCGGCGTCTTTTGTTGCTTTTGTCTCGTTGCTCAGGTTACCAGCCAAGTTTAGGAGCGAAATTTGCGCGTCCTGAACATCGGCTCCACACGCGCCCCTTCTCTCGTCGTGGGCTGACGTGAGAACTACGATGCTCTCACTTTTCGAGCATCTGCGAGTATTGAGAGCTGACTAGCAGGCTCGATACTCGACAAAACCAAATGAATCTCGCTAGTCGCTGTCTCCTCGTATCGTATTAGTTTCCCAAATGTAAATATCAAAAATATTTTTCCGTTATAGCTACGACAGTTGCAATGTTAGGCCAATAATCGACTGCCTGACTTGAAAGCATAGGGCAATATGCAGATCTTTAGCTCACAATTGTCGTAATGAATACGTCAATTACTATTACTCTGGAAAATCTGATAGCATGAGTGTAGTTTTAAGGTGTGTGGCTCCCATTTGTGTGACTGGAACATTTTCGCCTGTGTGAGCAGTACAGCTTCAATAAAAAATGATGGCATATAAGCTGATGATCGAAAGTACTTTAGAAGGAAGGGAGGGTTTAACGTTCCTTCAACCAACAAGTCGATATAATATCTAACGCCAAAACAGGATAAAATATGTATAACGTCATAAGTTATAAATTTCAGTAGCAACCCATGTGAAAAGCTGCTATACGTGCAGTTAATTTTCATTATTATATGTCCGCAGCTCGTGGTCGTGCGGTAGCGTTCTCGCTTCCCACGCCCGGGTTCCCGGGTTCGATTCCCGGCGGGATCAGGGATTTTCCCTGCCTCGTGATGGGTGTTGTGTGCTGTCCTTAGGTTAGTTAGGTTTAAGTAGTTCTAAGTTCTAGGGGACTGATGACCATAGATGTTAAGTCCCATAGTGCTCAGAGCCATTTGAACCATTATTATATAGTGAAAGATTGGCAACATATACAAGATGCTTTAGCTAAACTGTTCACACGAGGAATTTCCTACAACGTCCAAGATACTGTTATCAGTTTTGACCCAAAATGAATTGTGAAAATTTCGTTACTAAATGGCATGTAGCCTCTTTTCACAGCTATATTAGTTACAAAGTATAGTGAACGTTTTTGATTCATAAAAGGTCGTTTCATGCATGGACTACTCCTACTCTCACCTTTCACGATGTGAGCTATCCACCTCAGCTTTGAATAAGGCAGTGAGAGAATGTTTACTGCTGCAGCGCCTTGTTCGCACAGTTGTAAAGTGTTCACTTTCTAATACAGTAGCTGCCTTCGAAATCAGTTCCAATTTTTCGGTAGAATCTGTATCTTATCACTTCGTTTCGCCACTGATTTAACTGAGCTGGTAACTATCAAAAGCAAGCGATGAAACGTAACCCTTGGTGTTATAAGTCTCCTGCCAACTCGGCAGGAGTAGTCATAGTCGTCTTCTTCGCAAATACTAATTTACATCACCAACGATGTCATATGTCTCCTGTCAACCTTGCAGTAGTCATAGTCGGCGACTTCGCGAATATTAACTTACATCACCAACAAAACAACAGAAAGTCTTTGAACATATTCAAAACTACTGTCAATGACAAGAATCTGTTTCATACTCGTCATATCGGTACCAAACAAGATGGGACAAATCACAGAACAAGCTTGTTAGTACGCATTAACTATGGTAGATCTGCAAATGAAAAATGTATGGAAGAGCACAACTGTACATTTGCCTATTTCTTCTGTTTGTATCTGCTTCAATTATCATACATTCAGTTTTTCCCTGTGAATCCACAATTTCATTTATACTCCGTGGCATCGATATACTAGTCTATTATCCACAATATATCCACATTCTGATGGTATGCCTGATATTATAGTTGTGTATCACACAAGACTAGAGGTCTTTTGAGGTCAACAGCGGGTAGTTTCTTACTGTTTCTTGACATTTTGGACAAGGTCGTTTTGCACTCTTTTTTAACTTTGTTAACAGGCTGAAGTGTGTGACTCATCTGTACTTCTCAGTGGCATAATCCGCTGTCGGTTTGAAGCCGTCTCTTAGAGAGGTGTCTGGTGGCGGAGCTCCCCTGAGGGTGCCTGGAGCCAGCTATTGGTAGCAGTGAGGACGTGCGAGCTGTCCATGAAGTTCTTCATATTGCTAGTGCAGCTGAGACTGGGCAGTATTGCTGATGTTGTATGGCACCTCGTGATACGTCACTCGCTTTAAGGATTGGCACCGAGTGATCCTGCTAAATACTCGTAATAACCTTGATGAAGTAATCTGAGTAGTCATCGCATTTATATGACGTCGAGATCATAACTTTAATTTTGCGGACCTTTTTTTTTTGTCATCAGTCTACTGACTGGTTTGATGCGGCCAGCCACGAATTCCTTTCCTGTGCTAATCTCTTCATCTCAGAGTAGCACTTGCAACCTACGTCCTCAATTATTTGCTTGATGTATTCCAATCTCTGTCTTCCTCTACAGTTTTTGCCCTCTACAGCTCCCTCTAGTACCATGGAAGTCATTCCCTCATGTCTTAGCAGATGTCCTATCATCCTGTCCCTTCTCCTTATCAGTGTTTTCCACATATTCCTTTCCTCTCCGATTCTGCGTAGAACCTCCTCATTCCTTACCTTATCAGTCCACCTAATTTTCAACATTCGTCTATAGCACCACATCTCAAATGCTTCGATTCTCTTCTGTTCCAGTTTTCCCACAGTCCATGTTTCACTACCATACAATGCTGTACTCCAGACGTACATCCTCAGAAATTTCTTCCTCAGATTAAGGCCGGTATTTGATATTAGTAGACTTCTCTCGGCCAGAAATGTCTTTTTCGCCATAGCGAGTCTGCTTTTGATGTCCTCCTTGCTCCGTCCGTCATTGGTTATTTTACTGCCTACGTAGCAGAATTCCTTAACTTC
This sequence comes from Schistocerca piceifrons, assembly GCF_021461385.2. Lineage (NCBI taxonomy): Eukaryota > Metazoa > Arthropoda > Insecta > Orthoptera > Acrididae > Schistocerca > Schistocerca piceifrons. The sequence goes on from NC_060138.1 coordinate 665,394,179, forward strand.
ATTGACTTCGTGACCATCAATCCTGATGTTAAGTTTCTCGCTGTTCTCATTTCTAGTACTTCTCATTACCTTCGTCTTTCTCCGATTTACTCTCAAACCATACTGTGTACTCATTAGACTGTTCATTCCGTTCAGCAGATCATTTAATTCTTCTTCACTTTCACTCAGGATAGCAATGTCATCAGCGAATCGTATCATTGATATCCTTTCACCTTGTATTTTAATTCCACTCCTGAACCTTTCTTTTATTTCCATCATTGCTTCCTCAATGTACAGATTGAAGAGTAGGGGGGAAAGGCTACAGCCTTGTCTTACACCCTTCTTAATACGAGCACTTCGTTCTTGATCGTCCACTCTTATTATTCCCTCTTGGTTGTTGTTTGCGACCTAGGAAGGTAATTACGCTCTTAAATTTCATATTGTGAGCTGTCTGCATTTCACCAGAGTAATGGCAGAGATGTGTAGCGACCTAGCCTACTCAGGGTAGCTACACATCAAGATGGAGGAAAGAAATGGTGTGGGAGAGGATTGATTTATGCTGGGGCGAACAATGAACCAGTGTAAGTATTAACAAGTGTTTGTCTGTAACAGCAATGTACACCGTGACGGTGGTCCTATAGGCCACCCAGCGTGAGTGCCAGCACAGCCAGTTGCAGAATGCACTGATGCCGACAGCGCCCGTGGCATCCGTTGCCCCGGGTCGTGGGTGGCTGCTACTGTGTCACTGTGTGAACTGCAAACAGGGGAAGAAATGTGCAAGGGCCACTCATGGTCTGCAGAATTTAACCGGCTAAGCACGAATGCGTTTACTCGTGTTCCCCATGTAGTTTGCTTGGCTATGATTGCTGACACTGGCTGTTCGATGCCTACAAGCAGTGGCCCCAGTGACCTGCCAGGGTTCGATCTGGACGGTGACTAATGACATCGAGGCCATGAGGGCTTGCCTCCAGAAGCCGGATTGTAGATAGCTCTCAGTCCGTCAGCCGAAGACCCTCAGAGGGTGGAGTCTGACCGCACACCTGCTTATTGCTTCAGTGAAGTTTCAAAGTCCAGCAACTGTTACACCATGGGTGTGGTGCGCCTTGGGCCGGAACTTGATTAGTTCATCAGTGGGCAGGCAGCCAGCAGATCTTCATCACCAGAGTGCTAGTCGCGGTTTCTTGAAACTAAAAAATCTCTTATTTTCTCCAGTTCGAGACGCAGACAGAATGGCAGCGCGGCTGAATATCCTGAGCCTCTAGGCTCGATTATTTATACGCTTGTTATTGCTTGGGCTTCAGCGGTCAGAGTCAGTTGACCTAAAAGCTTTCTGAGTATCGTACCGCGTCAAAAGATAAACTACTGTACTGGGGAAACCAACGTTCCGGCCACAATTACAGTGGCCTTCTTCAGGAAGAAGGCTACCGTAAGCGTGGCCGAAACGTTGGTATCTCCAGTAAGGTTTTTTTTCCCCCTTACGTTATGAGGCGCTGCGGAACTCACAAAACTTTTATGTCAGCATTTGTAGGCTACTCTTATTACTACGCTTCTGTTGTAGTCTTACAGTGGGGACGAGTGTCTTTTTTCCACATTACTCGTCCCGTTAGCTTTTCCTGTCTCGCTCCCGGGCTCCCCACCGAGACTGGCTGCTAGGAGCGGTTATATTTGCACCCTGTGAGTTTTCAGCGCCACGCAAGTGCTCGAACTTGCAAGATGTTATTTCACTCTTTGTCACACAGTGCTGCGGTGTTAGTTGTTCTATGCGCTTTATCCGTGGGCGGTGTCACAAACCTGTCCAGTTCGAGAGTTTGACGTCATGTCAGAAGTACTGCCCAGTGGCCTATTTGATTCGATCGCTGGATCGAGCGAAGTGATTAGATCATCGGATCAAGCTGGTTGCTATTGCCTGACAGCCGGCCGCTGTGACCGAGCGGTTCTAGGCGCTTCAGTCCGGAACCGCGTTGCTGCTACGGTCGCAGGTTCGAATCCTGCCTCGGGCATGGATGTGTGTGATGTCTTTACATTATTTAGGTTTAAGTAGTTCTAAGTTTAGCGGACTGATGGCCTGAGATGTTAAGTCCCATAGTGCTTAGCCATTTGAACCATATTGAACCATATAGCCTGACAGCGGAAAAAATAAAACCTTAAAAAGTTTTTACATTTCCTGCGCTGAACTTTTTGGGCTGTAGCAGAGCTAAATAAGGCAGTGCCCTGTTTGCTCAGGTCCCCATGCTCGTCTCATGATACAAGGCAAGGATAGTTGCCGATACAGATCTCTTTGAATTACCGATGTGTATCGTTTCAGTTTTCTTTTCTTTTTCTCTGCAAATAGCCCGAAAGAAATTCAGTACGAAATGTTAACGAAACCTTTGCATTTTGCGCCAACCGAACGATCTTCCAATTTTTATTTACTTTCATTTTTATCGTCAAACTTCTTTTGTAATGCAATAAACTTGATGCATTATTAGTTTGTTACTGTTACTGTTATAATCATTATTCGCTCACTCTCAAGAGCTTTTCTATCAGTATTTGATACTGATGCGCATGACCAGTGAATCTGGAAGAATATCTTCTTAGATATTTCGCCACACAGGATACGGAGAGTTACCTCTGCATCTCGATACCAAGGCAATAGCAAGAGCCCAATAACAAAAGGCGGCAACGAGAGGCCGTTGACACAAGCAGAACTCTGCAAAATTTCTGTTTCTCCAGACCATAACGACAGGTTAATTCCTGTCACAATATATTACTCGACAATCGGATATGTAGTAGGGCCTCTACCACTGCTACCGATAGCTATGAATTTATGACCACGATCATGATTTACCATTGGCTTAGGCGCTGGTTATAGTGTTACCACTGTAAATGGAAGACTCTGGTAATTTGGTCTGCTGCTATTTGAATGAGCTATTCCAATCTACACTGTAGCGCCAAAGAAACTGGTATAGGCATGCTTATTCAAATACAGAGATATGTAAACAGGCAGAATACAGCGCTGCGGTCGCCAGCGTCTCTATAAGACAAGTGTCTGGCGCACTTGTTGGATCAGTGACTGGTGCTGCAATAGCACGATGTCAAGATTTAGGTGAGTTTGAACGTGGTGTTATAGTCGGCACAAGAGCGATGGGTCACAGAATCTCCGAGGTAGCGAGGAAGTCGAGATTTTCCAGTACGATCATTTCACGAGTGTACCGTGACTATCAGGAATCCGATAAAACATCAAGTCTCCGACATCGCTGCAGCCAAAAACATCCTGCAAGAACGGGACCACCGAAACTGAAGAGAACGTGACAGAAGTGCAACCCTTCCGCTAATTGCTGCAGTTTTCAATGCTGGGCCATGAAGAAGTGTCAGCGTGCGAACCTTTCAACGAAACGTCATCGATATGGGCTTTCGGAGCCAAAGTCCCACTCGTGTACCCTTGATGACAGCACGACACAAAGCTTTACGCCTCGCCTGGACCCGTCAACACCGAAATTGGACTGTTGATGACTGGAAACATGTTGCCTGGTCGAAAGAGTCTCGTTTCAAATAGTGTCGAGCGGATGTTCGGGTAAGGGTATGGAGACAACGCCATGAATCCGTGCACCCTGCATGTCAGCAGGGGTCTGTTCAAGCTGGTGGAGGCTCTGTAATGGTGTGTGGTGTGTTCAGTTGGAGTGGTATAGGAGCCCTGATACGTCTAGATACAACTCTGACAGGTGACACGTACATAGGTATCCTGTATGATCACCAGCATCCATTTATGTCCATTGACCATTCCGACGGAATTGGGCAATTCCAGCAGGACAATGCGATACCCCACACATCAATAATTGCTACAGAGTGGCTCCACGAACACTCGTCTGAGTTTTAACACCCGCTGGCCGCCAAACTCCCCAGACATTAACACTGCTGAGCATATCTGCCATGCCTTGCAACATGCTGTTCAGAAGAGATTTCCACCCTTCGTACTATTACGGATTTATGGACAGCCCTGCAGGATTCATTGTGTCCATTCGCTCCAGCACTACCTCAGCCTTAGTCGAGTCCATACCACATCGGTTGCGGCACTTCTGCGTGCTTGCGGGGGCCCTACACGATGTTAGACAGGTGTCTCAGTTTCTTTGGCTTTTCAGTGTATAAAATAGAATTTTTTCTTGCTTTTAATACGATGTAAACTAGTATGCAAATTCAAGATAATCAAGTGCGTGTGTCACTTGTGACATTCGATCTGGAATTCAATTGTAACTGTTCTGGCAACCATGATGCAATACCTAGTGGGAACAGACACAGTGATCTGCTTTACGAGTACCAAGCAACAAGACACAAAAACTTCGCTGGAAAGATTCGAAGGAACCATCAGTGACTTGGGTTTGGATTCTTTTCACCATTTAGAGATAAAACATGAAGTACACATTACAAAAGCAATGAACAGGCTAGACAGTATGCATTATGTGAGTAGATCTCAAGGTGAAAAGCATATGAAAGTCAGAATTGCACTTTGCCCAAATTTACGGTTTAGTTTCTGTGTTAATGAACATAATTTTCAGTTTCACTCTTCTGAATCCTCAAATGATTTTATTACTATGTGTGATCACATAATTTCTTAACTGTGTTTCTTCTTGCTTTCATTCCCACCAACAAACTTCTGCATTGCGTAGCAGTCGCGAAATTCTATTTGAATGTGGCCAAAGACTGCTCGTAGACATAGTCGATTCCGAGGTGTAAAGTGTTTGATATCTTGGTCTTTCGTGACGTGTGGAGGAAGGTTGATTTCCAATTACTTTTTGTTACGCTGAAATAAGTTTTCGTTGCAGACTGTCAACGTAAGTGTTTCACTCGTTTGTATTTTGAGGAAATTGTAATCGTATTGGAAAATTATATACTTCAATATTTCGCAAGCTATATGCTGCGTGAGCGTAAACTAGTATCACCAGCTTTGCTACCCTTGTTCTGAAATTATATAACACCGCGTTAACAGTCCCCTTGCACCGCCGAAAACCCTTAAAAATGAGGAATTCTGGAGATAACACTGCACAGAAACCAAACACGCTCACACCTCCCCTCTAAAAAAATGGTTCAAATGGCTCTGAGCACTATGGGACTTAACTTCTGTGGTCATCAGTCCCCTAGAACTTAGAACTACTTAAACCTAACTAACCTAAGGACATCACATTCATCCATGCCCGAGGCAGGATTCGAACCTGCGACCGTAGCAGTCGCGCGCTTCCGGACTGAGCGCCTTAACCGCGAGACCACCGCGGCCGGCCACCTCCCCTCTGAGAGCCCTTTTTGAGACGAACACGACAAGCATTTCGCTATATGGCTGCCCTTAGAGCAGATAAAACTTGGCAACGCGGTTGCAAATATTTGGCAACTCTGTGACAATGTATTAACTTCAGTATGTGGTCTTGAATTCTTCCGCTAAATTCACTTGGCATTGTCCTTTGCACTTCGATGACTTATGCTACACAATGCTCATGTAAGGTGAGACACTGAGAAAGAAAGTAAGAATTGTTCGTATCTTTAACGTTGCGTTATTGGATTCAGTGGCCAATACTGCGACGAGAGAGATCTGCTCCCAACAGCTCTCGTTAGGTCAGAGATTCTGCACATGTCTTGTGACGTAAAGGCGACGATGCAGACTACCACACCGTAGGTTTCTATTTTCCGTTTTATTTAATGGAGCTGAAAATTATTAGAAGAAATTCTTTAACAAAATCTGAAGAAAACCTTTACCCGTTAAGTCTTCTCACAGGCTCTAATCAGTAAGCAGTGTTAATGGTCACTGACGTCTGTTTTGTAAATTACAAGCTTTTTCATAATAGAAACGTCTCTGAAGAGCTTCGACTCGACCGTCATCTACACGAATTTGAGTACGTTACGTAGGACCCATACGTCAGGGAACTGTTATGAAGTGAATGCAGTTCCTCTGTGCTTAATCTGTGTAACAGCAATGAGACACTCCTGTAGACGTTTGCTAACGTCGGCGTTATCAACTTCCTCCCACTCTGGGTAGCTTCAATAATGGAAATTTTGTTGTTTTAAATCTAATTCAATATCTTAAATATCACTTCCAAGTAGCGTTACATTTTCCAGGATCTCATAATGTGCATTGTTCTTGCCTTGCTAAAGAGCGTGCACTGCCGGGTATTCACACAGTTTATCGCATGCATTTACAGTAAGAAACCAAACAACAACGGTAAAACTATGGCCTGACAGAAACATACGAATTCCTGACGAAAAATAGAAAGAAGAATCGCTTCTAAAGGGAAGAGGAAGTAATAACATTAAACAACATAGTTAGGCAATCTGATTGAATCAGAAACTATAAAATTAATTTTGAGCCATACTAATGTGTTGCATATTAGTAAGTCAATGCTCATCATATAAAAACGAGAGGTCTGACTCCATTGCTATCAAGCGTGAAATGCAAATCATAGAGTTCTTTGTGAACCATCACTCAACAACCGTGAAGCATTTTATACTCTCCAAAGCGTTGAGCGGTAGTTGTGGCAGTCGCTGAGGGATGCCAGCGAATGAGTCCTGGAGAGATTTGAAGCATGCTGCGTTCCAGGGTAGACAGTCTGCCAAGAGATCTCTCGCAAAAATTTTAGTGGACGCAAGAGGCATTACCAATGAGCAGAAAGTGAGATACATTATAGTTGTACTATTGTTACATCCAGGACTTCCGCAGTCAGACAAAAAGCGCCATACAAGTCCGTCCCCGGTAGCTGAGTGGTCAGCGCGACAGACTGTCAATCCTAAGGGCCCGGGTTAGATTCCCGGCTGGGTCGGAGATTTTCTCCGCTCAGGGACTGGGTGTTGTGTTGTCCTAATCATCATCATCATTTCATCCCCTTCGACGCGCAAGTCGCTGAAGTGGCGTCAAATCGGAAAGACTTGCACCAGGCGAGCGGCCTACCCAACGGCAGGCCCTCGTCGCACGCCATTATTATTATTAAGCGCCATAAAAATCAAGACAACGAGCAGTTTCGACCTCGAAATAATGGCAGTCAGACGACGCGCCATTTACTGAGAGATGACGGGCATAGATGTTGTATAACACCTCCAACAGAAGACAAGAATCCCTCCAGGAAAGGCGTCCGCAGCTGGTGGTCTGCTGCCGGCACAGTAGCTCAGCGTGTTCGGTCAGAGAGGCGGTGGCCCTCTGTAACAACCTTCTGTTGCCACGCTAGTGATTATTTTCTTTTCCATTATCTTTCTTAAGATTCTAGAGATTCATTGCCCTAGTGAGCTGGAGACCGTTTAAATATAGACCGTCTATATATTTGACAATCAGTATTTTTGTATTAAAAATATTAAGTGGTAACCTTTTGCCGCGCGGTATTAGCCGAGCGGTCTTAGGCGCTGCAGTCATGGACTGTGCGGCTGATCCCGGCGGAAGTTCGAGTCCTCCTTCGGGCATGGGTGTGTTTTTTTTCCTTAGGATAATTTAGGTTAAGTAGTATGTAAGCTTAGGGACTGACGACCTTAGCAGTTAAGTCCCATAAGATTTCACACAGATTTTTTTGGTAACCTTTTCCTTCTTGTATAGTTCGTGTGTGATTGCATTACATTCCACCCATTTCAAAATTATCATTAATATTTAGATTATGTTTAGAATAGATTCGTCCTTCAGAAGGGCCTGTTGTACATTTTCCTCCTACTAACCGACATAATTTTCCTTCGGTAACGATAGCCTTACTCACTGTAAAATTTCATTAGACATACGCGATCACGGTCAATTGTATCGCAATCATCTACGCCGATTAGGAAGGGGGAGGTTACATACAACTTTCTGGAAAATTCTTTAGTCTGTTGAAAATGTTTTTTTTTTTTTTTTTCGAGAAGTTGAATCACGATATTAGTTCTGGGTGGAATATAAATTATATTAATCTTTTCGTCGTCCTCCTAAAGACAGAGATGTCATTATGTCCATGCCAAGGGTCCAGCACAAGCAATGAATTATTTTCTCCAAATGGCAACAAGACGTTTCGGATGTAACACCGAAAACTATTCTCTTCCAAGAGTTAATTATGTCGATTACAAATATTCTGCAATTGAACTGTCTTTCTTTCCATTTTTGTTTGTAATTTACCTTGGCAGAGATAAAGTTGCGGAAACAGTAATTCACTGATATTTGTCACTGGCATTGTTGTGTACGAATGTGTCAAAGCATTCATCGACTGCACAGGCGCCTCTGACTTTTGCTCACTCGAGATGATAAAAGTGCAGTTTGCTCGAAATCTGTCTGAGTGGCTTCATACGCAGCTTTTAGGGGTTAACAAGAAGCTTCATGACGTCAGCTCCGAATTTCTCTGTAGTATTACCTATTAATGACATCTGTCATGTTTACTTGAGGTAAACTTCATAATTTTGGGATTTTGTTTTCCGTACAATTTCCTGATCGAAGAAGCCTGGAAATCAGCTATGTTCATTTCACTTGCAATGCAGAGCGCCCAGTCTCGTAGATCTCCCCGAGTAACAGGGCACTGACTTTCAGGAACATTTCTAAATCTTTCAGATAGTTACTTTTTCGCATTTCTTCGAGTTTCATTTTGACGTTTACTTCGTACTTCGTGCAAATCTTTCTTTCATTCATACAATTCATGTTCAGTAGGGAGCACATTGTGCTCATGTGGGAGCGATCTAGATGGTTGTAGAACAATAAACAGGTAGCCAAGATCGCAGGAATTCTTTTGATTCCATGATTACCGGTTTCGGCGAAACTAAAGCCGCCATCATCGGATCTTAGGATCCTTGTAACCTGTACGTGTCCTAAGATCCGTTGATGGCGGCTTTAGTTTCGCCGAAAACGGTAATCAAGGAATAAAAAGAATTCCTGCGATCTCGGCTACCAGTTTATTGTTCTACAACCATCTAGATCGCTCCCACATGAGCACAATGTGCTCCCTACGAAAGCACTGAGTTTGCAGTTACTCAATCCGAAGTACTTAAGTTTGAAGGTAAGAAATGAAGTTGTTGGTTAAATAAATGACTGACTGTAGCTTTATTTCGTAAAAAATTACGTTCTGTAACCTCAGCGTAACGTAATGCTAAATTTGGAAAAAGGCAAGCAATTTACTTTTAATTATTGAAAGACTGAATTGAATTTACTTTCAGCAAATGAGCAACCGATTTATTTGTAACATAACAATAAGGTACGTACCAAGCCAGCAGAAGTCACTCACTAAGCTAAATACAGAATCAAAGAAAGTGCGCACTCTTAATTTGTGCTGTATCTTTAGTTATTAATTTCGCCAGTGAAATTTTACGTTACTTTAAGTGAATGAAATACTCAAAACTGCAAATTAGTTAAGTCTCTGCCATGCAATACAACAATGAACAGTTACTGAGGCAGCAAAATTTAGACAGAAACTGGTCATTAGCGAACAAACAAAACTGGCAGTGAGTTGTTGTTGTTGTGTTCTCATCTTCAATCCTGAGACTGGTTTGATGCAACTCTCGATGCTATTCTATCCTGTGCAAGCTTCTTCATCTTCCAGTACTTACTGCAACCAACATCCTTCTGAATCTGCTGTGTATTCATCCCTTGGTCTCTCTCTACGATTTTCACCCTCCACGCTGCCCTCCAATGCTAAATTTGTGATCACCTGATGCCTCCGAACAAGTCTTAACAACCGATCCCTTCTTCTGGTCAAGTTGTGCCACAAACTCGTCTTCTCCCCAATGCTATTCAATACCTCCTCATTAGTTATGTGATCTACCCATCCAATCTTCAGCTTTCTTCTGTAGCACCACATTTGGAAAGCTTCTATTCTGTTCTTATCCAAACTATTTATCATCCATGTTTCACTTCCATACATGGCTACACTCCATACAAATACTTTCAGAAACGACTTCCTGACACTTAAATCTATACTCGATGTTAACAAATTTCTCTTCTTCAGAAACACTTTCCTTGCCATTGCCAGTCTACATTTTATATCCTCTCTACTTCGACCATCATCAGTTATTTTGCTCTCCAAATAGCAAAACTACTTTAATACTTTAAGTGTCTCATTTCCTAATCTAATTTCCTCAGCATCACCCAACTTAATTAGACTACATTCCATTATCCTCGTTTTGCTTTTGTTGATCTTCAGTAGTAAATCAATTTTTATGTTTTCACGACACTCGGTGATTCATGGAAAGATGAGGGACCACGCTTGGAATAATGTCTGAGGACAATGACAGCACAGATGCCCTACAAGTGTTAAGTATTGCAGGTTATTATTGACGAATATCGTTAACGTTCGTGAAAGATGCCACTGGGTAATGTCTGTACAATATTAGTTAACAGTGTTACGACGTTATAGCTGTGGCGTCGACGAAGAATGTAGCCGTTGACAATGCTGCGCTGCCGCTGTTGCTGCTGCTGATTGAGCACCACGAGTCGTCTCCAGAGCCACGGATAATTATGGGACAGGCAACAGTCAGAATTGCAGCTTCTTCCTCCTGTTCACTCCTTCCGTCCTCTCAGTACTCGCAGATTAACGAATTAGGTGCGCCTACATTTGCGCGATCATAACCGCACACCGCGGCTGCGGGAGCGCTGCTCGCGGCGCCACAGACTCTCCATATGCAAAGATAAACAACTGCACAGCTACTGCCGTTCCGTCGTTGCTATCGATACATTAAAATGAAGCTCCCATGGTTATTACCCATCAATTTACGATATTTACATTACAATTATATTCAGTTATACACATTCACAAATAAATGCACTATTACATCCATTATATATCAAATATAGTTTCTGTAATAACACCTACACGTTCAACATTTGCGGTAAAGTACAAGTTATCAGCGGATATTAAAAGACGAAAAGTTTTGGGTGGTTCAGAAGATATTTTATCTGCATTTTCGGTGTTACACTCGGGCTACATAATTTCCGTTACCTTTTTGTCTTTTCAGGTTTATTAAACGTCAGTCATTTCCGCGTTTTCAGTTTGCGTCACCGCATATTACGAATCTGATCAAGGCATCTGGTATGCAGCGGAATATGCGGAACAACGGCCACGACCATTTCTTACTCCATTCCAGTTCTTTCTAAATACAACCAGTAATTACTGTGAAGTGTCTGAACGCATTATTTCTTTATTTAGAACGCGTGCGCTGGTGTAAGGAAAATGTTTCTTTTCGTCATCCAACAGACACCCAGCGTGTTTGTGATGACCACAAGAAAATAAACAAGGAACTGTTTAATTGTTAGCAAAATGTACATTATTCAAAAATCATCATAAGAACGTGCCATAGAAATCATTATAAAATATGTAATGTCAACTAATTAAAGTCCCGATTGATAGGAGTCGTCTATAGTATAAGATCGTACATTCCCTTTATCATCTTTCCTTTGCTAGTCAGCCGCGTAACAATTATATCTTGAACAGTTTAACTGTCGGTATGGACTGCAAGTTATTCAAAAAATTAATGAAGTGGGACTTTTTGGTAGGGTTAAAGTGCTTAAAATTCCTGTGTGTGCACTTCCGATTTCGCGCTAGGCGGAGCTACCACGCGGCGCAACGTCCTCTTGTCACGGCTACGTCAGCTCATACTTATCAGCCAGAACATTATGACCAGCGATATACTATCGCTGTAAACCCGTCCAGACGATAGCAACGTCACCTGGCGAGCAATGACTGCTAGTAAGACGCACGCACGGCGCATGTAGTATCAATGAGCGTGTTGCCCGTGTTTACAAAGGGAAAGGCGCGCGATCTATCTGAGTTTGTCAGAGGGCAGATTCTGATGGCTCGGAGGCTCGACACAAGCATTTCGGGAACTGCACACTTGGTTGGGTGTTTGAGGAGCGGTGTGGTGAGCGTCTTCAACACGTGGCGAATCCAAGGTGAAACCACGTCCAGATGTCCTTGGGTTGTGCGGCTACCTCTCATTACAGGTGTCGAACGTCGTACGCTGGACAGACTGGTAAAAGAGGACAGGCGACGAAATGTGGCGGAACTACCATCAGACTTTAATGCTCGGTAGAGTACAAGTGTGTCTGGACACACAGCGGACTGAGCACTCCTAACGAATGGGCCTCTGCAGACGGCAACCCATGCATGTGCCAATGGTAACACCACGGCATCGGTAACTACGACTGAAATGGGCACGTGACCATCGGCACTGGATGCTGGCGCAGCGGCAGAACGTTGCTCGGTCTGATGAGTCCCTACACCTTCTTCATCATGGCGATGTGAGGACGCCTGTACTGCGGGGCGGAGACAACTTGACGGAGGCTCCATTATGCTCAGGAGAACATTCAACAAGGGCATCCATGGGTCCAATGGAGCTCTTACAAGGCACCATGACGGCCAAGGAGTACCGTACCCTGGTTGCAGACCACGTACACTCCTTCGTGACGATCATGTTTCCTGACGGCAGTGGTATGTTTCAAAAGATAATGCTCCATTTCACAGAGCCAAGAGTGTGATGGAGTGATTCGAGGAACACAGGGCAGAGTTCCAGTTGAGGTGTTGGCCCCCCAACTCGCCAGATCTGAACCTCATCGAAAACATCTGGGATGTGACAGAGCGTGGTGTCAGATCTAAACGCTCCCCTTCCCGGAATATAAGGGAAATTGACGAGATGGGATCTGGATAAACTGAAAGAACTAGAGGTTGTAGAGAGCTTCAGGGAGAGCATTAGGGCACGACTGACAAGAATGAGGGAAAGAAATACAGTAGAAGAAGAATGGGTAGCTTTGACAGATGAAATAGTGAAGGTAGCAGAGGATCAAGTAGGTAAAAAGACGAGGGCTAATAGAAATCCTTGGGTAACAGAAGAAATATTGAATTTAATTGATGAAAGGAGAAAATACAAAAATTCAGTAAATGAAGCAGGCAAAAAGGAATACAAACGTCTCAAAAATGAGATCGACAGGAAGTGCAAAATGGCTAAGCAGGGATGGCTAGAGGACAAATGTAAGGATGAAGAGGCACATATCACTAAGGGTAAGATAGATACTGCCTACAGGAAAATTAAAGAGACCTTTGGATAAAAGAGGACGACTTGCATGAATATCAAGACCACAGATGGAAACCCAGTACTAAGTAAAGAAGGGAAAGCAGAAAGATGGAAGGAGTATATAGAGGGTCTATAAAAGGGCGATGTACTTAAGGACAATATTATGGAAATGGAAGAGAATGTAGATGAAGATGAAATGGGAGGTATGATACCGCATGAAGATTTTGACAGAGCACTGAAAGATCTAGGTCGAAACAAGGCCCCGGGAGTAGACAACATCCCATTAGAACTAATGACGGCCTTGGGAGAGCCAGATCTAACAAAACTCTACCATTTAGTGAGCAAGATGTATGAGACAGGTGAAATACCCTCATACTTAAAGAATAATACAATAATTCCAATCCCAAAAAAAGGAGGTGTTGACAGATGTGAAAATTACCGAACTATCAGTTTAATAAGCCACGGCTGCAAAATACTAACACGAATTCTTTACAGACGAATGGAAAAACTGGTACAAGCCGACCTCGGGGAAGATCAATTTGGATTCCACAGAAATGTTGGAACACGTGAGGCAATGCTGACCCTACGAATTATCTTAGAAGCTAGATTAAGAAAAGGCAAACCTACGTTTCTAGCATTTGTAGACTTAGAGAAAGCTTTTGACAATGTTGACTGGAATACTCTCTTTCAAATTCGGAAGGTGGCAGGGGTAAAATACAGGCAGCGAAAGGTTATTTACAATTTGTACAGAAACCAGATGGCAGTTATAAGAGTCGAGGGGCATGAAAGGGGAGCAGTGGTTGGGAAGGGAGTGAGACAGGGTTGTAGCCTATCCCCGATGTTATTCAATCTGTATATTGAGCAAGAAGTAAAGGAAACAAAAGAAAAATACGGAGTAGGTATTAAAATCCATGGAGAAGAAATAAAAACTTTAAGGTTCGCCGATGTAATTCTGTCAGAGACAGCAAAGGACCTGGAAGAGCAGTTGAACGGAATTGACAATGTCTTGAAAGGAGGATGTAAGATGAACATCAACAAAAGCAAAACGGGGATAATGGAATGTAGTCGAATTAAATCGGGTGATGCTGCCGGAATTAGATTAGGAAATGAGACACTTAAAGTACACTCCTGGAAATGGAAAAAAGAACACATTGACACCGGTGTGTCAGACCCACCATACTTGCTCCGGACACTGCGAGAGGGCTATACAAGCAATGATCACACGCACGGCACAGCGGACACACCAGGAACCGCGGTGTTGGCCGTCGAATGGCGCTAGCTGCGCAGCATTTGTGCACCGCCGCCGTCAGTGTCAGCCAGTTTGCCGTGGCATACGGAGCTCCATCGCAGTCTTTAACACTGGTAGCATGCCGCGACAGCGTGGACGTGAACCGTATGTGCAGTTGACGGACTTTGAGCGAGGGCGTATAGTGGGCATGCGGGAGGCCGGGTGGACGTACCGCCGAATTGCTCAACACGTGGGGCGTGAGGTCTCCACAGTACATCGATGTTGTCGCCAATGGTCGGCGGAAGGTGCACGTGCCCGTCGACCTGGGACCGGACCGCAGCGACGCACGGATGCACGCCAAGACCGTAGGATCCTACGCAGTGCCGTAGGGGACCGCACCGCCACTTCCCAGCAAATTAGGGACACTGTTGCTCCTGGGGTATCGGCGAGGACCATTCGCAACCGTCTCCATGAAGCTGGGCTACGGTCCCGCACACCGTTAGGCCGTCTTCCGCTCACGCCCCAACATCGTGCAGCCCGCCTCCAGTGGTGTCGCGACAGGCGTGAATGGAGGGACGAATGGAGACGTGTCGTCTTCAGCGATGAGAGTCGCTTCTGCCTAGGTGCCAATGATGGTCGTATGCGTGTTTGGCGCCGTGCAGGTGAGCGCCACAATCAGGACTGCATACGACCGAGGCACACAGGGCCAACACCCGGTATCATGGTGTGGGGAGCGATCTCCTACACTGGCCGTACACCACTGGTGATCGTCGAGGGGACACTGAATAGTGCACGGTACATCCAAACCGTCATCGAACCCATCGTTCTACCATTCCTAGACCGGCAAGGGAACTTGCTGTTCCAACAGGACAATGCACGTCCGCATGTATCCCGTGCCACCCAACGTGCTCTAGAAGGTGTAAGTCAACTACCCTGGCCAGCAAGATCTCCGGATCTGTCCCCCATTGAGCATGTTTGGGACTGGATGAAGCGTCGTCTCACGCGGTCTGCACGTCCAGCACGAACGCTGGTCCAACTGAGGCGCCAGGTGGAAATGGCATGGCAAGCCGTTCCACAGGACTACATCCAGCATCTCTACGATCGTCTCCATGGGAGAATAGCAGCCTGCATTGCTGCGAAAGGTGGATATACACTGTACTAGTGCCGACATTGCGCATGCTCTGTTGCCTGTGTCTATGTGCCTGTGGTTCTGTCAGTGTGATCATGTGATGTATCTGACCCCAGGAATGTGTCAATAAAGTTTCCCCTTCCTGGGGCAATGAATTCACGGTGTTCTTATTTCAATTTCCAGGAGTGTAGTAAAGGAGTTTTGTTATTTGTGGAACAAAATAACTGGTGATGGTCGAAGTAGATAGGATATAAAATGTAGACTGGCAATGGCAAGGAAAGCGTTTCGGAAGAAGAGAAATTTGTTAACATCGAGTGTAGATTAAAATGTCAGGAATTCGTTTCTGAAGGTATTTATATGGAGTGTAGCCATGTATGGAAGTGGAACGTGGACGATAAATAGTTTAGACAAGAAAAGAATAGAAGCTTTCGAAATGTGGTGCTACAGAAGAATGCTGAAGTTTAGATGGGTAGATCACATAACTAATGAGGAGGTATTGAATAGAATTGGGGAGAAGAGGAGTTTGTGGCACAACTTGACTAGAAGAAGGGATCGTTTGGTACGACATGTTCTGAAGCATCAAGGGATCACCAATTTAGCATTGGAGGGCAGTGAGGAGGGTAAAAATCGTAGAGGGAGACCAAGGGATGAGTACACTAAACAGATTCAGAAGGATGTAGGTTGCAGTAGGTACTGGGAGGTGAAGAAGCTTGCATCAAGCCAGTCTTTGGACTGAAGACCACAACAACAGCATGTGACTAGTGTATACAGATGTGGTGCCAAATCCCTCTGGTGATGTACCAAGGCCTCGTTGCTTCCATATCACGGCGCGTCGCCGCTGTTATCCGTGCCAAATGTGGACATATCGCCTGTTAGTTTGGCAGGCACAATATTCTGGCTGTTCACTGTATTTGTCAATTCGAGCGCTAGGCAGGAAGCACTGTACACACAGGTCTTATAAGCGGTTGTTCGTGCGGTAGAAATGAGAAACTTTAACATTTTTTTAAAACTACTTGCAGTGCGCCTTAGCAATTAAAATTTTGACAGTGCATTTCTCTCGGTGAATTCTACCTGCACGAAAATTTTCGGGGTAGTTTTCGACAGGTCAGACTGGACCATTCCCTGATAAGTGCCGCCTCAGCAGAGTTGGTAGTACCAGAAAGTATAATTTCAACACCTCTAAGACACAAAAATACTCCTCGTAGTGCTTTACACGTTTGACGACAGGCAGACAGAAACCATTCGACTGTACAAAACGAAAAAAGTAAAGGAAAATTACTCATCCAGACATCCACAACCTTACCAAGCTAGGTGGCGCAAATATGACACAAGACTCGCATTTTGAAGGAGCAGGGTTCCAATCCTTGTCTGGCTACACAGACTTACTTTTTCCGTAGATCCCTGCTTCGTCAGAGACGAATCCTTTTAAAAGTGCACACCCGGTTTTCTACTCTATCCGACTCTGTACCTTGCTCTTAAGGAACTCGCCGTCGACTGACATTAAGGCATTATCATCTTCATTCCTTTTGATTACTTGGCACCTTGCTGAACCTGGAGGTAGTTTTGCTCTCATATATGAGTGTAGTGTTACCGTCCATCTACGAATTAAAAATGAGATTGGTCTACGGAAGAATTTGAGACAGCCAAATGCGTCCAGTGGTGTAGATTTTGCTTCATAGGAACTACAGGGTCGTCAGAGATAACAATGCCCCCACTTTACACCGGAATCTTCCATCGGCAGATAATCCAAAGCAACTTTCTGTCATCTCTGAGAAAACGAAAGACCGCACTGTAAGTTGAATGGTATAGAATTCCTTCAGGAACAAGTACCGGACGGGATGCATGTGTCCTGCGACGACATGTAGCTACGTTGGGGGCCGGAGGTGGAGCACTTCTGTAGAAATCTCTTTCTTCATGAGTTTTCGTTAGTTCACAGCCACCTGTATGTTTAGCTAAATGAGCGGTCAGGGATTAGCAGCACGTAGTTACAATTACAAAAAACACCAAAAAAATTACAAAGAAAGTTAGAAGTAACAGTGGTTAAGCCCACTATTTCCTCGCTAGATTGTATGAATGACAGGGAAAGAAGATTTTCCCACTCTAAAAAAGGCCATAAACCGGTGGCTGCAATGACGCAGCAAACGCAATGAAATAATGGGCCTGTTGCGGCTTTCAGCGCTGAGCGGCTGATTAAAACGACGCTCCCCCGAGAACGTCCATTCAGCTTTGTGGTTATTAATGCTGTACGTGTCAGGCTTTTGTGGTCTGCGCGTGCATATTGGAGGTCGGCTTGCGACGCGTGACGATTGCGCCTGTGAAACACGAACACCATCGCAATCCTCGCTGCGCCTTGCCGCTTCTAGTTGTCGTTCCTGCTTCGTGAAAATAATGTAAATAATCAAACTTGTTTTTCAGATGTAGCCAGTGATTCTTGAGGCTCCAATGAATAGACATTGGGGTTTCTGTTACTATCTTGTCTCACGGCCTCAGCTATTGCGTCTCTTTCATCCGCGTCTCTTATAACTGCAGTTTGGTTTCTATGCAAGCTGGAGATAACTTATCGCTCTTTGTATTTTATCCCCACTACCTTCAACAGTCGCACTGTTAAAAGCCTCTATTAAATCAATAAATTCTAAAAATATTTATTTTTCCTTTTTCAGCTTATTTTTTTCAGTTGCATATCGAGATCCAAATCCGCCTAGGGCGGTCGGTGTGCGAGGATGTGTCGTGCTTCGTGTTTACGTTCCAGCGACACAGCGGCGGTCGGGAGGGACAAAACACATAGCAGGAGAGTAATGAAGCTAATAGCCGAAACTCAGCCTGAAAGTTTTCTTACAGGAAGACAACACCCAAAAACACGCTCAGTCAAAATTTTAACTGCTAAGGCGCTCTGCAAGAATTATTAAAGATTTTGAAGTTATTCATTCATTTTTGCATCAGAAGGAATCGCTTATAACAGCGGTTTGTACAGCCCTTCCCGCCCAGCGCCGAATCGCAGAATAAACCGATGCAGCCGTGACAAGGGGAAGTAGTGCCGCGAAGCGCGAAGTCCAAGGTGCACACACGGGAATTTTAAGCACTCAACCAATCCGAAAATATCATACTTCATTAATTTTTTGAATAACTTGCAGTTCATATCGATAGCTAAACTGTTGGAGATGTAAATGTTACACAACTAACCAGCAAAAGAAAGATAATAAAGTCATTGTGTGATTTTTATTACTGAGGACTCCCATCCATCGGAACTTTGATTTGTCGACAAAATCTTTTATAACGATTCCTGTCGCACATTTATTATGATGATTTTTGAATAATCTATATTTTGCTGACAATGAGACAGTTCCTTCTTTATTCTCGTTAGTCGTCACAAAAATGCGAAGTCTCTATTGGATGAGGAAAACAAACCATTTTTTCTTACACCAGGCGCACGTGATAAATGAAAATTAATGCATTCAGACACTTCACAGTAACTGCTAGTTATATTTAGACAGAACTGGAACGGAGTAGGAAATCGTCGTCGCCTTATTCCGTCAAATTCATAATATGCGATGATGCAAACTGACATCGCAGAAATGACTGACGTTAAACAATACTGTTCCGCTAATAATTCGGAAAAGACAAAGAGGTAATGGAAATTATATTGCCTGGCCATTTTCTGAAAAGTGCTTTAGACTGTTGAAAATGTTTTTTATCGAGACGTGAATCACACTACTAGTTCCAGGTGGAATCCGAATTATGTTAACAAGGCCTCTATAATGTCACTCCTTAAACACAACAACTAGCAATTCAATAAATAAATTAACAATTTATTTAGACCACATGAATCAAATAGGTAACATACAACCAACATGTTGCCATCATTAAGATAATATCGAAAAATCGCAGCTTCCTTCTTAAGCAAGCAGCAAATTACAGTTACTTAACGAACAGTAAATTACATCAGAAGTGATTTAAAGAAATGTGGAATGTGGTACCAAATATATACATATATATCGATAGCTAAACTGTTCGAGATGTAAATGGTACACAACTTACTAGCAATAACACAAGTAAGACGTTGTTGTTGTTGTTGTTGTTGTGATCTTCAATCCTGAGACTGGTTTGATGCAGCTCTCCATGCTACTCTGTCCTGTGCAAGCTTCTTCATCTCCCAGTACTTACTGCAACCTACATCCTTCTGAATCTGCTTAGTGTATTCATCTCTTGGTCTCCCTCTCCGATTTTTACCCTCCACGCTGCCTTCCAGTACTAAATTGGCGATCCCTTGCTGCCCCAGAACATGTCCTACCAACCGATCCCTTCTTTTAGTCAAGTTGTGCCACAAATTTATTTTCTCCCCAATGCTATTCAATACCCCCTCATTAGTTATGTGATCTACCCATCTAATCTTCAGCATTCTTCTGTAGCACCACATTTCGAAAGGTTCTATTCTCCTCCTGTCTGAACTATTTATCGTCCATGTTTCACTTCCATACATGGCTACACTCCATACAAATACTTTCAGAAACGACTTCCTGACACTTAAATTTATACTCGATGTTAACAAATTTCTCTTCTTCTGAAACGCTTTCCTTGTCATTGCCAGTCTACATTTTATGTCTTCTCTACTTCGACCATCATCAGTTATTTTGCTCCCCAAATAGCAAAACTCCTTTACTACTTTAAGTGTCTCATTTCCAAATCTAATTCCCTCAGCATCACCCGACTTAATTCGACTACATTCCATTATCCTCGTTTTGCTTTTGTTGATGTTCATCTTACATCCTACTTTCAAGACACTGTCCATTTCGAAACTTCCTGGCGGATTAAAACTGTGTGCCCGACCGAGACTCGAACTCGGGACTTTTGCCTTTCGCGGGCAAGTGCTCTACCATCTAAGCTACCGAAGCACGACTCACGCCCGGTATCACAGCTTTACTTCTGCAGTATCTCGTCTCCTACCTTCCAAACTTTACAGAAACTCTCCTGCGAACCTTGCAGAACTAGCACTCCTGAAAGAAAGTATATTGCGGAGACATGGCTTAGCCACAGCCTGGGGGATGTTTGCAGAATGAGATTTTCACTCTGCAGCGGAGTGTGCGCTGATATGAAACTTCCTGGCAGATTAAAAGTGTGTGCCCGACCGAGACTCGAACTCGGGACCTTTGCCTTTCGCGGTCAAGTGCTGACGTATAGTGCCTTGAGAGTCGGCACGTGGATGAGTCCCACCCCGCCACGATCTCGTGGCAGTGCAAGGGATTCATACTGCACCTTGAATAACATCCCCGAGCTGACGAAGGAGCCGAAAGCCATCAACAGTCGTCGCGCCAGGAGATTTGGAACTGGTAGTACTTGAGCCACGTGTGGTATACGGGAAGCATGATACATGTTCACGTATTGCGGGCGTTGGATAACGTCGAGAGCTCGTAGCCGGTGATCTGCGATATTTGCTCTGATTGTCTGTAGCAAGCGTCTACCCTTGATAGCCGCTGAGCGGCGCAGGTCTGCTGTGAAATGAAGTCCAAGACACCGTATGGTGGCGGCGACACTAAGGGGGGCAGCGCATCTCTCCGGCAAGCCCTCACCAATGAGCAGGACCTTGGATGTTGACACGTTGAGGCAGCTCCCCGACGCTTCGCCGTAAGTCGCCACCCATGTCAGTGCTGCTCGGACTTCATCTTCACTGCGCAGATATAGTACTATGTCGTCTGCGTAGGCTGTACAACAAAAACGGTGGCCTTGCACAGCCATGCCTTCCAAACGTTGGCGCATGCCCTGGAGCAGTGGTTCCAAGACGAAAGCATACAAAATCGTGGAAAGAGGGCATCCTTGCCGTACAGATCGTGCGATGACCAGGGACGGTGTAAGACGACCATTGTACATGATTTTAGAGGTTGCACTACTCAACAGGCGCATAACCACTGTTACAATACCGCCAGGAAAACCCATATGCTGAAGAACTGTCCGTAAATAGAAGTGGTCAACACGGTCGAAAGCCTGGCTAAAGTCCAGTGAAGCCAAAGCGCCAGGGAGACGCTGATGATGCGCTAATGCTATCATGTCTCTGTAACGGCAAAGGGCCGTACGGATGTTGTTGTCGCCTCCTAGGGAAGTCTGGTCGCAGGATGTGACGTAACATGCGACCTTCTTGAGTCGCGATGCCAGCAGCCGTGTGAATATTTTCATGTCGCTGTTGAGCAAAGTAATTGGTCGATAGTCCTGGACCCTCGATAACCCGCGCGGTTTATGTACGGGGATAATAATTCCTTCTAGAAAGGCGCTCGGGACCACTGTCCTCGGTGACATCAGCTCTTGTGCGATTGCCGTCCACGAGGAAGCCAACAAATACTGAAAACTTTTATAAAATTCGATGGGTATACCGTCAGGTCCAGGAGACCTGTTATCGGAACCCGCCTTGATAGCATCTACCACTTCATCTGTGGTTACGTCGTCTTGGAGGTCATGCACTGCATCCTCTGGAAGAGTGTTCGTAGTGAGCTGAGCGACTTCTGTGATCAGTGCTGCAGAATGCGGTACGGCTGCGTATAGCCCGGCAAAATGAGCATGGAGAGCACGACCGATGCTTTGTTGGGTGTCGTGCCGGCGCCCTTCCACATCAGTGAGGACTTGGATCAGAGCTCGTCGTCGTCGTTGTCTTTCCTGAAGGAGGTGGTACATCGACGGACGTTCTTGAGGGATTCGATTAGAAGCTCGAGAACGGACTACAGTGCCTTCCAAGTTACGCCGCATGATCAAGGAGATCTGCGCCTTCGTGCGATGGACCATCGACTGCCGGACTGGCGAGAAAGGCATCGTCGCACAGTCACGTAGAATGGTGTAGTAGAAGTGCAGGGTATTAGTTTGCCACGCCTTTAATTCTTTCCCAAAACTCATCAGAGTCTTCCTGAGGGTCGGCTTTGCACAGGAGAGCCACCATGATAAGGTGGAGTCATAGGCTTCTCGACGATGGTGGCAGCGTGCCCACGCTTCTTCGACCATACGGCGACAGTCTGAGGAGGTCAGGTGAGCGACATTGAGTTTTCACAGACCACGACTATGCCACACTTGCTGTCGGGCGAGAGTGACGTCACAGAGGTATGCATCATGGTCTGAAAAGGCCAAGGGCCAGACTTCCGCATGACGTGTGCCATCAGCAAGGGAGCGGGTAACGTAGATGCTATCTATGCGGCTTGACGAGTGAGAGGTGTAGAATGTATAGCCCGGTTGAATTCCGTGGAGCTTCTGCCATGTGTCAACAAGTCGGAGACGGTCGATGACCACTGAGAGAGATGCACAAGGGGAATGTCGCGGGACTTGGTCCGCGGGATCTTGTGTCGAGTTAAAATCCCCACCGAGTACCAAATCGTCCTGCTGACCGGTGAAGAGGGGTGTGACGCTTTCGGCAAAAAAAGTTTGTCGGTCATGACGGCGGCCAGTGCCGGACGGAGCGTAGATATTAATAATTCGCAAGCCGAACAGTGTGAGGGCCATACCTCGCGCAGTGGGGAGGTAGATGACGTCCTCTGCAGGGAGTCCGTCGCGTAGCAGGATGGCGACGCCGCTACCGGTATCGGATGCGGGGGAAACATGGGCGTTGTATCCGGTGGGAACTAGGAAGTCAGCCACAAACACCTCTTGTAAGAGTGCTATATCCACATCCGCAGAGTAAATAGTGTCTCTGAACATGGCCAGTTTATGGGGGGCACGAATGGTGGCAAGATTCATCGTGGCGATACGATATTGCTGTGTGCGGCCATCCTCAGTATTTGCAGAACGTGCGGTAGAAGTAGCCGGCAGGTGGAGACCCGCCGGTGGTCCCGCAGTAGTGATAATTACTGGCGGGGCGCCAGCCCGAGTGTCGCCGAGGTGGACTCCTGTGCAGACACGCTGGCAGTCTGTTCCGCTTCTTCTTCAAAGTCATCGGCCCAGGAAGCTGACGACGTGGACATGTGACGGTCACGTACTTCCGGAACGGGTGTTGTGGATTCCGCAACATGAGTGGCAGGGGGACCGCCGTCATCATTCGTTGACAACGGCGAGCCATCTGAGCTACAGAAGCACGACTCACGCCCGCTCTCACAGCTTTACTTCTGCCAGTATCTCGTCTCCTACCTTCCAAACTTTACAGAAGCTCTCCTGATACTGGCAGAAGTAAAGCTGTGAGACGGGGCGTGAGTCGTGCTTCGGTTGCTCAGATGATAGAGCACTTGCCCGCGAAAGGCAAAGTTCGAGTCTCGGCCGGGCACACACTTTTAATCTGCCAGGAAGTTTCATATCAGCACACACTCCGCTGCAGAGTGAAAATATAATTCTGGAAACTGTCCATCTCGTTCAACTGCTCTTCCAAGTCCTTTGCTGTCTCTGACAGAATTACAATGTCATCGGCGTACCTCAGAGTTTTTATTTATTTCCATGGATTTTAATACCTACTCCGAATTTTTCTTTTGTTCCCTTTACTGCTTGCTCAATATACAGATTGAATAACATCGGCGAGAGGCTACAACCCTGTCTCACTCCCTTCCCAACCACTACTTCCCTTTCATGTCCCTCGACTCTTATAACTGCCATCTGTTTCTCTACAAATTGTAGATAGCATTTCGCTCCCTGTATTTTACCCCTGCCACCTTCCGAATTTGAAAGAGAGTATTCCAGTCAACATTGTCAAAAGCTTTCTCTAAGTCTACAAATGCTAGAAACGTAGGTTTACCTATCCATAATCTTTCTTCTAAGATAAGTCGTAGGTCAGTATTGCC
The DNA here is from genome assembly GCF_021461385.2 of Schistocerca piceifrons. NCBI lineage: Eukaryota > Metazoa > Arthropoda > Insecta > Orthoptera > Acrididae > Schistocerca > Schistocerca piceifrons. The sequence continues at coordinate 665,418,201 of NC_060138.1, forward strand.
TCACGTGTTCCAATATTTCTACGGAATCCAAACTGATCTTCCCCGAGGTCGGCTTCTACCAGTTTTTCCATTCGTCTGTGAAGAATTCGCGTTAGTATTTTGCAGCTGTGACTTATTGAACTGATAGTTCGGTAATTTTCACATCTGTCAACATCTGCTTTCTTTGCGATTGGAATTATTATATTCTTCTTGAAGTCTGAGGATATTTCGCTTGTCTCATACATCTTGCTCACCAGATGGTAGAGTCTTGTCAGGACTGGCTCTCCCAATACCGTCAGTAGTTCTAATGGAATGTTGTCTACTCCCGGGGCCTTGTTTCGACTTAGGTCTTTCAGTACTCTGTTAAACTCTTCACGCAGTATCATATCTTCTATTTCATCTTCATCTACATTCTCTTCCATTTCCATAATATTGTCCTCAAGAACATGGCCCTTGTATAGACTCTCTATATACTCCTTCCATCTTTCTGCTTTCCCTTCTTTGCTTAGTACTGGATTTCCATCTGTGCTCTTGATAATCATGCAAGTCGTCCTCTTTTATCCAAAGGTCTCTTTAATTTTCCTGTAGGCAGTATCTATCTTACCCTTAGTGATATGTGCCACTTCATCCTTACATTTGTCCTCTAGCCATCCCTGCTTAGCCATTTTGCACTTCCTGTCGATCTCATTTTTGAGACGCTTGTATTCCTTTTTGCCTGCTTCATTTACTGCATTTTTAAATTTTCTCCTTTCATCAATTAAATTCAATATTTCTTTTGTTACCCAAGGATTTCTACTAGCCCTCGTCTTTTGACCTACTTTATCCTCTCCTGCTTTCACTACTTCATCCCTCAAAGTTACCCATTCTTCTTCTACTGTATTTCTTTCCCCCATTCCTGTCAATTGTTCCCTTATGCCCTCCCTGAAACTCTGTACAACCTCTGGTTTAGTCAGTTTACACAGGTCCCATATCCTTAAATTCCCACCTTTTTGCAGTTTCTTCAGTTTTAGTCTACAGTTCGTACATAACCAATAGATTGTGGTCAGAGTCCACATCTGTTCCTGGAAATGTCTTACAATTTAAAACCTAGGTTCTAAATGTGATACCTTCTAGTATCTCCAGGATTCTTCCATGTATACAACCTTCTTTTATGATTCTTGAACCAAGTGTTAGCTATGATTAAGTTATGCTCTGTGCAAAATTCTACCAGACGGCTTCCTCTTTCATTTCTTACCTACTAAGTTTCCTTCTCTCCCTTTTCCTACTCTCGAATTCCAGTCACCCATGACTATTAAATTTTCGTCTCCCTTCCCTACTTGAATAATTTCTTTTATCTCCTCATACATTTCATCAATTTCTTCATCATCTGAAGAGCTAGTTGGCATATAAACGTGTACTACTGTAGTAGGCGTGGGCTTCGTGTCTATCTTGGCCACAATAATGCGTTCACTATGCTGTTTGTAGTAGCTTGCCCGCACTCCTATTTTTTTATTCATTATTAAACCTACTCCTGCATTACCCCTATTTGATTTTGTATTTATAGCCCTGTAGTCACCTGACCAGAAGTCTTGTTCCTTCTGCCACCGAACTTCACTAATTCCCACTATATCTAACTTTAACCTATCCATTTCCCTTTTTAAATTTTCTAACCTACCTGCCCGATTAAGGGATCTGACATTCCACACTCCGATCCGTAGAACGCCAGTTTTCTTTCTCCTGATAACGACATCCTCTTGAGTAGTCCCCGCCCGGAGATCCGAATGGGAGACTATTTTACCTCCGGAATATTTTACCCAAGAGGACGGCATCATCATTTAACCATACAGTAAAGCTGCATGCCCTCGGGAAAAATTACGTCTGTAGTTTTCCCTTGCTTTCAGCCGTTCGCAGTACCAGCACAGCAAGACCGTTTTGGTTAGTGTTACAAGGTCAGATCAGTCAATCATCTAGACTGTTGCCCCTGCAACTACTGAAAAGGCTGCTGCCCCTCTTCAGGAACCACACGTTTGTCTGGCCTCTCAACAGATACCCCTCCGTTGTGGTTGCACCTACGGTACGGCCATCTGTATCACTGAGGCGCACAAGCCTCCCCACCAACGGCAAGGTCCATGGTTCATGGGGGGAGTAAGACGTTACAGGTAATATAATTCATTGGCAAACATTTTTTTTTAATTATACATGCGAGTTTATCAAACGGGCAGTGACGCCAGGCTGACCTGGACAAAAGGAGACTTAACTTAAAATGCCGGAAGCAGCAGATCAATCGTCCAAAACAACACCTAAACGCCGGGGCCCAACCGGGAGTCACTTCCCATTAGACGACACGTCACAGCTTCTGTGCACTGAAGCAGAATGTGGCGCCGTTCCCACACACCCCAATGCGCAGGAAACTGGAACACAAACAGACCTCAGAAAACAGGGTAAACACCAAGCAAACATCAATTAATATAAGTTAAGAGATCAATAAGCAATATAAATTAAAAAACCAATAAGTGCTATTAATAGAAGTGACAGATTTTGCAGCAATATCAATGCTGTAAAACATTTAAACTAAGAAATGTACACAAATCCAGTACTGAAAATATAGTATTAAACCTTTACACCCTCATAGTTTCCCAAACAATGTTTCCACACCTGATTAAGACCGGTAGTGTGTACAAAGATGAAATGGAAAAATTTCAAGATACTATCACGTTATTCAAATGCACAACTTTGCTGTAAAACATTTAAACTAAGAAATGTACACAAATCCAATGCTGAAAATATAGTATCACACCATCACACTCTCATAGTTTCCCAAACAATATTTCCACATATAATTTTTACCGACTATGTGTACAATGATGAAATGGAGAAATTTCAAGATAATATTACGTTATTCAAATGCACAACTTCAGCACAAACTAGATTTTGTGCACCTTAATTTTCTTGCGCAGGTCTGCAATGTAACTGAATTGTTTAAGTTTGGTATGCAACAAATTACAACTAGACTATGACCTAATATCTTCAATAGCTTACAGTCACTACATCTTTCGGGGACGCTGATTTCCTTGAAGGAAGTATTGACTGCTGGTCTGCTTCCGGTCACACACCTTGCCGCCTGCACTTACTTCATCAACACATGCACTAGACCAACCAACCGACCCACAAGTGACACTCGCTACAACGCAAATAGTTCCACGAAACGAAGGCACCAAAACCACTTACACCTCCGATGGAGAGCGTTGCTCGAGATGGTCTCGAGGAAATGGTCTGTTCGATAAAACAGGTACCAAGGCAAGGCGACGATCAGCGACCGGAGTTGAGATCAGGCAGGTGCACCACAAACTCGTGACCGTCCTGCAAAGTAGACCGACCGCGCCACTGCTGGCCAAGCCCGCGTGTTTTGCTCCTTCGTTCCCTGAAGCACGTGTTAGCGCCTCGTAGAGAGTCCGACGACCAACTCCCCTACCTCAAATACCCGCCGCCAGATAACAACAGGGGCAAAGATCGTAGTACAGCCGGGTAATCGATAGTAGTGCCACATAACTGGTGTGCCAGAAAAGGCGCATCACGGCTCAGATACAACTAATGAATCCGACTACCAACACATTAGAGCAGCAGACTACAGACCAAACACAAAGACATGGAAGCGAAGACAAACCACCATGCTCACAATCGAACCACATAGTGCACAGTCGAAAGAGTCACTTCGTTCCATTTGCGACCAAAATCATAACCAGGAGATTTTCAGCAAAGGACGGAAGACACCTCCTTTCACGATGTAGACATGGTTCATACTTAACCAATAGAGGGTGATCAAATCCCAATAATTACTAAAACTCAAAAGGGTGCAATCCAGAAAATACATGAAACAAAGTCTTTAGACTGTATGTACAATGCTACTTCTTATTCTCAACCGGATTCACATCAGAGACAAGCGAAAAATAAAACTGTACCCCCGAACTTGCAGTGCGGTCCAAAGATTTCCTGTTCTGAAGAAATGTCATCTTAGGCAACACTCATGAACGCCCAAACATATCGTTTAGCTCCTATAAATGTAAAAAGGATATCTTCTGCCACCAAGATACTTGAATTGTGGGAGTATTTACAGGAAACAGATCTCAATGTTGCCTTTTTGCAGTAAGTATTATCTCCTGACTTTGCAATCGCCACCGGATTTGGCTCAGTTATCAATATCGGTCCAGGGGTCGGTACAGTGGTCCTTTTCAGACAAGGAATACCGTGCACACCATTAGTTTTGGTTCCCCCTCATAAAGGAGCCAACTCTTTGATGTACAGGTTGTATACGTTGATGCCCCGTCAGCGTCAGGAGCTCGGTGATAGAGAGAAGAATTGTTTAAAGTGCAGCTAACCTAACTGCTTACAAGTTTCAAAAATTGGCTCTGAGCACTATGGGACTTAACATCTATGGTCATCAGTCCTTACAAGTTTCGGACCGATTACGTTTACAACGGACGATTTTAATTGCGGGATCGAACAACGGGATCAGAGCCCTAATTTTAATTTTTGCGCCGAACTGCAACAAATTACGAGCGAACTACAGCTGGTGGACGTGTGATGCCGACGGCATCCATTACAGTCGGCCTTCACCTACGTCACAGCTATTGCGGTTAGCTGTGTTGATAGAATATACACTCACATGCAAATTCTGTCAGATACAGTACACTGTGAAATACTGCCTGTCACTTTCTGTGGCGTCGTAAGCGACTAACTACACTACTGGCCATTAAAATTGCTATACCAAGCAGAAATGCAGATGATAAACGGGTATTCATTGGACAAATATATTATATTAGAACTGACATGGGATTACATTTTCAGGCAATTTGGATGTATAGATCCTGAGAAATCGGTACCCAAAACAACCATCTCTGGCCGTAATAACGGCCTTGATACGCCTGGGCATTGAGTCAAACAGAGCTTGGATGGCGTGTTCAGGTACAGCTGCCAAGGCAGCTTCAACACCATTCCACAGTTCATCAGGAGTAGTGGCTGGCGTATTGTGACGAGCCAGTTGCTCGGCCACCATTGACCAGACGTTTTCAATTGGTGAGAGATCTGGAGAATGTGCTGGCCAGGGCACCAGTCAAACATTTTCTGTATCCAGAAAGGCCTGTACAGGACCTGCAACATGCGGTCGTGCATTATCCTGCTGAAATGTAGGGTTTCGCAGAGATCGAATGAAGGGTAGAGCCACGGGTCGTAACACATCTCAAATATAACGTCCACTGTTCAGAGTGCCGTCAACGCGAACAAGAGGTGACCGAGACGTGTAACCAATGGCACCCCATACAACCACGCCGGGTGATACGCCAGTATGGCGATGACGAATACACGTTTCCAATGTGCGTTCACCGTGATGTCGCCAAACACGGATGCGACCATCATGATGCTGCAAACAGAACCTGGAATCATCCTAAAAAATGACGTTTTGCCATTCGTGCACCCAAGTTCGTCGTTGAGTACACCATCGCAGGCGCTCCTGTCTGTGATGCAGCGTCAAGGGTAACCGCAGCCATGGTCTCCGAGCTGATAGTTCATGCTGCTGCAAACGTCGTCGAACTGTTCGTGCAGATGGTTGTTGTCTTTCAAACGTCCCCATCTGTTGACTCAGGGATCGAGACGTGGCTGCACGATCCGTTACAGCCATGCGGATAAGATGCCTGTCACCTCGACTGCTAGTGATACGAGGCCGTTGAGATCCAGTACGGTGTTCCGTGCTACCCTCCTGAACCCACCGATTCCATATTCTGCTAACAGTCGTCGGATCTCGACCAACGCGAGCAGCAATGTTGCGATACGATAAACCACAATTGTGATAGGCTACAATCCGACCTTTATCAAAGTTGGTGATGGTACGCATTTCTCTTCCTTACACGAGGCATCACAACAACGTTTCGCCAGGCAACGCCGGTCAACTGCTGTTTGTGTATGAGGAATCGGTTGGAAACTTCCCTCATGTCAGCGCGTTGCAAGTGTCGCCACCGGCGCTAACCTGGTGGGATGCTCTGAAAAGCTAATCATTTGCATATCACAGCATCTTCTTCCTGTCGCTTAAATTTCGCGTCTGTAGCACGTCATCTTCGTGGTGTAGCAATTTTAACGGCCAGTGGTGTACTTACAGAGCCAGAAACTCATGGCGGCTAATCACAAGCTGCCTCACAAACGGGGAACCACGCCGTGGGGCAGTAGCACGTAGTGACAAATGCGTTTCTTGCCAATCGAGATACAGAAGCGGAATTGAACAGTGGCTCCATTGTGCCAAGCCGAAAAATCACTCCATTTGTAAAGCTTTAGGCTTGGGTGAAGGCTCAACAGCGGCGATCTATTCGGTGGTATTATTTCAGAGCGCTGAGAGGACTGTATGAAGGTTCCGACCAGCTGTAACAAAACCTATTACGTAGCAAAACAATACAAGGCTAAGATTGCCCACGTTAATAGCATAGAAACAAATGATATTCAGTTAAGTCGAGGAATACAGCGTTAGAGTTGAACCAAACAACAGCCATATTCAACGTAATTAGAGAATACACTCGAACAAAACAGGGGCGTTACACAAAAGCCATTACAGATTACATAACTCGGCACTACCAAGAAAAGTACACTAGCACAGTAGCTCATGGTATACAAGTTCCGACTTGACTTGCTCGAAGCTCTAACAATTGCGCAAGATGGAGGACGTGACTTTCTCAACCATTCGACCTTGAAGAACTAACGCAAATCGTACACCAAGCCCCTATTAATAAGCCATCTGGAGCAGACGAAGTCCCCACGAACTTTTATAAGAGACTTTGACACTTATTGGGACCACACCCCCTACAGATCTTTAATGAAGTTTTAAATGGTATGCACCATTGCCTGAGGCTTTCACTGAGAGAAATATCATTCTTATAGCAATATAATCCAAGCCAACAATGTTACAGTATTATCGACCTAACACGTGCCCTAACGCTGATTTGAAGCTGTATACCAAGAAATTTAATTCACTAATGCGGTGGTAACCCCGATAATACTTGGCAGTATCAGTCTACTGCGGTACCACGTAGAAAGAGATTCTTGCACTATATACAGAAGTTGTATCAATGGTGTGGTATACGAACACTACCTTGCTCTTTGCATTTTCAGACTTAAAAAAAATGCCTTCGACCGCATCGAGTATGCATGCCTAAGACATTGTCTACTGCCCCACCGCTTTGAGCCTTACTTTGTTCATACTATAATGGGATGGATCTTGCGCGCCAGAACCAGAGTTAGGATTTATCTGTCCCACATATCTCTCGTTGCTTTCCATCGAGGTATCAGCCAAGGGAGCCAGCTATCGGCAACGTTACATACGTTAGCCACCGAATCACTTCTGCAACGCCTATATTCTAGCCTCGAAGGCCTCATATTAGTCGGATGTACATATGGAGTTCAGGCATATGCAGATGGCGTCAGCGCTTTCCTTACTGGCGAAGAGGGTCCTCGTCTCACGCAACAAATCATACAGGAATATGAAGAAGATAGCGGCGCCATCCTCAGTTGGTAAAAATCTGCCCTGCTACAGGTGAACCGTGAACAAGTCGCACACCGGTCGGAATGGCCCTCAAATGTCACGCGCCGTAACCAACTGGGTTTTTACATTTCGGTCAACCGCAGGGATATGTTACACAAGAACTGGATGAGCAAAATGCAATCCTTTCGGATAACCTTACGAGAGCACCGACTGACGCATTTTGACAGCTTACAAACGGCCCACTCAGTAACGTCTGTGCTTTACTTAAGCTCCACCATGTTCCATCATCGTATGCCACCGCGGTCAACATCGAAACAAATTCTGGCAGCTGCCACTTGGCCGTCTAACATCTTTCCACTGACAGCTACAACTATTTCCGAAGGCGCTTTGGCTTTGCGCAGCCCTCTAAACCATTTCAAAATTATTTACGACAGATCTGTTTTTAGTTTCTTATCAGTCACTAGAAATTCTGTAACTAAAACCTTGTACCAGCTTCTCTAGGCCCCCTCCACCAATATTCACACCTGAAACAGAATCCCCTTCACATTATGCGGCAAGTCACTTGGGGGAGGAATCCCTCCACCGATCCATACCTTTTTTTTATAACAAGCATTTCAGCGTTCACGAGCACACACACTTCACAGGTGTTGCCCATCGGCAGACTGTAGTAGAGTTTGTGCCCGTGAAAGATTCCAACGGTCAGATGTTAAATCTCCTTGGTTGGATGTAATCTAAGGGAAGAGTCCAATTAGAGTGAAACTGCACAACATCAGAGTAACACGCTCTGCAGAAAGTGTCAGTTATGGGATACTCTTGCACATACTTTCATTTGTTCACATCAAAAGGCAATTTGGTCGTTGACAAGGAACAGATTAGAGTTAATTGCCACTAACTGCTCATCACTCGATTACCATATCCGCCCCGGACATATCAGAATACCAATCTTATATGCAACAGCAACATTGGACCATGTAACTAAGGTCCGGCAGGAAATACGTTGAGCGGTTCTAAAAGTTTCTCGTAACCTTCCTTGGCTTGTAGTGACGAAGATTACCACTTGAAATTCAATGAGGAACAACGATGCTCTTGAAGTGCAAATAGCATTTACTAGACGAGAACCCATAATCCCAAAGGAGGGACTTTTTTGTCTTTCATTTTTCCCCATTTTGAACATAAAGGAATTTAATTTCGAGACTGAAGATTATACAAAGAAAAGGAAGAAAAGAGAAAAGCAAAAAAAAAAGAAACACGTTGAAGAATATAGCGTTAGGCATTTATGGAGAGAGAAATGATGTGCTGTAAGGGGAGATAGGAGCCCCCGCCCTCCCCCCCCCCCCCAAAAAAAAAAAAGAAAAAAGAAAAAATGTGGTCTAGCTGTAAAGGCCATACCTGGAAAACAAGAGGTTGCGTGTTGGTATCGTGGTTGGACCACAGTTTATTCATTTTGCGTTTTAACCTAGTCTTCACTTCTCAACGATGAGAGGAGTCGTCAGAAATGACACGTTCTTCGGTTTGCACCATAAGCTGTAGGTCGCCTTTCACCGATTGCGTAACGTAGGTAGGTTAGGGACTCGCAATTCGCCGAAATGGCATCCATTTGAAAGACCTGCACCAGGTCATTCAACGACACGAAATTATTAATAACCTATCCTCTAAGTCGTAGGGTCATCATTGTCTCACGTTTTCCTACATTTCTCCTGAACTCTTGAGCTCAGCTTCTAACAGCCTTGCCATTCTTCCGTACGTAATTCGTGATAGTATTTTGCAATCAACACTTATTAAATTGGTGGGTCCGTAATATTCGCACCAGTCAGCACTGCCTTCTTTGGTACTGGGATTATTACATTCGTCCTGAAGTCTGAGGGTACTTCGCTTGTCTGATATATCTTGCATACTAGACGATCTCAATAATTGAGAAAATACCTTCCACTCCGAGCACCTTTTTTCGCCTTAGGTTTATCAGTGTCGTGTCAAATTCTCCTCGCAGTATTTTAAACTTTAGTATACCAAGCCACACTGAAAATGACGCATTTTGGAGAGCTCTTTAACGCAGTGTACCACTTAAACAACTTATTTTCATAATATGCAAATGTAATTACGAAAAGCACCAGATATGTCCAGTCAATTTTATAGGCACTTATATCAGCACGGCTACTGTACGGTCTGCTTGAAAGACTTCCTGTAATCCTAAGAGCCTCATGAGTAATGAAACGTCTTTCGACAAGCTTCCCACACAGAAGAAAGTTCAGCTCCTGATCGCTGACGAAAATTCGATCTTCATATCAAAATATAGCAAAGTTCAAAAAATCAAATATTTCCTGTATTGTTTATCAAAATACGTAAAGATTTATTCCATAAGAGTACGAAACACACGCGGCTCGCTTATTGACACAACTCATCTAACTTACGGGTTAAGGTACACTTGTCGATGACAACCGTTTGAAATTGTTTGTTTCATCAAAGTGTCATGTAGTTTTCACTGTACAACAGCGTAAGTCAGTATTACCAGCACAATATGACAAACGTTTTGTACTGCAAGATAAAGTTAGTAGAAAACCTGGATCACTTTAATGTTTGGCTGACTGAAAAGTAGTTTGAAGAGGGTAGCTGAAAGCACAGCAACCCTCGTTTCTTATCTATACAAATATTTGTTAAATTCAGATATCAAAATTACTGTTCAGTGTGTTATATCATCGAAGTGTTATGTGGTTCCAAAGTTTGATCATAGTGCCAATAAGCGAGCCACATGTCTGTTGTACTGTTATAGAAGAAATATTTACGTATTTTGATAATTAATGTAAACATTTTTTTTATTCCTTTGAAGTGCTGCTTTACTTTGGCGCAAAGATCGAAAACTGTTCTTTGGTCAGAGACCAAGTTTTGATTTGTGTGGGACCTTCTCGAAAGACAATACTACTAGTGAGACTCGCAGCAGTACGCTACGTTGATCTAAATATCCATAAACCAACGTGCGTTTCGTGCTTTTTGTAATTAATACTTGCTTATTATGAAACTATCTGGTTTAAAGATCATATTAAAGATCTCTCCAAAAACTGCCCTGTTAGTACTGTTTGTTGTGCTAAAGTGTCGGAATAAGTGACGCCCGTGGCTAAACATGCTATAGATATTACCTTGGTGCGAGCTATTAGTATTCTTTAGTAACTCATTATGAATAGGAAAAGAGACACAGTTTGCAAACTTTTTAGAGAACCTTCACGCAGTAGCTAGGATCGGTGAAGGTAGCAGCTTTCCTCGAGTATTTGTTTTTGTACCAGCAGTGGAACATAGCCTCTAGTAGCCCGAAGGTCGACAATAATAAAAATACCTATACTATGCGGTCTACTACATCAGTTACGTCTTTCTGGTGTAGAATACGATGCATTATCTTCTTTGCCCCAAAAAATGTGCTTCGTTCGGAGAAACATTATTGAAAAACTTGTAAAAACGTCAGTTGATGAAAGTTCGATCTTTGAACCACCAGTAAAATAACCCAAAGTAGGCCTAACATCTAAATTCCAATATCTTTGCTTATTTTGGTACTACAGGCAATTTAAATGTGCGATTAACATTGTGTTTCTTTACCTGGAAGTTAACCAGCACTACCAGTAAATGAGCCACATGCGTTTTGTACTATTATAAAATAATAATACAGACAATTTAGACATGGAAATAACATTGTGATATTTAATTTGAGGGCCCATTGTGCGTTGCTCCAAGTGGTGTATGAAGACCGAACACGTGTCATATATGGTCATCATGTGGCGTACAGAGTTCAAGAGAGATTCTGATTGGCTGTTTCACTTTAACGGCAAGTGAAATATAGGGCAGTGATTGGAAGTGCAATTTTAATGTCTGGTAAACTGTTGGGCACTGTGTTTGGGAGAACCATATACATATATTTTATATATACACTGAGGAGCCAAAGAAACTGGTACACCTGAATTATATCGTGCAGGGGCCCCGCGACCACGCAGAAGTGCGGCAACACGACGTGGCAAGGACTCGACTAATGTCTGAAGTAGGGCTGGAGGGAATTTACACCATGAATCCTGCAGATCCGTCCATAAGACGGTAATAGTACGAGTGGGTGCAGATCTCTTCAGAACAGCACGTTGCAAGGATCCCAGATATGCTCAATAATGTACGTGTTTGGGGAGTTTGGTGGTCAGCGGAGGTGTTCAGACTCAGAGTGTTCCTGGAGCCACTCTGTAGCAATTCTGGACGTGTGAGGTTTCGCATTGCCCCGCTGTGACTGCCCAAGTCCGTCGGAATGCACAATGGATACGAATGGATGCAGGCGATCACACAGGATGCTTAAGTACGCTTCACCTGTCAGAGTCATATCTAGACGTATCAGGGGACCCGTATCACTCCAACTACACACGCCCCACACCATTACAGAACCTCCACAAGCTTGAACAGACCCCTGTTGATATGTAGGGTCCATGGATTCATGAGGTTGTCTCCATACCCGTAGACGTATATCCGCTCGATACGTCCTGAAACGAGAGTCATCCGACCAGACAACATGGTTCTAGTCATCAACAGTCCAATGTCATTGTTGACGGGCCCAGGTGAGGCGTAAAGCTTTGTGTCATGCAGTCATCAAGGGTACACGAGTGGGCCTTCGGCTCCGAAAGCCCATATCAATGATGTTTCGTTGAATGGTTCGCACGCCAGCACTGAAATCTGCAGCAATTTGCCGAAAGGTGGCACTTCCATCACGTTGAATGATTCTCTTCAGTCGTCGTTGGCCTCTTTCTTGCAGGATCTTTTTCCGGCTGCAGCGATGTCGGAGATTTGATGTTTTACCGGATTCCTGATATTCACGGTACACTCGTGAAATGGTCGTACGGGAAAATCCCCACTTCATCGCTACCTCGGAGATGCTGTGTCCCATCGCTCGTGCACCGACTATAGCAAAACATTCAAACTCACCAAAATCTTGATAACCTGTTAGTGTAGCAGCAGTAAACGATCTAACAAATGCACCAGGTACTAGTCTTATAAAGGCGTTGCCGGTCGCAGCGCCGTGTTCTGCCTGTTTACGTATCTCTGTGTTTGAATACTCATGCCTATTGTAGTTTCCTTCGCGCTTCAAAATGGTTCAAATGGCTCTAAGCACTATGGGACTTAACATCTGAGGTTATCAGTTCCCTAGACTTAGAACTACTTAAACCTAACTAACCTAAGGACATCACACACATCCATGTCCAAGGCAGGATTCGAACCTGCGACGGTAGCAGCAGCAGCACGGTTCCGGACTGAAGCACCTAGAACCGCTTGTCCACAGCGGCCGGCTTTAGCGCTTTTATATATATATATATATATATATATATATATATAAGCCACAGGAACCTGCCCCTGTATCTCGACAACTGGGGCATGCGTCGTCACAAGGTTACTGCGGCGCTAGAGACACAGTGAGCCAGAAAGACCACAGATATGCTACTGAAGTGCTTCAAAGATTCGTTCGTAAGCAAATTGTTTTTGTTAACCACGTAATGGTGAAGTATCAGCGACGGGCAAAAATTTTGTAGTATTTACTGCCAACAAAGTAGCTTCGTAACTATATTGGTCAAAATTATATTCGATTTTGGTTATTAATCATAAGAAATCTCGTGAAAATATTCTCTAGAACACGATGGTGCTTCACCGTTCGTCCAGCACCTTTCGAGAGCATTTGAAGTCCGATGTCGCTCTAACGTATAAAGGAGGAAATAGGACACGGCAGCAAATATCATCCGCCACCAGTCATCAACAGTTCAATTTCAGTACTGTTGAGCAAATTCAAGTATTTCTCTGTCGCTGTTAATGAATACAGCCACCTTTCGTGTACTTCAGAGGTGAGTAAACAGGAATATTCCCAGAAAAGCTGTGGTGGATGTAAGTCTGCATGTCTCCTTGTTTATCTCAACGGTGAGTTGTTGCATTGTGGCACATTGGTTACCTCGACATTCACCAACGATATCATTGGTACTGGGTTTGAGTTTTGTCGCTATAAATTGGGTGCATCCCTGCCGGCAAACTTCTCTGCTGCCGTGTCAAAGCGAACTGCGACGATTGTCGCCGTGCTGAAACTCAGTGTCACTACACCCGTCGTAGCACTGTCATCGTGGATAATTGTCTTGCTGCTAACAAGCCCATTTCCTGTCTCAAGACACGTGACCTGGTTGTACGATCCCCCATTGTTGATTCAAAAATATGTCTCTCCTCTGGAGCGCTTGATGTGTAGTTCTGAGTTCCCGAATGTTGTGACTTGGCAAGACAGCCAAGTCACTATGAGAGGAAGCCGAAAGGCACGCGTTTAAGCTCACGCAGGCTGGCGTGAGGTCTGGAACAGGTAAAGTAATTGAGACTAGCAAATAAAGTACGAAGCTGCTGGAATACTTAACTTTAATCCATAAGTGGTAAACATTGCTCTTGACGGTACATGCATCACAAGATAAATAGCAAATGATAATGGCGCCTTGCTAGGTCGTAGCTAATGACGTAGCTGAAGGCTATGCTAACTATCGTCTCGGCAAATGAGAGCGTAATTTGTCAGTGAACCATCGCTAGCAAAGTCGGCTGTACAACTGGGGCGAGTGCTAGGACGTCTCTCTAGACCTGCCGTGTGGCGGCGCTCGGTCTGCAATCACTGATAGTGGCGACACGCGGGTCCGACGTATACTACCGGACCGCGGCCGATTTAAAGGCTACCACCTAGCAAGTGTGGTGTCTGGCGGTGACACCACACCGAATACCATTAAGTATGGCCCTCCTGAACACATCGATTCCATATTTGCATGACATTCGTGAGATCCTGACCAACAAGATCAGCATTATTGCGAAAAGATAAACCGCAGTCTCAGTAGGCCGTGGCGCTGCCACAGTTACACACTGACATGCTGGATGCGTATATCCTTCTGACATGTGGTACAACATTAGCCTTGAAATGCGGTTTCTGAATGACTATATTTCCCTACACACACACTTGTGCGGTTGTCCTGATATGTTAATCATTTGTTGAATCAAGCACGAAATACGCTTCAAGCCACTTTGACGATAACTGTATGCCGCCTTTGTAGTGCTGCAAATTTATTGGCCAGTAGTGTTGTTCTCACTTCTAGGTCAGCAAAATAGCCTAACTCACCAGTGTACAAGCAATCGGAATTTCCATGTTTCCTCCACAAGCGGAATGGTATTCACGCTTAGCAGTATAGGAGAATGAAAATTAATGAGCGTTTTTTCAAAGGTCGATAAATTCTAAGTTGTACGACGTTTAGATTTGTGTAGTTATAAATCAAGTTTGTTGCTATGCATGACCTACTGACACGGTTTCGTCAGAAGTCGATATTTGTTGATATAGGGTGATGAAAATTACAAGTTTTTGCAGAACTCGATATTTGCTCTCAGTCAGTTGAAGTTAAAGTCGACCAACGGAAAGTGTGCTTTGCTTCTGAGAGAACTGAAGGGAGAATAATAATGTAGAAAGTCACTGTCAGTGATAATGTGATCTTCCACAAAAATAGAACATAAACTGAAGGCAAGCACTTGCAGTCAGAACCAACAACAGAAGTAAATTAGGGGTTTACACAACAACATGAACTCCTGATTATTGCTCAGTACGAGCTAGCTTTGTTAGGGAGAAGGAATATTAAGATAGAAGCAAAAACGAAGAACCGTGTTTTCAGAAAACAGGGAAAATTGTGGCCAGACAATACCTGTATCTGCCGTAACGTTTCAAACATGTCATGTCCAAAAACAGACTATCAAAAGGAACAAGCTCTAGAGAAAAATCTAGAGAAAAAGACTCAATTACCAATAACTAACGAACCACAGGTTGCACGTACACGGTGCAAAAAGTTCTATGCAGTAATGAAGGAGGAAAATACAAATGTGGTTAAAAGTGTTTTGATATACAACAGATTCAGCCAATACCAAAGTTGTCCGTAGGTGAAGTACTCTATTCAAAACATGTTTGGCTATACAGTTTGTGCATTAGGATTCATTCCCGAGCACAGACAAAAGAAAGAATTGCTTCTTATACTTGGCTTGAAAGAAAAGGACCGACTGGATGCAGCCAAGTAGCCTCTCCTTTATTGGATTTCCTCAGAAATCTTGAGGCATTAATTTTCTTACTCCTGTACCAGTCGAAATAAAATTCCATAGTGATATGCACAATACAGCCTTCAAGGAAGAAAGCAGAAAATTTAATAAGCTGGCCATTATTTTCTTATTCGTGGTCACAGTTATAATCCTGACAGAGTCTTTGGGAGAGTGGATTAAGACCAAGGGCGCCCAAACCCGTAGGGAAGTTCACCCCCCCCCCCTACCACCTGCTCTAGGGAAATGGAAAATTAGTGTACTCAGGTATTTTTCTTTCTAGAAGATGAATTAAAATTCGGTGTGAAGCAGGTTTTTAACGGGATCAGGAAACTGAACTTTTTTATGCCTACTCAAAATCGCTATTCGTCTTCCAAAATATTAAAAATACCTCAACCACCCCTCCCCCTGGTTTGCCCCCCCCCCCCCCATTCATAAAAACTATCGCGTGGGTACTCTTGACAAAGACTACAGTAAAAAGGGAGATATTCTTTCACAGACAGAATACTATAACGTTCTGGAACAACACGTCATCAAGAAAACTGGAAAGCAAAGAATCTCACGTTTAGTGGATTAAAATCCCTACAATCGAAGGTGGCTTTCAAAATTACTGCTCAGCAAGTGATTGCCCATGAAACGTTTAAAGAGATGGTATTGTTGTCAGTAACAGACACTTATAATAGAAGTCCTGTAGAGATTGAGGTACAGAAATCAAGAAACTGCAGCCTGGAAACAAAGAAAACAGCTACCTTGCAAAAGAACAACTTGGTCAGCAAAAAAAGAAAAAGTATGTCTTAAAACTTACGAGACAATCAATTTGCCAGAAGCAGCAAAGGACATTGTTGAAAGCGATCAATAGATTTCCAATTTAGTATTGTTGCGCCAGCATTTTGTGTTGTATCTGCACATTTACTTCTCAAACATTTCTATAGAAGTGTGATACTAACGTGCTATATAGTTGTGCATTATTGTATAACTATGCAAAATAAGCAATGAGGTAGTTTTCTCTGTAATTAATGTTAAAGAAAAAAAAGAAACGAAAGTAGTTCTAATATGTATATTAAAAAACTTTTAACTACCTCTCAGCATTTACCTACTTTTGAAAAAACTTGAAAACTTTATTCCTCTGTTGTGCAGTAAACAACGAAAATTTTAGAAAGTGAAACACAAAATTTGAATCGTCCCTACAAAAGCTGTGTAAATGCTAAATTATCTCGTTTAATTAATTATTATTTCGGTATAATATTTAAAAATGTGTTCCCTAAAAGCTTTGTTTTTTAAATTTAAACAATTTTGAAAAAACGGTCCTCAATTGCCCTGTGCTACGCAGCACACAGTTAACTGGCGAGAGAGGTAGATATTCTGCGCCATCGTGGCGTGAGATCTCGACAGGTATGCCATTGTTTCCTGCAGCGGCACAACAGCAGAGCAAATCCGGAGCAGAAGGGCAGCACTGCTCCTGTGCCGGCATTGTCGCGGTATTAAGGCCGGCGCCGCGGGCGTTCGTTGACCCTGGAGTCGACTGCCGACAGTGGCGCGGGCCGCGGCTCACTCTGGGAGGCCGTGCTGACAATTGGACTTGTCTCCACTGTGGAGAGGCTCTTATCCCGCCCACTGTTGCCTCGCCGCCCTAATTAACCGACCGTGTGACGAACTCCAGGGCGTCTTTTGTCGCAACTGCCTTTTGTCGACCACTAGTGTGCAATCGAAACGCGCCGACAAAAGCGAAAGCTGTCGATTGCGACTGTAACAAAGTACCACTTGTTAGTGTGCTGTAAAAACCGGAGACACTTTTGATGCACCGATTCGAGTTTTCTATAACACTGTGCCGTTCGCCTGCAGAGGTGTTCTTGCTTTGAAGAGTAAAAACAACGCAACCAGACTTAACTGTTTGCAAAAAATGTTTCCACACCTCTTTTCTTGAACCCAGTAAAGTCAAGTGCCCGATGCCTCATCATATATCAGCACGTTCAAAGAGAAAGGCTGAATGGCTCATCTACAGTGTAACATCCAGGAAGGACTAAAATCATTTTAGTGAATTTCATCAGTGCCGCATACAACTGCTACACTTCCTCGAAAAATCTTAATACAGGGTGTTTATAAATGAATATCGGGGTTTCTGGGTTTTAACGCTTTGTAATATTTATTACATTAAATTTACAGTTATAAATGGTATGTCAAATGAAAGAGCAACTCAAACAGTTGTGTTTGGCACGAGTGCGTATCCGCAGCGAGCAATGTTTCCGCCGCAATCTTGGTTGAACTTCACTGTACCCAGGCGCTGGATAGGCCGCAACGGGCCCATTGACAGGGTTTGTTTTGCATGGCCTCCACGTTCACCCGACCTAACGTCATGCGATTTTTTCCTTTGTGGCTTCATCAAGGATCGTGTGTACGTGCCTCCGCTACCAGCAGACCTCCCTGAATTAAGAAACCGGATTGAAGCAGCTGTTGCTACAATCACTGAAGACACACTTATCAACGTTTGGGAAGAACTCGGCTATAGACTTGATGTGTGCCGTGTGACAAATAGTGCTCACATTGAACATTTACAGGGTGTTTCAAAAACGACCGGTATATTTGAAACGGCAATAAAAACTAAACGAGCAGCGATAGAAATACACCGTTTGTTGCAATATGCTTGGGACAACAGTACATTTTCAGGCAGACAAACTTTCGAAATTACAGTAGTTACAATTTTCAACAACAGATGGCGCTGCGGTCTTGGAAACTCCATAATACGATATTTTCCACATATCCACCATGCGTAGCAATAATATGGCGTAGTCTCTGAATGAAATTACCCGAAACCTTTGACAACGTGTCTGGCGGAATGGCTTCAGATGCAGATGAGATGTACTGCTTCAGCTGTTCAATTGTTTCTGGATTCTGGCGGTACACCTGGTCTTTCAAGTGTCCCCACAGAAAGAAGTCACAGGGGTTCATGTCTGGCGAATAGGGAGGCCAATCCACGCCGCCTCCTGTATTTTTCGGATAGCCCAAAGCAATCATACGATCATCGAAATATTCATTCAGGAAATTAAAGACGTCGGCCGTGCAATGTGGCCGGGCACCATCTTGCATAAACCACGAGGTGTTCGCAGTGTCGTCTAAGGCAGTTTGTACCGCCACAAATTCACGAAGAATGTCCAGATAGCGTGATGCAGTAATCGTTTCGGATCTGAAAAATGGGCCAATGATTCCTTTGGAAGAAATGGCGGCCCAGACCAGTACTTTCTGAGGATGCAGGGACGATGGGACTGCAACATGGGGCTTTTCGGTTCCCCATATGCGCCAGTTCTGTTTATTGACGAAGCCGTCCAGGTAAAAATAAGCTTCGTCAGTAAACCAAATGCTGCCCACATGCATATCGCCGTCATCAATCCTGTGCACTATATCGTTAGCGAATGTCTCTCGTGCAGCAATGGTAGCGGCGCTGAGGGGTTGCCGCGTTTGAATTTTGTATGGATAGAGGTGTAAACTCTGGCGCATGAGACGATACGTGGACGTTGGCGTCATTTGGACCGCAGCTGCAACATGGCGAACGGAAACCCGAGGCCGCTGTTGGATCACCTGCTGCACTAGCTGCGCGTTGCCCTCTGTGGTTGCCGTATGCGGTCGCCCTACCTTTCCAGCACGTTCATCCGTCACGTTCCCAGTCCGTTGAAATTTTTCAAACAGATCCTTTATTGTATCGCTTTTCGGTCCTTTGGTTACATTAAACCTCCGTTGAAAACTTCGTCTTGTTGCAACAACACTGTGTTCTAGGCGGTGGAATTCCAACACCATGTTGTCTACAGCACACTTGCACGTTGTGAACAGCACACGCTTACAGCAGAAAGACGACGTACAGAATGGCGCACCCACAGACTGCGTTGTCTTCTATATCTTTCACATCACTTGCAGCGCCATCTGTTGTTGAAAATTGTAACTACTGTAATTTCGAAAGTTTGTCCGCCTGAAAATGTACTGTTGTCCCAAGCATATTGCAACAAACGGTATATTTCTATCGCTGCTCGTTTAGTTTTTATTGCCGTTTCAAATATACCGGTCATTTTTGAAATACCCTGTATAAAGTTCTTGGTAAAACTGTGAGATATTCTTTCATTTGGCATATCATTTATAACTGTAAGTTTAATATAACAAATATTATAAAGCGTTAAAGCCCCGATATTCATTTATAAACACCCTGTATGTTGACTGGTTTACCGCCATCTTCGAAATCTCGGCATCTCGTACACGAAGATTGCAAAACAAAAAAGACACACCACGAAGGAATTATACATATGGGACGAAAATCGGTAGATGTGACGTATAGGTACAGACAAACTATTGATTACAATTTCAGAAAAATTGGATATTTATTTAAGAGAAAGAGCTTGACAGACTGACCTACCGAATAACGGGTTGGCCCCTATGCAAGCACTTACTCGGCTTGGCAATGATTAATAGAGTTATCGGATGTCCTCCTGAGTGATATCGTGCCAAATTCTGTCCAACCGGCCCATCATACCATCAAAATCCCGATGTGGTTGGAGGGGCGCTTCCCGTAATGCTGCAAACGTTCTCAGTTTGGGAGAGGTCCGGTGACTTCTTGCTGTTCGAGGTAGGGTTTGGCAAGCATGAAGTCAAGCAGTAAAAATTCTCGCCGTGTGCGGACGGAAGCCTGAAATGTAAGCCACGAAGGGCAGCAAAACGGTGCGTAGAATATCGTCGACGTATCGCTGTGCCGCGCGTGGCAGCCAAGGGAGTCCAGCTATGAAGAGAAATGGGGCCCCAGACCATCACTTCTGACTGTCAGCCTGTATGGAGGCCGCCAGTCAGGATGGTATCCGACCGCCGTCCAAGGCGTCTCCAGACACGTCTTCGCCAGTCATGAAGGCTCATTTCGAGGCGGGACGCACCACTCAAGACAATTCTATTCCAGTTAATGAGATACCAGGTCGAAGATGTGTCTGTAAACGCCCCGAATACCAACTCGACGTTCGCCTACCGTACGGCTCGACAACCAGGAGTGATGGTCTCGCTTGCCATTTCTTTTCACAGCAGCACCCCTTTGCTTGTCATGCCCGACACCGTTAAAGCACACCGGTACCTCGACGAAATTCTAAGCCCAGTTTTGTTGCCATCCATGGTAAGTCATCCTGGGCTTCCATTTTAACAAGACAATGCCGGCCCGCACACGGCGAGGGTTTCTACTGCTTGTCTTCATGCTTGCCACACCGCCGGGTCTCACCTCAATCGAGATCGTTTGGAGCAGTGCCCCGCCAACCAGCTCGGGATTTTGACAATATAACGGGCCAGTTAGAGAGAATTTGGCACATTATCCTCAAGAGACCATCCAACAACTATCAGTAAATGCCAAGCCGAATAACTGCGTGCATAAGGGCTACAGGTGGACCAACGCGTTATTGACTTGCTCAATTTGTGAAGCTCTTTCTCTTGAGTAAATCACCCACTTTTTCTGAAATTGTAATCATTTGTTTGTCTGTACGTAGCCAAGGAACTTTTCATGTCTTCCAAGTCCATTTTCGCATCAAGGTCATTTTCTAGGACTAGTGCAGACAATTACTCGTCCTCTCCCGAATTACTGATTTCCTCAGACACCCAAGGGTCTAAACAGCTTCATTTCCTTCTTCAGTGGTTTTGGTTCCGGACCAGATTGTCCGCACTTAGAAACTGGCTTTACTGCTCGCATAACCTTGTTCACGTCTGTCAAGAACTTCTTTAAAAGTCATTTATTGCACTTCGTGAGCGTATTTTCTAACATTAGTGACACTGAAACGTAAAGCATCTGAGTTCAAACAGTATTTTTAAATAATATTCCAAATAATAAAACTTCCTATGTTGACACAGAAATTACATCGCTACAAATGGAAATTCAGTTCTAAGCAGCGTAAACAGTATTAGAATGTTCTTTGCGATAATTTCTACTCCTGGCTCAAAGTAAGATATTTACCAATATTGAGACCATGCCGGCCGGTGTGGCCGAGCAGTTGTAGGCGCTTCAGTCCGGAACCGCGCGACCGCTACGGTCGCAGGTTCGATGGATGTGTGTAATGTCCTTACGTTAGTTAGGTTTAAGTAGTTCTAAGTTCTAGGGGACTGATGACCTCAGATGTTAAGTCCCATAGTGCTCAGACCATTTTTAGACCATGAAAGCCAGTACAGTGAACACAGTTCTTCTTCTACTTCTTTATTCAAAAGTCAAACTGTTCTTGGCAATGAAGATAAATTACAGGCCTCTAACGAAGTTTTTGCTTACTTGACACTGCAACATAATATGATATACACTCCAGAAATAGTAGCAAGGTGAATATAGGGAAAAAAAGTCACAGTAACAATGTTATGTGAAACTTCGTGCTCGCGTATCTTTTTTAAAATAATTGTTTCAGTTCTGTTTTCTGGAAATTAATACTCCAAATGCATTAAGCTAGAGATAAAACTCAAAAATGGTTGAAATGGCTCGGAGCACTATGGTACTTTACATCTATGGTCATCAGTCCCATAGAACTCAGAAGTACTCAAACCTAACTAACCTAAGGACATCACACAACACCCAGTCATCACGAGGCAGAGAAAATCCCTGATCCCGCCGGGAATCGTACCCGGGAACCCGGGCGGATAAAACTCAACTACCAACACATACCGTGAAAGCGTCCGACAATTTAAATTAACATTATATTCAGGAGGCGATACCTTACAATTTCTATAAATTTTTAGAAAAGCATTCTTTGCACACAGCTGTATTATCATTGTATTAAGCAGAGTCAGTCAGAAATGGACCATCGTGACGATTGTTTCTTATGACGGAAGACCACATTCCACTTCAGTCATGCCATATGCGTCGTCATAGATCTACCATAGCTGAATTAACAAGTTGGTTTATGATTTTTTTAAACGCAATGCATGGATTATGCTCTAGGCCGAGTCCGACTGCTACCTCCAAGGCGGTATTAGAAGCGATCTATGATCGTGCAACATCTCCATCAGTATGTTGCCAGCCCGTCTATCGTCATTTTCGCTGCTTCTTTATTCAAGCAGCTCCTCATCTGGCCTCATGACGCTGAAAGGAGCTTGTTCCAGACCTCTGTACCTCAGATATAATCTGGGGAGGCACAGGGAATCGAACCTGGGCCCTTCCGCAACAACTTCTGGCTTGTTGAATATAGAGGCGTCCAGAAAAATGTAGACACTCTTTGATAGTTATTATCCTTGGAACGAAATGACATATCGTTGGAATTTTGCTTGATAGCGTAGTCCATCAGATCTTGGCACGCTTTTTCCAGCAGATGACAGTGGAGCAATGAATGTAGTAAGACTGTCGTTTGAGCACCGCAAACCCGTATTGGAGTGATATTGGAAGTACGGAAACATAAAGGAAGTACAATGGCGATGGTGTAAAGTGTAGGAAATCAGCCACCACCACGTACAACAATTTGTCATATTCGGGATAAATTTGAAGCCGACGGTACTGTTCAGGACGTACGTAAGGAAGGGCTGGCCGACCAAAAACATCAACATGTCCAGCTTCCAGCGCTGCTGCATTTGATGCAGCCCGGCACGAATTCCTCTGCTGCGCCAACCTCTTCATCTCAGAGTAGCACTTGCAGCCTATGACTTCGATTAATTGCTCGATGTATTTCAATCTCTGTCTTCCTCTACAGTTTTTGCCATCTACAACCCCCGCTAGTGTCATGGAAGTCATTCCTAGATGTCTTAACAAATGTTCTAGGCGCTTCAGTCCGGAACCGCGGTGCTGCTACGGTCGCAGGTTCGAATCCTGCCTCGGGCATGGATGTATGAGATGTCCTTAGGTTAGTTAGGTTTAAGTAGTTCTAAGTCTAGGGTACTGATGACCTCAGATGTTAAGTCCCATAGTGCTTGGAGCAATTTCAATTTGAACCTTCTCTTTCTAAATATTTTCCTCTCTGATTCTACGCAGAACCTCCTTATTCCTTACCTTATCAGTCCGCCTAATTTTCAACAATCGTCTGTAGCATCACATCTCAAATGCTTCGATTCTCTTCTGCTCTGGTTTTACCACAGTCCATGTTTCACTACCATACAATGCTGTGCTCCAAACGTACATTCTCAGTAATTTCTTCCTCAACTTACACCTTATGTTAGATACTAATAGACTTCTCTTGGCCAGGAATGCCCTTTTTGCCAGTGCTAGTCTGCTTTTGATCTCCTTCTTGCTCCGTCCGTCTTTGGTTACTTTGCTGCCTAGGTAGCAGAATTTCTTAATTTCATCCACTTTGTGATCACCAGTCCTGATGTTAAGTTTCTCGCTGTTCTCTTTTCTGGTACATCTCATTACCTTCGTCTTTCTTCGATTTACTCTCAGTCCATGCTCTGTACTCATTAGACTGTTCATTCCATGCAGCAGATCACGTAATTCTTTTTCACTTTCACTCAGGATAGCAATTTCATCGATGAATCGTATCACTGATACCCTTTCACCTCGAATTTTAATCCCATTCCTGAACCTTTCCTTTATTTCCATCATTGCTTCCTCGATGTACAGATTGAAGAGTAGGGGCGAAAGGCTACATCCCCGTCTTACACCCTTCTTAATCCGAGCACTTTTTTCTTGCTCGTCCACTCCTATTATTCCCTTTTGGTTCTTGTAAATATTATATATTACCCGTCTGTCCCTATAGCTTACCCCTATTTTTCTCAGAATTTCAAATATCTTCCACCATTTTACATTGTCCAACGCTTTTTTCAGGTCGAAAAATCCTATGAACGTGTCTTGATCACCTCAAAAATCTGTGAAGCAGCATGCACTTGAAAGCTGGGTAAGCCGACCACGGGTACGACGAAGTCTGAAGGCTGCAAAGTGGAAAGCGTACATTCCAAGATCGCTGCACGCTATGAACGAGGTCAGCCCCGATCGAAAGATGGAATACTGCGAGTGGTTTGAAAGAAGGCTTCGAGAGGATGAACTATTTGCAGGGATGGTTCCTGGTCTGACGAGACGCAATTCAAACTGAACAGTACCGTAAACCGCATGAAACTTCTGACGTTCAGGTAGACAAACATGTTAATCTACCGGGTGATCATGTACGGTGTAGTCTGTCATCAAGTGATTTGATTGGCCCATTGCTCTTTTAACGTAGTGTAACTGGCGAGGTGTATCTTCATATGCTGCAAACATCGATTTTACTTGCAATCCGAGAGGTGTTTGGAAATTAATGATTTTACCTACAGGAAGATGGCGCTCCGTCACACCACCATAGGGATGTCAGAGCCTATTTGGATGAAAATCTACCTGGGCAATGGATAGATCGAAAAGGAGCTGCTGAGTACCCATCACGGCCTCCAAACCTTACACCTCTTGCCTTCTACCTATGGGGAACCTTGAATAATGAAGTTTATCAACAGAAGCCCGCTACACTGAACGAGCTAGGAGAAACCGTCGAGCCGTCCTGTGCGGCTTTCTCACCATCAACACTGACAGCCGTAGTTGGTAAACAGCTCAGCAGCATCGACGTTGTTTGGCTGCTAATTGGGGTCATTTCGAGCACATAAAATAACCTTCCCTTCGTGCAAGAATTGTAAGGATATGTCAGTTTGTTCCGTTAATATTGATTATCAGAGAGTGTCTACATTTTTCTGGAGCCCTCTGTATTTATTGTTTGTCGTGAATTTAATTTTGCGATCACACTGAATGAATTCATTACGTTATCAATGATGATTTGCCTATTACGACTGTATTTTTAATTACTCACTGTGCCTTATTTTTGTCTTGTACATGATATGTAGAAATCTGAGAATGATCCGTTTATGGTCGAAGGTAGTTGTTTAATAAACTGAAAATAGATGTAATGAAATTAGAATTACATTAATACCTTCAGCTGCAGACTGGCGTTGATATATGTCAACGGGTACAGGTGAAAATGTGTGCTCCGACCGGGACTCGATGCCGGGATCTCCCCTTAGATGGCAGACGCTCTATCCTTCAGAGCCACCAAGGGTACACAGGATAGCGCGATTGCAGGGACAATCTCGCGCACGCCTCCCGCGAGACCCACATTCTCACCTTGTATGACCACACACTACATTCGTAGTGTTCCACCCCAACACACTCATAACTCGTGGAAGACATTCTTACCAAGCCCCGCAAGAGTTCGGGGAATATGTGTGCATCCGCACAGAAGAAGAAGATCATGGCCGGTATTGCCAGAACGATATACTTATATCCATATCCATATAAAAAAATAGATGTGTCTGCAAACCATTATTTTCCAAAAATTCCTGATTCCCGTAGGATTTTGGACATTGGTTGCCGAGACAAATGCGGACAATTGAGTAGGACACCTAAATATGACCACATAGACATTATAGCACTGCAGGAGACACATACCGCAGATGAACCTCAACTCACAACTAGAGCGAGAAAATATAGCTACAAAATTGTAGGAAATCTTCCATCTGACGTTTACGGATCTATGGTATATGTAGGGAATGACATCCAAAACTACAGAGTGTTCGACTGCGCGGTGCGGGAAGGTGTGAAATCCATGGTAATCGAAGTCTCTGGAATAAAAATAACCACAGTCTACAAACCTTCTAATGTTACATGGCCCAACCCTCCCCTACCAACTATTGGGCATCCTGGAGTCTATGTCGGCGATTTTAATTCCCACCATACGAACTGGAGGTACTCAACAAACAACGAAAATGGACAGATCTTATCAGAGTGGATTAAATACCTAGGGCTCCACCTGGCCTATGATGCTAAAGACCTGAAAACATTCCGATCTGCCCGATGGCAAAGTGAAACTAACTCAGATCTGTGCCTCATAACAACTAATCAAATGATGAATCCACTACTAAATACTAAAAGATTATCACCTGGTTTCCCCCGCACACAACACCATCCAATATTACTGAGCCTTGGAGTGCAACTCCCCCTAATTAGATCCATACAGAAACCACGATGGAATTTCAGAAAAGCAGACTGGACAACTTATGCCAAGGAAGTGGACTCACACCTGCGATGGGTCCCACCCTCTGCAGAGAACTATACACGTTTTGTGGGTGTCCTTACTGCAGCAACAAAACGTAACATCCCTCGTGGCTATAGGAATGAATACATCCCTTGTTGGAATCGAGAAGCTGAAAAGCTTTATAACGAATTCCAAAGAACTGGAGATCCTGACATAGGAAACCAAATACTAAACGCCATAAATGAAGGCAGAAAGGAAAGATGGGAGCATACAACAAAAAAACCTGGACTTCACCCGATCTAGCAGGAAGGATGGTCTCTCTTACACCTGTCTGGAACAGCAACACCCCTAATCAATAACAACCCTAAAATATTTCCTTCACAAGTAGCACTACAGACAGTCGGAAAATGTCTTAGTAGATATCTTCGAGAAAGAGATTAAAGCAGAGATTAAAACTATCGACAGCCAACTCAAAGAACATATGGATTTCTCTATTCCATTCACAGATTTGGAAATGAATAACGCGATAAAATCTCTTAAACTGAGGAAAGCCGCCGGTTTAGACGGAATATTCCCTGAATTCATCAGACACCTGGGCCCCTCAGCCCGTGTATGGCTTAGACAGTTCTACTGTGACATCATGAACACCAGCCGGGTTCCCTATCAGTTCAAGATAGCCAAAATCCTCGCAGCCTTAAAACCAGGAAAGCCACAGGATGACCCAGCTAGCTATCGGCCAATAGCCCTACTGAGCATTTGTTACAAGCTATTAGAAAGACTGCTGTGCAACAGAATATATGACTCCATAGATAGACAAATTCCCGCAGACCAGGCAGGATTTAGGAACAAACGGAGCTGCTGTGAACAAATCCTTGCCTTAACCTCATATATTGAGTCAGGCTTTCAAAGGTCCCAAAAAACCTGTGTGGCTTTTGTGGACCTCTCGGCCGCCTATGATACCATCTGGATCGACGGACTCATACTCAAGGTGATAAAAGCGATCCCATGCCGCAAGACAACTAAGCTTCTGGAAGACATGTTGAAAAATTGCTACTTCAGAGTGCACGTAGGTCAATCTACGAGTAAATCGTACTCAATAAACAATGGGCTCCCAGGGATCAGTGTTGGCTCCCCTTCTTTTCAACCTATACACGAGTGACATGCCAGCAACTAAATGGCAAAAATTCTGCTACGCAGATGAATTGCAATAGCCACACAGAGCAAGACATTCGAAGAGGGAGAAACTACTCTGTCAACGGACCTTCAACTTCTTAACCAATATTGTACGAAATGGAGGCTCTGCTCAAATCCAAATGAAACTGAGGTAAGTGTATTCCACCTGAACAATCATGATGCAAGACGAGAGTTACAAGTAACATTCTGCAATGAGCGATTGACGCACAACAGCCATCCAAAATGTCTAGGAATCACTCTTGACCGGTCACTAACCTATAAAAAACACCTAGAAATAACCAGTCAAAAGAAAAAAAATCGAAATAACATATTAAGAAAGCTGACTGGAAACTTCCGGGGAGCTCAAGCTAACACCCTACGCACCGCAGCACAATCTCTTGTTTACTCGGTGGCAGAATACTGCGCCCCAGTCTGGTACAAGAGCACACACTCGAAGAAAATAGATGTCCAGCTTAATACCACCATGAGGATTGTCTCAGGAACTCTGCTATCAGCTTCACTTCCCTGGCTTCATGCCCTTTGCAATGTAGCTCCTCCCTCCCTCAGAAGGCAACAAGCAGCTATCCGAGAATGGAAGAAAATTAATGACCCCTCTGCCTCTGAAGATATACCTATCCAAAAAATATTGGACCATCTATCAACTACTCGCCTAAAATCCAGGAAACCTATATGGGAAGACGAAGTCCTCAAATTCCCAGAAAGGCACGACATAGTAAGGGAATGGAGGCAATACTGGTCGCTGAGTAATCACCATCATCCCTTCACTGATTTTGATCCTACGATAGCAGCGGAAGCAATGCAAATGCCCAGAAGAACTTGGTACAGACTTAATCGTGTGAGGACTAACCACGGCAAGTGTAAGACCATTCTCCACAAATGTAAACTCACTGATGACTCACGATGCGACTGTGGTGCAGAATAACAAACAATCCCTCACCTGATCTTCGAATGCCCTACGAGGAGGTTTGAAGGAGAATGGAGGGATATCATGAATGCTACTCCACGTGCTGTTCAGTGGGTGACCTGCTTAGATGTGGACTTGTAATAGCTGCAGTGGCTGTCTCCCTAATCTTTAGCATATCGTTGTTTGTAATCAATCATTTAATAATATATTTTTAAATCGTGTATTACATAAATTAATAGTACGTGTGCAATTTTACTCTGTAGATATCATACGCTAAATAAATGAAACCACACATATCATTGAGTTAAAAGTCGCTACCTGGGGTCCACAGGGTGGATAATGCGGGTATACTGAAAAGCAGAGCTTCGGCATTTTTCATTCCGCTTCAATATCTGTTGAGGAATTACACGTTACGCATATAACTAGGTCGCTTTTCCCGCTTCGATGGCGTAAATTGCAACCCTCTGCCGCTAGAGGGCTCCGAATTTTAGCGTTCAGGGAGGCGGTGTGTAATGTAACTATGTCGGTGCTTAAGAGACCTTCAGGAAACTGAAAGCACAGATTGAAAAAGGTCGTCTACACAGGGAGCACCCTCTCCTTCAGCATGACAATACCATACCACACCACACAGAGCGCTGCGACATCTGCAACCAGACCGACGGTTTGCCTTCATTGTCATCGATCACCTGTGTTGTCCTGAGTTCACCCTTTGCGATTTTCATCTGTTTACAAAATTTCAACTTCAGTTTGACAGTGACGAAGCAGTGCAAGCAGAGATGAGATTGTGGCTTCGTCAACAAAGTCAAACATTCTACCGTGACGGTATCAACAAATTGGTCTCTTTTTGGAAGGAGTGCGTTGGTCACCAGAGCGTCTATGTTGGGGGAAATACATAGACATGAAGACTAATCTATAGGATGTTAATACAGTTAGTTGTACTGAAACAGCTTTAAGGTTTTTCGTATAAAAAATTCGGATGCATTACTTCTCAGCACGCCCCCGCATTAAAATTTATTCTACGTGTTGTTTCGCAGAAATATCGAAATTTTTTGGTACATGATGATGTAAAGCAGTTAGCAGTCATCTAGAAATAGTTCTGTTTACTGTGAGCAATGCGAAATGGTTAAAATGGGCGTGCCGATTAAGTGACACTACTGGGAGCACTGTAGTCAACAAATAACTGTCTGTTTAAACATACTAATGCGTTTTATATTATTAGCACATCCTACACGCTACATTATTACCTTTAAATCGGCAACACCAGGAGCGTTCTCGGTGTTTAAAGTTGAAAAAATCAGCGTTCCGAATATAGACTTTAATTCAATCTGATTCCAGTATTCGATATTAAATTCTAGCGTATTTTTAGAATGCTGACCTGAATAAAAGCAATTTAGAACTTTTATACAATCAGCGGATAAGTGAATAATCCTACAATACACGACTGCTTTCATCGAGCATTGCATTAACGCAACTGAGTAACGTCACTGCAGACAGGCGGACGCAAGAGAAGTGCTGCCAAGCAGTAACACAGACGGCAGCGCTGAGGGCAAATGAGAGTGGAGTTCAAACCTCCAGCAAACACATTTAACCGAGATTACATTCTGGGTCATTAACAGAAAAATAGGACATTTTTCGAGAGGAAAGATGTGACGGTAACACTCATCGAGGCAGATGTTGGCATACTGTGTGTCAAACGGCCACACTGAAAACGATGTAATTAGTTAGTTAGTTTCATATTCCAGGGATCATTTGCATGATAAACTGAATGATGTGGACCGAGTCATTTTACATACGCATCAACACTTAATTTCTTTAAATAAAGACTACATGCTGAACATTTATATAGTTTCTTTTTTTGAACACCTGCAGATGTAAGTTAGCAATCATCCGAACAATCAGCTTGCAGCCTCTGTTATTTGACCGCTCAGAAATATTAGCAATACAGTTCATATTATGTACATTAAAATGAGGCAGAGTGTTTGTTCTCTTCAAATAATGAACACGACAAATAACAGTCAAATAGGTAATTATCAAGCCAGCAAATTACAGTGGATCCTAATTTGTAAGTTGGCAGCACAAACTCCCTCGAACGAAAGACACGATGCTAAGTCGACGACAAATGAATTAGCCTCTATCATTTTTCTCTGCGACATTACCTTAACATTTTGAGCATTTATTGCATTAATGTGGTATTTACAGGTAATCACGCTGTAACAGCATGCGTTCTCAGAAATGGTAAGTTCCCAAATGTACATGTATCACATTGGAACAACCGAAGTAAAATGTTCAAACGTACCTACGTTCTGTATTTTAATTTAAAAAACCTACCTGTTACCAACTGTTCGTCTAAAATTGTGAGCCATATGTTTATGACTATTACAGCGCCATCTATCACAAAGCGAAAAAAGTGGTCCAACTAAAACATTCATATTTCTTTACGTACTACAAGAATATGTAATAAAAAATGTGGGTTCTTATTTTTAAAAACGCAGTGGATTTCCGCTGATCTATGGCAGCGGCATGTAGCGGGCCAACCATAGCGCCATCTGGTTTCCCCCTTCAAGTTAGACAAGTTCCGTTCTTTGTAGTTTTTTCGTTTGACGCTTATTCCGCGAGATATTTGGCCCGGTCTCGATCAATGGACCACCCTGTATAACATAATGAGTTCAAATGGTTCAAATGGCTCTGAGCACTATGGGACTTAACATCTGAGGTCATCAGTCCCCTAGAACTTAGAACTAATTAAACCTAACTAACCTAAGTACATCACACACATCCATGCCCGAGGCAGGATTCGAACCTGCGAACGTAGCGGTCGCGCGGTTCCAGACTGTAGCGCATAGAACCGCAAGACCATATATGAGTATATGATATATTTTTATAAAAGTGTGTGAGTCAGGGATGAAGTGCCCTGGTGCTTATCTTCGACTAGTGATGCACAAATCACAATGGATGGATGCCCAGGAATCACCCGACTGCACACGGAGTAACTGAACAGCACGAAGTGAGATATTCAAGTCCATTGTGTAACATAATATGTAATATATTTCTAGTATACAAGCAGAACTGAAATAAAGATGCTCAAAATTTTAAAAATTTCTTCAGTTTAACAAATTGGTTGTTATCCTGCGTCTTCAAATTATATTCCGTGTAGTTCCCTTTGTTACTTAGGCAACTCTTTTTGGGAGATTATTCGGTGCAGATACGAACGCTTTAGTTTAATAAATGACGAATGACAGAACATCCTCTCTCCATAGGGACAATGGGCAATGGAAACTATAAAAGTGAGTGGATTTACAGGAAAGATTTTCATCTGTTTCCGAGTTGTTGATCATCTCGAACTGAGACTGCACTTCGAGACTCACAACACTGCAGAAAGTTCCTAACGTTCGGTATGGAACATCACTGCTCGCAACTAACTGATTTTTGCAGCAGGGGCTGTTAGGTGCTTCTGCCTAGATGCCTACAATACTTGTTTTCTGTATTCTGTTACAACAGTCGCTTCTTTTTTCACAGAAAATACCGTCTTTTAAGCAGAATGACAGTTCGTGTGAATAGTCTCCACATGACGATGTAGTGCACTGCGAGCCAAGTGAGATTCATCGTATTAGCTATTACAGCTTGAAAGTAATATCGGCTTTGCTCATGTAACTTACATCATCAGTCGCAAAAATAAATCTGCACTCATATTGAATGCCATTTGATCCTAGTAACTGTTTATCATCGATAGCAAATAAAAAAGTGGGTTGGAGAGGAACACCACCTTATGAAAGGCACAGTTTTGCAGTTAAACCAAAGCAACACAAAGTAAAATATCGGTACAGATACGTAGACGACGTAATTTACCTAAAGGATGAATCACAGTCTCGTATAAAATAAGTCCTTGAGGAAATAAATACCATCCTCCCGCGAATACAGTTCACCACTGAGACACAAACAGATATAAAAATTGAATTTCTTACCATACATAAGAGAAACAACAAACATGAGTTCAAAATTTATAGGAAACCTACAAACACCGGCACCATCATTCACAGCCAATACAATCGCCCCGTAACACATAAATAAGACAGTTTCAGGTATTTACTAGAAAGACTGAACAAAACGCCTTAGAACAAACATGACTACACAGATGAACTGAACATAACAAAGCAAATTGCAAAGGAGCATCGCTATCATGCTAAGACAGTAGATAAAATGAACAAAAATGCAAAAACAGGCAACATATAATCATGAAACACACACACACAGATACAACACGATTCACTACAAATCAGCAGACTGTTCGCAACAAATGGCACATAATGACGTACAACGACGACGTCACATACTGGTTGGCAATATGACTAAGAAGACCAGGACTCAATATAGCATACAGAAACAACTACGGAATACAAAACAGACTTGGAAGAAACACCATAAACACTGATAAATACAGCCAGTCTGGTATATATCAACTAACTTGCAACTGCTGTTAATCTGTACATATGTGTCAAACATGCAGGAATTTTAGAACTAGAGACGCAGAACATCTGAAAGCACTGAAAAGTAATATCTCGAACTCAACATTTGCCCACCTAATACCACAAAATCACCACCTGACGAACAGAAACTGATTTAAAAATTCTTGAAACTAGTAACATCCCACACCACAAATTAACAGTAGAAGAAAATTATCCAAAAATCAATAACCCGTGGAAAGAAAGTATTAAACGAATAAACATCATTGTGCAATAAACCCTCTTTGCCCGGACTCTCTCCTTCACAATCTTGGGTACACACACAAAACGCACGCCCCATGCCAAACGTCAACAACACTTCAAATCTTCAAACACGTAATGTCGGCGAAAACTCTATACTTGGCGAACAGATTTTAGAAAATGCATGTGTAACAACCACAGCGAAAGAAATAAGCGAGTTATCTCGACACAATATCAAAAGAAAAAAACACCACAACATCAAAAGCTGTAAGTGACATGATAAATAACCCGATATACAGCGATTCTCAGTCTGAAATGCATAATAAACAGAAAAATAAAAATAATTTTGCTGTTTTCAGATGACAACCTGTAAATTGTCTAGTAGATGTAATGCTACTAGCACGAACAACTAATAGCCTCATGTGCCAAGTGTATACATCCACATCTTAGCGAAGAACTCTAATTAATCACTTATTTACGTAAAAAAACGAGACGTCAACTGTTGTATGATCTACAAATAACACATATCAAAAGAAAACTGTATCATGCTAGACCCCACTGATGATGCCTTGAAGTGAAAAAGGCAAAACGCCTCTGGGAGGAGTAAAATACAGTCAGCAAGAAAAGGCGGTTTTCATTTCAGAAACGAATATTTCTGTGCTTGTTGCGGAGGATGGCTACATAAACAAACTCGTTAATGTAAAATATTTGACAATAATCGCCCATTTTAAAAATGTAAATAATTTGTACCAGAAGTTTCTTTAGAGGCTAGTTAAAACTGATAGCTGGCACAGGGGAGTAACCCAGGACTCTGCTCTCGCGAACAGCGCGCTGCGCATTTCGCAGTCCGAGCACACCTCATGGGCGCGCTCAAACTTTCGACGCGCCAGTAACTCCTCTCCACAGCTTCCAAACTCCAAACAGACTCCCCCACAGTGCTGCAGCACTAGTACGGCTGGCAGAATGAATGCGTCAGAGAGTTCACAACTTCAACATGTCTACATATTTACTGCGGCGTATGATTTTCTGCAGACTAAAAAAAGTGTATCATCTAAGGATTAATTTATATACAAAATGGAATATCTGCTCGAAATCGAAAAGTGTAAAGCTCCTGTTAGTTTAATAACCAATTTTTTTTACAAAAGTATGTTTTTGAGTGCTTTTATTAGTGTTCCTCTATGGAGGACTGAAAACATTTATTGGCGTCAACTGCTGTTTCATGTACTCGACTGTATCGAATTTTGACATTTGTGTTCATCAAATCTCCGTCAAAATGTCACTGATACTGTAGTAATTGAGAAGTTTAGTTGATCCTGATATTGCTATTTTACCTGCGGACAAGGGCAATGCCACCGTTCTTTTAAATAAACAGGGTTATGTACAAAAGATGCAATGTTTACTATCTGATTCAGCGTATCGCAGAATCGATGCTGACCCCACAAAAAGTGTTGAGAGAAAGAGCAACAGCCTCCTAAAGAAAAGTGGTTTGTCGCAGGACACTATCAAGAGTCTTAACACCTACAGTGTGTTCCCCATAGGTTATGTAGCCTTCCGAAGGTTCACAAAGAAGGGGTTCGTTTCCGTCCTACAGTGAGTAATACCGGAGCTCCGACGTATCGTGTAGCCAAGCATTTTACTTCTCTGTTAAGTCCACAAGTAGGTCGGTGCGAACATCATATCAGGAACTCAGCTGATTTTTTACGTCGTTTGGAGGGACTGTGGTTGAATGACTCTGATATTTTAGTGAGCTTCGATGTGATCTCTCTCTTCACTCGTGTTTCTCTGTCTGATTCGTTGCGGTTAATTGAGGGTAGGTTTGGTGCTGAATTAACTAATCTCTTTCGGTATTTGTTGACATCCACTTACTTTTTACTCAATGACCAGTATTACGAACAGACAGATGAAGTTGCGATGGGTAGTCCGTTGTCTCCTGTGATCGCAAATTTGTTTTTGGAAGTCTTCGGGGGACGTGCATTGGAGTCGGCGCCTTTGAAACGAACCTGTTTCTTTAGATATGTTGACGATACCTTTGTTGTTTGGCCTCATGGTAGGGAGAATTTGAACGCCTTTCTAGAACATCTGAACTCGATCCACCCGAACATTCGTTTCACGATGGAAGTGGAAGAGGATGGTTGCCTTCCCTTTCTTGACGTGTTAGTTAGGAGGATGGATGATGGATCATTGGGACATGGAGTCTACAGGAAACGTACTCACACTGACCTGTACTTACAGGCTAATAGTTGTCACCATCCGGCTCAGCGTGAAGGGGTACTTCGTATCTTGGTACACAGGGCACGTGTCGTTTCCGACGCTGTGACTTTGCCAGCCGAGCTGTCCCATCTTGAAGTTACGTTTCGTCGAAACGGTTATAGTCATAGATTGAACGTGCGTTGCGCTATAGGCCAACTGTACATCGGGTGATTGATGGTAATTCTGAGTCGACACCGAATTCTACTGCCCTTTTGCCTTACGTAGGAAACACTTCCAACAAGATCGGTCGTATTTTACGGAAATACGATGTGAAGTGTGTTTTCTGACCTCCGTCTAAAATCAGAGTGCTTTTTGAGTTCTGTTAAGGATGGTCTTGGTCTGCGCAAGGCGGGCGTATATCGCATTCCTTGTAGCTGCGGCATGGCATATATTGGTCAAACTATCAGGACCGTGGAGGACCGATGTACTGAGCATAAACGGCACACACGGTTACAGCAGCCAAATAGATCTGCTATAGCCGAACATTGCTTGGCTACTGGTGGTCACCCCATGTTATATAATAACACCGAGATATTGGCATGCACGTCCAGCTATTAGGACAGTAATATTAAGGAGGCAGTTGAGCAACCTCGTTAACAGGGATGGCGGTTTCTGTTTAAACCCTGTTTGGAATCCAACTCTCTCCCTTGTCAAAAAACAGAGGGACAGAGTCAATGCTACCTT
The DNA here is from genome assembly GCF_021461385.2 of Schistocerca piceifrons. NCBI lineage: Eukaryota > Metazoa > Arthropoda > Insecta > Orthoptera > Acrididae > Schistocerca > Schistocerca piceifrons. The sequence continues at coordinate 665,454,456 of NC_060138.1, forward strand.
ACCTGCAAGTTCGTAGTCTCACCATCGTGTGTGTTATCTTTCCTGCATCAGTCCGAGAACCGAGGTTTTAAATTTGCATGTGCGTCGCCTGTCCGTTGCAGTTTGCCTTGAAAATGCCGAAATGTCGGCGGTCGCTGAAAGTGTTACCTGGCTGAATTCCCGGAAGTTATGTGAAAGTATAGTAGTTAGTCTGATCGTTAATAAACAGTGTTAGTCAGACCCCGGAATTCCGTGAGTCTCCAGCTGCAAGCATTCTGTCAAGTTCCAAAATCCTGCCCTGTGGCAGTGCTCGGTGCTGATCCAAGTCATCATTCTGCCTTCACTGTAAATTTGTCTTTCCGCATATGCTCCTCACCGCTAGGAAATGCAGTCTCTCTATCCTGTTTTAGGACACAACATAGATAAACCTATTTTGGTGCCAGGTGTGGGGTATTTCCTTAACGATTTTTGAGATAGATAGGGGCTTCGCACACACTCAGCCTGACATCATGACTAGACTGACGGTTTTGAGGCTCATATGAGAAGCAGCACTTGCACTCCAGTGAGAACAGACAGGGCGCAATGAGTGGAAGAAAGACCCAGAGGGAAGACGCAGCCAGGGCAACCTGTCCACACGACTTCACGACAAAACGTTAAGGTCGGGGAACGGTCCAGTGACAACGAGATGGAGTTGCGGGTGTGGTCCACGGAGGACTGCAATGGCAACGTCACATGGCGACAGAGCAACCCAGAAGCAGAGGGCGTGCGATGCCTTCACGAGTTTCAGCTGCAGATGTGGCCATCGAGCAGACGGCAGGCGGCAGCAGGTTGGTTGGTTGGTTTGTGGAATTAAAGGGACCAGACTGCTACGGTCATCGGTCCCTTTTTCCAAAACTTCAAACACCCACACGGAATAAAAACGAACAATGGACATGACAACAGACGACATAGGACAAGAAAGACACAGACTGAGACCAGACAAAAGGAATTTAATATCACACAGAGTGTGACAGTGGATGACCGACCATAGAGACAAGGAAGGAAAAGCCAACCACCTAGAAACACACTAAAAAATAACCCAGTCTAAAATCGTAGGCCAAAGGCCAGACTCAACACAAGAAAACGACAAACACTCAGATTAAGTGATAAAAAACCCCTGCAGGAATAAAACGCAAAACTAAGCCTGCTATGGCAGTGTCATCTGTTAAAAGGGCAGCGAGCGTATCAGGCAGCGCAAATGTCTGCCTGAGCACAGCTAAAAGCGGACAGGCCAACAAAATGTGGACCACCGTCAAAGCCGCCCCGCAGCGACAGAGAGGCGGGTCCTCATGGCGCACTAAATATCTGTGCGTCAGCCGGGGGTGGCCAGTGCGGAGCCGACAAAGGACAACTGAGTCCCTGAGAATGGCTCGCATGGATGACCGCCACACAGTCGTCGTCTCCTTGACAGCACGGAGTTTATTAGGTGTGGTCAGATCGCGCCATTCAGCGTCTCAAGCGGCAGGAGGCAACGGCCCAGCACAGCTCAGCTGAGGGCAACGCGGCACTATGGGCGTCGCGCAGCCACGTCCTCCTCGGCCCAGCTCGACTCAGCTCAGGTCAGCTCACCTCACCCCAGCACAGCGCTCCTCTTTCAGCAGCAACGCAGTCTCGTCTCTGCGTAACTCAGCAGCAGACAAAAGTAGCTCACAGCCTTGTCTAACAATGCACTTGCCAACAGTGGGGTGATAGTATCTAGTACTAGTATCAGTGATACCCTTAAACTCATTCCCCAGGTTTTCGATGGTACAAAATGTGCATTAAACGAATTTGTTAGCAATATGGACACAGAATGTGAATTAGTACATGAGGTAGATCATCCGAAATTGTTAAAATTCGTAGAAGCCCGTATTCAGGGTCCTGCATGAATTAAACTGCTTGTGCACGAATTATCTTCCATCTGGGAAGAAGTAAGAAATATTTTGTTGGAAAATTTCGCATATAAGCGTACTGTGGATGCATGTAATATGTTTTCTACTAGGCAATCAAATGGAGAATCGATTGCAGACTGGGTCAGTGAAGTAGATACACTTCAACATCAGTTTTGTGAACCTGCCCATGGTGCACTTCCAGCATCAGAACTGGCAGTATCTTTCTCATTAGCAGGAAAATTAAGCAGAGCAGTATTCATTCAGGGCATCTATGATGAGTGCATACTGACAAATGTGCATGCAAGGGAGAATGCATCACCATCACTGAGGCTCAATGTTGAGGTAGCTTTGACAGAAGAGTTGGCACCAAGGAAAAAAGGATTTGTTGATAAAAGTCATGAGGGCAAGACAGCGAAGGTCACTCTTAAGTGTTTCTCATGTGGACATATACGGCACACATCTAAGGATTGCAGCAGTTATGTTAAGTGTAAAATGTGTTGCAAATCGGGCATTTAACGCGAAATTGCCGCCTTCAGAAAAGAATTCGCAAAGTAGAATCGGCTCAAGCATGTCGAGAGTCAGAGGCTCCAAAGACAGTCAGGTGCAAAAGTTGCAATTTATTGAGACATAGAGGCCGTTGTAAGAAAGCGAAGCCACATGTCTGTTTAGCAAGTCTTAGGCCAGGGCACATGGCTAGAGAGGTACTGAGAAAGCAGGGTACTCTTTGAAAAACAAGAAGCAGGGAAACGAAAGAGAAGCATAAGATACCAATCATCTTAGGCTGAATTGGGAAAGGCATTCAAAATCGAATGTGAAATTAAAAATGAGTTTGTAGAGCTGAATTGCTCATATATTACAAAAAGTCCATTAAAATGGCTTCTAGATAATGCAGCGCAATTTAGCTTGTTCAGTGTGAAGTATCGGCGGATCCAGGTCATGCACAGATCAGAAGAAAGTATAAAGTTTAAAGGTATCACAAGTCCGGCCATTATGTATGGGACAGCAGTTTTAGATCTTGGAATAGATCGGGAATTAAGAGTGAAACATAAGTTTCATCTGGTAGGAATGGAATTGAATATTCCCTACGCCAGTTTAACTGGTAGAGTCTTCTTTATGAAGAATGGCGTAGTAACTGTGTAAGTAGGCTGTTTAGGTTTTTATATTGGTAACGCCACGTAGCGCTCTATATGAAAATCACTGGCTGTGCTGTGTGCAGTGTGTGGCTGGGTGGCATTGTTGGAATAGTCGCTGTTGTAGCGTTGGTCAGTGGGATGTGAACAGTGCGTAGCATTGCGCAGTTGGAGGTGAGCCGCCAGCAGTGGTGGATGAGGGGAGAGAGATGGCGGAGTTTTGAGTGCGGATGATCTGGACGTGTGTCCATCAGAGACAGTAAATTTGTAAGACTGGATGTCATGAACTGATATATATGTTATGACTATGAACACTATTAAGGTAAATCCGTTGTTTGTTCTTTATCAAAATCTTTCATTTGCTAACTATGCCTATCAGTAGTTAGTGACTTCAGTAGTTAGAATCTTTTATTTAGCTGGCAGTATTGAGGCTCGCTGTATTGCAGTAGTTCGACTAATGAAAATTTTTGTGAGGTAAGTGATTCATGAAAGGTATAGGTTATTGTTAGTCAGGGCCATTCTTTTGTAGGGATTATTGAAAGTCAGATTGCGTTGCGCTAAAAATATTGTGTGTCAGTTTCGTAATGATCAGAATAAGTAAAGAGAGAAATGTCTGAGTACGTTCAGTTTTGCTCAGCTGTTTGAAAATCAAATAACGTAAGGGGTTTATCAGCACAATCATTCATTAATTTTTCTAAGGGGACGTTTCAACTGATTACGCCAAGGAAACCCTGTGGATCAGGGGTAGGGCCGTTAAACTGTGTACAGAGATAAAAGTGCAATACACAAGTACATAGGGGCAGGGGCTTAGAAAGCCACAAACAGATTTTGGAACTGCAACGTGTTAAAGCAGTGGAGTTCAAAGTTCTCTGAGCTGTTCAGAGGGGTCAGCAAACAACAGTACGCCGAAGAAATGGCGAAGTAAGCAAGTTACCAGTAGACAGACGTGTTACTGAAGAGAAACGGAGCTAGAGAGCCTAAGGCAGGCCAGGTGGCTAAAATAAAGTTGGCTCCTAGTGAGGAGAGGATTTTGAGGATAAAGGTTGCAGATATTAGTCTACAGGAGGCCTTGTCAAGAAACAAGAGTTTCAGAAAGGCGTGTACCTACCAGAGGCGCTGGTGAGAGTAGAAAACGCTCTTTTTTAATTAGCGTGTTAAATAGACGAGAAGATGCTTTTTATATGGCGAGGCCTCGCATTGAGGTGGAAGAAGTTCTGCCATTGAGCTCAAGTCCGAAGCAAACTTATGCAAGGTTGACAATCGAGGATCTGTTTACTAAAGGAAAACTTGCGGTTACATCATTTAAGAACCGTAGGAAAACAATCCGTAATAGAAGTGTGTTCTGTGTATAAAGGTATCTTCCTTTTGCAAAGGGATAAGTCGACATATACAGATAGAACCTGGCATTAAATAAAAACATACCTGGAGCATCGGGACGAATAACTTGCTCTCGATACAGAATATCAGAAGCGCAGAAGGCGCAACAGAAGATAAATTAGATGTTGAAGAACGATATAACAGTACCTGCAACAAGCGTCAGTAATTTCCGTTGTAAGTAGGCTGTTTACGTTTTTATGTTGGTAACTCAACGTAGCGCTCTGTATGAAAATCACTGACTGTCCTGTGTGCAGTCTGTGGCTGGTTGGACTCATTGTTGGAATATTCGCTTGTGTAGCGTTGCGCAGTTGGACGTGAACAGCGCAGCTGGAGGTGAGCCGCCAGCAGTGGTGGATGTGGGGACAGAGATGCCAGAGTTTTGAGAGCGGACGATATGGACGTGTGTCCGACAGAAAGAGGAAATTTATAAAACTGGATATCATGAACTGATATATATATATATATATATATATATATATATATATATATATATATATATGATGATTTTTGAACATTATTAAGGTAAACACATTGTTTGTTCTCTATCAAAATCTTTCGTTTGCTAACTACGCCCATCAGTAGTTAGTGCCTTCCGTAGTTAGAATCTTTTATTTAGCTGGTAGTATTGGCGCTCACTGTATTTCAGTAGTTCGAGTAACGAAGATTTTTGTGAGGTAAGTGATTCATGAAACGTATAGGTTATTGTTAGTCACGGCCATTCTTTTGTAGAGATTATTGAAAGTCAGATTGCATTGCGCTCAAAATATTGTGTGTCAGTTTAGTGTTGATCAGAATAAGTAAAGAGAGAAATTTCTGAGTATTTTCAGTTTTATTGTTTGAAAATCAAATAACGTAAGGGGTTTACCAGCACAGTAATTCATTAATTTTTCTTACGGGAGGTTTCATATGACGACCCTGCCAGGAAACCTCAATGGAATCTTCTGATTTTTTCTTGTAGTTTGTGTAATTAGTGTAGCTATTGTTTATTGCCAGCGCATAATTGTAGAGAGAATTTCCTTTGTAGTTGTAGTTTTTCATTGTTGTACAGTAAAACAGTTGTGGCATGCATGTAGATTTGCACCAAGTATTTCGCAGCTGCGCTTGCAATTAATTAGATATTATTTACAGTGCTATGTTAATGTGTTTTCCTATTTTACCCTTAAAATTGTGCTTTTCTGTATTATCGTGTGAAATATTGTGACAGTTATGGTGTGTGAAAAACGTAATACTAGGCTCCAAAGTAAACTGAGAAATGACAGTGAAGACGAGAGTAGTGTGTTAGCGCCACCGTGTAATGAATTAACTAATGTTCAACATAGTTCAAAAAATGGTTCAAATGGCTCTGAGCACTATGGGACTTAACAGCTATGGTCATCAGTCCCCTAGAACTTAGAACTACTTAAACCTAACTAACCTAAGGACAGCACACAACACGCAGCCATCACGAGGCAGAGAAAATCCCTGACCCCGCCGGGAATCGAACCCGGGAACCCGGGCGTGGGAAGCGAGAACGCTACCGCACGACCACGAGATGCGGGCAACATAGTAATTTGGTAATTGTGCATAGGGAAGTGATTCAGATAGCAAATAATGGTGTAGACAATGAAACAATTAGTGAAAAGGTTAGTATTGTCGATTGATAGGTCGGCAACAGCTTGCTCCAGGAACCTGAAATGACAGGATACAATCTTGCAAATACCATAGATTCATGTTTTGAGTCCTCACCTTTCTCTCAATTAAGTCAAGACTTACTCTCTGCTTTTTAAAATGCGAATGTTGCCAGTGAAAATGCACTACCGAAAAGCACAGAGGAACATTTTGCAGACACTAATGCATTGTTATTGCAATTCATGCAACGAATGTAATAAAATCAGAAACAAATGGGACAACACCTTCAAAAGTTAGACACAATGGAACAAAATCAGGAACGAACACAGCAACAGTTACAAAAAATTGACAGAATGGAACAAAATCTTCAAAAGTTAAATATAATCGAGCAAACGCTTGAACAAACACGTGAAGATTTAACTGCTAAGTTCCTTAAAATTGAATCTAAATATCAAAACGTGTGTAATGACGTAAAAACACAAATTTGTGAGCATTTTCAACCTATTTTTTCGCGGCATGAAAATGCATTACAGAATCACGAAGCTGCCAAAAAAGAACTGCAAGCTGTTGTTCATGAAAATCACGAGACCTTGCGGGTTAAAATTGACTCAGTTGCATCTACCGATTCGGTTACGCAACTTTCAAAAACTCAGAAAAACTTAAAGGACACAGTAGATGCGCTTTAAACACAAATGGACACTCTGAAACTTGGTTCAGAAAAACACACTAAGGAAGTCAGTTCATTATCAGAGAACGTAGCCGAACTTTCGGATCAGTTCACTAACTTGTCTACAAAGGTAGATGATGATCTGAATGACACAAGACCAGTAGCCTTTACTGACACAGAAGGGTACGAACAAATTAGAAAATTCAAACAAAATCATAATCAAATTAATACGCAACACAAAAGAGAAATCCGGGAAGTACAAGATCAGTTGGCACAAGTATTACAAGAATTACATATTTCAGAGGAGACTCACGCACCGACACGGGAAGAGGGATTCAGAAATAAGGAAAAGTCACAAAGTAAGAACAAAGGGTATTTGGAAATTATGAAAGAAATTGGCATGGTGCACCGAATTTTGAGGTGGAACCGCCGACACGATGACTTTGACTATAAGCTGTTCATTACTACACGTAAGTTCAAAACATTTAAGAATTCTGGCAACGAAATTCATCTACAATCGTGGCTTCATCAGTTCTCTCATTGTTTTCCTTCCAACTGGTCATTAGGACACAGACTGGAATTTATGTGTGGCTACTTAAAGAATGAACCAGCTCTAAGAATGCGATCAGTCATTCACGATTGTCACAGTGAAGGAGAATTTTATCATGCCTTCCTCTCAGCATATTGGTCTGAAGCTACTCACGACTGAGAAAAACATAGCATCCTAATGATGAAGCATTTTGAACAGTCTGAATTTTCGAGTCCGGCAAAATAATTTGAAGACATGTTGCACAAAAATCAGTACCTGTCAAACCTATACAACCCCTCAGAACACATCTTCATTTGCTTAATCAAATTGCCTGAACATTTAAGACATATTATATTGGCAGAACGTTGCAAAGACGTCATTGAAGGTTTTCAGGGACTCTTATAAGAATTAGAAATTAATACAGAGATTCGCGGGACGCGAAACCAGGACAACAACAATTATAGGTCACATCAGTCACAATACCGTGACGACAGAAATAATAACTCGACACGACAAGGCTAGTCTTACAACGCAAGTCGTGACCAAAATAGACACCACCCGTATGACAGCCGTTGGCAGAGTAATAACAATTACAGGGAAAGATCACCTCTCCGCAGTAATGACTATGACAGAGACAATCAAAGAAACAGGCAATATGGGAACCAAAATAATTATTATCAAGGGAGACAGAATAACTTCAGACGCAATGGTCCACATCGCAGTTACGACTCATGGAGAAATTCCCCACCACGTGACTGACAAGAAAGAAATAACAGAAACTACCGACATGACGACAGACGATATAACCTTAACAATAGACCAGAATTTAATCAGAACTGGCGGGATTCAAACAGCTGAAATTGTAGAGTTTAGGTCTCCAAATCCCAATAACAACACGCGACAACAAATAGACAGTCGACAACGACTCACAACGCTGGCAGCCACAAAACGTACTTATGAAGCTGACGATGTAGCTGCCGTGGCTATTAATTGCGTAAAAATGGAAGACATTAGGGACATCTTACTCCAGGAACACAACGTAAAACATAACAACATTGCACATCCTGTAATTCACATTGCAGTAAATTACGCAAAATTTATGGCAGTACTTTACTCTGGCAGTCCAATTTCAGTAATTAGTGAAACAGCTTTTAGCAAATGCAACAAATCGAACGATTGCCCCACATTTTATTTACGTAAGATTAAATTACAAGGTGAATTTTTTGGAAAAAGTGTAGAGGTACACCAACAAACCAACTTAGAATTCTTTTGTCAAAGCCACAGATTCACTATAAACTTTCCTATCGTTCCATTATTGTTGACAGGAATTATACTGGGAGTAGACTTTTTGAATGACTACAAAGCAATCTTAAACTTTCACGATGTTGAAATGTTGTTGTTGTTGTTGTGGTCCTCAGTCCTGAGACTGGTTTGATGCAGCTCTCCATGCCACTCTATCCTGTGCAAGCTGCTTCATCTCCCAGTACCTACTGCCACCTACATCCTTCTGAATCTGCTTAGTGTATTCATCTCTTGGTCTCCCCCTACGATTTTCACCCTCCACGCTGCCCTCCAATACTAAATTGGTGATCCCTTGATGCCTCAGAACATGTCCTACCAACCGATCCCTTCTTCTGGTCAAGTTGTGCCACAAACTTCTCTTCTCCCCAATCCTATTCAATACTTCCTCATTAGTTATGTGATCTACCCATCTAATCTTCAGCATTCTTCTGTAGTACCACATTTCGAAAGCTTCTATTCTCTTCTTGTCCAAACTATTTATCGTCCATGTTTCACTTCCATACATGGCTACACTCCATACAAATACTTTCAGAAACGACTTCCTGACACTTAAATCTATACTCGATGTTAACAAATTTCTCTTCTTCAGGAACGCTTTCCTTGCCATTGCCAGCCTACATTTTATATCCTCTCTACTTCGACCATCATCAGTCATTTTGCTCCCCAAATAGCAAAACTCCTTTACTACTTTAAGTGTGCCATTTCCTAATCTAATTCCCTCAGCATCACCTGACTTAATTCGACTACATTCCATTATCCTCGTTTTGCTTTTGTTGATGTTCATCTTATATCGTCCTTTCAAGACACTGTCCATTCCATTCAACTGCTCTTCCAAGTCCTTTGCTGTCTCTGACAGAATTACAATGTCATCGGCAAACCTCAAAGTTTTTATTTCTTCTCCATGTTTCCTTTACTGCTTGCTCAATATGCAGATTGAATAACATCGGCGAGAGGCTACAACCCTGTCTTACTCCCTTCCCAACCACTGCTTCCCTTTCATATCCCTCGACTCTTATAACTGCCATCTGGTTTCTGTACAAATTGTAAATAGCCTTTCGCTCCCTGTATTTTACCCCTGCCACCTTTAGAATTTGAAAGAGAGTATTCCAGTCAATATTGTCAAAAGCTTTCTCTAAGTCTACAAATGCTAGAAACGTAGGTTTGCCTTTCCTTAATCTTTCTTCTAAGGTAACTCGTAAGGTCAGTATTGCCTCACGTGTTCCAGTATTTCTATGGAATCCAAATTGATCTTCCCCGAGGTCGGCTTCTACTAGTTTTTCCATTCGTCTGTAAAGAATTCGTGTTAGTATTTTGCAGCTGTGGCTTATTCAACTGATTGTTCGGTAATTTTCACATCTGTCAACACCTGCTTTCTTTGGGATTGGAATTATTATATTCTTCTTGAAGTCTGAGGGTATTTCGCCTGTTTCATACATCTTGCTCACCAGATGGTAGAGTTTAGTCAGGACTGGCTCCCCCAAGGCCGTCAGTAGTTCCAATGGAATGTTGTCTACTCCGGGAGCCTTGTTCCGACTCAGGTCTTTCAGTGCTCTGTCAAACTCTTCACGCAGTATCGTATCTCCCATTTGATCTTCATCTACATCCTCTTCCATTTCCATAATATTGTCCTCAAGGACATCACCCTTGTGAAGACCCTCTATATACTCCTTCCACCTTTCTGCTTTCCCTTCTTTGCTTAGAACTGGGTTTCCATCTGAGCTCTTGATGTTCCTACAAGTGGTTCTCTTTTCTCCAAAGGTCTCTTTAATTTTCCTGTAGGCAGTATCTATCTTACCCCTAGTGAGATAAGCCTCTACATCCTTACATTTGTGCTCTAGCCATCCCTGCTTAGCCATTTTGCACTTCCTATCTGTCTCATTTTTGAGACGTTTGTATTCCTTTTTGCCTGCTTCATTTACTGCATTTTTATATTTTCTCCTTTCATCAATTAAATTCAATATTTCTTCTGTTACCCAAGGATTTCTACTAGCCCCCGTCTTTTTACCTACTTGATCCTCTGCTGCCTTCACTACTTCATCCCTCAAAGCTACCCATTCTTCTTCTACTGTATTTCTTTCCCCCATTCCTGTCAATTGTTCCCTTATGCTATCCCGTAAACTCTGTACAACCTCTGGTTCTTTCAGTTTATCCAGGTCCCATCTCCTTAAATTCCCACCTTTTTACAGTTTCTTCGGTTTTAATCTACAGGTCATAACCAATTGATTGTGGTCAGAGTCCATATCTGCCCATGGAAATGCCTTACAATTTAAAACCTGGTTCCTAAATCTCTGTCTTACCATTATATAATCTATCTGAAACCTGACAGTGTCTCCAGACTTCTTCCATGTATACAACCTTCTTTTATGATTCTTGAACCAAATGTTAGATATGATTAAGATGTGCTCTGTGCAAAATTCTATGAGGCGGCTTCCTCTTTCATGTCCTAGCCCCAATCCATATTCACCTACTACGTTTCCTTCTCTCCCTTTTCCTACAAACGAATTCCAGTCACCCATGACTATTAAATTTTCGTCTCCCTTCACTATCTGAATAATTTCTTTTATTTCATCAGACATTTCTTCAATTTCTTCGTCATCTGCAGAGCTAGTTGGCATAGAAACTTGTACTACTGTAGTAGGTGTGGGCTTAGTATCTATCTTGGCCACAATAATGCGTTCACTATGCTGTTTGTAGTATCTTACCCGCATTCCTATTTTCCTATTCATTATTAAACCTACTCCTGCATTACCCCTATTTGATTTTGTATTTATAGCCCTGTAGTCACCTGACCAGAAGTCTTGTTCCTCTTGCCACCGAACTTCACTAATTCCCACTATATCTAACTTTAACCTATCCATTTCCCTTTTTAAATTTTCTAACCTACCTGCCCGATTAAGGGATCTGACATTCCACACTCCGATCCGTAAACGCCAGTTTTCTTTCTCCTGATAACGACATCCTCTTGAGTAGTCCCCGCCCGGAGATCCGAATGGGGGACTATTTTACCTCCGGAATATTTTACCCAAGAGGACGCCATCATCATTTAATCATACAGTAAGGCTGCATGCCCTCGGGAAAAATTACGGCCGTAGTTTCCCCTTGCTTTCAGCCGTTCGCAGTACCAGCATAGCAACGCCGTTTTGGTTATTGTTACAAGGCCAGATCAGTCAATCATCCAGACTGTTCCTCTTCAGGAACCACACGTTTGTCTGGCCTCTCAACAGATACCCCTCCGTTGTGGTTGTACCTACGGTACGGCTATCTGTTTCGCTGAGGCACGCAAGCCTCCCCACCAACGACAAGGTCCATGGTTGATGGGGGCGGGGGGGGGGGGCGAGGGGGGGGGATCTTGAAATAAGTTTAGGGGCCAAAGGTAAGTCAATAGCTTTGAAGTTTGAAGATTGGCTCTCAAACCATGAACGAGGAAATTAATTGGTTTTACTTTTTGTTAAACAACAGTTCAGAACTTTCGACGGAACTTGACACTAACAATCACTCTGCAAGTATTGACAGGGATGACATCGACGGCGTATATGATAGTAATGAGTTAATTCAGAATAAAATTCAAATAATTGAGAATTGCAATGACACTGATAGGCAGGACCTTTTTCAGATTTTACAAGCACATTCCACAGTTTTTACTCAGAAAACAGGAACAATAATGGTATTTCAATACCAATTTCGTGTTCTTGAGCATACGAAATTTTGTGTTATACCATACGTAATTCCGGCACATTATAGGGTCCGTGTTAGAACAGAAATACAATCTATGCTTGACGAGGGCATTACTGACCCTGCAGTAAACTCATGCAGCAATCCATTACATGTTATGAGAAGAAAAATGGATCGATCAGGCTTATCTTAGATTCGAGACAAATCAATACTATCATCATTCCTGAAACAGACAGGCCGCAAACGTTCGAAGAACTTTTTCAAAATTTTAATGGTGTAAAAGTGTTGTCTTCTATTTATCTCAGATCCAGCTTTTATCAGATCGAACTTCATCCAGAATGCAGAAAATACACAGCTTTTCTTTGTTTCGGCGTTTGTTATCAATTTCGGAAACTTCCTTTTGGTTTGAATATTTCTTCGGGTGCATTCATTCGTGGGCTAAATTCCATATTACCTGAGTTCTTAAAACGTCATATCACCTTATGAGTGGACGATATTCTAATAGCAGAAGCTTCATGAGAACAACATAATCGCATCCTCAACAGTTTGTTACGTATTTTTGCAGAATCTGGAATTACAGTTAACTTAGAAAAGTCTGAATTCGGTAGGACAAAGGTGAAGTTTTTGGGACACATTATTTCTTCTGAAGGCATTCAGCCGGATTCTGAAAAGTTAGAAGCAATCAGAGCCATTTCAGTTCCATCCACAAAAAAACAAGTCCGCATTTTTCTAGGTCTCGTAAATTTTTACCGTCGTTTCCTGAATATGCAAATTCTAGTTACACCAAAACTTTGTTCTCTCACTGGAAAAAATACTATTTGGAACTGGGACGAACAGGCACAGTTGGAATTCAGTTCTTTGATAGAAGCACTACTTAACGCACCAATGCTAGCTCATCCAGATCTGTCACAAGATTTCTGACTTAGCACGGATTCTTCTAAAGCCGGTCTTGGTGCCCATTTATTTCAAGAAGCCATAGAAAATGACACTACTGTTCAGAAAACCATTGCTTTTGCTAGCTGCGTGTTAACAAAATCTGAAAAAAATTATTCCGTCACTTAATTAGAAGCTTTAGCTATCGTTTGGGCATTTAACAAATTCCGTTTCTTTCTTTCTGGTAAATGCGTTAAAGTATACAGTGATCTTCGTGCATTACAATTTCTTAAGTATTCAAAATCAAATCATGACAGGTTAAAACTTTGGGCATTGTTTCTGCAAGAATTCCACTTCACAATAGTCTACATTCCTGACAAGGAGAACATTGTTGCAGACGCACTGTTACGCGCACCGGCTGGGCTTGAGAGAAGTAACACAGAAGGCAACCTCGAGAAAAATTTCAGTATTCTTTACATTCAGAAAGTCGCCTTTGAAAACTTCATCACTACATCTTTAAAGGACGTTGCTCATGAACAAGATAAAGATCCGATTTGGAAAGACATCAAAAGTAAATGGCATGAAAAGACACACACACAGATTCGGCATTATTATCTAGTTAGAAACAACATACTCTTCAAATGCTGCACTGTTGATAACAAGCTATGGGTAGTTTGCATTCCTGACGATTTTGTTAATAAGCTCATGTGGTACTTTCATTTCAGCTACGAACATTTTGGTCCACGAAAATATTATCATATTCTTCGGACGACTTGTTATTTTAACAATATGGAAAAGAGAATCTGAAGAGTCTTGTCTGTTTGTAAACTTTGGCAAAAGGCTAAACCATTTACTATCTCACATCGTGCTCCGTTGTTTCCTATCATTCCTTCTAAATTAAAAGAATTTGCTGCTGTTGATCTCTTGGGACCCCTTGCCAGAACAATGAATGGATTTTCGTACGTTTTAGTCGCTGTTGAACTTACTTTAAAATTTGTTCCTTTCACACCATTACGTAAAGCCACTGGACGGTCTGTATCCAACGCCTTTGTTAAAAATTTCTTATGTGAAGTTGGACATGTTAGTAAAGTCATTTCAGATAATAGACCGCAATTCAAATCTGCTGTTTGGTCACGCATGCTTCGGAATCGTAAAATCAAACCTGTTTTTATTTCATTGTACTCACCACTTTATAACGCATCTGAACGGATTATGAAAGAAATCAATAAGTTTTGAAGACTTTATTGTCACAGAAAGCATCAGTATTGGGACAGATATTTACACTTATTTCAAAATGTACTGATTGAAATGCCTCATGACTCTACTGCTTTACCACCTATTCTTGTACTGAAGAATGAAGAACCACCAAACAGAATCAGAGAACGTGTAGCTTTTCCAAATACATGTAAACTCCGACACAAAGACATAATTGATTTGGCTATTAAAAATATAAATTCTGCTGCAGACAAAAGGAGAAAACTACACGGTAAAACAAAGGCAAAGAAACTATATATTGGTCAGAAATTTCTCTTTAAAGCTAATTGATTGTCACCTAAGAAGAAACACTTGAGTCACAAATTCTTTCTGATATACAATGGACCTTACAGAATCCGACGTATACCACATGATAATTGCGTTGAAGTTGAAACTCAAGTGTACTAGGAAGAGTAAAGGGTTGCACCACATTTCACATGTAAAACGATTTATTGAGAGACAATCTGCTTTTTAACTTAGTCTTTGCCATAAAATTTTTCACTTCACGTTACTAGTACGCTTTGACACACTTAGAAACTGTTAACACGCAACAATGTTTTGTAGTCAACTATCCAGGCAAGAACCTAGGAAACATATTTAGACAGTAATTACGAATGCATTGTTATAGTGAACAGACGACACAGTGTTATTGTGTGCACATTCTTGCTTGTTCGTTGCACGATTACGTAACGACTACAAGGCTTACATACTTAGAACATATCTACATCTGCATTTATACTCCGCAAGCCACCCAACGGTGTGTGGCGGAGGGCAGTTTACGTGCCACTGTCATTACCTCCCATTCCTGTTCCAGTCGCATACGGTTCGCGGGAAGAACGACTGCCAGAAAGCCTCCGTGCGCGCTCGAATCTCTCTAATTTTACATTCGTGATCTCCCCGGGAGGTATGAGTAGGGGGAAGCAATATATTCGATACCTCATCCAGAAACGCACCCTCTCGAAACCTGGACAGCAAGCTACACCGCGATCCAGAGCGCCTCTCTTGCAGAGTCTGCCACTTGAGTTTGCTAAACATCTCCGTAACGCTATCACGCTTACCAAATAACCCTGTGACGAAACGCGCCGCTGTTCTTTGGATCTTCTCTATCTTCTCTGTCAACCCGACCTGGCACGGATCCCACACTGATGAGCAATACTCAAGTATAGGTCGAACGAGTGTTTTGTAAGCCACCTTCTTTGTTGATGGACTACATTTTCTAAGGACTCTCCCAATGAATCACAGTCTGGCACCCGGCTTACCAACAATTAATTTTATATGATCATTCCACTTCAAATCGTTCCGCACGCATACTCCCAGATATTTTACAGAAGTAACTGCTACCAGTGTTTGTTCCACTATCATATAATCATACAATAAAGGAACCTTCTTTCTATGTATTCGCAATACACTACATTTATCTATGTTAAGGGTCAGTTGCTACTCCCTGCACCAAGTGCCTATCCGCTGCAGATCTTCCTGCGTTTCGATGCAATTTTCTAATGCTGCAACTTGTCTGTATACTGCAGCATCATCCGCGAAAAGCCGCATGGGACTTCCGACACTATCTACTAGGTCATTTATATATATTGTGAAAAGCAATGGTCCCATAACACTCCCCTGTGGCACGCCAGAGGTTACTTAAACGTCTGTAGATGTCTCTCCATTGAGAACAACATGCTGTGTTCTGTTTGCTAAAAACTCTTCAATCCAGTCACACAGCTGGTCTGATATTCCGTAGGCTCTCACTTTGTTTATCAGGCAACAGTGTGGAACTGTATCGAACGCCTTCCGGAAGTCAAGGAAAATGGCATCTACCTGGGAGCTTGTATCTAATATTTTCTGGCTCTCATGAACAAATAAAGCGAGTTGAGTCTCACACGATCGCTGTTTCCGGAATCCATGTTGATTTCTACAGAGTAGATTCTGGGTTTCCAGAAATGACATGATACGCGAGCAAAAAACATGTTCTAAAATTCTACAACAGATCGATGTCAGAGATATAGGTCTATAGTTTTGCGCATCTGCTCGACGACCCTTCTTGAAGACTGGGACTACCTGTGCTCTTTTTCAATCATTTGGTACCTTCCGTTCCTCTAGAGACTTGCGGTACACGGCTGTTAGAAGGGAGGCTAGTTCTTTCGCGTACTCTGTGTAGAATCGAATTGGTATCCCGTCAGGTCCAGTGGACTTTCCTCTGTTGAGTGATTTCAGTTTCTTTTCTATTCCTTGGACACTTTTTTCGATGTCAACCATTTTTTCGTTTGTGCGAGGATTTAGAGAAGGAACTGCAGTGCGGTCTTCCTCTGTGAAACAGCTTTGGAAAAAGGTATTTAGTACTTCAGCTTTACGCGTGTCATCCTCTGTTTTAATGCCATCAGCATCCCAGTGTGTCTGGACATGCTGTTTCGAGCCACTTACTGATTTAACGTAAGACCAGAACTGCCTAGGATTTTCTGTCAAGTCGGTACATAGAATTTTACTTTCGAATTCACTGAACGCTACACGCATAGCCCTCCTTACGATAACTTTGACATCGTTGAGCTTCTGTTTGTCTGAGAGGTTTTGGCTGCGTTTAAACTTGCAATGAAGCTGTCTTTGCTTTCGCAGTAGTTTCCTAACTTTGTTGTTGAACCACGGTGGGTTTTTCCCGTCCCTCACAGTTTTACTCGGCACGTAACTGTCTAAAACGCATTTTACGATTGCCTTGAACTTTTTCCATAAACACTCATCATTGTCAGTGTCGCAACAGAAATTTTCGTTTTGATCTGTTAGGTAGTCTGAAATCTGCCTTCTATTACTCTTGCTAAACAGATAAACCTTCCTCCCTTTTTTTATATTCCTATTTACTTCCATATTCAGGGATGCTGCAATGGCCTTATGATCACAGATTCCCTGTTCTGCGCTTACAGAATCGAAAAGTTCGGGTCTGTTTGTTATCTGTAGGTCCAAGATGTTATCTCCACGAGTCGGTTCTCTGTTTAATTTCTCGAGGTAATTTTCGGATAGTGCACTCAGTATAATGTCACTCGATGCTCTGTCCCTACCACCCGTCCTAAGCATCTGAGTGTCCCAGTCTATATCTGGTAAATTGAAATCTCCACCTAAGACTATAACATGCTGAGAAAATTTATGTGAAATGTATTCCAGATTTTCTCTCAGTTGTTCTGCCACTAATGCTGCTGAGTCGGGAGATCGGTAAAAGGAGCCAATTATTAACCTAGCTCGGTTGTTGAGTGTAACTTCCACCCGTAATAATTCACGGGAACTATCCACTTCTACTTCACTACAGGATAAACTACTACTAACAGCGACAACACGCCCCCACTGGTTGCATGCAGTCAAACGCAGGTTCTAAACACCGTCTGTGCCTTTGTAAAAATTTCGGCAGAATTTATCTCTGGCTTCAGCCAGCTTTCCGTACCTATAACGATTTCAGCTTCGCTACTTTCTATCAGCGTTTGAAGTTCCGGTACTTTACCAACGCAGCTTCGACAGTTTACAATTACAATACCGATTGCTGCTTGGTTCCCGCATGCCTTGACTTTGCCCGGCACCATTTGAGGCTGTTGCCCTTTCTGTACTTGCCCGAGGGCACCTAACCTAAAAAACCGCCCAGTCCACGCCACACAACCCCTGCTACCCGTGTAGCCGCCTGCTGCGTCAAGTGGACTCCTGACATATCCAGTGAAACCCGAAACCCCACGACCCTATGGCGCAAGTCGAGGAATCTGCAGCCCACACGGTCGCAGAACCGTCTCAGCCTCTGATTCAGACCCCTCACTCGGCTCTGTACCAAAGGTCTGCAGTCAGTCCTGTCGACGATGCTGCAGATGGTGAGCTCTACTTTCATCCCGCTAGCGAGACTGGCGGTCTTCACCAAATCAGATAGCCGCCGGAAGCCAGAGAGGATTTCCTCCGATCCATAGCGACACACGTCATTGGTGCCGACATGAGCGA
Organism: Schistocerca piceifrons; assembly: GCF_021461385.2. NCBI lineage: Eukaryota > Metazoa > Arthropoda > Insecta > Orthoptera > Acrididae > Schistocerca > Schistocerca piceifrons. The sequence continues at coordinate 665,472,714 of NC_060138.1, forward strand.
CCACTTGCAGATGTGTGCACCCTGTACCCTTCATGGCATCCGGAAGGACCCTTTACACATCTGGAATGACTCCCCCCGGTATGCAAACGGAGTGCACATTGGTTTTCTTCCCCTCTCTTGCTGCCATGTCCCCAACGGGCCCCATTACGCGCCTGACGTTGGAGCTCCCAACTACCAGTAAGCCCACCCTCTGCGACCGCCTGCAGTCTGAGGGGCAACCTCTGGAACAGGACAAGCAGCCATGTCCGGCCGAAGATCAGTATCAGCCGGAGACAGAGCCTGAAACCAGTTAGTCAGACAAATGGAAAGGCCTTCCTTTCAGCCCTCCGGAATGTCCTTCGCCCGCTGCCACACCTCGAGACGACCTCCCACTCTACCACAGGTGAGGGATCAGCCTCAATGTGGGCAGTGTCCCGGGCAGCCATAGCCGAAGTCCGATTGGGGGATGCGTGGGACGAGCTGACCGTCCCCGATAAACCCCCATCTGGACCCCCACAGTGATGTCCATTGGCAACAGCCTCAAGCTGTGTGACCGGTGCCAACACCGCCTGAAGCTGGGAGCGAAGGGATGCCAACTCAGCCCGCATCCGAACACAGCAGACGCAGTCCCTGTCCATGCTAAATACTGTTGTGCAAAGAACGTCTGAACTAATCTACAGAGAGCACAAACAATTCGACACAAAATTTAAAGCGTTATTAAAATATAAGATTACATGTAACTGCAGTAATGCTGCTACATGCGCACTGTTGACACACTGCTCGGCGGCAAAAGGAAACTACGCGATTTTGCACTATTCAGGTACCGTACTAAAACGCGATGCTACAACTCTCAAATACTTTAACACGCCCGAAGTTTATGAATTAAACAACGCAAGTACCCAAAAACACGCAAAGAAATTAAGAATTAAACTATGTAACAAATAAGTGAGCTAAGAGTGTACGATTTGCTGCTGGCAGCTGCTTATCCAACGGCGGCAGGGAGCACATATACTGCTAATGAGATTTTAATGCAACATTTTGGTTTACTTGAAAAGACATTCCTTAGTTAAAGTTCTTTCTGAGAGATACCAGATGACACAGTGGTTAGTTTATTTGACAGCTACACGATTATATTACGACGCTACTAATGAGTGACACAATTTATATTATTGCTTTTGCGCTGGATCTGTTTTATATCTGCACAGTTTTTCTACATTCTTCTGGAAAGTAAAATATGTTTTAGCAGTGACCTTTGTGGCATAGCTACAATGAGACAGCCTTTTCGCAACACAACAATGTGTTACAGTACTGTACTTTCTTGGTCACGGTAATGTACATAATAACTAAGACATACATACACATGGCATTACACTATTGTTTATGACAAGGTAAGTACATATGTGACTGGCCCAAAATTTCAACAGAAAAAATTTTTCAGATGTAGGAACGCGCCCACCAATTTTTGTCTTCTTGGTGTTGCGATATTTTTTTCTGTCTGTTTCTTTCTGCTCAACTACGACGAATCATTTAGGTACCGCAGTTCGCGCCCACCATTCGGCGACCGCGTACCCACAACACTTCGTCTGACGAACGATAACCGTAAAATGGATGCGCGGTACAGCAAAGACGTTCATTCTGCAAGTGGTGGCGGTAAGTTCCTATGGGACCAATAACTTACGCTAAGGACAACACACACGTACCCATGCACGAGGAAGGACTCGAACCTCCGTCAGGGGCAACTGCGGGAACCGCCGCAAGGCGCCTAGATCGCGCGGCTACCCCGCGCGGCATTCTGCAGGTATTACCTTAAGATGATGGGGAGGTACACTGTCGAAATATCGTAATTCGCAAACGACTACATCCTGCTGGTAAGGAATTTTGTGGTTGTACATAGTGTTGTGTTCTTCAAGCACGATCTGTCATCCAGCATAGACGTATATCAGTTTACTCGTATCTAATTTCCGAAGCTAATTACCTTGGTGGTTCTGCTATTCAGTGCCATATGACCGCTCTCTCGGACTTGTTAACTTTGTTGCGACGTATTGGTACTGGAAGAGAGCTGTAATCTGTCAAAGTATGACTTAAACAGCTTAACAGTAGTTTTTCTGTATTTTACGCCCACTGGTTTTAAAACTCAGTGTCAATTAAGAAGATGGATGAACAGACTATTTAACACAGACATCAGTTCTACATGACATCGGCAATCGAAAGTAAGTAAGTAAGCAAGCAAGCAACAGTTCTTAAAAAAAGATGTTTTATTTGTTTCCGCTCATTTACATTCTTGAGCGCCAAGCCGATGTCCGGAGCTGACGTGACTTACACATTATCTGCACAGACATACAACGAGAGCGCGCAGAGAGGGACGTTTCAGCCTTACCGGCTACCTCAATTACGTTTTCAGCTCACATGAACATTTTTCGTCGGTCTAAGAAGATAAGAGTGGAATATATTATTCCGAAGAATCCCATGTTACTCTACACAGGAAAATCGAGGACAATACAATCAATTAACTCGTCAGGAAAGCGTGAGATCAGACAGAAGCTATCGTGGTTGGACGTGCTCAAGACCACTCCATAAATGAAGCTGCCTGATTTGTTGGTGTATCAAAGTGAACAGTCCATTGTGTGTACAAGGAATGGTGCGCCACTCGAAGTAATGTAACTCGGCGTAAGAAAATTGGTTGTGAGAAGATCCTACCCAACAAAGACTGCATACGAGTGCCAAGCTTGATGAATGACAATCAGTTTCAAACCCAACAAGAATTGCTAGTGTCAATGAATGCAAGTCCATCCTAACCAGTTTCCGAGCGAATATTGCGAAACGACATATTACATTGCGTATTTGGAGTCACACACCACGCAGTAGATCATAGCTCACAAAGAAACTTAAAGTTTCATGCCTTCGATGGGCCAAACAACAGAGCAACTGGGTGGTAGCTGATTGGAGATATGTCGTATGATCTCACGAGTCACCAGTTTGCCCCTTTTCGAATTATGCAAGGCGTAGAGTGTACAGACGCCCATGCAGTGTGATGAGGGTGTACTTTCCTCATGTTTTGGAGGAATTTTTCTTACCATGACTTGGCCCAGTCATTTAGACTACGATGAATATAAACCAAGACATCTGTTTCAACATTCTCGATGACCATGTCCTACCCTGTGTCATACGTCTTCATGATGAGTATGCAGTGGACACTGCCATCTTCCAGAATGACGACAGCTGTGTCCATACGGCTGTATTCATACGTTTCTCATTTCACGAACACTCAGGCACCTTGCTGCAACTAGACCGGCGGCCTAAATAATCGGATGTTAATCCCACGGAAAAATGTCTTGGACTATTTGAAAACCCGGCTGAAGCGTTAACAATCAACATCGCCGTGATGTGGTAGCTCTACGGGATCTAATCATCAACGACTGGTTTCAGTTGGATATGCAACGTCTGAAGAAACTTGTGGCGTACGTTCTTCGCCGAATTCAGACCCATAACGAGATTGGACACCGTGTTACCCGGTATATACGTGATGTTTCATGGGGCAGGAGGGGTCACTAATTTTAAATGCGGCTTGGTTATTTCTTGAAAAATGTATTCATCTGTGAAATTTTGTACAAGTACAGAATTGTTCAAATAGCTCCTATGATTGATGGTTTCTGCTTCTATATGTGAAGGAAGACGCATGGCTTAATATATTACTGCAGTGAATGTGCAGAGTTTGCAGAGCATTGCCATTAAGGCGAAGAAGAGAAGGGTAAAAAAAAAAAATCATGAGGCTACTGACTTCAAATATTAGTAAGTTACAAAAACCGATTTTTACTGACCTGTAAACCCCAGCGCTATTACTATATGCACATTGGCAAATTGCATGTCTTACAACCAATTTTCCAATTGATTTTGTATTAATTACTTACATGCATAATCCAATAAGTCCTCTCAGCAAAGGAAAACGTTCGATATCGTTCACCATCACTACAATTTTCCTCCTGCAACATATTTTCATTTGCTGCTCAATATCTGTTCGACCGAATTACAGCGTTTCATCAAAGCAGATCCGTCGTCCGTCACAGTCTATCCCCCTGGTAAGACTGTAGTCGTTTCTCATACTCCATAATCTGGTCACGTCTATTGGAAGCGCACTGGCTTACTTTCCTTCCCGCTAGGTCGTTTATCACGGCTTGTGTGTGCAGCCAGCCATTCATCATTTCTAGAAACCGAAGAACGACAAGGAGATCCCGCTAGTCAACGCTACTAGTAGTAATCCCTTATTAAAACCTCTTCTGCTTCCAGAAGCTGAATTGTTTACCTTTATCTGACTATGAATAATTATATCGGTTGAGATGCTTGTAGATGAACCAGAGAGAAATTTAGGACTAGGCAGGGTCATTTCTTTTGTGGCAATCATATAAGAGCGAATCTTTCACGCCTACCGCCGCTTTGCGTTTTGCAGCCAACACTAACTCTAACCCCTTTCTTTGGTAAATAACAAAGCTGTGACATAAAGTCATGTAGGAAGCTACGCGTAGATCTGTAGTTAAGCTTGATAGGTCGCATAAAAAGGTCATACAGCACGTGAAGAATGACTTTATTGACCACAAAGTATGCACGACGCATTTGGGATTACTTTCTTCTTTAGATACCCAAATGCGCAGTTCGCACAAGAACAACAGCGTTGTCACTTGTGTCCCAAACATGAAATGACACACTTCCCTTTCTTTGAGATCTATTGTGCTCATCAAGTTATGGACGGCGTCTTACCAACTTTGACATAGATACCCGGTGGTTGCCGGCCGGGGTGGCCGAGCGGTTCTAGGCCCTACAGTTTGGAAGCGCGCGACCGCTACGGTCGCAGGTTCGAATCTTGCCTCGGGCATGAATGTGTGTGATGTCCTTAGGTTAGTTAAGTTTAAGTTGTTCTAAGTTCTAGGTGACTGATGACCTCAGAAGTTAAGGGCCATAGTGCTCAGAGCCATTTGGACCATTTGAACACCCGGTGGTTCCTTTAAATCTACAGGAATCTATTAGCCCATTCTTTTTGGACTACTGTTTTTATTCAGTCTCTCAAGATGTTCGTAGCGAGATGTAACAGACACTAGCGGAAGGTTATCATGCACTAATGTGCTAAAATTATGCCAATTCTCTTCGAATGCGAGACGGAAATCGCACTAAAATTACGCCATTTCTCTTCGAATGCGTGTTGGTATACAAATAGAACGCACAGAAACCTTTCTTGTAGGGCTCTCTCCCTGATAACTACACTGACGGAAGAAAATCGGAACGCCTAAATGAAATTCCTGGAATACGTTTGTCTAGGTAACATATTTAAGTGATTAACGTTGCTAGATCAAAGATTAATAATACCATTGCAAATATGAAATGCTACTACATTAACAACCAGTGTAACCGCTAGACTGTTGAATGCAAGCCTGCAAACGTACATGTACAGGTGCCGGAAGTCAGTTTGTGGGATGAAGTTCCATACCTGTTGCACTTGGTCAGTCAACACACGGACGGTTAGTGCTGTTTGTGGATGAAGTTGGAGTTGTCGTCCGATAATGTCCCATATGTGCTGGATTCGAGACAGATCTGGTGATCGAGCAGGTCAAGGCAACATACCGACGCTCTGTGAAGCATGTTGGAAAACACCCTCTAGAATATTGTTCATGTATGGCAGGCGTAACAGATCGATTCACTACAGCGACAAACAAACGTGCTGTCATACGAAACCGCACCCCAGACCATAACTCCAGCTGCATGTCCAGCGTGTCTAGCACGCAGACAGTTTGGTTGTCAGCCTTCAACTGACCTCCTTCTAACCAACATACGACCATCACTGGCACCTAAGCAGAACCAGCTTCCATCAGAACACACAAAAGACTTCCGCCCTGGCCTTCAATGAGCTCTCGCTTGACACCACTGAAGTCGCACATGGCGGGAGTTTGGGGTCAGTGGAATAACCGCTACAGGGCTTCTGGCTCAGAGCTGCCCTTAAAGTAACCGATTTGTAACAGTTATTAGTGTCACTATGATGCCAAATACTGCTCAAATTGTTACTGTTGAGGCAGTATGATGCGGCAGTGCCATACGCCAAACACTGTGGTCTTCCCTCTCGTCCGCAGCTCGTGGTCGTGCTGTAGCGTTCTCGCTTCCCGCGCCCGGGTTCCCGGGTTCGATTCCCGGCGGGGTCAGGGATTTTCTCTGCCTCGTGATGGCTGGGTGTTGTATGATGTCCTTAGGTTAGTTAGGTTTAAGTAGTTCTAAGTTCTAGGGGACTGATGACCATAGATGTTAAGTCCCATAGTGCTCAGAGCCATTTTGAACCTTCCCTCTCGGTAGTGCCACGTGGCCGTCGAAGCCCAGTCGTCTTGTGACTGTTCATTCTCGTGACTACCGCTGCCAGCAATCACATGCAGTGGCTACATCCCTGCGAAGTCTTTTGAGTGCAATATCAGAAGGGACATCTAGCTTCTCATACGACCTCGTAGAAACTCGCCACGTCTAATCTCAAAGGTAACTAACGCTCACGAGGTTGAAAAGACGACGGCATTCTCATTTAGAAGCAGTAAGACAATCACCGTTTCTGCGAAAGGCCTTCAGAGTCACAGCACATTGAGGCCCATTCCAGCGCTCCATCTGCGAAAGTGGTGTACCTGCCTGAAACATTACGCACATTCAGTGTTACCATTCCACTTTTAGAGAGTAATTCAAACAGCCTGTTTTTCTGCCTTGACCTTTAATTAAAAAGTTCTAAAACAGAAGATCCACATTTTAAAAAAGAAACAAATGTCTTCAACGACAACAAAACAATAAACAGTGTATGTGTTTACCCCTAACAAACACATAAACTTGTCGGTGACGTTGCATGGTCTCTGAGAGCTAGTTCGTAGTCTTGGGGTTAGCACTGACTCTCGTTCGGGGGGGTCCTGGGTTTGATTCCTGGGTGTCTTCACTATCATTTCGTCGTCAGCGAAGCGCAAGCCGCCTAGGTGGCGACAAATAAAACGACTTGCAGCAGGCGGCCGGCCTGGTTCACTAACGGAACTGGTCGTGGCATATCGTCTTCACTATGAATCCTGGATAGAATGTATAGGATTCTCATCGGGAAACCTCGCAGACCAGAGTACACTGTGTATTTCGATATGGTTGGTTATTTTCCGACAACATTTACTTAGGCAGAACAAGCTATAGCTCGTCTCTCTACCTCTGGGCATTAACAGCATTTATCCAAAAACCAACGAAGGTGTGAAACTGTATGTCTCCCAGCATGTTACTGGCGTGTAACGATACAATTATCTTGACGACTCTGTATGCCATCACATTTCAGTCATACAATCTTTTTTTTTTTTTTGTAATATTTCATTACAACGGTTGGCAAAACGTAATCATCTCTTTGCTAACAGAAGTTACAGATGCGGAAGAGCACGCCTTAAAGTAAGCATAAGCCATCTAGCGGCAATAGCAAAAAATCATCTTGGTACGGATAACAGCGCCTTAAGCAGGCACTCAAGAATCTTGCCACCAAGTGAGTAACCGTGTAGTGCAAACTTATTTGCATATTTGTGAAAAAAAAGTGGTTCAAATGGCTCTGAGCACCATGGGACTTAACATCTGAGGTCATCAGTCCCCTAGAACTTAGAACTACTTAAACCTAACTAACCTAACGACATCACACACATCCACGTCCGAGGCAAGATTCGAACCTGCGACCGTAGCGGTTGCGCGGTTCCAGACTCAAGCGCCTAGAAACACTCGGCAACACCGGCCGGCTATAATAGTGAATCATACTGTTTAAACAATTGTTTGTGTTTAGTTTTGTGTATTTCCTTAGAGAAATTGCGTCATCTGAAATATTAAAAGGTTGAGTAAATATTAATGTACATGATCATGGCTTCAGTATTAAGTCAGAATCATTAGGTGCATCCCTGCGGATACATTTAGGCGGCACAGTTACCGCCGTTTTTCATATTACCAGAAGGTTCTAGAAGAAGTCTGTTCTCAGTCGAGTGCAGTTTATTGAATGAAGAACATGTATACTAGTGTGCGGTGGAATTCTGAGCATATTAACAAGAAATGGACGCGATACTCTTCCTACTCGTATTTCCGTAGTGTATTTAAGCAGTGTTAACGCACGGGAGAAGAGGTGACTCTGGAAAAAACGACATTTTGTCTATGGAGTGCGTGATTGATTCTCTTGTAATTTTTTTTGTTTATTTATCGACACAATCACATGTTTATGACACAGGCATAACCGGTTTCGGCCATACAATGGCCATGAACCTGTGTTCAGTGTATGCCGTCTTTAACATCTGAAGATGGTCATTGTATGGCCGAAACCGGTTATGACTGTGTCATAAACATGTAATTGTGTCTATATATAAACAAAAAAATTTTAGAAGAGGTGACTGTAATTAATTACCAGTTATAAACTATGTGCCGACAACCTTACGCACTGTGCTACATCAAGATACGTTATACTAGCTAGTCAAGCCACAAATGTAAGATGCTAATTCTTCGTCTTGTGACATATCTATGATATTTCCGAACTGGGGCAAAAACTTGATAGTGGCGCCCTGCCTCCCCCTCGAACGTCTGATACAGGACGTCAAATTTTTTTTCAAAAATCGATTTTTAAAAAATAGGTTCATTTTGTAGCACACATCTTTCTGAAGAGTTTGACATATGAAACATATATGCTCGAGGAAATGTAAGACATGTTATTTGGTCTTAAGTGTGCCAAAGTACAGTGCCGCACCACTTCATGTAGCATTCTTCTGTAGCACGTCACTGTATTTCGCTCAGTGGAATTCAATATTTTCTAGTGGTAGCCATCAAACCTAGATTCAGGACAGTGGAAATTAAAATTCTCTATGGTGTCTCTACTGCTCCCAGTTGGCCGGTTTGACATCCTTCCCCCCTTAAAAAAACTCACATTTAATAGTGGGTGTAATTATTTGTGACTGGGAGGATAAGAACGTTTCAGAAAATTTGCACTCTTTATTGCCCATTAGCTAATAACTTTCTCTTTTGTGTGACATACAGTTAAATATAGGAGACATAAAATCAGGCAAGAGACAAGCAAGACAGTACACATTTCTTCAATCCTTAGGTCCCAGCATTTTTGCCTCTCTAATCTGCCTACAGCTTTCCACGACGTGCTTGTTTTCTGCGAAACAATCTATTACTTCATCAAAGTTCGTCAAACATTATGCTCCTTGAAAAATGAAAATGTTGTTGTCTAATACTGAAAAAGCTGTAAATACGAATAGTACTCAAGATTGGTGTGGTTTCTCGATTTGATTACATCTATTTTGTCACTGTCTGCTAGACAAAACAAAGTAGGCTTTTCTAATATTGCAGAAATTATAACACGCGCAAAAAAAGCGAGACTGTTTTAGCACAACTGGTCATTTTTATCTACCTCGTTTACATAAATAAAAGGAAATAATATAATTCACAGAGTACCGATATCAAATGCCTATTGGACCTACTACAAGCAAAAAGTTTGTTAGGAAATAGTTTTACATTTCATTCATATGCTCCTGTTTCGCTAGCACGAGATCCACAAGTATTAGTAGTACGAAAATTTTATATAAATTTGGAATCGTCATATTCTTCCATATAATTTGTGTCATGTCCACGTTTGTTTCCTTCCTCGTTCTAACAAACAATCTTGTCATCACTAATTCAGTAACTATTCCTGCCAGTCTCAAAACTTATCCTCCTTTTAGCTTCACTAACCCTGATAGAATCAGCAGTTTAGTTATCCCGCGTTATTCTCTGGTCAAGCGTTGTTACATGTTCGTACAACGCGTTTTCGCCGCGCGGGATTAGCCGAGCGGTCTAGGGCGCTGCAGTCATGGACTGTGCGGCTGGTCCCGGCGTAGGTTCGAGTCCTCCCTCGGGCATGGATGTGTGTGTTTGTCCTTAGGATAGTTTATGTTAAGAAGTGTTTAAGCTGAGGGACTGATGACCTTAGCAGTTGAGTCCCATAGGATTTCACACACATTTGAACAACGCGTTTTCCGCGTTATTTGGAGAATAGAATTAAGCTGCTGCTAACTGGAGACCGTGAAACGTCCCCTTAGAACAATTATATACGTGACTGGGCTTAAACTGACACACAATGTTTTTAGCGCAACGCAATCTGACTTTCAATAATCCCTACAAAAGAATGGCCCTGACTAACATTAATCTATACCTATCACAAATCACTTACCTCACAAAAATCTTCGTTACTCGAACTACTGCAATATAGCGAGCGCCACTACTGCCAGCTAAATAAAAGATTTTAACTACTGAAGGCACTAATTACTGATAGGCATAGTTAGCAAATGAAAGATTTTGATAGAGAACAAATGATGTATTTACCTTAATAGTCATAATATATATAGCAGTTCATGACATCCAGTCTCACAAATTTCAAAACTCCGCCATCTCTCTCCCCACATCCACCACTGCTGGCGGCTCACCTCCAACTGCCGAACGCTATGCGCTGTTAACATCCAGCTGCCCAACACTACAATGGCAGACAACAATGCAAACTAGCCACAGACTGCACACAGCACAGCCAGTGATTTTCATACAGAGCGCTACGTGGCGTTACCAATAAGAAAACCTAAACAGCCTACATACATAGCCCCCATGCTTCCCACAAAAAATTTTACAAATTTTTTTGGGCACTGGCCAATACATATTTGTTAAATTTTTTTTCACAATTACAATAACAAAGAAATCAAATGCACACACTTATTGATACAATGTTGGTCAAAAGCTAAAATTTTCTCACTGTCCATAAAGACAGTCCTGATCATCCATCACAGTAAAATTGCAGTGTTTTTTTTTTCTCAAAGTCTGAGCTGTAAAAGAAAATGCACACGTCAGTAGAGGATTTCCATGCAATCTTGAAGAAGTAGTGTTGTCCTTCCAACGGAAAGACAGTGCTGACTCTTGACATGCAGACAGGTATTGGTCCACAACAGAGCAAACCCACAGCAGAGTCAGTCGAAATTTTGAAGAGTATTGGTAGGTAGGTCATCACAGAGCAGACCCACTGTAGTCCTGGTAGAGATTACGGTATTGGTGGGCCATCAAAGATGCAGACCCACTATAGTCCTTGTAGAGATAATGGTATTGGTGAGCCAGCAAAGGTGTAGACCCACTGTAGTCCTTGTAGAAATAATGGTATTGGTGGGTCATCAAAGATGCAGACCCACTGTAGTCCTTGTAGAGATGGCCAGCAGCCATTTGTTGTGACTGTGCAGGTGCCAAATCACCATTGAAGAGTCTTGCGGATAATATAGCAAGTCCGTTACCACCACTTGTGCACTCACAAAGTTTTTGGAATTGTCCTTAGAACCAGCAATGCTGTTATCCAGTCCCTTGCTGAATTATTAACACACGTGCAAAAACTAAAAGTCCCTACTTCTCACATATTGTCCATATACTATGACCAACAGAAACGTGTGCAATGAAATGTAACTTACAAGTTAATAATATGATGAACTGGTATCAATTACAATTTTATAACATAAGAATACAATAACAACAGTACAAAATACATCATTAAAAAATAATAATACAGATAACACTTGTAGTAATAGGGGCTTTACAAAAGAATAGAAATAAACAAATACATCAGTGTTACAGGAATTATGACATAAGTAAATACATAAAAGATCAGAATAATTATTGAAACATCAACTTCACACATGAGCATTAAAACAGAACAGAATCAATAACGTCTAACATCTTTACAAAGTAAATAACATATTATTAATGCAAATTATATTTGAGGATAACAGTATTCCTCATCATAGTTCATGTAGCTGAGTATTAGAAAAATTCTACAACATAAGTCTTATCAGATAAACATATAAAGACAGGAAGAACATAAATACACAAGGGTACTCAAACACATAGTGGGATAACACAAGGAAAGGATAGGGTTTGTTTTACTGCAGTATTTTGCAAACAAAACTTTATTTACTTCTCAGGGATCTCCCTTCGTTCTTCATTATTTCCAAAAAGTCCTATCTATACCTGCTTTCTGTACTTTTCTCATATAGCCTCAGTGCATTTCTTCAAATTCATCGCAACTCATTCTCTTATAGGCTACCCACTCTTAAGCTAATTTAAATCTACTGAGCTCAGATGCTAAACTAAGGGACGAGGCAATGCAGCAGCACAAAACAATTAACACAAACAGCAATGACAAAAAAATGGAAAATTGCAAAGCAAGCTACAGTAGATCTAAATTACCAAGCAATGCAACATTACAACTAATATGAGCCAATGTGCAGCAACAAGAAAAATAAATCAGTAGTAAAACTAGCTTAACAGAGTAATACAAAGTGAAATTTAGTAGCACTATGCCTGGCAAACAGCAGCAGCAAATGCAATAACTTATATCTGAACATGACATAGCTCAATCAGAAAAAATATTACACTAAAGACAACAATGCAGACAAGGGAAATGTATATTCACATCTTAATGTCTATGTAATTAAAGTGGTGCACCACAAGAAGTTATTCTACCAAAAAAATTACCAAGTAGTTGAAAAGAAAATTCCGTATGCAATTTCTGTGAAGGGAAATGTCTTTTTATGCTCCTTCATTTTTTTGAATAGATCATAAAATTATTTACTGGATCTGTATGCATAAAATATTTATACTAGTACATCTATTAAATTTTATTTTAACCAATGCTGCTGCAGCTAGAAACTTGATATTAAACAAAATGAGCAAACTCTCAACTAAAAAGACAATAGATGTAAAATGTTTCTCATCATTTCATTAGGCATTTTAGTAAATATCATAAATTAAAAGCTCCACAGTGTAATCATATGTTTTCAAGTTTGAGCGTGTTGTATTTGCGATGCTTTCTACAAAGAAATGTCAATAGCGAGGATAATGGCCTCTTTTTTTTTCAACCTGTGCCTCTGAAAGGCACACACTAATGGCTTTTTTCCAGGCGACTGTCGCGCAGCTGCCCACGACGCATTACGTGCAGGTGGTCACTTAACTTTCTTACGGAAATATTTACGACAGCAGTTTCCACTACAGTGACAGTCTCATACAAAAATATTTCACAGGTCAAGAATTTGCGTTACAAATCTGTAGAAACATAATCCTATTGATATAACAGAGTCCAAAAAATTTTCGTCGGCATTGTAATACATTCACGCATTTACATACATTTCATAACTCTTAAAGTACGATTCTTGGTTTCCAACAACCTTTTTCACAAACCAGAGTCCCTAACCACTACTCATTATTCCTTACCTTATTCGTCAACACTTCTTCAATATTTCATTATAACAGATATGTAGCATACTCAAATAACTCATATAGCACCAGCTTATTGATCATAAACGTACAGCAACAGCATAGTACACATAGTCATCGTAATAATAACATCATAACACCTCAGTCAACTCTCAAAATCGTCGTAGCTTCCTCCAATAATTTCAAAACCTAAAAAAAATTCTCTGCTCATGTCAAAAGTGTCATCTGCCTCAAACATACTTTAAAAATCGTGATCCCATACCAAATATATTATTCAAAGCTCTCATAATATCACAATGGGTCCGAAAAAATGTGAACAGTTCACAAAGTACAGACAAAATACAATTTCGTAAGTGTGAAGTTACTCAACTGTGTAATTGCGTAAACATGTGTCACTGATGTAGTAAAAAAGTGTCTGTTTCTCTGTTAAATAATCAGGTAGCTGTGTAATTCTGTGTTGGAGAAATATGGTACCGATGTGTAAAGTTGTATAAGCAAATACCATATTAGCAAGGGCTCCTTGTGCTTGCCACACACATGGTACACAAAGTAAGCATGTACCCCCCAGAGGATTAATGTAATTATACCCTCAGGTGTTACAGATTACAACAATGGAATGAAATGTATCACGGAAAACTTTCTTTGTAATTCAAAAATCTTTAAAAATAAATGTTTTAAGTATAAAATTAATCACTCAAATACGTGTACTGTAGCGCTAAACTGTGCGTCTTGTTGCAACATAATCTCTGTGGAAGTGCCGTAGTTATCGTCCTCCGAAAGCTAAGTTCTGCAGAAGTCAATGTACTTACCTTATGATAAACAAAAGTGAAATGCTTTGCGTATAGATATCGTAGTTATTATGCTTATTGGCGTGATGAAGAAAGTACTGTACAGTAACGTATTGTTGTGCCACGAAAAAGGCTGTCTCATTGTTGCTATACCACAAAAGTTACTGCTAAAACATGTTTTACTTTCCAGAATAATGCAGAAAAACTGTGCAGATATAAAACAGAAACACCGCAAAAGCAACATTGTAAATTGTCACTCATTAGTAGCATCGTGATAAAACAGTGTAGTTGTCACATAAACTAACCACTGTGTCGTCTGGTATCTCACAGAAAGTACTTTAAATCCACAATGTATTTTCAAGTAAACCAAAACGTTGCATTAAAATCTCATTAGCAGTACCAGTATATGTTCTAAGTATGTAAGCCTTATAGTCATTACGTAATCGTGCAACTAACAAGCAAGAATGTACACACACAATAACACTGTGACGTCTGTTCACTATAACAATGCATTCGTAATTTCTGTTTCAACAACTTCTCTTGGTTCTTGACTGGATATTTAACTTCAAACATTGTTGCATGTTAACAAATTCTAAGTCTGACAAGCATACTAGTAATGTAACGTGAAAAGTTATATGGCAAAGACAAAGTTAAAAAGCAGATTATCTTTCAATAAAAGGTTTTACATGTGAAATGTGGTGCAATTCTTTACTCTTTCTAGTACGCCGAGTTTCAACTTCAACGCAATTATCATGTGGTATGCGTCGGATTCTGTAAGGTCCATTGTAAACTAGAAAGAATTTGTGACTCAAGTGTTTCTTCTTATGTGATAATGAATGAGCTTTAATGAGAACTTTCTGACCAATGTATAACTTCTTTGCTTTTACTTTACCGTGTAGTTTTCTCCTTTTGTCTGCTGCAGATTTTATATTTTTAATAGCCAAATCAATTATGTCCTTGTGTCGAAGTTTACGTGTATTCGGGAAAGGTACAAGCTCTCTGATTCTGTTCGGTGGTTCTTCATTCTTCAGTACAAGAGTAGGTGGTAAAGCAGTGGAATCATGAGGCATTTCATTCAGTACATTTTGAATAAAAGTGTAAATATCTGTCCCAATGCTGATGCTTTCTGTGACAATAAAGTCTGCAAAGCTTATTGATTTCTTTCATAATCCTTTCAGATGGGTTACAATGTGGTGAGTACAATGAAATAAAAACAGGTTTGATTTTATGATTCCGAAGCATGCATGACCAAACAGCAGATCTGAATTGCGGTCCGTTATCTGAAATGACTTCAGCAACGTGGCCAACTTCACGTAAGAAATTTTTAATAAAGGCGTTGGATACAGACCGTCCAGTGGCTTTATGTAATGTAGTGAAAGAAACAAATTTTGAAGTAAGTTCAACAGCGACTAGAACGTACGAAAATCCATTCGATGTTCTGACAAGGGGTCCCAAAAGATCAACAGCAGCAAATTCTTTTAATTTAGAAGGAACAATAGGAAACAACGGAGCACGATGTGAGATAGTAGATGGTTTCGCCTTTTGACAAAGTTTACAAATAGACAAGATTCTTCGAATTCTCTTTTCCATATTGTTAAAATAACAAGTCGTCCGAAGAATACGATAACATTTTCGTGGACCAAAATGTGCATAGCTGAAATGAATGTACCAAATGAGCTTATTAACAAAATCGTCAGGAATGCAAACTACCCATAGCTTGTCATCAACAGTGCAGTGTTTGAACAGTATGTTGCTTCTAACCAGATAATAATGCCGAATCTGAGTGTGTGTCTTTTCATGCCATTTACTTTTGATGTCTTTCCAAATCGGATCTTTATCTTGTTCATGAGCAACGTCCTTTAAAGATGTAGTGATGAAGTTTTCAAAGGCTACTTTCTGAATGTGAAGAATACTGAAATTTTTCTCGAGGTTGCCTTCTGTGTTACTTTTCTCAAGCCCAGCCGGTGCGCGTGACAGTGCGTCCGCAACAATGTTCTCCTTGCCGAGAATGTAGACTATTTTGAAGTGGAATTCTTGCAGAAACCATACCCAGCGTTTTAACATGTCTTGATTTAATTTTGAAGACATAAGAAATTGTAATGCACGACGATCACTGTATACTTTTAGTGCTTACCAGAAAGAAAGAAACGGAATTTGTTAAATGCCCAAACGATAGCTAAAGCTTCTAATTCAGTAACGGAATATTTTTTTCAGCTTTTGTTAGCACTCGGCTAGCAAAAGCAATGGTTTTCTGAACAGTAGTGTCATTTTCTGTGGCTTCTTGAAATAAATGGGCACCAAGACCGACCTTAGAAGAATCCGTGCTAAGGCAGAAATCTTGTGACAGATCTGGATGAGCTAGTATTGGCGAGTTAAGTAGTGATTCTTTCAAAGAATTGAATTCCAACTGTGCTTGTTCGTCCCAGTTCCAAATAGTATTTTTTCCAGTGAGAGAACAAAGTTTTGGTGTAACTAGAATTTGCATATTCAGAAAACGACGGTAAAAATTTACGAGACCTAGAAAACTGCAGACTTGTCTTTTTGTGGATGGAACTGGAATGGCTCTGATTGCTTCTAACTTTTCAGGATCCGGCTGAATGCCTTCAGAAGAAATAATATGTCCCAAAAACCTAACCTTTGACCTACCGGATTCAGACTTTTCCAAGTTAAGTGTAATTCCAGATTCTGCAAAAATACGTAACAAACTGTTGAGGATGCGATTATGTTGTTCCCATGAAGCTTCTGCTATTAGAATATCGTCCACATATAAGGTGATGTGACCTTTTAAGAACTCAGGTAATATGGAATTTAGCCCGCGAATGAATGCTGCCGAAGAAATGTTCAAACCAAAAGGAAGTTTCCGAAACTGATAACAAACGCCGAAACAAAGGGAAGCTGTGTATTTTCTACATTCTGGATGAAGTTCGATCTGATAAAAGCTGGATCTGAGATCAATGGAAGACAACACTTTTACACCATTAAAATTTTGAAGAAGTTCTTCCAACGTTTGCGGCCTGTCTGTTTCAGGAATGATGATAGTATTGATTTGTCTCCAATCTAAGGCAAGCCTGATCGATCCATTTTTCTTCTCAACAACATGTAATGGATTTTTGTATGAGCTTACTGCAGGCTCAATAATGCCCTCGTCAAGCACAGATTGTACTTCTGTTCTAACACGGTCCCTATAATGCGCCGGAATTACGTATGGTCTAACACAAAATTTAGTATGCTCACGAACACGAAATTGGTATTGAAATCCCTTGATTGTTCCTGTTTTCTGAGTAAAAACTGTGGAATGTGCTTGTAAAATCTCAAAAAGGTCCTGCCTATCAGTGTCATTACAATTCTCAATTGTTTGAATTTTATTCTGAATTAACTCATTAGTATCAAATGCGCCGTCAATATCATCCCTGTCAATACTTGCAGAGTGATTGTTAGTGTCAAGTTCCGTCGAAAATTCCGAACTGTTGTCTAACAGGAGGTAAAGCCGATTAATTTCTTCGTCATGGTTTGAGAGCCAATCTTCAAATTTCAAAGATACTGACTTACCTTCTTTTTCTAAACTTATTTCAGCATCGTGAAAGTTTAAGATTGCTTTGTATTCATTCAAAAAGTCAACTCCCAGTATAATTTCCGTCGACAATAATGGAACAATAAGAAAGTTCACAGAGAAGTTTTGGCTTTGACAAAAGAATTCTAAGTTGGTTTGTTGGCGTACATCTACACTTTTTCCAAAGATTGCACCTTGTAATTTAATCTTATGTAACGGAAGTGTGGGGCAATCGTTCGATTTGTTGCATTTGCTAAAGGCTGTTTCACTAATTACTTAAATGGGACTGCCAGAGTCAAGTACTGCCGTAAATTTTACGTCATTTACTGTAATGTGAATCACAGGATATGCAATGTTGTTATGTTTTACGTCGTGTTCTTGGAGTAAGATGTCCCTAATGTCTTCCATTTTTACGTAATTACTAGCTACGGCAGCTGCGTCGTTAGTTTCATACGTACGTTTTGTGGCTGCCAGCGGTATGACCCATTGCCTATTGTCTCTTTGTTGGCACGCGTCGTTATTGGGGTTTGGAGACCTAACTTCTACAAATTCGCCTTGCTGAGAGGGCCCTGCCCTGTTTAAATCCCGCCAGTTCTGATGCAATTCGGGTCTGTCGTTACGATCATATCGTCTGTCGTCATGTCGGTAGATTCCATAGTTTCTTTCTTGTCGGTCACGTGGTGGAGAATTTCTCCCTGAATCGTAACTGCGCGCTGGACCGTTGCGTCTAAAGTTATTCTGTCTCCCTTGATAATATTTATTTTGGTTCCCATATTGTCTGTTTCTCTGATTGTCTCTGTGACAGTCATTACCGCGGAGAGGTGATCTTTCCCTGTAATTATTACTACTCTGCCAACGGTTGTTATACGGGTGGTGTCTGTTTTGGTCACGATTTGTGTTGTGAGAATAGCCTTGTCGTGTCCAGTTATTATTTCTTTCATCGCGGAATTGCGACGGATGTGACCTGTAATTGTTGTGTTCGTGTTTTCGCGTTCCGCGATTGTCAGTGTCAATTTCTGATTCTTGTAAGAGTCCCTTAAAAGCTTCAACGTCGTCTTTGCAACGTCCTGCCAAAATAATATGTCGTAAATGTTCAGGTAATTTGATTAAGCGAATGCGGATGAGTTCTGAGGGGCTGTATGGGTTTGACAGGTACTGATTCATTAGCAACATGTCTTCAAAATATTTCACAAGACTGGAGAATTCAGATTGTTCGAAATGTTTCATCATTATGATGCTATTTTTTACTCGGTCTTGTGTAGCTTGAGACCAATATGCTGAGAGGAAGGCATGATAAAATTCTCCTTCACTGTGACAATCGTGAATGACTGATCGGATTCTTACAGCTGGTTCATTCTCTAAGTAGCCACAGATAAATTCTAATCTGTGTTCTAACGACCAGTTGGGAGGAAAACAATGAGAGAATTGATGGAGCCATGCTTGTGGATGAATGTCGTTGCCAGAATTCTTAAATGTTTTGAATTTACATGTAGTAATGAACAGCTTATAGTCAAAATCATTGTGTCGGCGAGTCACATGTCGGTCATTGTTACGTCGTTTCGGCGGTTCCATCTCAAAATTCGGTGTGCCTTTCCAATTTCTTTCATAATTTCCGAAGTGCCCTGTATTATTATTTTGCGGTTGTTCCGTATTTCTAAGTCCCTCTTCCCGTGTTGGAGCGCGAGTGTCCTCTGAAATGTGTAATTTTTGTATTACTTGTGCCAACTGATCTTGTACTTCCCAGATTTCTCTTTTGTGTTGCGTATTAATTTGATTCTGATTTTGTTTGAATTTCTTAATTTGTTCATACTCTTCTGTGTCAGTGATGGCTACAGGTCTTGTGTCATTCAGATCATCATCTACCTTTGTAGATAAGTTAGTGAACTGATCCGAAAGTTCGGCTACTTTCTCCGATAGTGTACTTATTTCCTCAGTGTGTTTTTCTGAACCAAGTTTCAGAGTATCTGCTGTGAACTTTAAGTTTTCCTGAGTTTTTGCAAGTTGCGTAACCGAATCGGTAGATGCAACTGAGCCAATTTTAGCTTGCAAGGTGTCGTGATATTCATGAACAATGGTTTGCAGTTCTTTTATGGCTGCTTCGTGATTCTGTAATGCATTTTCATGCCGCGAAAAAATAGGTTGAAAATGCTCACAAATTTGTGTATTTACTTCATTACAGACTTTTTGACATTTCGATTCAATGTTATGTAACTCAGTAGTTAAATCTTCACGTGTTTGTTCAAGTGTGGTGTCTAACTTTTGAAGCTTTTGCTGTGTTTGTCTCTGATTTTGTTCCATTGTGTCTAACTGTGCTGTGTTTGTCTCTGGTGTTGTTCCATTGTGTCTAACTTTTGAAGATTTTGTTCCATTGTGTCTAACTGTTGCTGTGTTTGTCTCTGGTGTTGTTCCATTGTGTCTAACTTTTGAAACTTTTGATGTGTTTGTCTCTGATTTTGTTCCATTTGTTGCATTAGCTGTAATAACAATGCATTAGTGTCTGGAATCTGTTCCTCTACGCTTTTCGGCAGTGCATTTGCACCGGCAACACTCACATTTTGACGAGTAGAAAATGTGTCTTGACTTATTTGAGAAAACGGTGAGGACGCAAAACCGGAATCTACAGTATTTGCAAAATTGTGTCCTGTCATTTTGGATTCCTGAGGCGAGCTGTTGCCGAGCGATCGATCGATAATGCTTCCCTGTTCAGTAATTGTTTCACTGCCTACGCCATTGTTTGCCGCCCGCTCCATTTCCCTATGCACAATTACCAAATTACTATGTTGAACATTAGTTAATTCATTACACGGTGGCGCTAACACACTGCTTTCGTCTTCACTCTCATTTCTCAGTTTACTTTGGAACCTAGTATTACGTTTTTCACACGCCATAATTGTCACAATATTTCACACGATAACACAGAAAAGCACAATTTGAAGAGCAAAATAAGATAACATAGCAGTGGAAATAATGTCTACTTAATTGCAAGCGCTGCTGCGAAATACCTGGTGCAAATCTACATGCATGTCTCAACTGTTTTACTGTACAACAATGAAAAACTACAATTACAAAGGAAATTCTCTCTATGATTACGCGCTAGCAATAAACAAAGGCTACAGTAATTACACAAACTACAAGAAAAAATCAGAAGATTCCAGTGAGGTATCCTCGGCTAAGTGTCGACATATCAAACGTCCCCTTAGAAATATTATGTACGTGACTGGGCTTAAACTGACACACAATGTTTTTAGCGCAACGCAATCTGACTTTCAATAATCCCTACAAATGAATGGCCCTGACTAACATTAACCTATACCTTTCACAAATCACTTACCTCACAAAAATCTTCGTTACTCGAACTACTGCAATATAGCGAGCGCCACTACTGCCAGCTAAATAAAAGATTTTAACTACTGAAGGCACTAACTACTGATAGGCATAGTTAGCAAATGAAAGATTTTTATAGAGAACAAATGATGTATTTACCTTAATAGTCATAATATATATAGCAGTTCATGACATCCAGTCTTACAAATTTCAAAACTCCGCCATCTCTCTCCACACATCCATCACTGCTGGCGGCTCACCTCCAACTGCCGAACGCTATGCGCTGTTAACATCCAGCTGCACTTTCAGAGCTGGTGCTCCTGATTGCTTTACACACCGGTACCTCTAATATCAAGTAGCACGTCCTCTTGCACTGTTGCATGCCTGTATTCGTTGTGGTATACTATCCACAAGTTCATCAAGGCACTGTTGGTCCAGATTGTCCCACTCCTCAACGGCGATTCGGTGTAGATCCCTCAGAGTGACTAGTGGGTCACGTCGTCCGTAAACAGCCCTTTTCAATCTATCCCAGGCATGTTCAATAGGGATTATGTCTGTAGAACATGCTTGCCACTCTAGTCGAGTGAAGTCTTTATCCTGAAAGAAGCCATTCACAAGATGTGCACGTTGGGGCGCGAATGCCTCGCCAATATACTGCCGATATGGTTGCACTGTCAGAGGATGCCATTCACGTGTCGTACAGCCGTTATGGTGCCTTCCACGACCACCAGCAGCGTTCGTCGGCCCCACATAATGCCACCCTAAAACAGCAGGGAACCTCCACCTTGTTGCACTCGCTGGACAGTGAGTCTAAAGCGTTCAGCCTGACAGGCTTGCCTCCAAACACGTCTCCGACAATTGTCCAGTTGAAGGCATATGCGACACTCATCGATGAAGAGAATGTGATGCCACTCCTGGGCGGTGCATTCGGCATATTGCTGGGCCCATCCGTAACCGCGCTGCATGGTGTTGTGGTTGCAAAGACAGACCTCGCCGTGGACGTTGGGAGTGAAGCTGCGCAGCATGCAGTCTATTGCACACAGTTTGAATCGTAACACGACGTCTGTGGCTGCACGAAAAACATTATTCAACATGGTGACGGTCCTGTCAGGGTTCTTCAGAGCCATAATCCGTAGGTAGCGGTCATCCACTGCGGTAGTAGCCCTTGGGCGGCCTGAGCAAGGCATGTCATTGACTGTTTCGGTCTCTCTGTATCTCCTCCATGTCCGAACAACATCGCTTTGGTTCACTCCGAGACACCTGGACACTTCCCTTGTTGAGAGTCATTTCTGGCACCAGGTAACAATGCGGACACGATCGAACCGAGGTATTGACTCTCTAGGCATGGTTGAACAACAGACAACATAAGCCATGTACCTCCTTTCTGGTGGAATGAGTGGAACTGATCGGCTGTCGGACCCCTTCCGTCTAATAGTCGCTGCCCATGCATGGTTGTTTCCATCTCTGGGCGGGTTTAGTGACATCTCTGAACAGTCAAAGGAACTGTGTTTGCGATACAATATCACAGATGCCTGGACACTTCCCTTGTTGAGAGTCCTTCCTGACACAAATTAACAATGCGGACACGATCGAACCGCGGTACTGACTATCTAGGCATGGTTGAACTAGCATATTTTTATTTGTGCAGTCAGGATAATGTGGACTTGGTACCAGGAAGACTAGTTGTTTTCTAAAAGCCATGATCTACCTGCTGTGTAAAAGTTAAGTATTACACACGTGACTACTGTCTAAAGCAAAAGGCTACATTCATGTGTGTTTCAGAAATGGCTCTGAGCACTATGGGACTTAACATCTCTGGTCATCAGTCCCCTAGAACTTAGAACTACTTAAACCTAACTAACCTAAGGACATCACACACATCTATGCCCGAGGCAGGATTCGAACCTGCGACCGTAGCAGCCGCGCGGTCTCGGACTGCGCGCCTAGAACCGCTAGACCAGCGCGGCCGGCTCAGGTGTGTTTATTTAGGTACTTAGTCGGAGTGTCCTTTTTCCTGCCAAACATATATTACAAACATAACAATTTTCAATGATTAAAGCTGGCACATAATTTCATAATGTAAATCACTGCTACTTGTGTACATAAAAACAACTTTGTACTGCCACGGTTGCAGGTTCGAATCCTGCCTTGGGCATGGATGTGTGTGATGGCTTAGGTTAGTTAGGTTTAATTAGTTCTAAGTTCTAGGCGACTGATGACCTCAGAAGTTAAGTCGCATAGTGCTCAGAGCCATTTTAACCATTTTTGAACAACTTTGTACAACCAGTCATAAATATTTACTGCCTAAATTAATTTTTTTAAAGTAATATGTAGCAGATGCTGGACACCAGGAGAAGGCGATGAAAGCTACCGTGATTTTAGTGATGTTAGTCTCAGTAGCAAATACTGTGGTGGATTTCTGTCTAAACTATTTCATGAGTTACAGCACGAGTGGCAAACGTAATTTTCTGTTCACTTAAAGTACAGGATAAAGTGATATTTCACCTTGAATAATATTTGAATAAGTTGTATGTTATGTCATTCTGTAAGTGCAGCGTCTACTTTAATACTGAAAAGTACTGTAAATGCAACTAGGCTTCTACAGTAAAGAAATACGAATTTAATGATTATAGATACAAATTCAGAAAGCAGCCTCCACAGTAGCCAAGAATCCTCAATTTTAGCAGTTTTTTTTTTACTATAACGTCTCAATATACTATTTTGTAGATATTTTATGTTCCTGAAAGTTATCTTGTGTTGGTATAAGTACGAATATTCCCACTCGACAAACTTATATCTATGTGTTGTCCACATTAGTCCACAAAATTATGTAACCATCATCTTAAAATGTCGACCATATACAGTGTTCCTTTATCCTCTGCGTTTTCGTTATAGAACAGCAATTATTTTATTTATTTAAAATTTCTTTCATGTTGTAATGTGCATGCTCTGTATCGTAGAGAGTGGTCAGCAGTGGAGTTGCTCAGCACCTACTGCACACGATTTTCTGCACAAATTAAATGAGTCCGATTGTCGATTTTGGTCATTTGCAACAATCAGGTATTCTTTATTGAGATAAATCTGCGTGAGACATTGCAAGTGGAATCCTGCAGAGTCTTTTCTACGCTCTGACTGTTTTCAAGTCGATGGCCTTTTCGTTTCATCTTCCATTTTGATTAGTCCCTGGTATGTGATCTAAATTTTTTTGTCTTTTCCTATGACTACAGAAGCAGACACTCAGATAACAATTTAATAATGATGAAAAGTAGAGTGAAGTTTAAGAGACTAGTCAAGAAGAACCAACACGCAAGGAAGTGGGATACGGAAGTACTAAAGAATATAGAGGTATGCTTAAAGTCCTCTGAGGCTGTGGATACTGTCATGATGAATAGACCAGAAGGTAGATCAGTTGAAGAGGAACAGACATCGCTGAAAAGGCCGATGACAGAGGCTGGAAAGAAAAACGTAGATTCAAAGAACGAAATTGCGAAAAACCACGGGTAACAGAAGAAATACTTCAGTTGATCGATGGAAGAAGGAAGTACAAAAATGTTCAGGGAAATTCAGGAATACAGAAATACAAGTCACTTAGGAATGAAATAATAGGGAGTGCTGGTACGCAAAGGCGAAATGGCTACATGAAAAATGTGAAGAAATCGAAAAAGAAATTACTGTTGGAAGGAGTGACTCAGCATACAGAAAAGTAAAAACTACATTTGGTGAAATTAAAATCAAGGGTGCTAAGATTAAGAGTGTAGTGGGAATACTAAGTTAAATGTAGGTGAGAGAGCGGATAGGTGAAAAGATAACACTGAAGGCCTCTATGATGGTAAGGAGTTGTCTGATGACATGACAGAAGAAGAACAAGGAGTCGATACGAAAGAGATATGGGATTCAGTTTTAGAGTCGGAATTTAAAAGACCTTAGGACGACTTAAGATCAAATAAGGCAGAAGGGATGGGTAATTTTCCATCAGAATTTCTAACATCGTTGGCGTGAGTGGCAACAAAACGACTATTCACATTGGTGTGTAGAATGTATGAGAGTGGCGATATACCATCTGACTTTTGGAAAAACATCATCCACACAATTTTGAAGACTGCAAGAGCTGACATGTGTGACAATTATCGCAGAATCAGCGTCAGAGCTCGTGCATGCAAGTTGCTGACAAAACTAATAATACGGGCAAGACCGAAGAAAAATCAAAACACTTTCATAGAACTTTTCAACCTTTGAAAACTGTTTGACAACGTAAAATAGTGCAAGATGTTCGAAATTCTGAGAACAATAAGGATAAGTTATAGAGAAAAACGGGTAATATACAATATGTATAAGAACCAAGAGGGAACAATAAGAGTGGAAGACCAACAACGAACTGCTGGAATTAAAAAGAGTGTATGGGAGGGATGTAGTCTTTCACCACTACTGCTCAGTCTATACATCAAGGAAGCAATGGCATTAATAAAATAAAGGTTCAAGAGAGAGATTAAAATTCAAGATTAAAGGATATCAATAATTACATTTTCTGATAACATGGCTGTCCTCAGTGAACATGGAGAAAAATGTCAGGACATGTTGAATGGAATGAACAGTCTAATGATTACAGAATAAGGGCTGAGAGTAAATCGAAGAAAGATGAAAGTAGTGAAAAGTAGCAGAAACGAGAACAGCGAGAAACTTAGCATTGGAATTGAGATCAAAAAATAGACAAAGTTAAGAAATTCTGCTACCTAGGCGGCACAATAAACCATGATTGATGGAGCAAGGAGGACACAAAAAGTAGACTAGCATCGGCAAAAAGGGCATCCTGGCCAAGAGAAATCTACTATTATCAAACATAGGACTTAATTTGACAAAAAAAATTCTAAGACTGTACGTTTAGAGCACAGAACAGTCTGATAGTGAAACATGGAAATAGAGGATATCTAAGCTTTTGAGATGTGGTGCTACAGGAGAACGTTGAAAATTAGGTGGACTGACAAGTTAAGAAATGAGGATGTTCCACAGAGTGGAAACACTGACGAGAAGAAGGAAGAAGGGACAGGATGATAGTGCATCTGCTAGGAAGCCACAGCATAACTTCCAAGGTACTAGAGGGACCTGTAGAGGATAAAAACTTTAGAGGAAGACAGAGAGTAGAACACATCCAGCAAATAATTGAAGATGTAAGTTGTAAATTCTACTCTGAGAAGAAAAGTTTGGCACAGGCCAGGAATGAGTGGATGTATCTGATTAGTCTGAAGAATGATGACAAAAAAATCCTTTAAATTCCTCTATACATTATATGCTGAGTTATACTGCTGGCAGAAGAGACAATCTTGTACTGATGCTACTATGGATTTTGTGCTGAAGTCCCTTGAAGTAGTTATGCAAGGAGAGTTCTAGCTGCGATAACGATCAAAATTCCAGGTCTTACAGTCTCAGGCTACATATTTGGTGTCGGATTATGCATGAGGTGATTGTGCGAGTGACACCTAAGGAAACTAAGCAAGTGATCCCTCTCCTGGGGGACACTATAACCCTATCCCCTGGGGACCTTCCATCCTTCTCCTCTTCCTCTCCTCCCCCCACCCTGGACCAATAAGATTCTAATTCCCCTGGTCCCTTCTGATCCTATAATAACTACAGTAAACCTATGGGCAATGTGATTCTTGTTTTGTGCACCATAGTCAGATGATATAATTTGTTTGGGATCAAGGTCTGAGTATTTGTTATAAATAATAATAATAACAAATTAATTTTATTATTACTCGAATTACGTGAGATATGTCTCACTGTTTCCAGTGCCGTAAGTATAGCGTCACATGTCATGTCAGTTTCACATTACATCATCATCACATTCCATCAAAGTCATGATGTCCTCAGCCAATCAATGGGTCGGTGACTGCACTACTTTCATGCAAGAGCCAATTCATCTGAACAGTTTGATTTGTTTGTCAATCTTGCACTGTTGTTCTCCATTTGAGGTATGTGCTTTGTAGTAAGAGGATTAGGGTGTAAGTATTTGTTAGAAATAACAATAATAAATTAATTTTATTGTTATCCCAAATAAGTGAGTTCGTCATTTGTAGTCTACAAGCTTTAGTGAGAAAGCATCAGCAACAGAGTTATCCTCCCTAAAAAATGGAGTGAATATTACTATAATTTACAAGGTAAGACATTCTGAGATAACAGTGTGTGTATAAATTAATGCCATCGTGGCATATTCTGCAAAATGGAGGTTAATATTAACATAACTTATGGCATAAAGTACTTTGACAATGCAATTTTCTGTAACATCTTAGTAAACATCAACAAAATTTATGATGTAATACACTTTGGCAATGCAATGTTTGGCTGTAGTACTGCTGAGTTACTATAAAGTAATGACATCATGGCATAGTTACTGCAGTCCTGCTGATTGCACTGTGTCATAAGGTTCACAGATGTGCAGATGCCAAGGTGTGCGAGACCATGAACATGGTCAAAAAGAGGTTTTTGGAAAGTTGAGGGGAGGAAGGGGAAGGAACAACAGTGGGCCTGTTGGTCTGCAATGGAGCTATGAGGAAGTCATAGCACATTTTCCGATCAGAGCTGGGTGTAAGGGTTAACTGGAGGTTGAGGCCAGAGTCAAAGTCCTGAAGGGAGCACCATCTTGGGAGGCAGCTGAAGCTTTGTAATTTGTGCATTGTGTGACAGCACAGGAATAGATATGCTGGCGACTTGCCAGATATCAGTAGTAAGTTGGGTGATATATTCATGTTGTTTAAACTGTCATGGGGCAGTTCTGGTCTATATCTTTCCTACAAAATTCGGTGATGAGGAAGTGGTAGTCCATAAATATCATAAAGATGCATCCCTCAGTTGAAGGTCAGAAATACCAAACAGCTTCGTAGACTGCAAGGAGGTTGTGGTCATATGCACTCCAACAGTGTTGTGCATTGGAAAACTTGGAAGAATAAGAAGCTGTCAGATATCTCCACAATTTTCTAAGGATGACTCCGATGATGATTTGGCTTGCACCTACAACAATTGCGAGGTGGTGGTGGAATGAGGGTGAGCCAAAAGATCCGCATAGGTAAGGTCTTCTTTTGTTTTTCGAAGTTCTGTGTCATGGCCTAGGTCCTAGGGTCTAGTTTGTTGTCTTGCTTCTTATTTCCATTAAGTGACGCGGTAAGAGGCTCATGAGGAGCAGTGGTGCCTTATGGTGTCGGAAATTTTGACCATTCCAATGAAATGCCTGAGGCACTTGAAAGTGGTGGGACATGGAAAGTCCACTACTGTTTGTACTTTTTCAGGGTGGCAGTGGGAGCCAGTGCCAGAGACACATGTCCAAGGAATTCTACCTCACTTGCTCCAGAAGCACATGTTGCACCGTTGAGGATCACCCCTGCTTTCTGCAGGTAGGAAAAAATTTCTCACAAATGTTGGCAGCGTGCATTCAGGTCTCTGGAGTAGATGAGTATATCACCTCAATAGACAGAAGAATCTAGTGCACCTCAGAAGTTGTTGTCTAAAAACTGCTGCCAGGTTTTTGCAGCGTTATGGAGGCCAAACCTCGTAAACACACTTTCAAACAAACCAAAAGGGAGATTATGATCGGTTTTTCCGACGTCCTCTGAGGCAACCAGGATTTGGGTATAGGCTTTTGCACACTCTATCTTACAGAAGATATTTGCTCGTGAGATGGCATCGCTGTAGATGCATAGAAGTAGGATGGGGTAACGATCGGAAATAGTGCCGGTGCCGAGCTTACGGTAATCACCACATGGATGCCAGAAACCAGCCTTCTTGGGAGCGAGGTGAAAGAGCTGAGGTCCAAGGGCTTTGGGAAAGGTGAAGTATGGCAGTAGCTAGCATTCTTCAAACTCATTCTGCGCAGTTTGGCGCTTGTCAGTGGAGACGGGTTGGACACAGTAGAAAACCAGGGAGCCAGGGATGGTGGCAATGTAATGTACGGTGTCTTACTAAATGTGGCGCTGGATGGCCAGGTGAGATGGGGAAATTCTGAAAGGAACTCAGCATATGGGCCTGAATAGTCGAGCTCTTTCATGGGAAAACTCATGTCGGAACGGGAGCTGCATCAGACAGACTTCCGGAGGTGCTTTCGACAACAATGCTTCGATACAATGGCCAGTGTATGGTTACAGCCAACAAATTGGGCGCACAGAACAGTTTCAGTGACATCCGTGACTGTGAAGGTCCACAGCAACTCACAGCAAAGGCCTAAGTCGAGTGAGTGGGTATGTACCTTGTAAGTAGTAATGGCTGAGTTTTTGACAGTTGTGATCAGGGGGGAAGAGGTGAGGCCTGGGTTCGGTAGTTTGTGTGGAAATATGAATGGGTCAGAACCAGTAGCAATGAGGTTGTGAACTTGGAAACTAGCATCATTCAAGTCCTGAATGAATAGGAGCTATTAAATGATGCAACACCCAACTCACCTACTTACAGTGGCTGCTGGGGTTCGAGGACCAAAAACAAGGAGATATACTGTTTGTAGCATTCTTTCCAAACCTCTGGTGGTACCAGCAATCTGAAGCAAGTTTGCGGCAGTCTTCAGAGGGGCTGCTAAAACTGCGCCAGTGTAGGTGGCTGTTTTCGCCTGGATGGCGCCATGAGGTCAGTGCCCAGCAATGAGTGGAGAAGGTGTAGGAGGCTGTGCTAGCAGTCACTGTAGGCATCTTGGAGGCATGTGATAATCCAAAAGGGGTAGGGGCCTGCATCCCAGACAGGAGGTCATTAACAGTGGGGGACATGAGAGGCATCCCATGTGAGATGGCTTAGCATGGGGCTTGGTGTAACTGCCTGAGAGGGAGGGTGTGAAATAATTTCCCAGATTTGGCTGATAACGAACAGGTCGAGATGGCTGACGATGATCCCAAACTACATTATATCATTTGTGATAGAGTACCCTGCAAAAACTGCCTCGATGGAAGATAACTGTGTGTGTCCCACAAATTGAAGGGGGTGGAGGGACTGCAATGTGACCCAGGTGTTTTCTGAATGGTCAGTTAGCGCTTGTCTGATGGCATTGTTGGTTAACCAAGCCAAAAGATTCTGTAGTTCTGACACTTGGTCGCAGAGTTCTGAAGCACACATGGGCATTGTGGTGGAAGGCATGACAGAAGGCTGCTGGTTGGAGGGTGTCATCAGGTGTGGCCACTGTAGCAGTGGAGGTGTGTGGCAACAACAGTGTGACAAAAATGATAAAAAATGCTACCAAAAAGGGAGTAGGTGGGATACAAGAAGTGTGAACCAAGTAATGAAATATCCACTGATGTGAGCATGTGGTACCAGAACATTTAGTGAATGACTGGGGCACAGGATGTGCATGAATAGCATGCTTGGAGAGTGGTTAGTGGGAGAGGGACGGTAAGGGGGGAGGCAGTGATTGGTGAGTGGAGAGTGGGGAGAAAAGCAAAGAGTGGGGGGGAGGAGGGCCACGAATAGAGGATGGTAAGTAGAGATGGCTAGCGGAGAGAGAGAGAGAGAGGTGGAGGGGGGAGCAAGAGTGGAAATGCATCCTGTCAACTTAGTGGGAACGAACTGCAATCATGGTGTCACACAAGTGGCAAGTAATAAAAGTAATTTTTGATCGTTTTTAAGACCGCCTCCTTACAGAATCCACTCATTGCTTGTAATAACACACACATCACTCTAATCCCGATGTGTGGGTGGTTCTGCCAGGCAGGCGTCTTTTAAGAAGCGGTGTGAGTGTTATCTGGAGGAGGCACATGTGATTTCCATGGTCATGAGAAGAATGCTGACTGTTAACGAGAGTGACAGACTGGTGAGTTCCCATTTACCAGTTTTGTATAGGATGTTTTTTCCGGCGGTTACTGGCAGCCAACGCATTTGTGTGTTGTCCACACATTGAGGCTATGGCTGTTCTCCTCTAGGTTTTTTTTTTTTTTTTGGTCATCAGTCTACTGACTGGTTTGATGCGGCCCGCCACGAATTCCTTTCCTGTGCTAACCTCTTCATCTCAGAGTAGCACTTGCAACCTATGTCCTCAATTATTTGCTTGACGTATTCCAATCTCTGTCTTCCTCTACAGTTTTTGCCCTCTACAGCTCCCTCTGGTACTATGGAAGTCATTCCCTCATGTCTTAGCAGATGTCCTATCATCCTGTCCCTTCTCCCTATCAGTGTTTTCCACATATTCCTTTCCTCTCCGATTCTGCGTAGAACCTCCTCATTCCTTACCTTATCAGTCCACCTAATTTTCAACATTCGTCTATAGCACCACATCTCAAATGCTTCGATTCTCTTCTGTTCCAGTTTTCCCACAGTCCATGTTTCACTACCATACAATGCTGTACTCCAGACGTACATCCTCAGAAATTTCTTCCTCAAATTAAGGCCGGTATTTGATATTAGTAGACTTCTCTTGGCCAGAAATGCCTTTTTTGCCATAGCGAGTCTGCTTTTGATGTCCTCGTTGCTCCGTCCGTCATTGGTTATTTTACTGCCTAGGTAGCAGAATTCCTTAACTTCATTGACTTCGTGACCATCAATCCTGATGTTAAGTTTCTCGCTGTTCTCATTTCTACTACTTCTCATTACCTTCGTCTTTCTCCGATTTACTCTCAAACCATACTGCGTACTCATTAGACTGTTCATTCCGTTCAGCAGATCATTTAATTCTTCTTCACTTTCACTCAGGATAGCAATGTCATCAGCGAATCGTATCATTGATATCCTTTCACTCTGTATTGTAATTCCACTCCTGAACCTTTCTTTTATTTCCATCATTGCTTCCTCGATGTACAGATTGAAGAGTAGCGGCGAAAGGCTACAGCCTTGTCTTACACCCTACTTAATACGAGCACTTCGTTCTTGATCGTCCACTCTTATTATTCCCTCTTGGTTGTTGTACATATTGTATATGACCCGTCTCTCCCTATAGCTTACCCCTACTTTTTTCAGAATCTCGAACAGCTTGCACCATTTTATATTGTCGAACGCTTTTTCCAGGTCGACAAATCCTATGGAAGTGTCTTGATTTTTCTTTAGCCTTGCTTCCATTATTAGCCGTAACGTCAGAATTGCCTCTCTCGTCCCTTTACTTTTCCTAAAGCCAAACTGATCGTCACCTAGCGCATTCTCAATTTTCTTTTCCATTCTTCTGTATATTATTCTTGTAAGCAGCTTCGATGCATGAGCTGTTAAGCTGATTGTGTGATAATTCTCGCACTTGTCAGCTCTTGCCGTCTTCGGAATTGTGTGGATGATGCTTTTCCGAAAGTCAGATGATATATCGCCAGACTCATATATTCTACACACCAACGTGAATAGTCGTTTTGTTGCCACTTCCCCCAATGATTTTAGAAATTCTGATGGAATGTTATCTATCCCTTCTGCCTTATTTGACCGTAAGTCCTCCAAAGCTCTTTTAAATTCCGATTCTAATACTGGATCCCCTATCTCTTCTAAATCGACTCCTGTTTCTTCTTCTATCACATCAGACAAATCTTCACCCTCATAGAGGCTTTCAATGTATTCTTTCCACCTATCTGCTCTCTCCTCTGCATTTAACAGTGGAATTCCCGTTGCACTCTTAATGTTACCACCGTTGCTTTTAATGGCACCAAAGGTTGTTTTGACTTTCCTGTATGCTGAGCCTGTCCTTCCGACAATCATATCTTTTTCGATGTCTTCACATTTTTCCTGCAGCCATTTCGTCTTAGCATCCCTGCACTTCCTATTAATTTCATTCCTCAGCGACTTGTATTTCTGTATTCCTGATTTTCCCGGAACATGTTTGTACTTCCTCCTTTCATCAATCAACTGAAGTATTTCTTCTGTTACCCATGGTTTCTTCGCAGCTACCTTTTTTGTACCTATGTTTTCCTTCCCAACTTCTGTGATGGACCTTTTTAGAGATGTCCATTCCTCTTCAACTGTACTGCCTACTGCGCTATTCCTTATTGCTGTATCTATAGCGTTAGAGAACTTCAAACGTATCTCGTCATACCTTAGTACTTCCGTATCCCACTTCTTTGCGTACTGATTCTTCCTGACTAATGTCTTGAACTTCAGCATACTCTTCATCACTACTATATTGTGATCTGAGTCTATATCTGCTCCTGGGTACGCCTTACAATCCAGTATCTGATTTCGGAATCTCTGTCTGACCATGATGTAATCTAATTGAAATCTTCCCGTATCTCCCGGCCTTTTCCAAGTATACCTCCTCCTCTTGTGATTCTTGAATAGGGTATTCGCTATTACTAGCTGAAACTTGTTACAGAACTCAATTAGTCTTTCTCCTCTTTCATTCCTTGTCCCAAGCCCATATTCTCCTGTAACCTTTTCTTCTACTCCTTCCCCTACAACTGCATTCCAGTCGCCCATGACTATTAGATTTTCGTCCCCCTTTACATACCGCATTACCCCTTCAATATCCTCATACACTTTCTCTATCTGTTCATCTTCAGCTTGCGACGTCGGCATGTATACCTGAACTATCGTTGTCGGTGTTGGTCTGGGTGTCGATTCTGATTAGAACAACCCGGTCACTGAACTGTTCACAGTAACACACCCTCTGCCCTACCTTCCTATGATGTGTCTAGGCTAAACACATCATATCCGAGAGACACAGAGGAGATGGACTTCTCAGCAGATATTAACGTTTCTGCGACAGTGATCGGTCACACTAGCACTTCCCCACAGGTCACCACATATTGCAGTGAGATAATTAGATTTATGGCGACCATGGAGAGGTGTTTACCTCAGAGTAGTTATTTACAAGTCTACTACGGATAGCCTTTTAGTGACGTTATTGTTCTAACATATTATGATATAATTTTTAATACCATTGGTAGCAACTGCTTATTTTGTATATCCAGCGTTATGTTACGAGTGTACATACTTGGAGTTTTCTGTGATCATTTATATGTCTTACAGTGACATCACACATTATTAATGTAGGCTTGGTAGTGAGCAATCTCTTTTTTATGCAGGTGGTAAGGCTAATTGTTTTTTACAGTGTGGATTTTTCGTTGTTATTTATAAATCTGCTATGGACACTCTCATAGTGACGTTACACATTGATAATGCAAGTAGAACATAGACTTGGTTCTTAGCAAAGGTATATTTGTTGTTATATAAAGAAAGCACCGTGGAAACATCATGTCATGCTGAATGTTTTTCGCGAATATTGATGTAATTCGTTTCTTTATTGCATTGCGGTGAGTAGTCAGTCTCGTTTCTTTTTACATGTGTATACTTACAGAAAATCTGTAAAACTTGTAAATAGCAGTGGGACATTTATTGCTAACGCCATTGCTTTTTAACGATCTATGATGGCACACATTAATAATAATATGGGGCCTTGTTTCTCATAACAACAGTAAATTTGCTGCACAGCGGTATTTGCTCATGCGCTCGTTCTTATCGCATTGTGATGTGACCCGACTGTGATCGTCATTGCAGATGTCGAGCTAAAGGTTATGTTTTTATACACTGGCTGTGTTTCACAGCTGTGCAGCGTAGCACCACTGCTCTTAGTGGTTGCAGACAAATATGTGCCTGAGTTGAAGGCAGCTGGTCCTAGATCTGTCCATGGAAGACTTCACGTGAAGTGCATCGAGCCACTCATACGTTTGAAGAAAACTGCTAAGTGCTTCCTCCTTAGTAACCTTAGTAACGGACACAACAGGATTGGAGGAGGCGGAGTGAAATATGGGGAGAGCATGGGGACGTGTTTCCTCTTAGCAAAAGTTTATTTCTTGCACTAGTCATGAATTTAAAACAGGTATTTGTGGAAATATCAGCTAAAATTACAGAAATGGTTCAAATGGCTCTGAGCACTATGCGACTTAACTTCTGAGGTCATCAGTCGCCCAGAACTTAGAACTAATTAAATCTAACTCACCTAAGGACATCACACACATCCATGCCCGACGCAGGACTCGAACCTGCGACCGTAGCGGTCGCTTGGTTCCAGACTGCAGCGCCTAGAACCGCACGGCCACTCCGGCCGGCTAAAATTACAGAAGATTACAGAAAATGGCGAATATTTTCTACTAATTGTGTTAATTAAGATATGAGTCTTGAAGGCAGCAATATTTTACTATTAATTATGATAATATTGTCTAGAAATTTTAAGTAGGACAGTACCAACTTATGCACACACAATTCGCCAAGAGGAATGGAGGAACTAACATTTTCCTCCACGTTTCCTGAATTAGTGATGCAAAACATCTAATAACCCACAAGAATGAAATTTAGATTAATTTCATGCTTTGTAATGAGTATTTTGTAGTTCCACTTTACCAGACTAATTTTTCAAATTTTCCATCATTTTCCAGAATGTGCCATGATGTCATTACATTATACTTTCTCAGCAGTGCTACAGTCATACACTACATTAAATAGTGTGTTACATCATATATTTTATTAACATTTACAGAGATTTTGCAGAATACGCTGTCATGTCCTTAAATTATAGAATCTCTGTTAATTTTAACACGTATACTATGATGTTATATACACACTGGTAATGTAGGGATGACGTAGATGTGGTAAAATTATAGTAATTCAACCACACACCGCGCTGTCAAAGTATCTTACACCATAAATTACGTTAATATTAACCATCATTTTGCAGAATACACCATGGAATCATAAATTTATGCACATACTGTATTTTCGAAGTACCTTACCTCGTAAATTATGGCAATATTCACCTCAGTTTTGTAAGCAGGATAACTGTGGTGCTGATGCTCCTCTCACAACATCATACAGACCTGAATTGACAAAACTCATGTTCTTTGAATAGTAAATAACCCCCTCTGATTCTCTCACTACAGATCACATAACTAAAATGAAGGGCAATGGCACATGATTGATAAATTATTCAGTTTATTAAAATGTTTTCGGACTGCATTGTGATTGGCTCTCGCCCACAGCCAGTGGGGCCACATGCTCGACGAGTGGTTGACACCATCATGACATTGGCATAATGTGACACTGATATGATATTGACCTGATGTGACACTGACATAACACGACATAACATGACGTTGAGAGCAGTGAGATGAAACTCTTTACATTGAAGAATAATAAAATTAATTTGTTACTGTTCAAACAAATCGGATCCTCTCACTATGGTGTAGAGCAAGAATGACATCGTGCAACCATTTGCTTCAGTTACAAAAGGATAAAGAGGGGGAGCAGGAGTTTGAATCTTACTGATCCAGGGGCGACAAGGAGGGGAGGAGGTGGTTGGTCGCCAGGGGGATAAGGGTCGCGGCTCGCAGGGGGAGGGGTGAAGGGTGATATTGCCCTGTTGCCTCAAGTGTAACCTAACACCAGAAGTGTGACCTGATACCACGTTATCTTATTAGTTCTTGGAATTTAGATCGTTATGTCGGCCAGAACTTCCTTTGTATAAGTACTCCTGTATACGAGAGTTGTTGTTCGCCACACTTTTTCGTGAAACAATGTTGAGGCTTATTGGTAATGCTCGCTGGAGGGGGATGGGTGAAGTTTCTCTGGGTCATGATTCGTACGGTGGACAAGTTCCTTGGTGGGTGGATGTTACGGGACTATTTTTCCAGAAAGAGTCTTGTAGTGTACGCAGATTCGCAGTGAAGGTATATTTGATTGGTATATTTATTTGATACCAAGGAATATGACAAACAGCAGTGCTAGTGATTGTCGGTAACTGACTAAAGCAAGCTTACTATTGTTTCGCTACTAATTCGATTTTGCTTGTTTTGTAGAAGTGAGAAAACGCTGAAAGCTTTCTGAAAAGTGGGAAGGCACGCAGTTCGCCAGACACAGTAGAGCCGGCTGCTCGTTAGCGCCAGTCCGCAGGAGGGCCGTCCAGGCAGAGCCGAGGCTCCGTAGCTCGCTACTCAGTAGCAGTCTCTCTGTGGTTCCATGTTAGCTCATACGGGTACCCCTCATACAAACTCCTGGCAAAAACATTTTATGACGTGGGAGTGACGTAAGAAAGCTCGCTTTTTAGCGGAGGACCCTCTGTGCTCAAAATCTAGAAATCTGGCCGTTTCTCAGGAAATTGCTGAAACTAGAGATAAACATCTCAGACACATATTGGTGACCCGCATTCCTGGGACTTTGAAAACGTGAGACAGCGCTGAATGTTCTTACAGAGCAAAAAAACAAATATTTACTCAAGGTAAAAACCGCCAACATTGGCTAACATAAATGAACTGTAAGTTAGAAAGACACACCGGAAGGTGGCAATGAAAAACACTTCATTAGTCACAAGAGAGATGGTGACGTGATTTCATTCTGTACAATATGGTATGATGTAAACTATTGGTTGACCAGCTAGAGGAAGGAGACTAGTCTTTCCTAAGGAGCAGTTTTATCAGTCAGCACTCTGAAGATTCAGAGCTGAGCCGATTAAAATTCAGTAAGAACCGTAAAACGCAGCAATGTGAGATTTCCTTTTAGTGAACAGAAATCACTCCCAGCTCGATCATCAGGAGCCGCTGCTGCCAGGTTTCCATGTTGAAAGCCACCGTCCACCTGCCACATCACCTGAGCTGCCGCAGTAGGGACTTAGAAAAATTTTGGACTGATTTGCACTTAGCCGCTAGGGGTGTGTGTCGTTGGTTCTGCCAACGACTGATTCAGTAGCTGCTTCAGCCTCCACTTGCAACATAACGTTGAGACTGAGCTGCAACCGTGATACAATGTGTTGGAACATTAAAACCATTTTATAGGAATCAGATTACTTCAAATTTCGCTCTGAAGACCTGTATTTTATCGCCACTGAACAGTATGCTTTGAAGTCCAACCACAGGTGTGACATATTCCCTTCTGTACTATCTGTTTTGAGTTAACATCACGACAGTCACTGGGCACTTCGCGACTGTAATTAATTCATTTGCGAATTCATTAGCTTCCCCCCCCCCCCCGCCCCCCGGCCGTCAATGTCAGATATGCCAAGATCTTATTACATTAATGTTGCCACTTTTGTTTTACTTGTGATTTTGTAGCAATAATATTAATGTTTCCATAGGTTTCATTTATGTATCAATCATTTTACTGGACTAAATCAAAGTAATTGTAATTCGTGTCTCATTTAGTAGTCGTAAGTTTCCCCAGTCAGTTTATTTTGGAGGATATCCTTGCGATCCTTTACGACGCCTCCCAGGATTCCAAATCAGAAACCTGGACCATCAGCTTACACATTTCAGAACGTCCCTCAGCAATGGTCAGGTTGCAGCGTATAATTCTGGGCTTGGTAAAGCAGCTGAATTCTCACCGTACTACGGCGGCAGACTCGTGAACCAATCGGGAGCAGCGACTTGGGCGGAGTGCAGCTGAGCTGTTCCGGTAGCACTGATGAACGGTTCAGCAGAGGGTATGGTACTTGAGGAGACCCAGAACTTACAGTTCACGCCGACGCTAAGATGGTCGAACTTCCAGTGTGGCACCGTAATAAAGTATAAAAGAACGAGGAGGGTTTATATACATTGGTCAGGATCTTCCGATGGCTATTAAATTGGCTGTTGAACTGTGGCAACTTCATATTCACCGTGTCAGTATGGTATGGATTTTCAGCAAAGAGTAAGGAAAATTTTGTGCTATTTTGATAGTTTCTTCTGTCAATGCTGACATGATTTTCTGATGAGATACTTGTGAGTCTGGTGGATCTAAAGCTTGTGTACCTAAGCAACTTTATAAGGATAACATGTTTTTGGGATAATGAATTTGCGATAATTAACTGTGAGAAATGTTAAACAAAGTAATGTTGTTGTTGACTGTGGGTAAGAACCACAACAACATACTGCTGAAACAAATATCTGATTTATTTAATGTGTAACTAAAGTAAAGTCTACAGGGAAAGATCAGGTAAATTGACGAGGAGTCTAGGATGAGGAATTTTAAATTTCTCCTATAATTCTAGACATACTGCTATGTGTGCTATGGTATTGCCTCCTTAGCGTGCTCTGCAGGCACGTCATCACAATATAGAATCTGATAGGGACTGAACCGAGCTCTAGAGGTTTGTTCAGCTTTAACGGTTTCAGTAGTTTCTCAACACACTTAACACTTGTTTCACTCATCGTTTCAATGTTATAAGGGTAAACTTGAGCCATAGTTTCTCTGCATGCTCATGACCTATGCTGAAAGTTTCAAGTTCCTCACTGAGATATGACTCTACTGATTTTTTATTTAGTTCATCTAACAAATATATCCTTCTATTTGGTTTAGTCGTACTTTGTACTTTGGTAATCATTGTTGCCATAACTGTGCCATGCTCACTGATACCAGTTTCAATGTGAACAGCCTCAAAGAGGTCAGGTCTGTTTATTTCCAATACATCTAATATATTTCCGAACTGTCTGTTCTAGGTAGTTTTCAGAGAACGCATTTAGTAAGGTTTTGCATGATGTCTTATCACACCCACTACTAACGCAACTGTAATTTTTCCTGTTGATTGTTGGATGATCAAAGTCTCCACCAATGATTAGGGAACTTATGTACAAGCAAACTGATGTTTTCTCTAAATCTTCTGGCTACATCACAGGTAAGTCTGGTGGGCAATAGAAGGACCCAATTATCCTTTATGCACACTCCTGACACTGAATCTAGCCAAAACTATCTCAAATGCAACTTCAACTTCTATCTTAGTAGATTTGAGCTTTTTGTCTACTGCGAAAATACTCGAACTCCTTTTCCCATCTGCCTATCCTTTTAATATACACCTAAATTTTCCCCAAATATCTCACTGCTACAGTTTTCAGTCAGCTTTCTGTATCTAGTACTCTGCGAGCTCACAGCTTTTCAGGAGAGCCTCAAACTCTGACACTGTTTCCAGTGCTTCATCAGTTAACTACTATAATATTAACACTCTCACCTGTGGGGGATTCTTTTGGACCTTACACTTATACTTTTTGGTATCCTACAGCTGTCATTATCTGGACTGGATGCAAAGTCGGCTAGTCTAAAAAAAACCTTGTGTGCCCCCCACACGCAGTCAACTACCTGGGTAGCAGCCTCTGATGTGTACTGCATACCTAACCCTTTAGTGGGACCATACAGGTCTCAACGTTATGCTGCATATCCAGAAGGCTTCAGCCAAGCTTATCCGTAGATCCTTCGAAGTCTCTGTTCATCCCTTCCATTCAATTCAGAACCAGGGGACTATAATGTGTTCTGGGAACAATATTGCAAATTGTGAGCTTTGTTGAAACTCCACGCACAAAGCTGGCCTTCTAAACCTTCTCTGACAGTTGCTGGAATGATTCAAGTATGAGCTTGGTACACAGACAATAAGCATAATTTGCTCGAACGTGTGCACAATCTGCAGTTAGCTGCACCTTGTTCCCTCACTGTCTGCCAGAATAGCTTCTCAACATGTAAAATGAGGTCCCCAGGTATAAAAACTGAGTGTACCTGGTTGTTATTGCTGCTCTTTTGGGGTGTAAGTGCACTCAATGGCGACGTTATCAGCGCGCTTCCAAATACTGAAAGTAACAAATACGGTTAAAGAGACTGAAAACGTTGGCACACTCACTCACACTGATCCACACAAGCACTCCATACCACATGCCATAAAGCAAAGGAGAAATACTGAAAAGTAATACACCTGATAAGAAAACAGAAGGAAAACGACAAGGAGCTAAACCAGTGGCATAGGGATATGTACTCAGCTGACCACTTACAAAAAACATGTTTGAGCCAGTCACCTTATTGACACATTAAAAACCTATCCCTAAAGTTTTTGGAAACAAGTTGGGCAAACCACAAAAATCTTAAAAGCCTCGCCATACTCGTTTGAACTTCACTTAAAATAGAGAGAAAATTTGCCATTGCCTTATGGTCAGGAAAAAAACGCAGTCTAGTAAAATGTGGAGCACAGTGATCTGTACGCCAGGGCCATCGCCCTGGATTAAGAAGCCATGCATCAGAGGACTGTGGCCTAAGCAAAGATTAGTAAGGAGGACCTCATCCTATCTTCGTGGCTGAAAGGAGGTATGCCATTACAGCGTAGTGGGCTTTACTGAATGCAGCATATTACCTCTCGCTTCCAGCCACTGAAATGATTAATAGAGGTTCGGCGTGTGCAAGAGAGACTAGCTCTCAGAATGAACATGATGAGCTAGATACTATCTAACATTCCGTGTGGTGTCTGTTTGTTCTGTATCGTGTCTCCCTACCACTTTCGCGCAACGACGCTCTGAGCGTGTTTTTTAGGGAATTGACTAGTTTGAACCTGGGACCTGTTGCTGGTAAGGAGACGCCAGACCACACATGACATGTAGAATTCAGAAGAGTTCAGTGAGACTAGCGATGATATAACCAAATACTTCATGATTTCAGCGTCAGCTCCACTGCACTCCCTGTAAAAGAATCTTAATACTAACTAAATTTAGTGGAAGGGGTTCAAGGCTTTCCTATTTTTAGTTAGCTGGTAAAATAACGTCGAAAAAGCAGTAAAGTTTACCATTGGAAATTTTATTCTACTCACAAAACATAGTTTATAAATTGCACTATTGATAAAAGGAAATGTTTTAATATAGGATGGTAAAAACCAACTGCGTTCAACAAAAATGTGAACGAATATTCCCTGAATGGGTTTCCAAGTTCTACAATGGATCGAAGGATGATCTATGCCATATCACATCTATAATCTAGGTTTAAATTAAGTTTCACAAAAGAGAAAACTATCAAAATGGTCTACAGTGACCCTCAATTATCTTTAATTACTTATCTAACTTGTCGTAAATTACAGTGGCTGATGTGGCTTCTCAATAACTATATAACAGAAAAATCATCGCGTTTCAGATTTTTACTTCAAGTGGCAAATGTGAACACCATGAGCTTTAATTGACGATCGACACTAGTATTATGTAAAGGGGATGTAACAGATGAGACTTCTGCAGTTCTGAATGAAGCCTTATGCGCTCAAAAATGCGGCATCGCGTGCGTTCATTACCTTGTCGGTGTTCGTCAGGGGGCGGCGGCCAGCGCAGCTCCGTCCAGCTCGCCCTCTCGGAAGCAACTCTCTCCTAACTTTGCCTTACTACAATTTACCGAAGTTGGTTTAAAAAAAAACTATCTGGCTGTGTTTTCATCTGACCAGTCAGGGTCTCAATGTTAACGTTAAGCTCCGCCTACAAAAATTCTGTCTATCCAATGAGAAACGTTATTCTTTTCGTGGTGGGGCAATATTTTTAAAGTTTGCAACGTAACAGAGACGCGAAAAAGTCTCACGCTAAAACTTGCAGCTGGTGTTGTCCTTTTAGCGTTATCGTAAGATCTATACTATTCTTCTGGAGGGCTCTATCTTTTAACATGGGCTGGGGGTGGTCCTAACGTAACAGAGACGCGAAAAAGATCTCACGCTAAAACTTGCGGGTAGTGTCGTCCTAGCGGTTAGCTGGCGACGTGGGTGTCCGTCCGTCCCTTATCGTAGGGCCTTCCAGCTTAACATGGTTCTGCTCTCGGCTTCTGTTCTCGCTTCTCCCCTCCGAACTGCGTCTGTCTCACGGTGGGAAGGTATGACATGCATTTAGGCATTCTTGTATTAGTCTGTGGTATTCCATTTGCTCACTCGTTGCTCGTATTACTTTGGTTAATTTAATGTCACGATTTATTCGGAGCTATGTGATATACTACTGGATTTGCTTATCATGTCAGGGTTTTCATGGAAGGTGTTGGATTTGCCTGACACCTTAAAACTATAGGCGTGCCTAGCGCCAATCAAACTGTGGCTGTAGCCAATGAGTCCTCTGCACCAGTAAGAATGAAAATGTTGTTTCAGTTTTTAGTTAACTCTAATAACGAACAAGAACGCAGGCATAAAGCTTTGTGGGAACAGAATTTAGATATAAAGAAATGTATTAGGTAACAAGAACGTAGACAGAATGCCTTTAATAAGGAAATGCTCGACTTAGTTAATAAGTTTGAAAATGCCAATCGAGAAAGAGATAAGCAATTGTCAGGTACTTTAAGTAAGCTCTCATTAACTGTAGAATCAACTCAATGTGTAACCAATTCCTTGAAAACTTCTGTAGCTAATCTAGAAGAGAATGTAAATGACATTAATAAAGAACATGATAAAATGACCACACAGATCGAACAGGTTTGTGATCAGGTTAAGAAGTTGCAAGTAGTCGGTCAGGAGTATATTGATTACTATCTGACCAAAAAATCTAAAAAAATTAGAAGACGATGTGTCTGCTGAAACGGTAGCCAAGCTTAAAGAAGAATTCAATTTAATAACGGAAAAAGTTATATCTGAACTGTTTACGTGGCAAGAAAGCGTGGATAGACAACTAAATAAAAGCGATATTCCGCGTAAGAAACATTATTATAGGGACAAATATTCAGATGGCAATTACCATGATCATTCACCTATAAGGAAACATAAATGGTGTAAAGGATATAATGATAATGGACGTAAGTAGCGATGAAATGGATGATGATGATCAAAGCTATATGTATTGGGGGGCTACTACGTCATCAAAGGTTGAACATAGTATATTTAAATCTAGACAGTTTCAGACGTTTTCTAATGATAAGAATTGCATACATCTCATGGTTTTCATAAAAAGTTTAAAAAAGTATTCCCGCGTTCGTGGGTAGAACGAGATAAAATTCAGTTCATTGTATCAAAAAAGAGTAGGTGAGGTATATTTGTGGGCGTCTGAAGCTGCTGAGAAATGTCGATCTTGTAAAGATTTTGAAAGGTTGTTTGTAGCGAAATATTAGTCGCAAAGCAAACAAAATTGGCTTAGGAATGAAATTTATAGTCCACAATTTTTTAATCCTAGGAAGAGTACACTCAGGGAATATTTTGAAAAATATATTAACAAAACCAGATACTGGGATAATCCTACCTGCCATAGTGAGGTCCTTAGAATACTGACCATAAAATTGCCCATACATTTAAGAGAAAAGTTGGTAAATGAACCGGTAGATGACGTAGAGAACTTTCTATCAGTAACTGATTCATTGGATGACATTATGGAAGACGCAAAAAGCATGGGAAACCAATTTTATACTAATGAGGGTTCCTATTCGCAACAGGGTAACGGTAAAAATAGCAACGGGAAACCGAAAACTGGTGAGAATGAAAAACGTGGTAGGAGGGATCGCGATGAAATCTACAATGATCGTAAAAAAAAATAATCCGGGAAGTCGAAAGTATTCGTCTGATAATTCTGGTCAAAATAAAGATGAGAGTAGAAAATATACTTATGAAAGTAACAACAGAAATTTTGCGAGAGACAGTTCCGAGGCCGGCCGGAGAGACCGAGCGGTTCTAGGCGCTACAGTCTGGAACCGCACGACCGCTACGGTCGCAGGTTCGAATCCTGCGTCGGGCATGGATGTGCGTGATGTCCTTAGGTTGGTTAGGTTTAAGTAATTCTAAGTTCTAAGGGACTGACGATCTCAGACGTTAAGTCCCATAGAGCTCAGAGCCATTTGAACCATTTGAACAGTTCCGAGGGAATTAATAGAAAAGAGAATTA
This sequence comes from Schistocerca piceifrons, assembly GCF_021461385.2. Classification (NCBI taxonomy): domain Eukaryota; kingdom Metazoa; phylum Arthropoda; class Insecta; order Orthoptera; family Acrididae; genus Schistocerca; species Schistocerca piceifrons. The sequence continues at coordinate 665,517,083 of NC_060138.1, forward strand.
TGATGAACAGCACGAAAGTTATGGACCATTTAATGATAGGCGTGTTAATTGGGGAGAGAGCCGGAATGTACAGTGGGGGGCTCCTACGAATGTGATAACGGCAAATAGTATGTGCCAACACCGGTGCTCACTAGACCAGAGTTTAATACTCACAATAATAACGCTGAATGGAACGGGCAAGGTTCGGGAGTTCGGGTGGTGGTGCTCGACGAGACGGGTAGCCTTCAGCCAAATAATACAACAAACTAGAACCAGCTGCCCTGAGCCTTCCCAGTGTGGCTGGTGGAATGTAGGGAGGCCATGACAATATTAATCTGTGTGTTTTAAGGTATAATGAGAGAGCAGACATTTAAGACGAACTGTTAGACAACCCGGGAAAACTACGTAATAGTCCTGTGGAAGAGGTACAGGCTGTTGTTAAGGTCAAAATCATTGACGAAGACGTTGAAATTCTGTTAGATACCGGCGCTGTCTTCAGTGTGATGAATATTGGGTTGTTTAAATATTTAGCCACTAAACAAAAGTTAACTGGATTGCCTGTAACTAACTACACCTTGTCTGGAGCGTTGGGATCACTCTCCGTCGTCATTAAAGCCCAAGTATTGGTGGATGTAGAGGGACAAGGGGAAATAATAGAATGTACCTTCTTGTTGGCTCCTCATCTATCTTTTCCTTGTATTTGCGGAATTGACTTTATGCATGGACGAGACGTAATGCTCGACATCGCGAAAGGAAAGTGTATTCTGAACAATCATGGTAAGGTAGTTACGTTGCATCTAGTACGGAAGCTTGAATATGTGCAAAAAATATGTAACAGAATAAGAGTTCAGAGTAAAGAAGTAAAATTAATTTACTTGAATAATGATTATCACCTATGTTCATTAACTGAGAATTCTGTGTCGGAAATAAAAGAATCAGTATCTCAAAAAACATTAGAGTCCGAATATTTGTCGGACGAACAGAGAAGTAATTTAGCAGCTGTACTTAATGCGTATGTTAATGTGGGGGGAATGGCAGATGGTAGTTTACGCCTAATTTTGGACGCGCGTGACATAAATAAAATCATAAAGCCTGTGCGTACAAAAACTGAGAATTTAAAAGAATTGGTCCAAAGTTTTCATGGGGTACGTTACCTTAACTCATTGGATTTAAAATGTTCATATCGCCAAACAAAGGTATCTGAAGAATCTAGAAAGCATACGGCCTACATATTTGCGGCTAGAAGCAATCAATTCAGGATTATCCCCTTTGGACTGAACGTTAGTGGTGGAGTCTTTATAAAAGCTTTAGATACGGTGTTGACAAAATTAAGTTCTTGGGGCATATAATTTCGCCGGATGGTATCATGTCCAATCTGAAGAAATCAGAAGCCATATGGAGTTGCCCATACCCTCAAACAAACAAAAGAAAAAAAAACAATTAAATTCGTTTCTAAGTATGGCCTCTTTTTTTAGAAAGTTTCTACCTAATGGATTGTTGAACAACGATCTTCTTTTAGGTTTATTGAAGAAGAACGCGTCATGGAAATGGGACGACCAACGTTGTAAAGCTTTTGATGAAATTCGACATGCCTAGTTAAATGCTGATTTGTTGTCTCATCCTGGTATCAATAAGGATGCATCCAACACTGGCATTGGCTCAGAATTGTTTCAAGTCAAAGAGAATGATAATTTGGAGGACATTTGTGTAATAATATCGTTTGCAAGTCGTACGTTGTCCAACTGCGAGAGAGCGTATACAACAGAACTTGAAATCTTGGCTGTTGCGTGGGCTCTGCACAAGTTTAGATATTTTGTGTTTGCTAGAAAAGTAAACATTTATTGTGATCATAAGGCTTTGACCTTTTTAATGACTTGCCGGATCATGCACATCCGATTAATACGGTGGGCTTTAATCCTGCAAGAGTATCAAACAAGTATTAAGCATAGCAAAGGGAGGGACAATATCGTGGCCTATGCGTTATCGCGACTTTCACGAGGTGCAGATTTAAATTCTCAAGTGATGGAAACCAATCAAAACTCCAGAGTCATTTTATTTGTAATGTGCCGTGTAGAAAAGAAGTGGAACAGCTTGGAAAAAATATGGCTAAACTTCAACAGCAAGACCCATACTGGGGTAAAATAAGAAATAACTTAAGAAATAATGTTTGTGAACCTCAGTTGACTAATTATAAGTTGAACTTAAATGTTCTATTTCGTAAGATAAAAGGTGCAAGCGAGAGATGGAGAGTTTGCATCCCCGCGAAAATGTTTCGTGGATTTATTTGGTACACGCATTACTCTTGGGGACATTTCAATGCTGATAAGTGCACAGAAAAATTAAAGCAATATTGCTTTGTCTTTAATATGAGAAGGAAGGTACGCGATGTGTTGCGTAAATGTAAATTATGTCAAAAAGTAAAACCTGTCAACTATTCTACTAAGATCTGGCTAAATCCGATTCTTCCTTCCAAACCTTTCGAATTGGTGTCCTGCGATGTGGTGGGATCTCCGCCAACAGCAAAAGGTAGATTAAGTATGTTGTTGCTTTCTATGACTGTTTTTCCAAATATGTCAAAATGTATCCGTTGAAGTCGGCGAACGCAAGGTCGATGATAACGAAGTTGACTAAAGATTTCATTCCAAACGTCGGGAAACCTTTGCGTCATATATTATACTGGTAAAGTATGGCGTGATTGTATGTAGGAATTAGGAATCAAACACATATTCGTGTCTAAATATCACGCCGAGGCCCTGCCCGTCGAGAGAATTTTTCGTGAGTTCAATCGCTTTGATCGAACGTATCTTGAGAAAAATCATTATCGGAGGATAGAATATGTAGGTTTATTTGAAAACATACATAATGAACTGCCTCACTCATCCATAGCGGAACCGGATATTGAACGACCAATTCTTCTCGACCGGGTTCGATTAGCCTTAGCTAAAGCTGCTCACTTACCTAAAGGATTGTCGTTTACTACCTGAAAGATTGACACGATGGTCTCTTTTCTTGCAGCAGTTTTACTATGACATTTGTTACGTGAGAGGATCAGACAACTGTATAGCGAACGCGCTGTCACGTTTGCCTGAAACCGATCATCGGCTTCTGGAAGACGAGTCTGAAGGCGCACTGAAATTGCACTGCTTTCAAGATGTAGAAGGTCGTAAAAGAGTAGAGAGTATCTGTAAAAACATGCGTCGTCATCAAAACGAGGACGACTGTCTAAGTACGACAGAAAGAGTAGAGAAGGGGAGAAACTGAGAAAGTATTACAAAATATATAACCATATCTTGTACATACGTAAAGATGAAGATAGCAATAACGAATTTGTTGGCCAGCCAAGTACGTCACAGAGATAATTGACTACCATCATTTAGCTTATGGTCATTGCGGACCAAAGAAGTGCGCTGAGAAGCTAGCAGAAGTTGTAAATTTTAATAATATGCAAAAAAAGAGTTTCTGAAAAAATAAAGACATGTATAAGTGCCAGAGGATGAAGGTAACGAATTGCACGAACCGTGGCCCTATGCAGAGCATAAGACCTAACTATGTGCTGGATTTGGTTTGTACGGACCTCTATGGTCCACTGCCCAAGACTTCAGGGAACTTCGCGTACATATTACTGGTGGTAGAAATATTTTCTAACTTCATCAAGTTATATCCTATAAAAAAGGCAACAGCTAGAGCGGTTTATAACAGATCTGTTAATGATTACATTGTGCACGTCGGCAAACCAAAAACGGTTTTGTCCGATAACGGAGCGCAATTTACTTCCAAATTATGGGATGAAGGAATGAAAAGTAATGGAATTGAAGTAATACACATTTCGGCCTATTGCCCGAGCGGAACTCCCGCGGAACGGTACACGCGTGTATTAGGTCGGCTTTGCCGAACGGATCGTCAACACAATCACAGATCGTGGGGCAATTACGTCGGTGAATTCGAAAAAATAATGAACGCCTTGACGCATGAATCCACGGGCTACACTCCGGAAGAAACACTGTTAGACCATAAGTCTAAAAGTTTAGTGGAAGAAATGATTGATTTGCCTTAGAGAGTTGATAGTATCATTGAAGTAAAGAAAGAACACCTACGAGAAATGATGAAAAAGAAAGCTGAAGCGCGAATACAGCGTCATGACGCTAAAGCGCGGTTTGCCAAATTTGCTATTGGCAATCTTGTACTTGTTAAAGCACTCGGAAAGTCAAGCGAGATCGACCATGAAATTTCAAAATTTAAATTCATTTACAATGGACCATTTGAGATTATCAATGTACCTCATATTAACGCTTACTGTTTAGCTTTTCCTAAATCAGGCAAGCTGTTAGGTGTGCGTAATATTGTCGATTTAAAATTGTACCAATCAAGGACTAATTAGTCCGAAAGGAGAAAAGAGAAACAAAGCCATTACGTGCTATTCTAGTATTTGTGGAGTTTTTTAACTTTGTAAATGTATTTATTATGTTAAAATTTTATTGTAATCTGTATGATATGAGTTATTACCGACGCACTTAGATGAACTGTAAGTTTCAGGTCTGTGTGCACGTGTGTGATAACGGACAGTGCTGAGTTATAAACTGTGATGGAATTAAAAAGAGGACTCCTTGAGATTTATCAGGAGTGAGTAACAACAATTTCAGGCAGGTGGACGTTCTGGAATGCACTGCATACACAAACACGGAGATTTAGAGTGCCGCTACGGCGCCCGCCAACATTGCTCCGCTGGAACTAGGTCGTTGCCGGCTCTTGTAGCGCTGCGGCGTTCATTGTGAATGTGCGTGTGCAACGCAAATTGTTTTTCTTTCAGCGCCAGCTGTAAAAGGTTTTGATGTAAATGTTTCTTTGGTATCGATGTTATTTAAAACACACTCATTCGCGCAATGCGAGAAGACACTTTAAAAATTCATGTTAATTATACACATTTATGTAATGAATTTTTGTAATTACTATTTTTTATCCTGTTTATAATTTTTTTTACTAGTATTTATGTACCTTTAAATGTTGTTTGAAATTTTCTATGCCAATATTGAGCATGCATTTCATAATATTTTTAGTAATTTTAAACTTACTGATTTCTTGAAGGAAGTGTTTGTTTTTAAGATGTGTTGTCATACTATAATGTTTTGAATAATAATGACACAGGGTATTTATGTAAATAACGTGCCCCCTACAAAACTGCAATAATCATTTGAATTGATAACCAGCGATTATTAGATTTTTTGCAGACAAAATTGTTTAACTGTATGCACCTGCATTTCAGTTTGTTTAAATTTTAGGACATTCCCTGAATTTGTTTCCCTCCAGAAAAAAGAGGTCATGCAATGTGGCGCACGTGTAATACTGAAAATGCAGGATGCATGGCACATGCTACCGGTATATATTTTTTTCTGAATTGTATGTAAATATTTGTAATTTAAATGCTTTCTTTGAATAAGTAAGGACATTGCTTCACTGTATGTGTAAATTTAGGTAGAAGTCTGTTGACATTTCATTGTATTTATCTGTGTCTTATTGTCAAACTTATAAGCTCTATTGTTGTTTGCATTGACTTGCAATGATAACAGCAGTGCTTGTGCGTTGTAAAATCTTTGGGTAGGGAGTTGTTGCGTGGAGCGCGGAGAGAGAGAAGACGGGTTCCAGAGCTTGTAGTGTGCGGAAGTATGGTGTTAAAGCTCTCACAGCAGAGAGTACCATTCTTGGCAACATCATGTACGCGCGCCGGCCAGATGTCTAGTAGCAGTAGTACGGACAATGGATGGGCGGAAGAGGCTGTATTAATAACGATTGCCCATTCCAGTAATTAGTCGTGGCTCCACAAGGTGCTACCGTCTTCAACAACAGCAGCAGTCCCAACAACACAGTTTCGTCGTCGGCCCCGAGTTTCGTCGTATGCACAGCACTGAAGTAAGACTGTTAATTGGTAGAAAGTATTAACGGCTAACCCAGCAGCACAACTGAATGTGATTTGATTGATAAAATTTATTTAAATAATAATCAGTTAAACTCAGGGCGATTGTGCTCTCATTGCCCCCAGACACTGTTACCAAGCAGGATCCTTGTTCTTATTTTCCTTATATGCTTACTGAGTGTCATAAGAAACAAATTGAATAGTTACAGCCAGTTTATTAATGAATAATTTCAGTTTTAAGAATTTTGGCCTCAGTCTACTTTCAACTAACTGTTGTTCAACAGAGGTTTCAGTATATGACTAAAGTAAAGCAATTTCATTTTTTATGTTAGGGAATCAACCTCTGGAAAAAATCCAAATCTAAAGAAATGCACAAATTAAGAGTGAGGAAGATTTATTTATTTTACATATAGCTTGGAGCACATGGATGTTTAGTTTGGTACGTATTCTAGTATTTAATTCTGTTCAAGTCAGTAAAAAAGGCTCAATTGTTCAGACAGTAATATAAAATCTAATTTGCAAATTAAGTAACGGCAAAGTAAAAAGTGCTTGCTTTTTTCCTAAACTTTTTTGATGATGTTATGTTGAGGTCACTGAAAGTCATTGTTCACGTAACGACGTTCAGTACTAACATACAGTTTAATTACATATTTTCAAATCATTACTTGATTGCCTTTTTCAAAATTTAGTGCCAAACATAACGTAAGAGTGACTTCTCAGTTTTCTTATCATTACATACTCACTTAAAATTAGTGTCAAAAAACGTGACAACCTTCAGTTGCCGCATCAGTGTTTAATAATACATGTTTTACTTTCCCATCATCTTGTACAGGATTTTGGATGTAAATTACCCTAGTGGGCTGGTGACCGTTAATTATTTCCTTTTCGTTCATTAGTGTAACTTTTGGATTCATGATCAGTGGTATCCCTTTTCTGTCCAGTGTTATGCGTGAGTGACTGCACAAAATAACTTTCATTTTTCAAATTATACACCTGTTCGGTTTAATTACTTTTTATTTTTAGTACACTTTCCTTCTACTTATCGGTATAACTTCTTCGGGAAAGATAGCTTTATCCAATAAGAAAAACTCCATAGGCATACACGCAATCCACGGTCATATTTTATATGGCAAGCAGGATACGCCGATTAGTAAGAGGGAGGTTACAAATGGACGGAATGCGGATTCGCGAAGAACTATTAATTGTGTGAGTAGAAGGTACATTTCGTGCTCAGTATTGACAATAGACGGAATTCGGACTCGATTTTTGGAATCATGTTTTCGTGTTTATCTGTAATTTAACTGACTTATTCCTAATAAACTATTACGTTTATCATGAGTGAAAAGTGCTTGACTTGCCGTAGGATTGTTAGGTCGGGGCTTTGGTATGACGGGTACTGTAGTTTTTTCCATGTGGGTGACAGTACCGGCGTAGGAATAGGGGAAGTAAATGAGACTCATCAGTGGTTTTGTAGGATATGTAGGAGAGATAGCAAGATACCAGAACAGGAGGGGAAAATTGCCGCCCTTCACGCTGAGTTAGAAAAGGCCAGGGGAGATCTTGACAGGTTAAGGACGGAGAAGGGTAAAGAGAGGTGGGAAGTGGCAACAGGCAACAGAAGGAACAGGCCTAGAACTTTGTCTGACAGCTTAGTGGTGAATGTGGAAAATAGATTTGACCTGTTGCTTCAGTTAGAAGCTGGTGAGCCTCAAGCAGTTGCAGGTGTAGACAGGGCACAACAAACTTTCAGCAGCAAAATTGAAAAGTAAGAAAGTAGGGAAATCAGTAAAGAGAAAGAAAGTGTTGTTGTTAGGTAGTTCCCATGGAAGAGGTGTTGGCCAACTTTTGTAGGATGAACTAGGATCAGAATACCAGGTCACCAATTTTTTTAAACCTAGTGCTAGTCTGGAGCAGGTGACAGAGGATGTAGGATCACTTTGCAAATATTTCACAAAGGAAGACACTGTGGTTATAGTGGGTGGGGCAGGTAACAGTATTGACAGAGATCCTGGGTACAGTATAGAGAGTGACCTGGCAAATGTTGCATCAGCATCGAAGCATACTAGTGTTGAGTTTGTATCTGTTCTTGGGCGCCATGACCGACCTCATTTGAACTCTTCTGTCAAGAGAGTTAATTTGGCGCTGGAATGGCTGCTTATGTTGGGTGCAAGGTCACACATTGGTGTGGTTCCTGTTGATTCTCTCAATAGGTGGGATTATACTAGGCATGGCTTTCACTTCAAAAGGAAGGGGAAGGGTAAATTGGCTGGAAAAATAGCAGGAAAGTTAAAGGGGGGAGGCACTGTCATGAGTGGTAAAATACCAGTGGTTATAGGGTTCAGAAAAGACCCTTTTTTAAAGTGGGGAGGACAGAAAGAAACCAAATTTTAAGAGAGGTTACAACTGAGACAAACCTTCAGTTTCAGAAAGAAACCAAAAAACATAATTCTAGCTTATTACATCATCATAAAAAGCTATTGGTTAAGAATTTTCAGCAGTCAGCAGATATTTTAAATTTATCCAATTTTAACTCAATGTGAAATGTCAGCTATCTTTATTGCATCAAAATATTCGAGGACTGAGAAATAAAACTGATGAATTAACTATCTGCATAGATGAATTAGAGTCTTCAAACCCAGCTGACATAATCTGCCACTCTGAACATCATGTGACCACTGGTACAGAACTTTTAAGTGTTGCAGGGTTTAGGTTAGCATCTCACTTTTGCAGATCAGAAATGGAGAAAGGAGGAGTTGCCACATTCATCAGGAACTGTCATAAATTTAAGAACATAGACATTCATAAATTTTGCCTCTAATATTAAGTGTATATCGAGTGTATATCGAGCACCTGCAGGTAACTTTAACTTGTTTCTAAACCACCTTGAAGCTGTATTGGTCCATTTAACAGACAAAAACAAAGAAATAGTGGTTGCTGGTGATTTCAATGTACATTTCCTTAAAGACACTCCCAATAAGAACTTATTTGAGTTAGTAACACTATCATTCAACTTAATTCCTACTGTAAAGTTCCCCACTAGGTTAGCCAATTGCTCACAAACAGCCATTGATAATATCTTCATAGAAAAATCCAATAAACAAAATTATATTACAAAAGCAATAGTCAATGGCCTCTCAGACCATGACATGCAGTTCCTTCTGTTAAATGTTAATACTGAACAGGATATAAAATCTGTTAAATCTGAGCTCAAGAGGGTAATCAATAAGCCAAAAATTGATTATTTTAGCACACTCCTCAGAGACATTCACTGGACTGATGTTTACAGTGCTCATGGCATGAATGAAAAATAAAACACTTTTTCTAATAAAGTGCTTACCTTATTTAAACACTGTTTTTCCCCAAAATTACCAAGGTTAGAGCAAAGTCTACAAAGAAGCCATGGATTACTCAAGGAATAGGGGCATCTTGTAAAACAAAAAGAAAACTGTATCTGTCAATCTGAAGCAGTTTTGATGTTGATGCTATAGCACATTACAAGAAATTCTGCAAAATATTTAAAGACTGTAATATGGATATCAAAGGAAATATATTACAAGGAAAAGATAGTCATATCAGATAACAAAATAAAAACAATATGGGATATAGTGAAGGAGGAGACTGGTAGAACCAGACATGAAGAGGAACAAATAGCATTAAGAGTCAATGATACATTGGTGACAGATGTGTATAGTGTTGCAGAACTTTTTAACAAACATTTTGTAGCTGTTACTGAAAAGATGGGGTTGTCAGGTTTGGTAGATGGTGCTATGGAATACCTCAGACCAGACATTTCAAGTAACTTCCATAATATGAATTTGACCCTCACTACCCCAGCAGAAATAATGTCCATCATAAAATCTTCACAATCAAAAGCATCTAGTGGGTATGATGAAATATCAACAAAGTTAATTAAAGAATGTATTTCTGAGCTAAGTAACATATTAAGCTAACTGTGTAACCAGTTGTTTATCAGTGGAATACTTCCTGAATGGTTGAAATATGCTGAAGTTAAGCCTATGTTTAAGAAGGGAGATAAAGAAATAGCATCAAATTTCTGCCCAATTTCACTGTTGCCAGCATTCTCAAAAATTTTAGAAAAAGTAATGTACAATCGGCTTTATAACCATCTTATCTCAAATAACATCCTGTGAAAGTCACAGTTGGGTTTTCTAAAGGGTTCTGATATTGAGAAGGCTATCTACACTTATAGTGAAAATGTGCTTAATTCAGTAGATAAAAAATTGCAGGCAACTGGTATATTTTGTAATCTGTCAAAGGCACTTGACTGCGTAAATCACAATATCCTCTTAAATAAATTAGAATATTATAGTGTAACGGGAAATGCTGCAAAATGGTTCAAATCTTATATCTCTGGCAGGAAACAAAGGGTGTTATTAGGAAAGAGACATGTATCAACCTATCAGTCATCATCCAACTGGAAACTAATTACATGTGGGGTCCCACAAGGTTCTTGTGTACATCAATGACCTTTCATCAGTAACATTACCAGATGCCAAGTCGTTTTGTTTGCCAATGATATAAACATTGTAATAAATAGCAAATCAAGTGTAGTCTTGGAAAGATCAGCTTATAAACTATTTGTGGACAATTATTTGTCACTAAACTTTGAAAAAACACACTACATGCAGTTCAGAACTTGTAAGGGGTGTCCCACGAGTATATGCCTAAGATACAATGAAAAGCAGATAGAAGAAGTGGACAGTATTAAATTCTTGGGATTACAGCTTGATGATAAATTCAACTGGGAGGAGCACACCGCAGAACTGCTGAAGCGTCTTAACAAATCTCTATTTGCAATGCGAATTGTGTCGGACATAGGGGATATAAAAATGAAAAAGCTGGCATATTATGCTTACTTTCATTCCATAATGTCATATGGGATTATTTTTGGGGGGAATTCATCAGGCCAAGGTGAAGTTTTCCGGGCACAAAAACGTGCAGTAAGAGTTATATGTGGTGTGAACTCAAGAACATCCTACAGGAGCATGTTTAGGGAACTAGGGCTACTAACTACTGCTTCCCAATGTATTTATTCCTTAATGAAATTTGTCACTAAAAATATATCACTTTTTCAAACCAACAGCTCAAGTCATGGAATCAATACTAGACATAAGAATAATCTTCACAAGGATTTAAAGTCACTTCTTCTTGTACAAAAAGGTGTGCATTATTCAGGAACACACATTTTCAATAACTTGGCAGCAGCCATAAAAAGCTTAGCAACCAATGAAATTCAGTTTAAGAGAAGCCTAAAGGATTTATTGGTGGCCAACTCCTTCTACTCCATTAATGAATTTCCCAGTAAAAGCAACTGATATATAAAGTACAATATAACTTCTGCACAATTTCAGTGCAGTAAAGTGTTCATTGCAAATATGTGTATATGTGTGTGTGTGTGTGTGTGTGTGTGTGTGTGTGTGTGTGTGTGTGTGTAAGTACAATCTAACTCCTGCGCCATTTCAGTGAAGCAATGTATTCATTGTAAATAAGTATTATAGTAGTTGTATTTATTACCTTATAAATAAATAAATAAACTTTTTTATTTTAAAGTCAGTGCATTAGTATTTGTAAAATGACTCTTTCATGTAGTGTTCATTAAAAAATTACGATCATTCCACTTGGGACCTGTGGAATGGTACATTAGCTTATTTGTCTTAGTAGTAAATATTTGTCATGTATTGTTATTTTTCTGACATGTTCTACATCCTGGAGGACCTCCTCACTACGGATCAAATGGAATGACAGTAAATCTAATCTAAATCTTATCTATGAATGATATATGGGAATGAACTGAGTAAATGAAGTAAACAGTGTTGACAAGGGCATCGTTGGAAATCGCTAAAGTGTCACAGGACTTATTCTAATTGAAAGGAGGATATAACATGAACATCAACAAAAGCAAAACGAGGATAATGGAATGTAGTCGAATTAAGTCGGGTGATGCTGAGGGAATTAGATTAGGAAATGAGACACTTAAAGTAGTAAAGGAGTTTGGCTATTTGGGGAGCAAAATAACTGATGATGGTCGAAGTAGACAGGATATCAAATGTAGACTGGCAATGGCAAGGAAAGCGTTTCTGACAAAGAGAAATTCGTTAACATCGAGTATTGATTTAAGTGTCAGGAAGTCGTTTCTGAAAGTATTTGTATGGAGCGTGGCCATGTATGGAAGTGAAACGTGGACGATAACTAGTTTGGACAAGAAGAGAATAGAAGCTTTCGAAATGTGGTGCTACAGAAGAATGCTGAAGATTAGATGGGTAGATCGTATAACTAATGAGGAGATATTGAATAGGATTGGGGAGAAGAGAAGTTTGTGGCACAACTTGACTAGAAGAAGGGATCGGTTGGTAGGACATGTTCTGAGGCATCAAGGGATCACAAATTTAGCATTGGAGGGCAGTGTGGAGGGTAAAAATCGTAGAGGGAGACCAAGAGATGAATACACTAAGCAGATTCAGAAGGATGTAAGTTGCAGTAGATACTGGGAGATGAAGGAGCTTGCACAGGATAGAGTAGCATGGAGAGCTGCATCAAACCAGTCTCAGGACTGCAGACTGCAGGACTGAAGACCACAACAATATATATATATATATATATATATATATATATATATATATATATATATATATATATGTATATGTGTGTGTCTGTGTGTGTGTGTGTGTGTGTGTGTGTGTGTGTGTGTGTGTGTTGTTTATAATAATATTGTTTATTCTTGGGCCTTGGGCCTGAGGTAATACCCAGCTGTTGCCAAAATATGTGCACTTCTTTATGTTTCATATTCTCCATGCTGAGTTGTAATAAACAACTGTTCGTGTACCATCCTGAGGCAACATGCTGTCACCGCCCAAACAACCCAATGGGGCGAGAAGCTGCGTCCACGACGTTACATCGGCTCTGCAATCATCTGGGTGCCACTGCTGTAGGCGAGCGCTGCAGGTACGTCCTGGCTGAGCGTGATGGGATGCAATCGGCGTTGCGTTAACTGACGAAGCCGAACACAGCCGCCAAATCATCACAAGACCCAGCTGCCAGATTTACAAAGATGGTGAAGGGATACGAGAGCTGCAGGGCTCTTGACAACATTTTATCTGCAGCACGACAAGAAAACTTGCATTTTCAACTTGCGATCAAATGCATGGAGATGATAAGCAATGATGTGATGTCATTTCCGAATGATTGTGTACTGCAAGCCAAAAGTAGAGGTGGCTACAACAATGGGCAACAATCTCGCCAAAGCTGACGTCAGCAGCAAACAGCTGAAGCAGAGACACAACAAGAATACCAGGATTCATCGAGTCGAGTAGCTAGTTATTCAACAGGCGGCTCGAAAAACTTCAAATTTGGAGAGTCGCTGTTCGGTGGGTTTGGAGATTTGCTGTTTGGAGGGTTTGGAGATCTGCTGCACATCAATGAAGACAACAATGAAGAAGATTACGAAATATTTTATGAAATAACCTGATGAAACTCTGTACTTTAGAAGTAATGAAATCTTATTTATGACAGGCGGACTTAATCCGCATTAACACAGCTATGAAATATTTAAGGAATTGTAAACTATAAAGTAAAATATTTAAGGACTTTAAAATATGGTGTGTTGCAGCACAGAAAACGACTGAATTTTTTAAAGATCGATGTACCATTTTCCATACTTCATCCAAATTAACCCTGCACTTCAGTGCATGAAAAATCTAAGAGGTAGCCCCACCTCACAGTTCCCATTAGAAAAATCCAAAATAAAAAACCTAAGAGCATTTCTGTTGAACAACCCAAAACAGGAAACATCACAGCTCCCTCAGTACAAAACCTAAAGAAAGATAGTCATTGCCCTGTAACCCAAGAAGAAAGCTAAAGTCTTGTCAAGTCAGAAAAAATAGAGGTAAATCGCGGTTAAGGGGTAGCATGATAACAGATGGCATAAGAAAGTAACCTGTTATCATTCTGGGTGGCTGTGTAACCGCTCTTTAGATAGTGGGTATTAAGAAACGACTATTAGATTACATTCTGTAATACGAAATGACCCAAGAGCCAAAACACGGTAGTTGTGTTCCGAAGTAATAGTTAGTTAAAATTTTTACTAAGAGTAGATATTTGAAATAGAGTAACTCAAGGTAGTAAAAAAGCAATCCAAGGAAGATATAACGGAGCTGCGTTTTGTTTTGAACATAATACATAAACCAATGCTCAGCATTGTTAGCTCTCTTGAGTCTTTATTTTCAATGGTACATGATCGCAGTCTTCCGTGGTAGTCAGATGTTAGGGATTATAAGCCTAATTAAACATCATTCTGCTAACAGGATTAAACATTGGAATGGGGGAAAATAGATTATTTTGAGATATTGGGACAGACAATAGTTGGACCTTACCATACTAATATATTTGCCGATCGTTGTCAAGGCGATTCTGCTAATAAACGAGACGCGAGATACAGCGCCCGTGAAAAGACTAAATTTGTGATGAACAGACATTGAAGATCTCAAACGTAAAATCGTGTCGTGAGAATTAAGAAGCTTAGACATTGTAAAGCCAAAGACATATTTACGATTTATCAGCTATTAATGGTAAAGGACAGTTTCATGGGAAATCTTATCTTTGGTGATAGGAACGCGAAGGAATGTGGTATGGACTGACTGTTATTATACGGAGACGATACACACTAGGGTCAACTTCATCTTCATTGATTCCCCAGCGCCATCTCTCTTAATCCCAAAAATCAGCTAGTACATAGACAGTTATATCTGTGAACATTCAAGGGTTATTGAGAAAAACTGATCAACCTGTTACAAACAGATAATAGGATTTGATCAAGGCACATTGACTACGAAGGTAACAAAACCAATTTATATGGGGAACAAAAATTAGAAAAAATGGACTGGAACCCGATTGCTATGGCCGTCATTGGATAGGTACATCGTGATTGAAAGTGTATGAAATATCTCTAGAAATAGAAAACGAGATCAATTTTCAACTGCTAGTTCACAAAATTAGATTCAACGTAATTCAAAGATGTTTTATGTCCGACCCACATGGCAGGGAATGGTTCTCTACTAGTCGGGGCAATATATATATGTATATTAAAACAGTTGTGATACTAAATGTAACTGTGTTTTCTCTTTTGATGCTAGTCAATTGTCAGGATGAGCATTCTAAAGCATTATGTCAGGGCGAAAATATTAATTTAATCAATTTTTCTCTCTTAACAACATGTGGGCAGGGTGGGTTCTTCCTTGGCTCGGGTATGAGGTAGAATGAAACAGCATTTTTACATAAGATAACTTTTATTGAAGTTTCGTACAACTGTATCTTACTGAATGTTCTGGTTCGGAGAACGGCAGCTGTGTCGTTTGCGTAGCCTTCTGCTGCGGCAGCGGCGGCGACGGCGGCGGCGGCGGCGGCGGCGGCGTCTGATTACGCGTAGCGGTGTGTATCTCGTGTCGCCGTCTCGCCCAGCTGACTGGAGACGCGCAGCGCGAAGTGGCCCGTTTAATTATTGCGAGCGAAGTCGTGCATCAGATGGTGATACCTTGGATGTGGCGTCCCAGCGTTTCTCTTCTCTAAGCGGCCGCGTGTGTTGTGCGTCGGCCAGCGGAGCGGTGCAGCGGGGGAAGGCCAGTGTCCCGAACTCGAACCATGGACTCCCGCTTGCCAGTCTTCGGCTGTCAGGTCTTCATCCCAGCTCACAGGTGACTGCTGATGTGAGGCCGTCTCCTTCCCGTCCTCACGAGTCACCCGGGTACGTAAAGATCAGACTTCAAATACCTTTTAACTTCTGTCTTCTGGCGCCGAGGCTGTTGCTTGCTATTCCATTACAGCGGCGGACTTGGTGCGACTGTGCATGATGTAGTCTCTTCTTGCATGACGGTCTTCAGCACCGAAAATGACTGAAAACTACTGCTTCACTTCTTCATCTTCTCCGTCTCTCGTCTCCGTCTCCGTCCTCGTCTTCGTCTTCGTCTTCGTCCTCGTCTTCGTCTCCGTCCCCGTCTGTCAGGCCCACCGCGTCTCGCGTATTTATTCACTTCAGTTCACTGGAGGTGAACGACTTCACGGCCATTGCCTCTTCTGTCACGTTGAAAAGCTTCTCGAAGAATCTTCTTAACGTCGGTCATTGGCTCTTGGGATGTAGGCGAGGGCCTTTGCTCACATGCGACAACTGAGAAACACGTGAGCCGGTCGGGCGATGCCCTGACGGCTGAATCGACAGCGCCCGCTTATGTGGAACTTGGTGACTTCACGGTCATTGTCTCTTCTGTTCTGCTGTTCTGCCCGCTGAATGCCAGTATGTAACTCTCTAAACTAAACCAAGTCTTTCATTTATATTATAATTTCTACTTCACTTTGATTTCACTAATTTATTTACTTAAGTACCACTCAACATTCCTCCACCCTTCGGAGAAATTCGCCCTCGAATTTACCACTCAACATTCCTCCACTCTTCGCACGGCAAAAACACTAACACAAGCAACGAAAACTCTCGACTTAGAAGATTACACACGCTTCACATTAAGTATTTTGAATATACTTTATCACTTTACTGAAGCACTGTATGCTCATGAATCACATAGTTCACACATAAAAGTTTGTAATAAGTGTAACAAATCTTGATGACAATGAATAAACAAAAATAGATTATTCACTTAGAAAGTTACGTAGCAACACCTGTTTAATCTACCCTATATTAATGCAAGAATATCTATTCGACAGTATTGTTTACTTTAATGTAAGACTGTTTAGTAAAGAGTGAAGTACAATAAACAAAATTAATACACTAATGCTCAAAAGTAACCACTGAAGTACACCAGTTAAGAGTGTGGTATCCAGTTAACAGGGATTTGATGAAGTGGTATATTATTATTTGGCTTATTTTTTCGTCTTAAATAAAAGAAAACTGTACAAAGCAGAAATACCAACACAAAGGTTCTAGATATACCGTTCCTAGCATTATAATTTTAGTTTTGTGTTCACTTGTTAACTTTAAAACATGTTGCATCATAACATTGGCATCAATTTTGCCTTGCTGTGAGTTTATGACATATCTAATGACTTCAGAAGGGAACTGTCAAGGGAGTAATTGAGGTAGGATAGGTTTTGTGTAGGAAATGCTTGCATGGCGTTTTCTGAAAAAAAAGGCAAACAACATGGTTATGGACTTACCAACCTAGTAAAAACAAGAACAGAGAAAAGAAGGAATATGCTGTTAACTACAAGATCTACATGTTCCTACGTTCAACTTTTTTTTCTTAAAAAATAAACCATTATCATTTATTAATTATTGACATTTGTATACTATCCACAGTCTACTAAGATTTAACTAGGACATTCGCACCCTTGGTCGAAGATTATATGGTGCCATGTCTGTATGTTGTGCTGGCGTGACCACTCTTTTTCCTTTTCGGTCACTTCCTCCACCCTTCGGAAAAGCAGACACTATTGTTGAAGGAATTACATCTGGAGCGCCCTTAAAAGGTTTTAAACGACTTGCATGGACAATGGTAGTTCGGGTGGGCAGTTGCAATTTAACGTTGACTGGTGACGTGATCTCAATAATTTGATAAGGACCTCTGTAGTTTGTTACAAATTTCTTCGTTTTTCCTTTCGCAATGTATGGAGTTGAAAGCATCACCCACTGACCGAGTTTGTAATTTGGATATTTAGCTTGGGCATTACCTAACCTTTCCTGTCGTTCCAAAGCCTTTGTATTAGATTTCTGAACCTTTTTCCATACATCTTTCATCATTCAACTGAAATCTCTTACTGTTTCTCCGACTTTTCCGTTTTTCTGCCTGATTACATCAAAAGGGGACGGCATTTTTCTCCAATAGACCACTTCATAAGGTGACATGCCACTTGCTTCATGCGTTTTGGCGTTGTATACCGACGCGATTATTGGTAAATACGTATCCCAATTAGAATGTTGTTCGTTAATATAATAACTAAGCATCTTGCCAATTGTCCGACGAACTCTTTCTGTGCGTCCGTTGCACTGAGGGTGTAATGGAGTGGTGTGTAATTTACGTATTTTTAGTAAGTGGCATAGCTGTTTCATTAATTCAGACATAAAATTAGATCCCTGATCTGTGATAATAGCTTCAGGTACGCCAAATTTAAGTATCCAGTTGTTAACTAAAGCTTGGGCAACTGTATTTGCTTGCTGATCTGGGAGACTCACCATAACTAGATAGCGTGAAAAGTGATCTATAAATGTAAGAACATACTTATTACCAGCAGGTGATTTATGAAATGGCCCATAGAGATCCACTCTGCAGATTTGAAATGGACATGAAGCCTCGGGGAGCCTCCGTAAGGGTATTTTTGAACGAGAAAGTTCAGCTCGTTGTGCGCACGCAATGCAATTACGAACATACTGCGCAACATCCTGCTTTCTGGTTTGCCACCAAAATCGCTCTGCTACTCGTCTTTCGGTTGTCCGCTGTCCCCCGTGTCCTGCAAGGATATGATCGTGGGCCTCTGCCATTATTTCTTGTCTAAAGTGTTGGGGAACAACAATTCGCGGTCCAAGCTTTGTTTTACTGCATAATACACCATCTTCAAAGCAAAATTGTTTTTGAGTTGCGTATTTTTTGCATTCTGTATCCTCATCTTGTGCCTTTCTCCAGTCCTCAGTATCTCGGACTGTTGCTTCCAAAATTGCTATTTTCCGACTTAGACAATCTGCATTAGTGTGTTTTTTGCCTGGTTTATGGATAACTTCGAAATCCATTTCGGAAAGACATAGGGCCCAACGGGTAAGACGACTAGATGGATCCTTTAACCCAAGCAACCATTTTAAAGCTGCGTGGTCTGTAATAACCTTGAATTTCCTACCATACAAGTAGCATTTAAAGTATTTGATGCCATAAATAACACTTAACAATTCTTTCTCCGTTGTGGAATAATTTCTTTCTGCTGTTGTTAGTTGTCTCGAAGCGCAAGCTATGGGGTGTTCCGTGCCATTAATATTCTGACTCAAAACAACTCCTACTGAACGACCACTTGCGTCACAGGATAAAATAAATTCTTTATTATAATCTGGGTAGGCTAATACTGGACTGTGTGTTAACTTATCTTTAAGGGTTTGAAATGCTGATTCACAATCTTCAGACCAATGAAATTTTGCACCCTTTTTCAATAATTGGGTTAAGGGTCGGGCAATTTCAGCAAAATTTTGAACATATTTTCGGTAATACGATGCGAGACCAATGAAACTTTGTACTTCCTTAGCGCGTTGTGGTGTTGGGAAGTCCTTAACTGCCGAAATTAATCGAGGATCCGTTTTAATTCCTTTTTCACTAATGACATGCCCTAGGTATGTAACCTCTGTCAATGCAAAACTACATTTTTCCATATTTAATGTTAATTTAGCTTTTCCAAGTCTCTGAAAAACATTACGCAGACGCACAGCATGTTCATTAATGTCTTTGGAGAATACAATAATATCGTCTAGGTATACACAACATTGCTGAGTTTTGAGTCCTCGCAATACACCATCGAGTAGTCTTTGAAATGTTGTTGGTGCATTTTTCAAACCGAAAGGCATTCTTTTAAATTGCCAGTGGCCTCCAGGGGTAGAAAATGCTGTTTTATGCCTATCTTCAGGTGCAACTTCCAATTGATGATATCCGCTACGTAAATCGATTGTTGAAAAGTATTTACTGTTACCTAAGCTGTCAATGATATCTGTAATGTTTGGAAGAGGATAAACATCTGAGATAGTTTGTTTGTTAATGTATCTGTAGTCACAACAAAATCTATATCGTTTCGTACCGTCGGGAGACTTCTTTGGAATAATTACGATATTTGAATTACAAGGCGTATCAGAATATTCTATAATTCCATCTTTTAGATGCAGTTCTAAAAATTCATCCAGTACTGGCTGTAAGTGATGCGGAACTCTATAAGGCTTCCTATAAACTGGGGGGCTATTTCCTGTTGGGATCCTATGCTGTGTGATATCTATTGCTGGCAGTGGACCTTCTGCATTAAATAAATCTTGGAACTCAACTAAGACTGCTTCTATCGTGTGTCTGTCATTTCCTTTCAAATGCTCAATCTTCTGGCGTAATGCGGTTTTATAGGCGTCTGGTTTCTGACCATCAGTAATACCTGACCAAATGAAATCTTCTTCTTCAAAAGTACTGACTGTAGCCACTAATATTCCCTTATGCAACTCTTTGTCCTCCACTCCAAAATTGTCAATATATACCGGTACTTTTCTTTCTCCCTCAACGTCTTGAACCCGTACAACACTTCTACGTATAAAACAATGTGATACATCTAATTCCTCATTTGCCTCTAAAGATTCTATTAGACACACTGTATCTGTAGGTACTTCGGGGTCAACGGTCATCCAGAAAAGTTTTCCTGAGCCAGATGGTATCTGATCCCGCGAATCAACCTTCAAGGACGTTGCACGCAGTATAGTTGATTTCGCCTTCCGGTTAGGGAAATCTTGCGGCAGAGGGCCCTTTGCTGCGGTGTCACCTAGCTGAAACACTATTCCGCTAAGTTCTACAGTTTGCTGTCTGAGTTCGATTTCAGCGTGATGTTTATCAGGAAATCCAGTCCTAGGATCGCGTCGTACCCGTCAGTTACCTTTGTTACCCACTTCTACATCTTCCTGAAATCGTACACCGTGAATATAGAAAATCAATGATGTACATCCTAATGACTTCACTGTACCTCCTCCTACTCCACTCAATCTATACCTTGGAGGGTCATATTTCTTTTCTCCAATACATCCATTACTTACTATTGATACGTTTGCGCCTGTATCCTCTAGTATCCTTGCCTCTTTATCCTGTATGGTAGCAGATAACCAGCATTCCGCCTTCACATTCGCCTTAATGGCATGAAATTTTATTGGCAACGCCTGGCGGCGGCTCCGAAATTCCCGTTTGAGTTTAACTGATTTCTATTTCCAAAAACGTTCTTAGACCTGCATTCCTTGAATGTGTGACCTATTCTTTGACAATTAGTGCATTTAGGTTGCCTGCAATTTTTTGCTATATGGCCCTGTCGATCGCACCTAAAACATCGTACTCCTGCTGAAAATACATCTCGCTTCTCCTTGTATCTGGTGGCAATGTCTATTTCTTCGAAAGCCGTCGCCACAGATACAGCTTCCGCTAAATTTTTAGGAAACTCTGCCCTGACACGACGGGACGTTTCAGGAGGCAACCCACGTAAAAAAGTATCCAGAGCTCTATTTTCTGCCTCTTGTAAAATAAATTTATTTGCTTCATCACTAGTTGTCAACTGATAGGTGTTAATATTAACTTTTCTAATCCTATCTACAAAGCTTTCTAACGACTCGTTTTGCCTCTGAGTGATAGTGTTTAACTGTTCCCTATAAAATCTACAGCTGTTCTGTTTTTGAAAACGTTTAAGTAATCCTTTCTTCAATTCCTCAAATGTTGGAGCATTCCGTAATTTTTCATGGTATAATACATGTGCTTTAGCCTCTCCTAGCAATCTTAACTTTGTCATTTGTAAGAGATGTTCATCTGACCATGAACCTAACTTTGCAGCTGCTACTAAATCATCAAAAAAGGCTGTTATGTCCTCGCCAGGTTTACCTGAAAAAGGAGTTACTAAGGCTGCTGCTGAGGAATCTCGGGTGGGAGGGATTGAACTGGTTTGCCTAACCTCACTCAACTGTTTAAATAATGCATTATTATCACTTTTAAGCTGTTCTATCTGATTAACTAAGATCTGAATAGCTTCCTCAGTAGAAACCGCTTGTGGTGCTGACTCTGACTTTGTACGATTTCGTGTCATCATTTTACAAACTGTTAATTACACAATCTTACTACACTGAATGCAAAAGATGTTTAAATATTTTCGACAAACTCTTAAATTCATGAGAGAAAATACACTTCTAAATAAAAAAAAATATTACGACTGCTCTGCAAACCTCTATCCTTTCACACATTAAACAATACTAACTGTGGACCTTCAGTGACTGTCATTCACACCTCATATTGAGCCAAGGTTTTTTTCTCTGACACCAAATGTAACAGTTGTGATACTAAATGTAACTGTGTTTTCTCTTTTGATGCTAGTCAATTGTCAGGATGAGCATTCTAAAGCATTATGTCAGGGTGAAAATATTAATTTAATCAATTTTTCTCTCTTAACAACATGTGGGCAGGGTGGGTTCTTCCTTGGCTCGGGTATGAGGTGGAATGAAACAGCAATTTTACATAAGATAACTTTTATTGAAGTTTCGTACAACTGTATCTTACTGAATGTTCTGGTTCGGAGAACGGCAGCTGTGTCGTTTGCGTAGCCTTCTGCTGCGGCAGCGGCGACGACGGCGGCGGCGGCGGCGGCGTCTGATTACGCGTAGCGGTGTGTATCTCGTGTCGCCGTCTCGCCCAGCTGACTGGAGACGCGCAGCGCGAAGTGGCCCGTTTAATTATTGCGAGCGAAGTCGTGCATCAGATGGTGATACCTTGGGTGTGGCGTCCCAGCGTTTCTCTTCTCTAAGCGGCCGCGTGTGTTGTGCGTCGGCCAGCGGAGCGGTGCAGCGGGGGAAGGCCAGTGTCCCGAACTCGAACCATGGACTCCCGCTTGCCAGTCTTCGGCTGTCAGGTCTTCGTCCCAGCTCACAGGTGACTGCTGATGTGACGCCGTCTCCTTCCCGTCCTCACGAGTCACCCGGGTACGTAAAGATCAGACTTCAAATACCTTTTAACTTCTGTCTTCTGGCGCCGAGGCTGCTGCTTGCTATTCCATTACAGCGGCGGACTTGGTGCGACTGTGCATGATGTAGTCTCTTCTTGCATGACGGTCTTCAGCACCGAAACTGACTGAAAACTACTGCTTCACTTCTTCATCTTCTCAGTCTCTCGTCTCCGTCTCCGTCCTCGTCTTCGTCTCCGTCCCCGTCTGTCGGGCCCACCGCGTCTCGCGTATTTATTCACTTCAGTTCACTGGAGGTGAACGACTTCACGGCCATTGCCTCTTCTGTCACGTTGAAAAGCTTCTCGAAGAATCTTCTTAACGTCGGTCATTGGCTCTTGGGATGTAGGCGAGGGCCTTTGCTCACATGCGTCAACTGAGAAACACGTGAGCCGGTCGGGCGGTCTTTCATTTATATTATAATTTCTACTTCACTTTGATTTCACTAATTTATTTACTTAAGTACCACTCAACAATATATATATATATATATATATATATATATATATATATATATATATATATATATATATAAACTTGTGATGGTGGATGTGCGGGCATAGTGAGTGCGTGTGTGTGTGTGTGTGTGTGTGTGTGTGTGTGTGTGTCACTGAACAATAAGCGCAGGTATACTTGTGCTATTAATATCACATGATAAGATCACATGAGGCTGCATACAACATATTCACTACTTCATTCCACGGACAAGTGTTTTTATGTTTAATGTTGTTAATGCTTTCTGTATACAAGTGCACGATAAATCAATCCCTTTGGAGTGTCTGTATAGAGGTTAATTAGAAACATCAGAAATTAATTAGAAACAGCTGAGTGTGAAGCACATTAATCCTTTACTTTTAGAAATATATAAGGGTTGTAATGGAATGTATTTTCACGTGAATAATAATTTATACTCTCGTAGGTTCGCGTGGAGAAACACCTTTTCTGTGGTACACTTAATATTAATTCAAAGCTGAGCACTTCATTAACTGAGAAAATCTCGTCACTTGAACAAAAGATAACCGTGAAGTGGTAACCACAAGAATTTGTTTAGACGATACCACTCTTGGCAAAATGACCGAAATTAACACACAAAAAATGGATACACTACAATCTGCAAAGACTCACAATTTACACACAAAAGGAACAACATGTAAAAGACAACACAAACAGCTAAGAAGCGTACAGAAAACACACACACACAGATAAAACGTAAACAAAACTCAAATTTGGCGCGGAACTCTCTTACGAACAAATGAACACTGACCGGGTGGGCACATAACAAACCACAACCACATTGTGGTTTGGTGGAGTGAAAAGTGTTTTTACGACCTTATTTGTGGAAGATATGTGTTATACTTGCGTGTGCAACACGACAGCTCACCATGTTGCAGAGAATAAAAGGGCTTGCCACACGAAAACGTAAATAAAAACGAATATAGACGCGAAATATCGCGACAAACTAAATTACATTCTAGATGACAGGTTAACTCCCAACAAAATATCTCATCAACATCGTTTTGTTGCAGATGACAAGCTACCTGTTGTAAATAATAAACAAGTGATCCAGAAAGATCATGCACACCAAGTGTAAAGGTACTAACAAAAAGAAACGAACTATTGTTTGAATTAAACATCCACATTATTTTGTAACCATTTAATAAAAATGTTCACACTACAGAATAAATAAAACGGAAACCCACTGATGACGGCACAGTGGTGCTGAACATGTTCGGGTACCGAGAAAACAAGATGTTTTGCATAACAGGCGGACCTCACATCTTACAATTTTAACTTGACTTTAGCCTGTTTATTTAAGAAATTAATTGTAAATCATCCCATTTTGTCTTTACGCCTCGTAATATCAGAATAATTTAAAAAGGCGTCTGCCGTCTTGCAAATGGCGGCCACCAATTCTAATTGCAGCTCGCGTTGTACCGCACGTAATTAATGTCTGAAAAAAATGTACAATTAATTTTCCATACACGTAGGGATACTAAAGCCACTGAAATAAGTGATTTGGTTATCAATAACAGCATATATTTACCAGAAATATCTTAAAAGATACATACGTCTCCATCCACGTCTTTCTCATAGGAAGATTCGTACCGGAGTAAAAAGATTATGATAATCCGTTTCTATTATTTTCATTGCTCTCAGTGTCTTTACCACAAAACACAGATTGTCATTAAATATCGATCCTGCTTTCATATAAATCACAGTGAGATAATTACTATTTTTAGGTACTCTTTTATGCACAGAATAACAGTTCGCTTTATTATATGAATATTTCATATCAGCCATAAATAAATGTACGATATTCCAGTGCCTGTATTATTCCGATTACGATGCAAAATACCTTTGAACATGCATGCATGTTCAAAGGAACAGGTACTGCGGTGACTACAGCTATTGTTGTTGTTGTTGTTGTGGTCTTCAGTACTGAGACTGGTTTGATGCAGCTGTCCATGCTACTCTATCCTACATCTTTCTGAATCTGTTTAGTGTATTCATCTCTTGGTCTCCCTCTACGATTTTTACCCTCCACGCTGCCCTCCAGTGCTAAATTGGTGATCCCTTGATGCCTCAGAACATGTCCTACCAACCGATCCCTTCTTCTAGTCAAGTTGTGCCACAAACTTCTCTTCTCCCCAATCCTATTCAATACCTCCTCATTAGTTATTTGATCTACCCATCTAATCTTCAGCATTCTTCTGTAGCACCACATTTCGAAAGCTTCTATTCTCTTCTTCTCCAAACTAGTTATCGTCCACGTTTCACTTCCATACATGGCTACGCTCCATACAAATACTTTCAGAAACGACTTCCTGACACTTAAATCAATACTCGATGTTAACAAATTTCTGTTTTTCAGAAACGCTTTTCTTGCCATTGCCAGTCTACATTTGATATCCTCTCTACTTCGACCATCATCAGTTATTTTGCTCCACAAATAGCAAAACTCCTTTACTACTTTAAGTGTCTCATTTCCTAATCTAATTCCCTCAGCATCACCCGACTTAATTCGGCTACATTCCATTATCCTCGTTTTGCTTTTGTTGATGTTCATCTTATACCCTCCTTTCATGACACTGTCCATTCCGTTCAATTGCTCTTCCAAGTCCTTTGCTGTCTCTGACAGAATTACAATGCCATCGGCGAACCTCAAAGTTTTTATTTCTTCTCCATGAATTTTAATACCTACTCCGAATTTTTCTCTTGGTTCCTTTACTTCTTGCTCAATATACAGATTGAATAACATCGGGGATAGGCTACAACCCTGTCTCACTCCCTTCCCAACCACTGCTCCCCCTTCACGCCCCTCGACTCTTATAACGGCCATCTGGTTTCTGTACAAATTGTAAATAGCCTTTCGCTCCCTGTATTTTACCCCTGCCACCTTCAGAATTTGAAAGAGAGTATTCCAGTCAACATTGTCAAAAGCTTTCTCTAAGTCTACAAATGCTAGAAACGTACGTTTGCCTTTCCTTAATCTAGCTTCTAAGATAAGTCGTAGAGTCAGTATTGCCTCACGTGTTCCAATATTTCTACGGAATCCAAACTGATCTTCCCCGAGGTCGGCTTCTACCAGTTTTTCCATTCGTCTGTAAAGAAGTCGCGTTAGTATTTTGCAGCTGTGACTTATTGAACTGATAGTTCGGTAATTTTCACACCTGTCAACATCTGCTTTCTTTGGGATTGGAATTATTATATTCTTCTTGAAGCCTGAGGATATTTCGCCTGTCTCATACATCTTGCTCACCAGATGGCAGAGTTTTGTCAGGACTGGCTCTCCCAAGGCCGTCAGTTGTTCTAATGGAATGTTGTCTACTCCCGGGGCCTTGTTTCGACTCAGGTCTTTCAGTGCTCTGTCAAACTCTTCACGCAGTATCGTATTTCCCATTTCATCTTCATCTACATCCTCTTCCATTTCCATAATATTGTCCTCAAGTACATTGCCCTTGTATAGGCCCTCTATATACTCCCTCCACCTTTCTGCTTTCCCTTCTTTGCTTAGAACTGGGTTTCCATCTGAGCTCTTGATATTGATACAAGTGGTTCTCTGTTCTCCAAAGGTCTCTTTAATTTTATTGTAGGCAGTATCTATCTTACCCCTAGTGAGATAACCCTCTACATCCTTACATTTGTCCTCTAGCCATCCCTGCTTAGCCATTTTGCACTTCCTGACGATCTTGTTTTTGAGACGTTTGTATTCCTTTTTGCCTGCTTCATTTACTGCATTTTTATATTTTCTCCTTTCATCAATTAAATTCAGTATTTCTTCTGTTACCCAAGGATTTCTACTAGCCCTCGTCTTTTTACCTACTAGGTCCTCTGCTGCCTTCACTACTTCATCTCTCAAAGCTACCCATTCTTCTTCTACTGTATTTCTTTCCCCCATTCCTGTCAATTGTTCCCTTATGCTCTCCCTGAAACTCTGTACAACCTCTGCTTTAGTCAGTTTATCCAGGTCCCATCTCCTTAAATTCCCACCTTTTAGCAGTTTCTTCAGTTTTAATCTACAGTTCATAACCAATAGATTGTGATCAGAGTCCACATCTGCCCCTGGAAATGTCTTACAATTTAAAACCTGGTTCCTAAATCTCTGTCTTACCATTATGTAATCTATCTGAAACCTGACAGTATCTCCAGGCTTCTTCCATGTATACAACCTTCTTTTATGATTCTTGAACCAAATGTTAGATATGATTAAGTTGTGCTCTGTGCAAAATTCTATAAGGCGGCTTCCTCTTTCATTTCTTAGCCCCAATCCATATTCACCTACTACGTTTCCTTCTCTCCCTTTTCCTACACTCGAATTCCAGTCACCCATGACTATTAAATTTTCGTCTCCCTTCACTATCTGAATAATTTCTTTTATTTCATCATACATTTCTTTAATTACTTCGTCATCTGCAGAGCTAGTTGGCAAATAAACTTGTACTACTGTAGTAGGCGTGGGCTTCGTGTCTATCTTGGCCACAACAATGCGTTCACTATGCTGTTTGTACTAGCTTACCCGCACTCCTCTTTTTTTATTCATTATTAAACCGACTCCTGCATTACCGCTCTTTGATTTTGTATTTATAACCCTGTATTCACCTGACCAGAAGTCTTGTTCCTCCTGCCACCGAACTTCACTAATTTCCACTATATCTAACTTCAACCTATCCATTTCCCTTTTTAAATTTTCTAATCTACCTGCTCGATTAAGGGATCTGACATTCCACGCTCCGATCCGTAGAACGCCAATTTCCTTTCTCCTGATAACGACGTCCTCTTGAGTAGTCCCCGCCCGGAGATCCGAATGGGGGACTATTTTACCTCCAAAATATTTTACCCAAGAGGAAGCCATCATCATTTAATCATACAGTAAAGCTGCATGCCCTCGGGAAAAATTACGGCTGTAGTTTCCTCTTGCTTTCAGCCGTTCGTAGTACCAGCACAGCAAGGCTGTTTTGGTTAGTGTTACAAGGCCAGATCAGCCAATCATCCAGACTGTTGCCCCTGCAACTACTGAAAAGGCTGCTGCCCCTCTTCAGGAACCACACGTTTGTCTGGCCTCTCAACAGATACCCCTCCGTTGTGGTTGCACCTCCGGTACGGCTATCTGTATTGCTGAGGCACACAAGCCTCCCCACCAACGGCAAGGTCCATGGTTCTTAGGGGGGGGGGGGCTACAGCCATTATGAAATACATTAAATGAATTTGCAATTGCGAATAAGGATAACCATCTGTAGGAAGGAATGACGACAATGAAAATTTGTGCCGGACTGGACTCGATGTACGAGAACATGTCGTAGACACATGGTTGACGACATATGGAAGTTTGGATATTGCTTTGAGTCGTGCACAGATAGCCAGAGGCAAGGAGATTATTCGCAATAAGCGGGAAATCCGGGTTTGAGTCTAAGTTCGGCAGAAATTTTCATTGTAGTCATTCAGTTCTACAGCTGATGGTTATCCTTATTCGAAATTGCGAATTCGTTTAATGTATAAAAAAGTGTTTTTCGTTTCCAGAGGACAGTACATGAGGCATGCAGTAACGGATTTGGTCGTGACCAGGTGCAGTATCACGAGGCTCAGACAGTGTTGATTCCAGCTCTCACATGGAAAAATAGCAGTTGTAAGACTCAAATTGTGGGATCTGAAGTCCGGCTTGCGCATCTCTGCAGTCGCACAGAAGCGGTGAAACGCTGGATCCTGCCTGATATCGGTAGTAGTCACTGCAAAATGCTCTGCCATCGTCTGAGTTGTCTCTGGGAGTCGTTTGGATACACCCCTGTTTTAGCACTGCTGCTGCTAATAAAAAACTGTATTTACCGGAAGTCCTCCAGATGGTTTCCCATACTTTTGTGAAACAAGTGGAACGGTTGATGGAGTTAAGGAACGTTTGCCCTGACCTATTCTTGTTCTCCTTAACGACGTGTCGATCTTTGGCTTTCACGACCCATACGGTATGACGTTGTACTTAAACTGTGTTCAGATACAACCAGCTGGCTGAACAGTGTCCAGTTACACCCGCTGACCAACCACTTTGGTGGCTTCCATGCAGAGTAGGAAGTGATCACTGGAATGAAGGTTGTCATTGGCTTCCCACTGAACGGAGTCTATAGGGGCTGAAGAGCAGAAAGACGGGGCGATGGCTGAGAATGACCCAGTACCAACACAGAAAATAGAGGGAGTACCCATGTTGAGGCTGCACAGCTCGTAGGACGTCATGAGGCTCTCCAAAACGCAACCTCAAGGACAAATAGAGGTCGAGTTCGACAAGACATTGATGGGCATTGAAATCTCCCAGTAGGAGAAATGGTCAGGGTAGTTGTTCCACAAGATCTGTAAGAGCCTACTGCATTTTGCAGAGATAAATACAGCGAGCAACAAGTGATCCTCCAACACACACGAATTTCAGCTGCAACTGCTCGCAGGTCAGTAGCCACTGAGAGAGCAGAAGAATGGTGCACGTTATTGACAAACGCAGCAATCCCTCCTTTGGTTCTTTCTACAGTTAGATCATCCTTGTGATGGAGTGTACAGCTTGTGATGATACAGGGCTTTTCACAGTATCAACTATCGTAGCAACGACATACGGCAATTGTTCACCTGATCTTATTCATGTTAAGTACAGTATAATACATTCAATGTTTGTATAAATTCTGTTAATTTCTATTTTTGAACCTATAAATGTGTGTGTGTGTTGTTTCTTACATTTCATAACCGGCACAGAAGCTAAGCAGCAGCGGAATGAATCTTCTACCTGGGCGAGAATATTGAAGGCGCCGACGTAGACGTCAGAGAGCCGAAGGCCGTGCGCAGGAAGACGATGCCAGAAGTTTCCCTTAGATGCCATGGCCTATGTTTTTAACAATGAATTTATGTTACATAAACGAAAATGTAATGTTGTAACTACAGTTCTATGTCAGAGTTCGATGTTAGCTGTTTTTAAAGAGCCATGCTTGATGGCAGAAGTATACCGAAAAGCTTATGTAGCAGTCATTTGTGTATGGTGTTAGGAAATAAAATGCTTTATGTTTTCTAAAAAGAAAAGTGTTAATGAATTAATTATTTTCAAAGTAAAATGATCTGATAGGGTATATCAGTGAAACGTTCTCAGTTTTATTATTCAAGAGACGTCTAAATTAAGCACAAATTACATTATTAATAATTTTCTGCATCTGGGAATTTTAATACGCTTATCAGAGATAATTGTGGTTACAGATCTTCATATTAACAGTCATCCTTGGTTCACATCATAGAGTGTAAATATCTATGGAGGGATCATTCAGATGCACAGAACGAGAAATCTTCCGCAACATCTCATGCTGCTCAAGCCACCTGGTACTGGGATGGCGCCTGTTTGTTCGTATAGCGCTTAGCGTATTTTGAGTGTTATTACTACGCTAGAACAGATAGATCACCTTCAGAAGTATCCTGAAACTTTGTATATGCGTTTTATACGCATCTTAAAAATTTTATATCTGGCACTGACATAGTATTAAAGCTGTGAAGAGCAAGGGTATCGCGTTTTTCGCTACAGTATCGTAGCTCAGTTCCACTTTACGAGGTGCATTCAAGTTCTAAGGCCTCCGATTTTTTTTCTCCGGACTGGAAAGAGATAGAAACATGCGCATTGTTTTAAAATGAGGCCGCATTCATTGTCAATACGTCCCAGAGATGGCAGCACCGTACAGCAGATGGAATTTTACCGCCAGCGGCGAGAATGAGAACTGTTTTAAATACTTAAAATGACGACGTTTTCCTTACTCGAACAGCGTGCAATCATTCGTTTTCTGAATTTGCGTGGTGTGAAACCAATTGAAATTCATCGACAGTTGAAGGAGACATGTGGTGATGGAGTTATGGATGTGTCGAAAGTGCTTTCGTAGGTGCGACAGTTTAATGAAGGCAGAACATCGTGTGACAACTAACCGAAACAACCTCGGGCTCGCACAAGCCGGTCTGACGACATGATCGAGAAAGTGGAGAGAATTGTTTTGGGGGATCGCCTGCAGAGTTGGCATTTCTGTGGGTTCTGTGCACACAATCCTGCATGACGACCTGAAAACGCGAAAAGTGTCATCCAGGTGGGTGCCACGAATGCTGACGGACGACCACATGGCTGCCCGTGTGGCATGTTGCCAAGCAATGTTGACGCGCAACGACAGCATGAATGGGACTTTCTTTTCGTCGGTTGTGACAATGGATGAGACGTGGATGCCATTTTTCAATCCAGAAACAAACCGCCAGTCAGTTCAATGGAAGCACACAGATTCACCGCCACCAAATAAATTTCGGGTAACCGCCAGTGCTGAAAAAATGATAGTGTCCATGTTCTGGGACAGCGAGGGCGTAATCCTTACCCATTGCGTTCCAAAGGGCACTACGGTAACAGGTGCATCCTACGAAAATGTTTTGAAGAACAAATTCCTTCCTGCACTGCAACAAAAACGTCCGGAAAGGGCTGCGCGTGTGCTGTTTCACCGAGACAACGCACCCGCACATCGAGCTAACGTTACGCAACAGTTTCTTCGTGATAACAACTTTGAAGTGATTCCTCATGCTCCCTACTCAC
This sequence comes from Schistocerca piceifrons, assembly GCF_021461385.2. Taxonomy (NCBI): domain Eukaryota; kingdom Metazoa; phylum Arthropoda; class Insecta; order Orthoptera; family Acrididae; genus Schistocerca; species Schistocerca piceifrons. The sequence continues at coordinate 665,548,747 of NC_060138.1, forward strand.
CTGAGCTGGCTCCTAGTGACTTTTGGCTTTTTCCAACAATGAAAGACATTCTCCGTGGCCGCACATTCACCAGCCGTGCTGCTATTGCCTCAGCGATTTTCCAGTGGTCAAAACAGACTCCTAAAGAAGCTTTCGCCGCTGCCATGGAATCATGGCGTCAGCGTTGTGAAAAATGTGTACGTCTGCAGGGCGATTACGTCGAGAAGTAACGCCAGTTTCATCGATTTCGGGTGAGTAGTTAATTAGAAAAAAAAAATCGGAGGCCTTAGAACTTGAATGCACCTCGTACTTACGTTTTCTCCGGTGCGGGGAAAGAAACGACAGCCAAAAATACCTTTTTAGATTTTCTACTGCACTTATTCATATTGTCAAATCTTTGTTCCAATTAATTACTTTACAATCAAGATGTATTTGGCGCCGATGCATCACAGAAATGGTGGTGGGGGTAGGGTGGGTTGCAGGGACGCATTTGTAGCAATTTACTCCATCTGCTTATCCATTATCTTCAACTGTATAGTGTAGGAAACTGTCTCGTGCAGAAGTACTTAGATACACACAAGGGTTTGAGAACCTGAATAAACTGGAGGAAATTAATCACACTGTCTTATATAAATTTTATCTGCAGATGAACATAGCGAGAATACGTAAACACTGACTGGCAGCTTAAACGCACTTGTAAATTTATCTAGCATTTCTCTCGCAAACACATGGAAAAAAACACGCAGAAATTTGTTCTACAATACAAGACATTGTAATACCGTGTGTCGATATTTTTAAACACATAAAGCACCTCACATCAATATGATATTCACTATTAGATATTTGTTGTACATATCTATGAAAAGTAACTGGTCCTCCTTTCACGTACTTCTCTTTACATCATGGCTATTATTATCACTAAAACATGTAGAAACGTATGTGAAAACAGATAAATACGTGTAATGTTAAAGTTTCGTGTTACCACACACTGCAAACAAGCAGCGACGTCCCAATACCACGTGACCAGCCCGGTTTGATGTTGAGAACATGCGCAGTAGGCTATGCTCACTCCATAGATATTTATACTCTATGGTTCTCATAGTAACGGATAAACGAATAGAAAATGGTCTTTGGTGTCAACTCTTGTTGCACCAAAAGATAATTTTTCTGAATCATTTATACTATTCAGCGCACACAATTCGACCGCTAGAGCGGAGTGAACCTGTCTCAATTATAGTTTTACTAATCTTCGGATATATAGAGGTGTGGTTAGGCGCGATCTCTTTGAAGAAAGTACTGGAACTTACTTGCCCTACGAGCTATGTAAAGATACGCTCAGCCAGAAAAGTTTTCAAGCTTCTAGCCACTAATATATCTACAGAGAGACTGCAATGTGACCCCTCCTGAGATAGTAACATCTCAGTTGCGACCGTGATAGGACGGAAATTGTGGGCACGAGTGAAGATATAAGAGGAAGTACAAATCGAGAAGATACATGTTGAAGAAAAAAGACATCTGGAAGAAAGAAGAGGCAAGTAAGAAGACGATGCGGAAATAGTTATCGAAAGCTCAAGGAAAGAAAAAATAAGCGGGGGGGGGGGGGGGGAGGTAGAGAGGGTATCTTTGTACAAGGGGAGTTTTCTAATCGATGGGTAGAGCAACCGGAAACAAAACAAGCAATCGCCCACACAATGAGTTGATGCCATAGCAACTTGCAGCTGACACAGAGCTACTCCCACTAGGATGCAGAGCAACTTGCAGACGCCCAGAATCAGTACTGATCGATGCCCTCGCAATGATTCATTCCAGCATAGATATTAAATAGATGCAATGAGTCAGATTGATAGCTGAAACGTTGTTTATTGTTGTTTAAAAGGTGTGAGTGATTGTCATGACACTATTTCATGGCTTTTTCAGAGAAAACTGAATCAAAAGAGTTTATAAACCTTAAATGGCACAACTAACTGTTATGTTATTATTAAGAGTTAACTGTTTGTGGAGTGCTAAATTTAATACACGATTTAGTTAACGTAATAATTTACCAAGGAAACTATACTGTTGATATCAGACTATTGCAGTATGACGAAGGAAATTAAGGATATAAGGCCAATAAGAAACAAATAATAATAAAATAGATGTAGCTAATAATAAAAAAGATAATGGTTTGCAAGGAATGAAAGAAATTTCAGATCAAACTAATAATTAAATAGATGCAACTAATAATAAAGTACATGCAACTAATAATAAAATAGATAATGGTTCACAAGGAGTAAATAACTGTTTAGACACAGGTCTTAAAGAGAATAATGTATGATTAACCATTAAGTACTAATGAAATAAGTTCAGAAATGGAACTACTTAATAATGAAGTAACTCAGGTCGATGAAACGTTGAGAGTCATATTAAATAGTCGAGATTAGAAAAGAAATCCAGTAAGAACCACATCAAAACTTTTAACGAAATTTTTTTTAGAAAGAATAAAAGGTTGGAAGAACACATTCAAGTCTCTCAGAATAGTAAAGAGCAAATGACTAAAAAGAAGTTCATTTTCTGTGGAACTAAATACTTTGAAGTTAAAATCCCATGAAGAAGTAGACGAAAGGTTTAATAAAGGTCAACAGTTTACTGACGCTCAAACAAAAAAAAATTACAGGATGAAATCATAGTGTCTTGGGGTAATTATGAGATAAGGCAACAGGAAAAATTAAAGGAAGTAGAAGACACGATAGAACAATTGCGGGGTAAGGTAGAAAACATTACAAGTGACATAATAGATTTAGAGTGCGTCTGAGAACACTTTAAGAATGGTATTCGGTCATCAGCATGTGGAGAGAGTGAAAGAGTAGGCAATGGAGGCTCATAGGACAATCCTGAGAGTATAGTATATGTAGTAGTCTCTTACATATCAGCTTAAATGGCTCTAAAGATAGTGAACAGAAACGACGAATGATAAATATTGACGAGGAATGTACAAGCGTCGCATGACAGTGGCTATAATAAAATCGGTTTGAAACTGGTAATGGTAAGATAAACCAGATAATAGGGTACACCCTCCAATCTATTTGGGAACATCTGAGTCGGCTTACCCACCCTGGTGGGATGATAAGAGGTGAATTCAATTCACCAGTGGTTATTTGATGGGTAAAGTCACTGAATGGGTAACTCTGAATAGAAAAGAATATACTAGTTGGCATGAGTTCTGTAGGCTATTCACGGCGAAATACTGGTCTACAGTAGAGCAACAAAGTTGTTTAGAGAAGTGACAGATCCCAGTCCCTGTGGAAAGAAATGGGGAGGTTATTGTAAGTATTTTGAATGGCATATAAATAAGGTAAAATTATTAGACAAACTATTAGATGAAAGACGAATGATGGGAGTACTGATTAATCACCTGCCATTTCACATAAGAGAAAACATTAATAAATTTTGGAAATTGATGACTCCAGTTCATTTATGCTGAGATGCATGTGAAGATCAGGAAAGGCATGGTGACTTTTATTGAACGAAAAATTTATGTACTTTACAATGCTAAAAGAAAGTGGTATTTAATCTCTGACTTATCGAGTTTATAACAGGTAATATAAACCATGAACCTGGGATTGATTTTCAGAGCATAGTGATCTGATAGGGTTTCTTATTCGAGAGACGTTTAAATTGAACAAAAATTACTGAATTAACACTTCACTGCATTTGAGAATTTTAAGTTCGCATAGTAATAGATAAGAGAAAAGAAGATTTTTGGTTTCTGCTCGTGTAATTACGCCAAAGGATAATTTTTTTGAAGCATTTATACTATCCAGTGCCCACAACTCCACCGCTAGAGTGGAGTGAATCTGTCTAAAGAATTATTTTTTCGGATATATACAAGTGTGGTTAGGCCCAATCTCTGTGGAGAAGGTAATCAACTTACTTGGCCTACGAGCTATGCAAAACGCGCTCCACCAGAAGAGTCTGTAAGCTCCTGATCACCAATATATCTACAGAGATTTTGCGACATGACGATAACGTCTCAAGCCCCATAATACAGGGGCATCAAACGCTTTAAAAGTGTTTCCTACAAACACAAGCACAGGGGGCATTTCTATGTTAGGAGTTTTGAATTCCTCCACAGGTGTCCTGAACCCCTTAATGTTCCACTGTAGGATAGGAACCATCTATCACAGGTGTAGCATTTTCATCCTAATTTTCTGCCTGGGAAGGAGCCTGCAGTGGGTGGAGGCTCAGTCTTGGAGCGAGGTGATTACCCTAGTCCAACATCAAGATCCATCGCCTCTGAGGGGGATTCGAGAGAGATACCGGTGAGGAAGACGTTGGCATCATCAGACTGTGTACTTTCTGTCGCCGTCAATGGACGATTCTTCGCTTTCAACTTTGAGATAGCGAACGTTGAGGGCTGCATGGCCTTATACATTTTTTGGTCTCCCCATACAGGATGCAGTTCATAGTCTTAAGCTCTTGTATCTTCCAATGTTCAACATTTACGATGCAGTCCTGGCTCCAGACAAGGTGATCACCAGAACAGAGAAAGGGTGTGTGAAATCTTATGGGACTTACCTGCTAACGTCATCAGTCCCTAAGCTTACACACTACTTAACCTAAATTATCCTATGGACAAACACACACACCCATGCCCGAGGGAGGACTCGAACCTCCGCCGGGATCAGCCGCACAGTCCATGACTATAGCGCCCTAGACCGCTCGGCTAATCCCGCGCGGCGATCACCAGAACAGTTCACACACTTCAAAGGAGATGAACAAGCAACTCTTTCTTGGGGGGCCCTATCACGTTTGCTGCAAGTGGCTTCTCTGTGATACCTAAGAGTAGTATGACCAAAGCCCTGGCATTCGAAACAGCGCATTGGGTTGGGGACGTAAGGCCACATGCTTAGATGAAGAAAACCTCCCTTAACATGCACAGGAAGTTTTGTGCTACTGAATGTCAGGATGCAGGAATCAGACGTTATGAATGTTGACTATACGTTCTGGAGCCCATTCATTTTTCAGTTCCTCCTTGGAAATATTCACCAGATTCCTGGACATCACAACACCTTTGCTGTAATTCAAGGTAGTGTGTAGTTCAGTTTAGATAGCATATTCCCCAACGCATTAAGCTTAACTTGTTGGGAACTACAAGTTTCTATCAACAGTGTCCCATTATGGAATCGCCTTACTTATTTTAAAGTGCCAGCAATGCCCTCTAAACCTTTTTGAATATAGAAAACCAGAACTTTCTCGAAGCTACCCTCTTTCCTTTTCACTATTAAAAACATATTCTGATTACTGGGATATGTTTTGTTACTACAGACAAAACCTATGGGAGGAACTCCTGAGTCAGGGGGACTGGCTACAGAAGGCCTCTAATTTGACTAGGTTTTAGTACCTACCAACGGCCCACTCTTTCCACTGGTAGTAGAAGGTTCCATCTCAGTGCCACGAAGAGCTAAGAAAACAGAAGTCTACTTAGACAGAGCCACACATGCCTAAGTAAGCCTTATACAGCTGAGGTGCAACAGGATTCCCAGAGGTTGCCTGCTAACGACTGTTCCACATCAGCAGCCATCATGTCGTTGGTGCGCAGCGCATCTTGAGATTGAAGAGTTTTTTTATGGACGTTTTTACCATCCTCGCGATCCGGGCAGTCAAACCGACATTCCCATTCCCTGTGAGACATAATGTTCTGCTGCTGCCCTGCACGGTGGTCACTGAAGTATGCTCACAGCTGACGTTGACAGAGTACCAGTGGCACTTATCAGTTCCCAGCTCAGGAACGCCAGGGTAGTCGAACTCATATCCAGCAAATGAATGCTGAGTCCCTGAGGGCTGCACCTTGTCTTCCTTCCTGTCTCTTGCCGCCACTTCCACCAAGGGGTACCATTATCCACCATACGAGGGGCGTTTAAAAAGTCCATGCAAAAATATAAACTACTTACATGTTTGGGGTAAACCTTTTTTATTTTTTGACAGTCTCCTTTTAGACTTATACACTTCATCCAACGCTGTTCTAATTTGTTGATCCCTTCCGAATAATAGGAATTGTCCAAGTCTGCAAAATAGCTATTAGTTGCTGCAATCACCTCCTCGTTTGAATAAAATCTTTGTCCCGCCAGCCATTTCTTCAAATTGGGGAACAAATAGAAGTCTGAGATAGCAAGTCTGGGGAATAGGGGGGGGGGGATGTTAAGGAGTTGGAATCCTATTTCCATTAATTTTGTGACCACAACTGCTGAGGTGTGTGCTGGTGCATTGTCGTGATGGAAAAGGACATTTTTGCAGTCCAATCGTCGGTGTTTTTCTTGCAGCTCGGTTTTCAAACGGTCCAATAACGATGAATAATATTCATCTGTAATAGTTTTACCCTTTTCCAGATAGTCAATGAGGATTATCCTTTGCGAATCCCAAAAGACAGTAGCCATAACCTTTCCGGCCGAAGGAATGGTCTTCGCCTTTTTTGGTGCAGATTCTCCCTTGGTAACCCATTGTTTAGATTGGTGTTTGGCCTCAAGAGTATAGTAATGTATCCATGTTTCATCCACAGTGACGAAACGATGCTTAAAGTCCTGCAGATTCTTCCTGAAACACTGCAAACCATCCTTGCAACATTTCACACGATTCCATTTTTGGTCAAGTGTGAGCAATTGCAGAACCCATCCTGCTGATACCTTTCTCATGTCCAAATGTTTATGCAAAATATTATGTACCGTTCATTCGGGATGTCCACAGCACTAGCAATCTCAACGCACCTTCACTCTTCTGTCGTCCATCTCCATATCGTGGATTTTATCAATGATTTCTGGAGTTGTAACCTCCACAGGGCGCCCAGAACGTTCAGCATCACTTGCGCCCATATGGCCACTCCAAAAACTTTAAAATCACTTATAAACTGTTCTCATCGAAGGTGCAGAGTCACCATAATGTTTATCAAGCTTCTCTTTAATCTCCTAAGGCGTTTTGCCTTTCATAAAGTAATGTTTATTCACCACATGATATTCTTTTTCGTCCATTTTCTGACAATCACTCGACTTCCTTGACTCACACGAGTGCTAAACACAAAGAAATAGACAAATACGGCTGAAACTTGGTGTGTGTTCTTTCCAAAGATGCTACTAACTAAACATGACCTCGATACACGCCGGTGGTGCCATCTCTCGGACTTTGCACGAACTTTTCGAACGCCCCTCGTATGTTTAAATTACCAATTATTGATAGACACTAACGTTTTATGTTTGCCTCCTCTTGACAAAGGACAAAGCAGATTTCCAAACAGGTGAAGTGAGTCCCACTGGCTGTGTTTCAGTTTCAGTGGAGGACAACAAATCGAACTTGTTGGTTAGGGGAATCAGTATAACACCTTTATTCCCCTCTGGTATCTCTCTATCCTGTACAGGACACCTAGATCTACCACTTACACAGCACTCGAGTTATTTGGACAAGTAAAGAGAGATCCCCTACTCCTTGCGCGGGTGACAGGATCCACAGGGCAGGATGGGACTTGAGGTACCTCTTGTACATGACTCTCTGGAGTTCTTCCAGCACACCAATTTGCAACAGTTGCCAATCGCTGAACAGTCATCAGTGTGATTTCCAGCTGGTATGGATGACAATCAATTCATCACGTGTTGGAGAACAGAATTTGCAGTGGGGCCGCATTGAGGCTGGTACAATGCTTTACAGGATAGTGAACAAATAATTTAACTATACCTGTTGATTATCTTATAATCTATTGAGTTAAAACTAGTAATTCCCTATAAGAATTGAAGCATGTAACTAGTAATGGAGACAGTAATATTTTTTTGTCACTTAGGTTTTCCAAATTTACCTAATTTATGATTCATTTTGTCATTCTTTGCTTCACTAGCAGTCAGTGTGTATTTTTGCGTGTGTTTTTGAAATAGTTAATGTGCTATGTGTCAGGCTGAATCATTCTTCATACATTTATCTTTTGTAGCCATTTCATTGCCTATTTTTTAACAATGAGTATATTTGTCATTTTACTCAATACATCTTTAACACTCGGTGCGGCCCGGCAACATGCGAGTGCGGGCCGGCAACATTGAAACGACAGGTACCGCTCGGAGCCGACGCTCCTAAGCACGCCAGAGCTACAGGCTGACGTCTAGACCTTGTATGATATGTAGGATCATGTTCTAAACTAACTTAATGATGACACTTTAGATGCATTACTTCAATTAAGCTTCGACTGTATTGTGGTCATGTTTTAAAGCCTGTTTGCTGTCTGACACCTATAGGGGTCACAGGCGTCATTCACATGTTCGTGATTTGTTGATAATGTAACAAAAAAATACAATTCAAACAAGCAACAAATCCACTGCATTCAGGAAAAATTTGGATTCCAAAACGCAAATTCTTAAAAGGAAAAAGAAAACTGGATTCATTTGAAATTATATTTATATCAAATGCGTGTTTTTAAGATTGACTCTGAAAGAGATCAGTTTACTAGCATGTTCGCTCCTGGTATGAGAGAATTAGCCGTCTACATTTATCATAGACGTCCAGGGGATGCCCGGATGTGTAGAAATTAGTAAGCGAAACACAAACTACGTGGAGGCTTCTCTCGTATCCCCCATCACTTCAATTGCAGCCCTATTAAAACAAATTTAGCACAACACATTCTTTCGCAAAAAGCTGAAGTGAACGCTTTAAAACGCAATAAGAAATAAGTCGACTTAACACAAAAGAAAACCTCAATTTTTGATAAAAAGTCCTAATCTTTCATGTCATAAAAAAACCATGCAATGTCAAAAGAAATAAAAGAAGTTGTCTTTGAAAATCGGAATTTCCCCGATATTATCGCGTTTTTGCTACTGATGGGAAATTATACAGCAGTTCAAGGCTTCAAGCAGTATCCAGGTTTGTCTGGGCAGGTTGCACAGTCGTTTGGTGTTATCAGTGCGTCTGCCTTGTTCCGCGCACTTCTTACACCGCTTCCTCATAACTTGCTTCTTCCCTGCAGTAGCTTCCTGCTTTTGCACAACGTGTGTTTTTGATGTTTCTTGCTCACATTTCGTGGAACGTCCACTGGTGGAAAGAAGCCTTAATAATGTTCATTCTGTAATCGTACAACGTCATTTTATTTTTTAGTATTTGTTGTACAGATATAGAAAATTGAAAACTAGCATGTCGAGGACAAGAAAGAATAGTTTTTTCGGCAAGCGGATAGTCTTTCGTTCACATAAATAATACGATAACATCTGATCTTGTTTATCAGTCCCAGACATACACGCATTCTACCTAATAATAGGCAAAGGTTTCGTGACTATTTGCTGGCGCGCATTCGTCATTTGCTCCATAACATTTAGATGTTCTGTGGAAATGTAGGAAACCTCTCGTCGATCCTTCCATTTTCCAATCATAATGCCATTAGAATACCGCGCAATTGTCTCTCCTCTCCCAAGTTTTGCCGATACAACGTCTTCGGGGGTACATTTCCTACTTAATTTCAGAGTACCTGTGGAAAGTGTTTTTAGGCTCAACAGAGTTTTAGCTACACGAAAACTGTTATAATAACTGTCCAAGTAAATGTGATTACCAACATGCAGCTTTTCTGTCATCAAATGCAAAACGACGTTTTCGCTCCATATCTCCACTACTTCCCGTGTACACAGCACACTTATTGACGAAACCCTCTGGATTGTTGAGCATGTACATGTTAATGCCATATTTATTACGCTTGCTTTTTATGTATTGTCTAAATGACAATCTTCCCCTCCAAAGGTTCATTGATTAATCTGCTGATAAATCTCTTCCCAGGCAATACACTTGAGACATTCCCGTGGTAAAATAATCCAATATAGGTCGTATCTTGTATAAACGATCGTCTGGTTTCGGGTTTCCTGGAAGTGGATTTTTTGCAAAATGCAGAGAGCGTAAGATGATCAAAGACCGGTCTCTGCTTATACTCACCGCCATTCCTCTATTCTCAAACACCAGTTCTTTCTTCCAGTAGTCTTGTAACCGCGGATATTTAACGTTACCCATACGTAACGAAACACCCAGGAAAAGTAGTAATTCGCTTATACTTGGAGGTTTCCATTTACAGATCCTAGATCTCTCTATTGTATTTTCGCTTAGTAATATGTTGATTGCGTTATTGTTCGTTTCGTCAACTACAAGTTGCAACAATTCGTCTGTTACCAATCATATGAAGAAATCCAAGGAAAATTGCAGCAGGATGAATTTGCAGAACTTCTTCCTTCGTAAATGCGTGATACTGCATATTATGTGGTTCTTTATGCCAGGGCTCACCTGGATTATCTCCGTGTGACAGGTCGGGCTCTTTTTCGTCGTCGATTTCCACAGAATAATCGTCGTGATCCGTATCGTCAGATTCGGGACTGTCACGAAACAGATTCGAAAGCTGTGCTTCCACGCTATTATCACGCTGCAATTTTTCTGCAGCCTCTAAATGACAACCTTCGTGGTACGCCTCGTCCTCATAACACAGAAAATCACTGTCATCCACTTCACTAAGTAACTGTTCCTCTGTCAATTTAACACTTTTCCTGCTCCTTTTCACATTGGAAGGTTCAGGTGTCGGTTCATGAGCCACCATTACGAACAATAATTGTTCAATTGTGTGTGAAATCTTATGGGACTTAACCGCTAAGGTCATCAGTCCCTAAGCTTACACTCTACTTAACCTAAATTATCGTAAGGACAAACACACACCCACGCCCGAGGAAGGACTCGAACCTCCGCTGGGACCAGCCGCACATACGAACAATATACGTTAGATAACTGACCACATAAAACGAAAGTTTACACGCTTTGATGCTAGCTTAGACGCTGCAACTAGAATGAGTAATGCAACAGTGAGCGCGGACGCTTTTAAGCGTCAGCCGTATTGGCTTGTGGCTTCTTGTGACGCTTATAAGCGTCAGCCGCACTGGTTCATGGCTTCTTGTGACGCTTATAAAGCGTCAGCCGCAGCTTAAGTGTTAAAAGATAGAGTGTGCCTGTAAGTTTTTTCAGTCAGCAGTAGTCATATTGCACACAGAGTTGTGAAATATGTTTAGTGAATAAATACTGTCATAATTTTGTGCCAAGTTTCCTTGAAAATGTATGACATGACTCTTTGAAAGTGAGGTAATTCTTGAAATTTTTCAGTCATCAATAATACATAGTGTTGGTTGCCATGATTTTAGTAATTTTGCTAAATGTTCATAATAATTAAAGTCATGTGACTTGAATCATGTTTGCTTGAATGTGAGATTGTTTTCAGACTTCTCTCTTTTTTCTTCAAAGGAGAAATAATGTCATATTTTGCACAAGTTTTATCACTTATGATTAACATGAGCATGTCATTTTAACCTTTTTTCATTATATATGAGGATACGCCTGGTATTTTTGCACATTTTTGGATACTGGGATTTATAGATATGGATCTTTGTTATTTTGATCCAGGTTTCTTGAGTACCTGTAATAATATATTTTTTCTATAAACAACATAGCTAAAATTTTTAGCAATACATAATAAGACTTAGATAATAGCATTCACTATCCTTGAATCACAAACTATAATAGTGAGATATTCGTTTCAAATACACTCCTGGAAATTGAAATAAGAACACCGTGAATACATTGTCCCAGGAAGGGGAAACTTTATTGACACATTCCTGGGGTCAGATACATCACATGATCACACTGACAGAACCACAGGCACATAGACACAGGCAACAGAGCATGCACAATGTCGGCACTAGTACAGTGTATATCCACCTTTCACAGCAATGCAGGCTGCTATTCTCCCATGGAGACGATCGTAGAGATGCTGGATGTAGTCCTGTGGAACGGCTTGCCATGCCATTTCCACCTGGCGCCTCAGTTGGACCAGCGTTCGTGCTGGACGTGCAGACCGCGTGAGACGACACTTCATCCAGTCTCAAACATGCCCAATGGGGGACAGATCCGGAGATCTTGCTGGCCAGGGTAGTTGATTTACACCTTCTAGAGCACGTTGGGTGGCACGGGATACATGCGGACGTGCATTGTCCTGTTGGAATAGCAAGTTCCCTTGCCGGTCTAGGAATGGTAGAACGATGGGTTCGATGACGGTTTGGATGTACCGTGCACTATTCAGTGTCCCCTCGACGATCACCAGTGGTGTACGGCCAGTGTAGGAGACCGCTCCCCACACCATGATGCCGGGTGTTGGCCCTGTGTGCCTCGGTCGTATGCAGTCCTGATTGTGGCGCTCACCTGCACGGCGCCAAACACGCATACGACCATCATTGGCACCAAGGCAGAAGCGACTCTCATCGCTGAAGACGACACGTCTCCATTCGTCCCTCCATTCACGCCTGTCGCGACACCACTGGAGGCGGGCTGCACGATGTTGGGGCGTGAGCGGAAGATGGCCTAACGGTGTGCGGGACCGTAGCCCAGCTTGATGGAGACGGTTGCGAATGGTCCTCACCGATACCCCAGGAGCAACAGTGTCCCTAATTTGCTGGGAAGTGGCGGTGCGGTCCCCTACGGCACTGCGTAGGATCCTACGGTCTTGGCGTGCATCCATGCGTCGCTGCGGTCCGGTCCCAGGTCGACGGGCACGTGCACCTTCCGCCGACCACTGGCGACAACATCGATGTACTGTGGAGACCTCACGCCCCACGTGTTGAGCAATTCGGCAGTACGTCCACCCGGCCTCCCGCATGCCCACTATACGCCCTCGCTCAAAGTCCGTCAATTGCACATACGGTTCACGTCCACGCTGTCACGGCATGCTACCAGTGTTAGAGACTGCGATGGAGCTCCGTATGCCATGGCAAACTGGCTGACACTGACGGCGGCGGTGCACAAATGCTGCACAGCTAGCGCCATTCGACGGCCAACACCGCGGTTCCTGGTGTGTCCGCTGTGCCGTGCGTGTGATCATTGCTTGTACAGCCCTCTCGCAGTGTCCGGAGCAAGTATGGTGGGTCTGACACACCGGTGTCAATGTGTTCTTTTTTCCATTTCCAGGAGTGTATCAGGAGTACATGAATAGTGTGGTAAAACTAGTAATTATCGTGATAACATTTTCTTTATTATTTGCAATTTGAAAGAAAATACAATGCATAAATTTTAGTTCAGATGTTAACCCAAATGCACAGCTGGCTCCCACACAGAGGACCTGGGTTCGAAGACTGCCACGGATTTTTCCTTGGTGTTTGGACTGTTGTGGGGTGTATTCAGCCTCATGAGGACAACTAGTGAGCTACTTGACCAACTAGCAGCAGTTCCAAGGCCAATAAATCTGATAACAACTGGGAAAGTAGTGCACTTGAACACATGTCCCTTTATACAGCATCCAATAATTCCAGATGCAGAGGATGCAACAGCAGTTGGTCAGGCCCGATTGGCCCATATAAGGTCAGAATGCAGAACTTCACCTTAGTGTCCCAAGCTGGTTTATATTGGGTTCAGGAATGAATGATTATTAATTTTCTGTTTCAGCAATCATTACAATAATTTTGAAAGAACTCTGAACACACACTATATTGATATACAGAATTTTTTCATGCTTTTATGAATATCTCATGTTTTGTTTTCAGATAGTTATGTTTGACTTTTAATTTCAGGATCATTATTGGTCATGAACAATTGCCTCACAGATAAAGCTTTATGACAGCATGTACTGTCAAGCCGATACAATCAATCATCATCTCCAAACTGTTCCTCTGCTATACACAATGCTGCAAGATGTGTGTGTGTGTGTGTGTGTGTGTGTGTGTGTGTGTGTGTGTGCCTCCACATTTATCATAATCTTATGCACAATAAGGGGAGCACACACTAACAATGAAATGTAGCAGTCATCAAAACTGCACATTGGCAGCTCTGTTATTAAGACTAGAGTCAATTTTACAAGGTATTAGAGTCACATCTCCTGAGAATGACTGAGTTCCTGCTGCATATAAGGCGAGTACACCATTTGTTTATTATGTATCTTTAAGAGTTTCAAACAGGAGCGAGTTCAGAAATGGATAGGCACTGAACAGATGCAAGCTGAGTTGGCGACACTTCACTCACAGCTCCTGACAGTGTTGGCTTCCGTCACACAGCTTGAGGCTGCTACCAAGGGGCATCACTGTGGGGCGGGGGGGCGGGGCGGACACGGGGATGCGAGGGACGTCGAGCATGACCACGTCCCCTGATTGATACACTGCTGTGGCTGCCCCAGGTACTGCCAGCACTGAGGTTGACCCCTCACCTGTGGTCAAGTGGGAGATCGTTCCAAAGTCTGGCAGGCAGCAAAAGACTTTCTGTGGGGCCGATTGCAGGGCGTCCCCAGTTCGTTTGATGAACAGGTTTCGGGTGTTATCTGCGGCTGACGAAGACTCTGGTCAACTGTAGGTGGTGGCCTGTAGGTGGTGGCCCATGTTGGTACCTAGGTGGTGGCCCATGTTGGTACCTATGACGTTTGTCGCTTTGGATCGGAGGAGATTCTCTCTGGTTTTGGATGGCTAGCAGAAATGGTAAAGACTGCCAGTCTTGCTTCCGAGATTAAGGCGGAGCTCACCAACTGCAGCATCGTCGACAGAACTGACTGTGGTCCTTTGTTGCAGAGCCGAGTGGAGGGTCTGAAACAGAGGCTCAGGCGGTTCTGTGACCATGTAGGCTCCAGATTCCTTGACTTGCACCATCAGGTGATGGGTTTCCAAGTTACGCTTAATAGGTCTGGAGTCCATTACATACAGGGATAGCGGGGTCTGTGTGGAAGAGACTGGGCGGTTTTTCAGGTTACAGGGTATCAGGAAACCACAGAAAGGGTGTCCGTCTAAAAGGAGGCAGGTAAAACACAGTAAGGTAGTTGTAGAAACGATCAGTATTGTAGTTGTAAATTGTCGTAGTTGTGTTGGGAAAGAACCAGAGGTTCAGAATAACAGATTAAATACAGTTGGTGGTGGAGTATTTATTGCTGTCAGAAGTAGTTTGCCTTGTAGTGAAATTGAAGTAGTAGTTCCTGCGAAATAGTATGGGTAGAGGTTATACTTGACAATCGGACTAAACTATTAATTGTATCGTTTTACCCCCCCTCCCCCCCCGAATCAGAAGATACAGTTGCTGAACAGTTCAAAGAAAAGTTTAGTCTCATTTCAAATAGGTACCCCACTCATACAATTATAGTCGGTGGCGACTTCAATCTTCCCCTCAATATGCTGCAAAAATTATACATTTAAAGCTGGTGGCAGGCATAAAACATCATCCGAAATTGTACTGAATGGTTTCTCAGAAAGTTATTTTGAACAATTAGTTCATGAGCCTATTCGAAGCGTAAATGGTTGCAAAAGCTTACTTTACCTCTTAGCAACAAATAATCCTGGACAAATAGGGAGTATCATGGCGAATACAGGGATTAGCGACCACAAAGCAGTTGCTGGTAAGCTGAATACTGTAACACCCACAATCATCAAAAAGAAACGCAAAGTATATCTATTTAAAAAAAATCTGATAAAAATGCTCTTAACACCTTTTTAAGAGACAGTCTTCACTCCTTCCGATCTGATCATGAAATGATTTCAAAGAGATAGTACTGACGGCAATTGAGAGATATAAACCACATAAATTAATAAGTGATGGTACTGATCCCCCATGGTACACAAAACGGATCAGATCACGGTTGCAGAAGCAACGAAAAAAGCCTGCCAAATTTAAAAGAACGCAAAATCCCGAAGACTGGCAAAGTTTTGCAGAAGTTTGAAATATAGTGCAGGCTTCAGTGCGAGATGCTTTTAATAATTTCCACAACGAAACTCGGAATCTGGCAGAAAACGCAGAGAGATTCTGGTCATATATAAAGCACACCAGAGGCAAGACGCAATCAACACCTTTGCTGCGCAATAACAACGGTGAAGTCACTGAAGGCAGTGCCACCAAAGCAGAGTTATTAAACACGGTTTCCCAAAACTCCTTCACCAAAGAAGACGAAGTAAATATTCCCGAATTCCAATCAAGAACAACTGCCAAGATGAGAAACATAGAAGTAGATATCCTCGGTGTAACAAAGCAGCTTAAATCACTTAATAAAGACAAGGCCTCCGGTCCAGATTGTATACCAGTCAGGTTCCTCTCAGAGTATGCTGATACAATAACTCCACATTTAGCAATTATATACAACCACTCGCTCACAGAAAGTACTGTACCTAAAGACTAGAAAGTTTCTCAAGTCACACCAACACCGAAAAAGGGACATAGGAGTAATCCACTGAATTAGAGGCCTATATCACTAATGTCGATTTGCAGTAGGGTTTTAGAACACATACTGTATTCAAACATTATTAACAATTTTGTATTATGAAGTACCTCAAAGATTTACTGACATACAGTTAGCACGGATTCAGAAAATATCTTTCTTGCGGAACACAACTAGCTCTTTATACTCATGAAGTAAGGAGTGCTATCGGCAGAGGATGTCAAATTGACTCCATATTTATAGATTTTCAGAAGGCTCTCTACACCATTCCTCACAAATGTCTTCTAACCAAACTGTGTGCCAATGGAATATCGCCTCAGTTGTGCGACTGGATTCGTGATTTCCTGTCAGGAAGGTAGTTCGTAGTAATAAATGGAAAGTCATCGAGTCAAACAGTAGTAATATCCGGCGTTTCCCAAGGAAGTGTTATTGGACCTATATTGTTAATGATCTATATTAACAACATAGGAGACAATCTGAGGAGACAATCTGAGTAGCCCTCTGAGATTATTTGCAGATGACGCCATCATTGACTGTCTTGTAAAGTCATCAGATGACAAAAACGAATTGCAAAATGGTTTAGATATGTGTGGTACGAAAAGTGGCAATTGACCCTGAATAAAAAAAAGTGTAAAGTTATTCACATGAGTACTAAAAGAAATCAGCTAAGTTTCGATTACGCGATAACTCACACAAATCTGAAGGCTGTAAATTCAACTAAATGCTTAGGGATTACAATTATAAATAACCTAAGTTGGAACGATTACATAGATAATGTTATGGGTAGAGCAAACCAAAGACTGCGATTCACTGGCAGAACACTTAGAAGGTGCAACAGGTCTACTAAAGAGACTGCTTACACCACGCTTGTCCGCCCTATTCTGGAGTTTTGCTGTGCGGTGTGGCATCCGTATCAGATGGGACTGGCGGATGACATCGAAAAAGCACAAAGAAAGGCAGTTCGTTTTGAACAATCGTGAAATAGGGGACATAGTGCCAAAGACATGATATGTGAATTGGAGTGGCAATCATTAAAACAAAGGTGCTTTTCGTTGCGACAGGATCTTCTCATGAAATTTCAATCATCAATTTTCTCCTCCAGTTGCGAAAACCTTCTGTTGGCACCCACCTACATAGGAAGAAATGATCATTACGATAAAATAAAATAAATCAGGGTTCGAACATAAAATCAGTTAAGAATTAACACCCGATGGTGGAAAACACTAAATTACATGACTATTCTCCAGTTATAATACACGGAACAATAAATGGACAGATTCATTAAGATATGACGCAATATAGAAAGGATATTTACTTTTATTTTGTGAACTGTGCTAACCCTATCTACAGTTGAAAGTATTTTTAAATAGCTTTTATGTTTCACAAGCAGTAAAGTCATTAGAAATTAATCATTATGAAGGATACGGAAACACGCGTTTGTTGGCAGAATTATTTTCGGCTTCTTCATGTCAGACATATAAATGAGGAAAGCTTGACTAAGACTTTAAATCCATTACGAAATATTAGCTGTTATTACAAGGGAATTGAGAAGTTAATTAGTTCTGTTGTTGTTAAATTCATTACATTCTTGTCGCAAGAAACAATCATGGGTGGCTTGTTGATGAACACACACAACTACTATTTCACAGTAATGGATTTAAAGTGCACTCACTGGGTGCAAGGCATGTGCAGCACAAGAATGGGAGCAGGTAGATAGAGGATAGGAAATAAAATTACTTGATAGTTGACACTTCACAGGTTGGAACTGATTTCCTGCAATCAAGAGTGCTCTATGTTATGCATGAAGTGTTCGCCATTGCCAGACTGCCACTCCACAGCCCCCCCCCCCCCCCCCCCCCCTCACACACACAAAACGATGCTAATGAAATACCCATATTTCATAACAGCATTAAGCAAACACTACTTGATACTTCCGCACAAGAATCAATTCAGCGTCATCTATATAGTTAATGTGATTGTAAGACATTAGCTTACACTAAAGAAGATTTGCGCAACATTGCATGAACTGGAATTGTTGAACGATGTAATTCACATTACAAGTGGGTTACCAGTCCGAAACTCATCTAACGAAATGAAGTGTTGGGGTTTTTTTTTCCCCTAAGTCTAATCAAAGGAGGTTGTTCAATTAATTGGTTTAAACGTAATTTTGTTTTTAATTTCTAAGTCTTAGCTGCATCATTTTCACCAGTTGGATTATTATTTGTTGTGCTATGTGTCAGACAGAGGGAAGCAAATTACTGTTTGTGAGGATTTCACTGCATATTTTCTGAGAGTGTGACCATGATGTATTTCTTGGTTCTTTCATTTTGATGTCAGTTATTGATTTTCAGACTTGGGTGGTACAGAGAAGCAGCACGCTGATAGATAAAATGTTTTTATAGACCAAGATAAATTTAATCAGGAAAGCTGTATTTCTATCAAACTCAATGAAAACGAAACTAATCAATTATTGATGACATAATGTAAATGGACAGATAAAAATAAAACTACTCACTAAGTGGCAGCAGGGGTGCGCACGCACGCATGCGCGCACACACAAAAGGGTTTAACATTTACAGGCTTTCAGAGCCAGTGGCTCCTTCTTCTGGCAGAAGAGTTGAAGGGGAAGGAAGAAGCATTGAAGGAAAAGGACTGGAGAAGTTTAAGGAAAGGAGTACAGTTCAGAACCCCACGTCAGGGGACACTTATTGGATGCGATGAGAAGGATAGAGTGATTGTTGGGGACTGCAATGGATGAGATTTGAAAACCTGAGGGCTTAAAAGTGGAAAACAGGGTAATATGCAAGACACAGATTACTACTAAAACATCGTGGATGAGTTAATAAAAGTGAAAAGCAAATGCAATGCATGTAACAGAGGTGGGAGTAGGAACGGCAAAAATAGACAAGTCTGAAAATGAAAGATGTAGAAAACTAAAATGGAGTGAAGAAAGGAATAGTTACTGTGAGACAGAAGGAATTAACTCATATTAAGGCCAGGTGGGTGGCGAGAACCAAAGACATGTTACACGTTGAGTGCTAGTTCCCACCAGCAGAGTTCTGAGAAACTGGTGTCTGGAGGAAAAATCCAGATGGCGTGTGTGGTGAAACAAGCACCGAGGTCATCACTGTCATTTTGTTCAGCATGCTCTGCAACAGGATATTGTGTGTTGCCTATATAGACCCTCTGCCTATGCCCATTCATCCTGACTGATAACTAGGTGGTAGTCATGCCAATGTAAAAGGCTGAACAGTGTTTCCATGACAGCTGGTATACGAAGTGTCATTTCACAGGTGGTTGTCCCTTTGATAGTATATGTTTTGCCAGTTACAGGGCTGGAATACATGGTGGTAGGAGAGTGCATAGGGCAAGTCTTCCACAGGTGATGGTCACAGGGATAGGAGCCATAGCGGAGGGTGATGGGAGCAGAAGGAACAGATTGAAGAACAGGGATGGGATCTTGATAGCCTATTCCACCTATTCTAGTCCTGTAACTGGCAAAATGTATACTATCAAAGGGAGAGTCACCTGTGAAACAGCACATCATATACCAGGTGTCATGTACACACTGTTCGGCCTTTTACATTGGCATGTCTACCACCCACCCACCCAGCCAGCCAGTTATTAGTCAGGATGAATGGGCATAGGCAAAGGGCGTATACAGGCAACACACAATATCCTGTTGCAGAGCATGCTATACAACATGACAGTCACGGCCTCAGTGCCTGTTTCACCACACGCACCATCTGGATTCTTCCCCCAGATGCCAGTTTCTCAGTACTCCAGAGGTAGGAACTACAACTACTACATTTCCTTGGTTCTCGCCACCCACCTTGCCTTAATTTATATTAATTTCTTCCGTCTCAGCATTTATTCACAGTAATCACTCCTTTCTTCACTACGTCTTAATTTTCTACATCTATAATTTTCTGACTTGTCTACTTTTAGCCGACCTCCCTTCCACCTCTGTTACATAACCTGCACATACCATTTCACTCTTATTAACTCGTGCACAATATTTTAATAGTAATCTCTGTCTTGCATGTTACCCTGTCTTCCACCTCTAAGCCCTCAGGTTTTCAAATCTCGTCTGCTGCAGTCCCTAATAATCAATCTTTCCTTCTCTCTCATCCGATAAGTGTCCCCTGGCCTGGAGTTCTGGGTGACTTTTCTGAACTGTACCTCTTTCCCTAAATTTCTTCAGTCCTTTTCCTTCACGTCTCTCCCTTCCCCTTCAACTCTTCTGCCAGAAGAAGAAGCCACTGGCCCCAAAAGCTTGTAAATGTTAAACCCTTTTGTGTTTGTGATCCCCTGCCGCCGCCTGGTGAGTAGATTTTTTGTATCTGTCCATTTACACTAAACTCAATGAAAAGTTTTTCAGCAAAAAGCCACAAGTAGAAAACTTTATTAATAATCAGTTTTTAAGTGTTGTAGAGAAAACAGTATCCAGCTTTTCGTTAGAAAATGCAAGGCAGTACATGAAAGAGACAATACCTAAGCAATTGATGCAATTGAAATTCAACCCGCTTCTCCTTCTGAAATTTGGAAAATAATAAATTTACTCAAAAGTAAAAGCTCATATGGAATTGATGGCATTTCCAACAAGGTACTAAAAACTTTTTCCCAACTGATAAGTAGGATTCTCAGCCACATATGTAGTAGCTCACTGAAACAGGGCATTTTTCCAGACACACTGAAATATGCTATTGTTAAACCATTGCATAAAAGGGGGATAGGTCTGACGCTAACAATCACTGCCAAATCTAACTTCTGGCAGCTTTATCCAAAATTCTTGAAAATGTAATATATTCAAGAAAAGCATCACATATTCGTAAGAATGAAATACTAACAAAACGTCAATTCGGTTTTCAGAAAGGCTTTACAATGGAAAATGTTATACATGCTTCCACTGATGAAATATTAACTGCTCTGAATCAATAAATTGCGAAATTCTTCTAAATAAGCTTAAGTACTGTGGTATGAGTGGGATAGTGCACAAATGGTTTAATTGTTATTTAACTGGAAGAACGCAGAAGGCTGAAATTAACAGTACAGATAGCCTCTAAAAATCAGCAGAGCCCTCTAACTGTGGAGGTATCAAGAATGGTGTTCCACACAGTCCAGTCTTGGGTCCCTTATTGTTCTCAATATAAATTTATGACTTTCCACTATATTCATGAAGATGCAAAGCTAGTTCTTTTTGCTGCTGATACAAGTATAATAATCACATCCAACAAACAAGAATCAGCTGAGGAAGTTATAAATAATGACTTTCAGAAACTTATAAGTGGTTCTCTGCAAATGGGCTCTCACTAAATTTTGAGAAAACACATTACATATAATTATGTACAGTAAATGTACTAACACTATTGATAAATATAGACTTATTGAGATATTTGAATTGGAAGAAACACATTGATGATCTGCTGGAATGGTTAGTTCAGCTAATTACGCTATTACAGTTATAGCAAATTTTGGTGATAAACATATCAGTGAATTAGCCTACTACACCTATTTTCATTCCCTGCTTTCATATTGCATCATATTTTGGGGTGATTCATAACTATGAGAAAAAGTATTCATTGCATAAATTCATGTAATCAGAATAATAGCTGAAGACCACCCAAGATCACCTTGCAGATATTTATTTAAGGAACTTAGGATATTCAGAGTACCTTTGCGATACATATATTCACTTACGAAATTTGTAATTAATAATCAAAAATGGTTCAAATGGCTCTGAGCACTATGGGACTTAACTTCTGAGGTCATCAGTCCCCTAGAACTTAGAACTACTTAAACCTAACTAACCTAAGGACATCTCACACATCCATGCCCGAGGCAGGATTCGAACCTGCGACCGTAGCGGTCACGCGGTTCCAAACTGACGCGCTTAGAACCGCACGGCCACACTGGCCGGCAATTAATAATCCATCCCAATTCAAAAAGCGTAGCGAAGGATGATCTTCACTGTTGTTGTTGTTGTCATCATCGTCTTCAGTTCAGAGGCTGGTTTATTTATTTATTTATTTATTTATTTATTGTTCCGTGGGACCACATTTAGGAAAAGTCTCCATGGTCATGGAACGAGTCAATACATGAAATTATAACACGATTGTAGAAACACATAAAATGAAACAAGTCGTTAGTTTAAATAAAGAAAATCAAGAATGTAACACTGGAATTTGCTTAATTTTTTATCTCTTCCAGGAGCTCCTCGACAGAATAGAAGGAGTGAGCCATGAGGAAACTCTTCAGTTTAGACTTAAAAGTGTTTGGGCTACTGCTAAGATTTTTGAGTTCTTGTGGTAGCTTATTGAAAATGGATGCAGCAGAATACTGCACTCCTTTCTGCACAAGAGTCAAGGAAGTGCATTCCACATGCAGATTTGATTTCTGCCTAGTATTAACTGAGTGAAAGCTGCTAACTCTTGGGAATAAGCTAATATTGCTAACAACAAACGACATTAAAGAAAATACATACTGTGAGGGCAATGTCAAAATTCCCAGACTATTGAATAGGGGTCGACAAGAGGTTTTCGAACTTACACCATACATAGCTCGAACAGCCCGTTTTTGAGCCAAAAATACCCTTTTTGAATCAGAAGAATTACCCCAAAAAATAATACCATATGACATAAGCGTATGAAAATATGCGAAGTATACTACTTTTCGTGTTGAAATGTCACTTATTTCAGATACTGTTCTAATGGTAAATAAAGCGGCATTTAGTTTCTGAACA
Organism: Schistocerca piceifrons; assembly: GCF_021461385.2. NCBI lineage: Eukaryota > Metazoa > Arthropoda > Insecta > Orthoptera > Acrididae > Schistocerca > Schistocerca piceifrons. The sequence continues at coordinate 665,571,657 of NC_060138.1, forward strand.
AGATCCTGAACATGGGCTTTCCACAACAGCTTACTATCTATCCGTACGCCTAGGAACTTGAACTGTTCCGTCTCGCTTATAACATGCCCATTCTGTCTGATTAAAATGTCAGTTCTTGTTGAATTGTGGGTTAGAAACTGTAAAAACTGAGTCTTACTGTGATTTAGCATCAAATTATTTTCCACAAGCCACGAACTTACTTCATGAACTACATTATTTGATAATGTTTCAATATTACACACAAGATCCTTCACTACCAAGGTGGTGTCATCAGCAAACAGAAATATTTTTGAATCACCTGTAATACTAGAAGGCATATCATTTACATAAATAAGGAACAGCAGTGGCCCCAGCACCGACCCTTGGGGAACGCCCCATTTAACAGTGCCCCATTGGGACTGAACATCATTACCACTCTCAATATTGTGGAGGATTACCTTCTGCTTTCTGTTCTTAAAGTAGGAGGCGAACCAATTGTAAGCTACTCCCCTTACTCCATAATGTTCCAACTTCTGCAGTAATATTTTGTGGTCAACACAGTCAAAAGCCTTCGTTAAATCAAAGAAAACACCTAACGTTCTCAACCTTTTATTTACTCCGTCCAAAACCTCACAGAGAAAAGAGAATATAGCATTTTCAGTTGTTAAGCCATTTCTAAAACCAAACTGTACATTTGACAGCAAATTATGTGAATTTAAATGCTGCAGTAACCTTGTATATACAAGCCTCTCGATAACTTTAGCAAACACCGATGGCATAGAAATAGGTCTATAATTGTCAACATTATCCCTGTCTCCCTTTTTATAAAGTGGCTTCACTACCAAGTACTTTAATCGGTCAGGAAACCGACCACTGCTAAAGGAAAAGTTACAGATATGGCTAAGTACTGAGCTAATATACGTGGAACAATACTTCAGTATTCTGCTAGATACCCCGTCATATCCATGAGAGTTCTTGGTCTTTAGTGATTTAATTATTAACTCAATCTCCCTCTTGTCAGTATCATGGAGGAGCATTTCAGGTAACAGTCTCGGAACACTTTTTTCTAAGAGCGCTATATGATTCCCTGTTGGGACTAGGTTTCTATTTAGTTCACCTGCTATATTCAGAAAGTGATTATTAAGTACTGTACATATATGCGACTTATCAGCAACACGGACATCCCCACTACGCACTGATTCTATATCCTCGACCTGTCTCTGCAGACCAGCCACTTCCTTTACGACTGACCATATGGTTTTAATTTTATCCTGAGACTTAGCTATTCTATCTGATACCACATACTTTTTGCCTTCCTAATAACTTTTTTAAGCACCTTACAATACTGCGGCTCTCCATGCTACTCTATATTGTGGAAGCTTCATCTCTGAGTAACTATTGCAACCTACTTCCTTCTGAATCTGCTTAGTGTATTCCCCTCTTGGTCTCCCTCTACGATTTTTACCTTCCACCCTCCAGCACTAGATTGGCGATCCCTTGATGCCTCAGAATGTGACCTATCAACCGATCCCGTCTTCTAGTCTAGTTGTGCCACAAACTCCTTTTCTATCCAACTCTATTCAGTATCACCTCATTACTTATGTGATCTACCCATCTAATCTTCAGCATTCTTCTGTAGCACCACATTTCGAAAGCTTCTATTCTCTTCTTCTCTACACAATTTATCATCCATGTTTTATTCCCATACAGGGCTACACTCCATAAAAATACTTTCAGAAAGGAGTTCCTGACACTTACATCTATACTCGATGTTAACATATTTCTCTTCTTCAGAAACGCTTTCCTTGCCATTGCCAGTCTACATTTTATATCCTCTCTACTTCGACCACCATTAGTTATTATGCTCTCCAAATAGCAAAACTCATCTACTACTTTAAGTGTCTCATTTCCTAATCTAATTCCCTCGGCTTCATCTGATTTAATTTGACTACATTCCATTATCCTCATTTTACTCTTGTTAACGCTCATCTTATATTCTCCTTTCAAGACACTGTCCATTCCGTTCAGCTGCTCTTCCAAATCTTTTGCTGTCTCTGACATAATTACAATGGCATCGGCAAAGCTCAAAGTTTTTGTTTCTTCTCCATGGATTTTAATTTTTTCTTTTGTTTCCTTTACTGCTTGCTCAATATACAGATTGAATGACATCAGGGATAGGCTACAAATTGTAAATAGCCTTTCACTCCCTGCCACCTTCAGAATTTGAAAGAGATTATTCCAGTCAACATTGTCAAAAGCTTTCTCTAAGTCTACAAATGCTAGAAACGTAGGTTTGCCTTTCCTTAATCTATCTTCTAACAAGGGAACCTCCCCATCGCAACCCCCTCAGATTTAGTTATAAGTTGGCACAGTGGATAGGCCTTGAAAAACTGAACACAGATCAATCTAGAAAACAGGAAGAAGTTGTGTGGAACTATGAAAAAAATAAGCAAAATATACAAACTAAGTAGTCCATGTGCAACATAAGCAACATCAAGGACGACTCGTGTGCAGGAGCGCCATGGTCTCGTGGTTAGCGTGAGCAGCTGCAGAACGGAAGGTCCTTGGTTCAAATCCTCCCTCGAATGAATATTTTAATTTTTTATTTTCAGATAATTATGTGACGCACATGCCGTCACCAGTGTCGTATAGAATATATCAGACGTGTTTTCCTGTGGAGGAATCGGTTGACGTATGACCTTGCTATCAAATGTTATCGGTTCCCATTGGAGAGGCACGTCCTTTCGTCTATTAATCACACGGTTTTGCGGTGCGGTCGCAAAACACAGACACTAAACTTATTACAGTGAACAGAGACATCAATGAACGAACGAACAGATCACAACTCTGCGAAAAAAAAAAAAGAAGTAAATTTTTCACTTGAGGGTAGATTTGAACCAAGGACCTCTCGTTCCGCAGCTGCTCACGCTAACCACAGGACCATGGCGCTCCTGAGCTCGAGTTGTCCTTGATGTTGCCTATGTTGCACATGGACTACTCAGTTTGTATATTTTGCTTATTTTTTTCATAGTTCCACACAACTTCTTCCTGTTTTCTCGATTGATCTGTGTTCAGTTTTTCAAGGCCTATCCACTGTGCCAACTTATAACTAAATCTGAGGGGGGTGCGATGGGGGGGGGGGGGGGGGGGGGTGTTCCCTTGTAAGATAAGTTGTAGGGTCAGTATTGCCTCACATGTTCCAACATTTATACGAAATCCAAACTGATCTTCCCCGAGGTCAGCTTCTACCAGTTTTTCCGTTCATCTGTAAAGAATTCATGTTAGTATTTTGCAACTATGACTTATTAAACTGATAGTTTGGTAATATTCGCACCTATCAACACCTGCTCTCTCCGAGATTGGAATTATTATATTTTTCTTGAAGTTGGATGGTATTTCACCTGTCTCAAACTTCTTGCTCACCAGACAGTAGAGTTTTGTCATGGTTGGCTCTCCTGAGGCTATCGGTAGTTCTAACGAAATGTTACTTACTCTTGGGGCCTTGTTTCAACTTAAGTCTTTCAGTGCTCTGTCAAATTCTTCATGCAGTGCCACAGCACCCATTTCATCTTCATCTAGGTCCTCTTCAGTTTCCATAATATTTCCCTAAAATACATCACCCTTGTATACACCACCTACATATTCTTTCCACTTTTCTGCATTCCCTTCTTTGCCTGGGACTGGTTTTCCACCTGCGCTCTTGATATTCATACAAGTGGTTCTATCATCTCCAAAGGTCTCTCTTTAATTTTTCTGTACGCAGTATCTATCTTACCCCTAGTGAAATATGCCTCTACATCCTTGCACTTTTCCTCGAGCCATCCTTGCTTAGGCATTCTACACTTCATGTCAATCTCATTTTTGAGACATTTGTATTCCTTTTCGCCTGCTTCATTTCATGCATTTTTATATTTTCTCCTTTCAGCAAATAAATTCAGTATCACTTCTGTTACCCCAGGATTTCTACTAGCCCTCACCTTTTTACCTACTTGACCCTCTGCTGCCTTCAATATTTCATCTCTCAAAGCTACCCATACTTCTTCTCCTCCTCTATTTCTTTCCCCTGTTCTTGCCAATCATTCCCTAATGCTCTCTCTGAAACACTCTGGTTCTTTCAGTTTATCCAGGTCCCACCTCCATTCTCACTTTTTTGCAGTTTCTTCAGTTTTAATCTACAATTCATAACCAATAAATTGTGGTCTGTGTCCACATCCATACCTTGAAATTTCTTACAATTTAAAATCAGGTTCCTAAAGCTGTCTTACCATTATATAATCCATCTGAAACCTTCCAGTCTCTCCACGCCTCTTCCACATATACAACCTTCTTTCATGATTCTTAAACCAAGTGTTAGCTATGATTAGGTTATGCTCTGTGCAAAATTCTACCAGGCAGCTTCCTCTTTCATTCTCTACCCCCCAGTCCATATTCACCTACTACTTTTCCTGCTCTTCCTTTTCCTACTATCGAATTCCATTCCCCCTACTATTCTGGGTTAAATCAGACTCTGGCACAGAACTAGATGAATTAATGCTGCCACAAAAATTGGTCATTTGCCAAATAGCATTATAAGTCTGACAGAGAGCCAACCAACATTTAAATAAGTAACAAATAAAACTTAATTATATTGCGTAAAGAAGACTTTATATTACACTGACAGATTCTACATCATCACGAAATGTTGCATTCATGGTCTATAGAACAAGTATCAATATAATGTAATGTAATGTGGCCAAAGAAACTGGAAGAGTTGGAAAACTAAAGCTAAGTAGACAGGAAGGTGTCAGGGATGACATAAGGTGAACTGGGATTCAGAATTGGAGAAAATCAGCACCAAACAGGAAAGAAAAGAATAATCTGCTTCACAATGCCAAGGCTTAGAAATGGCTGTTGTGCAACTGATCATTTTTTTCATACTTGAGTTTACATTAATGTATTGCTCAACACAGTTAATACATCACTGACATTAGGAAGCTATGCAGCTACTCCCTTACATTACTGGAAAACAGACAGCCATGGTCACACATCTGTTGGTTTTTTTTAAAGCTGTTTGCCATCAGTGCATCTTGCAGCTACTGATGATTATTCAAGTCCTGTATCATCATCTGAATGATGAAAAGACTGCTTGCATCAGAATGAGCTACAAATAAATTTCTTCCACCAAGAAGTAAGGACCACAATTTGCATTTAAAAATGAAGTATAAACCAATTTTTAAGAATGAGTCACTCTTCACAAACTGTAAAATAGAATATTTATTCTGACGATCAATTTACTGCTCACTGCCACATAAGCAAACACACCCAAAAAAATATAATCATGGGAACACTATTTTTGTAACTCTGAACTTGTTGGACTGAGATACATGATTGGAGCTGTGCTGAAATTCATCTGTACGTTAAACAGGTCTGCTGAAATTCATCTGTATGTTAAACAGGTCAGCATATCTAATGGAATGCAGATACCTGTCAGCTAATATGAGGTATGAAGTATGCTTATTTTTTTCAGTTATTTCATTTAGTACGTAACCACCTGTTCTCAAATTTCAAATTTGGCTGACAGACTTCTAAACAGTTGTAAATATAAATGGACATGATTTTTAGAAACTGTCTAGAAATTATCTTAAATTTTAATTTCAACATTATCTTAGTATTTCTTCTGCTACCTCAAATACAAACTTATCAGTGTCCCCTAAATTTAGATGAATTCCCTATAAAAACTACTCTTTACACACAATGCGTTAACACTGATTTATTGCTACGAAACTGTAAGCAAACATCTCTATCGGACTATCACCATAGTCTATATAACAGTACATTATTAATTGAAAACTGTTGTACCGTTCATACAGGTATCCTCTGAAATCGATTACTTCCTCCCAAGAATTACAGCATACAACTAGTGGGGTCAAATAATGTGTACATAAAGTGCTCATGGAACCCTTGTCTCATAAGAGGTAAACAAGAAAGGAAACAGACATGTAAAAGTAAGCCATCATAAATTTATTCATCACAAATGGGAAATTCATATAATCCCATGAGTCATCACGATCAATGCTTCTTGCAGTAAAATGCTATCAGCTACAAGCATTAAAACTCTTGGGATTCAAATTGTCAGCAGATGTAATTTAAAGTCATAACATATTTTCAAATACTGTCCCACATTGCACGAAAATTTACAGCCATTTAATTCTACGAACAAAGTGTTCATAATTTTCATATTGGTTGGGGTAAAAATAATGTACAAATAACATTTTACTTGCTAAACATACTCTGAAAATTGCTTAAATTATGGAAGATGTATATTACATTGATGAGTGTCTCAGTCTCCTCCCTGTTCTGTAGAAACGCGCGCGCGCACACACACACACACACACACACACACACACACGCACACGCACACATGCGCGCACGCACGCACACACACACACACACACACACACACACACACACACACACACACACACACATTTGTGTTACCAAAACACATGTGAGAGACAATAAATACTTCCTAGCTTTGTAAAAAAATTTCACAATTGCGTATGTTCCCTGGGGTGATGTACTGGAAGTATTAGCAGACTATTCTTTTACATAATGACAACAAAACAATCAGTATGTCTTACATATGTCTATGATTAAATGCAAGACATTGCCACATTGCAGCATATAGTGAAGGACTATAAACACCTAACATTTCTGTCAATGTTGATAGATAAATCTGAAGTAATTCAAGAGGCTAAAGCAGCTAAGTTTTAATGTGAGTACAAAAGTGAATTGCTGCAGTTGAGGTGACAGTCTCTAGCAACACAGCAGAAACTAAAGCCTGTTCTGACAACATCACATTCTAGTACCATACATAAAAGAATACCAAGCACACAAAGACTGATTTGTGTTATCATATCAAATAAACTCTTCAGGTTCTCTTGGAGCATCCAAGTCTCGGTAATGAATTACTGGACGATATTCACCACCACCCCTGACAAGAAAAAAATCTGATTAGAACATTTAACTGGTAGTGATGAGTCAGAAATTTATGTTTAAAATCTTTCACACAAATACATACTTAAACACAAAACAACAAAAATAGCAATCCGTCCTGAGGGGAAAATATTCATCCATTCCAAATAAACATTCTATACACACCATGCAAAATGGTTCACAGATCATTTCAATAAAGGTTCAAGAGCTGGAGGATTACATATGTCTGACATTAATTTACTAAGGAAGTTAACTAAAATAACAAACGTGTTTTATTATCCTTAAGCATCTGACATGTTAAATTTGTCTATACAAAACAATACCATTCTATTTTTTTATTAACAAATTTATGTAACATCATTAGAACTGTAAGAAATAACAAACTGTGACAAGATATGCCCATTATTAGGCTTATGTAGATTGTACAACATAACTGTAATACTTCAAACAAACAAACAAACAAACAGAGAACATGCCCTAAACTGCAGACAATGCAAAATTTTTGAACTATATGATGAATTCAGTACAAATTGAGCCCCCAGTTACTACAACAATTCTGTCAGACATTTAGGTCCAAATGAATTATTTTGGTCACAGAAAGCAGAAAGTCAGCTTGCACCTAACAATGAAGTGGTGCATACCATGTCACAACATACATATAGTAAATGTCTCAATACAAACCACAATTTATACTTCTTTATAGCTTTAGTAACAATAATATATTCAAGAAAAAGTGTTAACATTTCTAATTTCTGCCACCAGCAAATAAAATATGCACAAAGGGTGTGCATGTCATTATGTAAAAATAAATTATAATCAGAAGATCTCTGGAACCTCTGGCACATCTACATCTTTATAAGAAACTATTGGACGAGCAGATTCAATAGGCGGGGACCTGAAAACCAAAATAAACAAACAAAAAAAAAGTCTAGCCCTCATCCGACCATATGACAATTTGGTGTAATAAAAATTAATATGTTTGAGTATTGCAAAGTAATTACAACACACTTAAACTATAATACTGCTTATTCTGACAAACGGTGATCTTTACCAACAGTACAGATACTATATGCACGGATACTAGGATGGGAAACAAATGTCACATGTTCTGCAGACAATAAAAAGGGTTATAATTCCGCTTATTGTAAATACACACATCAAAAAATAGTTTTTCATCACCTCAGTTCCAAGAGTTGCAGAACCTGTGCAGAAAATTGGAATAGAGATCAACGTAAACATCATTTCCTCCCTTTTTACTGCTCATGAAAACCACACATTGCATGTTGTACGACCATACAGCGAGACCTTCAGAGGTGGTGTTCCTGATTTCTGTACACACCGGTATCCCAGGCATGTTCGATAGGGTTTATGTCTGGCGAACATACTGGCCACTCTAGTTGAGTGATGTCATTATCATGGAGGGAACCATGCACAGTATGTGCATGACAGGGGTGTGAATTGTCCGTGAAGATGAACGCCTCGCCAATATGCTGCCTGTACGGTTCCATTATCGGTTGCAGAATGGCATTCACGTATCGTACAGCCATTACAACGCCTTCCATGACCACCACCAACATACGTCGGCCCCACATAACACTACCCCAAAACAGCAGGGAACCTTCACCTTGCTGCACTCGCTGGACAGGGTTGCCTTCAAACATGTCTCCGACGATTGTCTGGTTGAAGGCATATGCGGCACTTATCTATGAAGATAACATGATGCCAATCCTGAACGGTCCATTGGGCATGATACTGGGCCCATCTGTACCATGCTGCATAGTGGCGTGGTTGCAAAGATGGACATCACCCTGGACGTTGGCAGTAAAGTTGCGCATCATGCAGCCTATTGCGTACAGTTTGAGTCGTAACATGACGTCCTGTGGCTGCACAAAAAGCATTATTCAACATGGTGGTGTTGCTGTCATGGTTCCTCCAAACCATAATCTGTAGGCAATGGTCATCCACTGCAGTAGTAGCCCTTGGGCGGCCTGAGGGAGGCATGTCATTGACAGTTCCTGTCTCGCTGCATCTCCTCCATGCCCGAACAACATCGCTTTGTTTCACTCTGAAACACCTGTACACTTCCCTTGTTGATAGCCCTTCCTGGTACAAAGTAACAATGCATACACGATTGAGCTGCGGTATTGACCGTCTGGGCATGGTTGAACTACAGACAACACAAACTGTGTACCTCCTTCCTGGTGGAATGACTGGAACTAATCGGCTGTTGGACCCCCCGTCTAATAGGTGGTTGTTTACATCTTTGGGCAGGTTTAGTGGCATCTCTGAACAGTCAAAGGGATTGTGTCTGTGATACAATATCCACAATCAACGTCTATTTTCAGAAGTGCTGGGAACCGAGGTGATGTATAACTTTTTCTAATGTGTGTATGTCCACATAATGAAACTGTTTTCCCAGTAATTTTCCACTTTCAAACTTATATTTTTTTGGCATTTCTTGCAGTTTTACATCTAATTTTCTTAGTAATTTCTCTTCCCTACCCAAAACAACTGTTTGTTTCACTCTGTAGCCTGCTGTGTTCACCACTTCATTAGTAGGAATTTTCAATAACTTCAGTTTTCAGTTGACAACAGAAGTAGTTTTACCACAAGGTAATGTACAATATTTCTTTCTACAGCAGGTAGAACGAATGAAACAAAAAGTCCACAGATATTTTACAATCTCATGTGATTTAATTCCTGCCCCATTCTCAAACAACAGAAAACCTAAGTATACATGACTGCAATGGGACAAAAATTATTTCATCTACTGAGGAGTGACGGTTAAAAAATTAACACCTAATTTTTTCTCCTACAGCTGCTAAATCTGCTAAGGTATTCAGAGATACAATGCATTCCATCAATAGATGAGACAGATAACTTGGGCATCAACAACAAGATACAGGAAAATCAATAAGGCTACTGTAGTTTCCCAAACGAAGCTATAAATTATGTATCACTCCTCCCACTTCTGAATCCACAAAGAGAAGTTGCACTAGCTTTCCTGCATCTCTGAGGGTTTACTCAATATAAAGGATGATTAAAATTATTTATGTAAATGATCATGTCATTTCTCCATTCCATTTATGTTATTTATAAAAGTAAAAATTGTTTTCAAGTTCTGTTTAATCATATACTGGTCTTCTTGCAACTTTTCCGTTATTGGTAGCTCTTATACATCAATAAACAGAGGTCAGTAGTGGCAAAAGAATACAATGAAACTAGAGAACTAAGGCAAGCAATGTCGACGATAAATTTTAGAGTGCAAATAAAATTTAATCATTTGCATTCCAACAACGCTTTCCAGTCTGTTAGTATGCCTGAAGTAAATGTTTTGTATGTCACAGAGGATCATAAGTAACAAACGGATGACAACAGTGTTACATGCTGACACATTAAGTGGAGAAATATATTCTTTGAATAAGAAATTTTTTAACTTAAACTAAATATTAATTTGATTTTATCTATATTTTGCAGCTTCAAACTTGACTGTATTCAATACACTGGAAATACGAATTAAAAAATACCTTCAGTCACAACTTTTCATGTTTTATTAAATACACAATGCATTTTTGACTCTGTGGGTCAGGTGTAATTTGTCTTAATACAAGTTCTATTTCTTCTCTTGAAAGAGGTGAAATGCATATTCCTCTCATGAAAAGGTTTAATGTTAGGTTATGAATTTTCTAAGTTGAACGCGGAAAATATGTGCAAAATAGTGGGAAAGATGAACAGTGTAAACTTACCACATAATCCAAGAAAATATTTATATTTTTACATTTTAATAGCTTATGGAGGAGAGAGAGAGAGAGAGAGAGAGAGAGAGAGAGAGAGAGAGAGAGAGAGAGAGGGGGGGGGGGGGGGGCAGTGTCAAATCCATCTCAAATGAAAATAAGTGCTGCTATGAAGTAAAAAAATTAATAAAAATGGAATGAAATGATTGTACAGCATTATTAACCAGGGGACCCCATCTGGGCCTTTGGTTCACTGGTGCAGGTCTTTCTGAGTTGATTATACCATTTTATGAGATGCAATTGTTAGGACACCACAAATACCCAGTCCTGACGAAAAGAAACTCTCTGACCTGGTCAGGAATCAAACCCAGGACCCCGTGATATAGAGGCAGCAACACTTACTACAAGACCACAAGCTGCAGATTATTAAATTATATATAGCAATAATTTTTCCAGTGCATACACTCAGTTTTTCACAAAAGCACCACAAACTTGTAGGAGTTGCCTAGAACTTAAGCAATGTAATCTTCTCCCTGCCCCACTTTCATTTTTATTTATGAGTCTAAAATTACACACCAACCAATTCACAGATAAAAAGGTACCATCTTATAAGTGGCTGTAAAAGAAGCTTTATACTGTGTTATAGAAATTGAGGAATACTCTACTAATATCAAACAATGATTAGAAAAGTGTAGTAGCTACCTTACCTGCCGCGACTGTATCCTCCCCGGTTTGGTCTAGCATACCCTTGGTTGTAGCCCTGATTATAACCATATCCAAAGCCGTGGCCTCCATAACCAGCGTGACGACCCCCATAATTATACTGGTAACTGCAAAAAAAATTTTCAACATAAAACTGTCTGTATAAACAAACAGCAGAATAGCAATGAATTAAATGATGAGTGATAATATTACTATGTTTTTAAAGAGTTCTTTGGGTAGCGCAATTGCAACTGTACAAGTCTATTTTCATAAAATGAAAGATAGTGCAACAGTTGTTGAACCAATATTTTATTGTTTATGGCCAGTTTCAGAATAATAAAATTTCACCTTCTGGCATACACTGTAATGATGGGAACAACGTATTACCATTACGACCAAGCAGTCATTCAAAAATGGAAAATTAACAACAAATTGATGACCAGGCATTACCCACATTAAGCGTGAAAGAACTAAGGGTGTCTTCCACCATATGTTGTCTGTGGAATGAAACTTCTGTGTCTATTTTATAAAATAGGGAACATAAAACGTTACCGAGATGAAAAGCTCTGTTAGAAAATGATTATTTGCAGTAACACAAAACACTCTAGAAATGTTACAGTGAGGAAAAGGACCACACAATATGCGAAAGAACCTTAAGTAGGATCCCGACAGAACCACCATCTTGCTCATCATGCTGTACTAACGGGAAAACCACAAACAGACGACAGTGAGAGACCTGCGAGAGCACATGCCACATATGGGGCAAACAACATTGTTGAGTGCAGCTATGGCAGGTGGAAGGTTTAAAACCATGAGGAGGAAAACAAACAGAAGAGTATGGATACTCTAAACACTACAGAGAAAGAGAACCTATATATCAAGGTAAAAACCACATGAGTGCGCTACCACCACATTTATCAGTTTTACAGAAAAAAATCAGAAAGTTAACAAAATCACAGTTAAAATATGAAATACTCCAAAACAGATGAAACACTCGAAAACCTAATTTAGGCGGTAAAGTGAACTAGCTAAAATATTTATATGGTACACATCTGTATGATCGTTAATAGTTTCACAAAGGAAGGAGTGGTGACTTTTTAGAATTTCTCTCTGTTCCTTAGTACATTAAGTATGTGACCTTTGCCCACAATGTGCAAAACTACCAAATTATTGCAAACCTGCTGATTATCAATCAAAAGTATTGTCAAAGCTAACCTGGATTGATCAACATTGTTGTTGTTGTCTTCAGTCCCGAGACTGGTTTGATGCCTGCTACTCTATCCTGTGCAAGCCTCTTCATCTCCAAGTAGCAACTGCAACCTACATCCTTCTGGATCTGTTTACTGTATTTATCTCTTGGTCTCCTTTATGATTTTTACCCCCCATGCTTTCCTCTAGTACTAAATTGGTGATCCTTCAATGTCTCAGTATGTGTCACCCCTTCTTCTAGTCAGGTTGTGTCACAAGTATCTTTTCTCCCCAATTCAATTCAGTACCTTTTCATTATTTATGTGATCTGCCCATCTAATCTTCGGCATTCTTCTGTAGCACCACATTTCAAAAGCTTCTATTCTCTTCTTGTCTAAACTGTTAACCATCCGTGTTTTGCTTCCCTGCATGGCTACACTCCATATAAATACTTTCAGGAAAGACTTGACACACGTAAATTTACATTTGATGTTAACAAATCTCTTTATTTCAGAAATACTTTTCTTGCCATTGCTAGTCTACATTTTATATCTTCTCTACTTTGGTTATCACCTTAGGTTTCTCATTTCATAATCTAATTCCCTCAGCATCACCTGATTTAATTCGACTACGTTCCATTATCCTCTTTTGCTTCTGTTGATGTTCATCTTATATCCTCCTTTCAAGACCATTTCCATTCCGTTCAATTGCTCTTTCAAGTCCTTTGCCGTCTCCAGCAGAATTACAATGTCATGAGCATATCTCAGTTTTTTTATTTCTTCTCCCTGGACTTCAATTCCTACTCCAAATTTTTCTTTTGTTTCCTTTACTGCTTGCTCAATAGTGAATTACATTGAGGATAGGGTACAACCCTGTACAGACTGTAAACAGCCTTTCACTTCCTGTGTTTTACCGTTGCCCCCTTTAGAACATGAAAAAAAAAAAAAAAAGAGTATTCCAGTCAACATTGCCAGAAGCTTTCTCTAGGTCTGCAAATGCAATAAATGTAGGTTTACCTTTCCTTAACCTATCTTCTATGAGAAATCGTATTGTCAGTACTGCCTCGTGTCTTCCTACATTTCTCCGGAATCCAAACAGATCTTCCCCAAAGTCACCTTCTCTGTAAACTCTGCTTTCAGTTCATTAGTGACTAGTTTGGAGAACTTTCTACACTGTGATGTATTGGCATACAGGATGTTTATGGTTACAGAATCTGAAGTCGCAAGACAAACTGATATTCTTGATAATTTCTTTAGTTATAAACCAATGTGTAGTTATACTTGCTGTAAGTGTAAAGTGTCTAAAGGTGGTACGGTTGTTTGTTTGTTTTTGAGGAAGTTCCATTTTGTAGACAATACGACTTCGTAAAATGGTATACAGGGTGTCCCTGGAGAAATGGTTGATATTTAGCAATATTACAAGAATGATCTTTCAAAGCAAGAGAATCGAGTAGACATGGGCTCTAAAATGCATACCTTAAGGGCTATAAGCACCATTTTATCTTTGATAGTAAGTAAAGCAATCATCACCCTGAATATTGTTTTGAACATCATGGTGCTTTACTAGGCATAGTCCTGTTGGAGATCATATGCCACTGCCTTCCTTTGACCTTTGAACTGACGTACCCAGTAAGTTATAGGGGGACCTACAGTTTAGCATGGATTCCCCATTGTACAACTTGGCATTTTTCACATCAAACAAATACTGCTGGAGGTGAATGACGTGGTATGTGACAGATAAAGATCCTAGGATTAATTGAGGATCCAACCCAAGACCTTTGGATACATTACCACTTCTCAAAATATGCAAAGCAAAGAGCTTGCAGTGGTAATATTACTTTGGGTGGAGAACCCCTCAAAGTGGCAGACAGTTTCACTTATTTAGGGAGTCAAATATCTAGTCATGGAAGAATAACCAACAAAATTAATAGGAGGTTACAGAAGGGAGGCAATTTCAACCGAACAACAAAACACCCGATTTGGAATAAAGAAGTTTCAGAAAAAGCAAAACTTCTTATGTATATTGCCACCTATGGAGGAGAAACATGGACAATGACAGAAAGGGACTAGAGCAGACTGCAAGCAAGGGAAAGGAAATTTCTCAGAGCAGTTACGGAAAAACAAGAATGGACAGAGTAAGGAATGTAGATGTTAGAAAGGACCTTAAACATTTAAGTATGAGTGAGTGAGTGAGTGAGAGAGAGAGAGAGAGAGAGAGATTGGACATGTTAAGAGGATCCAAGAACATGGTGGAAAATGGGAGTGAGAATATCTGTGGAAAGGAGAGGTGTGACATGGCAGCAAGTGGAGGAAGAAAAGTGGTGGGAGGACTGGGCCAAATGGAGACGACTCTTCAGCACCCAGACCTAGTAGTAGCTGGAGCGGGATCCAAATATAGATAGATACTTCTCAAACGCGACTCAACTGCACATGCACAAGAGCCCGCCCGCAACTGCTCAAACAAATCCAAAGTGAACAGTTGTGATGTCGCGCTCATCGGAGACAATTTGTTGTTAGGGAGCATTGCATGGTCTTCGTAAAGCCTTTGACACACTTATCAAAATGTGGTCATCCCTATGGGCTAGTACTAGGTCTTCAAGGGACATATTAATATTCTCAACAAGAAGGTATATCCACACACAGCTGATACACAAGGACTCTGACATTCTGAGACTGCTGCAGTTAAATGTATACAGCAAATGTAGGTAAAACCTACTCAATCAGCAATTCTGCACTCTGGCAACACACTACTACAGCACTTGTGACATTATATTACCCAAATCTGTACATAAATTAGAGTTTCAAGATCACCTACACCTACACAGATGTGCGGTAGCCTGCACACTAAATCTACATATAATTATGAAAGTTAAGTGTTTGGGTAATATTTACATCCCAACTTTTTTTTAATCTAAAAGCATTCAAGGTAGACCAAACGCTGATACTATTTTCATTGTTTGCATTGGCTAAGAATGACTAACCGTGTTGCCCAGACTTCTATGACACTAGTAAAATACCGGCAGGTAATCTGCTGATCAATGCCCTTTTACATGATAAGTGGTTATCTATTCCTACTGATGAACAATCAAACAATAATATTATTTCTTTAATAATGCTGTAAGTACATCAATAAGTATACCCAATCTTCAAAGAGCATAAGAAGCAAGAATTGTTAATTTAAAAGTATAGCAAATATGATGTCAATAAAGACCGAGCACAGTGTCAGTTGAATAAGGCTCCCGGAAGGCATACACCTTGGTCACACCATAGGACTTATTTTCATATTTGTCTTAAATTAGAAGTATAGTATGACACGTGCTGAATTGCAGATCCAGTTTCAATGAATCCATCATTGTTCTGTTGACATAACAACCCTGTTCAATTGCAGTATTTGCTGCCCACAAACCAGTATGTGATAAAACTTCAACTGCCCATTACATCTATTAAAGAACTCACTGAGGAACATACGGAGCAGGTGCAGGAAAGCCTTCTCTGCTATCCGCTCCTGAATCCTTTCTCCCCTGTCGATTCCCTGGATGTTCTGGCAGTTGTGGTCTCTTTGGATCTCTTAAGTAGTTGTTAAAATATTCAACCTGGAACACAGAGGTGAATTAAAAATTCCTCTATAGAAATAAGAATACAGCTGAAAGAGTGCCAAGTGTTACACAAAGGTCACTTATATTTATTATTACAGTACATGATTTCCTTAACAAAAAATTCGTATTTCTTAACAGAATGGAATGTCTTCAGTGAGTAACAAAAGTTTCACAATTGTCCAAAACCCTGTTTCAATGATGATCACAAATAATCTGAAACAGGATTACTTGAACAGGAAACCAAAAGAATTCTCAGGTGTCATGTTGAGAACAAACATAAATAATAAACAGCAAGAAAAATTGAAATGCTGACCAACCAGTTTACATGATAATCAGATAGAGTTTTTGCTGAACAATAGCGGTTCAGAGCTTGATGAACAAATGTGCTCAAGGTGAAGCCCCTGATGTTGATGCTGTATCAGAAATCCCTCGGTCTCAAGCTATCAATCTGCCTCTTTCATATGGGCAGTGGATAGATGATGACAGTACAGCTCCACAGCCTCCAATTTCTGAAGAATTATGCCAAATTCAAATTGACCAGAACCTGTTTGTGTTTGATTGTTTCACCAACTTTTTTGATGAAGCACAAAGAGAGACAAAGCTACAAGTGGATTACTGTGAAACTCAGAGAACTGAAGATTTTTGATGTGGTTTTACATTTGTGCTTTGTTAGTGAACTGAAAATGACTGATTCTCTACTGCAGACGTTCTCTGCAGAGAAGTTTTAACCAAGAGATTGTTTTCTGTCAATTTGTGAATGTTTCACCTCATAGATAATGTGACTTTTTATTAAAAATATCAAGATGGGCACAACCATATTCACAAAGTGAGACCCATCTTTTCACATATTCATGACAAAAAGCAAAACGACATGCAAACCGAGAGAAAATCTCCCTATAGATGAAAGAATTTGCCTTTTTTGTGGCAAACTAGTTTCAAAGATGATACAAAACATAAGCCAAACAAATAAGGCATAAAAATTTTTATGTTATGTGAAAGTGATGGTAGATAAATTATGAAATGTGAAATATATTCTGGTAGTCAGGCAAATGCTAATAAAAGCACTCTGCGTGTAGTAAACAGGCAAGAGTGAAATTTCCTATGGTAAAAGCCATATTCTATACATGGATCACTTTTTACCTAGCCCTGATCTACTCTAGCTTTTATGGAAAAGCAAAACTAAAGCAGTGGGTTCAGTTATAAATACAGAAAAGTAGTAGTTAAAAATGTAGTAGCCCATGTGCTTACAAAATAAACATTCGTTTGTTGTTTGTGAAATGGAAAAATACCAGGGATGTATTTATTTCGACAGCAAAACACAAAATGACTGCTGACTGCATCCAATGTCAGTGTCACAACAAAGTTATGAATGATAGAACCACATGACCAACTAATCGGCTACTACTAATTCGAGAGGAGGCAAATACAGTGGTTGGTGAAAGTTAGTTGGTTTTTATGAAGATGGTTGTAAATTCGTATGTTTTATATAAAAGTACAGACCTACTAATAAACAGATTGTTTAGTTCATTACTGAATTGGCAGAGACTATACTGAACAAAGGTAGACTACTTGAATATACGTTCACTCAAAACAGTTCATCTGTATATAGAATCAGTGGAAGACTCCCAGAACTGATTAAGTGCTTGAAAAAAGTCAAAATAACCTCCGAGGAGATATCAAGTTTGCACAGAAAGTGACAAGAAGAGTTATAAGGTACTATTGTGAAGAATGTGATGTACGAGTAAGTTTTCCAGAAAACAGGGCCAAAAGTTACTAAGTAATTTTAAATAAAGAAAACCACATTTTCAAACAATTTCATTTTTTATACAAACAAATTCTAAACTGATCTTTCTGTACAAAAGTAAAGGGCGAAAAAGCTTTTGTTGTTGTGGAAACACATTTTCATTTCAATACAAAAAAATAGTCACTGGTGTAAGTCGATGTTTCTTTGCAGCATTTCATAGAAAAATTGCCCCCCTTTCAACTGCAATAAAATAATAAAGACCTGTACAGTAGAGTCTGCTGCACAAAATTTAAAAAAACTGAAAAAGTACAGCATCAGCCAGCTGAATGGCACACTAGCCACGCAACCATAAAAGTGTTAAGCAGACCACTGTAATAATTCGGTTGCCCAGTTCTCAGGAGAACATTATAAGAAAATTTCACAGAATTACAAGGAAGTTGAACTTTCATATGGCAAAGAAATTTTGATGTATGAAAACTATTGGCTACTTTTTTACCAAAACAACTGAAAAACATACATTTAACCAGCACAGTCTCAGGCGTGCTCTCACATAATTCTACAATTTATTAAATATTAAAATGCTGCTTCTTCTAAGACTCCACCACATTTTAAAAAAAAATTATAACCAAAGAAAATATAATGAGCAAAAATTACCTCCTTCTTCACTTCTTCAACTTTTTCTGCGTGCTTGTTGAAAATGTGCTTCCTAACAAATTCTGGTCCTTTAAACTTTTTACCGGACAGCGGACATAACCATTTATCTTTGGCTAATTCTTGAGTATTTGCCTGTATAAATTTCTCAACTTCACTGGTATACAATTAAGGAAGAGATACAGGAGTACACATGAATGCAATAGAGATGCTACAAATGAAAACAGTATAAGGAAAAACCATGTAGTGTGTATTTCAGTTCATCACAATTAATTTATTAACACTGTTACTTGCTCTAACTTAATTTATTTGTGTGTAAATCTGAAGGGAATGAGAACTGTTTACACTGAATTAGGTGTACCAAACTGATGGTTGACAGAGGCAATGGAGAGCAATGTCAACAATGAATAATAGCTGAGGCACAATACTTACTAATAAGGTCTGCATTAATTTATAAAGTAGGTATTACACCTGGATCAGAATACCAAAGTGATTAACAGTGAAACACAATTGAAAGTGGAAGGGGCAATGCGACAGGTCACTGCTACATGTGCACGAAAATGGCTGCTGCAGCAAGAGCTTTGCACTGCTTTGTTGGATTTAACTTCACACTCCTTGTTAATGTGCACTATTGAATGCACCTGGCAGTACTGTAGTAACCAAATCACTTTGGGCATTCTTGTGGGTAACATGATACTAACGTTTCCTTGTTATTCGTGTATCTCAGAAAAAGGAGCAGGACATGTGCTGTCTTTTGGCATAGTCTGTATGACTCCTGTTTATTTGGTGTACCTTGTAAGAAAGCACTGCTCCAATGGATGTGAATTATTCATGTGAATAGAATTAACAACATTAAAATTATAAACTGCTTAAACAGGTATCATCACTGTACTGTATACTTAGTATGTTGACTTATACAGAGGAGAACTATTATTATTGAAGCACTGCAGAGGCTGGTCACTCAAAATACAAGCCACATCTTCAAACAATGAAGAAACTTAAATTACACCAAGGGGTAAATGCCGCTCAGTTTAGTAACTTCCTTTCTCAACACATTTGTTATCTTTGCTACGGTACATCCAAGAATCACTAGAATTGCCTTGCACTTCCCAGGCTTTCATATATATTCTCTGTGTGATGTACAACACACACCACTTTTCTAGTGTTATTTGTGCCATTGGTTCCTCAAACTACTTTTGAATTTTGGCCGCAGTAAAGCTTTCCTTTGTTGCCATGCAAAGCTTGTTCTAAGCCTACAAAATTTTGATAGCATTGGAATGGCAGTATTACAGTGGAATCCTCACAACCCTGTGACCTTGCTTCCTTTGTCACCTCATCAAAGGCATACTGTTTAAACTGAGACTTACTTTGTTAAACAAGTTACACGAGCTCCACTGGACACAAATCATCTCGAATTTGCACATTTTAACTGTTCAACAGTGTCGATTTACCTCATTGTCATCATTGTGGTATATTCTTTGATAACTTATCAGTATGTGGCTTTATCGATAGCAGGGACAGATGACTGATTAGCATTTACCAATAGTTTTTAAGAATCTCTTGTGATTCATCTCAACAGACGCAAGTTTTTCTCGGCTTGTAAACTGGGTCACAGTTTGGTACAAAACCAGTAGTAGTTACAATGTGTAAGAATCATTCTTGCACTCACGCACAGGAATACCAGTACTTCCATGTGTATTGTTGTCTCCCCAGTATTTTCTGACTGAATGACCAGCATTTATCCAAGTTTCGTCCAGGCACACAATGGCTTCAAAATGCATCTTAAAAATGAGAATATAACACAGGAAAGTCACATCTTTCCATTATAATTTTGCTTTGATCAATGTTTTTTAACATGAAACTGAGTGCTCTAACGCTTGTAAGAAAGAAGTCCTCTTACCACCAAATAATTCTGCATTATGAAAAGGGACACATTTTTTTAATGGTTGGCTGATCTTTTCTCTCACAATACCAACATATACAGGGTGCCCACGAGGAGTCCTCAATATTCGGGGATATAAAAGGAATGCTCATTTTGAGGGAAAAAAAACCACCTCAAATGCACAAATGCTGCTTTCTGAATGGTTTCTGAGATAAAACACATTTAATGTACATTTGTTTATGGGCTACTGGTATGCACATATGTGCCTTATCCAACCAACCTCTTTGATGTTTTATTCCAACTGAAGCTACCTCGTTGCTCTCAACCTCAATATGTCTTTCTACCATTAACAAATAGTTCACTGAATGTGTAGTTGTCCACGGTGTGATGCGCATGAGGTAGAGCGAAGGATAGAACTTATCAGAGAAGCACCTGTTAACTGTGTTTCTACACACACTGACTAAAATGCCACACAGCTACACTAATTATTCATATGCATATGGTGGATGTTTGTGGCTTCTGCAAAGGTGCTACTGCTGATAACCAAGAATACCATCGGCACTTTCCAACACATCAAATTCCTTATCAATATTTACCACAGTTTTCAGCACATCGCATGAAACAGGTATTCTTCACGTTTCTATTTCCCTTTTGGACACACAGATCAACAACCTGTGCAGGAACAACACACTGTCAAAATGGTGCGGCATGGCCCTACTACCAGCACACAGTGACTTTCTGCACCAATTAATGTCCCATAAACAAGTGTACTGTGAACAGTACATGCGGAAGACTTGTGCCCGTTTCACATACAATGTGTCAACACTGTTCACATTGATGAAAATGCTGACAATGCCACATAACTTGAATTTTGTCATTGGTTAAATGACAATCATCATTTGCTTCTATTAATATTATTCACTGATGAAACCGTGTTTACATGGAATAAAATCGACAACACACATAATAATCATTGATGGCACAGGAAAATCCACACTCTACGGGGGGAGGGGGACCACTTTCCAAGTTCATTTTTTGATCAAAGTTTGATGTGGCATGATCAATAATACATTGACAGGTTCAGTCATTTTAGAAGAGCAAATGACGCGGCAAAATTACTTGCATTTCTAGGAAAATTTATTTACTGAACAGCTTGAGGAAGTTCCTTCGGCCATGTGGACTGCAATATACTTTCTGCATGATGGAGCCCCTCCGCATGTTACCAGATGTGAGGTAACATCTCAACAGCACTTAGCACAATGACTGAACTGGTCATTGTAGGGCAATTAACTGGTGACCACGACCATTGGACCTTACACTGTTAAGATTTTGGTTTCAGGGGCTGGACGAAGTCTGCGTAGTACAAATGAAAGGTGAATATGTGTGATTAACTGCTAGATTACATCACAGACACTACTGTCCTCATTAAGGAATGTACACAGGCATTCATACAAGCAAACACATCATCATCTCCCAAGAGTGCACAAATGTACTGAAGCGATGGTAGGATATTCAAACAATTATTCTGAACTGCACAACAGCTGTAATGCGAGGTGTACAACAATTCCTAGACACGAATGTCTTAAAAATACATGTTTTTCAATTGATACCTTGTAAAATGCATGGCTGCCAACTATTATGTTTGATCACTTTAGTTACAGAACTATGGGAAGTTACTAAAAAATCACAAAAAAGGACATTTTACAATTTGATGTTTTAAAAAAGTGGAAAAGGTACTGTTTAAATTTCACTACTCATATGATTTTGAAATGTTTTACAGGTTGTAAAAATTTACTTTCCAAGTACGTAGTAAACTGCCTATGAATGATTTTGTTGCCACGGCTTACCAAAATGGGTTATGTTGAGAGATGAAAATTTTTCCTTCTCTGCATTTCAGTTTAAAGGACACAAAGAAAACTGCTTTCCAACCAAATGACATCACAAATTTCAAGGCATTTGTCTGTAAGCTGTAGTGGTTCTTCTAACCAGGTGACATCAAAAGGTGCGCAGTTCACCTATTTATCCCTTCTTAATAACATGCACCACACTGACACTTTTATAGTAATGGCCACGTCCTTGAATTTTTTTACAACTGTCCCGGGGGTTAATTATTATAGACCAATGAAATTTTCAGTAATTTTGTGACATTATCTGCATACAATGGTTTTATTCATAGTTTCAGGAATCAAAAACACTATGTTTATAGTATTAGTTGTTAAGAATTTATTTTGTAGTTTTGTCAAAAATGTGATGAATTACACTTTTTTTGTTCCTTCGGCTATTGTAAACAGTTCAAGTAAAGACAAACCTCACACAAACGACAATACGAAATTAAACAGTGTAAATGATATTTAGAGCAAAGAAAAATGGGTAGAAGCTTTGCAGATGTTCCAAGTACCAGTAAACATGGATTTACTTATCTCGTCAATTGTAGTAAGAAGTGGTCTTTTTTGCGTGTGTTAAACACACAAGATACGTCACACAAATGTGCCAGCAATATTTTAAATAATGACATTAATGTCTGGTCTTTTTGGGCTCGAAAGTCTTCTAAGTGGCTAGTCCTCTCAATGTGTTGAGTTTTAAATGAGAGTCAAATGCTCTGTGATTTAACAAATTCATTGCACATTCGCTCAGATAACATAATCTTGCGTAAAAGGAAATTTAATTTGGAAATAATGCTTTTCAAAGCACCATTCACAATATTTTCCCACGGCCTGTTAGAAATGCTTCGTTTCAGCAGTTGCCAGAGTGCCAGAACACAGGCACTAATGCGCGTGGCCAGCTACAATGACGGAGGAAGCACATATGTTCATACATATTTGGCATTAAGAGATCTTACATGATGTCATAAAAGAACTAGGATGCTCCAAGAGCAATGGAATTTCCTACACCATACTAAAATGCACAATTCAGCTTAAAATGCACATTCATATGTCCAGATTCACAATGAAGTAAGCCCCATCCTGATATTAAGATTTCAGTGTGGTTTTCGGGATGCAAATTTTCTTGGAGTACCAGTACTGTATAATCTAATGCTTGGTTCTTCATTATGGCATACTGCCACACGTGCCAGATGATGAAAAGGAACACTTGAAATTCAGTGAACAGTCGAAACTAGACAATAGTGCAGAATGAAACACTTTGTTTCTAATAAATTTACTGCCTCTGGGGAAAAAGTTAATAAAAGCCACATTTATTTAGCAAACCGACAAAAATAACTTCATTGTTCTACAAGGTGATTGACTACCAACAACATGGAAATAAATTAAAATCAGAAAACTGAAACTAATAAGAAATGTTAGCCTTCCATAATTATGTGAAGGTATTTTATTCACTTGATAGCTCCCAACCAAAGAAATCTGTTATTTTTCATTCGATATGAGAAGTGTAAACAAAAAGGAAACAGAAAAATCACTAAATGGAAACACGGCTTATGTGGACACTAATCCCCTCCCCACTACAACCCAGATAGCTATGTGCATGTGGCAATCTGGCAGCTTTGGCTTGACAGAAAATTTTTTCTGGGTAGCATCTGGCTGCTTGTTGCCACTGCTGATACAGCTAACAGCCCCACTTCAAGTAGCCGGAAGCAGGAGAAGGTACTGCCCATACACAAATAAACTGCACATGTTTGTGAGCCCATGGGCAACTGCTCAAACGAACTTAATGTAAACAGTTGTGACATTACGCTCGTTGGCAGCAGTTTATTGTTATGAAGTATTGCATAGCCTTCACCCTAAAGCCTTTGAAACATTTTCCTGTTTATTAGTTCTTACCAGTCAAACTTACAAAAATTAACTGAAGGCTAAAATATTGAAAATTTTCCGGAATTCTAAAAAATTCCCCACATTTCTCCTGGATGTCCCAGGCCCTATACACCGGGTAGCATCACTGATATTAAAGTTGTTAGTGTCCAATTACCCATTATTTACTTTAAAGATAAACAGAGAAAGATGTGCACCATAATACTACTCTTGTGGAATCAAGTTTAAATACTGATGAGGGAATTTTTAATCTCTTGAGTGAGGAACTGCTAGGAGAAGAAATTTCTTGGAAAAATTGCATTTCATTGCAAATGTACAATGATGGGGCATATAAAAGGAGTCATTTCAGAAAGTTCAACAACATACAAGAATACGAACCTGTTCCTGCCTCTTGCTTCATTTAGCTCCATAAACAGGTGTGAAAAGCCTTGAATATTTTGATGTTGAAGATTTTGAAATGGACATTTACTACTTTTGCCAACAAAGCTCAAAAAAGTCTACTTTTTAAACTTTGTCAAAATACATATAGCAATAAACCCCATAAAATACTGAAGTATGTTTGTATAAGATGACCCTCTTCACTCCAATCAACAGAAAGAATAATTGAACAATGGGAACCTCTGGTAAAATTTTTCAATGAGAAATCTTCAAACAATATAAACAACTCTCACTTATGTAGAGTACAGCCTATTCTAAATAATCCAGTTACTAAACTCTAAATTCTTTTCTTGCTTAACACTCTTTTGTTATTTACCAAAGCAAATGCATCCCTTCCAAAAGAAGAGCCAGTAATTCATAAACTTCATAGCACACTAGTTAGTAGTTAACTGATTTACATATTTGATTGTGGGATTTATCACACCTTCCGCAGTACCTACTTCTGGTTGTCAGCTGGAACTAAAACTTCAAACAAATAAATATTACACATGAGATGAAGATATTGTCAGTGGTGTAGACACTAGAAGCTACATTTGCCATACCAAGTTTTGAAAATCTGTTATGAAGATAACAGATCTTTTAGTTACACCAAAGAAAAATTTTCAATAGATGATGACTTCTTAGAAAAACATTAAAGTCACAGTCACTGAATCTAGACAAAGTAAATCTTTTTCATAAGTTGTCAAGTTGAATAAGCTATTTCCTGACATCCTAACTGATTACAGAAAAAAGAAACTTTAGAATTGGAGTTTTCAAGATTCCAATTTGATGACTTTCGAACAGTGGAAGAAGAGAGGGCTGATATTGCACGAGGTAAAATATCTGCTACATTCAATGCATTATATATTAAAAAGAGTGTCACCGACCAAACTTACATTTGCATCACTGATTGTTACTCCCAGTACTGCTGCCTGTGGGACTGCTTTGGAGATCAGCAAAATGAACAATTTGTTTTCAGGAAGAGCATGTTACCAAAATAATTCTCCAAAGGATCAGATTAGTGCTGCGAAGAGTGCAACAAGAGTATCACTCGAGACAAACAAAGAGGAGACTGTTGATGGGGAAGGGTTGTGAATATAAATAATTTAAGACAGGCCTCTCATTTAATTCTGTAAGTAAATTTTGTTCTCATATTTTCCCTCACTTTCATTAATATTTTGTAGTATGTATGTTTACTGATTTTGCAGTATTTGAAAATTATAGTAATGTTTCTAAAGCACCCTTGATTTTTACTAATTTTTAGCCTTTTTCACTTTAAATGATTTTTCCATTCACATGTTTTAATTCCTGGAAAATCATCTTTATTTAGTCAGAAAGTATCTGAAATATAGTGTTTTGAAAACCTAATCAGATTTGTAATTTTTAAAATTTTGTGACCCCCTCGTCAACAGACGAAGTCGGCCTGCACGCTTTTGTGCTGTACATGTTCCTTCACGTTTCCACCTATCACATTGGAAACAGTGGACCTAGGGGTGTTTAGGAGTGTGGAAATCTCATGTATAGACTTTTGACACAAGTGACACCCTATCACCTGACCATGTTCGAAGTCTGTGAGTTCCGCAGAGCACCCTATTCTGTGCTCTCATGATGTCTAATGACTACTGAGGTCGCCGATAAGGAGTACTTGGCAGTATGTGGCACCACAGTGCACCTAATATGAAAATGGTATGTTTTTGGGAGTCCAGACCATCACACAGGAATTCCAAACTACATCAGGATCCACTGCAAGTACAATGACAGTTAGGCGAGAGGTGAGAAAACTTGGATTTCATGGTCGTGCGGCTGCTCATAAGCTGGATGGCGACTGCATCTTTCAACAAGATCGTGCATCTGTTCATAGTGCAAGTCCTATGATGGAGACGTTACACGACAGTTACATCCCTGTAATGGACTGGCCTGCACAGAGTTCTGACCTGAATCCTACAGAACACGTTTGGGATGTTTTGAAATGCCCACCTCGTGCCAGGCCTCAACAAACGACATCGATACCTCTCTCAGTGCAGCACTCTGTGAAGATTGGGCTGCGATTTCCCAAGAAACCTTACAGAACCTGACTGAACAAGTCTGCGAGAGTGGAAGCTGTCATCAAGGCTGAGGGTGGGCCAACACCATAGTGAATTCCAGCATTACCAATGGAGGGCGCAACAAACTGGTAAGTCATTTTCAACCAGGTGTCCAGATACTTTTGATCACATAGTGTAGAGGTGCTGTGAAGGTGACAAGGAATTAGGCTGTCGATTTGTTGATCGCAGTAGCACTGAGTCGATGTTTATGGATGTGTTGGTTACAGGAGAATTTCAATTGTAGTGAGAACTCTTTATGAGAATGTGTTTGTGCTTGTGCAACTTGCAAAATATTTGTAACAAAGAAGAATATGAGTGCTAGTGCTCATCGTTCCACTTGCAACAACTTAAACTCTCCTTCAGGTTCCTGCCTTACCTCGCACTCACTCAGATATCACCACATATTTGGAAACAAAGTTCTAAATATTTAAAAGAACAAAAAAGTATGAATTTACCGCTGCTCATTTAAGTTTCAGCAATTAAAGGTGTCCTCTGTGACTTGTGCCTAACCATACACTCAGAAACTGCCACAAATTCGGATACAAACAGTGAAGTATTTGTAACAAGGAAGAATATAAATTTTACTGCTATGAGTGAAACAAGCAGCAATATAAGCCATCCTCTTCGGTTCCTGCCTAACGACACACTCGGAAATCACCACCTATTCGGAAATAAACAGCCAAATATTTATTCCATCCTTTGTTCTCTTGTCACATGGAAATGTTAAGTAACATCAAATATAGCAGAATATAACTGCATTACATTCATGACAATGATCCAGAATATGTTAAAACACTAGGATGGCAAGGTTGGGGGGAGGGGGGGGATAGTAGCAAGTAGCAGAATGCGAATCTTCTACCTCTGACACAGTAAACCACCATGTTACGCCTTACATTATGGCTTAAATACATAAATTTTGTCTCATGCCTCGTTTATCATAATACATTTTGACGCCTTACAGCTTTGATGCTTTATTGACATTTAATAAAAAGTGTGACATGTTTGTGGGGCATTTTCAATGAGCCTTTACATGGGTCGTTTTGCAACTGCTCACTAAAATCAATAGTCAAAAGCCCACTAGTGACGCCACAACTTGATAAAGCAGTGTGAAGTCTACTTGATCCCACTTCTGACCACTCAGCACAATTAACAAGGAAAAGTTTACAAGCAAACACTACAGGTTACTCTGCTTGCATCACCAGAGTACACTGCACTGCCACTGGCTACAGAAGGAAAATACACACACCCACATGTTGAGATCCTAAGGTCTTCTGCAGTACTTCACAGTTTTTGGTTCAATTCACCACGTTCATCAACTTTTGCTGTTTTTCTGGGTGAGCACAAAGAAAAGACCTCTCCCATGATTTGCTGTACAATTTGTGGTTGTAGCATGTAGGAAAATAACTCAACTGACATGTACCGAACCAATAATTTAAATTTTTTGATGAGCTTTCACTTGCTGTAATACACCTGTAACTATTTAAGAATTACCACTAACTGTTGTACAAATATTGTATTCTACATTTAATTTCCTTCCCTTATACGGAGTTTGTACAACATATTGGACAGGATTACGGTTTCTGATCATGTATGCCAATTACATATGTTTTTGCTCGTATTTTGTGGGTTTTAAAGTTTTTCTCAATTCTGCATTTCCCTCATCTTAGCATTTTTTACGCCTGGACCATACGAAAATGTAAAATAGGGGTTTCCACGTATGTAAGCGTATAGCATGCACGTACATATGTAACGATGTATTAGTACAGTTAAAACTACATTATTACAGGTATATACTGAGCATTTCCACTTTTTGTAGGAGCTGCTGGGAGTATAGGAATCTAAATAATTCTGATGACTTTACGGCCACTACTGACTTGTTTCTAGTTAACTGTAACTTCAGCTAGCAAAAAATGACAAAGCTCCAGTACATATGTTGTACATGGGCAATTTGCTATGAACTAAGCTGTTGTTGTACACAAGAAGAAAGCTTAAATTTGTTCCCATCCCAAAGGCTGATTTGAACATTGCAGTGCTTTTTTAGGCATAATCCTACTGGAAATGGTCTGCCCCTTTTTTCTGCCACCTTTTGCTACAGCATAACTTAAAACTATAGTGAAACTTAGTATTTTTTTCATATTAATAAATCATTATCACAGGTAATAAGTAATAAAATGTATCCTAGGACCAACTGTGGGCCAAACTCTGGGCCTTGGATTTAGTAGCATGACATTTATTCATTGAGCTACCACGCCAGTTACTTTATACAAACAACTAATTTCATGTAAGTCAGTTGAGTGGTAGCTTTATTGCAGCAGTGCACTGAAGTGCACCATTGAGTACACTGTGCTGCTTGTGAGTTGACACAGTTTGTCATAAGAAGCAACTTATTTTGAATAGCCTCTGTGTTCTTTGGTTTAAACTCCTAAATTTTGTGCGTGTTTGTGTATTTATTAGGCACAGTTCCGCATTTTAATAACTGTCCAGAGTACGTTTTGCTGTCTTTAGTATGGATAGGGAGTGCGATTGCTGTGTTCAGATGCTAGCTGAGTTGTGAGTTGGTGATACTTCACTCACAGCTCCAGGCAATGCTGGCTTCGGTAATGCAGCTTGAGGGCTGTTGCCAATGGGCATCGTTGTGGCAGGGCAGACGTGAGGATCTGATGGACGCCCCAAACGTCCATCGATCAGTCCACTATTGTGGCTGCCACATATTGCACTTTTCGAGGTTGACTCCTCAACCTGGGTCAAGTGGGAGTCATTCCCAGGTGTGGCAAGTTGCGAAAAACTTTAGGAGGACCTCCATGATTTGTCTGCCGAATAGGTTTCATGCATTGTCTGTGTCCGACAAACGTCCTGAGTCAGGTGCAGTTGTTTGCCCTTCTTCAGGGGCAACCTCTCAGACCACAATATCTGGTGGTGGTGGTTGTTGGGAAGTTTAAGGGGGACTAAACAGCGAAGGTCATCAGTCCCCCATTCCAAAATCAGGCGAGCCCAAAATCGACGGAGCAGATAAAAACCAAAGGGGGAGGAGACGTCCCCCCAGGCGCTAAAAGAACACAAATGCAGCAACAAACACTACAAACAAGAACAGGACAGAGGAACACCAGACAGGAAGAAACAGAAGAAAGGAAGATGGCCGGAGACTGGTTGACTGACCACGAGAACAAAAATGGGAAAGAGTCAACCATCTGACGGCACACCAGAACAGCAACAGACACAATGACAAAAGACACAGAAAGGGAAAGGCGCAGGACCTCCCTAAATCGAACCATAAAAACGACTACTACGGATAAAATGTAAAACATTGTCAGCCATGGAGGCATCGTCGGATAAAACCAAAGCCAAAGTGCCCGGGAGATTAAAAGATTGCCGGAGTGTGCGCAGTCGAGGACACTCCAGCAAAATGTGGCCGACCGTCAGCCGGGACCCGCACAGACACAGGGGGGGATCCTCCTGACGCAAGAGATGGCCGTGCGTCAGGTACGTATGGCCGATGCGCAGCCGACACAGGACCACCGAGTCCCTGCAAGAAGCCCGCAGGGAGGAACGCCACACATCGGTCGTCCCCTTGACAGCCCGCAGTTTATTCGGGGCTGTCATGCCACGCCACTCAGCAGCCCACATCCCAATCAGCTTACGGCGCAACATCATCTGCTGGTCGCGAGCCGTAAGGCCGACCTCCAAAGCCGGGGCGTCGATCGCCCCTTTGGCCAGCCTGTCTACACGTTCGTTCCCTGGGATGCCAACATGACCTGGCGTCCAAACCAAGACCACCGAACGACCAGAACGGGCAATGGCGGAAACAGACTCCTGAATGGAGGACACCAGAGGAGAGGAGGGATAGCAGGGGTCGATGGCCTGAAGGCTGCTCAGGGAGTCACTGCAGATGACAATGGACCCACCTGAGCAGAAACGCAGATGCTCAAGGGCGCGCATGATTGCCACCAGCTCTGCAGTAAAAATACTGCAGCCAGCCGGCAAGGAGCGTTGCTCAACATGGGCAGTGTGAGCAAAAGCGTAGGCAGTGCGACCATCAACCAGGGAACCATCCGTGTAGACAGGCTCACAGCCCGGAAATGATTCAAGGAGCGCAAGAAAACGGCGACGGAGGGCCACAGGCGGAACCGAGTCCTTAGGTCCCTGAGCCAAATCCAGACGGACGGACGGCCGGGACAAACACCAGGGAGGCGTAGGTGTACGGACCCGGAAGGGAGGCAGAAGAGGGAATGACCCCAGTTCTGACAGCAGGGACTGGACACGGACAGCTATGGAAAGCCCAGACCTAGGTCGCCGTTCGGGCAGATGGAGGATCATAGCAGGGAAAAGCAGGCGACGATTGGGATGATCTGGCGAGCAATGAACGTGGACAGCATAGTCGACGAGCAGACGATGGCGGCGAATCCGCAGCGGGGGAACCCCGGCCTCCACTAGTAGACTATCCACGGGGCTGGTGCGAAAAGCGCCAGTGGCAAGCCTAACCCCACAGTGGTGTATGGGGTCTAACAACTTCAACACTGAGGGGGACGCAGACCCATAGGCCAGGCTCCCATAATCAAGCCGGGACTGCACAAGGGCTCGGTACAATCGCAGCAGCGTGCAGCGATCCGCACCCCAAGACGTGTGGCTAAGGCAGCGGAGGGCGTTGAGGTGCCGCCAGCATTTTTGGTGCAGCTGAGTAACATGAGGAACCCATGTGAGCCGGGCATCAAACACGAGTCCCAAGAAGTGGCAAGTGTCCACCACTTCAAGCAGGTGGCCGTCGAGGTAAAGTTCAAGATGAGGGTGGACCGTCCGACGCCTGCAGAAGTGCATTACTCGAGTCTTGGCAGCAGAGAACTGAAAGCCATGAGTCAGAGCCCATGCTGCTGCCTTGCGAACGGCGACTTGCAGCCTGCGTTCGGCGACTCCCGTAGTTGTGGAGCTAAATGAGATGCAGAAGTCGTCGGCATACAAAGAAGGAGACACCGACGACCCCACTGCTGCAGCCAAACCATTAATGGCCACTAAAAATAAGGAGACGCTCAACACCGAGCCCTGCGGGACCCCATTTTCCTGTATATAAGAGGAACTAGAGGTGGCACCGACTTGCACCCGGAAAGAGCGGCGCAATAAAAAGCTTTGAAGAAAAGCCGGGAGCCGACCACGAAGACCCCACCCATGCAACGTGGCGAGGATGTGATGCCTCCATGTGGTGTCATACGCCTTCCGCAGATCGAAAAATACAGCAACAAGATGCTGACGTCGGGCAAAAGCCGTACGGACAGCAGATTCCAGCCGCACCAAATTGTCCACTGCAGACCGGCCCCGACGGAAGCTACCCTGGGATGGAGCGAGGAGACCGCGCGACTCAAGGACCCAACACAAACGCCGCCCCACCATACGTTCGAGCAATTTGCACAAAACGTTTGTGAGGGTAATGGGACGATAGCTGTCCACCGCCAGTGGGTCCGCACCGGGCTTCAAGATGGGGACAATAACACCCTCTCGCCATTGCGACGGGAACACGCCTTCGCTCCAAATGCGATTAAATATCGCGAGAATGTGTCTCTGGCAGTCCCTGGAGAGATGCTTCAGCATCTGTGCGGGGATGCGGTCCGGTCCTGGTGCTGTATCAGGGCAATCGGCGAGGGCAGCGAGGAATTCCCTCTCGCTGAAAGGAGCATTGTAAGTTTCAGAACGACGTGTGTGGAACGATAATGGCGTCTGCTCGGCCCGCTCCTTGAGAGAGCGAAAGGCGGGGGGATAAGTTGCAGTCGCAGAGCTCTTAGCGAAGTGCGCAGCAAGGTGTTCAGCAATGGCGGCAGCGTCCGTGCACACAGCGCCGTCCAAAGAGATCCCAGGGACACCCGCAGGGGTCTGGTGTCCATAAATCCGCCGTATCCGGGACCACACGAGCGACGGGGAGACACGGGAACCCAAGGAGGAAACATACCGCTCCCAGCACTCCTGCTTACGCCGTGCAATAAGACGACGGGCGAAGGCACGGAGCCTCTTAAAGGCGATGAGGGTCTCGAGAGACGGGTGCCGCTTATGACGCTGGAGAGCCCGCCTACGGTCGCGAATAGCCTCAGCAATCTCCGGCGACCACCAGGGGACAGCCTTCCGCCGAGGGAGGCCAGAGGAACGGGGGATGGCAGCCTCGGCCGCTGAAATGATGGACGTGGTGAAAACACGGACCACCTCGTCTATGTCACCCTGTGGGGGAGACGCAATGGTTACAGCGGAAGTAAAAGCTGGCCAGTCAGCCCTGTGGAGAGCCCAGCGGGGCAAGCGCCCAGAAGAATGACACTGTGGCAGTGACAAATAGATTGGAAAATGGTCACTGCCACACAGGTCAGGATGCACCCTCCAGTGGAGGGATGGGACAAGTCCAGGGCTGCAAATAGAGAGATCGATGGCCGAGAACGAGCCATGGGCCACACTGAAATGCGTGGGAGCACCGGTGTTCAAGAGGCTAAGGTCGAGCTGAGCCAACACATGCTCCACGGCCCGACCACGATCATCGGAGACAGTCCCACCCCATAGAGGATTGTGGGCATTGAAATCGCCCAGCAGCAAAAAAGGTGGCGGCAGTTGTGCTATCAGAGCAGCCAGGACATGCTGCGCGACAGTACCATCAGGTGGAAGGTAAATACAGCAGACGGTGATAGCCTGTGGCATCCACACCCGAACAGCGACAGCCTCTAAAGCTGTTTGTAGAGGTACAAACTCGCTGTGAAGAGAGTTAAGGACATATATGCAGACGCCACCAGACACCCTTTCATAAGCTGCCCGGTTCTTAAAATAACCCCGATAGCCACGGAGGGCGGGGGTTCGCATTGCTGGAAACCAAGTTTCCTGCAGAGCAATGCAAAGGAAAGGATGACGGCTGATAAGTTGACGGAGCTCAGGTAGATGGTGGAAAAAACCGCTGCAGTTCCACTGGAGGATGGTATTAGCCATGGATGGGAAAGGCGTGAAGGGATTGGGGAGGCAGTTTACGCCTCCGGGGCCCCTGCTGCTACGGAGTCACCACCTGGACAACAGCCATCTACTGCATCCGAGGGACCGGCGAGATCCATGTCCTCAGCGGACGCCAGTATCGCCACCTCATCCTCAGACGCAGAGCTTGTAGGAAGCGGTGGAATGGGTGCCACCGCAATGTCGGTTGCCTTGGGGAGGTTCTTCTTCTTCTGCTTCTCGCGCTGCGCCTTGGGTGGTTCAGGCTGGGAGGGCGTCACTGGGTCAGTCTCAGGGACAGACGATGACCGTGTGTCCCGACGACCAGGGACTGGCGGTTGTTTGAGCCACTTGCGGCCGTCGGCTTTGGAACCGGTCGGAGCGTGCGAAGGAAGGTCCCCAAGGGACCCCTTCCTTACGAGAGTAGCCGAAGAAGTCTTACGCTTCTCCGGCTGGGCAGGGGGGACTGATGTCCCCGATGGTTGGGGGGGTGTTGCTCCTGAAGTAGGTGGAGCAGGAGCAACAGGAGGTTGAGTGCCCCCCTCCATCAAGGGGGCAGGTGTGGGACTTCGACTCTGAGAGCTGACTGGAGCGGTTGGAATAGTAGAAGGAGTGACAGTTGCAGCATAAGAAGCTGTCATGCGCACCGGATGAAGCCGATCATATTTCCGCTTCGCCTCAGTGTACGTCAGGCGGTCGAGAGTCTTTATTTCCATGATCTTCCGCTCCTTCTGCAGAATCGGACAGTCTGGCAAGCAAGGCGGATGGTGCGCACCACAGTTCACACAGATTGGAGGCGGCGCACAGGGAAGATCAGGATGGGAAGGTCGACCGCAATCGCGACAGACGAGGTCGGACGCACAGCGTGAAGACATGTGGCCAAACTTCCAACACTTGAAGCACCGCATCGGGAGAGGGATATACGGCTTGACATCACAACGGTACACCATCACCTTGACCTTCTCAGGTAACGTGTCACCCTCGAAGGCCAAGATGAAGGCACCGGTGGCAACTTGACGATCCCTCGGACCCCGGTGGACGCGCCGGACGAAATGGACACCTCGGCGCTCCAAGTTGGCGCGCAGCTCGTCGTCGGACTGTAAAAGGAGATCCCTGTGAAAGATAATGCCCTGGACCATGTTCAGACTCTTATGGGGCGTGATAGTGACAGAGACATCCCCCAGCTTAGTACAAGCGAGCAAGGCCCGCGACTGGGCGGAGGATGCCGTTTTGATCAATACAGATCCGGACCGCATCTTGGACAAGCCCTCCACCTCCCCAAACTTGTCCTCTAAATGCTCTACAAAGAACTGAGGCTTCACGGACATAAAAGATTCCCCGTCAGCTCGGGTACAGACGAGATACCGGGGCGAGTATCTTTCGCTCTCAGTCAAAGCCCTTCGTTCCTCCCATGGTGTGGCCAGTGAGGGGAACGATTTGGGGTCATACACATTAGCCTTGAAGTGAGCCTTGGAACGCTTAGAGACTGCTGACGGCTGGCCGCCAGCGAGAGATGATGTACCACACTTCATTGCGGGTCATCCGCCCTGATGCCACCTACTCCGACCAAGGGCCCTCCCCACGGGCGCCACCCAGCCACAGCAAAGGCCACCTGGCAGGATGGCCATTGCCGGGAGTCCGGATGCCCCAGGGCGATGGGCATCTACTCCTTGGCATACGTGGGTAGTTAACGGCGCAGGCATCAGTAGAGCGATCCCTGTGTTGTCAGGGGGCTACAACCAAGAGGGTACATGGCGGCCCCACCACAACGGACTGGCTACCGTGCTGGATCTTAGGTGCAAAAATGGCCAAGGTCGTCGTCGCAGTTAAAAGAAACACTGCAGAGGGCAGCGTGGTAATCGCCCAAGAGATCGAAAACGAGCGGGACACCATTGCAACGACGAGAAAGACGGCTAAAGGTCGAATTGCACGAAGGATACAGTGCACCATGTAAGGCGCCCTTCCCCAATTGGCTCGCTCTTCGGAATAATTTAGATAGATGGAGGTCAAACCCGAGAGGGGACCATCACATAAGGCCGAAACGTTTGAGACTCCTTTTAGTCGCCTCTTACGACAGGCAGGAATACCGCGGGCCTATTCTTACCCCCGAACCCGCAGGGGGACCACAATATCTGGGCCGTCTCACAGAGGGTATGATTACTGGTAGTTGGGAGCTCCAATGTTGGGTGTGTAATGGAGCTTCTTAGGGATACGGCTGCCAATGAGGGGAGGTATCCAGTGTGCAGTCTGTATGCATACCAGGAGGAGTCACCCTACGTGCAGAACAGATGGTTCCAGGTGCCTTGCAGAGTGCAGATTGCAGCGAATTGCGGGTGGTGGCTCATGTCAGTACCAACAATGTGTGTCCTTGGATCAGAAATGTTTCTATCTAGTTTTGAGTAGTTAGCTGTAGTGATATAGACTATCAGTCTTGCTTGCAAGATGACGGTGGAGCTCACAATATGTAGCATCATCAAGAGGACTAGTTGCAGCTCTTTGGCACATAGCTGAGTGTAGTGTCTAAATAAGAGGCTTAAGATGGTTTTGCAACCGTGTAAGCTGCAGATTCCTTGACTTGCTCAACAGGATGGTAAATTTTCGCATTCTGGTTACTAGGTCAAGGGTCCACTACACAGATGAAGTGGCTATACAGGTAGCTGGAGATGTGTGGGCGAGACTTGGAATCTTTTTAAGCTAGAGAGGCATCAGCCCACAAAGATGCATGGCACACACAGGATGACGGTAGATCTGGCTACAATCTTTATTATAGCTGTGAACTGTCATAGT
The DNA here is from genome assembly GCF_021461385.2 of Schistocerca piceifrons. Classification (NCBI taxonomy): domain Eukaryota; kingdom Metazoa; phylum Arthropoda; class Insecta; order Orthoptera; family Acrididae; genus Schistocerca; species Schistocerca piceifrons. The sequence goes on from NC_060138.1 coordinate 665,608,098, forward strand.
TGTGTTCAGAAAGAATCAGAGCTCCAAGTGCTGACAGAAAGCACTGAAGCTTAAATCGTTACAGGTATGGTAAGCTGGCAAAAGCTGGAGGTAAGTTCAGCCGAAATTTTTGCAATGGACTTAGCCAAGTTCAGAAAGGATATATTAAATACAGTTGGTGGTGGAGTGTTTATTGCTGTCAGAAGTATTTTCCCTTGTTGTGAAAGTGAAGAAGATAGGTCTTGTGAGTTAGTATGGATAGTGGTTATACTTGACAAGTGGAATACGTTAATAATTGGCTCCTTTTACTGACCCCTCAACTTAGATGACACAGTTCAAATAAAACTTGAGTCTCATTTCAAATAGGTACCCCACTCGTACATTATAGTTGGTAGCAACTTCAATCTAATCTCGATTTGTAGGCAAAAATACATGTTTTAAGCTGGCAATAGGCATAAAACATCGGCTGCAATCATACTGAATGCTTTCTCTGATAACTATTTTGAATATTTAGTGCAGCAGCCCACTCAAAGTGTGAATAGTTGCAGAAACATACTTGACTTGCTAGCAACAAATAATCATGAGCAAATTTGGAGAATCATAACAGATACAGCAATTAATAACCACAAGGTTCTTGTAGCATGACTAAATACTGTACCATCGAAACCCACCAAAACTAAATATAAAACGTATCTATTTACAGAAACAGATAAAAATTCTGCCTGCGGCTTTCCCAAGAGAGGTTCTCCACTCCTTCCAATCTGACTATGTAAGTGTGGACCAGATGTGGTTTTTATCCAAAGAAATAGTATCAATGGCAGTTGGAGAGATATATTCCAAATAAATTAATAAGTGATGGTACTGATGCTCAGTGATGAACAAAAGAGATCAGAAAACTGTTGCAGAACGAACTGGAAAAGAATGCAAAATCCTAAAGATTGGTGTAGTTTTACAGAAGCTCAAAGTTAGCGCAATTTTCAATGCAAGATGCTTTAATAGTTTCCACAATGAATTTCTGTCTCAAAATCTGGCAGAAGGCCCTAAGACACTCTGGTTATAAGTAAAGCACACTAACAGCAAACAGCAAACAATACATTCACTGCACAATGGCAACGGTAACATTACAGATGGCAGTGCCATTAAAGTAGATGTACTAAACACACTTTTCTGAAATTTCTTGAGCAAAGGCAATGAAGTAAATATTCTAGAAATCAAATCATGAAAAACATCAGTCATTTAGATATAGATATCCTCCTCAGTGTAGCAAAGCATCTAAAATCACTTACTAAATGCAAGGCCTCCAGTCCGCGCAGCATACGAATCATGTTCCCTTCAGAGTATGGTGATACAATAGCTCCAGACTTAGGAATCATATACAAGACGAAGTAGACAAAACGCATGTTTTTCACTGCTGATCACTGATGGTGCAGGGTTTATTCAAACATTTGATTTCAAGCAGCCCCACAAAAAAGTCACAGATTGACAGATTGGGTGACAGATTGCCATGCCGTGAAATGACATGTCCTGGGAACATTTGTCGAACTACTTCCATGGATGCTCTCGCAGTGTGAGCTGTGGCACCATCTTGTTGGAACCACACTTTGTCGTTCAATTTCTATCAAATTCTGGACAAAGAAAGTTGTGTAACACTTCAACGTATTGTGCTGATGTCACAGTAACTGTGGTTCCTTCCTCTTCAATAAAGTAAGGTCCTAGAATCCCTATCTTGGAGATAACACACCAAACTGTTACTTTTGGGTTGTGGAGAGGTTTCTAGTGTAGTTCATGTCGGTTCTCCAACACCAGTATTGACAGTTCTGCACATTAACTTAACTACCTAGATGAAAATGGGCTTCATCACTCATGAATAACAGGATACCTACATTTTTCATAAGAATAGCATCCACCGTACACAAAATTCTCATGCTGCACAAAATCAATTTCACTTAGCTTCTGGACAATCATTATTTTGTACTGGTGAAATCTGAGATCACGATGTAAGATGCAATGAAGCAAATGACATAATACGCCCAATAATATAGCCTGTCGCCTAGTAGACCAAATCAGACTAGCAAAAACTGCCGTTCTCACTCTGGAGTTCAGAATGAACGGGGAAGACCAGGTGGTTCCATTTTCATCACGGATCCACTACTCCTACATGCATGTCCGACATTAAACTTTCGACAGAAAAAACATTGAATCATGACAACAGAATCACTGTTTCTAAAGAACTGCTCAACAGTGAACGTATGATTCTCTGTTCTCCAATGCTCGATACAGACAAATTGCATTGTCTCAGCTATCTGCCAACGACCACTCAAGGTCAATACCCTCACCCATCACCAAGTACTACTGATTTTTTAAAAAAAAAACACACACTTTCCCTCTGCTCCACACAGAACAACACCTCACTTGTCGAAATATCCGTAACTAAACACAGTACAGTAGCACAGGCCATATCAATAGTCAAGAAAGGAAATAGAAGTAATCCACTGAATTACAGACCCGTATCAGTAACGCCTATTTGTAGTAGGATTTTGGAACATAAACTGCATTCCAACATTATGAATCGTCTTGGAGAATACAATTTATTGACTTGTCAATTGTAAATAGTCAACATAGATTCAGAAGATATCACACAAAGTAACGAGTGCTATCGACAGAGGATGTCAAATTGATTCCACAGTTTCAGATTTTCAGTAGGCTTTTTTACACCATTGCTCAAAAGAGAGTTCTATTAAAACTGCATGTCTACACAGTATAGCCTCAGATGTGCAACTGGATTCATGATTTGCTGTCAGAAACGTCACGTAAGTCATGAAAAGTCATTGAGGAGAACGTAAAAAGTATCTACTGTTTACCAAGGAAGAGGCCCTATGCTCTTCCCAATCTATATAAATAATTCGAGCGGCTCTCTTAGACTATTTGCAGATGATGCTGCCATGTCTTCTACAGTTGTCAGTTCTTCAAAACCAATAGAAAAATGATTTAGAAAAGATATCTGAATAGTGCAAAAAGTGGCAATTGATTCTAAATAATAAAAAGTACGAAGTAATCCACATGAGTACAAAAATGAATCTGCTAAATTTTGGTTATACAATAAATCTCACATATCTAAAGGCTGTAAAATCGACTAAATACTTAGGGATTGCAATTATGAATATCTTAAAATTGGAACGATCACACAGACAATGATGTTGGAAACAACTGATTTATTGGCAGAACACTTAAACAATGTAACAGGTCTTCTAAAGAAAGAGACTGCATTCACTACGCCCATCCATCCGTCCTCCTCCTCTGAAGTATTGTTGTGCAGTGTGGGATCCACAGCACATAGGATAGATGGGAAACACGCAAATTTTTCATATTATCGCAAAATAGGGGGCGAGTGCCACAGGTATGATACAGGAATTGGGGCAATCATTAAAACAAAAGACATTTTTGTTGTGGCAGGATCTCCACATAAAATTTGAATCACCAACTATCTCCTTAAAATGTTTAAATATTTTGTTGGGCCCACCTACATAGGGAGAAGTTACCATTATCATAAAATAAGAGAAAGCAGAATTCACATGGAACGAGTTAAGTGTTCTTTTTTCTCCACATGCTGTTCGAGAGTATAATGTTGGAGAGGTTGTCTTGAAGTTGGTTTGATGAACTGTCTGCCAGGTATTTAACTGTGAACTGCAGAGTACTCATGTAGCCATAGATGTGAAATGAAGGTAATGCAAAATATACTACAAATGACTTTTTCCCAAAACAAGAAAAAGATCACTTCTTTCCTCTCATCATAACATCTAAATTCAACAATGATGGACTGCTAACAAAAAGTCAATGACAATGACAAATCAAAATGAGAAAGGATACATGTCAGGATCTTTATGCCCAAGTTTGTTATATTCTTCATCTGAAATCAGCGTGATTGGCTGGAGGAATGATGCAATTTTCTGTTCAAATGTACGGCAATAATCACTCAGCTCCTGTGGTGTAACCTGGAAAGTAAATCAATGTACTTGGTTTACTGAGATAATACTGTAAGCCACCATTCAATGGCAAGTTTGTACCAATGTGATACATACCTTCGAAGATGGAGGAATGCCACGGGCATGCATAATACCACATCTGTTCGGCATTTCATCTTCATTTGGATATTCACAGTGATTGTAGTAGTCAACAGAGTGAACAATACGCAGATATAAAAGTAGTTTGTCGAGCACCTGTAACAATGATGACACATAAATAAAACTGCCTTTGTGCCAGTGTGAGGTACAAACAAACAAACGAATTCTGTCAACCAAACACAGAGAGGGGGAGAGGGAATAGAGGGTGGAGAGGGAGGAGAGACCGGGGATGGAGAGAGAGAGAGAGAGAGAGAGAGAGAGAGAGAGAGAGAGAGAGAGGTGGTGGTGGTGGTGGTGGTGGTGGTGGTGGGGAGACGTGGTGGTGGTGGTGGTGGTGGTGGTGGTGGTGGTGGTGGTGGTGGTGGGGAGACGTGGTGGTGGTGGTGGTGGTGGTGGTGGTGGTGGGGAGACGTGGTGTGGTGGTGGTGGTGGTGGTGGTGGTGGTGGTGGTGAGACGTGGTGTGGTGGTGGTGGTGGTGGTGGTGGTGGTGGTGGGACGTGGTGTAGTGGTAGTGGTGGTAAGGTGTGGTGTGGTGGTGGTGGGGGGAAATGGGGTGGGGGTGGGGAAATGGGGTGGGGGTGGGGAGATGTGATGGTGGGAGGGAGTCGATGTGGTGGGGGGGGAGACGGGGTGGGGGGGAGATGGGGAGGTGGTGGGGAGATGGGTTGGGGGGGAGGGTGAGGGGGAGACGGAGGGAGGGTAGGAATGGCAGGAAGAGCTCATATTTACTGTTGCACCTTTATAAGAGTTTCATCTCGCTCCACTGTCGCTGTTTCTTCTGTTTGTTGAGACTCTTCTTGTTCAGAACTGTGCCCCAAGAGTTCCTCTTCCTCTGCTGAAGCTTCTTCAATTAAGTAATCAGTGATGTTTTTCAATATGGGATTCTTGGATACAAGTCCAAAAGTCTACAAACAGAGAGAAAACTCATATTACACATGTTTCCAGCCGCCAATACATGCCTTAGTATAAAAAGTGTTTTAATTTATTGACTGCATCATAGCAATATGCCTTGTACAAATGGAAAGAGCAAAATAAATTCTGCAGAGCTCTTGATAATGCATATAAAGTGCTCCAAGAGAAAGCCCAACACATGCTATGCCATAAACATCAACATTACAACATTTATTAAGACCTTCAGTAAAAATTATTGGTGACAAACAACTAGCAATGGTTTTATAATACTCAGGTAAATAGTTGAATACAGTTTTAACAATTTGCTAAACTTTGTATTTCAGTATCAAATAATAAGTACCCAAAATAATAGCAGCATGCATGATAACAACAAATTTTGAAAACAACCACAAATATATACAGTTATTCCTTGAAACGTGAAGAGAACAGTAGACTCAATGATTTAAGAAAAAAAAGGATCTTACTGGAAGTGGAGAAGTAGCAAACTACGATTTTAAATTCCCTGACTAACACTTCATACCCAGCTACAACAGGACAAATAACTGGGGGAGCTGTTACATTTGCCAGGTCACAATGATGGTAATGTTCGGTTTGTGGGGCACTCAACTGTGCTGTCATCAGTGCCCATACAAATTCCAATTTTTTTTAACACAGTCCAATTTTTTTTTACACAGTCCAATTTTTTTTTAACACAGTCCAATTTTTTTTTACACAGTCCAATTTTTTTTACACAGTCCAATTTTTTTTTACACAGTCCAATTTTTTTTCACAGTCCAATAATTTTTTCACAGTCCAATTTTTTTTTACACAGTCCAAATTTTTTTTACACAGCCCAATTTTTTTTTACACAGTCCAATTTTTTTTAGACAGTCCAATTTTTTTTACACAGTCCAATTTTTTTTTACACAGTCCAATTTTTTTTTACACAGTCCAATCAAGCCACTGTCCCGAACGATGATGATGATGATGATGACGATAACACGAACACCCAGTCCCAGGACAGAGAAAATCCCCAACCCAGCCAGGAATTGAACGTGGAACCCTGTGATCCAGAGGCAGCAATGCTAGCCATTAGACCATGAGCTGCGGACATCAAGTCACAACAACAGCAATTCTTGAAACATAAATCTCATACACGCATTTATAAATCAGCAACAGAGTGGGAGAACACTAACAAAGTTGGATATGATGGCAATGTTACCTTGGAAAATTTAAGCATTGTTTACAATTTACATGGTAAGATGTGCCTAGAAGTTTAGTGACTGCAAACTACAGACCTGAAAATTGTCACAATAAAATGGAGCTAAATGCAGCACTACATGTAGAGGTTCCACACGTTACACCGAGCCATGCATCATCAGTAGCACACTTATACGAGGGGGGACCCAAAAAAACGGAATTTCTCTTTCTAGAAAGCATATACTTTATTGTTTTCAAATACAACCTTAATCTCCTTCGAAGTACTCTCCATTAGCATTAATACACTTGTCCAAACATTCATTCCAGTGTTTGAAGCACCTTTTAAATTCGTCCTCTTTGATACCTGCTAGCACTTTCATGACATTTCGTTTTATGTATTCCACATCTGCAAAACGCTTCTCTCTCAAGTCTCTTTTCATCCTCGGCAATAGGAAGAAGTCCGAGGGTGCTGAATCTGATGAATAGGGCATGTAGGTCAAAGTAGTCATCTTTGTTGAGGCCAAAAACTGGCGAATGCTGAGAGCCGTGTGCGCGGGAGCGTTGTCGTGATGCAGGAACCACACGCCAGAATCCCACAAAGCCGGACGTTTTTGCGACAAACTTCTGCGAAGCCATTTCATAACCTCCAAATAGAATTGTTGGTTTACTGTCTGGTTTTCAGGGACGAATTCAGAGTGTACAATCCCTCTGATGTAAAAAAAAAACACAAAAAGATCAACATCGTTTTCACATTCGATTTCACCTGTAGAGCTTTTTTTGGTCAAGGTGAGCCAGGTGACTTCCATTGTGATGACTGTTGTTTACTTTCTGGATCATACCTATAGCACCATGACTTATCACCTGTAATGATTTTGTTGAAAAAATGTGGATCATCTTTGAACCCATCCTTCATTTCAAGACAGGCTTGTACGCGACGATCCATTCTTACTCTTGTGTTTTACTAAGAGCATGGTCTTTGTAGGCTCTCTGAATCATCGCAACAGTTTCTGCTGCGTTCTTGCCGAGCAAGAAACAAAACTTCACTGCCGCACCCTGCTTGTAAGAACTAGCCATTTCTTCGTGTCACGTCTGCACTGTATGCACACTCAAAGAACTGCCAAAGAAACCACACTTCTCACTGTTGGGTGACGCCACGTGGCAGAATGACTCAGCAGAGCTCCTACTACAACCCTCTGGTGGCGCAAGCTGCTACTCCAAGTACACGATGTGCAGCATTACAATTCCGGTTACTTTTGGGTTCTCCGTTGTGCATGTACAATGATAATGATTTTTACAGTGACTCATGTAGTGGTTGTTTGGGGCTGTGTGAAATATATCCAGATCATCATCATATTAAGTCTGAATTACGTCAGAAAATGTTGCGGACTGCCTGTGATTATTTTCTGTTACAGGCACTAATATTGAAATTCAACCTGATAGAAGATATTAGAACACCATGGCCATATCACATGGGAAAAAAGCCATTACCATTCTCTTCAAACAAGCAATACCCGCTCATTAGTTACAACATACCCATTCTCATTTTCATCTCCAGTCATATTACTGATTTGATACAGCTCATGTTATAAACAGGTAGGATATAGTTTCCCCCGCACATTCAGCTTCTTTAGAAGGTTTGTTTACAGTTCTCTTCAACTAAAGTTGGACTTAAATGTCGAGTAACTATCAATGATAAGCTAATGGACCACAAAACCTGTCATTTCAACAGCAATACCGACTGTTTCAATTTTTTTTTTTTTTTTTTTTTTTTTTAATTCACCCACACCCTTCCACACCACGACATTTGTTAAAATTGCCCCATGCATTAGAGAATTACACTGGAAATATGTACATAGACATTACTGATTACATACATTATTACTGAATCTATACAATAGCATATAATATTCAAAACATTGCTTCTGTTGTTTCAAAATATGCTACTTACATCTTTCTTATGGTCCAACAGTGCAGACTGAAAATATTTACAACAATAAATTTATGAAACCGTAAATACAAAGAAGCTACAAAACAAGTGATAACAACAAACCTGAAATCAAGATTCAAACCATTTATCTCTATTATATGTTATAATTTACCTCTGGTAGTCTAGCAGAACAAAGTTCTACTCGCTTCAAAAAACAGGCATAGAAAGTAAAAGTTACATGACACGTGGAATGAAGTAATAATATTTTTCATTCACTGATAGTCTATCACATGTTCAAGTATTTCTTCCCTAAGGAATCAAACACTATTCAAACCTATGTAAGTCCAGAAAATTCTTTATGTCTAAAAATTGTAATGCAAGTAATTAAGTTGTGTGCGGGCTTGTGTGTGTGTGTGTGTGTGTGTGTGTGTGTGTGTGTGTGTGTGTGTGTGTGTGTGTGTGTGGTGGGGTGGGGGGGGTGGGGGGGGGGGAGGACATGTTTCCCATTACCTGATGTGACTTTGTCATCTCCAGCTAATACTGCAGCTCACATAGTGCCAGGCATAATAGCTGCTACTTACACAGCATCTGCTTCTGGTGCTAAACAACAAAATGATGAAATGATAGATGCAGGACATAATTGTGGTCCACCAGTATCAGATTCCTCAATAAGCAGTGTACTGCTGGCAGAGTAGCTCCCTAAGGATAACCTCACACCTTCAAAAGAATTTGATGCCTTTTTGGAAGCATCTAGAAATCAGGAAATTATATTTCTGACTGCAAAACAGTACACTCAACATTTTGTAGCTCTCGAACAATAAACTGATAAACAAATCCTAAAAACCAAAGTGATCACTGAACGTTGTCGCATAAAGCAATTGTTAACTGTGATTAAAACAGAAGCAGTCATTAAATGAAATATGCGTTCGTCACTTCTGCAGTGGTGTCGGTATGTCCCAAGTATCACTAATAGCAAAGCCAATACTACACAAGTGACTTGGTCTCTCTGAAATCAAATCAGGTACATACAAATAAAACTATGGCACTCCAGAGCAGCAACAATTAACCTAATGCAGTTTATTATGCAACAGCAGATTGACAATGTTTTCATCGAAGAACTATATTGTTATCAACACAACTTAATTGGAAACACTAGACACACTAAGACATCTAGCACAGTTAACATAAGGAAACTTGAGCCAAGATGTTTATATAATTACATATTATTTTCCTTTGCTCCTATGCATATGGAAAGTGTAAATGTTCATGAATTATGTTGCCACTGTTGATATATTTCAATTCATCATTACATTTTTTTTTTACATATTTTACTATAATTACACATTTTTATATATTTCAGCTTCAAGCTACATGAAATTAGATAACTTTTTTTTTAACTCTCACTAGGCTGCTAATTAGAAAAATATCAGAATCAGGTTTACTACAAGTTGTATTGTGTTTAGCATTGTCGCGGCCATTACTGTATTGTACTGTAAAGGGTTTCATGTGATGTTGAGACTGGTAGCTGGGCAAACAAAAGACTAGCAGTACAAAAGTTTCTGAATATTAGCAATTTTTACCAATTCAGAACTAAAGGGTGTGTGCACCAAGAAAAGTTTGCCAAATAGCGCTTCTTATGAGGTCATGGCTGTATTCATGAATACCACTGTTGCATCAAAATTATCATCTACATTAAGATCTTGGATTACAATGGACAATGTTTTCACCACTGACAGAGAGAGATTGTTCTATGTCAAGCATGCAATAAGGAGATTGACTGCTCTATAACATCCCAACACACTGCAATGAGTCAACAAAGAGCGAAGTGAGCAATTGTCTTAGAAGCAAATGTTATTAACGCACATGCAAAAAACTCCAATCCATATAAATGAATTTTTCCTGATATGTGCTCCATTTGGATGCTGCAAACATTCATTGGTACAAACTTTGAGTGACTGAATATCGCGCATTTATAAAAAAGTTCTGCAGGCAACAGAGTCCTGATGAAAAGCTTTTTGTTACCAGAATGCTCTGAAAAATGTTTCACTGCCGACCTTATTGGTGGCACTCTCAAAACAATTCTAGCAATGTAGCTGGAACACGCAAATCATTCAACAGACCGATTTTGTGCATGACAATCTTAAAGTGTTGTGTCCTGAGGAACATTCAAGAAAACAAAGTTCTTGTTAGGTATTCAGATGCTTCAATCTACAGGCTGATGGTGGGAATTGCCCTTCGTGTATTATGTCCATGTTTAATCCACTTCACCTGTTTGGCCCATGAACTGGAATGTATTGCTGAAGAAGTCCATGGTAGCCACCCAGAAGTAAATAAAATACACCAAAAGAGTGTTTCTGAAAGCTCCACATCATTTGTCACTCTACAGAGAACTGCCGCTGAACACAGCATTGTCCCCAAACACCTCCGAATGAGGTGGGGTACATGAATTGAAGCTGTTGGTTTTTATAAAGAACATTTACAAACTGATTCATTTCCAAGATAATCTGCACTTCCTGTACGACGCATAAAATACTTTACCTGAACCTAAAATTGAAAATGCTTTGGCGTACATCCCAAGTCAAAGAATTGGAATTCCACTGACCTGCCTTTGCATAAATCATTGGAGATTGCTGAAAATGTGTCATGCAAGCAAACTAACGGAAAGACCAGAAGCTGGCAGAAAAAGTTCTAGCACAAACAAATACTGAAATGCTTCTCACAGAATTTGAAGATGCTTTAGATACTGCTTACAATAAAGCATTCAAGGCACTCCACCTGAAGTGCAGAATTGGGAGAAAATCTGTCTCCTGGTAGACATCTGAGTTAACAGCAAAGTAGAGGGAAAAAAGGATCAGTGAACAGCTGAAGGAGCTACAGATCTTCTATGCAACAGGCAGTACAAATTTTCTCTGTGGCTAAGGACAGTAAATGCATTGCTGGCTGTCAGAGGAACATATAAAAGGGACAGTAATAGCAGAAGTAGCGGAACTCAAACATTTCAGCAGATCATCATCAATGTGTTTCTTCCAACTCAATTTCTCATCAATGCACACATCCAGAAATTTTGAATATTCTAATTTAGCAACAGACTTCCATTAAAATCCTATATTTATCAATGGTATTATGCCATTTCCTCTACAGAACTGTATATACTGTGTTTTCTCAAACTTTAGCGAGAGTCAATTTGGATAGAACCAGTTAATCATTTTCTGGATGACATTATTAACAATTTCCTCAGATAATTCTTGTTTGTTGAGCGTGATTACTATACTTGTATGATCAGCATAAAGAACTTACTTTGCATTTTTATGAATACTGAGTAACAAGTCATCAATATACATTAGCTTAGTGCCCATTGTTTGCTTGCATAGACTGTATGGCCTGAAGAGATCCCCCCCCCCCCCCTTATTTAATCGAATCATTATGTTGTTCACGAACAGCAACATCATCTAAGCTTTTCATGCTAATTAAGGCCATATAAGCATTGTCTTTTCCGAATTTACTTCTGATTAAAAAGTGATTCCAGTAGCTGGAGTCCAAAGCTTTTGTTAATCATGCCTTTCGCACTCTTGTGGAGATAGTTCCATAGCAACTTTCATCCCCTAACAAATATTTCTTTATAGCTAACTGAGAAGTGAAATACCAATTTTCATAAATTTAGCTTTAATTTTTTTTATTTCTAACCAAAAAGTCAAATACTAATTGTCATAGATGTAGCCTTAAAAATTCTTTAGTAGTTCTTCAGTTATTTACCAATTCTCGTAGTTCTAGCTTCAAAATTCCCTTAACAGCGACATACTTTCAAAACGCCTTTCATCCCCTATTTCACCCCCTTACAAGTGGAATTTTGGTCAATCCCTTCATCAACAATGCCTACAGTATATGATGCACATCCTCTTCACACTATCCTTAGCAGTTTGGGGTGGGCAATGATGACTCACTGAATCAGTCTGACCCCATTTCACCCCCTTAGGGGCTGAATTTCCAAAAACAGTGAAACACCTATTTTTAAATCTCTAATCGATAAGCCAAACACCAATTTTCAAAAGTTTAGCATTAAAAATAATTTCACAATGAAGTATTTTCATGAAACGTTTCACGCCCTTAGGGACTGAATTTCCAAAAACTGTTAGACATGTATATTTTATTTCTAACAGGAAAGTGAAATACAAATTTTCAAAGATTTAACTTCAAAAATGCTTTCACAATGAAATGTTTCCATAAAAACTTTCATCCTGTTTCACCCCCAAAGGGGTCAAATTAAAAAACTAGTTTTTTTTCCGAGATGCCAAATTTAAAATTTCATAGATTTAGCTTAAAAAAGGCTTTCATAATATTTCCACAAAAAATCTCATTCCCGTATTTCACCACCTTAGGCGTTCAATTTCCAGACACAATGAAACAAATTTATAACCGAGAAGTTGTTCATAGATGTAACTTTAAAAAATACTTTAGTTGTTCTTAATGAATGACTTAAAAAAAACTTTCACCTCCTATTCCACATCCATGGCATTAAAATAAATTCCAGAAGTGCTTAAACATGTATTTCTTTAGTTCTGACTGGGAAACCAAATACCAATCTTTAAAGGTCTATCTTCAAAACTACCTTAATAGTGACACTAAAAAAAATTCATCCTCTATTTCACCCCCTCAGCAATGGAATTTCGAAAAATACCTTCTTAAACGACGCCTACAGTACAAGATCCACACCTCCTTCAAATTTCAAGTTTGTATCCTTAGCAGTTTGGGCTGGGGATGACGAGCCAGTCAGTCGAGACATTGCCTTTTTATATAATGAGATTAAAAACAATAAGGGACCCAAGACTGAACCCTGTGGAACACAGTTCTTGATACCTCCCCAGTTAGAGGCTCTGCTTATTTTTGCAGACAACGTGTACTTTAATTTCGACCTTCTGCATTCATCCAGTTAAATATGAATTAAACCATTTGTGCTCGGTGCTACTAATACAACAAGCTTATCTAGCACTTAGACACAAGTCTTTGGGAGACCACAAAAAATCCAAAAGGGTGATGTTCGGTTATTCTGAGCAATTAATATTTGACCAGTGAAAGCAAATATAGCATTTCCTCTTTAAAAGTCTTTCTGAAAGCCAAACTGACATTTTATTAGCATTTTCATTATTGCTGAGGAGCACTGCAACACAGAAATGGAAAAATATCACACACCTTGGGCCCAAAACAACAAAATCTGATTTCATGACCAGAAGTCTAAATTTACAATTTGTACAGAAACCAGATGGCAGTTATAAGAGTCGAGGGGCATGAAAGGAAAGCAGTGGTTGGGAAAGGAGTGAGACAGGGTTGTAGCCTCTCCCCGATGTTATTCAATCTGTATATTGAGCAAGCAGTAAAGGAAAATTCGGAGTAGGTATTAAAATTCATGGAGAAGAAGTAAAAACTTTGAAGTTCGCCGATGACATTGTAATTCTGTCAGAGACAGCAAAGGACTTGGAAGAGCAATCGAACGGAATGGACAGTGTCTTGAAAGAAGGATATAAGACGAACATCAACAAAAGCAAAACGAGGATAATGGAATGTAGTCAAACTAAATCGGGTGATGCTGAGGGAATTAGATTAGGAAACGAGACACTTAAAGTAGTAAAGGAGTTTTGCTATTTAGGGAGTAAAATAACTGATGATGGTCGAAGTAGAGAAGATATAAAATGTAGACTGGCAATGGCAAGGAAAGCGTTTCTGAAGAAGAGAAATTTGTTAACATCGAGTATAGATTTAAGTGTCAGTAAGTCGTTTCTGAAAGTATTTGTATGGAGTGTAGCCATGTATGGAAGTGAAACATGGACGATAACTTTTGGACAAGAAGAGAATAGAAGCTTTCGAAATGTGGTGCTACAGAAGAATGCTGAAGATTAGATGGGTAGATCACATAATTAATGAGGAGGTATTGAATAGGATTGGGGAGAAGAGAAGTTTGTGGCACAACTTGACTAGAAGAAGGGATCGGTTGGTAGGACATGTTTTGAGGCATCAAGGGATCACAAATTTAGCATTGGAGGGCAGCGTGGAGGGTAAAAATCGTAGAGGGAGACCAAGAGATGAATACACTAAGCAGATTCAGAAGGATGTAGGTTGCAGTAGGTACTGGGAGATGAAGAAGCTTGCACAGGATAGAGTAATGTGGAGAGCTGCATCAAACCAGTCTCAGGACTGAAGACCACAACAACAACAACAACAACAACAACAACACAACAAGTCTAAAGTAATGCAAATAATGAGGATAGATCAGAAAGTCGAAACAACAGTTAGTATAGCTCTAAACAATACTGTTTTGCAACAGGCTGAATTACTGAAATACTTGGAATAATCACTGATTCTATATTTACCTTTAATGAATATATACAAAAAACGACTGAAATGTGCATGAAACTAATTCATTCTTTACCCAAATTGGTGAGGCTTAAATGGGGACCTTAAAATGGAGCTACACGACAAACAGTGGCATAAGCAGCTCCCGTTTGTTTTTATGCACTAAGAAGAAAATGTAAGGATTTGAAGAATCCAAAGCTTTATCAACATTAAGATTGCTAATCCTCACAGAACATCATCTTCTGAAGTGTTGTACATTATAACAGGTCTTACATCGACATTTTTAAACTTCAGGCAATAGCTGAAGAATATGAAATTATAAAAATTGAACACTTGGTCCATTCTATAGATACTCCTTTAGACTGCGAACAGTGGTCCTTGCCACAAGTAAAGGAGCAGAAGAAGATTACAACCTCAAGGAATACCCAGTAGCGGTTTACATTGATGGGATTTATTTGGTCTATGGAACAGATTCATGAGTGGCAATAATAATTAATAGCACACTTTCCTATCAGTTAAAATTCAGACTACAGAAAGGGGGCATTATTAGCAATTTTGTGACTTTTAGAGTAACTAGATAACATATAAGAAATTAAAGTTAAAATGACTGTTGTAATACACCTGGAGAGCAGAACTATGCTGAATTTGTTAAATTCCAAGAATTATGCATATTAAACAGAAGAGACCAGAAACAAAATTAGGGAACTGCATTAGAGCAGTGGTTCCCAACCTTTCTGAGACAATTACCCCTATGTGCAATCAACATTAGGCATTATCTCACCCCCCCCCCTCCCTCTGCCGCCACCTGCCCCTTCACCATCAACATTAGTGCCTAACTGAACTTTAGAATGAAAAATAAATCACTTTCAACAGTTTAATTTTAAAAAATAATGAAAGATAAATTATATTTAGTTTCTGTGTATGTTTTACTAAACCAGTAACTAATGAGTCAATGAGACAACTGGTATTGCTTATTTCTAATAACTTTTTGAAGCAATTTCCAGTGCATCACAAGTCCTACCTACAACTCCTCCTCTAAAAAGAATGTTAATGGTTCGCACTGAGGGTAGACACTGACAAAAAATGCTTCCTCTACACCACTTCTCTCCCCAGCAGCACTTGTTTCTCCACCATCCAGCAACTTCATTTAGAATCAAGTAAATTAAAATCAGTTTAATACAACTAGAGTTACTGTTTGTAAATCGCTTAATTGTTGAACTCTTTACTTCTTCACTGGCGGAAAATGGAAGACTTCAGGCTATCTATGCCTTGTATGCTATAACTGCCATTACATAATAATAAAGTGTCGGGTCTATAGTAGTGTAGCAACCATCACAGAATTACTGTTGTGTTGTGCGGTCAATTAGTTTGTTTACTGTTGCAAAGTGAGTAACAAAGCATATATGTAGCTTGTGTGCTCGTAGGTTTTCCCAGCTTGAGCATCTCTGGGGCGTGCAACCGGATTGGTTAATTGTTGTAGAATAAATTTTCAATGAGTAACCTGATGATGATGGCAAGTTACGCCGTCAAAAATTTGTTCAACAATAATCAATCAATCCAGCTGCATGCCCAAGGGACTTTCAAACAATATCTGGTCTATTGCAGAAACTTCCTACAACTCTGAGAAGGTGTCTTCATGAGACATTTCAGCACATGTGATGTGTGTCACTTTTCCTGCCATGGGTGCATATGTATGGTGGATGGACTATTTGAGGAAGCTGTTGTTAATACATTCGTTTAACAAGTTTTAATCTCCACCATTTTGTGTCAAGCATTAATGCTAGTGTTTGAACAAAAATGTTACTGTTGATAACTAAGGTAATCAATATTACAGTCTTGTGAAATAGTGGTAACAGTAACGAACTTTTAAAAAAAATTTAAGTTTCATGACCAAAACAGTTTAATCTTTCTGTTTTTAGCCCTCCAAAAATTACATTTTACCCCTGAAAGGAGTTATTACCCCCATGTTGGGAACCACTGGATTAGAGGAAATGGCATATGAACTCTGAATAGATGAAAGCCCATGTAGCAACTCTTGGGAATGAACTGGCTGAACAAGCAGCTCAAGAACATGCAACAGAAAGCTACAAGGGAATTTCTCCATCCGTGAACAAAATAAAATTAAGCAGCACATCAAAAGAAAACTGGGAAAGGGAATGGGCTGACTACATCATATTTCCATAAAGTTGCCACAGTCAACTTACAACAATGCAAGCTACAAGCCAAGAAAATTAATGTCTTACTTTCATCAGTTCAAGCTAGCCCCCCCCATTGTTGCTTGTGTATGTACTGAATGTGATCTAACTGTAGATTACCACTCACATGTGTGGCGTGAACTTAATACGAGAGTGATGCACTAAGGATGTGTATTACAGAAAAGGGAGGCAATTGACCCATCGATAAACCAATTAAGAAGTGAAAAAAATTTCACAAATTTTGTGATGTAATAACCTCTCCCAGCACATGAATATTCTGTCAATTGAAGATTTTTTTAAAAAAATATCCATCTGAAAACTTTATAATGACAATATGGTATGTACCTGTATTACTGTGAAACACCGCCTTAAATGAATATAGATTACACAGAAGTTAACTATTGTGCATACAATTAACTGCATATTTTTCTATTTATACTATTATAATTAACTACAGTTAGACATGTTTGGTTGGTTGGATGATTTGGAGGAGGGAACCAGACAGCAAGGTCTCGGTCCCATTGGATGAGGGAGGGATGGGGAAGGAAATCAGTGGTGCCCTTTGAAAGGAAACATTCTGGCATTCACTTGAAGCGATTTGGGGAAATCACAGAAAACCTAAATCAGGATGGCCAGACATTGGTTTGAACCATTATCCTCCCAAATGTGAGTCCAGCATGTTAACCACTGCACCACCACACTCAGAAATTTTTCTTATTTATCTTATATAAAAATTAAACCTAAACACTGTAATGAGGTATGTTGAAAATAAACAAATAAAGACCACCACCACCACCACCACCACCACCACCAGTTTCCTGTAGTAGCTCTTAAGTTTCTTCATTTCTGACAGTCCACTGCTTCATTCTTGATGCTGCTGCATGTGCTGCTATCCAGCAACTTGTCAGGGTCTGAAAGATTATCTTTAGCCTCCTCCTCACTTCCACATACTCTTCTAAGACTAATCTTATAAGCCCCTCCTCCTCTCTTAACCCTTTACAATCCATAAGGCAGACACAAGGTGTCTCCATACATTCTTATTTAAATCACCGCTGCCCGGGCAGCAAGTGTGCCACAGAGAATTGTGCGAGTCTCTTTGTAGAAACAATGAGGCCGCTGACCAACAGAGTATATATTAGAACAAAAAAGCACGTTTTCAGCAAATGTATTTACATAAGCATTACAACACAAACTTTTCACAGTGTGATATTTTTTGAAACTTTTCATGGGGGGGGGGATGTTTCCACTGGCATTTCACTAGTTGTTTACAAATGAATCACTGTCATCAAAATCATTGTCATTCCCATTTTCACTTAGACATTCTTCTAAGAGCTGTACAATCTCTTCCTCAGAAAGGATTGTGCATCAAGAAGTAGCAATTCTGTGCTTCCTGAATGGTGCATCTGAGAGTTATAAAAAATCATGTCGAATGAGGCTTGACATCAGAGTGGAGAAACAAATTCTCGATGTCAAGTACAGGTCTTCACTGAAGTGGAAAGTGCAAATATATGCCCTATCCATTTTATTTTGTTTCATTCATTACACTCAGAAGTTCTCCCTGCTCTCTCACTCTTATTAGTGCCATCTCATTTTCAATTCTATCCAACAAACTATTTTTTTCCATCCTCTGCCATGCCCTCACATCTCAAACCTATCCTCAAATCTTGGACCATATTACTGCAGAAAACTCTCCTTTTCTTACAACCTGCTTCTTTCGCCATTGCTATCATAATTTTAATTTCTGTGCTGTACTTCCATCCACTGGCACAACAGATTTTTCATCCAGGAAAGTGAGAATATCAAATTAAGTGGTGAGTAAGGATTATGAATAAAAATTCAATTTTAGGAGAGACAGACTGAGACCAAGTGAAATTCATATCGGTTCTTGTGACTAAAACATTAATCTTGATGCACATTTAGTTTTAAAAAGTAAAATTATTGTCCATTAAAAATAAATTGATAAGAACATTTAGACATAATATCTTAGCTTGCAACCAGAGTGGAAAAAACATTCCCTGAAGGTCTGCAGGTCTATGGCATCAAGTACTGACGTGAGTGGTTTCAAGAAAAACAAGACAACTACATTAAATGGCAAGCAACAAATAGTGCCCATACATTAAAAAATGTTGAAACTTAGGCTACACACAATTAAATGAAAGCCATGTATAACAGAATTTGAAGCCAGAAACAAAAGCAGACATAGTAAATTTTATGAACCTTTAGGAGCAGACATATAGTACATAGAGGAAAAGTAAGAAAATTTAGGGCATTGAAGTTCTATATTCAATCCTGAATATTTGAGTGCTCTTAAAGAGAGCAAAGGTTCCTTTTTAAAATGGCAGAAAATTAAAATGCATCATCACTCTCTTCGACACATCATATTCTTTACTGAATCATACCAAGTCATATTCATTCCTGTTGCACCACCCCACCAGTGCTAAGCGGAGTAGTATGCTTCACATGAAGAGAACATGTGACCCTTCTATTGCTGTAGTTGATACCACACACAAGTTTCAAATGATCAAGCAAAATGCAAATGCTACGTAAGATTTCCTTGTCTTTCATAAATGTGGTACCTATTATATAACCAAAAACTGGTCTCCTCCAAGGCATATATAAAAAAGGGTACTATCTTTTTAATTCATGTGATACCATACTGACTGTGTAGTAATTTCCACATCTGTCCACTCTTGCTTTACAACCTTTTTTTTAAAAAAATAAGTGGAACTTCACCTGATTTCGTAAATTTTATTTACAAGCTTGTGCAGTTTTTGCTTCACCCTGATCCACAACATTCCCATAAATCTCATTCATATTTTTGCTAATTTAATCTCTCACATATGTATGGTCGAAACATTCAGCTGAAAAGATAGAAATCCCGAACTATTCACTAGATCACCAGCATTATAAAACATACAAATTACAAATAATAAACAGGATGCAATTAAAACATACTGGAACATGCTGCTCATCTTTCTTCTTATCTGCTTCTGCCGATTCTGTTTTATTATTACTATTTTCTCCATCAAGCCACAGTCCACATTTCGCATCCAAATTGTGGACTATACGAGCTGACAATTTTATGTCATTTCGGACAACCTGGCGATGTGATGTGATGCCGTTTACAGTTCGAATCCTCCTGCTTAAGTCACGATTTACAATAGCTCCCAGTTCACAATCCCGCAGCTGCAAAGAAATGGCAAAATAAGGTACAGTAACAGTAACCAATGGTAGGCGAGGAAAAACTGAAAAATACAAGAAAGTTTTAAAGGACCACAAATAAGTTGCATTTAACATCACAATAAATTGTTGGATAACATCAAGTAAACTAATAAACTGCGACACAGAACTAGGAGCAAAAACGAACACAATTATTATTATATCACAAAAATAGCTTCTTTGCACAAAGTAATACGTTTTCTTTCCTAAACCATAACTAAATTTGGAAAGTTTAATGACAATCATCTGACAAGTGCTATTCTTTTGTTATAAGTCTTCAATCAGAAAAAATAGATTTGGATTTATAACGATGACTTTTTTTTCATACTTAATTTTTTATGAATTACTTTGCAGAGTTCTCAAAATTTCATTCTGCTGAAGACATCTGTAGCAGATGTCGAAAACTAGGTCAACTGTACCAAACAGTTATTTGCAACCAGTTGCTTGCATAATTCCTATGTTCGAAAATTATACACAGTGGCTGAGAAACAGCCATGTTTAAAACTGTAAGATTTCTAGTGGCCCAAGTATCCCAGGCTGTGTCAAAAGTACGAAGATATAAGAAGGAAATTGTAAACACAGGTTTGTCTATTAATTTTAACAAGCATTGCTAAGAAAATTGACTTTTGCCAAGTTACATTAAATTCCATTTTAACATCAAACAGTGTACAAATAATCCAAAAACTTTTGAGTGCCTAGTCAAAAAATTATTTCCAACAAAATTAGTGCTTTATATAAGAAAAAGGACAGATTAAATGAAGAAGCCTATGTTCTGTATCTGGAACTCAATAAAATTTTTCGCTTACAGATTAATTTTCAAATTTATGCATTTGGGGATTTTATTAATGATGGGATGGATAACTACACTCCTGGAAATTGAAATAAGAACACCGTGAATTCATTGTCCCAGGTAGGGGAAACTTTATTGACACATTCCTGGGGTCAGATACATCGCATGATCACACTGACAGAACCACAGGCACATAGACACAGGCAACAGAGCATGCACAATGTCGGCACTAGTACAGTGTATATCCACCTTTCGCAACAATGCAGGCTGCTATTCTCCCATGGAGACGATTGTAGAGATGCTGGATGTAGTCCTGTGGAACGGCTTGCCATGCCATTTCCACCTGGCGCCTCAGTTGGACCAGCGTTCGTGCTGGACGTGCAGACTGCGTGAGACGACGCTTCATCCAGTCCCAAACATGCTCAATGGGGGACAAATCCGGAGATCTTGCTGGCCAGGGTAGTTGACTTACACCTTCTAGAGCACGTTGGGTGGCACGGGATACATGCGGACGTGCATTGTCCTGTTGGAACAGCAAGTTCCCTTGCCGGTCTAGGAATGGTAGAACGATGGGTTCGATGACGGTTTGGATGTACCTTGCACTATTCAGTGTCCCCTCGACGATCAGCAGTGGTGTACGGCCAGTGTAGGAGATCGCTCCCCACACCATGATGCCGGGTGTAGGCCCTGTGTGCCTTGGTCGTATGCAGTCCTGATTGTGGCGCTCACCTGCACGGCGCCAAACACGCATACGACCATCATTGGCACCAAGGCAGAAGCGACTCTCATTGCTGAAGACGACACGTCTCCATACGTCCCTCCATTCACGCCTGTCGCAACACCACTGGAGCCGGGCTGCACGATGTTGGGGCATGAGCGGAAGACGGCCTAACGGTGTGCGGGACCGTAGCCCAGCTTCATGGAGACGGTTGCGAATGGTCCTCGCCGATACCCCAGGAGCAACAGTGTCCCTAATTTGCTGGGAAGTGGCGGTGCGGTCCCCTACGTCACTGCGTAGGATCCTACGGTCTTGGCGTGCATCCGTGCGTCGCTGCGGTCCGGTCCCAGGTCGACGGGCACGTGCACCTTCCGCCGACCACTGGCGACAACATCGATGTACTGTGGAGACCTCACGCCCCACGTGTTGAGCAATTCGGCGGTACGTCCACCCGGCCTCCCGCATGCCCACTATACGCCCTCGCTCAAAGTCCGTCAACTGCATATACGGTTCACGTCCACGCTGTCGCGGCATGCTACCAGTGTTAAAGACTGCGATGGAGCTCCGTATGCCACGGCAAACTGGCTGACACTGACGGCGGTGGTGCACAAACGCTGCGCAGCTAGCGCCATTCGATGGCCAACACCGCGGCTCCTGGTGTGTCCGCTGTGCCGTGCGTGTGATCATTGCTTGTACAGCCCTCTCGCAGTGTCCGGAGCAAGTATGGTGGGTCTGACACACCAGTGTCAATGTGTTCTTTTTTCCATTTCCAGGAGTGTATAACAAATGTACTGCAAAATGACATGAGATGGAACTGGCTAATCTAAAGAGCATTTTACCTGTAAAAATGCCTACTTGTAGTTTCCAAAGTTCTGAACATAAATTTTTTAACAAAATTCTGAATAAGACTCCAATACATTTTATACCAAAAGAAACTGCCTTGTTGGAAAAAGGGCTTAAATACAATGTAATGCCTAACCTGTCACACAAAAATGTTGTAGAAAGTATAGATCTTAAAATAGGCCTTGATAGTGTCAAAATGGATGCTTCTCGACAAATGACGGTAGCTCGGCGATGTACGTAGTATTTTTGAGAAACATGCAGTAAAAAACTTCTCTCGATATGATTGTGATAAAAAATTGATTAAAAATATTAATGCCAAGCTAAAAGAAAACAATGCCCCCATAACGAAGTCTGACGAAGGGAATGCTGTAATCGTTGCTACTCAGAACGAATGTGTGTGTCTAACGCATTACAATTTTTGGAAAAGAATAATGCTTCAGAGCTAGATGAGAATCCCACCCCCATGATACAAAAAGAAATTAGGTTTGTCATTAACAGTGCTAGGAATTTGGTTAAACCATTTCATAACAAACAGCTTATTAATATGAAACCATAGGCCCCAAAACTGTGTTCCCAGCTTGAAGTACATAAAAGTCACCATCCGATACATCTGACTGTGAACAGTATGAACAGTTCATATTGTGAGTTAGCATGGTTTTTTCATGATCAAATATAAAAATCCTTTGTTTTTCAAAATAGTCAAAATCTAGTAATAAAATCAAAGATCTGCCGTGTGATCAAGATAGTAAATTGTTTTCATTAGATATTACAAACCTTTATACTAATGTACTTGTTCAAACCATTGACAGCATTGAAAGAAACCTACATACTTTTAAAAAAGATATTTCTGACAAGCAGATCACTGACCCAATTATTTTTCTAAGAACAGTAGTAAAATACAATTACTTTGTTTTCTATGGCAAACTATACCATCAGCCTGATGGCCTGGCTATGTCTAACAAACTGGCAGGCATCTTAGCCCTATTTTCATCACTTCACTAGAAGAGAAATTCAAAAATTTTTCTGCTGCTGATCTGGGCATTTTGTCTTATGCTCGGTATGTGGACAAGATTCTGATCATATACAGTGGTTCCCTGCATAGAATTCAGCATTCGTTTGAAATTTTCTATAGACTCCTTGAAAAAAATCAGCTTCACTTGTGAATTACAAAATAACAATAATTACTTGGACCTCAGAACTGCTACTGACAATGACAGACTTACTTCTGGTATTTTTCAAAAAGCAACTAATACAGATCAAATCATGCCTGCTACCTTCAGTGCATGCTCTTTCACATAAAAAAGCATTTTTCCATTCAGCCATTCATCATGCAGTTTCTGTATCTTTGTCATCTGACAAGCTCAGTAAGGAGATGAATATAATATAAACCACTGCAGTTAATAACAGCTGTTATCTCTTGATGGTTGACAAGATCTTCAAACTTAAAACTGACGCTAAAGTGATCATTTTAGGTATCAGTGCTGTTTCTGTCAGTGACAAGCACAAATATGTTTTCTGGCTTCCATTTCTAGGCTCTGTTTCTTATAAAATTTGGCGTAGTCTTATTAAAAAAATATGGATGCAAAGTTACCTTTTCCACTAATAGTAATTTGCATAAAAAACTTATTCACAATCTCAAGTTCACAATTCAGGAGTGTATAAAATCTTTCCACTAATAGTAATTTGCATAAAAATCTTATTCACAATCTCAAGTTCACAATTCAGGAGTGTATAAAATCACTTGTGGTACGTGTCCCATTTATTATATAGGACGAACTGGAAGATCTTATGATGTCGGGACCAAAGAACATTTATTGGGAAAAACAGGCACTAATGTACATAATTCCACTTTTGCTGATTATCTGTTGATTTCTGGTCACAAACTGAAAAGCACTGAAGAAATTCCCATTTTACAATGGGAAAAGAAAGGTCATAGACTGGACATACTCGAAGAGCTAAAGGTTTTCAAGCATATTTCTAGGAACGATGGCTTCACCCATAATGAACAGTTACAATTACGTAACAAAAAATTTTTCACTGGTTGTTCCAGTACTCACAAAATTTTGTGTTTTCTTGTCATACTTAAATTTTCTATGCATTATTATATAGGGTTCTCAAAATTTCATTCTTGTGAAGTCACACTTAGTAGATGCCAAAACCTACATCAATTGTACGAAACAGTTATACGTAACCAGTTGGCTGTATAATTCCTATATGTTTGACTTCTGCAAAACATGGGTAGAAATAGTAACACGAGCTTCAAATTTCGACAAGATGATTTTTTTCTTTTTTTATTTACTCCCTTGACATTAGTTAGTGGTTTTCTGGTTTTTGGGATTCACCAGTTCTGTCTACATTAAGCCAAGAAAGTCCAAGATCTGATTGTTATCTTATTCTTCTACAACAAACAGTCAATCATCAATTTTACCATTCTACAATTCAGCAGAAATAATTCAAGAGCTGCTATACTTTTTGACCAGAAGACAACGTGTCTGGGTGTTCTGTCAAGATGTTGATTCCATTTTACGCACTATATTTCATGGATTGACCCAGTTGTCTTCAGATGCTGCAAGTTTGCTGCCTTGACTCCAACCAGATGACAGCAAGTGCACATAACAACAAAATTCTCAGCACCTGAAGAAGAAGATTGGGTCAGCTGTCAAACTATAGTGCATAAAATGGGAACAATCCACAACACCACCCAGAAGCACACTATTACGAAGAGTATACAATTATCAACGCAAAATCAAAGTGATAATTCACGATTATGTCTCATAATGAACAAGAGAACAGCAATGTGGGATAACTATTATGAATAATGTACTGAAGGAATCGGCATATGTAAGAGAACATAACAACACCACTCCCCAAAATAAAACAGGGTGTATATGTGGACAAGAAAGAAGAAGACTCCAATTTTTTTCCAGATTTCCTGATTAAAAACACACTTTTTCCCAGGTGAACACTCACTTTTTCTACGTTAAGTGACAGTGTACTTTCCCTCGGAGCAACAGGACTTATCAATCCTTTGAATGGTAAAGATTTTATACCTCAGTACAGTACTTTAGGAAACAAAACAAAGAAAAAAGGTTTTTTGAAAGATCTTTGATGTACAAATCATGCACACTGCGTAGTTTCTTATTATGAAAGTGTAAATATGAATGCCACCAAACACAGTATATTAGATACCAAAGCACTGAAATGGAGATTGCGAAGCACTTTTTTCAGCCAATCATAGCTCATGTCATGTGACCTCGCCAGGCAATGGCTGGCTCTGAGCACTATGGGACTTACCTCGCCAGCCAATGACAGCACATACTCAGAGCATAGGACATGTGATGTAGTCCGCTGATAGCAACATCACTGTTAAACAGTGCGAACATACAAACACAAAACATTAATGGTTTAAAGTAATGTACATACACAGTGAAGCACCACAGAAACTGGTATAGGCATGCGTATTCAAGAACAGAGCTATGTAAACAGCAGAACATGGCACTGTGGTCGGCAAAGCCTATGTAAGTCAAAAAGTGTCTGGCGCAGTTGTTAGATCAGTTACTGCTGTTACAATGGTAGGTTAAAAGATTTAAGTGAGGTTCTGAATGTGGTATTACACTCAGCACATGAGCGATGGGACACAGCATCTCTGAGGTAGTGAAAAAGTGGGGATATTCCCGTACAACCATTTCAAAAGTGTACCACGAATATCAGGAATCCGGTAAAACAACGAATCTCCGACATCAATGCAGCCGGAAGAAGATCCTGCAAGAAGGTGACCAATGATAACTGAAGAGAATTGTTCAATATGACAGAAGTGCAACCCTTCTGCAAATTGCTGCAGATTTCAATGCTGGGCCATCAACAAGTGACAGCATGTGAACCATTCAATGAAATACCATCGATATGGGCTTTCGGAGCCGAATACCCACTTTTGTGCCTTGATGACTGCACAACACACAGCTTTACAGCTTGCCAGGTCCTGTCAACACCGACATTGGAATGTTGATGACTGGAAACATTTTGCCTGGTCAGACAAGTCTCGTTTCAAATTTTATCGAGTGGATAGATGTGTACAGATATGGAGACAACCTCCTTGGACCCTGCATGTCAGCAGGGGACTGGTGAAGCTGCTGGAGGCTCTGTGATAGTGTGGGGCGGGTGCAGTAGGAGTGATATGGAACCCCTGATACTCTGACAAGTGATATGTACATAAGCTTCCTGTCTGATCACCTGCATCCATTCGTGTCCATTGTGCATTCCAACGCACTTCGACAATTCCAGCAAGACAATGCAACACACCACATATCCAGAATGGCTACAGAGTGGCTCCACAAACACTCTTCCAAGTTTAGACACTTCCACTGGCCACCAGACTCCCCAGACTTGAACATTACTGAATATATCTGGGATGACTTGCAATGTGCTGTTAAGAGGACATCTCTACCCCCTCATATTTGTGGACAGTCCTGCAGGATCATGGTGTCAATTCCCTCCAGCACTACTTCGGACATTACTCGAGTCCACGCAACCTCGTGTTGTGGCACATCTGCATGCTCACATAGGCCCTACACAACATTAAGTAGGTGTACCAGTTTCTTTGGTTCTTCAGTGTAGTGCAGCTACAAGCAAAGCTAAAGCTTTCATCTATAATACTGGTCTTTTTCTACATGGGTTACCCTCTCCTGCATGTGTTACGCTTTCAGATACATCATACACAAACGTGCAGCAAAATTTTAAATAATTACATAAATGGCTGATCTTCTGGGCCCAAAATTCTTCGAAGTGGCTTGTCCTCAAAGTGTTAAGTTCTGAGTGAGAGTCAAACACTCCGCAATTTAAGAAATTCATCACGAAAAATACTCACAAGTAACATAATTCATTTTGCATAATGCTCCTCAACCTACCATTCGCAATGCTTTCCCGCGACACATTAAAAATAGGTTTAACTGAACAATTGCCAGAGAGCATCAGAAAACAGGCATTAATGCGCTCACGCTGCCACAGTGACATAGGAAGCCCATGCTTGTGGTTTGCTATGTTCATGAGCCTTTCATTGCATTTCTGTTTGGAATTTCATTTGTGGTGGGATACCACATGACAATGTGCAGCACTGCAGATATTGTTTTGAGGAGACATAAGGAGTTATTGTTTGATCATATCCTATCCAGATAGGGAATGCAAAATAAGAAAGCAGTCTTTGGCATAATACTCGTTTCAAAACTAGACTTTGCAACTCAGAGTATCCTAATATTTAGCTATTTAGTGGGTTTGACATATATTTCTTTATTCGTACTGTGCAATACTGTTATGTAGCATTTCCAATCAGGTTTACATCCACACAACACTGCAAAAAAACAGTAAAAAGGAATACAAATTTCTTGATTAAATAAAAAAAAGTTGTTTTTGTGCACCAGAATTAGTAACAATACACACCAGAATTAGGAACAATAAGTTCTGCATGAGTTTTGTCAAACTCTATAAAAACTTAGCAAGGTTATTTGTGAAGCCATAAAACAGTGTAACTGACAGTTTATTCCTACTCCAGGAGTAAATACAAAGCCTTGTGGGGGAGTATGATTTACCAAAGAATGGCTTTCTGTAAACTTAAGATGTAAAAAAATCCAAATTAAGAAATAATATCAAGCCTAGAGAAGGTACCAGACAACTGTTGAAATACATCTTGCGATCAAAAAACATTGTATTTCACGCTAGGGAGATTCGTAAAATACGGCTAAAACTGTCAATATATTTCAAACAAAATTTTATATTCAATACTACTGTCTGTTTAGTCATCTTCAAGTGAACATTTGTGTATGTCTGTATGTTAATAGCATCAAGAGATCTTACAGTATGTCATAAAAAAAAAAAAAACAAGACACCAGAACGCTTCACGAGCATCGGAACTTCGTAAACCATACTAGAATGCATAATTCACCTTACAGTGCACAACTGTATGACCAGATTCACACTGAAGTAAGCCCCTACCTGGAATAAGCTTTTCAGTGTAGTTTCTGAAAAAGCTAGTACCAGTACCAGTAATCTATTATCTCATGTTTGGTTCTTTATTATGGCATTATGCTGTATATGGCATGAATTTGAAACTCAACAAACAGTTCGAATAAGTTGGCTGCCTCTATGGAAACGGTTAATGAAAGCCAAATTTCTTTAGCAAACCAACAAAAATCTGCAAGATGATTAATGCTCAATTCCCAATAACATGGAAACAAAATAAGAAAACTGAAACTAATAATATATTTTGGTCTTTTGTATAGTATGTGAAAATATTTTAACTCACTTAATAGCTCCCAGCTACATCAGTACCTCCGTCCATATCAAACCTACTAACCACCAGCAATACCTCCACTTCGACAGATGCCACCCGTTACATACCAAGAAATCCCTTCGGTACAGCCTAGCCACCCGTGGTTGTCGCATCTGCAGTGACGAGCAGACCCTCCCTAAATATACCGAGGGTCTCACTGAAGCCTTCTCTGAACGTAATTATCCTCCCGTCCTTGTACAAAAACAAATCTCCCGTGCCTTATCTTTCCAGTCTCCCACCACCTCCCAAAGCCCCACAGTCCAGCCAAAGAGGAGCACTCCCCTCGTAACTCAGTAACATCCGGGACTGGAGCAACTGAATTACTTTCTCCGCCAGGGTTTCGACTACCTCTCGTCGTGCCCTGAAATGAGAAATGTCCTATCCACTATCCTTCCCACCCCTCCTATCATGGTATTCTGCCATCCACCGAACCTGCACAATATACTCGTCCATCCTTACACAACCCCTGCTCCCCATCCCTTACCTCATGGCTCATACCCCTGTAATAGACCTAGATGCAAGACCTGTCCCATACATCCTCCTACCACCAACTACTCCAGTCCGGTCACCAACATTACCTATCACATCAGAGGCAGGGCTACCTGTGAAACCAGTCATGTGATCTACAAGCTAAGCTGTAACCACTGTGCTACATTCTATGTAGGCATGACAACCAACAAACTGTCTGTCCGCATGAACGGCCACCGACAAACTGTGGCCAAAAAACAAGTGGACCACCCTGTAGCTGAACACGCTGCCAAACATGATACCCCTCATCTCAATGACTGCTTCACAGCCTGTGCCATATGGATCCTACCCACCAACACCAGCTTTTCTGAATTGCGCAGGTGGGAACTTTCCCTGCAATACATCCTACGTTCCCACAACCCTCCTGACCTCAACCTTCGTTAGTCACTGTCCTCACCCATCCAACTCCCTCCCCGTTCCCATTCCAGCACTACACAGCCGTCATTTCACCGCCATACCCAGTCTTTTAATTTCTTTTATTTTTATTTCTGTCCTTTCCGCTACTTACCCCCTCCCCTCTCCGCACCTTCTTTCCTACCATCTGTCTAAACTGCAACACTTAACTGTCCGCCGCTCCCACCATACTATCCCTCCCCCTACCCACCCTAGCCTCCTCCTTACTGCCACCCAGTCGCCACTCTCCCTCCAGCCGGCCGCGGGCCAGCCAACCGCGCGCAAGCCGGCCGCTACCAGTGCTCCGCAGCAAGTCGCCCGGGCAGTGCGCATCAGCCGCTCCCGGCGCAGCCGCCCAGCGGCAACCGGCCGAGTGCCGAAGGGTTGAGCTCGCTCCCCTTCGACACAAAGCTGCACAACCAGTCGCGGAAAGAGCTTCGGTTCACAGCTCCCGGTAGCCTCTGGTTACCCAACGCCCCCAACATGATTCTCACGTTCTTTTAGGGACTCTGAGGCAGTACCAGGGCTCCTTCACAGGACCACACCCAGGTGCTGCAGGCCTTTCTTCTTCCGCACCAACTTTAGGTGCTGCACTTGCACTAACAGTGCATGTTAGTATAACGTAGGGAACTCCCACTTCAATAGGGAACAACATACACTTTTCTCGCATATCGAGAAAAGCAAAATTGTCATCTCCCCCTCCCCACCTAATAAATACTCCTAAGTGCGAGATGGCGGATGCTGATAGCACTTCCCGTGTTGTTACCCGCAGTGAGACACGAGGCGCGAGGATCGACTGCACCCGCTGAAACTCGCGCCCCGCCCACTACCAAAGGCAAGGGAGAGGCTGGTGATGTTCGACTGAACTTATGCACATTCCCTATCAGAGGGGACACAGACCAGACAGGTTAGACATGGCCCTCATCAAGGGCATTACATCGACACTCAACGTTGTCGTTGAAAACGATCTGCCCTCAAACCACCAACCTGTAATACTATACATTGAGGAACACTGCAGCACATGGAACAACACAGGATGTTGGACTACGGGTGTGCGAATTGGACATTGTTCAAGGAAACACTCGATAGCCACATCCCACCCATACATGAAATTAACGAAACAGCACAAATTGACGAGGCAGTAGAAACCCTCCACTAACGTCGTCCAGGACGCAATGGCGGGCACCATACCTGATCGCACCTAACAACAACACAGTGTGGCCCTGCCCCAGCAAATCTTGGGCCTAATCTCAATGAGGAATCGCCTCAGGAGACAATGGCAGCGCACCAGGCATCAGTACTTCAAACGGCAGATTAACAGGCTACAGGGCATCATACACGATAAAATACAAACACATAAAACACAACAGTGGAACCAAAAACTCGAAGGGCTGGACACCACACGACCTGGTGTGTGGAAATTAGCCCGACACTTCACTAGGGAGAAAATATATACCCAATGCTTCAAGGGCCTGATGGACCTGCATACTCAGAGGAAGAGAAAGCAGAACTAATGGCCCGCACACTTACAGCGTCATTCACACCGAACCTGGTACCATCAGATCCAGTGTTCACACTTGCTACTGACCAGGAGGTTATACGCATTCTAGCCCAACCATCGCGCGACGACATTCGACATGCTAGCACAGCCGAAGTCTCCTGGGCTATAATGCATTCCGCTGCTAGGAAAGCCCCTGGTGATGATGGCATTCAAAACCGTGTCCTCCAGGAGTTCACGGATAAAGCTACTGAGTACCTAACACACATAACGAATGCCATACTAAAACACCAACACTTCCCCGCCTTTTGGAAGACGGCCAAAGTCCTGATGTTCAGGAAGCCAGGGAAAGACCACAGCCTCCCACAAAATTACCGACCCATCAGCCTTCTGAGCTCGCTCAGTAAGATTGTTGAGAAGGTGATTCTCAAACGCATCACCAGGCACTGCATAACAAATGACATCCTGAGACCGGAGCAATTCGGCTTCAGAAATCACCACTCCACAACACAACAACTCTTACGGGTCGTTGAACATATAACACATGGCTTCAACACAAACAAACCAACAGGGGCGGTATTCCTGGACATCGAAAAGGCTTTCGACCGTCTATGGCACAACGGCCTCATTCGCAAACTCCGCGATGCAGGACTCCCCAACGGGCAGGTGTGTCTAATACACTAATACCTCACAGACAGGAGTTTCAACACTGACGTGCAGGGAAAACAATCAACACGACACGGTATACACGCGGGGGTACCATATTTACTCGAATCTAAGCCGCACTCGAATCTAAGCCGCACTCGAATCTAAGCCGCACCTGAAAAATGAGACTCGAAATCAAGGAAAAAAAAAAATTCTCGAATCTAAGCCGCACCTGAAATTTGAGACTCGAAATTCAAGAGGAGAGAAAAGTTTTAGGCCGCATCTCCAAATCGAAACAAAGTTGGTCCACTGTAATATGAGACACAATTTAGGTCGAATGAATGATGATACAGCTACAGTAGTTTGGTTCGAGTCGTAAGCTTAGCAGTTAAGCTTTACCAGGTAGCCATTGCTATGCGTCAGGCACTCCGGCCGTATTTATATGGGTACCCTTTCTTTTTCACATGCTTCGTCTGGTTTGAATTGATTGCTTATTTTTCTTTGATCTGATAAGCGCCGTTTTCTTTGTTATAGGTGTTTACATCACTCTAAGCTGAAAATTCATTACTGTACTGTGTCATGCATTGTTTGTCGCATTCTGATAGTGCGTCATGCGTGTTTACGGCCGGTCGCCACTCGCGGCATGGCTTGCTTTTGTGCACGCTACCGCCGCTTACAAAAAAAAAGAGGAATCGTCTCATTAGCGAAACAATGGCAAGAGACTGCTATTTCTTGTTACTTACATTGCTGCTTTCTTTGATAATGATCA
Organism: Schistocerca piceifrons; assembly: GCF_021461385.2. Classification (NCBI taxonomy): domain Eukaryota; kingdom Metazoa; phylum Arthropoda; class Insecta; order Orthoptera; family Acrididae; genus Schistocerca; species Schistocerca piceifrons. Next base: position 665,640,482 of record NC_060138.1, read on the forward strand.
ACAAGAACCAAATAATAAACTGCATATGATAGAAGATGTTCTGAACGAGAGTTTAGCGAAAATTTTTCTCCGTTTGAAAATCTTTGCAGGCGCCTCTTTAGTACATTATATTCTGCACAGAAATTAGTTATCTTAGATTTAAAAATCCAGTCAATTGCTGTGCTTCACTTCTGACTGTATCACCATCAGGCCTAAGAATAATACGAATATAAACATGACATGATATGTATATTCTTCCGCATTTGCTGTTGTCTCACTATAGTTTCGTAGTTTATTAGGCACACAGGATTTAAATGAGATAGCAGCAAACACGAAACAATACATGGCAAAATGTTTATATTCGTATTACTCTTATGGTGAAGAGAATACTGCATGTGATTCACAATTCATAAAAGTTCCTATTAGCAACCATCTCTTCTCACAGGTAGGAAAAAATTCAGAACATAGAGTTGGCCATATTGACAAACATCCCAAACAGTCTTGCCAGTCGGATTTCCGTAGTGGATTGAAATGCTGCTACATTTGAAGATGAACAATACGGAATTTGTATTTACTTCGTTGGATAATGTATGAAAATGCAGTGGTTGAAACTCGGGGCGGAGAAAAAAGCTCGTCTTCCACCTTTTTTTTAAATTTATTTACTGACGCAGAGGATTTGGTGCCAGTATTTATCTTTGTGCCTACAAAGCATGCCTGTGTAGCGCTACATATATTCGAAGGCAGAAGTTAGTTGTGGCGGCACCCACCAACGTTTTTCAGAACTTCCGCTTGCCTTGCACTCGATTCTAAGCCGCAGGCAGTTTTTTGGATTACAAAAACTGGAAAAAGTGTGGCTTAGATTCGAGTAAATACGGTACCCCAGGGAAGCATCCTAAGGCCCTCTACATAAACGATCTCCCAACCACACACAACACAACGATGGCAATCTACGCGGATGACACAGCCATCCTCGCTCAAGATTGGAAACCATCAAACATTACGTCACGCTTAAAGACTGCACTCAGAGTGGCTGAGCCTTGGTTGAAGAAATGGCGCGTTAGAGTAAACGTCGACAAGTGTGAAGCCGTTCTGTTCACTAGAAGACCGAAGCAACTGGGCAAACACCAATACTGCAGACCAATAACTCCACATGCACGCCCAATACGTTTCCGTGAGAAAGTCAAATACCTCGGTGTCTGGCTGGACCGGAAATTACTCTGGGGGGACCACATACAACACATGACCAACCAAGCTAGTGTGAGGCTCAAACAGCTCTACCCTATGTTCAACAGGCGTAGCACACTGAACAGAAGAGTGTCAAGGTCCATGTACATGGCACTTATTCGACCCCTGATGACGTACGCAGCTCCTGTCTGGGGATACGCTAAACCTACACGCCTGCGCTGTCTGCAGCTCATACAAAACGAAGTACTCAAAATCATAAGCAATGCTTCACGATACACATGCATCGCGGACCTTCACTGAGAATACAGACTTGAGACTCTCACGGAGGTAATCCACAAACTCACCACAAGACTATACAGAAACTCCAGACATTTGCAGAATCCATTTATTCTGACTCTGGGGAACTACGACCACAACCATAGATGGAAACACAAAAGACCAAAAGACATACTTGTAAGGACCTAACCTCTATGGCCAAGCACACGCAAACACAACAGTACAGGTGAGCCCCTGTTAATCGGACGCCATTACTGGATATCCAGCTGGAACACACTGCCGAATAACTGGCAACACGCAGGGAAGCCGTACCGAATACTGCATGCAGACAAGATCCACACATCCCCCACACAGTGAGATAATCTATGGCCGATCTCCCACTACTATATAACGATCTTGATTGTTCCAGGAATGGAGCAGCTGCAGCAACTGGGATACATCTCCATCGCTTGCCACGGTAATGATGCGTGATACCCATACTAACAAATCCAACCTTACATGAACTATTGCAGCTAGTAAGCCACTACTGCTCTTACTACCCATCCCACTGTCGCAGAGGTTTTTCTCCCATGGCACGAGCCTTGGCAATTTTTTCCTTCTGCTCTTCAAATCGCTCCCTCACTTGCATTTCGTCCACTATCTATCACCTGATGGACCGTGTTAATGCGTAGTCTTACCCAGACACACGGATAACATCACAGCCCAGCATCCTGTGATCCACTTACAGATAACTAACATGTTCACGGAGGTGACAGTAGAACTTTTGGTCTAGTCACCACGTTGGTGCGGGTGTGGAGGGTCCCCATCTTTATTTAAAACTCCCATCATGCACTGATGCTGCTGATCGCAATGTAGTTTCAGCTCTCTGAGACTGCAGATGTGAGTGCAAGTTGCGCTTGCGTGTGTGTGTGTGTGTGTGTGTGTGTGTGTGTGTGTGTCTACTGCTGACAAAGGCCTTAATGGCTGAAAGCTATGATTGTGTGAATTTTTTTATTGTGCCTATCGCAGCTCAGCATCTCCACTATATGGTAAGTAGCAATTTTCCTTCTCTCATATTGTAACATTATATCCTGGATTTTCCATTGTTTGATTTCAGCTTTGCACATGTACATGAGCCTACTGGCAACTGATAAAATATAACTACTGTAGACAGTTGTGATGTCACATTCACCAAAAGCAGTTTGTTATTACGAAGTATTGCATAGTTTTTGTCCTAAAACTTTTGACACAGTTTGCTGACGGCACACATTTGTGTGTGCACTGTGTTTTGTTGTTGTAAATGGCTTATTGTCTTTGCAATTTAAGTTTTATTTTGGTGGTTTATCGCTGCAGTATTCTTCTGCAGTAGCAGGCTAAAGTAAAATTCTTTGTTAGATTATGAGTTCTTGTCAGTTAAAATTATAAAAAATTAACTGAAAAGTTGAAACAATGAAAAATTCCTGGAATACTTAAAAATTCCTGAGTTTCTCCCGTTTTTTCCAGACGAAAAAATTCCAAGGTTTTTCCCTTATTTCCGAGGGCTTGTACACCCTGTAAAAGTATGTCGGACGCGTCTCCTAAAAGGCATCAGGTGTATTTTCTTGTGTGTTTCATCTGGTACTTGAAATTTTGTTTTTGCAATGTTTAGATAGTAAAGTCCAAATCAAAACTGCACATCATGTTTCATGTGCTGTCCACATACCAATGAAAATGTGAACTTCTTACTAGCTGCAACAAAATGTTTTTAAGTGGAATTTTATACACTTACACAGTAAACCTGTCTCAATATAGACTGGTGTGATATTTGATTTAAGGACAAGTTGTATGAACACTCAAAAACACAAAATATAAACAGTACCACAGCAGCAACAGCAAGATGCGGGCAGGCACAAGACAAGGTGGGGCAAGTCAACTAAGTAGGATGTGGTGAACAAACATTTACCAATATATATATGTAGTGCTAGAGGACACTGCAGCTGATCTTAATCCCAAAGGCAAGAGGTAAACCTCCAGTGCTGATTCTTTAAAGAATCTAACTCCTGTATATAATCTGTCACATCTCTCGAGCTATATGTTGTACAATGATATAATTCAGTGGCATATGTGGATAATGTCTGGAACATATATTGTGAATAGACAGGGTGTATATGCGAAAAAGGAAAAAAAAATTCCCAGATTTTTTGCGGATCTCTCGGTTAAAAATACATTCTCTCCTGGGTGAAAACACACTTTCTCTGTGTTAAGTGACATTATACTTTCCATCGGAACAGTAAAACTTATCAGTCCTTTGAATGGATATGGTTTTATACAGCAGTGTATAATTTATCGGCACTTTAGAAAACAAAACTCAAGGGGGAAAAAAACACATTTTGGAAAGATCTTTGATGTGCAGCAACATGTATGCTGCATATTTTCGTATTACGAGAGTATGAATTCGAATTCCACCAACAGGAAAAGTTAATGATTTAAGTTAATATACATAGTGTTGCTACAAGAAAAGCAAAGCTTTGGCATATAAATATTTGTCTCAAAGCTAATACGCTACAAGAGAAGCTAAGCTTTCACATATAATGTTGATCTGTTTAGCGCATGTTACACTTTAAGATACATCACACAAATACACCAGTAAAATTTTTAATACCAACATAAATCTCTGATCTTCTGGGCTCGAAATTCTTCTAAATGGCTTGTCATCAGAGTTGATTTTTAAAAAATATCAAATGCTCTGTGATTTAAGAAATTCATCGTACATTCTTGCACGTAGTTCATCTTGCATAAAAGGAAATTTACTTTGAAAATAACACTTTTCGAACCACAATTCGCAATATTTTCCTGCAACCTGTTAGATTGATTTCAGCAGTTGCCAGAGTGCCAAACAAGCCCGTATGTTCGTATGTGTAAAACATTAAAAGATCTTACTTACAATATGTCATAAAAGAAACAAGACAGAGATATACTCCAAGAGCATCGGAATTTCGTAAACCATACTAAAAAGGGTAGTTCGCCTTAAAGTGCACATATTAAGCTTTTCGGTGTGATTTTCAGGACGTAAATTTTCTTGGAGTATCAGTACTGTATTATCTAATGTTTGGTTCTTTATTATGGCATAATGCCATACATGCTAGAAGATGAAAACATGCACTTGAAATGCAGCAAACAGGTGAAACTAGCCAGTACTCCAGAATTAAACATTTCGTTTCAAATACATTGACTGCCTCTGCGGAAAAGGTTAATGAAAGTCAAATTTCTTTAGCAAACAGACAAAAATAACTTCATTGTTCAGCAAGGCAATTAATGTTTGTCAGAAATATGGAAATAAAATAAAATCTGAAACTAAAAACATATTTTAGCCTTCTGGAATTAAGTGAATGTATTTTAATTCACTTGATAGCTCCCGGCCACAGATATCCGTTTTGTTTTCATTTGACGTGAGAGTAAATGAAGGGAAAACAGCAAAATCACTGAATGTAAACACAGGTCACGTGGAGACTACTCACTGTAACTCAGACTGCTCTGCGCATCAGCCCTGGATCTACAATATTTGCGAACCAGGTCAAAAAATTTCAAAAATATGTTCATCTTGTAGCGCACATCTTTCTAAAAAGTCTGAAACATAAAATATATGTGTTGGAGGAAATGTAAGACATATTATTTGGTGTTAAGTGCACCGAAGTGCAGTGCCGCACCTCTTCATACAGCATTCTTCTATAGCACATCACTGTACTTCGCTCTGTGGAATTGAAATGTGTATATTTTGTAATGGATGCCATTACACCTACACAGAACAGTGGAAATTGAAATGTCCCGCGGTGCCTCTCCTGCTCCCAGTCGGCCCGTTTGACAGCCTGCCCCTCTTTAAAAAAAATCTCACAATTAATAGTGAATGGGATTATTTGTAATCGAGAGAACAAAAATGCTTCAGAAAATTTGCGAGTTTTTCTATTTGATGCCCACTTCAGTGACTTGTGCATCTGTGAGGAGATCAACACAATAGGACATTCAAAACAAAATTACCAAATAAAATTTTGGAGCCAATTCTACAATCTGGTAAGGTTTTACTGTGGTCTGACAACTAATGATTTATGAAATATAAACATAATAAAATCTAACTTCCAATTTTAAACACATCTTATTAGCACAAAAGATAACAGAATTCTCTTGTTTAAATGTTATCCAAATCTCACCCGAATGTTGTTGAGGTTCCAACATATTTCTTTAATGTTCACTTGTCTTTCAAATGTTACCCAACCTCTCCTGAACCACCTCCTTTCAGGCTGTGGGTCAGCAATAGCCACACGTAGGAATCCAGGATATCTCTTACACATCTGCAAATCAATCAGCCATATCACCAACAATGCTCAGCTATCACCTGGATTTCTAATTACTCAACTCAGCACTTTACTGTGCAGCTTCCATAAAAATATTTGAAAATATTAATAATTTTGATGTGTGTCATCAAATAATTCCAAAAGATAAAATAAATACTTACTGCTTCTACTTCCTGTTTTGTTATTGTAGGAGCCAAATTGCGCAGAAAAATAGAAGCTGTGCGATGTAATGGTCTTGGCTTATTTGTCTCCTCACTCTTCTCTCTAGACTTTCCACTAGCCTTTCCTGCATCCTCTATATCCATTGGCTCTTCACCATCTTCCATATTGTCATCTTTTTTTGACTCAGCAGATTTGGTTTTTTCTTGTTTCCCCTCGTCTTCCTTTTCCATCATCTAGAAACAAAATTTAAAAAACCATAAGCAAAGATAACAAAGAGGTTAATATATACTGCAGAATGTGTCTCAAAATAAAAACTCAATCATTAACCATGAAGTGGGCATGCCTTTGTTTATGACATGAGTGGGAGTGCAGCATACTTTGTATAAACGTCAAGCATAGCTGTCTTTATGTTGCTAAAATAAACAATATCACAGTATAATCTTAGTTATTTACGGAAGGTTAAAATAAACCAATATTATATGAGTTACATCACTGTTTACTTAAACAATAATACACTCCTGGAAATTGAAAGAAGAACACCGTGAATTCATTGTCCCAGAAAGGGGAAACTTTATTGACACATTCCTGGGGTCAGATACATCACATGATCACACTGACAGAACCACAGACACATAGACACAGGCAACAGAGCATGCACAATGTCGGCACTAGTACAGTGTATATCCACCTTTCGCAGCAATGCAGGCTGCTATTCTCCCATGGAGACGATCGTAGAGATGCTGGATGTAGTCCTGTGGAACGGCTTGCCATGCCATTTCCACCTGGCGCCTCAGTTGGACCAGCGTTCGTGCTGGACGTGCAGACCGCGTGAGACGACGCTTCATCCAATCTCAAACATGCTCAATGGGGGACAGATCCGGAGATCTTGCTGGCCAGGGTAGTTGACTTACACCTTCTAGAGCACATTGGGTGGCACGGGATACATGCGGACGTGCATTGTCCTGTTGGAACAGCAAGTTCCCTTGCCGGTCTAGGATTGGTAGAACGATGGGTTCGATGACGGTTTGGATGTACCTTGCACTATTCAGTGTCCCCTCGACGATCACCAGTGGTGTACGGCCAGTGTAGGAGATCGCTCCCCTCACCATGATGCCGGGTGTTGGCCCTGTGTGCCTCGGTCGTATGCAGTCCTGATTGTGGCGCTCACCTGCACGGCGCCAAACACGCATACGACCATCATTGGCACCAAGGCAGAAGCGACTCTCATCGCTGAAGACGACACGTCTCCATTCGTCCCTCCATTCACGCCTGTCGCGACACCACTGGAGGCGGGCTGCACGATGTTGGGGCGTGAGCGGAAGACGGCCTAACGGTGTGCGGGACCGTAGCCCAGCTACATGGAGACGGTTGCGAATGGTCCTCGCCGATACCCCAGGAGCAACAGTGTCCCTAATTTGCTGGGAAGTGGCGGTGCGGTCCCCTACAGCACTGCATAGGATCCTACGGTCTTGGCGTGCATCCGTGCGTCGCTGCGGTCCGGTCCCAGGTCGACGGGCACGTGCACCTTCCGCCGACCACTGGCGACAACATCGATGTACTGTGGAGACCTCACGCCCCACGTGTTGAGCAATTTGGCGGTACGTCCACCCGGCCTCCCGCATCCCCACTATACGCCCTCGCTCAAAGTCCGTCAACTGCACATACGGTTCACGTCCACGCTGTCGCGGCATGCTACCAGTGTTAAAGACTGCGATGGAGCTCCGTATGCCACGGCAAACTGGCTGACACTGACGGCGGCGGTGCACAAATGCTGCGCAGCTAGCGCCATTCGACGGCCAACACCGCGGTTCCTGGTGTGTCCGCTGTGCCGTGCGTGTGATCATTGCTTGTACAGCCCTCTCGCAGTGTCCGGAGCAAGTATGGTGGGTCTGACACACCGGTGTCAATGTGTTCTTTTTTCCATTTCCAGGAGTGTAAAATGAACTTCCATTATATCAGCCTACTGCTGTATAGAAAAGTTACACCACATTAATGACCCAGTCGAAGCATGAAACAGCACAGTTGTTTCAGATCCCAGCCAACTTCTTTTTCGATCGCTAATCATCATGTAGACAACTACCTCATTGTGGGTTTGTGCTGCTGGCTCAGATTCTGAGTCATTTTCTGGCATAGACTGAGAATTTTTCTCACCTAGCTTCCTGTTCATATTACTGCTGCTCTCTTGGATGTACAACACAACTTATCAAAGTGTTAACTAAAGCAATAATGAAGGAACAGATACGGGCTCGCAATTGTGGAACAACAATGGAATGGTACAAGACAATGTTATTTGTGGCTGGCGCACTTTATACACAGACGCACCCACTCATGGTTAAACTGACTGTATCAAATAAGTATGCGATAATGGTAAAACACACCAGAAAATTACATTTACAGGCAAATGTCAAATTTTGTGAGGCCTATACAATACGCACACAGAATCTGCAAGAGAAACAAAGAGGCAGGAACAGCATGTAAAAGCAGTGTGGAATCTAAAGAGTAACATGCTACTGTAGGCAAGAGCATGAAACAGTTTAAAAATCTGAGTATAAAATTAGAAAAAAAGTCTATTGAAATAGACATGACAATACATACTGAGATGAGGTAACATAGAAACTGCCTGAAATAAAGTCTCAGTCCCACACAGAAGAAAATAGTAGATTTTCACATGAGACTATTGTAACACACATTAATTTTATTTACATACAGACATTTTTTAGGGTTTAAGGATTGGTGGGCTTGAAATACTATGAAAAGTTACCTATCAGATTTATTTCAGATTCCATGTTAAATACGTACGATACATATGCCATATCAAATTTTAATCTGAATCAGAAAGAAGTATCTTAAATAGAACAAAAAATATGTTTCTTGAAATGGATGTTTCAAACAAACTTTCTAAAATTACTGCAAGAATAGCATCAAAATGTAGACTTTCACGGCCGGAAATATCATGTCCATTATAATTATCCGGGCTGTTATGCCGTGGTCGGTTGATGAATTCTGTGTCGATTCCCAACGTTTCGTCTCCGACTGTGGGAGACATCTTCAAGGGGGTCCGTAGCTCGATGGAACGTCCAACACACCCACTGGCTCGCTACTGACTGCCGCTAAATTCCGTGTCCGCGCGCTCCCACGCCGCGGCGTGACGTCACGTGTTTTGAAAACGTCAGTGCAATTGGCTGCTGTCCATCGTCGTCGATCGCCTTTGCCATCACCCAGTAGTGGACGGGTGGTACACATCTTCTTTAACACTGGCATCCATATACCGTTTAATTTGGAAAAAGCTGGAGTGTATAGGATCCCATGCAGCTGTGGTGATGTTTATGTGGGTACAACTAAAAGAACTGTTTCTAAACGTTTGGAAGAGCACAAGGGAAATTGTAGAAGAGGAAACGGAACGATCAGCTGTTGCGGAGCACGATTTCCAGCCAGGGAACCACAATATTCGTTTCGAGGAGACGCAAGTACTAGCGGCCACGAGCGGATATTACGAAAGGCTCTACAGGGAGGCAATCGAAATCACTAAACACCCAAATAATTTCAACCGAAAGGAGGAGGGTGTGAAATTAAATGGTATATGGATGCCAGTGTTAAAGGACATGTGTACCACCCGTCCACTACTGGGTGATGGCAACGGCGACGGATAGCAGCCAATTGCACTGATGTTTCCAAAACACGTGACGTCACGCCACGACGCGGGAGTGCGCGGACACGGAATTTAGCGGCAGTCAGTAGCGAGCCAGTGGGTGTGTTGGACCTACCATCAAGCTACAGACCCCCTTGAAGATGTCTCCCGCAGTCGGAGACGAAACGTTGGGAATCGACACAGAATTCATCAACCGACCACGGCATAACAGCCCGGATAATTATAATGGACATGAGAATAGCATTGTTAGCAGAGTAATTTTCTAGCAGTTTCTGAGTGGAACTGTAAGGTTTGTTACACACAATTAAAAAATTAAACAGTTACATGAACTCTATACAATACATGTCCATAGCAACGCAAAACATATTTACACAAGAAAGACGTATATTTAAAATTCTCGCATCCCCCAATAGATTCACATCTGCAAATAAATATCTTAATTAGTTATCTCTTACGACTGGTGCATATATATCATTACAGTCCAGCCTTGCTTCTACTCACAACCTTTCATTACTAACAGTTCTTTATATTGTACTATGATGCCTTTCAAATCTTCCTTCATTTGAAACACCCATTTTGCATCTAATGGTTTATCAATAGGTAAAAGAGCAGACTCCCATGTGTGGTTCCCTTTTTGAGATTGTAAGTCTTCTTGTATTGCTCGCAGCCAGTTTCAACATAGTCTGGCATCACTGCTTCTTCCAGTGACAAAAGCATTGGTGCCTGTTGACCGTTTAGTATGATAGGACTAGATTCCTCATTGCAGTTAGTATTCTTCAAAATACAAGGGCTATCCACAAAGTACATCACGTTTTGGAATTAAAAATAAATAAAGTATTGGAATTTTTTTTTATTATATACAGATGAAAGCCATACTTAAATACTACTTTTCTACATAGTTGCCATTTAAATTAAGGCTCTTATCGTAGCGATGGACGAGCTCGGAAATTCCTTCATCGTAAAATTCAGCCGCCTGCGCCTTCAACCACGTGGTTACCTCTTCTTGAAGCTGTGCGTCGTCATCAAAACGCTGCATAGCCAACCACTTCTTCATTGCTGGGAATAAGTGGAAGTCGCTCGGTGCCAGGTCGGGACTGTACAGCGGATGAGGAAACAACTCCCACTTAAAAGATTCGAGAACTTCAAGAGTAACATTTGCCATGTGGGCCCGGGCGTTGTTGTGAATCAGCAAGATCTTAGAGCCCAACTTTCCCCTGCACTTGTTTTGTATTGCTCTTCTGAGGTTGTGCAGAGTCTGGCAATACCTTTGAGAGTTTATTGTAGTGCCTCTTTCCAGGAAATCCACAAAAACCACACCTTTTCTGTCCCAAAAGACAGTCGCCATCACCTTCCTTGCCGACATTGCCCGCATGCATTTCTTGGGTTTTTGGGGGGAATTTGTGTGCGCCCCCCCCCCCCCCCCCCCCTGCATTGACTGCGATTTTGTCTCACCCATGTTTCATCACCAGTAACGATGCGATCGAGTAATGAGTCGCACAGCTTCAACAAGAGGTAACTACGTGGTTGAAGGCGCAGGCGGCCAAATTTTATGATGAAGGAATTTCCAAGCTCATCCATCGCTACGATAAGTGCCTTAATTTAAATGGCAACTATGTAGAAAAGTAGTATTTAAGTGCGGCTTTCATCTGTATATAATAAAAAAAATTTCCAATACTTTATTTATTTTTAATTCCAAAACGTAATGTACTTTGTGGATAGCCCTCGTACTACTTGATGTGACAGTCCCAGGTTCAATTTCTTCTACTTCAGTTATTTTATTCTGCTTCTTTTCTGTCAGTGGAAGAAACAATCTACTTGGTTCTTGTGACTCAGTTTCTTCTTTATACTGCTTAGAAGTACCTTCAACAAAAATAACGTCCCTCGTTTTTCTGATTCTCGAGCAATTTGGTTCAAAACGCCTATACACTAATGATTCTTCACAGTATTCTAGCAAGATGCATTCAATACTTTTATTGTCCCATTTTTACCAGTTGGCTCTCGGAATGTGAACACAGGCCTTGCTTCCAAATATTTTGAGATGTCGAAGACCTAGTTTCTTGTTTGTTCAAGTTTCTTCTGGAGTCTTGTATGTGCCTTAGTCAGAGATCTGCTAATTGATAGAATTCAGTCGAGACTGCTTCAGCCGAGAATTTATTTGGCAAATTTGCTTCAAAGAACAGGTATTTTGCTTTTTCTGCTATCATACAGTTATAATGCTCAGCTACTCTGTTTTGCTTTGGTGTACTTTGTGCTTTAATTTGATGTCAGATAACTTCTTGTCTCAAAAAGTTTATCAGATTATCGTTCACATATTCTGTGCCACTATGTATACATAGAGAGCAGATCCTTATTTCAGTTTGCCTTTCATCTAGATTTTTAAAGTCTTAAATCAGTTGTTGTGTTGATTCTTGTTTTAGAGAGCATATACAAATACTTTCCTGGAACACTCATCAAGCAAGAAACTATTTAGTTCCTCCAATTGGCCTAGTTTGCATTGCTCAACACAAATCTGAGTGAACTAGCTCAAGAATTTCCTCAGCTCCTGAGCCAGATGTTGGAAGTCTTGTTTTTTCACCTTCTAAGCAAACTGCATGACCACAGCATTAATTCCTCCCTCAAATGAAATTCTACTAGCCAAAGTGCATGCATAGCTTCAGAATGCAGATGACCTAGACTTTTATGGCCCAAGTCTGCAAAATTTGACAGTGATACAGAATTTGGTTAAAAAATTAGATCATATGATCGGCCTAGTTGGTACATACCATTTGCTAAAAGTTGTCATTACTTGCTATTACAACTTGTGAGCCTTTCACTGTCGTAACATTATTTTGTCACACAGGTATTTAGACATGCACCGACATGCCCGAGTCTACAAACCATTCTGTAAATGCATTTTTACATGCAGCTACATTTGAAAAGAACATATGGTAGCTGGGCACCTTGGCTGAAGTTTTCCCATCATTTTTGCTCTTGCTGTGACAACTTTTTGCCAGATGTCCATACTTGTCACAGTGTAGCACCTGGGAACTTTTTTCAAAGTAACAACATCAATCTTTTTCTTGATGAGCCATGGACCAGAGCCATTTGTCGAAGATTTATTGCAGGCATCATCACTTATTTCCTGCAATAATTTCTTTTTATGGTTCTCCTGTGACTGGCAAAACTGGATTTTCTAATCTCATAACTAAAGGTTTATATTCATTTGGTAGTCCTGCAGGAAGAAGACATCTATCCATTCTTCTTTAACTTTGAAGCTCAAGCCATTTTATTTCTGTGATGTAGAAATTATCTTCGATACGTATTCTTCGACTGACGAACAATTTTCTAGTCTCATCATCAGCAGTGTCTTCAGCAAACCTATTCATTGGAAGATGTGAGAATCTTCATAGACTTGCTTTAGCTTGTTCCCACACTTCTTTAGCTGTAGACATATCTCTCAAATGAATATATACTGACAGCTGGACAGAGTGTATAATGTTGGCTCTCGCTGTGCAGACTTTAGTTACATCCAGTATTTTGGCATTGAAGCAATCCTACAATTGTTCACATTCTAGACATATTTGCAAAGAGAACTGCCAAGTATTATAGTTTTCTCTTCCCATGCTTTCTCAATTGGAGGCAGTGAATTGCTATTTAGAGAAGCCATTGTATTGGTGATTATGTGGTTCCAAATTGATGCATGGTGTGCTCATTTCAGTTAGCCAATCTAATATTTTTTTAGTATATTACACCAAATTATATAGCCTAGGTATATAACCTGCCAGCAGAGTGATTTCTAGTAGCATCTGTTTGGAATTATAACATTTACTATACACATTAACAAGTTAAACACAGTTCCACGAACTCTTGTACAATACAGTCCACTGAATAAAGAAAAAAAAGTGTTCATGGCAATGCAAAACACAAGTGATGCATAGATTCAGAATTCTCACAAGAAGGTAGGCAGTACTTCATTAAGAAGGAACTTTCATTGCTGAGAAATAACTGTTTAAGACCAGAGAACGTGAAGCAAGAAACAACAGGGAGCTACACTTGGGATCTTCAGTCTGAAGACTGGTTTGATGTAGCTCTCCATGTTTGCATGTCCAGTGCAATCCTCCTCATCCCTCCTCATCTATTGCTTATCTTAAGATCTCTTTTCATGACATTCTGTTCCTGATCTTCCAAGTCCTTTGACACATTCCAACATATTTATCTCCTTACCCCGTACTTTCTCTTTCAAAGTTTCTCTTTCCTTTCCTTATCATTCGCACAATGCACAAATTGAATGACAGAGGGATGGATAGGTTACAACCCTGCCTCAGTCTGTTTTGATCCAGGACTTCTCTTTTATGCTGTTTGACTCTCACAACTGCAGTGTGGTTTCAGTGCAAGCTGTTGATAACCTTTTCCTTCAAACTGGCTTGTACAAAGTGTTCTGTTCTTCTGAAGATAATTCATGTTAGTATTTTGCAACCATGACTTCATTGAACTGATAGTTCAGTAATGTATTTTTAAGCACTTGCCTTCTCTTACAACTGGAATTAATACATTCTTCTTGAAGTCTGAGGGAATTTCACCTGTCTCCATTATCTTACATACTAGGTGGAATAGTTTTGTCATGGTACATTCTCCCAAGGACCTCAATAATTCTGGGGGACTGTCGTGTACCCCAGATGCCTTGTTTCAGATTATGACTTTCAGTGTTACATCAAACTCTGCTTAAAGTATTGCCTCCAACAACTCGTGTTCATTCTCTCTTCCCTTTCCATACCACTGTCTTAAAATCCCCCCCTCCAGGGAGAAGAAATTAACTAATTTTCATGACCATAAAAGAAATTTAAGGATTGTCATGGTTGTGAAAGAATTTTTTGAGTTGCTATGCCATACATTTGTGATTATTCCAAGTTCAGCTGGGGTTTTTACTAACAATTATGTATGTTGTTATAAGCTTATCCACCTCTGTAGCCAAGAGGTCAGCAAGTATCACTGCCATGTAGAGGACCTGGCTTCAATAGGGTCCACTCAGCTTGTTGTTGCCATACTGACACAACTGAGTTGCTACTTGAATGAGAAGCAGTGCCTCCAAGGTCTCAAATGCAGATAATGGCCAGGACAGCAGTGTGCAGGCCTGTCCATACTATATCCGAATGACGCCATATAGCTGAGGATGACAGTGTTGAGTCACCATTGTGCTGTCCTAAAGAAATATCAATAGATTTTGTTTAGCAAAGACGCAGCATCTACCACACCAGATACATCTTCACACTATGGTCACTCATTTGAAGCATGTAACTACAATAAAGTTGGCAAAGTACTGTTTTGCATTTAAATTAGTAAAAATGAGCTGAAGCCTGAATATTCAATGCTTGTCATGAAAACATGCTTTTTCCAATATGAATCTACATTAATAATCTTTTATAAAATTAAAACATCCATCATTACTTTTGTGTGAATAACAAATTCGACAAAACGTGAAGAATTATTAATCATGTTATCCTCCATCAGACTGAAAAACGTGATGGGAAATGGACCTGGCACCAAAGAACCGACAAACAATATCTAAGATTCCTAAGGTTGTCAAGCAAGCCAGAGGTAGCCATGGTCAAGTAACAAAAGTTACAATAATTCAATATCTTGCTACATCTTTCCTTACAGGACTCCAAAAATTATTGTTTCTCAAGTATAATCTCCAAGTGTTAGGTAACAAAATTATTCAGGACATTTCCTTCCATAAATAAACAGTTTAACTCCCTTTGGAGTCTGAGTGAGTAACAGGAAAGCAGAATGTTTGTTACACGTTATCACTATAGTGTGTGTGTGTGTGTGTGTGTGTGTGTGTGTGTGTGTGTGTGCGCGCGCGTGTGCGCGCGTGCGCGTGCGCGTTAGTAAATTTCTTCTGATTTTTCTTTGAAAACTTTTCATTTTGACTGAATAATTTCATTTAACAATCATTCTTACATTTTCATCTGCTTCATCTTCAGATTTATTTTTCTCAGCTTTTTCTGGTGAACTGACTTCTTTGGATTTTTCATCATCTTCTAGTTCACTTTCGTCATCTTTCGATTCTTCCAATCCAGGTGGTGGTGGTTCTTCCTCTTCTATATCTGCAAAATAAAAATGAACATCAATCTACAGCCAAAATACAACAGATTCCACAACTCCATGTTAACAAGTAAAACAACTACCATAGCCGTTACCAGAGTTACGGCCATTTACAAATAACAATAATAATAATCTGTAAACCAGTTTCTTTACACTACTTGGTATCACTGGGAGAAAACAACCATAACCCAGATACAGAAAAGTTTATTCTAGAATATTAGAAATTTTGCTTCTGTGGGGAACCACAGCCCCTAAGTGTTTAATAAAAGAATACATTGTCCATTGTACACTGTACCATATCTATCATATCTCTTACTACGTTATCAAAAGATTTTCTTTGACACTAATACCAACTTCAATCTTCTTTATACGTTTCTTACATTGTATAAAATACTCGTCTAGAACTTTGGATAGATAGAACATCTACTCACCAAGTAACAACAGAACACACACATAAATGAAGGTTATAACTTTATAACTAGGCTGCTCCTTCAGGCAGAAAGGTTGAAGAGGAAGGAAGAAGGGTAAAGAAAAAGGACTGGAGAGGTCTAGGAAAAGGGGTAAATTTTTGGAAAGTTGCCCAGAACCAATGGTCATGGGAGACTTACCAGATGGGAAGAGAAAGAATGCAGACTGTTGGGGACTGCACTGGACGAAATTTGGAAAACTGAGAGCTTAAAGGTGGATGACGGGGTAATATGTAAGACAGAGATTGCCTAGTTACAGCCTTCTTTTACATGTGTGTGTTCTGCTGCTACATGGTAAGTAGATTTTTTGGTCTATCCAATCACACTATTTTGTTAAAAACTGATTGTTTTCGTTGTTACATTCACAAGAACTTTATAAGCTACACATCATTTAATTCACATGTACCATCATCATCATCATCATCATCATCACCATTTTCCTGTTTCACTTCTTTCATAGCACAAGAATCACTATTCCATCCTTAATGCTATGCAGAGTTTTCATTGTATCTCAAGAACTGTTATGTGCTTCTTCCTTCATTTTACACTAAAATTAACAAGGAAAAACAACATAATTACAAGTCTTGCAACATGTTCAACAAATTTCCAACATATCACTTCTTAAGGTGGACTGTAGCTTCTGCAGGTCCTCACTCATTTGCTGCCTGGTAAAATAAAGTTTTCTGTACATAATTATAGCAAAAGGAAAATTCATTCATGAAAACTATAAAATTATGAGACAGAATTTCTGGTCAGTGATTGCCTTCAAGGTGATCAACAATGCAGGTACTACCAGTTCGATCCACAGGATGAAGAAAGGGATAATGTGGGAGAGGAGGAGGGCAGGTCACTCAGACCCCAGGATGGGGGAGACCCATCTGTTGTGGGTTTAACCTTCCCCGACCTAACACATTCTCTTCGCCAACAATGGAGCTAAAAGATCTGAAGCCTGAGATAAAAGTCATACACTTTTATGCATGCCCTTCAGTAGTACTAAATATTTAATCTCCTAAGTTCATACAAGCAATTTTGCCTCACATTATGCTCTTAGATAACCAGATTACACTTACTTTCTGGACATGCCTCATGGTGTGTAACCTCAATCATGATGGAAATATATTGGATCTAAAGGCAACAGACAGACATGATCTCTTTGAGGAAAGGGATATGTTGCATGTGTGCCTAGCTGTAGTTCAATTGTTAAATGCAGAGTTTGTATGGGGACTTCTCACGGTATCCTCTTTCAGTCTTAACTCCTAGCCTGCCTTTCTAATATTAGCTTGTAACGTGCCTTAAATTATTGTATCTGACCAATTGTAAGATGAGCTATTGTATTTGCTGTCGTATTAGGTGTTCTGGCATAAATGGCCCACCCCACTTTCAAAAGTTTTTTAGGGAAAAAATGCTCACTTTATACTTTTAAAAAAACAGTGTGTACATACATCATCAGCGATCCAGGTTGAATAACTGCTCACCTTTTAATTCTCATCCGCAAATCTGCAAAATTCATTCTCAGAACTGAAAGAAATGGATGAAGCTGCCATATTCGAATCTGAATCCTCTTACAATAAATTATCCTCTGTACTATCCAGTGCATTACTGATTCCACACTTCTTGAATGATTCAATCACTGTTTCAGTTTTCATAGAGACCCATGAAGCATTAGCACCTCACAAACTAGAGAAATGCTAAGTATCTTCCTTCTTTCTGATTGCATAGTTTCAAAATCTGTAGATTGCATCCATTTGTTCCAGTCCTCCTTCATAAGTCTCATAAATGAGCAGTTGATACGTGCATCTAATGGTTGAAGAAAATTAGTTGACCCTCCTATAATTACAGCTAACTAAGTCTCCAATCCATCCATTGTATTTTTAACATCATCCGTTCTCTGAGAATCAAACTGATCCTTTAATAATAGGTAAGGCTTCTTCAACCAGTAGGCTTCCAGGTCACCTAGACCAAATTTTATCTGCCCACAATCTCATTTCTCTTCCATCCAGCCAGCTTTTATTATGTGTGTGGACAAGTACTCCTTTAAACAATTGTTCCTTAGGAAGGATCTTCCTTTTTAAAATAAAATGTGATGGCAATATTATTCCATCAGTTCAGTAGGATAAAATAACTATGTAATGAATCTTTTTGTGCTCTGAAGTTTTGACAATAATGCTTTTTGTACCCTTGAAATCCACAGTTACGTTAGAAGGCACATCAAAGATTAGCAGAGTCTCGTCCCTGTTTCCAGTTTGTTAAAGTTCAAACTTTTCTCTTTTCCTTGCATTAATGACAAACTGATGAATTTCAACAATTTGTTCTTCGTTCTCGGCTGGTATCTTCTGTGATATTTTTGTCTTGCCCTTTGTACCAAGCCGATATCTCTTCATAAATCTTGAGCACCATGATGTAGATCTGATACAGTAAAGTCAGCTATCCCTTTGTTACAGCAGAGAGCAGCTACGAAGGCGGGTGAGGGTCGGATGCGCAAAAGCATGCGGAGGTGTACCACATGACTCACAGCATTCGTGCGCCAGTGACATTCCTGTCTTCGTTCTGTGCAGGTCGTGCTGCGTTTGGAAGTTCTGTTTATTTCAGTCATAGTGTTTTGTGCTGAGTGCTGACTGCCTTCATAGTGTTCATTATGAGTGATGGTAAGCAATCACGCCAAGTGCTACACAAACAGGCAAGAGGAATAGTGTTTCCTGTGTACCAATACTTTGTGACAATAGTCCGCTGAATCCACGCCAGCACAAGGTGCGGGTCGTGCCGTTGCCAAATGCCAGGAGCAGACAGCTGAAGCCTGTGGTGTTAGTTTTTGGACCTTTCAGAGAATATACAGTGAAGCTAAGATGTCTGTGCATGCCTGCGGCTCAGATGTTTTCAAATCACCAGGGAAGCAACACAACCACAAAAGAGAAGTGGGTGAGCTGGCAACAAACGTTTTTCGGCGCATAGTGTTCAGCATGTATGCCGAAGGCAAGTATTCAACAGCAGAGAAACTAGTTTCGCATACGAAAGAAGCTGAAAAATTGTAATGGAAGCAAATGGAGAGCAATTGTGAAGAAATTATTTATCTCGATATTTTAATTATTGGGAATGTTGTCACTGAATTCAACCTTAATTAATTCTAAGTGGAAGGTTGTGTGTGCGCAAGTGTGTAAGGATTTTCATTACTAAGAGTGCAGTTCTTAAAGTTCACTGGGGAATGATGTTTACGCTAGCGTGCCATCAGCTGCCTGAGTGCATGAACTGACGGAAGGAAATTGGCAGTGTCACAGCATATATTCCCTCTCTCTGCGCGGAACGCATGATGCACCCGCCTTCGTAGCTGCTCTCCATTCTAGTGGCTATTGCTTTTGCTTTATGAATGGTAATTTTTGTTCTGGTCTTCAGCCCGAAGACTGGTTTGATTCAGCTCTCCATGCTACTCTAACCTGTGCAAGCCTCTTCATCTCTGAATAACTACTGCCACTTACATCCTTCTGAATCTGCTTACTGTATCCCCATCTGTCTCTGCCTTCTGCCCTCTGCCTTGCCCCTCCCACCACCCACCCAATACTAAGTTGGTGATCTCTTGGTGTCTGAGAATGTGTTCTCTACCAACCGATCCCTTCTTCTAGTCAGATTGTGCTGAAATTTCTTTCCTCCCCAATTTTACCCAGTACCTTCTCATTAGTTATGTAATATACCCACATAATCTTGAGCAGTCTTCTGAAAAACCATATTTTCAAAGCTTCTATTCTCTTCTTGTCTAAACTGTTAAATGTCCATGTTTCACTACCATACAAGGTGACACTCCAAACAAATACTTTCAGGAAAGACTGGCTACATGCAAAATTATATTTGATAACAACAAATTTCTTTTCATCAGAAAGGCTCTCTGCTATGGCTCTTATCAGTTATTTTGCTGTCCAAAAAGCAAAACTCGTTTACTACCTCAAGTGTCTCTTATCCTAATCTAATGCCCTCAGCATCACTTGATTTAATTCAACTACATTCCAATAGTCACGTTTTGCTTTGTTGATGTTCACATTACTTCTTCCTTTCAAGGCACTGCCCATTCTGTTCAACTGCTCTTCCAAGTTCTTTGCTGTCTCTGATAGAATTACAATGTAATAAGCAAATCACAAAAGTTTTTATTTCTTCTTCCTGGACTTTAATTCCTATTCCAAATGTTTGTTTTGTTTCTTTTACTGCTTACTCAATGGATAGATTCAATAACGTTGGTGACAGACCCTGTCTTACTCCCTTCAAACCACTGATTCCCTTTCATGTCCCTTGATGCTTATAACTGCCACTGGTTACTGTACAAGTCACAAATAGCTTTTTGCTCTCTGTATTTTAGCTCTGCTACCTTGAGAAGTTCAACATATACTCTTTCCGCCTTTCAGGTTTCTCTTCTTCATTTAGGACTAGTTTTTCATCTGAGCTCTTGATATTCAAACAACTGCTTCTCTTTTCTCCAAAGGCCTCTTTAATTTTCCTGTTGGTGGTATCAATGTTTCCCACAATCAAATATGCTTCTAAATCCTTACCCTTATTGTCTAGCCACTCCTGCTTAGCCATTTTGCACTTCCTGTCAGTCTCATTTTGTAGATGTTTGTATTCCCTTGCCCTTCATTTGCTGCATTTTTATATTTTCTGCTGTCATTAATGAAATTCAGTATCTCCTGCGTCACCCAAGGATTTCTACTGTGCCTTGTCTTATACAATTCAAAACTGTTGTAGTTTTGGTTAGAGGCCACATCTTCTCCTGGAAATGTCTTACAGTTTAAAATATGGTTCCAAAAACTCTTGTCTTACCATTCCTGAAACCTGAAACCTTCCAATGTCTTCAGGACTCTTCCACATATACAACCTTCTTTCATGATTCTTAAACTAAGTGTTAGTTATGATTAAATTATGCTTTGTGCTAAATTCAACCTGGCAGCTTCTTCTTTCATTCCTTTCCCCCCAGTTCATATTCACCTGCAGTTTTTCCTTCTCTTCCTTTTCCTACTGTTTAATTCCAGTCCTGAACACCTGTGATGCCAACAATGGGAATGTATACTGCGTACCGTGGCTTTTTATGAACATCTATCATATTTAAAGTATAGTTTGCCTGAAACTGTAATTAGTTGCAATTGAGTGGACTTTAAAATTGGACAAATACTGAGCAATGTTGGTATAGAGCACATGAAACATGGCACAACAAATGAACCATAATCTCCAGCAGTGGTGCAATAGCTGCTACTCCTCTACAGCACAGTTGATTTTCCAAGTTGGCTATGGTGTTAATCTGAAGTGGTTCAATTCCTGCCCATTCAACTCTAGGGGGCCATGAGGACAACATATTGTCATCATTTGCTTTGCTAACGTTGTCAGTGCTGTAAGAACTGTAAATATAGCAATTACAATCTTGACTATGCTGAGAAACATGGATCTAAGAGTTTGCTGTTCTCAGTTGGCTCACACAAACAGTACAGCATTAATTTTAAATTAATTATTAATCATGAAGCAGGGGCTACAAACAAACATACAGCAGGAAGAACATTTGGTGTCACAGAAGTAAATGTTCGTAGGTAGAGTCAGGTAAAGAATAAATTGAAGAAACGAATCCTACATGCCAGATTTTCAGAAGACAAAGGCAGAGAAGGTTTCATGAGTTGGAGCAGCAGTTTGTCCAGACTGTGCAAGAGAAAATTATCGCAAAACACAGAAGTGAAGATAAAAATTAATGTAAACCATTTCTTTTTATTTATTCTATTTCTCCTTGTTTTATAAAAATGTAGACAATAAATGGCAGAAGTTTAAAATAAGTATAATTTTAACTTTTTAGGCAGATACTTTATATGAGTAAATCAGTTTGTAATTTTGATTAGTTAGCTCATGTCAAGCTCAAAATTTTGCAAGAAACCTTTTTAAAAGAGAAGGTTGTCTTATATTCACGGTCCGGTAAGGTAAGGTAAAAATGGTAAGTCACACACACTATCTTATATATGTGGCATTCAGTTGTACTAAATGATTTAAAGTTATATGATGTGTGATTTCAGTGAGTTATTCTTTATGTTATGTTCTTTCCGTTACCACCTGGATTATGGGCTCATGCAAGTGTAGAGGTGTTTTTAGCATGGATGGCAATCATCACCTTCACTGACAAAGACAGTGATAATCCGCACTAGCCTCAATGCGGACAAACAAAGCAGTACATCACTACGAAGAAAATACAAAATATAGCATCAGAATGCGTCAGCAGAATTCATATTTGTATGTGTGTTGACACAGACAGCTGTTCTTAGGTTCCTGTCACATATGTGACCTGTCTGGGTTGATTTGGGATACTTTACAATTTATTTCCATCAGGAACACACTTTGACTGATGGAATATATGACAGAGGTAAAAATGAAATGAAAAGTTACTGCTGTTGACAACAGGGAAAACATCTGAGCCGCAGGCATGCACAGACACCTTAGCTTCACTGTATATTCTCTGAAAGGTCCTCACACCAACTACACAGGCTTCAGCTTTCTGCCCCTGGCATTTGGCAACGGCACGACCCGCACCTTGTGCTGGCGTGGATTCAGCGGACAATTGTCTCAAAGTATTGGTACAGAGGGAACACACACAGGAGAGCTTCTGTAAAGTTTGGAGGGTATGAGACGAGATACTGGCAGAAGTAAAGCTGTGAGTACCGGGCGTGAGTCGTGCTTCGGTAGCTCAGATGGTAGAGCACTTGCCCGTGAAAGGCAAAGGTCCCGAGTTCGAGTCTCGGTCGGGCACACAGTTTTAATCCGCCAGGAAGTTTCATATCAGCGCACACTCCGCTGCAGAGTGAAAATCTCATTCTGGACTATTCCTCTTGCCTGTTTGTGTAGCACTTGGCATGATTGCTTACCATCACTCATAATGAACACTATGAAGGCAGTCAGCACTCAGCACAAAACACTATGACTGAAATAAACAGAACTTCCAAACACAGCACGACCTGCACAAAATGAAGACAGGAATGTCACCGGCACACGAATGGCTGTGAGTCATGTGGTACACTTCCGCACGCTTTTGCGCATCCGACCCTCACCCGCCTTCGTAGCTGCTCTCTGCTGTAACAAAGGGATAGCTGACTTTACTGTATCAGATCTACATCATGGTGCTCAAGATTTATGAAGAGATATCGGCTTGGTACAAAGGGCAAGACAAAAATATCACAGAAGATACCAGCCGAGAACGAAGAACAAATTGTTGAAATTCATCAGTTTGTCATTAATGCAAGGAAAAGAGAAAAGTTTGAACTTTAACAAACTGGAAACAGGGACGAGACTCTGCTAATCTTTGATGTGCCTTCTAACGTAACTGTGGATTTCAAGGGTACAGAAAGCATTATTGTCAAAACTTCAGAGCACAAAAAGATTCATTACATAGTCATTTTATCCTGCCGAACTGATGGAATAATATTGCCATCACATTTTATTTTAAAAAGGAAGATCCTTCCTAAGGAACAATTGTTTAAAGGAGTACTTGTCCACACACATAATAAAAGCTGGCTGGATGGAAGAGAAATGAGATTGTGGGCAGATAAAATTTGGTCTAAGTGACCTGGAAGCCTACTGGTTGAAGAAGCCTTACCTACTATTAAAGGATCAGTTTGATTCTCAGAGAACAGATGATGTTAAAAATACAATGGATGGATTGGAGACTTAGTTAGCTGTAATTATAGGAGGGTCAACTAATTTTCTTTAACCATTAGATGCGCGTATCAACTGCTCATTTATGAGACTTATGAAGGAGGACTGGAACACATGGATGCAATCTACAGATTTTGAAACTATGCAATCAGAAAGAAGGAAGATACTTAGCATTTCTCTAGTTTGTGAGGTGCTAATGCTTCATGGGTCTCTATGAAAACTGAAACAGTGATTGAATCATTCAAGAAGTGTGGAATCAGTAATGCACTGGATAGTACAGAGGATAATTTATTGTAAGAGGATTCAGATTCGAATACGGCAGCTTCACCCATTTCTTTCAGTTCTGAGAATGAATTTTGCAGATTTGCAGATGAGAATTAAAAGGTGAGCAGTTATTCAACCTGGATCGCTGATGATGTATGTACACACTGTTTTTTTAAAAGTATAAAGTGAGCATTTTTTCCCTAAAAAACTTTTGAAAGTGGGGTGGGCCATTTATGCCAGAACACCCAATACGACAGCAAATACAATAGCTCATCTTACAATTGGTCAGGTACAATAATTTAAGGCACGTTACAAGCTAATATTAGAAAGGCAGGCTACGAGTTACGACTGAAAGAGGATACCATGAGAAGTCTCCATACAAACTCTGCATTTAACAACTGAACTACAACTAGGCGCACAAGCAACATCCCTTTCCTCAAAGAGATCATGTCTGTCTGTTGCCTTTAGATCCAATATATTTCCATCATGATTGAGGTTACACACCATGAGGCACGTCCAGAAAGTAAGTGTACTATATTATTTTTTTTTTTTAAAGTAAGTGTATTTGAACAAAATTGCTGGATATTGTTGATACACTTGTTGACTGTTTTTCCACATAATCACCTTCCCTTTTAATGCATCTGGTGAGCCATGGTTCTGGAAGGGACTACTACACATTTTGTCTCCTGAAGGCGATTAATGACCAGCTATTCTTTCTCATACTATATTAGTTTTCTTGATCAAATTTTTCTTTGATAAAATTAAGACTATTCAAATGATCAACCATCTACTGATGTGTGTGTTCTTTGAGATGAGTTGTTATTGTGAATGAAGCTGAGTGAGGCTTTGATTGCTTATATGAGCACCTAAACACAAATGTGTGGTGCATGCTTATCTGGAATACATTTGAGAGTTGGACACTTACTTGTTGAGCTATCACGTGTTCCACAGTGCGGGTGCTTTTGACAGACAATAGTCATGAAATTCAGTGCCCACCTCTATATTGAAGTACTTACATCTACTTGGGTAAAGGGTTGGGGTTGGGTTGTTTGGGGAAGAGACCAAACTGCAAGGTCATCGGTCTCATCGGAT
Organism: Schistocerca piceifrons; assembly: GCF_021461385.2. Classification (NCBI taxonomy): domain Eukaryota; kingdom Metazoa; phylum Arthropoda; class Insecta; order Orthoptera; family Acrididae; genus Schistocerca; species Schistocerca piceifrons. Next base: position 665,665,603 of record NC_060138.1, read on the forward strand.
TAGGGAAGGACGGGAAAGGATGTTGTCCGTGCCCTTTCAAAGGATCCATCCCGGCATTTGCCTGGAGCGATTCAGGGAAATCACAGAAAACCTAAATCAGGATGGCCGGACGCGGGATTGAACCGTCGTACCCCCAAATGCGAGTCCAGTGTGCTAACCACTGCGCCACCTCCTCAGTGGGTAAAGGGTATTCACTTTCATATGTTAATGCTAATATTAGTGCACTTTCCCTGCAACAGTGTCAAACATGCTTAGGTCATGCCATTAGCAGGATAGGGGCATCAACCCACCCTCCCTACCCCTACCAAGTCCACATGGTACAACGTGTACATCACACTGACATAAAAATTATGATCACTACTATATTTCATGTAAATAAGAGCAAGCTTAAAAGCAAATTATCATTACCATTGCTTTCACCTGGTGGTGGAGGTTCATCCCCACTTTCACTACCACTCTCATATTCATACTCTCGTTTCCTTTTTTTGTTCTGCACTGTAAAATGAAAGAAATGAATCTGATGTAGGAACATGTTATCAAAACAAAACAATTACATGAATAACATTACACAACATTACGTTCTTACAAGACATCCAAACAAGATTATTTCACATTCATATAGGACTTTGCAAGCAAACATCATCCTATTCTAAAAGAAAAAGAAAGAAAAGCTCTGATCAGTTGCCAGCACTGCTTCATAAGCAAACAATTCTTATAAAAAACAGAAAGTCTCTATGTCAATGAAGAAAAAAAGTGGCACACACAGCTATCGATCCCTGTGATGCTACATGCAACTCAGGACGAAATCATATTTATTGATGAGTTGGACAGGCTGAGTGCAGAGTTTCCTGTTAGCTGAAGCTGGCAGTAACCTGGAAACAGACAAAAATCAGTCACAGCACTTTTATCAATACAAAAATTCTCATCTTCCCAACTGTCAACTTGAGAGTGACTGACCAATAAATGAAAATGCCACTTTTAAAAAGAATACATCAATTTCTTTTTTAACTATCAGAGCTTGTGTTCTTTCTCTAATGACCTCATTATCAAAGCAGCATTAAACCATAACCTCCCTTTCTTCCAATGACTTTCCTTATAAAGCAACAAAAATAGTTGTGAATTCTGTATTAGATTTTAATTCTTTAAATTGTGAATTTATTTAGATATATCAATAGAATCCATGCTGTAACTGCAGAATTTGCTTTTCACTCGTGCATTGCGTCTTCAAGTCATCCAAAAATACATTCAAGACCCATGTATCTTCAAGTTCGTGCTTCACGAATGCAGAGTGTCATCATTCCTTACCAAAATTTTTACTGAGTGAATATGCTTTTACCTAGTCTTTTATAGTAATTTATTTTATGCAGTTCTGTGACAGTTTCTTTCTAACATTCAATAAATGTTATTCCTTTCTACAACTTTTTGTGTGGGTTCCAAATGAGTTCTACTGGATGTAAATTAAAGTGATAGTGTGGTACTGGCAGAACAGAAAACTTCCTTTTATCGTACGTATCACAATGGTCCAAGGAAATTGCTGAGCACAAGCTCATGTGGAAATCTTTGGGGCATAAAAGGACTCATTAACTCACTATATTTCTGGTATATTTGCTAAGAGAGTTCCCTACAGAACAGATGCCCCACTGTTGATATTCAAGTCTGGGAGGGATTAAACATACACCATACTGTTGCCAACTGAAAAAGTGGAAAGTTGTTTCTTTGTGTCCTTAACGTGTACTGAAGTATAGAGGACACTTTCAGTTCAGTGACTGATAGTATTTGAAGAAAGTTTATACGGAATTTACGACAAATCAATTAAGTTGCTCCAAAAAAATTAAGAAATTCAGATTCATCAAGAGACCTGAAAGCAAAATGCTGTATATGAAATTGAATGAGATCAGTAGCTCTAGTAATGAGACTACTGAAAAAAAATTACCTCCTCAACCTTCTCTGAAAATTTTCTCCTAAGTGATATCCATTTTGGTTCTCTTGACATTACTCCTGACCTGTTTTCACTTTTTCCCTTCAAAAGCAACTTCTGTAAAGCCAGCTTGTAGACCTACAGATAGATATAGCTAAGTCAGAAATTGATTTTAACTAGATTTGTGATGGAAAAGGAGTAAATCCTTTTGCCAGGCACACAAATTCGAAAATACAGTAGTATCGATAAGATTTCAAAGCTTCAAAAACTTTCAGTGAGGTATTCTTTTGAAGATCATATGAAAAATCATATTTCAATGAGATTTTTATTTTATTTTGATTCTGAATAGCCTCTAATGGTACTCCGGTTCCCCCCCCCCCCCCCCCCCCCCCCCCCCAAAAATCTGCTAAAATTTACTAAGTTGCAGAATTGGTCTGGTGGGTCATTACAGTCATGTTTGTGGTCTCAAAAATAATACTCCAGAATGCACCCCTGGCTCAGTGCAGAACAAAGTGAGCAAAGGAAAGGCAGAGGAGTGTCACATGCCTTACGATCAGACAGGAACACGTTTCAGGTTAAGATACATGCTGCAGAAAGGTATATGCAAACTGTATACTGTTGTTTTAGCCATATGGACAGAAGTACTTTAATCAAAAACTATTTCGTAATATTCATGCATTCACACATTCAGACACACCCATATACACTTGCTCTTTCTGTCATTTTTACACGTCAATGTCTTTCATCTCAATCATTTGAGCATCCACATATTCTTTTGTGTGTCTAAACCATGCCCATTAAACACTTTTTGATCAAAGCTTTCCTGTTCATATGAGTTTGAGCAACAATATTAAGTTTTGAGTATGTCTTGCTCTGGCTTGTATCTTAATGTTGAAAGGTGTTTTTTGTTTAATTCCAACATGAGGCATGTGGAACTAAAACAGGAAACCACAGGAGAGAGAGAGAGAGAGAGAGAGAGAGAGAGAGAGAGAGAAAGAGAGAGAGAGAGAGAGAGTAAATAAAACCAACCTAATGAATTGCTTTCCTCTTCAAAGGATCTTTGTTTTAAAAATTCTTTAGCTTTCTTCTGCAGCTCAACTTGCTCAGAACTGATTGTCAATTTCAGTGGCTGTGAAGGATCTTTCTTTACCTCTTGTTCGACAGGTTTCTCGCGTTCTTTCTTCTTTTCTTCCCTGAAATGTACAGGATAATTAAATATTTCTGAACAGTTTTACCTTAAAATAAAATAAAAATGAATATAAATCATGCACAATGACGACGACAATGAGCATCTACTTAACACTATTAAATCCACATTTCTGTAGGGAAACAATTAAACAATCCCCCCCCCCATCCAATCTCTCTCTCTCTCTCTCTCTCTCTCTCACACACACACACACACACACACACACCTCACACACACACACACACACACACACACACAATTAGAAATGACTGGAAAAAAATACTGAAACTTACTCTTCACCAAGAATGAAAGGTTTGGATTCCTCCTCTTCTTCCTGTTTGACAGAGTCTGTGGGAGCTTCTGGATCAGGTGGTTTATCCACATTCTGTGGAGCTGAGCTACTGGATTTTCCTTGCTGGTTGGATGAAGTACTTTGTGCAGAGGTTGATGTTGTTTTTGGCTCGTCTAATACCTGAAGATCAAAGTCTGTACCTCCTTCTAGACGTATGACAACTGCATCCAAAAGACGAATTAATTGTTCCGATTGATCAGCATCCACTGAAACTTTGTCCAGGCGACCATTGTCGAGGAATTCCAAAAACACATTTACACGATTCTGGAAACACACAAAGATAATTCTTTTGTACAAATCACATACTATTGGCCATGACCTGTTTAAACACAACACAGAAGTAACATCCTCCACAATTGATAGAAAAGTAGTCCAAGACCTCATGTTTCTTCCTCTTTTTGAAGTGCCCTTCGTGATATGGCAATGAAATACACAAACAAGACAATTATAAGGAAGAAAAATTCATTGCAATTACTAGAAACATACGAGATGCATACAATAGCAAGATGATGATGTTGAGAGCAAACAAAATTCAGATGATAACTGATACCCATGACCAGTTGACACTCCTTACAATAATGCACTGTAAAATAAGTATATACAGGGTGAGTCACCTAACGTTACCGCTGGATATATTTCGTAAGCCACATCAAATACTGACAAACAGATTCCACAGACCGAATGTGAGGAGAGGGGCTAGTGTAATTGTTTAATACAAACCATACAAAAATGCACAGAAGTATGTTTTTTTAAATCGAACCACGTCATTTTTGTTAGCACATCTGAACATATAAACAAATATGTAATCAGTGCTGTTTGTTGCATTGTAAAATGTTAATTACATCCGGAGATATTGTAACCTAAAATTGACGCTTGAAACCTCCAACGTTCAGTTGCGTGTTGTAACAAACATGGGCCACGGTCGGCAAGCAGCATCTGCAGGGGCATGTTTACGATGACGACCGTGTTTACGCGTGTGGCTGTAGTACACTGTTGTGGTTTGGTCTAGCTGTCGCAGTGTCCGCATGTAGCACTTGCTGCTATTGTTATTCTGCATTCGTCTCCGCATGCAGACCAACTGTAGTACACCGTGTTACCAGACGTCTGTGATAGTGTAGTGTTGTAGGAACTGTGACCATGGTGTATTCAAACTCTGAAAAGGCGGAGATGATACTCATCTATGGCGAGTGTCGATGAAATGCAGCTGAAGCCTTCAGGGTCATTCCATGTCAAGTCACCCAGGGCTTGACACCAAACATGTCAGATTTTGATGAAACTTGGTACAATTACTACTTTTATCATCCTGAAAGCACTTGTAAAATTTTTTTGCTCTATCTCTTATAGTTTTTTTTATATAAATTTTTAAAGTTTTTAGATTTGGCGTTGTTTCAGCAGTCGGAAATCGTAATTAAATGTGTCCTCGCAACTAAAAAAATTTGTATATTAAAGAATACTCAAGATATCAGTATGAAATTTTGGAATAAGTTTGTGTATTATATCTAAATGTTAAAAAAAATTACCATAAAGATATATTAAAACCTTCCAAATGAATAAAAATTTACCAGTTTTTTTTAGCTAACGAATGTTTAGTTTTACAAAAACTGCAATATCTAGAGTCTCAGACCTGATAGAAAGCTAAAATTTGTTTTAAAATACTCTTAATTGTATAGGCTATTAGATAAAAGAAAAATTATGTTGGCTTTTTAACCTGTTTAATAGTTATCTAATTTTTAAAATAATAATAATTATATTTTAAAAATAAAAAGTACGAAGTGACTTATACACCGAAAATAAGTTTTTGGCTTCTTCAAGTAACAATGTACGCTTGGATTTTGTTTTGTTACTCCTGTGTTTTGAAGTAAAAAATTATTACAGTGTTAAATAGTGCTTGGATAGTATTTTATTAAGTTTATTCGAACTTTCAGTAAGTACTGTTACTTAGTTTACAGAGGTTCTTTTCCAATATCCTATAAAAGTAACCAGAACAGTAATCAGACCAAAAGTGAAATCAGTATGTCAGATATTCAAACCTGTAGCGTAGGGTTATTTAAAAAATCTGACTGTTTCCAAACAACCTACACACCTTCAAAACAGTTACAGCCGGTATCTGAATTGAGCGAGGAAGAAAAAGATTTGATCCACTTACGATCTGGAATTAATCTGTGTGAATTTAAGAATATATGTTCATATCACAGCTACTACTTTTTAAATGTTTTTGAAAAGTATCAAACAACATGTGCAGACCCACTAAAAAAACGCAAAAAGCCCATCAAAAAATCGTTGAGAAGTGTAGGCTTGGATCTTTCTAAACAATTACTGACAAAAAATATTAGCATAAAACCTGGACAAAAGTTTTGCTCAACATGCCGTAACTTTTGTGAAGAAAAATAAAGAGTTGAAGTCAATGAAAGTGAAACAGATGATGAAGTCATGGTTGAATTAAAGGATTTTGATGTAATGATTTCTCTTATGAAAGAGAAGATTCCATCTGTTGGGAGGTCTAGAAAAATCCAGATTCTGACCTTGGCTCCAGATTCTTGGAGTCAAAATAAAGTGATGAAAGAATTTAATGTAAGTGAGTACATGGTACGACAAGCTAGAAAGCTAAAATCTGAAAAGGGTATTTTGGAAACTCCTGGTCCAAAAAAAGGTAAAACTCTTTCTGAAAATACAGTAAGACTTGTAGCAGATTTTTATGAAAAGGATGAAAGTTCCAGAGTGCTACCTGGAACAAAAGACAAAGTAAGTGTTCAAAAAAATGTGTACATGCAAAAAAGACTCATTTTGTGTAACTTGAGAGAACTCTATTATTCTTTCTAATGGGAGAATCCCGAGGCAGAAGTAGGATTTTCAAAATTTTGTTTCTTCAGACCTAAATGGTGTATCCTTGCTGGTGCTGCAGGCACACACACTGTATGTGTATGCAGTATCCACCAGAATGTTAAACTATTACTGGATGCTGTGAAAATTGAAGAATCTTATAAAGACCTAATTAAGATGCTTGTGTGCAACACGGAAAACCAAAACTGCATGCTACGTCATTGCGACAGCTGTACTGCAAATACTGCACTAACTGAGTACTTATCCGAAAAACTAAGTGAAGATTATGATTTAGAAGAAGAAATTGTAATCAGTAGGTGGGTTAACACAGACAGGGCAGAAATGATCAAACAGTCTTATCAGTGTTGAAGACTACATTTCTTTATTGGTTAGGTCATTGGAAAAGCTCACCCCGCACTCGTTTATAGCAAAATCCCAATCAGCAGCCTTTAAAAGATTGAAAGAAGACCCACCACCCAAAACAGCAATTATTGTGATGGGTTCCAGTGAAAATTATTCCTTCGTTATACAAAATGAGATCCAAAGTTACCACTGGAATAGAGGTGGTTGTACTCTACACCCAGTTGGAGTTTTTCTAAGAAATGAGGAAAACAATGTTTTTGTTTCCAACCAATGTTTTATTAGTGATGACCAAGAACGTGATACTGGTTTTGTTAACTTTGTACAAAAAGAAATTACAAAGTGTCTGTCATCACATCATACTGACATTGACTCAGTTCACTACTTTACAGATGGTTGTGCTGGGCAGTACAAAAATAGAAACAGTTTTAAAAATTTGACTGAACACTTGAGAGACTTTAATTTGAAGGCCCAACACACTTTTTTTGCAACAAGTCATGGGAAGTCAATTTGTGGTGGCCTAGGAGGAACTTTTAAAAGAATTTTAAGGAAAGCTGGTCTACAGCTTTCAGACAAAGAACAAATAATGACAGTAATCGATGTGTGTTCATTTTCACTTTATTGACAAAAAAGAAGCTGATTAAAACTAGAAAACCGTTTTTCAGCAACCCGAACCATTCCTGGAACAACAAGTTTTCATAAATTCAAACCACTTGCAACAAACAACCTTGAAATTAGAATGACTGCAGATAGTGTAAAACCCTCCTTACTCTTTTCTTTCCATTCATCTTCTGATTGGGTTCATGTTGAACCATCCATAAATAGCTATGTGGCTGTAAATTATGATGGTAACTGGTACTTTGGACTGGTAAAAACAATATTCAATGATGAAGAAGATGCAGAAATTCTATTTCTACATCCTTCAGGACCAGCTGCATCATTTTATTGGCCTGAAAGAGAAGATTCTTGCATAGTGCCTTTGGAGCACATAGTCTGTGTAGTAGACACACCTCAATCAAGCAGCACTGGAAGAATGTATTACTTCAATAAAGACTGTATCAAAAGAACTGAAAGCTCTTGGATGAAGTGGAAAAACAAGTTGAATCAGCATTAATGTTTATTAAAAAGACAAAATTACTCAAAAAATTCAATGTTTCAAGCAATCAGTTGGGTTATACATAAGTGTCGTAAGTACAATATCTTTGTACATAATTCTAATGTAATCTACTATAATTAATAAACATGTTAAAAAGCCATCATTATTTTTGTTTTATCAAGTAGCCTATATGTTTAAGAGTAAATTAAAACAAATTTGAGCATTCTATCAGGTCTGAGACTCTAGATATTGCAATTCTTATAAAACAAAATATCCGTTAAAAAAAAGAAAAGAAAAAAATACATATATATTTTTTTTTTCATAGAAAATATTAATATATTTTAATAGTATCATTTTTATCTTCAAATATGTATAATAAATAAACTTGCTGCAAAAATTCATGATGTTATCTAGAAGAGTTTTTAAGATAAGCAATTTTAAAGTTTTGAATACAAATTAAATTTACCATTTCGGAAGGTTCGGAAAACGCAAAACATAAAAACTTAAAAAAATTTATTAAAAAAAACTATAAGAGATACAGCAAAAAAATTTTGCAGGTGTTGTCAGGATGGTATTAGAACCATTTGAGCCAAATTTCATGAAAATCTAAGGAGGTGGGTGTAAAATTTATTTTTTATTGGGTGATTTGATGTGGAATGACCCTGCAGGGTGTATGCACAACGGTACCCGGACAGAGAGCATCCAATGTGCCGCACATTGAAAAACATCTTCCACCAACTGTATGCAACAGGTATGGTCGTAGCATGCAAACGGGTCCGTAACAGGCCCGTCACAGGAGAAGCGGGTGCAGTTGGCATGTTAGCTGCTGTTGCCATGAACCCACACGAGTACACGGGACATTGTGAGAGCCGGTGGACTGAGTCAAAGTAGTGTCATGCGCATACTGCATTGTCACCGCTTTCACCCTTTTCATGTGTTGCTACATCAGCAATTACATGGTGATGACTTTAATCATCGAGTGCAATTCTGTCAATGGGCATTAACAGACAATGCGCTGCAGCTCTACCTGTTGACCGATGAAGCAGGTTTCACAAACCATGGGGCAGTGAATCTACGGAACATGCATTACTGGTCCGTGGACAATCCTCGCTGGCTCAGACAGGTAGAGCAACAGCGACCGTGGACTGTAAATGTATGGTGCGGAATCATTGGCGACCACCTCATTGGTCCTCACTTCATTGCAGGGGCCCAAACAGCTGCAACATACATCACGTTTCTACAGAATGATCTGCCAACGTTGCTCGAAAATGTCCCACTGGAAACGCGTCGACGTATATGGTATCAGCATGATGGTGCACCTGCACATTCCACAATTAACACTAGGCTGACCCTTGACAAGATGTTCGACGGGCGTTTCATAGGACGTGGAGGACGCATAAATTGGCCAGCCCGTTCTCCTTATCTTACACCTCTGGACTTCTTTCTGTGGGGTACGTTAAAGGAGAATGTGTACCGTGATGTGCCTACAACCCTAGAGGATATGAAACAACGTATTGTGGCAGCCTGCGGCGACATTACACCAGATCACTGCGGCGTGTACGACATTCATTACGCCAGAGATTGCAATTGTGTGCAGCAAATGATGGCCACCACATTGAACATCTATTGGTTTGACATGTCGGGACACACTCTATTCCACTCCATAATTGAAAACGGAAACCATGTGTGTACATGTACCTCACCCCTCATGGCAATGTACATGTGCGTCAGAGAAAAAGACCAATAAAAAGGTGTTAGCATGTGGACGTAATGTGCTATTCCAGTCTCTTCTGTACCTAAGGTCCATCACCGTTCCCTTTGGATCCCTACGTAATTCGGTGCTCTCCGATACACATGATCGAACAGCGGAGGAGTGGTACTCAAGCGTCAACTTTAGGTTACAATATCTCCGGATGTAATTAACATTTTACAATGCAACAAACGGCACTGATTAAGTATTTGTTTATATGTTCAGATGTGCTAACAAAACTAACAGGGTTCCATTTAAAAAAAACGTAGGTTTGTGTTAAAAAAACATACTTCCGTGCATTTTTTTATGGTTTGTATTGACCAATTACACTAGCCCCTCTCCTCACGTTCGGTCTGTGGAATCGATTCGTCAGTATTTGATGTGGTTTGCGAAATATATCCAGTGGTAATGTTAGGTGACTCACCATATATATCATTATAATAGAGGGAAACATTCCACGCGGGAAAAATATATTTAAAAACAAAGATGATGCGACTTACCATCCAAAAGCGCTGGCAGGTCGATAGAAACACAAACAGACACATACATACACACAAAATTCAAGCTTTCGCAACAAACTGTTGCCTCATCAGGAAAGAGGGAAGGAGAGGGAAAGACGAAAGGAAGTGGGTTTTAAGGGAGAGGGTAAGGAGTCATCCCAATCCCGGGAGCGGAAAGATTTACCTTAGGGGGAAAAAAGGACAGGTCACACACACACACACACACACACACACACACACACACACACACACACATCCATCCACACATATCCAGACACATCCCGGGATTGGGATGACTCCTTACCCTCTCCCTTAAAACCCACATCCTTTCGTCTTTCCCTCTCCTTCCCTCTTTCCTGACGAAGCAACTGTTGGTTTCGAAGGCTTGAAATTTTGTGTGTGTGTTTGTGTTTTTTTAATTGTGTCTATCTAACTGCGCTTTCCCGTTTGGTAAGTCATGGAATCTTTGTTTTTAATATATTTATATATACGACCTTCTTGCAGGCAGAAGCAAAGCTTATAGGGTGAAAGTGAATCTACTGTAACAGTCTACACAATAACAAAAAGAAAAGTGCTCACAACTGAGAAAACTTATAACATACCTTCAGAGCATTCATCTGTTCTTCTTTTCTTTTCACTGAATCTTCAGGGTGATATTTAATTTTAAACCTGTTGAAATGATAAAACATCATGTAAAACACAGTTTAATAAGATAACAAAGTTCTCTTCATTTCAATAATTACATATAGCTATTATCTGTAACAACATTTAATTAGTGTGATGCACTAACCTCAAAGTACACAATTTGTTAATGTCATTCAATTATTGTTACACATCAAAACTAATTCTGCACTTGTAGCTCTACCCCAGCTTCACACTACTATGCAATTTTGATAGCACCACATAGCCTACATACACGAAACGTACTTATTATTTCTTCATATACAATCCCGTACAGCCACAAGTTACTTTAATCTGTAATTAAGCCTCTACATTAAAAAAATGAAATTAACTCATATTCTGATAAAAGGCTCTTTCAACACACACAATGCATCTCCATATCTAAACAATTTCGTGAGACTGTGACAGTCTCCCTCCATAAACTTTCAAAAACACAACAACAACAACAACAACAACAACAACAATAATAATAATAATAATTTTATCTGTTCACCCTCATATTATTAGTCATAAATAAATTTCACAAATGATTTTATAGCAGGAAATGCAGGCATGTGTTGAATTTACCTTTGATTTTAATTCTGTACTGATTTTTTTCTTTCTCTTTTGTTTACACATTATGTTAATGGGGGTACTGTAAAAATTATCTGACTGATGAAGTCTCACCTGCTTGCTGGAATTTTTTTGTAGACCATGACGTAGCTATACAGAACAAACGCGAAAATACCTATCTCCTACGCGAAACCCATTGACATAATTATGTCTGGGTATTGTATCGAAACGACCACTGCATTGTGCTCAGTGGTACCTAACTAAAGATGATTATCTGGGTGCACCAAATACTTATTTGAAAATAAACATCAGACAAATCCTTTGGCTTCACATCTTCTTCCATATTCCATTAGTTCTCACTTTCAGTTTAGTATGAGTTAATCACAAACTGAAGCAGTTAAACTTCCATTGTATATTTTCCATTTTTTTCTGTATCATCATATTCATTTTCCATCTTTCATTTAATGGAGCATAACACATAAACACATTTAACACAAAGCAAATAATTGTTTTGCATCTTCGATGAGATGTAGAGTCCTCTTAATGTAAGAAAGGTGGCTGTAGGAAAAAATTGATTTTAGAATATAAGAGAATTTTGTTGAAATATTTCATATTTTGCTCCTCTGCCTTCTGCCATTTATGCCTGAAACTAATAGCCTACAGGAACAATGAAGAACTGTTTCACTAAATGGTGGCCCTCTAAAATATATACAGCAGAATTTGCCGAATAAAACTTTTTAACTTGTAACAAAACACAATGAGTGCTCTAAATAAATAGATAATATAATTTATGGTATTGAACAGCCACTGAAATTGGAGTGAAGTGCTTGTAACATGAAGTCAAATGCAGTGTAAGTTACGAACAAAGGTCTGAGGTCATAATTATTGGTCCTCCCATACTTGCAGTTAAGTACAAACAGATTTCTGTATCTACACAACTGAATGAAAGAAAATATATCTAAAGACATCTGTAAGGCAAAAATAGTAGACAAGCCAGGTACAAAACAAGCATTATCATCAGCCACATACTTAAAGAGACCAGGCATTACAATGTAAGATGTAAGATGAAAATCTCTTTTAAAGTAACAAACTCCTTTGAGTACAACTAAAACTTCACATTTCTCAATTTCTGTTACGGACAAATACTGTCCAGTATTATTCATTACACTGACTCTGTAACATTGTGTCACTGCTTCCTTTAATGAATTACTATAAAATGCTATTCTTTCTGGAAGATAGATTCGGGAACAATAACAAGTACATCTGCATTTCCATCTCCAATCTAATGTAAGTGAATTTTTACACAAAAGCCTCATGGAATGCAATAGCAGAGCTTTCTCTCTATTTTATATTAATGCCTGACATCTTGATCACATAAAATTTGTTAATCTTGTAATTTATTGACAATGATGAGGATTTCTGGATTTTTAATTCATCTGACAACAAAGTTAGATGACTCAATTAGTAACATCCTTGGGCAATGGGTGAAACCAGAGTAAATGTTGAGTCTGATAGACAAAGATCAACCCAGTAACAACTGAAGTCAGTAACAAAAATTGCATTGTTTACTAGTCCTGTGAAAACTGGACATAGCTTTCTATTGTATGCTCCTATAAAAGCAAAAAGAATACATATCAAGAAACTGTAGTTAACACTTCAAAAAGTTCACAAAGACACCAGTCCATGAAGAAGTATGGTCCGGTCCATAGTTCATAACGTATTCAAATATTTTTAAATGTGTGTAACATCTGCCACTCCTTGTCCTAAATACTTTTTACTATCAGTGTAACTCCATCAAAACACACAGCCAATCAATCTGAAAATATCACTTCTTATTTTGACCAGTGCTTACAAACATAATATTCATAAACATAAAAGATTACTGACTTCATACAATATGAGGGTCTACTATGTTATAGAATTATAAATAAGGGGCTAATCTTTAACAGAGTAAATACTGGTGACCGCAAATTGTCATCTTCAGCACACAACACTAGAAAGCAGTGGACTGTAGATATGAATTATTGTCACTACAAAAAGGCAGCTAGCATATGAAGACTAAAGCATAAATAATTAAACTGTGTGCAGAAGAGTTGAATAACTGCTTGCATTAGACTCACAGGTGGACGAACACTTAATTACTTGCTCAGTTTGTGAAGTTCTCTCTTTTGATAAATTACCCATTTTTTTCTTAAACTGTAGTCATTGGTTTGTCTGTACATACACATTACATCTAATGATTTCCATCCCACTCAAATATTTCCTTCATGGTGTACCATAATTATTTTTTGTCATGGAGAGTAGTTATAATATTCTCCATAATGAACCAAACAGATATGGATGTAGACAGATGTAGGCTGTATTGAAAGATGAATTTTGTGAAGATTATTTGTAATATTGCTAATCCATGTACAAATAAAATCTGAGTGCTGGAATGGCTATTGTAACACAAGATTATTATTTCTTCGCAAACCAATGACTAAAAGGATGTTTGATAATTTCCAGGTAGTATCATACTATGCATCCAGCTGAAGCAGGAACATTGTTAGGTACGAATACAATAACAAGTAAAACAAACAATTTTTATTGTGTGGAAAGAAAGAGGGAGAAAAAAAATGAAAAATCTTTTCATTGCCAGATATTCCAATTATGGTGCAAGTAAAAGACAAATATCAATATTTGCTGCAAAAGATCTGTAAGCAATCTTTACAATACCACTTTCGAGTTAATGCTGAGAAGAAGAGTCCAGAACAAGATGATCATCTGTTTGTAATGCATACCTACAATTATGGAGACAGTCAAAATAAGATTTTGCACTGTATAATGCTAAATACATATCTCTTCCTAAGTGGACTACAAGGAAAGGTGCAGTTTATACACTGTAACGTTTTTTGGTCCACAACAAACTACACTGCCCAGTCCCTTTAATGTGATCACCTGTCAAAAGCCTGAATAACCAGTTTTTTCAGCACAGACCACTGCGGGACATGCAGGAAGTAAGTTAATGAGATTCGATAAGTTATCGACAGGGATGTAGAGCCATGTTGAGCCAGAACAAGATGGTCCCACAGATTCTCAACTGGGTTGAAATCCATGGAGTTTGCTGGTTAGGGGAGTACAGTAAACTCAATCTGGTGCTCCATGAATCATACTCACACATACTGCAAGCTGTGTGACACAATGCATTGTTCTGCTGGTAGGTGCTATTGTGCCAAGGAGAAAGAAACCGCTTGTAGGGCTGGACATGGTCACCGAAGATATATGTATACTTGTGTTGATCCATTGTGCATTCCAGAATGATGAAATCACTCCGGGAGTGCCATGAAAACATTTCACAGGCCACAATTCTCCCTTCTCTGTTCTGAACCTTTACTTTCAGACATTTCACGCCATACAAGCAAATGGCCATCTGTCTGATGGAGTGCATAACAGGATTCATCTGTAAAGCCCACCTGTCACCAATCACTGAATATCCAGTTGCGGTGCGGTACTGGCATGCCAATTCCAGCCCTTGTCACTGATGAAGAGCAGTCAACATGGGTGCATGAACCATGCACCTACTGCAGAGGGCTGTGCGCAGCAACATTCACCGAATAGTAATTAAAGGAGACACTGTTGGTAGCCCCTTGGTTCATAACATATTCACATCTATTTGCTTGTAAACATATCCACAGCCATCATTCACCCCTGTCTCTACGGCTCATGATGCACCACACATGCCCTGTATAGCACCATTTTGCCTTGCACAGTATACTTTACAGTTCACAAACTTAGCCATGCCAGAAATGTTTCCAGATCTCTTCTCTCCACTGGTCCCACATACACCTCACCTTTGAAGCAGTGTGCCCTGTATGAGCTGAACGAAACGACAGACCCACCTCCTGAAGACCAGCCGTTCAGGCTCTCCCGAACGAATTCACATTTTGATATTCCACCCTGTGATGTTGGCGAGGCATAGTGGCACTTGGTTACCTGTGGTACTTCGTATGATGGCTCTACACAGACTGAATGTTGCCTACGACTGACCTGTCCGGTCACCCAAAAGAGGGCGCTGTTGGGCGTACATGCGTACCACCTCTCTGCTATATAAATCACTTATTATGGTTCAGCTGTTCTACATGTCTCCTTATTGTGGTGTGTTGTAGGCTACTGCTTCTGAGTGTTTCACTTCTTACTAACACTAATGTACATTACTTTACCCGCACATTACCAAACTTAATTATAAATTACGATTTTTTCATTCAGGAACAACAGATTACTGGCATGCAATTAAGTAACATATAGGTTCTCAACAGCTGTGTACAATAGGCAACAAATAAGAGAGTTTGAAAATCAATGCTGTTAAATTTACGGCAGTGAAACACAAATTTCAACAATAAAAGACTTGGCTGTTGTTTACCAGCAGTTATCAGCGATGAACAGTCAGATATATAAAAGTACACATAATCAGATGAAGAAAGAACAGAGCATTATCATGAAGTAAATAACAATGGCTGACAACTCTGTAGAGAGGGCAGTAAAAAAGTAAGCTAGGTTTTATATGATGTATTTTATTAATGAAAGCTGCAGCCGAAAGCTCTTTTAATTGTGCCTGACAAAACAACCTAACGTGTCCTCTTTACTATAAGTGGCAATCTGTCTTTCCGTCATCACTGTATGATGTATCTATGTATGTAACAAGAAAATTTCTAGGCCTGGAAGTAAGTAACCATGTTTATGAGGTCAAAAATACATTTAGAAATACGCAGTCAATTTTTAATTTAATGAACTTTGTTCAGTGTATTTCCTTGAAGTAGATTCTGCCCACAAAGTGTGGTTCTAGAATGTCTTCAAAATTATCATTTACACCTGTCATGATCTCTTCATTAAGTTAAATATTTTTTCCAGGCATCTGTGGAAGATGAGATATTAGTTTGGTCATCAGAGTGGATGTTGCAACAATTCATACCTCAAATCCTTCCATTTTTCCCACTGCCATGGCACTTTAGAGGGAATTAGCATTTCCTGAAAGATTGTTTTTCTTTTGCAATCTTGCTGCTTCTCAATTTTTCTTTTCTTTTCTATTTTTTGTTTTGCACCCGCCTGCCCAAGTGCACAATATATACGAACACAATGCCAAGAAAAACATCAGCGTTCAGTAATACCCAACAAGGCAAACTGGTAATGCAGCAGTAGTAGAACTAATGTGCTCATGCGACTAGGTACAGCCACACTCTGATTAAAGTGGCACCCGTTGTTACATTGCAGTGCAAGCATGGAATGTGAGTGCAGAAAATGACTTCGCTGGCTGGTCCAATGGCTTCTGGTTAACGCAATCAAATTTTCTGACAGCAAGACAGAGAGGGGATTTATCATGCCTGTAGAAGACAGCAATTGAACAAGCAGCCAAAATGTTTAAGTTCAGCAACAGGATGCTTTGCAAATTACAGAAAGAAGAACATGATGCCGAAGTTTCTACACCGAAGGAGGAGAAATCAGATGCTTGCACAAACGATATGGATAAATGTATTATCAAGCAGCAATTTCTACACACAATATAAAGAAATGCCGACTTTGTGAAAACTACACAGCTTATCTCGCACACAAATGAACTTAAAGTCTAGCAACAAATCTCTTAAAAAAGACTGTTCTGCCCATGGGATGAAGTTTTCAAAGGTGCTACAATAAATGTGTGACAACACACAGTTGCAAAAAGGCAATATGAACCATCCGATTCAAAGCGGCCTCAATTTACCTATATGAAACAGTGATTCACACACATTCACAATTGATTTGCACATGTTACAGTGTAAACAAATTTTGGCAAAACTTAACACTGTGCAAGAAATATTATTGAACGAAAATGCTAGTCAGTGTTTAATTATTGTGCATGCAGGCAGTAACATGGGTTAATAATTAAGTGTTCACTTCTCACATACAACAAACACCAAAACAATGGAATATCACTCAAAAATGGACCGCGAAGTAGTCTTCTTTATTTGTGAAGAATGGTATTGTATCTATCTTTAATGCAACAAGATATACAAATGCTGAAATATTTTCCAAATTAACAAAACTAACCAGCAACAACCATATTAGCCTTCACAGCAGGCTAATTTGGAAATTATTGTACATATTTTCTTTTACTGGCAAATGCTCTCACCCGCCATCATTTACTGGATGCAAGACATTCGATAACTCAAAAGGGGAAGGGTGGGTTCCAATTTTCCAAACACTGTATGGTGGTGGGCAAATAAAGGAAATAAAGAAGTTAATAAGATGAGTAAATGATGCAGCAAAGGTTTAGGAGTAAAATAAATACAATTAATTAAAGAATGACTGGTCAGCGTCTATTAGCTCAGTGAGCTTGGTCGTTCCAAAGGCCTCAACAATCTTTGATCCTATCCGGTCCTTGTATTGAGCAGGACAGGACAGTAAAACACAAGCAATCATGAATTGTGCAAGCAAATTCAACTTTACCCAGATGGTACACAATCCACCCATCGACAGACAGCAACTGGACTTTCAGAGTCAAGAGAGTCAGCCAAGCACAGCAGATAAAATCAGGTAAACTTCCCTACAAGCAGAAAGCTTTCATTGGAACATTAAACGTACACTGATCCGGACAGAAAAATTACATAATTTCACTCAAGAAATTGACCGACAAAAAATTCTCATACTTGCTCTTCAAGAAACACGACTGACTGACAATGAAACTGTGGACTACAGGAACTACCGCACCTTCAAGAGCAAAACACAACAGAAGGTCGCGAAAGGTGCACCAATCTTTGGAAAGGCCTTTCTTGTACACAAACCCATCATCAATGCTGTTAAAGAAATCACACCCAACAACAATCGACTCATGACCATGTGCATTCAGATGCCAATAAAATATATACACTCATCAATGCGTATGCGCCCACAAATATCGAGAACAAGAAAAATCCCAAAACTGTTGAAAAATTTTGGAACAAGCTTGAAAAAACTATGGCCAAATTCAACAACACAACACGAAAATCCTAATGGGAGACTTCAACACTCATCTCGGGAAAGAAAAAGCTTATCGAAAAATTATCGGCAAAAATTCTGCACACCAAAACACTAACACTAATGGCACACATCTGATTGACATTCCAACAATGCAACCTCAAAGTTATGCCCACCTACTTCAGAAAACCGCCACAAAAACAGAAAACATTGCGATCCCCCATCCAACATCTTGGTGAATATCAGGTCGACCACATTGCCATCTCCTACGCCCACTACAGAATCATCTATGACAAGCCCAAAGATGTGCAAACATCAGCTTGGACCACTACCTCACCTGAGTTAAAGTAAAATTCTCTCCGAGAGTACAACATAAAAAAAAAAAATCACATATCCAAAAGTTTGACACATCTAGAATTCAAGAAACAAGGATCCCAGAAGAATGGGAAAAAGAACCAACCAACAACTGGACTGACTTCTGTAGCAAAATAATCAGAAAAGCCAAAGAATTAATCCCATTTAAGAAAGTCATCATCAATCACCGAATTGCCTTTCAAAAATACAACAGCAACAAATGGCCAGAAACCCTGAAACACTTCCTCGATATTCGTAAAGAGGCAAACAGAACCATCACAAAAACCAAACGCAACTACATCACCAAACTGCTCAAATCAATTGAGGGCAGCTTCAAAAATTACAACAGCAGACATTTCTGTAGCACTTTCACTAACAGAATTAAATTTTACTCACCACAAAATTTGACCTTCAAGAAAAAAGATGGGAAACTCGCATTCATCTACCAAGAAAACTGCAAAGAACTGGCACACTACTTTTCTGACATGCTTAATTGCCCTGAACCGTCCAAACAATTCTCATACAAATCCCCAAGTCACACGAAACCCGACACCGATCTGCTGACACAAGAAGAAATCTGACATCACATCGCAAAACTGAAGAACGGAAAGACATCAGGAGAACCCATCAGGAGAAGATGGAATCACCACAGAATTACTGAAAAATCTTGGAACCTGATCATTACAGGAAATCATACAGATCATTCAGGACATATGGCAAAGTGGAACCCTCCCAGACAATTGGAAACTTGCACTCATCCACCCACTTCACAAAAAAGGAGACAAATCTGACATGAATAACTACAGAGGACTCTCTCTCCTTTCTGTTTCTTACCTTGCCTCTTACAATTCGAATCCCTAATACATGAATACCAAGCGGAGTTCAGACCATACAGATCACACACTGAACGAATTTTCAACCTGAAGCCTATACTGAAAATTCGAGCTACATGAAATCTCCCAATCATCTGCACATTTGTCTACTTCAAGAAAGCTTACAACTCCATTGGCTGACAATTTCTGTTTAATATACTCAAAGAAAACAATCTGGATCCAAAAGCACAATGCCTCATCCAACAAACCCTAAGAGAGACAACTTCCAAAGTCAAATTCAATGGAGAAATCTCACAACCTTTTCCCATCAAGACTGGCATCCAGCAGGGTGATGGCCTCTCCCCACTACTTTTCAACATCTTTTTAGACAAAGTCATCAAAGAATGGGAACAAGAACTGAAAAATCCAAAGATCTGGAGACCCATCAGGCTAGGAAAAGAAAAGGATAACATTGATGTCAAATGCCTAGCCTTTGCTGATGACCTTGCGATCCTTTCTGGTGATTAACAAACAGCAATCCATCTGATTGAAGTCCTCAAAGAAGATGCCGAGAAAGTTCGACTGCAAATTTATTTTTCTAAAACCGAATTGATGCCTACAACACACATCTAATCACAAAATACAGCACAGTAAAAAAGGTTAACCACTTCAAGTATGTAGGAGAAATTATTGAGCCTACAGATACAGAAAGTTTAGCACAGAAAACACGGAAACTCAAAATGCAGAAAGCGTATGGGAAAGGTGCCAGCATCTACAATAAAAAATGCATAATCATCAACACAAAAGTTCGACACTACACGACTGTTATCTAACGTGAAACGCTCTACACCAGCAAGACTCTAAACCTTAATTACAAAGGAGACTTAGAAAATATCAAAAAGGCTGAAAGAAAAATCATCCAAAAAATCCTTGTTCCAAAATTCACAAAGGATACCGTCTACACTCACACACAGTCACAGAAAAATATTCAACATCGAAACCGATTTCTACAAACAACGACTGAAATTCTATGGACACATTATGAGTCTAGATGACAACCAACTAACAAAGAAAATTTTGATGTACTTACAGAAACTGGAAACAGCAACAGTATGGATAAAACAGTTCCAAACTGACCTAAAAAAGGCCTAAATCTCACTGACAGACATCAAAGATCAAAATGTCTTCAAACATAAGATCTACAGCTGGGAAATTTCATCAGAAGACAAACCCAAGGTATCTAGAAGAAAGAGGGGTCCGGTGAACATCAAGCTAAGCATAGCGAGATGAAACAATTCTGGAAGAGCAAGAAAAATAACAATTCTCGAAGAGCAGGAAAAATAACAGCCACCGCTCATAATTTGCTTTATGTGATCCTCTCTGGATCCAAACAATGTAAATAAATGAATAATTAATAGAGTCATTTTGATAAGGATTTAAGAATTTCATCACACCTGCTGTGTCTCCAACTCACAACCTCTTGCAGGTCAGGTATATGTCTTACATCTCTTAAGCTACACCACTATTCAGGACAACTCTGTGTTGACTCCCGAGTCTGCAGTATCAAGCAAATTCTTTTTGTTGGTTACTCGAAATGTCTTCACTCTTTGGTACATGTCTAGCCATTACAAGTGCCCCAAAATGTTTGATTACAATAATGTCAAACCATGATACCTTCACAATTATTCTCCATAGTGCATGTGATCTGGCAGAAGTAAAAAAATGTCATATGGATAAAATTTTTAGACATCTCTTCTTGAAGAATGCCATCTATTTTTTTATATATACATACCTACATATACATAAAACCTACAAAGGTGCTGACAATCTCATTTAACAGAGATGACTAATTTTAACAATACATTTGCATAATCTATTTGTGTTAGACAAGTGAACACTTGAAAACCGGTATTTGATCGGATTAGCAAAAGAGATAGAAGCCTAACAACCTAAACACATGGCAACATCGCATTTGGATTTTGAAATTAGATTTTCATCTTTGGAAAACTGTGCCGCGTAAACGTGGTGACAGAGGCGCTGTATGCGACACCAGACCTCTCATAAAACTACCAAAGCAAACACCAGTATTACCTGCCCCCTCTCTGCTTTTTGGGCAACATAAGGGTGCTGCCACCATGGCAAGATTATCACTACGCTTTGCTGAATAATAAGAACTTTTCACCTTTTCTGAACAACAGAAGTAACTCTGTGTTGGTGGTGGTGGTGGTGGTGGTGGTGGAAGGACACGCAAATGGATCGGACACTATCCCTAAACAGAACTCAGTAAATTATTCTAATTATTATACTTCACGATTACATATAAGTAACCTGGCAGACACAAATTTAACTCCTTGAGGCTGTTTGCAGCTGATCCAGATTTACAGATGTGGATCACACTGCTGAAATGAAGGCGCCCAAGATTATTTGACTGGAAAAATCACTGGTTGGTCACTGAAATCTGTTAGAACTGTCATGTGACTAAGAGGGTTACTTTCTGAACTGAATTACACTGGATGACCTCATAAACGTAACTGTGTGGAAGACAGCTGCCAGACTAAAATATATTGGTAGAGTCAAAAGTATTCGTAATTCACTCATAACAGAGGTCACAGGTACAAAAATTGACACTTGCACTGAGGCTGGCACTTGGGCACTAACACAACACACACCAGATGATGCCTATGGTCACTACAACCCCCCCCCCCCCCCCTTGGCAGGAGCCAAGTGCCACCTAGAAAGTGCATCAGGAAGTGCACATGACAGCCAGATCTCAAGGTGCAGTGTGGTACAGAAGCTGCTGGTGAAGGCAGTGCAGTTATCTGGGTCACTTCTGGGGCACAGGTGGGCACTGGACCAGGTGGCGGAGGACATGCTAGCAGTTGGTCCACAGGAGATAGCGGCTCATGCAACACATAGGCCGGCTTAACTGTTTCCGGCAACTGTGGTACATTTTCCATTGAAGGGAATGTCCATGGTGTACTCTCCCCTGCTGACAACCTGATGCTGACCAGTGTTCAGCAGCTTGGGGGCCAGTCTAATGCCTTCCCTAGGTAGCATGACATGTGAGCGTGAGGTGAGGTCCTTGTGCGCGAACAGCGGACTGGTACTGTGTTTGGGTGGTTGTGGGGAGCGTATCTCCTCAATGTACTCTCTGAGCATAGATGGGTCTATCTTTTGTCATGCGATGGCTTCTATGAAACCTCAGAATAGTCTCAGTGTTTCCCCACGCACTAACTCTGCCGAGGAACCACCCAGGTCTGATCTCGTAGGTGCTGCAAAGCCCGAGGACAACGATTGGCAAAGCCTTTGCCTCAGTCCATCCCACTGCACAGCACATCAGGGCTGCTTAGGGTGTGGTGCCATGGTTCTGTCATTCCTTTGCTGACGAGGTGGTAGCCAGTCATTCAATGATGGCTCATGCCACAAAGTGTTGCCAGTTTTGCGAACAACTCTGACTCCAACTGCCAGCCTCTATCGGTTGTGACATGGAGAGAGTCGCCGAACTACGATATCCAGTGTCCTATGATGGCCTGCGCCAAGGTTTCGGCTGAGGTGTTGTCTATCAGAATTGCTTCAGGCCAACGAGTGGATGTGTCGACAGTGGTAGCAAGTAGCACTGGCCGTTTGAGGTGATCCGATTTCAATGTGGACTTGTTTAAAGCTCACTGTAACATCGAGGAAATTACCTACTGGTACATGAAATATACCAGCTAAACTTGATGCATTGTCACTACAGACAGCATTTTGTCCACTCTCTCCAATCTCCTCCATCTCTGGCCACATGAAGCAAGCTAGAAGTAAACAGAGCGTACACCTCATACCTGGGTGGCTCAGGTCGTGCATGGATTCGAATGCTTGCTGACAAACGTTTGGAGGCAGGTATGGTTGTGGCTTGGCTGTGGACACATCAAAATACACTTGTTTGCCAGTGCCAGGAATGTCCACCAGTTGTAGTTGTCATGATGACCGCATGTCTTGTAAGCTCTTGATCCGACATCTGTGCTTCTGCGAGTGCTGTATACTCGATTCTAGAGATGCTTCCGACAAGAGAGAAGCAGTCTGCCACGCTGCTGTCCATACCTGAGATGTCAGCAGTGTATGGGCTATGTACAGCTTCTGATTGTATTGTTTCGCCGAGCAGCTAAGGTTATTTTGTCCGAAGGCGAACGTCAATGGCTTGTGGTCAGTAAACATTGTGAAGGCTCGAAGTTCAACATCAACATGAGGGCAGAAGTACTTGATGGTTTTGTACACTGCCACTAACTCTCTGTCGTATGCACTCCATTTCTTCTGTAAGGCAATCAGATTTCTAGAAAATAAAGCTAGCAGCTGCCACTTCTTGTCAACACATTGTTCAAGTACACCGCCTATTGCCGTCTGACTAGAGTCTACTACTAGTACTACAGCCAACTGTGCATTCGGCATTCAGCCAACTGTGCATTGTTTAGACTTATCAAATGTCACGATCATATCGCCTGTCGAGGTAATTGTTAAATTGACTTTAAACTTCGGACCCACCTGGGTAGCTGTCAGTGGCAGGTATCGTCAATAAAAGCTCAGCATGTCTAAATAGCACCTCAATTCTTTGTATATGGCTCACCAGAGCAGCTGGTGGATAGCCTCAAACTTGTCCGGCAATGGTAGCAAACCTGAGGGAGTAATAAGGTGCCCTACATAGTCTATCTGCAGCTGTCCAACGATGCACTTTGCCATGTTCAGTATGATTCAGTTTTCACTCAGTCATTGGAAAACCTGGATGAGATGCTGGTAGAGTTGTTCTGGTGATGCAGAGAACACTAAGATCTCGTCCAAAACGACAGACCATGCAGCAATGAATCGATAAACTTCTTCCACATCTACGCCGCGTTCCAGAAGCTGAAAGTCAAGAACTTGCTCTCAAATAAGCTAAATGGCATAATAATGGCTGTCTTTGCATGTCCTCATCTGCCACCACTGGAATCTGTGTGTAGGCCTTGGTGCAATCTAGTACAATGCATACATAAGCGCTGCTCAATGCATAGTAGCACTCACGGAGCAGAGGTACTGAGAATCTGTTAGGAATCATGCAGGTGTTAAGAGCTCTGTAATCTCCACAGGTCACCATGCACCACACTTCTTAGGAATGAGGTGCAGGGTGAAGACCATGGGCTATCACATGTACACTTAATGCCCTCTTTGATCCCGTTATCAAACTATGCCTTTGCTACCTTCAACTGGTCGAACACTATGTGATGGACAGTATTGCGTCAGACATCCTTCGGTATGCCTGGTGGCTTCAGTAATGCCACAAAGTCTTTCAGCAGTGCAGCATATTCGTCGTCTGCAGTAGCTGTCAGCCAGGTGGACTGGATGGGTGTGTGGCGAGGGAAGCTTGCAGCCATCAGCCTGGTGGTCTGGTCTAGAAAGTGGGCATTGGCCATGAGTGGCAAAATGTTATAGTATGTCAGGAAATACGCACCTATAATTGGCTCTCACATGTCTGCACAGTGAAATTCCATGGGGACACGCAGCAAAAGCCAAAGTCCAGTTCTATTCTGTTCAGGCCATACGTGGGGGCAGGCTAGTTATTTGCGGCCACCATGCAGAATGTTGAACATAGGCAACACCAATGTAGCAGCATGGGTGGGTAAATGCATAAATCTGAGCTGGTGTCTATCACGTACTTATGGCCGATGTGTCGATTGCTGATGAACAGGCACTATACCATTGGACGGTAATCTGACAAAGCACCTACGGACGATTGCTGCTGGCGTTTGGGTACGCACACGGCTTGGTGCAGCATTGTGCACATTCCCCGAAATGCTGATGGGACCACCAGATCTCCTTCTGTGCATCAGGCATTGGTGCAGGAGAGAGAGCACCTTCTATCCCTTTGCCAGCTGTGACCTCCAACAACACTGCAACACACTACCAGTTGGCCAATTTGTAGCATCAGCTGATCAACTTTCACCGCTAACACCTCATACTCAGTGTGCACTAATTCAGTAGTTGTACTCACACACTGCGCAGTTGATACAGTCACGGGTGCAGGCTATATGGCATCCAGTACTTTGTCGACCAGTTCTCCCATGGTGTCTAGCGGCACCTCTGACTGTGTCACAATAATTTTCTTGTTAGAGGGACTCAAGCAACTACTCCAGATCACACACAACAGCTGATCCGGTACAGTACCCATGTCAATTCTGCTTCTATGCTGCCCAGATACCGTGGCAGTGTTCATTCTATAATATTCTCTTGGGTCAATACCTGTTTGATGCGTTCCTCTTGAGATGCAGAAACACTGAAGATGAGTTCAGACTTCAAGCGGTCATACGCATTCCCTTCAGGTGGTGCGACAATGAAGTCCTGAGCTCCTGCCGCGTACTGCTGCTCCAATTGGCTCACCACCAATGTCAATTTAGAAGCATCTGTAGTCACACAAAAATAGGAAAATTTTGCCTCTATCTGGGCAAACCACAAGGCCGAACTGTGAAGCCAGAATGGCAGTAGCCCCACAGATAGTCTGGACAGAGTCGGGTTCAGGCAGTCTCCGGACTTTCATTGATTATGTTGTTTACTTGTGTTATGTACGTGTAGGCAGCCAATCATGTTAGGGTCCACAATTTGGTTGCTGGGTACGAGAATCAAGCGTTGAGATTCTACTATGCCTGCTACACGAATAACACGTACACCACGATATCTTCATAACAACAACATAACTTTATTTGATCACAGAATGCTAAATACAGAGCTCATGAGGACAAATAGTAAATACTGGGCACGTGAGACTAAGAATGCGAGAACAGATCAGTTGCACGTGGTGATCTCGTTGTTTTCTTGCATTACTAGGACACTGTACATAGGAACCCATACAAGACTAAAGGCAAAAAAGTAGAATAACCAACTTACAAAATATAATGAAACAAGAAATAAAAACTCTGAACGTAATGAGAACAAAACACAGTGCCCCTAGTAGAATGTGCCAACTTGGTGTACGCATGAAAATTAACACTTGCACTCGGGTTGACATGCGTGCACTAACACAACACACTACAGATGGTGGCTGCAATTGCTACTGACTCCAAGACAAGTACCATGAATCATCACCAATTTATTTACTCAAGTGTGTGAGTGTTGGTTCAAATGGCTCTGAGCACTATGGGACTTAACTGCTGTGGTCATCAGTCCCCTAGAACTTAGAACTACTTAAACCTAACTAACCTAAGGACATCACACACATCCATGCCCGAGGCAGGATTCGAACCTGCGACCGTAGCAGTCGCGCGGTTCCGGACTGAGCGCCTAGAACCGCTAGACCACCGCGACAGGCGTGTGAGTGTTGCAAATATGTTCAAGGATCTCTATGATAGGAGATGACTTACATGGCAGTATTAATAACTGTTCTACCATGTTGCAGCCACATTTGGTATGTAGGACAGAGGGAATGATTCTTGTATCCAATGTGCTACACACCACATAATGCCTTTTTGAGTACATACATTTAAGAAGAATACCTAAGAAGTAATTTTATCTTGAGTAGCACTTACTATCAAGTAGACTTGGCCTAACACACGCATAATAACAGCTACCTACTGTTCTCTACATATGATTTGTCTCACATATGGCAGAACACTGCAGATTAACAAACAGAAGCAAAATTAGATACAGATATAAAACAAAAGTTGGAAACAACAGTCTCCATATCTGAAATGCATGAAATAATATAATCTGCCGTACAAAACTCCAGAAGAGGGAATATCAGCTTTTTCATCTTAAGCCGTTTTACAGTGTGAGTGTTGATGCTCAATGTATTGTGTTTTGCCAATACACTTGCACAAAATATCCTCTGCTTTCTGGAACATTTTGACTAACAGGAAATATACTGTATATATTTTACAAGGGCCACCAGTGATTTAAAAATTATTATAAATACATAGCAAATAATATTCTGGCAGTAGCTAGACATGCATGGACAATAATTATTTCATATCAACAGAATACTGATAGTCAACAACTAATTTTACAAAATGAACATTTTCTTGCTCACAAAATTTTCTAACAGCGAGAAATAAATGTGATTTGAAGGACATGTGGGCAAAAGGTAGGAGTAGTGATTGAGAGAGGAAGAAATAATACTTCTAATTCAAGGAGAAAATAAGGAAACAGTTTATTAAAGAAAAATCAATAAAAATTAAAGCATGGCTTCAAAAAATTGCTAACATATCTGGAATAAACACAAAACTATATAATATACACACACAATATGGTCAAAAGTCTATGGACTTCCCAGTAAACGCATTCCATGTGATGAGAGGCTATACTTCTGAAGGTATATAAATGCAGGCTCAATGTGAATAGACATGTTCTGGACCACTGTTAGCAGTGTAATTCTGAAGTGGACCAGTCAGGAAAACAATAAATCCAATCATTCTTCTGAAAGGTCAAAGAAATAAAGTGATATGGAGCACCTAATAAAATACAATGAAAAACTGAATGTCACATATCCCAATCAGCTACTGCACAGGACTTACATAAACAGCTAAAATACCGAAGTCTGCTACAGCACGAGATGGAAAAAAATTATTTCT
Source organism: Schistocerca piceifrons (assembly GCF_021461385.2). NCBI lineage: Eukaryota > Metazoa > Arthropoda > Insecta > Orthoptera > Acrididae > Schistocerca > Schistocerca piceifrons. Next base: position 665,693,517 of record NC_060138.1, read on the forward strand.
TTTGTGGTTAAGATCATGTTGCTGTCCACTGACACTGATGAATGTGTACTGTAACCTGGGGCAGGAAGGTTGGGGAGGCACATATCATTTGCTAGTCCAATAATGCCCAATAGAGGAAGGGCACCCCAGGCCAGTTGTCAGTACACTCATTGGCAGGCCCAGCCAGTGTATGCTAACTGCCTATTACATGCATTCTGCACATATACAACCGACCACCCCTACCAGCGTGTGGTTGGCCTGTGGGGAAAAAAATCAGATGTCCAAAGACTTTTGGCCACAAAGTGCTGTATAAAAAAATATGTAACTAAACAAATTAAGCAGTTTCCAAATATTAAATAAATTATTTTGGTGAAATATTACAATCCTTTTGGGAGCTATAGCTGCATTGTTGCAAATAAGCATACAGATGTCAGTTGGTGCATGGTCTACACCTTTTTTGTCTAGTAATAAACAAAGTAATTCATGTCAGATAACTAATAACCTAACTAACAGAAATGTAAAGCGAACCATAAAAAGTGTATTTCGTAAATCACCAAAAATCCAAAGTTTAGAGCTGACCTCATACGCATATCTTATCAAACACAGGCAAAGGAATTTGTCTACCTCGAACTAAATGGAACAACATTAGGAGAAAAACATAGTTCCAAATTTTATAAGTAAACAGAAAGTTCTCCTGACAACATTTGGAATAAGAGGTGACTTTGTCCTTTACTGATTTTAGTAACAACCTACCTGTCTTGCAGAAATCTTGATAAATTTATCATTTGACTAGTTTTTATTTCACAAGGAAATTGCTACTTACCATATAGTGGTGATGCTGAGTCGTAGATAGGCACAACAAAAAGATTTTCACACTTAAAAGCTTTCCGCCAATTGCCTTTGTCAGCAATAGACACACACACACACACACACACACACACACACACACGACTGCAACTGAAACCAGCAGTCGTGTGAGAGTTGCGTTTGTGTGAGTGTGAGTGTGTGTATTGTTGACAAAGGCCATTGGCCGAATGCTGTAAGTGTGAAAACCTTTTTGTTGTGCCTATCTGCGACTCAGCATCTCCGCTATATGGTGAGTATCTACTTTCCTTCTCATAATATTGTTACACTCCATCCTGGATTTTCCGCTGTTTGATTTCACAAGAAATTTTCTGCAATTACTCATGACTGTAGGTATACTGATATAAAATATTGTCAAGAGTGACAACTTCTGTCATATATGAAAATGCTATAAATTTTACTTTCACAGACAGTGTTAAACAAGGATCTCTAATGACATAGTTGTTGATACTGAAAGTGCGATAGATGAAGCTTTTCCATGTTCGCAGCACTGGACACTGGAAAGTAAATATCTTTTATCATATTACACCGTAACTGTCATTGTAACTTTTTGAATTTTGATAGTGGAAACTGTTGCTTCTAATTACATTGCAGGGAATCCTCTACCCATAATTAAGTGACTGACTTGCAATGTTTGTCTTTTGAAATATCTACAATAGTGTCGCACATGGCGTCAACACTGTTGATTAAGCCTAATTTTTTCAAGACTGTGATTAAGTGATGAATTTATACATACATTAATTTTCTTTAATGTACATTAAAGGTATCTTATTTCTAATCATGGATGATATTCGTGAGAAGCTGGGCCACACACTGGAATTTTCTGGCATTAATATCACAATGGACAAAATTATTTCCTTTAAAATGTATATGACCTGTTGGCAGAATTCGTACGAGTTCTAGATTTCAAATAAGATAAATAAATTTACAGCTGCTGCAATACTAATTTTTTAGACAGTTGTTTCTGACATACTGACAGTTGGAACAGCAACCATCTATAGGCTACCTATTTTGGTATCAAGTACCATCATCAGGCCATTCTGTGATAAAAAAAAATCAAAGTACACAGTTAAAATAATTCTTTAAGAAACATTTAAAAATACTTTTTTTCCCCTATGACAGCAAACTCGTGGTATAGAATGCAATCTAAAAATATAGGCACCCCCTCAAGCCTTTCCAAGTAGGCGTGTCATATACTAAAAGTAAAGGTCAATTCCACACTTCAAATAGATGTAAGCTGCGACCTGCAGTGATTAAGAGTGAATCCTATGTACAGGGGGGTCTTCTTAAAAAAAAATTAAGGTCACAATATAAAAGAGATAACACCGTGCGATTTTATTAAGACATCTAGAACTGCCTGAAAGTAAAGCACTATATTATATCCTGACTGTCTAGGCCAGACTGAGGATGTGACTACTATCTGTTACCATGGTATCCCACTCCTATAATCTTTTACAAAAACATGGTATTTTGAAATCATATGGGAAGTCTCCAAACAGCTGTGAAAAACAACTACTTAACTGATAATTGGAGATTGTCTTTAGCTCCATTCAGTGCAAAGACTGTTCTACATAAAGTAAATGTTTTCATGCTTTCAAATCAGTTGTAAAGCAGGAAGCACATAACAATGTGGAAGAACTATTATTCACAGTGAACTGTGACAAGGTTAAAAGAGAGATTTCCAGTATCTCAAAGTCAGCGTTGTATTTCTATGGTTTCAAAATAGAAATATGATTGCTTCTTGTGTCTGTGGGATATCCTTTGACAGCATATCAGTACCAACAACAATATTAGTACACGTATCACTTACTTCAACCTAGAAAACACTACATGACAAACCACTTGCGAAATGAAGCAGAGTTGTGCACTCTGCTCTTTGTGTAAAATTGGGCATTATGAAGAAGTTTGCTGGACATAGAAGGAGATACTGAGAAAGCATTTTGGTGTTTTTGCAAGAATTTTCCACATCTCAATGACAGCAAAATAAAAGTATGTCATCTGATAAGTCTGTAAATGTACAAACAATTTTAGAACCACCACCTCAATAATGATTTGTAACCAATGGAAAGTAGTCTCAAGTTTCCTTGGCTAAGAGTACATCAAATTCATTGGAATTACAAAGGCAGAAAAAAACACAAGACTAATGGAAAATCCTCTGCAGTGCTGTAAGGGACTTACTACTATTTCCTTGAAAGCTGGGGTGCTGACATTGAAATAATGACAAAGTTTCTGCCAAAAATTTCAGAGTTGGACAACATATACAAAAGAAATGGAGTGAATATATGTTAATTTATCATTAATGGACACTTCATGTATTTACCTGACAATAAGACAATTCTGAGCATAAGACGATATCATTTTTGAACAGGCTCCTTAAGAATTTTATGTTCTTAATGTATTCTGACTAATCAAATTTAGAAACTGTTTTAATGATAAACACCAAAACATAAGCCTCGCCCTCTTCATCAATGTTGCATATTAGTTTGTACTTCGCTTAAATTTCATAATGCATGAAGTTGAAAAGGTCTTCTTTATGTTTATTCCAATAATTTCTCAAGCAATCAGGAAACCTTAACTGTATTTCTCTTACACATACAAAAGAACATTTTGCTCCAATGCAAGATACACTCGCTGACTCGGTCCTTTAAAGTCTGGTGTGTAGAACTGGTTTTCTATAATTTAGTCTTTATCTGACACCACCTACAAAGATTCACTTTTGTTACATCAAGCTCTCTACCTGCTGCACAACTGTCTGTGCTCTTTGCTTCATAAATAATCTCTGCAGCATAAATAACAATTACTCCAAATTAGTTTTTTACTATCTATGATACTAAGCAAAGAAGGGAAAGCTAAACGATGGAAGGAGTATAGAGAGTGTCTACATAAAGGAGATGAACTTGAAAGCAGTATTATAGAAAGGGAGGAGGACGTAGGTGAACACAAGATGGGAGATATGATATTGCGACAAAAATTTGTCTGAGCGCTGAAAGACCCAAATCAAAACAAGGATCTGGGAGTATACGACATCCTGCCAGAACTACTCAGCCTCGGGAGAGCTAGCCAAGACAAAACTCTACCATCTAGGGTGCAAGATGTATGACACAGGTGAAATACCCTCAAACTTCAAGAATAATGAAATAATTCCAATTGCAAAGAAAGCAGGTGTTGACAGATGTGAATATTACCAAACTATCACTGCAAAATACTAACATGAATCAAACGCCAAATTGTAAATTGTAGATACTAACACGAATTCTTGCGGAGAAATGTAGGAACACGCGAGGCAATACTGACCCTACAAATTCTTTTAGAAGGGAAGGTAGATTAAGGAAAGGCAGAGCTTTGTTTATAGCATTTGCAGACACAGAGAAACCTCGGCCTTGTTGATGGGATATGCTCTGAAATTGTGAAGGCAGCTACGGTAAAAAACAGGGAACAAATGACTTTTTACAACTTGCACATAAACCATATGGCAGTTATAACAACTGAGGGGCTCCAAGAAGAAGAAGTGGTTGAGAAGAGAGTGAGACTATCGCTGATATTCAATCTATACACTGAGCAAGCAGTAAAAGAAACAAAAGAAAAATTTGGAGAAAGAATTAAAATTCAGAGAGGAAAAATAAAAACTTTTGAGGTCTGCCAGTGACATCATAATTCTGCCTGAGACAGCAAAGGACTTGAAAGAGCATATGAATGAAATGGACAGTGTCCTGAAAGGAGGTTATAAGATGAACATCAACAAAAGCAAAACAAGGGTAATGGAATGTAGTCAATCATAAATCTGGCAATGCTGAGGGAATTAGGTGAGTTTTGTTATTTGGGCAGCAAAATAACTGTTGATAGCCGACAGAGAGAGGATATAAAGTGTAGCCTGGCTACAAAGAACAAAAGTTTGTTAAAATCGATTACAGATGTAAGTGTCAGCAAGACTTTTCTGAAAGTATTTGTTTGGAGGTGGCCATATATGGAAGTGAAACACCGACGAACTTTTAGAAGCGAAGAGAATAGAAGCTTTTGAAATATGTTGCTACAGAAGAATGTTGAATAGCACAATCTGACTAGAAGGGATCAGTTGGTAGGACACATTATGAGACATCAACAGATCACCAAATACCGAGGTCATCAGTCCCATGGTCTAGGATGGCAGGAATCAAGGGAGGATCAACAAAAACAGCACAGTCCAGTCAAGGGGAAGGGATAACATCCAAACAAAGAGGGAAAAGGGACAGCAGGGCAGCAGGAAGAGGAAAACAATGGGAGGGAGGTGGAAACAGGGAGAGCAGGAGTGTCTCAGGAACGCTACATGTGCTGGGGCACCAGCAACACCACTGACACATCCTGACATCCACACCACACCAATATCACAATAAAATGAGGACAACACCAAGGGAAGATGACACTAGAAAAGGGGAAACAAAACAGTGCAACAGATCAGACAAAATATAGGGAAAAGGTGAGGAGAATCTGGCCCATGAAAGACAAGGTTAAGGTCTCCATAACCAATGCATATGCTGAGGGAATAAGAGGAAAATTCAATGACTTATACCTGGGATTGCATACCACTTTCGCGAAGAAAACTGAGGACAGATGTAAACATGCGAGGCTGTCTGCTAAAACTCAAAACAAGGAAGGTGGGAGGGCATATTTAGTGTGAAGGGCAAACAGGCAGGGACACTCCAGCAAAATATGATCACTGTGAGCTTTGCTGAAGGGAGAGGGGGTGTCCTCACAGTGGAGTAAAAAACTATGGGTCAATGTAGTATGGCCAATATGAAGATACCAGAGGATGGTAGATTCCTGCCCAGAGAGGCAGAGGGAAAGACGCCCTACGGTGTGAGCCTATTTGACAGCACGAGGGTTATTAGACAGGGTGTAGCCTCCCACGAGACAGTCCACAACTGAGCAAAAAGGTATTTGATGTAAAGCCTCAAATCCGACCCTGGAGGGGTCATAGAAATAAGCAGGAGAGGAGGGGGGGGGGGGGGGGGGGGGTAGTATTTGCCCCTCCAGCCAGATGATCAGCCAGTTCATTACTCAGGATACCTATGTGGCCAAGAACCCAAAGATAATCAACTGAACAAGCAGCATCACCAAGATCAGCAAAAAGGTCGTGGATGGCAGAGTCCAACAGGTGGCGGGAAAAAAAACTGAGTGACAGCCTGAAGGCCACTCATTGAGTCCGTACATAACAAAACTTTGATGAGGGAGGACTGTTTAATAAAGCAGAGGGACCGATTGATGGCCAACAATTCCACAGTAACACCCCACGCATGGCAGGCAAGAGATGATGTTCCATGCCAACAGAAGATGTGAAAGTGTATCCCACATGATCAGTGGATTTAAAGCCATTAGTGTAAAAAATAATGGCATCCTGACGCAAGAGCTCCCGGGACAAACAACAGAACACCATTGGAACAATGGGGGCTTTCAGTCCCTGGAAGAGATCCATCCAAATCCGTGGCCAAAGAACTAACTTGGGGTGGGGTTTGGGATATAATGCAGGGAAGAGGACAAGGAAGGGACATGGAAGTCAGAGCGGAGAGAAGCAAGGTGTAGTCCAAGAGGTAAATGCAACTGAGGGCAGGCAATGGCGGGAGACAGCCTGAAGTCGCAAAAAGAATAGAACAGGAAGGGTGGGCAGGGGAAGAGTGGATAGTGATGGCATAAGAAACCAGTAGCTGGGACTGCCGAATCAAAAGGGAAGGGATTGCAGCGCAACCACAAAACTATTGATAAGGCTAGTGCAAAAGGCACCAGTGGATTAATGGATAGCACACTGAGTCCAAGAGGAGCAGTTTAGAAGGGGCAGTTGGTCCACAAACTTTACAACCATAGTCCATACAGGAAAGAACTAATGCCTGAGAAAGGAGGAGAAGGGCCAAACAATCCACACCCCAAAGGGTGTGTGCAGGGGAGCAAAGAACACTGAGATTACAAAAACAGCCAACCTTCAGATGATAGATATGGAGCAACCCAAACAGCTTGTTGTCAAAATGAAGACCCAAGTACTGAGTTGGAGCACCACAGTCAAGCATTGGGCATTGATGTAGAGCTCTGATCAGGATGGACCGGTACAGTGACAGAACTGAACCACCCTTGACTTAAGGGGAGGGAACTGAAAACAGTGTGAGTGTGTCCATGTGGAGGCATGCCAGATGGCATCCTGGAGCTGTCGTTCTGCAGAGATCACCGAGTGGGAGCTAGCCCAAACACAGCAATCATCCTCATACAGAGCAGGGGTACCAACAGTCTGGGAAGGCCACAATTCCATTAACAGCGATTAGAAAAAGAAGAACACTTAATATGGAGCCCTGTGGAACACCTTTCTCCTGGGCCCGTGGAGAGGTGAGAACAGTACCAACTCTGAGTTTGACCAACCGGTTGGACAGGAACTGCCAGAAAAATCAGGAGGGGGCCCCAAAGACCCCACTCATGGTTTGTAAGGATGATGTGGTGGCACCAAGCTGTGTTGTAGGCCTTAGGAAAATCGAAGAAAACTTGACAAGATGGCAGCACTGAGAAAAGGCCTACCAAACTAAGATTTCCAATCAAAGCAGATAATTGATCCAAGACCATCCCTCTCGAAAGCCGCACTGATAAGGAGATAAAAGGTCCCTAGATTCAAGGACCCAACTGAGCCGATGAACCACCCCATTCTACTAACTTGCAGGAGGCATCTGTCTGGCTGATGGGCCAGTAAATATCAAGGGACGACGGGCCCTTGTCAGGCTTAAGGACAGGAACCACAATACTATCTCTCCACTGAGAGGGGAGAATGCCTTACAGCCAAATATGGTTAAACACCTGGAGGAGATACTGCCATTGTGGAGGACTGAGGTATTGAAGTGATTAGTTAAGGATGGTGTCAAGGCCAGGAGCTGACTCGTGGGAAGAAGAGTGGACCAGAAGAAGATCCCAGCCAGTGAAAGTTCATTGTAATATACTACCTGACAATATGTACAACATTAGTGTGAAGCTTCAACCCACTGTAGCTGGAGGTGGAAGGCAACTGGGTAGGAGACTGATATTGATGCCGTCACAAAATGGGTCGTGACGTGTTCTGCGAGATCTGATGGAACTGTACAAAGGCCACCTGGAAGGGCAAGGCCCAGAATGGAAGATTGCCGCTGACAACCTAGGAGGATGCAGAGTGTAGTCCATACCCGTGACAAAGGGAAAGAAGAACCTAGAGAGGAGACAAAGTGTTCCCAACACACCCATATGTTCTGTTTGATTAAGTAACAGGCTTTGGTGTGAAGATGTTTAAAGGTAATAAGACTAGCAGAGAACGGGTGCTGCTTAAGATGCTGCAATGTGCGATGATCACAGATAGTGGAGGCAACAGCCAACAGTCAATGGAGCCCATCAAGTGGGGAACGACAATGCCGACTATGTCGATTATCTTATCGGAGAGAGCAATAACGGCTTCATCAATAAAACCTGACAAAAAGGAGGAAACACGACCTAGGAGGTATATAAAGGCCAATCAGCACGACGGAAGATCCAGTAGGGAAACCTGGTCATTTGGAGGTGGGAAGGGAATCAGAGAATCAATGGAAGTGGTTACTATCACATAGGTCATTGTGTGGCGACCAGTGCAAGGAAGAAAGAAGGGGAGGGAAAAAGAGGGACAAAGAGGACAAGAAAGCAAAAAATCAATTGCAGAGAAAGTTTCATACGCAGCACTAAAATGAGTAGGGGAACCATCATTAAGAAGGCATAGGTTATGGTCCACAAGAAATTCATCAATGAGGAGCCCCCGACTAAATGAACAAGCATACCCCACAAAAGTTGATGGACATTAAAATCTCCAAGGAGGAGGAAGGGAGAGGGGAGTTGTTGAAGTGGAGCAGTTAACGTACCAGATGTAGGTGGCCTGTCAAGACGACGATAGAGATTGAAAATCGTGACAGCAGAGTCCAAGTGCACCAGAATGGCAACTTCTTCCAATGTGGTAAAAGTGGGACCCAAGTACTAACAGTATCTGTATGGACCAACATGCAGACACCACCAGAAGTCCTCAAAGGGTTGACCTGGTTCTGACAAAGCATGGGACCCACTTTAAGAGTTGGTGAATAAGCGTCAGTAAAATGAGACTCCTACAGAACGACACAAGCTGCTCAGTAAGAGGCAATGAGGCACTGCAACTCTGGGAAGTGGTGGTAGTACCCATTACAGTTCCACTGAATAATTATGAAGTCAGTATCCAAATGGGAGGTGAATGGGTTGGAGCCAATCAAGTCCCGGGTCAACATCTGTCACCAACAACAACAAGGTGACATACATAAATAAGATGTCAGGCTCAAGTTACGAGGGGGGAGATGGCATCTCTGGAAGGCATCACTTTTGCATAGACTGAGGAGGGCAGGGCACAGAGGGACAGCAGGCTTCTGCACGATCGGGAACCAAAAAAGAGCAGGCAACCTGGGGGGACCCAGACTGTGTGTCCTGCAGTCGAGTTGTGGTGGCTGTGAGACACTGTGGGGAGGGATCACAGGAGAGGGGGAGAGGAGAGGGGGGTGGGACTGAGGTAAGGAAGAGGTAGGAGGGGGAAGTAAGTAACAGAGGCAAAAGTAGAAGTCATTGACACAGGGTGGAGTCGGTCATATTTTTGATGAGCCTCAGTGTAAGATATATGATCCAGGCACTTATACGCTTGTATCTTATTTTATTTCTTGTACACTGGGAAATCTGGTGACCGTGGAAAGTAACAGTTGTGACAATTTACACACATGGGTGGCATAACACAGGGCTCCCCTCACGAAGTTAGTGTCCATTGCCACCACACAGAGGGTATCTCATGAAGACATGCCCAAAATACAAGCACCGAAAGCACCTCATGGTTGGCTGGTTGGTTTGTGGGGTTGAAGGGACCAGACTGCAAAGGTCATCAGTCCCTTTATCCACGGCCATTAAACATCCACAAGGAATAAACAATGGAGAGGACAAGGAACAACACAGAACAAGAAAGACACAAACAAAGACCAGAAAACAAAAGAAATAAAAGAACACAAAGTGTTACAATGGTTGGCTGACCATGGGGGGGAAAAAAAAAAAAAAAAAAAAAAAAAAAAAAAAAAAAAAAAAAAAAAAAAAAAAAAAAAAAAAAGAGGAAAAGCCAACCACCAAGAGACACACTAAAAACCCCAATCTAAAACCAGAGGCCAGACTCAACACACGAAAGAGACAATCCCTCAGATTGAGCGAAAAAACCCCCTGCTCGAATAAAACTCAAAACTAAGCCTGTCATTGCAGCATCATCCGTTAAACGTGCAGGGATTGTATCAGGCAGCACAAACGTCTGCCCGAGTGCAGTTAAAAGCAGACAGGCCAACAACCATAGGTGGAAGCACAAGCGGCCAAAGACACTACCAGCTAGGGCATAACCACCTACGGCACACTAACATACACCAAAAAGCGACAAACATCGGCAAGCCCCTGCATTTCAGCAATGCTGACTGGAAATTACCAGCTGCTATTAGAGCCAACCAACAGGCGACAGCAGGGAAACAGACGAGCCCTGCCCACTGACACACAAACAATTCGCCAACATCACCCTACACTGTGCATCCGATATATATGACCTATCAGACACAAAAACGATGATAAACCTAATTGTTGCAGGTTGCCGACGCTGATCGAGAGTTCAACACTGGCACCCAGTGGCAACTGCCTAGCAACAGCACTGCACAATGTCAAGGTATCGACATGAATGATACCCACTACTTACAAAGCCTACCCTTGCATGACCTATCGCAGGCAGCAAGACATCCGCTACTGCTCTTACCACCTGACCTAACTATCGCAGAGGTTTTTTTCCCTTGGTTCTTACCTTGGCACTTTTTTTTCCCTCTGCCATTCAAACCGCTACCCTTCATTCAACTTCGACCCAATTTATCTCCAGATGAGCATGTGTTAATGTATAACCTTAACCAGAAGTATGCAAACATCGCAGTACCCATATCCTGCGACACCTGACTTTAGTGAAATCAGCGACATAGAGGTGGGTTCTCGCAGCGCAATAAATGAGCGTGCGTCAGCCAGGTGTGGCCAATGCATAGCTGGCAGAGAACATATGTCATAGAAGGGTAGACTGATCGACATCCCAGCTGGTGTGACCCAAGCAATCAAGAGCGTTAAGATGCCATCAGCACATTTGTTTAAGCTGCCGAATATGAGGGAGCCAAGTCAACTGAGTATCAAAAAGCAATCCCAAAAACCGATGTGTCTCCACCACAGAAAGAGGTTCGCCGGCATGATAAAGCCGTGGCTCAGGATGAATAGTGCGACACCGGCAGAAATGCATGACCCAAGTCTTGGCGGCCAAAAACTGGAAGCTGTATGTTACAGCCCAAGACTGCACCTTGCAGATAGTGCCCTGCAGCTGCCATTCAGCAACTACAATTCCAGTAGAGCTGTAGTACAGGCAAAAGTTATCAGTATACAAAGAAGCTGATAAGGATGTTCCCACAGCTGCAGCTAGCCCATTGATAGCAATTAAAAAGTGGCAGACACTCAAGACAGAGCCTTGCGGGATCCCATTCTCATGGACTCAGGGGGAACTATGGGAGGGACCAACTTGCACGCAGAAGGAATGAAGCGACAGAAAATTTTGAATAAAAATTGGGAGCGGGCCCGTAAGACCCCACCCATGAAGCGTAGTGAGGATGTGATGTCGTCATGTTGTATCGTACGCCTTCCGCATGTCAAAAGAGACAGCAACCAGATGCTGATGGCGGGCAAATGCCGTACGGACGTCGGACTCCTGGCAGACCAGATTATCGGTGGCAGAGTGGCCCTTACGGAACCCACCCTGAGACGGAGCCAGAAGGCCCCAAGACTCAAGTAGCCAACTCAACCTCTGGCTCACCATGCGTTCAAGCAACTTGCACAGAACATTGGTGAGGCTAATGGGGCAGTAGCCGCCCACCTACAGGGAGTTCTTGCCAGGTTTCAACACCAGTATGATGATGCTTTTCCAGAATTGTGATGGGAACTCATCCTCAACCCAGATATGGTTGAAAAGGTCTAGGAGGTGTTGCTGGCAGTTCACCGAGAAGTGTTTGAGCATCTGATAGTGGATGCAATCCGGCGCGGGAGCCATATCAGGGCAAGGGGCTACAGCACTTTGGAATTCCCACTCACTGAATGGAACATTGTACGATTCGGGGTGGTGCGTATGGAATGAAAGGCTCCGATGTTCCAACCACTCTTTCAGGGAGTGGTAGGCCAGCGGGTAATTCGTAGAAGTGGAACGCTGAGCATAATACTCTGCTAAGAGTTCTGCAATCGTGTCTGATTCAGTACAGACTGCTCCATTCAGGGAAAACCATGTATGCTGATGGGGGTCTGATATCCACAGTCGCCTAATCTTGGTCCAAACCTGTGATGATGGAGAGGTACAGATGCCAATGGTGGAGACTACCTTTCCCAGCATTCCAGCTACCGTCAGTGAATAAGGCGTCGGGCTCGGACACGGAGCTGTTTAAAGGCAATGAGGTGTTCCAGTGGTGGGTGCCACTTATGACTTTGGAAAGCCCATCTGCAATCTCTAATCGCTACAGCGATCTCTGGCGACCGCCAAGAGCACAGTCCTCTGCCGAAGGGACCCAGAAGAACAGGGAATTGCAGATTCCGCTGCAGAAACGATCCCAGTGGTTATCGTGTGAACCACCACATCAATGGCGTCATGAGAAAGAGGCTCAATAGTGGCAATGGAGGTGAACGAGTCCCAGTCAGTCATATTCAAGGCCCACTGGGAAGACGCCCAAAAGAATGATGCTGTGGCAGTGACAGAAAGATCAGAAAGTGGTCACTACCGCATAAGTCACCATGCACACTCCACTGGACAGACGTTAGAAGGCCAGGGCTGCAGACCGAAAGGTTGATAGCTGAGTATGTGCCATGCGCCACACTGTAATGTGTGGCGGCATCATTATTTAAGAGAGAAAGGTCGAGCTGTGCCAACACTTGCTCAATGACACTGTCTCAGCCTGTTGCCACGAATCCACCCCACAAAGGATTACGGGCGTTAAAGTCGCCCAGTAACAGAAAAGGTGGCGGCAGTTGGGCTATCAGTGCAGCCGATACACGCTGTGAGACATCACCATCCAGTGGAACATACATACTGCAGATAGTAACAGCCTGTGGCGTTCCCACCCTAACAGTGACAGCCTCTAAAGATGTTCGAAGAGGTACACACTCGCTGTAAAGAGAGTTAAGGACGCAGATGCAGATTCCACCAGATATCCTCGTATAAGCTACCCAATTCTTATAATAACCCCGATAGCCATGGAGGATGGGGGTTTACTGGAGATCAATGTGGAAGAAAGGGTCAGGGCTGAGAAGTTGTCGGAGCTCAGCAAAGTGGTGGAAAAACTGCTGCAATTCCACTGGAGAATGACACTGTCTGCGGCCGAAAAAAGCATGAAGGGACCGAGGAGGCAGATTACGCCATTGAGTCATCTACCACCACCGAAGGTGAGTCTGAATCGAGAACCATTGCGTCTGAGATAGAGGCGAGATCGAGGTCGTCGGGGATGCCAAAATCTGGAAATCGTCCTCAGACGCAGAGCTGTTAGTAACAGGTAGCACAGAGGCAGCTTGAACCTCTTCCTTCTAACCCAGCTTCTCCTCCTCCTCCTCCCGCCCGCTGCTCCTTAAGAGCAACCTGGGAGGGAGTCTCAGGAGGAGGGCCACAGACAGACGAAGAGCAGGAAGTTCTTCGATCTGCCACTCGTGGCTCCTTGAGCCACTGACTGGTGGCAGCTGTCGTGCTGGAGGATGCCTTAGAAGGCAGATTTCCAAGGGACCCTTTCCGCATGAGAGAAGCCGGAGGCGGCAGGCGTGCCTCTGGCTCGGGGACAGGGTCCGATATCCCCGTCAATTTGGGGGGTTGGTCTCCCAAAGGAGGTACCTCGAGAGCACCAGAAGAAGCAGTGTTCCCCATCATGGACATGGGGGAAGAGTCTGTGCAGCTCTGAGGGCCCACTGGAGGTTTAACAAATGCAGGGACAACTGTTGCCAATAGGGCAACAAAGTCACAGTCGCAGCATATGATGTAGTCATTTGAACAGGATGAAGTCTTTCGTATTTCCTCTTTGCATTTTGATAGGTGAGCTTGTTCAGGGTTTTTATCTCAATTATTTGCCACTCCTTATGGAGAACAAGGCAGTCAGATGAGCAGGGGTAGTGGTGCTTCCCACAGCTGACACATGTGGGAGGAAGCACATACGGAGCGCCTGGGTGCAGAGGACGACTGCAATCCCTGCAGGTGGTACTGGAGGTACAGCAAGATGACATGTGTCCAAACTTCCAGCACTTGAAGCACTGCATAAGAGGGGGGACGCATGGTTTCACGTCACAATGGTAAACCATCACTCTGACCATTTCAGATAACAAGTCACCCTCAAAACCAACATGAAGGCACCGGTAGCTTCCCTGTTATCTTTGGGTCCCCTATGTATGCGCCGGACAAAGAGGACACCCCATCGCTCTAAGTTGGCACGTAGCTCCTCATCCGACTGCAAAGGGTCTCAATGGAAAATAACACCCTGGCCCATGTTAAGGCTTATCACAGGCGAGCAACGCCCGCAACTGGGCAGGGGCAGCTGTTTGGATCAAAATCGACCCACTACGCATTTTGGACAATGCCTCCACTTTCCCAAACCTATCGACAAAAAACTGGGGCTTCATTGCCTGAAAGGTCGCTTCATCAGTCCAGCTACTCACAGCATCAAAATCATTCCTTACTCGCTTTGAGACTGCTGGGACCGAGCGATCACCAGCTTGATTCAATTTAACCAGTTTCATTGTGGGTCATCCACCCTGATGCCACCCACTCTGACCAGGGGCTCCCCCACGGGCACCACCCAGCCTCAGCAAGGGCCACCTAGCAGGATAGCCATAGCCGGGAGTTCTGGTGCCCCAGGAAGGATGGGCACATACTCCTTGGCATATGCGGGGAAGTCTCAGCTCAGGCATCAGCAGTGCGATCCCTGTGTTGTCAGGGGGCTACCACCAAGAGGGTACATGACAACCGCACCATGACGGACTGGCTACCGCGCTGGATTTTGGGTGCCAAAATGGTCCAGACTTGTTGTGAGCACGAAGGATGGGACGGCACAGGAGGCGAGAAGTAGGCAACCCATAAGACGTTGGGTGCAAAGCCCACTACTCAATAAGTAGCATTCAAGAGCTTGGTGCACAATGGACAAACAAAAAACACAACATAAGGCATCCTTCCCCAATTGGCATGCACTAGCAACAGAAATTTGGAGAAGGTGGAGGTCAAATCTGAGAGGGGACCATCACAAAAACGCCGAAATGTTGGAACTCCTTTTAGTCGCCTCTTACGACAGGCAGGAATAGCGTGGTCCTATTTGAACCCCTGGACCCACAGAGGGCTCACGGTTGGCGGCATGTACAGATTCACATCAAACCGATAACACATAACCTTGGCCTTCCCTGAGAAGATATCTCCCTCCAAAGCCAGAATAAAGATGCTGGTATTGGTGTGGTTGTCCTTGCGACTTTTCTGCACACATCAAACACCCCGTCATTCCAGATTAGCACGGAGTTCATCAGTTTGAAAGATGAGGTCCCTATGAAAAATGCCTCCCAGGACCATTTCAGAGACAG
This sequence comes from Schistocerca piceifrons, assembly GCF_021461385.2. NCBI lineage: Eukaryota > Metazoa > Arthropoda > Insecta > Orthoptera > Acrididae > Schistocerca > Schistocerca piceifrons. The sequence goes on from NC_060138.1 coordinate 665,709,000, forward strand.
GAGAGCCTGTTGCAAAGATGATCACAAGTACAAAGAGCTGCAGACTGGGTGGCAGAAGAAGCTTTGGTAAACTTGGCTTCCATATTTTCCACAAAAAATAGTGGATCTGTGATGGTGAATGTGTCTCCGTCCGTCCTAGTATAGACCACTTAGCAGGGAAAGTGTTTCGCCCCAAGCCAGCGAGCCTGGCCTCCTCTCAGGATGTTGCCAGGGAAGGAAAGGCTGCAGGGTCATACAAAGCATCATTCAGTGATCAGTTACCACTCTAGGCGATGGCCGTAGGAGAATGGCCACATTTCCTGAGTTTGATATGCTTCATGAGCAAAGCACCCACTCTGATACCACCCACTCCAATCAAGGGCTGTCCCTATGGGTGCCACCCAGCCACAGCAAGGACCGTCTGGCACGGAAGTCATTTCCGGGAGTTTTACAGTGCTCCAAAATGACAAGCAACCACTTCTAGGCACACATGGGAAGAAAACAGCTCAAGAAGTGTGATCCCTGTGTTGACAAAGGGCTCAGCCCGATGAGTACATGACAGCCCTGCCATATGGACTGGATATACATGCTGGTGACCTAGCGTAGCGAGGGGGGGGGGGGGGTTTACGGCAGAGGGGGAGGGGGTAAAGAGGGAGAGGGGGGAGAGGGAAGAATCCACACTGTAGATGCTAGGAAGGGTGTTTTTCCCCAAATGGCTCACACTACAGACAGAACATACATTTAGCAGTGGAGGTCAAAGCCCAAAAAGGGACAAAACAACCCAAAAAAGGATGAAGGAGAAAAGGCAAGAGAAACAAAACCACAAGGAATACAGGAAACCTTGTGGATAGCCAAGTTAACAGAAGTAAGAACACAAAGAGGTGTAGGAGAGGGTGGGGAAGAAGTGAGGACAGGATGAAAGGGCGCTGGGAAGAAAATGCAGCCTGGAAAGGAAGAATGGACTGCAACAGCTCAGGGCCCTGTGGGCGCCATGCACAAACTCGTGAAGAAACTGTGAGCCACTGTGTGTGTGTGTGTGTGTGTGTGTGTGTGTGTGTGTGGGCGCGCGCGCGCGTGCGCGTGTCAGGGGGATGGAGGGTGGGCTATTATCAGGAGATACAGAGGTATGCACAGGACAGAGCAGCATGAAGAAAGCTGCATTAAACCTAGCTTCAGACTGAAGAACACAAGAAACAACACTGTCAATGAGAATCAATTGTGAACTGTACACTCACACATCTACATTTCTCAACCGAATCACGGCTGTTATTTACATCGATGATAAATTGCTAGAATTTACTGTTCTTACAGCAAACTGAATAACAGAAAGATGTTACGCGCTTGGCTTCTTAGTGCGGAATCAACAGAAATGTGTCCACTTCAGACTAACAGAACACTGTGCTTCATCCTTCTTTTTAAGTCTTGAAAATCAACAGTGTTGTTACACAGTAGCTGCTTTAATGCGTATTGAATCTTGTTTTCGTTCATTATCCTTCATTTTGGATGTTCTGCAGAAATGTATGCTGTTGCTGACTATTTTCCATTTGTAACGTCCATTCAGTTTTGACTACATTTACATTTGAGCAAAGTACAGTTTAAATGTGGTAAATGTTCATCAAAGTCCAGGTACAAGAGATGTATTCCCACAGCTGGCAGCACGATGAGATTCGCTGCCTCCTCACCACTATCCTTCTCACATTCAGGCACTCTGGTGCCACAGCATCCCATCACCCACCATTATGAAATCATCAAATTAAGTCTGTGTGTAACCTGAAATACCAAAGCCTCCTCTGCTAATGTAAGAGAACCCTTACATTAAGCTATTACATAACGTCAAAACACTGAGTTCATAACCAAACCTTGATTTGTGAATGTAAGAAGGGCCAATATTTTTCGAATGACAAATTTGGGAAAAAATCCCTTCTTACAGTCGAGTAAATGCGGTATCAGTGTCACCAGTAACATGATACATTTAGCAGGCAAAGTAATTACGTTTTCAATGACTCCCCCAGTGAGAGAACAGTGAGGTAAATATGAGCACGTACTTTTAAAGAGAAATCCTCCAAAGCTGAAATAGTTAAAAACCATCATTAAATTTGCATTTTAACTATTATAATATTTAGTGTCGTCAAAAATAGAGATTATATTTGCAGCAAAGATACATAAGATAAATATAAAATAAGGGAATACAACCACGCATCTACACCAGGTCGATGCGTGGAGCGCAGTAGCACACAATAGAAAACAGCATTTGCACTAGCTCTTTTTCTAAGAGTACACTCATTCACACACACAAAACCACACAGACACCAAAATGCACATTCCTGTGGCCACATTATTCCCGGGGCCATGGGAGCATGCATTTGGGTGTCTGTATGGTTGTGTGTGTTAATGTGTGTACATCTGTCACAAAAAAAGAGTTAGTTCTCAAAAGTCAGTGTGAACCCTGATTTCTGTTATTGTACCCCATGCATCAATCCATTGTAGGTGAGTGACTGCCTTTCCCTTATTTTACATACTGCCCCATCCACGAATTTCCATTACAGTTAAATGCAAAGTTATGTTTTGTTAGGTAATGCAATTTTTTAGAGACCTTATTTCTAAAAGTCTACTGTTTCTTCAGTCCAACATTAATTTTCGAAACAAATTTCCCTCAAATGAATCTACTTCTGTTGACATTGTTCCACTGCAATAGCAATCCATACACAATGTGTACTGACTAATTTCAACAAACCATTCAACAATGGTCAAACTAATTTTATATGTCTTCTATTTTGCAGCCTTAGCAATGAGTGGCAAGACTTTCTGACACAAAATTGAAGAATATCGTGTGACTGCATCCTTCCACAGTTTCAAATTATAAAGATAAATGTGTGTATAAATGAAAGTGCACTCTGTGTCATTTTCTTTAATTTTTTTATGCACAGAGGTGTGACATGTTGGCTATGTTGACCTCACATCAAATATAAAGGTAGAAGGATTGACCCAGTGTTTGGCTGCAGATTTTTTCCTACCATATGTAACTTCCATCACAACTAGTAACTACTGATGCATGCAAAACATGATGAGTGCATGATAAACTGTAGGTTCTCCTATAGAGGTAGAACATTAAACACAAAAGCTGTTGAGAGTGTAAGAGTGCTTTCTAAAGATAAATTGAACCATCCTAACTCGTACAAAAGATTGTTTGCCAAAATATTCAAATCTTAATTCTTTCTCTGAAAATGACAAATAATGATCAGCTCTCTCTTGAAATAGGTAGCAAATGTAAACTGTCTGAAATGAATGTAACACTGTTTTGAGCAATGAAATGAAAATTCGCAAGTAAGTAACTTGGCATCAACAAGTGAGACAGTGGTCACAAACCACAAGAAAAACTTACTTTCTTTCTTCATTCACACCTTTCACACCCTTCACCACAAAAGAATAACTGAAACGTGAATTTAATGTGTAATCTTCAAAATATTGATTCTGATGCCTCTACATCTACCAGATGGGATTCATTGGTACAAAATACAATATGAAAATTAATAGAAGAAATCTGCCTAAAAAGTTATGCTTTTCAGTAAGCATAGCAAAACCCCTCTCCCAAAATTGCCGTTCAGAAGGATAATGTCTCACAGTAAGTTACAAGTGTCTGGTAATAGTTATTTTCCCGAACAGTAAACTGGAACACGACAAATATCGCAAGATTGCTTCCATCCATATTCTAAACTATTCGCTAACTATTGGACTGCCCATAAAACAGCTGAATTCTTCAAAGCACAGTGTAAATGTGTACCATAGCAAAATGTCTAATATAATTAAAAAAGGTATGAAAACACAGACTGTCACTTTAGAATAAATTTAACTGCATACAAAGTAAATATGAACAACATACTTTCTTTTTAACGTGTTTTGTCCTGGACAGCATACATACTATATCTATTATCTGCTAATTTGTAACATAGGCTGCAACAAATTAATGAGATCAAACAGCATCGTAACAAAATACTTATATGCACAATCTGCAGTGCAGTTACACTAATTAAGAGAAAACACAAAAAGACAAAATTAAATGAATTAATGACTAGATATTTCCATCTCAGAAAACTTTGTGTTATACACATATTTATATATAAAAAGGGGGAGACACTTTTCTTTCCCAAGTTAATACCCCTGAAATAAAGATCACAAGGTTAAACAAGAACTTTCTCATTTCTACTGTGCAGTGATATCTGCATCAGATCAAGATATTCAAATTCATGAATGACTGTCGTAAAAGTAAAATTACCATTCTTCTTCTTTATGTGCCACAAAGAATTCATTTAGTTGCTGTCTCTTGAATTCTAACTTGTATTCATTGTACTTCCTGATAGCTTCTTCATCTGTTATATTGTCATCCTGGGTTTGCAGGTATGCTTTGAATGACATCATTGGAGGCTGTGTCTCAATGGACTGCATATCACGGCTGCAAATTTTAAAAAATGCTAGGTTTGTATTTTTTGCCATATAGATAAATTAATTTTCTTAAAAATGACTAAATAACAGATTTTCAAAATCCATTAAGGAATGTATTTGTTACTAATTATACTTCTGATCAGTACCAGTTAAATATAAACAAAAAATCTTTAGTTATGATGAACACTTCATTATCATCTCCAACATGCACTACACAAAATTAGCTACTTGTCGTTAATGATAGACTATCACTGTTGTCATACACTGCAGTAACATTAAAATATATGTTTTGAATATAAAATTTTGCTTTTGGAACTTTTATAATCTGTACTGAATATGAACCAGAACAAGAAGACTGTCATTCTTTCAAACCTATTCTTTTAAAAACCACCACCACCACCACACACACACACACACACACACACACACACACACACACACACACACACACACACACACTTACTACACAAATGAAGGGGCAAAAAAGTTAAATAAAATTCAAGAAGTTGGAAAAGGCACTACTATCCACCTCAACATGTTTCTTTGCCTATATCAGATCATGAAGCATTGTACAATGGAAGCGAGTTAATTTTCATAACAGAATGATTACTCCACCACATTCAGCTCAATAAATTTCATTTCAGGCTTAATTATGTTAAAAGTGAGCTATCTCTATGAAATGTATTCGCCACTGAAACACACAGAATGGAAATAAGGCCATGTTAACTTCAGTGTGCTACAATGCACAAATTTTCCACATGAAACTGCCTCCAAAAATCAATGCACACACTGGAATCTCATGCTTCAGCATTTCCTGTGGCCATTTACCTGTTCCAGATGATTATCTCAATTTTACTGTTTTTGATACAATGACTAAACAGTGATTTCAAAACACATTCTGGCTTTTATTTTGTTTTATCACCCCTGTTGCTATCATTTCAAATGCATTACCTACAATTGCAACAAGGGCAAAGCTAGAACATAAGTAGTACAAGTAAGCTGAGTGGGGCTGCTTGAGAAATGATTACCGTGGGTGGGCAATGAATGAGCATTCATCCCTAGAGTGCACTCCTGGGCTTCAAAATAAGTGTAACGCCCCTTGATACAACACCAAGTGCTGTCAGTAAACCAAGTTTATGAACAGAACATCATAAGAAACAGGATATATTTATGTGCTGCCTGCTGAAGAGATGAACTGCAAAGCCAAAAATGTTTTGCAACGATCCTATAGTGGTTTGAATTTTTACTGTCAGCACAAAAATAAATTATGAACCCCTCCAAAAATAAACATTTTCACTACCTTTCCTCCTTCTCCACTGATCAGGTTTGTGTTCAGAGCTGATACTATGTACTTTGTAACACAACCATTAATGAATTTAAACTTTCTGAAATTGGTATGGAAAATGCAATTTTTACTTCAATTAACAAATTATCAGTTGTCTAAACCATTTATCACAAGCTACATTGACGCAAAAAGTTGTAAATCCTTTGCTTCATGATGGCCCATTCTAATTTTTAAAAAGGATACTTTCTGTGAAACTATATTCCAAAGCAATAGCATTCTTTTTGTAAAATCAACATTAAACATAAGTATATGGGACAGTTCCCCATCCAGAAACCAGTGTTTTACAAACTGGATATGCAGCAGACAGCAGCTAATGTCTATTATGAGTAGAGATGGGCAGTCCGCTCCTGAACAAATTCAAAGAACTAGATCTTTCTAAAGAGTGGATGATGTATTATTAGGAAAAAATGAGTGGTAGCTCAGTGATTTCAAAATGCGTCTCTGGTGGCTTCATAATGAATGGGATGGAAATTCTGTGCTAGGCTGCTACAAAGGCACACCACGCCACATCCTTACAAAAATGTTACAAAAGCTACAAAAAAATCTGTTATAGACCTGTATATGTGTGGATCAGCGTACCTTATTAGTAGCTTTCCCCATCCATGGAGATAAATAACAAAAGCTCCATTCCCCCCCCCCCAATTTATTGGCTATCAGGTAGTACCTATTCAGCCATTTCAATAGTAATGCTAATTAGGATGATATGAAAGTAAGTACAAGATAACAGCCAGTCCGTGAATGCAAAAAAATCTTCTACCCAGGTGGGAGTCGAACCTGGGTCCCAACACTTCACAATGCACTGCGTCGACCATGCAGCTGCTGATGCAAATGATACTGAAGTTCTTCAGAATGATACATTAAGGCAGAAAACACTTCCAGCATCATGTTTCCACTCTTGATTTCAAAAGAATCTCTCTAATTTCAGAAGTTCAACAAATGTTTACATACTTAGTGTGTTGCTACTTCTTATCTTTTGACTTAGCACTGCACACGGAATATGCTGCCAAAAACCATAAAAGCTGCAGTCTTCAGCCAATGCATGGTTGGAGTGTATGACAAAGTGATACAAGCATCACTCCCCCCCACCCTCCAACAGCTCAGCACTCCCCACCACTCTCACCGATTGGACTGCAGGCCGTCTCACCAGCTCATTGCTCTCCACCACTCTCAGGGATCAGATTGCAAGGTAGCTCACAAGATCACTGCTTCCCATCACTCTTACAGATCAGAATGCAAACTAGCTTACTGCTCCCCACCACTCTCTTAGACAAGATAGCATGTAGCAGACCACACAGCGACTTGAGGTGTCAATCTTGTTTGTACTCTTGGCACAGTGATACAGCTTGGCAACTCATTTTTCTGATTGAGTACTTCTCCATCTGAGTTCAGCTCTTTATTCTTTGTATCCTTATTTGATTTGTTTAGTTATCATTGTCTTGTCTTCTCTTGTTGGTGTTCTGTTTTCTTGTTGTGTGGCTGGTCTTTTTAGGTGTACTATTATGTCTTCCTCTATGACTGCTACATTTATAGTTGTTGCTGTTGGTGTGTCAGTAGCCTTTATGAGGGCTTTAATTACTTTGGATGAATAGGATACTAAATATAACAGTATGTATAACAGATAATTATTTTAACATACAAGATATCCATGCATAATGTTGTCTCAGGAGGAATGGTCAATATCCAGAGACACAACAGGAATGATCATTCGAAGTAAAAAACTAAATCTGGACATATGCACTATTCCAAATGGTTTCTAAGATGGACCATATTTAAAGTTACTTTTGTACATTTTTCTCGAATAACACGAAATCCGTAGCCTCTAGCAAAAACTTGGTGCAGTACAAAATTAAATTACATTAAATTTCCTTTACAAAGGTCCTATTCATTTTTACTCAAGGACTTATAGGTCGCGTGAAGAGAGCAAGAAAATACTGAAAATCTTGCACTATGTACGTGCGCTGAGGTGCAGATAAGACAGTTTGAGGTAGTTTTCCCGACTTGATAGACCACGTGTCCTATACCAAATTATTTGTCTCAACTTCGACTACACTACTATGATCCATTGTAAACAATGATAGTGTACTGAAAAATAAAGAAAATAAGTAACAATGTACACTAATAATTTTCTATCTTGGAAACCATTCACATTAGTGCATCTGACCATATGAAGTTTTCTTGCTTTAAACAGTCTTTCCTGTCATATCTCTGAATAATTACCTTTCATCCAGTGACAAGCTGTATATTCATTCATTTAAACTGAATAGATAATGCTTTTATGAGCTCTCTTACACTGGACCAGAGTTTTATATGTAATTACAGTTACTTAAAAAATCATAACATTTTTAATATGATATCTCTTAGTCTTCTCTCTGCATGTATTAGGCGTTTGCCTGTTACGCTTTCTTAGCTGAAATTGTTGATTTCCCTCAGTCTTCCTAAATATCTTCTGCCAGCTGAATAATAATTATCATCAATTTTGGTAATCCGTTGTCTTCCACTCTCATGACGTAGTCCTTCCAGTTGTTTCTGTATTCTTTAATCTGCCCATTTAGGTTTTTTACTTTTAGTTTTTTTCTGATGTCTACATTCACTCTCCTGTCAGACAGAATGACCCAGCTACTCTTCTTGGCAATCGGATCTCTAGTGCTTATATTCTGACGGGTATGATGTTTCTGGTGCATCCTCCAAGCAAAAGCTTCAAATTCTAGGGAACAGTAGTTATTATGAGCAATAGTGGATCAATAATAAGCTTCAACATTTGTCTAGGGGACAGTAGTTGTTAGGAGCAATAGTGGATCAATAATAAGCTTGACCATTTGGACGCGATGTTGTTCTGTTCGGTAAAAGCTGAGCTGAAGGATTTTTCAACAGCATTGTCAGCTCAGGAAAGAATTTTTTGCGGCTACTGCCATTTACCTCCATGAAATAAATAGTAAGTCTATGTTTTGTTTACATTTCAATGAAGGTTATCACTAAAGCCAAGTTCTCGTTTAGTTCCTTGGTTGGGAAAATGGGATCAGCTGCAGCTTCTACTTTGCGTGCTGCTCCCTAGATCACACAAGATTTTCCATAGACCATCTGGTCTTTATGTTTTAGATTGATGTATTGGCATGTCTTAGTTATCATTTCTCTCAGACTGACTAACTCTGTTTGCTTTATGCTTATAATCAATTCTATTTTCAAGGGTACCAGGCCATTTGTAAGTCTGACGTGCAGTGTCTCCGAGATTCATGAACTATTTTATCTCTTGCATTAGCCAAGGTGCAGGTTTTCCCTTCATGTTTCCAGTCTTTGGGGGAGCATATTTAATGTGTAATATAGTTAGTTTGGTAGTAAATCCATGGAGTTGGTCTTTCATGTCCAGGAATGGTATGGAAATCATCTCCCAAATTATCTCTTGTGGCTCTGCTACAAGTTCAGGTACACTGACACACTTAAAAGTCTCTGTATGTTGTCACAGTTTCTTCCTTTCATATTTTAGAGGGAGTCAGTCATCAAATGATGATGTGATATTCCAGGTACAAATTTTACTGCATGTGAATTTTGTGTAAAATATATGTATGGGGGCCTGACTATAAGCTGCATTATGGGTAGGTACAAGCTGACATACTGTTACATTTGATGAAGAAACTGCACCCTTGAATTTCACAGTGAAGAGTCAGAATACTTATGTTAGTGGTCCTAGCATTATATGTATGCTCCTAAGTTGAATCAAATTTTGGAAGGTCAATTTTAAAACAGGCTATCCTGCCTGCTTTTGGAGGTCTGTAGAAGATGCAGATTAGACAAATTTTCTTAAGGGATTTGATATTTATGAAGATGTATTTGACTTGTTCGTCTTCATTACTATTGTACGTATGTAGCACTGTCAGTACTAAGTCAAAACTTTTGTTTGCCACTACTGCACCACCTTATCTGTTCTTTCTGTGGTGTCTTGGGACAATGGAGTCTACATTTAAGGAACTGGAGGCCATGCTTGGCTTGAGCCAGCTGTCCACATTCGTTAGAGGAAAGACATGAATGTCGATATTCTGAAATATATGGAGGAGTTTGTCAAAATGAGTTGAAAGTGATGGCCAACTATGTTCTACAGTAACAGTTTGTAGCTCCTAAACCACAGACTTTAGAATTCATTTGCACTGCTTTTTTTCCAGCCTTTATCTGCACAGTTATCCTGCCATCTCTCGTTCACATACGATGTAGCCCAAATTCGGGTATCACATTATTGAACATTTTCATCTTTCAGCGGTGAAATCGTCGCATATTGTCAGGCTTGTCTTTACGAGTTTCTTAATAGCTCTGACTATTTCAGACCTTTTCATATACCATACAAATTTCACAATTGTGGCTCTAGGTTTCGCAGATCACGACTTCCTTCATCTTACTCTGTAACTTCTGATTATAGAACACGCTGCATGGGTGTTTGCTCTCACTTTAAGCTTTTACAATTTAAAATGGCTACGTTAATAGCAAATATTTTAATTTTACCAGTGTACTTTTCAGTGCTGCACAATATGTCATCCACATTGCTTCGCCTAGAAGAATTACGAGCAATGTTCAGTACCATTTTACCAAAATGGATGGAGAAGGAAAATACTGCTATTAACAGCAGATAATTGTCAAGGCTTCTGGCTCATCATCAATCCTGATGACATATCTAAAATCGAAGATCCTACAGTACCTCTGGAACAGTGTTGGTAAGGAAGCCAACAGTCTGTGCAGAAATTCAAAAAATCATTTCTTCTGAACTGTCCTCACTGACATCTGCTTCCATCTCGGGAGAAGATATCCTCTGAGAAAGGCACACGAGTCTTAAGCAGTATGCAGCCCATCAGTGTCATCAGGTTCTGGATCAAGTCCTGATTTATTTCCTTTTGTAGTGTCCTCACCCTCAAGTGCTTTTCATTTACAACACCCAGTAAGTAAATTTTTCAACATTAAAAAGACGCTCACATTAAATAAAAGTAGGACATTAGACATATAGCTTTTAAAAATGATTTTCAGATAATACTATTCAAAAACAGACGTACAGCAGAAAACATCTCAAACTGGGTAAAGTCTTTTATCCCAAATACAATATCAATTTTAAAATTACTTCCATAATAACAGAAAATGCATCAAATATGAAATTAACTGTCATGCTTCTGAAACTTCCACATATCCCGACCGACTGAAAGTGAAACAAGATGTCCAAACCACACGGAACTCTACTTATGAAATATTGCAAACACTTACTTTAAATAAAGATCCCATAATTTCTTTTCTCACTATTTGAAGTGTAAAATCGATCACCTTAAACTTAAAAGGTACAGACTGGGAGATAATGCGACATGCTTTACATATTTTTAAAGTTTTTGATGAGGTAACCAAAGAGATGTCCTCAGAGATGAGTGTCTCGCTTTCAAAAATGGAGATCTCGCCAAAAATTAAACGAATTGATTAGTCAGGCAATGTTATTGGACCCCGATCCAAAGGCAAGGATTTTCAAATGACAAAAAAACATTTCAGGACTATTGCATGAAGGCTACTGCAGAAATGAAAGCATTTGTTATTCAAGAAGAAAAGACAGAGCTCATTTCTAAACCAATTACAACCATGGCACATGAGACTTCTTCAATCTGGGACAAGTTCAATGAAACTATTGGTCAGCTTCTGGCAAGTCACAACCCAGAAAGTGCTCCAATTGTCAAACTGGACAAATATTTAGTGGAGGGATATTTTCCTTCAGCACTATATCAATTGGTTCTACAAGTGTTATGTATCACAGCAACATCAGTGGCCCGTGAACAAATATTTTCAAAAGCAGGACAAATATGCCCTGAGAAGTGAGAGAGACTCACATCTCCTGAAATGTGTCAATTATTATTTATAAATGACAATATTGATTAATTTTTCCTTTACAGGAACATATATAGTAATACTAACTGTAAATAATGACTGCAGATACACTTGAATTACTGTTGTTATAACACCTATATTGCATTTTTTCCAGGAAAAGTATCAAAATATAACACAAATCAGGTTTCATTCTTAAAATTCTTCCACTTGATAAAAAATATTTAGGGTTTTGTTGTAATAGTTATAATTTTTTTTTTTACAGCAGACAAAATTTAAAGCTTTTTTTATCTGAAAATTACTGGGGACATAGCACAAAATTATTACTCATCTATATATATGTTCTTTCAAAATAGGGCCAAATCAGATAAAAATATAGATTTAGTGACGTGAATTAAAAAGATAGTGTACATTCCTTTTCTTATTTTTGTGAGCGAATGGTGAGCAGTGAGTCGTGAACAAGAACTAGTTTATTCCAGTGAGTGACCAGTTCTGATCCAATCTCTGAAAAGAATAGTTTTGTCTATCTCTAATTACGAGCATGTGCTTCAATAAATGGAATTACGCCAACTATCTCCACAGGATAGGCATCAGTGACTCCCCTACTTGTACATGCGGCCTAATACCTGAAGTTGACTATATAGCCTACTCTTTTCATGTGAACATCATTGAGACAAGCAAGTCAGTTTGTGAAAGGGACTAAGCAACTTGAAAACGCCATTTCCTGATTCCCTACAGGCCCATTCACCTTAAAAAATGCTAAAACTCGCAGATTGAACTACTGTGCCGAGTGTAACCTGCATGTATAATAAAGTCTGTATTTCCTGGAGGGCTCCTGTGTCATCCTACGGACTTGTTTTTATGGTGATAATACCATATTTACATATCCGACAATACCTTAATGAATCTACCGTATAATCAGAAGTTTACCTAGCAATTTTACTTTGAAACAAGTTAATGTATTTGCCTTCCCCCCCTCAATAATTTAAAAAAATTGTTTTTGGGGCTAGTTACCATGATACTTTGTTATGGTCTGTTATCAGTTATTTTGTGAACTACATGCTCTTGCACACGTTCTTTAATGATCAGATGTGCCATCTATGTAATAAAGATGCTAACTGCATGACTCATCCCACAAGTACCAATACAAAAAATTTAAAACTAAACAGAATGACTGCAGTAGTTGGTGGTGGATAGGAAATTGTACTGGTAAATGAAATGTAGGTCCACATTATGCCCGCACACCCACTGTCGTCGCGACTGCACAGATGTCGCACATGAAATTCATTGTCACTGAATGTAATGTATGGGATATTCAATTAAAATGCATTATAACAACAAGCACGTAACCTTAAGACACATGACACACAACAATGTCTATAGCCCAACTTTTGGAAATACATTTATCATAAACCTATAAGCAGTGCATGAGTTAAAACTTTGAGCAATAGTTCAAATGATTAGCACCAGAAGTATGTTATGACAATACAAAATGAAAACTGCATGCTAAATTTAATCTTAAGCAATAAACCAACAGAAGCAGATCTTAAATAATACAAAATATCTTAAGAAACAATGCCAATTATTACCTTTGACTACTGGAGTGATTTCCATAAGAATGTTGTGAATTATAGCTTTCATGTGCCCAAGAGCCACCATAGTTTCCACCATACCCACCACCAGCACCCTCATGGCCGTATCCCCCGGCTCCTCTCCTGTCATCCCTGCCACCCAAATAACAACACTAACACAGCATGTGATATAAGCCAAGAATGAACACACAAGAAAACACATATATTTGGTGAAATATTGTCAGAGTGCACCATGATGTATAGAACAAAAAGAGTGCAAGCAAGGTCAGTCCGAAAAGAATTCTATGAGAATAAAAAGAAAGGATGAGGTAGCACAGCACAACAAGAAGGGACCAAGACAACAAGTGTACAACTCAAAGATGAAGCTTGAAACACGTATGTAACGCAGCAGCGATGGCGAGGCATTGTAGCATCTGTGACCAGAGAGTATGCGCTTAACCGCGCGAGTGTTGCGAGCGGTTCTCAGTCAGTCAGTAGTCGTTGCTCAGTCTGTTAGTAGCTGTAGGCCAGTGCAGTACAGTAGTCGTTGCGAGTCTGTAGCTCTGTCTAGTTGAGAGCAGTACTCAGTCTGTAGTCGTCATGCAGAGCGGTCGGTCAGTAGTAGCAGCCCAGTGCGGTTGTGTGATGTAGGCGGTCGGCAACACTGGTCAAGATGACGAATAAGGTATATTGTTAATTAATATAATCATTAGATAACGAAAAATTTTATTTATTGTAATTATTCTCCAACAAGTTCCCCAATAATAATTTTTATTTCAAAAGCATTTTTTTCAAAATTTAATTTTTTATTGAACTAAAGATCTCGTTGCACTTCCCATTTCATTCCACTTCTTTTGAAGAAAAATTTCACTAGAATCAAAAAAAAAAGAGAATATTATTATTTGCAATGCAGTTCCTCCAAGCGGTGCGCAACAACAAGAGCAGATATGTGACATCCATTTATTCTGAGGTAAGACTTTAATTCTGATTGTTTTACACAGGGCCAAAGACCGATATTTCGGTTTAATGGAATTTTCTTGTCACTGAATGGACTTTAATTTTTTGAAGGATTTATATTTGAGTCAGATTGCGTATTTCACATTTTTGTTGCCATTTTCAATACCTCTCATTGTGGGCGAGGTTACGCTTAGAGCAGTGTCCATTAGCATTTCTAATTAGTATCGTCTTTTTCTTTTAAAATTTTTGTGGGGAGGTTACAAGCTATGTTCAAGTCAAGTGAGATATGCCTCACATGTGAGCTCGGGTACCAGCATTCATAAGACTCTTTCAATTCTAACCACATTACAATCCAATTTTAAATTATGTTACAAAATATCGCATAATACCCAAGCATCAGCATGATTCCAAAGCATATCAGACATTTCTATTTTCTTTCCATTAACTTGCTGTGTTACGTGTCAGTTTACTCATAATAAAGCATAAGCTGTGACACACACAAAATTTTTACTCAATGCTAGAAGTGGGAGCAAGCACTTTTGTAAGGCTACTATCCAATTAAAAACACACACACAACGTTCACATGATCTGTAGAACATTTTGCAATTTCAACTGTGATAAGTTTAAATAGTGAAACAATGTAGCAAAATTCCTAAACATATTATTTAAACCTATACTTCAGATTAGTGCATACATTATTATGAAAATCCAACAAAAATCTAAAAGCTACCTTTTAGAGTGTGCTTAAAAAGTGATAAAAACATGAAGAGATAAAATCCAAAAATAGCAATCAAACTGAAATATAAGTAATAGTTTTCTGAAGCAATTGAATTATGTACTTGATGTAGGTAGTGACATACGACTTAAAAAAAACAGTGACTAAAATAACTTTATTTATTTAAAAAATACAACAAACTCCTGAACAGAAGGAGCTCTAAGAATTTCTGTTTTTCAATTTGGAATGTAGCAAAGTGGATCATTTCCACTTGCCACTTGAGTAAACGAATGATAATTTTTCTTTCCTTTTAGCAATTCAATTTAGAACAATAATTACATAGTAAATATCAAAACTACCCCAAAAGCCATGTTTGCCAATTTCTCATCATTCAGAGAGTAATTTGTGTTTCACTGATTGCTCCATTGTAGCTAGTTTCACTGAGGAACTTTTATTTCATCAATACTTATCTCAAGCACTAAGACTCCTTATTATAGAAATGTGAGAGATTTTGACCTAATATTCAATAATTATTATGTTATTTTAATTTAAAGATTTCAGCATTTGTATAAAAATGTAATAATGAGTACTGTTTAAATCTGTTAAGAAAGTAGAACCAGATTAATTTATATTTGAATTTGTGACAGGTATAAGGACATTTGTTAATTAATATAATGTTGCTTACTAAAACATCATTATTAAACAAGAATTTTTAAATAATTTAGGAAGTATTAGTATACACTTCAACATATACTAGATGTAGAATGATGAAAGAAGACATGAGGGCATTCTCAGTTGAAGGTAGTTAAGGAGTGGTAGTTATAACCGGATAAGTTTTAGAGCGATAGTTGTTGAGGGGTAAGATTCAGAGAGGTAGTTGAAAGATAATTGGAGGCAACTGTTGATTCATTGTGAGATAAGTCACAGAAGTTAGTTGATAATAGGTGATTGGTACATAACTGATGCATGGCACTTGGACTGACTAGCACGTGCCACTCTGTGAATGAATTTTTGTCAAGTTTAATAAAGGCACATGTGAAGTTCTTGATCAGAAATCTACATAATAATGACACTGCAGCAAGGAAATAATTTTTTATTGACTACAAGTTATTAAGTGTGTAAAATTTTTAGGTGATCAACCACAGATGTGATTATCATCATGAAGAACTGCCAGTAAAAAGACAAAGATCATTGTATATTGACTTTGTTATTTATAAAATATCTCTTAACATGAATAGTTCAATTAGAACAATATAATACGCTGGAACATTACAACTTCTGGTGCTTAGATAAGATTATTCCACTGCTCAAAAACAAGGAATATACAGAGTCACTACCAAGAAAGAACAAATTTTCAGAACTTTCTATTTCAAATTTCTCCTTGGAAGAAACGAAGTGAAATAATTAATGTTCACTTTAAACACAAATAACAGCTATGGTTGTATATCTTTCCAAGATGACTTTCAATATCTAGGAGCTGTCTGTGACGTCAGAAACTCCACCATGTACTGAAACTGCGCACCAGCGTAATGCCCCATAAGTCTGTTCAAGCATCTGTGGTCACCATTTGAGCCTACGTTACAAAAACCTACACAAATTGGTATGTTACAGGAACATGAAATTCTATTCTATCTACAAACAGTGAAAAAGAAAAGGCATATCATCATCATCATCATCATCATCATCCGAGACCTAAAGTTGGTTCACAAAGAGAAGAGAGTGGGCCCCAGCAGTTCTGAATCAACTGAAGACAGTCCAAGCTGGATGACTTCGACCCGCTCATGTCCATCTGCTGCCCACCTCAGCAATCTAATCTAGGACCTTACTTACAGCAACTACAAAATAAGTGTTGTGCCATTTTGTGTTGTGTCACTCATGAATACGTCTATTGCTAAGTGTCACAGCAGTTCCTGGCCCATCATGGGCAGTGCCAGATACACTTTCTATCCATCAGTGTAGGGCAACTGGTATTACTTTGTGTGGTGGAGCAAGAAAAATAACCAGTAATTCCATTAATGCTGGGAGCAGGAGAGCAAAAATAAAGAGTTTCTCCATACAGTCCCTCAGCTGATGAGATGAACAAATGATATGTGCAGAAGCAAGTTTAAACATTGTGAGAAAAGTTTGCAAAGATAACTCTACGAAATCACAAACTGCCAGCAAAAAGACGTACATCTTGATTCAAATTATTCACTTTGCCAGTACTTTGGAATTGCCTTCCCATTTGCCTGAATTACTTTAAAGTGATAATTTTGTTTGTTGTGTGAAATCACCTTCATTGACTGAAGGAATTCTTGGCATTGTTTCCCTTGTTTTTGAAACCATATAGGCAGTTGTGACACCCTGGTACCATTTACCCTGGTGGGCAATCATTTATGAATGGCAAACAAAAAAGAATTTCCCCACATCCACTACACAACTAAAGCCACAATAGCAACATCAATTATTGTCACAAATTAAGTTTTACTAATCCCTCTTTTTAATTTCAAACTGTCTGTGAGAACTAATACGGGAGTAGTAGCAACAAGCACCACCACTCAACATAAAACTATTAATTTCCATTTCATGAATACTGTTCAGTTTTGTTACATCCCTGTCTATGTTTTTACTTTTTTAGAGGTGCAATAGATAGCAACTGACAGCTGGTATGGAGGTCAATATATGAGACAAACGACACCACTTGGAGTGTAAACTGACATCTGAGTGCCACTGTAGAGCCAGCAATGCTTGAAGCAAGTACGACTTGTTCCCCTACCTTTGCCTGTCACTCCTCGGAAGCATGTGTGCTCGGAGTCAGTTGGTGGAGCTGGCTTCCTAGAGCGCCCCCCAACCCCACTCCATAGAATTTGTTTTTCTTCTTGTAAACAGACAGTACAGTTTAGCATGGAATCCAAACCACTGTCATTCCTGATGAATTTTCATAATAACGAAAGATGAAGGCTAATTTGAACACAGACTGAAAAATTTCCGTGTTTCGAATGGGATTTGATCTCGTGATCTCTTTGTTTCCTGGCATATGCTCTTCAAGGACCTCATTTATCACAACGTGACATTTACTGTTCAGCTTTTAGAAATATACAGTTCCAAAACTCAAGGTCCAGATGAAAAAGTTAAAACATCTGTATTTTTGACACTTAAGGAGGAGCAAAGGTGGCCTCTTTCACTATCACCAAGTGTGCTATAGAAGAGAATGACAAACTGTATACAGAAAATTAATGTACCAGCCAAACTACAAATCTTACCACAAAATTTAATAGGTATTACACAGCTTGTCATTTGTCCATTAATGTGTATACTGATGTCTCCTGTGGACACTACACATCTCCACAATAAAGGTCATACCATAAAATCAAAAACTAGATGTTTCTTTTTTGAGATGTCAACATCAAAGTCGGGATAATGTAAAACCGTAATACCTCCTCATGAATTTTTAATATGACGAACTATGATCAACGTAATGACCAGCAGGCACTGAGTCAAAGACAAGCACAAGGAAACAGAATGCTAGAAACTTTTAGCATTTCTATTTCCCCCCCTCCATTGTGCCTGTCTGTGACTCAAATACTTCTCAGGATTGGTAACTTGCTTTAAATGTTCAGAAATGTAAATTGTGTGCTTCAGAAAATGTAAAAAACCTTAGTATCCTATGACTATAATATCAATGAGTCGCAGTTGATATTGGTCACCTCATACAAGTACCGGGGTGTAGCACTTTGTAGGGATATGAAACAGAATCATCACATATGCTCAGACGGGGGTAAAGAAGTTGGCAGATTTCTGTTTGTTGGTAGAATACTGAGGAATTGCAATCAGTTTACAAAGGTGACTGCTTATACATCACTCGTGCAAACCTTTCTAGAATATGGCTCAAGTATGTGGGACCTGTATTAACCCATTACTGGCTATTGTCCCTTTTTTTGGGACGCATATATTTTACTTATTTCTACATAAGCAATGGAGCTTTTAGTCTTTATTGTTGCACCTGTAGGCTCAACTAACTGCTATAATGCCTGTAAATGTAAAATAAATAACTTTTTCTAAGTACTTCACGTCAGGAAAATTATAAACTTGCTGATTTTTTGTTCTCGCAGTTGGCAGCACTGTATGTCTGCTGGTAGTTCCTGGACAACAATGAGCTGTGATTTAGGTGTCTGGGAGTGTTTGTTACGAACATATGGATGTCCGTGTAAAATTAAGTATACTTCAGATTTTTTCAAGTAAGTGCAATATCGATATATTTTATGCATCCCAATAATGGGACAATGGCATGTTACACTATCATTTATTGTTGATGTGCCCTATTCTTGTATACATGTATTATACAGAGAAGAATTGCATTTTACGTTCTTTATGTCTGGTTTTTTTTTCATATTCTATTCGAATTTTACGATTCCAACAGGATAAAAACATGCCGTGTGGACTTACACTTGAAGAAATTCTAGCAGAACAAAGCAGAACAAGAGAACCATCAAGAGAGTGACGAAGATGATGACAAAGAACTGGCGATTATTCCACCCGATGCAGATGTAATAACAGATGAAGAAGACATTGACAAAAATGTACTGAACAATGAGTCTGTTGTACAAGATGTAGCCGGTACTTTAGAGCTCATAACCAGCCGACATGAAGCTAGTGCTACAGTTGTACCTCCAGAAGCCAAAAGAGGGAAAGTGTTAGGAGATGGAGCAGAAAATGGTATGTTATCTACAAAAAAATATAAATGTAAGTGGTATAAATGTCAACCAACGTACACAAACACTAGTGAACCATGGAAGAGCAACGAACATTATGTTGTGGAATGTCTAGCAAATAAGACAGTGCCCCAGGTGTTTGAGGATTTTTTTCTGAGAAACTAATGGATACTATTATTGAACAAAGCGAAATCCATGCTTGCCAACATAACAAAATAAATTTTCTGCTAACCAAAGAAGAACTAAAATCATTTATTTGCATACTACTTCTGAGTGGTTATCATAAGCTTCCCCATGAGAATATGTACTGGGAACAGGCTCCTGAAGTCAGTGTTCCTTTAGTCTTCAACTCCACGTCAAGAAATAGGTTTCGGGAAATAAAGAGATTCATTCATCTCAATGACAACTCCAAAATAGACAGAAACGACAAGACGAACAAACTGAGGTTGTATTTTGAAATGCTGAAAAAGGAATTTGGTAAATGTGGCGTATTTCATTCAGAACTTTCAATTGATGAAATGATGGTACGTTATTATGGTAAACATTCAGCTAAAATGTTTCTGAGGGGAAAGCCTATCAAATTTGGATATAAAATTTGGTGTCTTACAAGTTCCAATGGCTTTCTTTATAATTTTTCACCATACTGTGGCAAGACTGACAACAAACAGGAGCCAGTAGGTGCAAGGGTAATAAATGAACTAACCAGCATGATTCCAGAATCAGAGTATCCGAATTATAAGCTTTTCTTTGACAACTTTTTCACCAGTGTTGACACACTGATCACACTCGGAAAGAGCAAAATGAAAGCTACAGGAACAGTAAGAGAGATCCGAACTAATGCATGTCCTTTGATTGACTCGAAAAGAATGGCAAAAGAAAAGGAACGAGGTTTCTATGACATGTTTGACAAAGAGAACGAAGTTCTGGTTGTGAAATGGAGACAAACCAGAATGTGTAGCGACAAATTACAGTACTATTACTCCTCTGAGTTCTACTAAAAGATACTCACAGGCAAAGAAAAAGGAAATCTCTGTTACAATGCCATATCTTATTGGAGAAAACAATGCCCATATGGGTGGCGTAGATCTACTGGCAAGCAGATATCACTTTATAGGACGAGGATCAGGTCAAAGAAATAGTGGTGGCCATTATTCACACAGATGATAGATATCTGCGGAGTAAACACATGACGTGCATACCAAATTGCTGACTCTAATGAGAAGCTCTCGCTTTTGGATGTCCGACAGAGAATAGTGATGTTTTACCTATCAAAGAAAACAGGATCAGTACCAAAACGCAGAGGACCAAAAGGAAGCAAATTGATGGGAGGACAGGTGAGCACAGATGTACGACTAGATCCAGGAAATCATTTCATTGTGCCAAGTAAAACACAGAAGAGATGTGCTTACTGCAAGAAAAAAACAACAAAAATCTGTGATAGGTGCAATGTTGGTGTACACGTAAGTGTTCTGCTTCATTTCATACTGAATAGACATTCAATAATATTAAAACATTCTTTATTTATTGTTTGTGTTGTTTCTTACAATATTATGCATGGAGAATAAGGTTGTGAATTTGGATAGCGCATTTGGCCAATCTCCCAAAAATGGGACAGTCTGTAGTTTTAGTTCTAACAAATTGAAAATTTCAAAACAACTTTTTATTCAATTAATCACTCAATGTAACATATTTATGTATAAATGTTTGCAAAAAATGATCCAATGGAGTTTTGGGCAGTAATGGGTTAAATGCAGGGGTATACACGGACCAAGAGGAAAAAAAAAAAAAAAAATCCTGGATTCTTCCCAGATTTCCCGGTTAAAACTACACAACCTCCCAGGTGAAAACACACAGTTTTCCCTTGAGAAAACACACAGTTTTCCCTGGTGAAAACACACAGTTTTCCCTGGAGAAAACACACAGTTTTCCCTGGCGAAAACACACAGTTTCTGTATTAAGTGACTGTATACTTTCCCCCGGAATTGTAAAACCTGTCAATCTTTTGAATGGTAAAGGTTTTATACACTGGCGCAGAAGTTCGTGGCACTTTAGGAAATGAACCCAACCAAAAATAAATAAATAAAGGAATTTGGAAACATTTTTGATGCATAGCAACAGTACACTGCACATTTTTAATATTACAAAAGTATAAATACAAATTCCACAAACCACAGCACATTAGTTTCCGAAGCTTTGAAATCAAGATTGTGATGCACTTTTGTCAGCCAGACAGACCTTACATCACATGATCTCGCCAGCCTGACAGCAGATATTCAAAGCATAGCACATGTGATATACTCAGCCAATAGCAACATCAATGTTAAGTAGTGCAAACATGCAAACAGGAAAAGTTAAGGTTTAATTAATATACATATAGTTTACCTGCAAGACAAGCTAGGCTTTTACTTATAATATGGGTATTTCTTGCATGTGTTACCCTTTAAGACGTACCAAACACAAATGTGCTGGTAAAATTTTAAATAGTGATGTAAATGCCTATCTTTCTGGGCCAGAAGAAGATGAACCCAAAATTATAGAACTATTTGCTCCGATGGAATATTTTGAAAAATGGACATGATTATAGCTGATAAAATTAGTATTTTCAGCATGAAGTAATTTCAAAATGCTGTTACAGACTCTTTTATATTTTAATAGAAAAATTTCAGAGTTTAAGTTGGATATGTATGTCACGTATTTTCTCTGTGAAGTACATTGAAATCTGAAGAATAATACTAAAGGAATGTGTATCAAAGCTTTAAAGTTTAATCAATAATCACTCTTTAAGCACAGTTAGCAACTGAATTATTTTCCTAGTGGTAAATACTTGAGCTCCCATCTGTAAATGATTCAGTTTTCAGAGTTTTGGATTAATATTGTGGGGAAAAAAACAATACAAAAATGTAAGATCACATTTTTATCTGCATTCTCATAGGGGTTGACACCTTCATCCCTTTTCATCAAAAGCAAAATTAGTTAAGGCAATTTAGTATTAAAACAGCAGGTCCAACTGGATTTTAATTAACACTGTTAAAATTACGAAGAGAGAGAATGGCTGGCAAAAACTGTCTAGAAATTGCAATCTTCCCAGTACTGCAAATAAACATTTAAAAATAGAAAATATTAATCCTTACTTTTGAAGTTTACATGTTCACTCTACAAATCAGTGAAAGATTACTCAGATATATCCCCTCTCATCCTCATAACAGGTGAGACACTCTTAACTTGGTTTCAGAGCGATCTAAACACCAGCTTCCAAGTCCCTAACGAATCCCTTCCCCCATAATGAAGTAAAATGTTCCAAAAGGGAGAATCATTTTTTTTTTACTGTAAGTATTTAAATTAACAGCATTGGGAATTTTGCCTCCTAAAGTCACACACCAGAAATTTTATTAGTTTAAGTTTTCTAAACTAAATTTTCTGCCTGGTATTTTTGACCCTCAAGTGGGTGCACCCACGTAAAAAGTGTGTCAACCACAAATAAAATTAATTTGCACCATTCCATTGTTGTTTCACAACTGTGAGCCCATACTCATTCTTTCATTATTGCTTGATCGTGCTGTCATGCGTACAAGGGACCAGCAGCAATATAAAATAAACAGCGGGTACGGTGAGAAAAAAATTTACAGTCCGTACAAGAAAATGACCCAGATTACGAGCTATCAGCACAATCGCGTATGGACACAGTTGCCCAAGAGATAATTAGTAATCAAATAAGAGATTAGCTGGGATCTGACGCAGCTGAGTTGTTTAATCCTTCAAGAATCTCATTACTGTGGGGTAACACCTGCCCGTGACACAACGAACCTTTATTTCATTGTTGCAAATACACCTCTCAGGTTTGCTACCAGATCATATTGTGTAACTCACACAATATTTCATCGATGCAACTGCTCGACATCATCAGGTGGTGGTAGCTGCTGCCGTCACTGCTGCAAGGCGCGACTGGCGATAATCGTGCGACAGCATCGAAATTTATCATGCCAGTAGCAGGCAATATGCATGCACAGAAAGACGCTTGTAGTTAGAGGAAAGTGGTACTCCTGGTGCGCTATGGGCAATGACTGTGCTGCCGGACACACCTGTGGTTAAAGGCTGAATTAAATCTCAGTAGTGCATTGCATCGCGTAATGAATCTGAAGTTCTTGTTTTCCCCATTTTGATTTAATGGCAGCCAGTGCTGGATTCCAGGTGGTGCTTAGCTGAAAACCTGAATCCCTGTTAATAAGTTCGTCTGCCGTATGTATATGTATGGCCTCCTTAACAACACAGTCCCATAAAGATGATGCTGGGGATAAAATTACATTGTTTTTGTAAAACAAACGAAGTCCCATGTCCAGGCAATGCTCCGCTACTGCAGATTTATCAGGTTGCCTCAGGCGTTTATGACGATGGTGCTCAACGCAATGTTCTTACACAGTTCAACATGTCTGCCCAATATAAGACTTTCCACATTTCCTAAGGCCAAGGTCGTCTTTGACCGAGCACAATAAATTCCTCAATTTTGCTGGTGGCTGAAGAACACACTTGATTTTGTGCCTTCTGAGGATTCTTTCTATGGATGCCATTTTACCATTCGTGGACATCATTGTCAGATGAAAAGTTGATGATACACTGGGACATAGCATCTATCGGAAATCAACTCATACAGATCTATATTTGCAGGCCACAAATTGTCATCACCCTGCACAACATGGTACAGTCTTATGCTCTTTGGTGCAAAGAGCACATGTGGTCTCAGATGCCGACAGTCTACCTGGTGAGCTACAGCACCTAAGAATGATATTCCAACAGAATGGCTATTCCAATAGGCATATATGCCATGCATTCCGTTCTAAGCCGAGATGTAGGTGAAGATGCAGAGGCGTTCTTGCCCTATTTTGGCAGCATGTTTTCAAGAATATAAAGAATCCTCACAAAGGCTGGGTATCAAGTGAGTTCTCTGGCTGCCAGCGAAATTGTGGAATTTATTGTGCTCAGTCAAAGAAGACCTTGGCCTTAGGAAACTTGGTGTGTATAAAATCCTATGCCAATGTGGAAAATCTTAAATTGGGTGAAACATTGAGTCGAACACCATCATCATACAGGCCTGGGGCAACCTGTTAAATCTGCAGTAGCAGAGCATTGCCTGGATGTGGGACTTCGTATGTTTTACGAAAACTGAAATTTTATCCCCAGAGTTATCTTTCTGGGTCTGTGCTGTTAAGGAGGCCATACATATCTATACGGCGGACAATTTTACCAACAGGGATGCAGGTTTTCAACTAAGCACTGCCTAGAATCGAGCACTGGCTGCCATTAAATGAAAAATGGGGAAAACAAGAACATCCGATTAATCGCGTGACGCAATGCGCTACTGAGATTTAATTCAGCCTTTAACCACAGGAGCGTCCAGCAGTGTGGTCATTGGCATAACTCAAGTGGAGATGGCCTCGACGACGTCATGCGATTATCGTCAGTCATGCCTTGCAGCAGAGACAGCAGTAGGTACTACCAACCGATGATGTCAAATAGTTGCATCGATGTGATATTGTGTGAGTTACACAATATGATCCGTCGGCAAATCCGAGAAATGTATTTGCAACAGATCCATCGAGAAAGTATGAAAACTCTTATTTCATTGTTGTTTAAATAAACAATGCTTTAGCTCCATATTTATTTTATGCAATTATTTTACTTGATAAATTAGTTTTTAGAAAAGTGCAGTGTGAGAAGTTGATACACAAAGGTTCCTGCATTACAAAAATTCAATGAGTCAAACAAAACATTTAATTAAAAATCAAATAGTTTAGTCTCTGCCAGCCACATAAAAGCTCATGAACCATGAAGTTTACACAAACAGTACAAACTGCTCATCTATGACGCGGACTGGTAACACAATAGGATATGAGAACTTTATGCATGAGTAATGATATGTGAAGTGAATCACAGAACGAAAATAACATGTTAAAGTAAAATCTTTTTATTTGCGTATTTAAAAAAAGTTGTGCGTTAAATTATTAATCAACATCATATGTGAGCATAATGTTTTGTTTATCTGTTTTTTATTTTGCGTCAGAACATTTGCACTTTTACTCTTAGGTGTTTTTAGAAGCTCCTTGGTCAAGTGACTTCTTGTGTAAACAGTGCCTCCAGATTCGGAATAAATCTAAGTATTTGAAAACCAAACTCACCGCTTTTTGTCAGCCCCTGATCTTTATTGAGAATAAATAAGTTTTTTTCTCAACAAAATACAACAAAACACGAAGCTATATAGTGAGTTCACATAGTATGAGGTACTCTGCAAATTTAACTGCATTGAAATAACTGAATGGAGCATACACAAACAAATTCTATAAAAGGTAAATTTACAGATATTATTAAGAATTTATGTAACTCAATTGCACAAAATTGATTGTTAAGGGGAGTAACTATACTCAAAATGTCTCCTGCCATATACATCATTCTATAGTCAAGAAAATAACAAAAAGAGTAACATTAATATATCACCAGCTAAATATTATAAGAATAATATGTCACAGACAGCAGAGGACTTGGAAATGCAGTTGAATGGAATGGACAGTGTCTTGAAAGGAGCATAAAAGATGAACATCAACAACAGCAAAATATAGCTAACGGAATGTAGTTGAACTGAATCAGGTGATGCTGAGGGAATGAAGATTAGGAAATGGGACAATTAGAGCAGCAGATGACTTGTTATTTGGACAGCAGAATAACAGATGATGGTTAAACAGAGGGGATACAGAAAGTAAACTGGTAATGGCAACAAAAGCATTTCTGAAGAAAAGAAATGTCTTAACATCAAATACAGATTTCTGCATCTACATAGATACTCTCCAAGCTACCATACGGTACATGACAGAGCCTACCCTGTACCACTGCTAGTCATTTCCTTTCCTGTTCCACTCTATTAGTGAGAGAAAAACAACTATCTACACGCCTCCGTATGAGCCCTAATTTCTTGTATCTTATCTTCATGGTCCTTATGCACAATGTATGTTGGCGGCAGTAAAATCATTTGGCAGCCACTTTCAAATGCTGGTTCCCTAAATTTTCTCAACAATGTTTCTTGAAATGAACATCATTTTCCCTCCAGAGGTTCCCATTTAAGTTCCCAAAGCATCTCCGTAACCTTTATGTATCATTTGAACCTACTGGTAACAAATCTAGCAGCCTGCCTCTGAATTGCTTCAATGTCTTTCAACTCGACCTGGTTCAGATCCCAAAGACTCGAGTAGTACTCAAGAATACATTGAACCAGCACCCTACATGCGGTCTCCTTTATTAACATAACAGGTTTGTTCTTGCACGAACTTACATTTTCCACATTTAGAGCTAGCTGCCAGACATCACACCAACTAGAAATTTTGTCCAAATCGTCTTCTATCTTCCTACAGTCAATCATCCCCCGATACCTTAATGTACACCAGTGTATCATCAGCAAACAACCACAGACTGCTGCCCACCCTGTCTGCCAAATCATTTACATGTAACGAGAACAACAGTGGTCCTATCACACTTCCTTGGGGCACTCCTGAAGATCCTCTTTTCTCTGATGAATATTCACTATCGAGGACAACATATTGGGTCCTATTACTTAAGAAGTCTTTGAGCCACTCACGTATCTGTGAACTTATTCCATATGCTCATACCTTTGTTAACAGCCTGCAATGGAACACCATGTCAAGCGTCTTACAGAAATCTAGAAATCTGGCATCTACCTATTGCCCTTCATCCATAGTTTACAGCATATCATGTGACAAAAGGGCATGTTGAGTTTTGGACAAGCAAGGCTTTCTAAAACAATGCTGATTCATGGACATAAGCTTCTCAGTATCGGTAATAAGTTCAAGGATTCTGCAGCAAACCGAAATTAGGGATATCGTTGATCTGGAATTTTGCATGTCCATTCTTTTACCTCACTTTTTTCCAGTTGCTTGGGACTTTGGGCTGGGCAAGAGATTCGCGATAAATGCAGGCTGGGTAAGACACCAATATCGTAGAGCACTCTGTGCAAAAAAGAATTTGAATTCCATTCAGACCTGCTGATTTATTTGCTTTCAAATCTTTCAGTTGTTTCTCTATCCCAGGGATGCTTATTACTGTGGCATCCGTACGGGAATCTGTTCAATGGTCAAATGGCAGTATGAATGATTCAACTGTGTGAACTATTTCTTGAAAATAAAATTTAAAACTTTGGCTTTTGTTTTGCTATCTTCAACTGCCACACCAGATTGGTCAACAAGGGACTGAGGGGCAGCCTTAGACCAGCTTAGTGATCTTACATAGGACCAGAATTTTCTCGGGTTGTCTGGCAGATATTTTGCGAAGGTATGACAGTGGTACATGATGTGTGCTTCACGTGTAGATCTTTTCAAAGACACACAAATCTCTACTAACCTTTGTTTGTTGTCATTTGTGTGTTCTCTTTTGAACCGAGAGTGGAACAGTATCTGCTTCCTCAACATCTTCCGAATTTCATTATTAAACCATGGTTGGTCTTTTCCATCCTTTATACACTTACTAGGCACATAATTCTCCAGACTATGATTTACAACCTGATTAAACTTTGCCAATAATTCCTCCGCATTCATCTTACTGGAAGTAAGTGATGTCAGTTCACTGTGTAAGTGAGATGCCAACAACTGATTATCTTGTCTATCTAGCAGAAATACTTTCCTAGCCTTTTTGACTCATTTATTAACTTTCTTAACCATAATTGCTATAATGACACAACGACATCATGGTCGCTAATCCCTGTTTCTACACTGACATTGTCAAAAGGCCTAGTTGTAGCTACAAGGTCTAAGAAATTTCCATTGCTAGTGTGCTGCCGAGCTAGCTGCTCAAAACAGTTTTCAGAAAATGTTCAAAAGTATTTCACACGACTGACTGTTTGTACCCCCTCCCCCACAATGAATCCAGTCCATACTCGGTAAGTTAAAGTCACCACCAACTAGTGTTGCATGATCTGGATGTTTATGCGCTACTACCAGTAGACTTTCTTTGAAAGACTCTAAAACTGTCACAGGGAAATCGGGTTGTTGGTAAAAACTTCCACCAATTAATTTGGTTTCACCTATACTTGTGATACATGATCACATAACTTCACTGTCACACTCAACTTCGACTTCAATAGAGTCAATATTTATGTCAACTGCAACAAACACTCCCCTCTTATGGCCTCTAATCTGACTTTACAATAAATGCTCCACGACTTACTAAATATCTCAGAGCTTTTCACTTTGGGTTTCAGCCAGCTCTCAGTCCCAAGAATAATTTGAGCATGACAACTTACCTGAAGGGCAGTAAATTTGTGAACTTTATTACAAGTACTTTGACAGTTTACTGATAAAATTTTGACAGTCAAAAAGTTTCTTTACTCTGAATTCCATCTGACTTCCCTTGCTGCATATCGACTGGTGAGTGTTCATCAGAGCACCTCAAACTACCATCTAGCCTAAAAAGCTCTCATGTGCACTCCACACATACTGCTATCCAAGTAGCTGCTTCCTTTGTGTAGTGCAGTGTAGTGCACCACTGACTCATCAAGAGGAGTTCTAAAAGTCCTCATATGATAACGCTGGTCTAGAAATCTCCAGCCAAAACCATCACAGAGCAGATGAAGCTTTTGGTTGAGACCCTCCACTCAGCTCCAACCCAAAGGACCCGATCAACTCCGGGAGAAATGCTGCAATAATGTGCCTAACTTTGGAGCTCCAGACAATTAGTAACCCCTCCTCCTGAGTGTCTGTTTGAGCCCCGCAGAAGGAGTGGCGACCTGTCCACTCACAGGGTGAATAAGCGAGGTCAGGTGACCAGGCTCCACACTGGCGCTTCATCTTGAGCACCGCAGGCATGTTACCACCTGCCACTCACCTTGCTGTGAGGGCGGATCCACTGCAGCAAGTACACTAGAATGTGTCTCAGAAGCGCAGCCCATGGGCAAAACAAGCTATCTCTGAGGTGTCCCACGTGACAAGCCAGATTCTCCGCCACCACTACACCACGAGACAGCAGCCTGAAGGTGACTGACCATAGCCAAAAGTATAGCCAACTCCTCTTGCATCCACAAACAGTATGCACACATCCTAACCATCCTAGCAAGACTAACTGAAGAAGTAAATTATAAAAGCAGACAAAATCCTTGGTATGTAACATGAAGCTTTCCTGATGGGTCACCAAAAGATGCTGTTGCATTAAAGAGCTATGTAGCTGGCTGTACAGCAAGCAACTATTGTGCTACAGACTGAGTTGTGTTAGGAAGTCATTTCTAAAAGTATTTGTATGGAATATGGCCATATATGGAAGTGAAACATGGTTGATGAACAGTTTAGACAAAAAGAGAATAGAAACTTCTGAAATGTGGTGCTACACACAAATGCTGAAGATTGTATGGGTAGACTGTATAACTAATGAGGAGATACTGAACAGACTTGGGGAGAAAAAAAATTTGTGGCATAACCTGTTTAGAAGAAGGAATCGTTTGATAGGACATGTTCTGAGACATCAAAAGATAAGCAATGTAGTACTGGAGGTAAGTGTTAGGAGTAAAAATCTTAGAGGGGAAACCAAGACACAAATAAAGTAAGCAGATTCAGAAGGATGGAGGTTGCAGTAGTTATTCAGAGATGAGGCCTGCACAGGATAAAGTAGCATGAAGAGCTGTATCAAACCAGTCTCCAGACTGAAAACAACAACAATACAAAATTATCTCATTTCTTGAAAACATACCATAAGGCGTACCAAGAACGGACTGTGAGACATGTATTACAATTACTTAATTTCAAACAGTAAATTCTCTACGACTCAGAGGTGGTATATGTAATCAGACTTTGAAACAACCTTCCCTTTAAAAACGCAAATCCAAGCAGCATCCTACTACATAATGCTCAGAAAGTTATCACTATAATTCTGCACATCAACCTTTCTGCTTTGGATGATAGAACCATTTGCCACAGACTTTACACCAAATATAACAGTGGTTAAGACGATATCCCCTGTAAGATGCAATAAACATTGTAGTCCATATCATAGTCTTTGACTTGACAAATGCATACTACAACATACGCCACCAGAGACTGAAGATTATCATTAACAAGTGTGGAATATTAAAGAAATCTATCACGGGGGTGAAAGTAAGTGTTTTTGGATCAAACTGCAGAGGATAATACAGAAAATCATCATCTATATCTATACGCTGCAAACCATCATGAAGTGCATGGCAGAGGAAACTTCCCATTGCGCAAGTTACTGTATTAGGGTTTCTCCCTGTTCCATTCACATATGGAGCACTGGAAGAATGATTGCTTGAATCCCCCCCGTGCATGCTGTAATCATTCTAATCTTGTCATAATCTCTTTGTGAGCGATGCATATTCGTGGAGTCGTACTTGAAAAATCTGTTAGTAGATTTCTCAGGTTAGTTTACACATATCTTCAAGAGTCTGCCAATTCAGTTTCTTCAGCACCTCGATAACACTTTCCCATGGCTCAAATAAACCTGGGCCAACTCGTGCTGCCCTTCTGTGTATACATTCAATACCACCTCTTAGTCCTATTTCGTACTTATCCCATACACTTGAGCAATGTTCTAGAATACTTTACATGAGTGATTTGTAAATAATGTCCTTTGCAAACTGATTGCAATCCCCAGTATTCTACCAATAAACCTAAGTCTACCATCTGCTTTAACCCACAACTGAGCCTATGTGATCATTCCACTTCATATCCCTACAAAGTGTTATACACAAGTATTTGTGTGAGTTGGTTGAATCTAACTCTGACTCACTGATATTACAGTCACAAGATACTACATTTTTCCATTTTGTGAAGTGCAAAATTTTACATTTCTGAATATTTAAAGCAATTTGTCTATCTCTGCACCACTTTGAAATTTTATCAAGATCTGACAGAACATCTATGCAACTTTTTTTAGACAGAAATTCATTAAAGGTAACTGCACCATTTGCAAAAAATCTGAGTTTCCTATTAATATTGTCTGCAAAGTCACTAATATACAACATGAACAGCAATGGTCCCAACACACTTCCCTGGACTCACATGACATTACTCCTACATCTGACAAGGTCTCTCCATCCAAGATAACATGCTACATCTTCCCTATAAATAAATAAATAAAAATTTCAACTGAGTTGCAAGTTTCACTTGAAATCCCATGTGATCAAACTTCTGACAATAAGTGTAGGTGTGGTACTGAGTCAAATGCTTTTCTAAAATCGAGAAATACTGCATCTACCTGGCTGTCCTGATCCAAAGCTTTCAGTATGTCGTGTGAGAGAAGTGCAAGTTGGGTTTCACACTACTTATTTTCAGAATACATGCTGGTTGGCTTGGCACAGGTCATCCTATTCAAGATACCTCATTATGTTTAACATTAGAGCAACAACAAATTGATGTCAAGTATACTGCACAGTAGTTTTGTGGATCACTTCTACTATCTTTCTTGTAGACAGGTGTCACCTGTGCCTTTTTCCAAAAAGTGAGCATGGTTTTTTGTTCGAGGGACCTACAATAGATCATATTTAGTAAAAGTGGCTAACCCGGCCACAAATTCAATATAGAATCTGACAGGCATTCCACTGGGCTCTGGAGCTTTGTTCAATTTTAACGATTTCAGCTGTTTCTCAACACCACTGACACTAATACTGATTTCACTCGTCTTTTCAGTGATATGAGGCTTACCTTGGGATAATTCTCCTGGGTTTTCTTTTGCTACCCTCAGTTTCAGTTCCTGTCTCATTCGCTGAAGACTGCACACTAATGTTGGTGTTACTAACAGGCTTTACATACAACCAGAATTTCTTGGGGTTTTGTGAAAGACAGCTGACAATATTCTTCTGAACTGAAGTCTTCATGCATTGCTCTCTTGACAGCCAAATGCGCTTCATTCCACACCTCTCAATCTATAGTCCTATGCTTTCTTTTGCACCTGTTATGCCAAGAGTTTCTGTTTCTTTAGAAGTTTCTTTATAGTGACAGTAAACCACGGAGAATCCCTCCCATTATGAACTGTTCTACTGCATACATATCTATTCAGTGCATGATCAACTATTCTTTTAAACCTGAGCCATAGCTCCTCTACATGCTACTGCCCTGTGCTGAAAGTTTCAAGTTTCTCACTGAGATATGATACTTGTTCTAGTTTTCCTTTGTACTTCAGTAATCATTGTTGCTACAATAGTGTCATGGTCACCGATAGCTTCAATGTGGACATGCTCAAAGATCCTTCAACATCCAAACCAGCTTCAAATTGCAGAAGGGAGGGGGGACGGTTTCTCTCTCTCTCTCTCTCTCTCTCTCTCTCTCTCTCTCTCTCTCTCTCTCTCTCTCTCTCTCACACACACACACACACACACAAGCTGACACACTTCTCACTCACGCCTGCTGTAACTGATTAATTTATATACACTACTGGCCATTAAAATTGCTACACAAAGAGGAAATGCAGATGATAAACGGGTATTCGGGTATTCATTGGACAAATATATTATACTAGAACTGACATGTGATTACATTTTCACACAATTTGGGTGCATAGATCCTGAGAAATCAGTAGGCATACCCAGAACAACTACCTCTGGCTGTAATAACGGCCTTGATACGCCTGGGCATTGAGTCAAACAGAGCTTGGATGGCGTGTACAGGTACAGCTGCCCATGCAGCTTCAACACGATATCACAGTTCATCAAGAGTCGTGACTCACGTATTGCGATGAGCCAGTTGCTCGGCCACCATTGACCAGACATTTTCAAGTGGTGAGAGATCTGGAGAATATGCTGTCCAGGGCAGCAGTCGAACATTTTCTGTATCCAGAAAGGCCTGTAAAGGACCTGCAACATATGGCCGTGCATTATCCTGCTGAAATGTAGGGTTTCTCAGGGATCGAATGAAGGGTAGAGCCACGGGTCGTAACATCTGAAATGTAACGTCGACTGTGCAGAGTGCCGTCAATGCGAACAAGAGGTGAGCGAGACATGTAACCAATGGCACCCCATATCATCACACTGGGTGATACGCTGGTATGGCGATGATGAATACACGCTTCCAATGTGCGTTCACCGCGATGTCGCCAATCACGGATGAGACCATCATAATGCTGTAAACAGAACCCGGAATCATCCAAAAAAAAATTACGTTTTGTCATTCTTGCACCCAGGTTCGTCGCTGAGTACACCACCGCAGGCACTCCTGTCTGTGATGCAGCATCAAGGGTAACAGCAGCACGGTCTCCAAGCTGGTAATCCATGCTACTGCAAACGTCGTCGAACTGTTCGTGCAGATGATTGTTGTCTTGCAAACATCCCCATCTGTTGACTCAGGGATCAAGTCATGTGGATAAGATGCCTGTCATCTCAACTGCTAGTGATACGAGGCCGTTGGGATCCAGCATGGCGTTTCGTATTATCCTGAACCCACTGATTCCATATTCTGTTAACAGTCATTGGATCTCGACCAACGCGAGCAGCAATGTCGCAA
This sequence comes from Schistocerca piceifrons, assembly GCF_021461385.2. Classification (NCBI taxonomy): domain Eukaryota; kingdom Metazoa; phylum Arthropoda; class Insecta; order Orthoptera; family Acrididae; genus Schistocerca; species Schistocerca piceifrons. The sequence continues at coordinate 665,743,028 of NC_060138.1, forward strand.
TACGATAAACCTCAATCGCGATAGGCTACAATCCAACCTTTATCAAAGTCGGAAACATGATGGTACGCATTTCTCCTCCTTACACGAGGTATCACAACAATGTTTCACCAGGCAACGCCGATCAACTGCTGTTTGTGTATGAGAAATCGGTTGGAAACTTTCGTCATGTCAGCACGTTGTAGGTGTCGCCACCGGTGCCAACCTTGTGTGAATGCTCTGAAAAGCTAATCATTTGCATATCACAGCATCTTCTTCCTGTCGGTTAAATTCCGCATCTGTAACACGTCATCTTCGTGGTGTAGCAATTTTAATGGCCAGTAGTGTATCATTGCTGATTAACTTTACTTTTTTTTCAAGTAACTGTATTAAGTGAGCTGCTTTTGGGGAGAGGGAAACCGGAAACTCATCCAAAGCAGTTGAAGGTTTATAAAGAGTCTGTTCACGTATTTTCAATACGTCAATAAATATGAGTCTGAATTCAAGCATGGTCTTATGTTCCTTGAAGAAAACCTCATGAAAAGTGGTTGTTTAGTTAGTGGGAAAGGGAGTTAAATCCCCTATTACATGATGCACCTAAACTGTACACCTATGCACAAGCGCCCCAAGCATGCATATCTGTAACTACAGACTGGTTCACGCAGACATATGGCATCATCCACATGGGATATACCTGGTGCACATGTCCAATAGATGGTAATAACACATGAAACAAGAAAAAAATGGAAAAACTGTCTGATTTCTTGGAAAGTCATTCGTTCTACTGCGCAAAACACAAGGGAGACCGTGTGATATATTGAAACGTCATTCACTCAAATTATTTCTGTGAGCTCAAGGTTCCTATTTCATAACACATTGTTTTTTATCATTATTTATTAAGAAATTGTTATTCTCATATGTAGGTTACTGCTGTAATGAATTAAGGCAAAACGTTTAGTTTTATATTACAACACTTGGTTACACAGGTATATGTACATCTAAATTTGCATTTATACAGCATTTTGCACATGGAGGACCCACTTGTTTTCAGAGCTATTGCCCTTGCAGTGACAGTAAATCTTCCAATTAAGGCAGAACAACGATGAAAACCGAGATTCTGAGATGCTGCTGTCTATGATAGAAGACGGAATTAGCAAGTGTGACACACTCACGAGGGAGGCTATCTCACCTTCTCGAAAGTAAGAATTCTATCGTATGTTTAAATGTTTTTTTGATCATACCAGCCTAGATCACTGATAAAATACCAGTACATGCCCTATTATGTTGCAGGCTGGTTGTAACATTACGTTTCCTGGCGACTGGGAAATCTTTTAAAAGTCTGGTTTTTAGCCACAGAATAGCGCAGCCCACCATTTCGAAAATTTGTGTGGGTGTATGCACTGCAATTTGAAACACTTCAAAGGACCAGTACTTCGAGGTGCACTTGTGTTATTTTTCCGTGTATGGAATATACAGGGTGAGTCACCTAACGTTACCTCTGGATATATTTCGTAAACCACATCAAATACTGACGAATCGATTCCACAGACCGAACGTGAGGAGAGGGGCTAGTGTAATTGGTTAATACAAACCATAAAAAAATGCACAGAAGTATGTTTTTTAACACAATCCTATGTTTTTTTAAATGGAACTCCGTTAGTTTTGTTAGCACATCTGAACATATAAACAAATATGTAATCAGTGTCGTTTGTTGCATTGTAAAATGTTAATTACATCCGGAGATATTGTAACCTAAAGTTGACGCTTGAGTACCACTCCTCCACTGTTCGATCGTGTGTATCGGAGAGCACCGAATTATGTAGGGATCCAGAGGGAACGGTGATGGACCTTAGGTACAGAAGAGACTGGAACAGCACATTACGTCCCCATGCTAACAGCTTTTTATTGGTCTTTTTCACTGACGCACATGTACATTACCATGAGGGGTGAGGTAAACGTACACACGTGGTTTCTGTTTTCAATTACGAAGTGGAATAGAGTGTGTCCCACTGGAAACGCGTCGACGTATGTGGTATCAGCTTGATGGTGCACCTGCACATTCCGCAATTAACACTAAGGCTGACCCTTGACAGGATGTTCGACGGGCATTTCATAGGACGTGGAGGACGCATAAATTGGCCAGCCCGTTCTCCTGATCTTACACCTCTGGACTTCTTTCTGTGGGGTACGTTAAAGGAGAATGTGTACCATGATGTGCCTACAACCCCAGAGGATATGAAACAACATATTGTGGCAGCCTGTGGCGACATTACACCAGATGTACTGCGGCGTGTACGACATTCATTACGCCAGAGATTGCAATTGTGTACAGCAAATGATGGCCACCACATTGAACATCTATTGGCCTGACATGTCGGGACACACTCTATTCCACTCCGTAATTGAAAACGGAAACCACGTGTGTACATGTACCTCACCCCTCATGGTAATGTACATGTGCGTCAGTGTAAAAGACCAATAAAAAGGTGTTAGCATGTGGACGTAATGTGCTGTTCCAGTCTCTTCTGTACCTAAGGTCCATCACCGTTCCCTCTGGATCCCTACGTAATTCGGTGCGCTCCGATACACACGATCGAACAGCGGAGGAGTGGTACTCAAGCGTCAACTTTAGGTTACAATATCTCCGGATGTAATTAACATTTTACAATGCAACGAACGACACTGGTTATGTATTTGTTTATATGTTCAGATGTGCTAACAAAACTAACGGGGTTCCATTTAAAAAAACGTAGGTTTGTGTTAAAAAACATACTTCTGTGCATTTTTTTATGGTTTGTATTAACCAATTACACTAGCCCCTCTCCTCATGTTCGGTCTGTGGAATCGATTCGTCAGTATTTGATGTGGTTTACGAAATATATCCAGCGGTAATGTTAGGTGACTCACCCTGTATATGTGCCACTTCAGAGTTTTGCAGTCCTTGCCCGTCGCACTGGGTGAAACTGCACGAACTCTCTCGCCTTCATTGCCAGTTTCTCTTTCCTGGCATGCTGAAATAAAGCAAGAGATGCAATCAAACCAAACATGAACTTACATAAGCTAACGCATTACGATACAAATCGAAAATCACCATGCAACTTTATTTGCATATTACTCGGAAATAAATGATTGCCGACGTGCCTTATTACGATACAGCAGGTCAGACACACACCTTTCCTCGCTGTATACCTGAATTAGGGCACTTAACACCTCTTTGCGCCATTCCATTTCTTTTACGGATTAATCAATAGAAAAAAGGTTTTCATAAACAAAGTATGAAAGAAAGTCTACCAGCCAGCCAGCCACACACACACACACACACACACACACACACACACACACACACACACACACAAAATCAGCATTTATACCAGCTTAATTACTGAAAAAAATGCGGAAAATCCCCGACACAAAAATCTGAAATAAGCAACTAGCCACCTAACAATAACCAAATAACAAGCAGAAAGCACTGTGGTACCCCCTTCTACAGATGCACGAGTTATCACTGCCTACCGCGCATGCGTGGATTGGTATGTTTTGAACTGCTCTCTATTCTAGCTCATGGATAATGTGTTGTTTCACCCATTTTACTGCTAGATGGCTGTCACGCTAGACCAGTACCGTTCGCAGTGGATCATCGTGTAATACCCCTTTTAGGGACTAAACAGTGAGGTCATCAGTACCTTGATCAAGGCATAATCCAATTGGAGTCATCACAGACACTCCAAAATTTGATTAAACTGCAAAGTAGGAACAGTAAAACTGAGGTACTGAAAGAAACACTGATGCCAGAGGCAAGAAAAAATTTAAGGTGATGTAAAAGCATAGGAGTTGAGCCCATCTCCCTTTTGGTGAGTAGACAATAGCTCCCAGGCCTCATCTGCTGTGGGAAGCACCTCCCCCAAAACTGATCCACACTGACCATTCTACATGTGTAGAAAGTACCTCACTAGATGGAGAGGAGATCTGTAATAGATAAATTGGAAAGAGCAAAACACAATCGACATCAATGCAATCAACAATACTAAAGTAAGGGGAGAGCAATAATCAGGTAGGTAAGTGAGTGGGCACACTCAAGTGTCCCCTGACGCTCAGCGCGTGACAACGAGCATCCCACCTACACCCTATCTCCCCCCCCCCCCCCCCCCACCAAAAAAAAATCAGTAACAGTCAGCGTTAAAAGATATGGGAATATCACTCACACCCTCTGAGGAAGCACGAAACACTGTACAACTGTTATTTTGGCATCAGCTAGTATCAATAATACACAAACCTTAAGTTCTTGCCTTCATAGGATTGCTATATAAAGGGACACTTCTAAAAAGTAAAATCAGGTGCAGCAGAAGAAAGGGCTACCCACATCTAAATGTAAAAACAGAATAAATCAGGTCAGCACGCTTTGAGAATTGTAGAAAGGATGATCATCTGCCAAAATGACACAGAAAGGCAGTTGATAACATGGTGAATATTTATGAAACAGCCAACTGTGATCTCCAGAAATTGGATTGTTCGTACAGCAGGAAGGCATACACACAGAATTTTGACATTTGAAGCACTGTTTTGGGTGTGAAAGTAGTTTCACAGCAAAATGGTAGATCACGATTTTTATTTAGTTGGTAAGTGAGTAGTCCCTCCAAAGTGAAGATGAATGCTCTGTTGTCACCCTTGTTGTCTGGTGGGCCTCAATGCACACAGCGTACCAAGTGGACTTCTTGTTTCTCCAGGATTTTTCTTAATACCTCATTTGCCTGCAGCATCAGGTCCCAGTGAAAAATAAATCCTGTACCACCTTCAGTCTCTTATGAAGTGTTATGGTAACAAACAGGTACGTCACCAAGCAGGAGAATAATGCTTGCAACATGGTAGGAGTGGCTATTTAATTAAAAACAGAACCACTTCGTAACCTACAGAGGAACAGATTTCTCTGGACGCATTTTCAACATTTTCTACAAAGGCAATCAACTTAGGAGATAGAAAGGACCATCATTAGCCCAAGTGGAAACCAGAAACTGAGGGGAGTACAAATATATAGTTCTCTTTATTTGCTGTCCTCCCAAGGTGTCACCAATGAGGGAAAGCTCCAAAGGTCCGCACTGCAATGGCTTGGGACCCACTGCTCAAAACAGGTAATGATTTGCACATGTGAAAAATGCAAAATCATGTAATGGTCATTTGTCCAAATTAAACTGTAGAACCCCTATAACCAAGTAAGTCAGAGAAAGTCAAAGTTCAGAGAAAAGTAAGACTATACCACTTCCAATAGCACTTTTGCCTAGCAGAGGACTGTAGTGTTTATCAAACCAACCTTAGGGTTGACGACTTAACCTTCACCTCAATAATTCTTACACAACACAGAAGAAAGGATCTACTAGCAAAAAGGTTGTAGGCACCACAGTGGGAAAATAGGCTTCATTGTCAGTTTTTGCAAAAAAAGGCACAAAGTACAAGTAAACAGATCAGCAGTAAAATGGTGGATGCACACGGTGCATCACCATAATCCAGACAAATTACCAATTTCTTTAAGAAAAATTACTATCAAAACATTACATATTACAAAAAAGGCTTTTACGTGGTACAAGGGGCAGGAGGTTCTCTTTAGAGAACCATCATTCAGTGTATACCTTTTAGCTTGAATAACAGCCTCCAATTAGATCTACAGCGTGCATATGCTGTATTGATATCGGCGAATGCTGCCCCAATGGTGGTCCTCAATAATGGGATACCAGGATTTCAAGATCATTTCAACTAAGCTTCATAGAAAGAGACTTAAATCAGGACTACTGGGGGCAGGGGCAGAATTTATTAGGCAAAAAATATTAAACTTACCATTTTTTACTACATGGCTCGTGGAAACATGGACCCAACTGTTTCCATCCACAGCTTCGCAACATTCTACATAGCATTAAAATAAATTTGCTTTTGAAACAGGTTTTTTTTTTATTCCTCCCCTACCTGGGCAACACTTACTATCTCGAGGCTGGCAGGAATTTTGTTTTGACAACAACAAGGCATCTCATATATTGCGTGTGAGCCAGCAGGCATTTTCCCAATTGGTTTGTGTGACTACCATAAAGCTCTTATCATCAGAAAAGAACCTAATTCACGCTAAATCATGATCTATTAATGAACATTATTGCTTTGGATGCTCCAAAATGAGCACCTGAACTCTTCTGAGACTTCAAAGTTCCTCACAATATGGTCTTTCAAGTGAAGCTTCCTTGTCAGTACACCGGAACCTTCACTTTACTTTTCTGAAGCCAAATATGTGTGGTAATCACAAAGTTTTAATTATACTTAGAAATAACTTATGCCATTACTGTTCTGCTTGTTTGCAGGTACAAAGCTATTCATACATGCTGAAATCCCCATGCCACAGTGCTGCAGTGTGCTGTTAGAGGAGTAAAAACAAAGTGGCAAACCCCAATGATATAGTGGATTACTGCACAGCAATTCAATTTATTTTCAGCATTTTAAGGGCAGTAATGGTTCAACAATCTGTTCCGAGTTGGTGGAAATCTACAGTAACACTGAACCAGGACACAGATATCAATGACAAAGACCAAATTGGCATATCATCTTTCTGTGAAAAAACATGAAACCAAAGAGAAGTTGAGGTTTTGGTGCTCTTAAGATGAGCATTTCACAATTGAAGTGACAGTGAAAATGATGAAAAAGTCATGGATCAGCTTTTCACACCTAGCAGACATTTTGAACATGACAAAGGTGGATTTTCATTCGGTTCCTTGAACGTTCATGTCTGTTCAGAAAAAATTGTCAAACTGAAGCAGCAATGGCAGTCTTGAAGCTGTGTCAGACCAATCCAAAGAATTTCTTTAGTTACCTAATCACCTTATCCTAGTGCCTAACCATCAGTGGGCAAAGTGATGTGTGTTTTTGGGGTAGTTTTGGTGTGGTGCTAATAACTAATATGCTCGTAAGGGGCCAAACGAGCACACGCGCATATTAGTGAAATTTCCTGATCAGGTTACAGGAGGCTCTCAGGATGAAGCAGCACTAGACGCCGTCCAAGGGGGAGTATTTTTGTCCACTACAACAACATAGATCTTTCTGAACAGGATACAGTCACACACTATAATTTTGAACCAGCAATTTTTTTCTCATCTCATGTATTTTATGAACATGGCACACAGTGACTTCTTGCTCTTTCCTTGGACAAAGAAAGCTTTGTGCAGCAGGTACTTTGAAAATGCTGAGGTGACTTTCAAGGTCTGAATGTTTCCTGAAAAGCGAAAATTGAGACTTCTACAACTGAGGCCTTCATCAATTGTTGGGAAAAATGTGCCACACTGAAAAGGGAATAAGCGGAGGACTGACATAATCATCAAGTTTCATGGTTACACCTTGATTTTTTCAGGGACATGATTAAAACTTTATGAACATAGGTACACCGTGTATTTCGCAATAATGCCATGAAGTTTGAGTAGTTAAAAGAAGAGAAGTATACCTAGGGCCAAGCAGCTAGCACAAAGACCTCTGCTAATCACAATTCATTTATCATAATCTGCACTTCATTTCAACATCCTGGCCATATGGAGATCTTGATTGTTTACTAGAAACAACTGGCAATGCACAGCACTAACAATGACCTCTGGCAGAAGAATATTATTGTAGGAAATTTAAATGTCTGTATTTTGGTGATGCACCCTGTATACTATTTAGATGATTAGAAAAATTCATGCAGTATTATGTATTTCCCATTCTTATAATTTAATGTGAATTATTGTTTCAAAAATAAATTCAAGAAAACATTTAAACAACTTTTTTTCTGACATACCAATCAGTTCGAACACGTTTCATTGGTGGTGAAATGTCATGTGTTCGAACTGGGCTGTAACGTTCTCTACCTCCCCCTCTGTAGTCCCGATAGTCAGTGCGAGGACGATTTCGGCCACCCCAAGAATCTCTGCAATTAATAAGCATTAAATTATTACAATAATCTCAAAGCAAACCATTAAAGTATCATAAACGAAATCATAATATCAAAATTTTTAGTCTGGTGCAAAACTGGTATGTAGAAGTTTTCACCACATCAACAATGAACTAAACATATTAACACTAGTAAATGATTGTAATAATTATTCACTAGAAATAAGAAAGAAAGAAGCATTAAAACAGCTATGTTATATGGAAAAGGAGCTGCGCTGAGTAAATTATCTTACAGTGTATACTTCTCAGAATACAACAATACACCACATACTGGCTCTGAGAAATCAGACAATGAATGCCACGTTCTGCATTTTTCATAAAATGTGCGTAAAGTTCCTTGAACACTCTTAAGATATCATAATGTAGCAATTTGAGGCACAATGGAGAAGGTTTTTTCATGAGAATTTGAGATACTTTCTTTCATAGGCATCTAAGCTGTTTCTTCTCACTGAACATCTTAGTAGTACGGAGCCTCATAGGAACAGATATAAGTTCATGAACACAATTCAAAACCAACTCTATGTTATTTAAAAAGAATTGTTACTTTCATCTATATAAACAAAAATGCAAAAGTTCATTAGTTCAAAATTGTATATCTCTCAAAGTTCTTCACCTATTCCTTTGAAATACTGCCAACATTTTATTTGAATATAAGCATGTTTTTATATGCCTACTGGAGCACCATATAGTATATAATTGTGCATATTACACACACACACACACACACACACACACACACACACACATATGCAGGGTGTTACAAAAAGGTACGGCCAAACTTTCAGGAAACATTCCTCACACACATATAAAGAAAAGATGTTATGTGGACATGTGTCCGGAAACGCTTAATTTCCATGTTAGAGCTCATTTTAATTTCGTCAGTATGTACTGTACTTCCTCGATTCACCGCCATGATTTCATACGGGATACTCTACCTGTGCTGCTAGAACATGTGCCTTTACAAGTACGATACAACATGTGGTTCATGCACGACGGAGCTCCTGCACATTTCAGTTGAAGTGTTCGTACGCTTCTCAACAACAGATTCGGTGACCGATGGATTGGTGGAGGCGGACCAATTCCATGGCCTCCACGCTCTCTTGACCTCGGCCCTCTTGACTTTCATTTATAGGGGCATTTGAAAGCTCTTGTCTACGCAACCCCGGTACCAAATGTAGAGACTCTTCGTTCTCGTATTGTGGACGGCTGTGATACAATACGCCATTCTCCAGGGCTGCATCAGCGCATCAGGGATCCCATGCAACGGAGGGTGGATGCATGTATCCTCGCTAACTGAGGACATTTTGAACATTTCCTAAAACAAAGTGATTGAAGTCACACTGGTATGTTCTGTTACTGTGTGTTTCCATTCCATGATTAATGTGATTTGAAGAGAAGTAATAAAATGAGCTCTAACATGGAAAGTAAGCATTTCCGGACACATTTCAACATGACATATTTTCTTTCTTTGCGTGTGAGGAATGTTTCCTGAAAGTTTGGCCGTACCTTTTTGTAACACCCCAAGTGGGAAAAATATATCTAAAAACAAAGATGATGTAACTTACCAAACGAAAGTGTTGATATGTTGATAGAAACACAAACACACACACAAAATTCAAGCTTTCGCAACCAACGGTTGCTTCATCAGGAAAGAGGGAAGGAGAGGGAAAGACGAAAGGGTGTGGGTTTTAAGGGAGAGGGTAAGAAGTCATTCCAATCCCGGGAGCGGAAAGACTTACCTTAGGGGGAAAAAAGGAAAGGGCAGGTATACACTTGCGCGCACACACGCGCACACACACACACACACACACACACACACACACACACACACACACACACACACACACACACACACACACACACACACACACACATATCCATACGTACATATACAGACACAAGCAGACATATGTAAAGGCAAAGAGTTCGGGCAGAGATGTCAGTCGAGGCGGAAGTACAGATGCAAAGATGTTATTGAATGACAGGTGAGGTATGAGTGGCGGCACAACAACATCTTTGCCTCTGTACTTCCACCTCGACTGACATCTCTGCCCAAACTCTTTGCCTTTACATATGTCTGCTTGTATCTGTATATGTGCGGATGGATGTGTGTGTGTGTGTGTGTGTGTGTGTGTGTGTGTGTGTGTGTGTGTGTGTGTGTGTGCGCGAGTGTATACTTGTTCTTTTTACCCCCTAAGGTAAGTCTTTCCGCTCCCGGGATTGGAATGACTCCTTACCCTCTCCCTTAAAACCCACATCCTTTCGTCTTTCCCTCTTTCCTGATGAAGCAACCGTGGGTTGCGAAAGCTTGAATTCAAACCTAGACAATTTTTTTTTTATTTACCCTTTTACATCTAAAATCAGTTTTTGTTCCAATTTTCAGATCTTCCATAGGGCATGAACTGATGTAGCTACTGTAAGTCATATGTATGATAACATGGCCCAAAATTTGCACACCAGTTTCTCTAAATCATATATGTGATGACATTGTCCTAAATTTATACCCCATTTGCTCATTTGTGCAGTAAGTTGAATAGTTTGGCTATATTTGAAACTGGAGAAGCAGTTGATTGGAATAATTCTAAACTGACTTGGTCCATATCGTGTTTTTGCATAGATTGTACATATGATTTATAGAACATTAACTCAACTACAACTTGCTAACTCTAAGTTCTGTCCTATATAGTTATAAGATTTCAGTTTTTGTTCCATCTCTTTGATGAACATCTGGAATGGAGTTTCTGCACCTATTTCTATTACCGTGACAACTGCTGCATTAAGTGACATCACATCTACAGGTGCCTCAAAAAATAAATTTGTTTGCATATCTTGTAACATAAGAACATAGTGAAAATTAACTCTAATTTCCAAGTACTTCCAGTCTTCTGATATTCTCTTGTTGAAATTACATGAAGACCAAGTTTGAGACTACTGTGGACATTCTCCACTATCTTCTGTGCAATGCTTGCGGAGCAACTAGTGCACAGGATCCTTTGAACACTAAACACAAACATTTTGGTTAACAAAAAATCCAATTATTCCTTTGCACACCTCTTCATTGTGAATTTGTTTTATATTGCTAGTACAGATGGATTCATAAATACAAACAAGGAATTAAATAGCCCAATCTTCAGAGAATTTTCACACTTCCTGAGTTCTCTGCAATGAAATAAATTGTGCCAGCTACCTGTCAAATAAAGTCATGTTCCATGATAAAATAACAAAGACAAGAAAACTGTAGTCTAGGTAATGTTTGTAAGCATCCAATTAATGTGTATTGTTATGTTGCAAAAGAGGAAATGCCTGCTTCTCAAGCAATTTATCACTGGCCATTCTCAGCTAGCTGATGCATAGCAATGTTTCAACTTTAACTATTTTTAGCTGTCAGTTGGTTGTTAATCTGCTAGAGGCAGTACAGATCCATTACTAAAAGGAGAATCGCTTTGGTCTAGAACACTGTTCCTCCTGGTTAAGATAGAGGTACAAGATGCCTCTTGTGCAAGTTTCTTACTGGAGAACGCTACGGAGGGAACCAGTTATTTTTACAAATTCAGTATGTAGGGTCTCAATCACAAGAATTTCAGCTTTAGACAGAAAAATATAACTGCATGTTCCTGAGAAAAGTCTGAAGTTTTCAATATGTCAACCACTAATAATTACAATGCAACTGTATGTTACTACAAGAGCAGACACAAAATAATTCATGATAAATCTCAAGAGGCAAATACAAACTGTAACCCTCCTATAAGTGCCTAATCCAACAGAAACAGCACTAGCTTCAAACTAATCCTCCTCCTCCTCCTCCTCCTCATCATCATCATCATCATCATCATCATCATCATCATCATCATCATCATCATCATCATCATCATCATCATCATCATCATCCAACATCATCAAAAGAGTGTGTGTTGGCCCTTTATGAAACAAAAGAAATTTAACAGAAATGTTGTCCCCATCTCTTCAATGGCCGTCCTATACCCCATCTTCCAGTTTGATTAAAATGTAACGGATTGTCATGACTGGTGTTCAGGTGACGTCCTTTTGAAGTGGTCATACCAATTTTATTTGTAGTGCCTAATCCCTTCTGTTACTGCTGTGGATGGTACAGTGCTTCCCAGTCCCATTGACCAAGCAGAGCAGCCACAGCCATAGCTTGCGCTGTCGCATTGTCATGCAAAATGATGGGTGGGTTGCGCAGAACGTGTCGCCGCTTCTTTCACAAAGCTGGTCGCAGGAGATGCTCCAACAACGAACAGTAATACTGTGCATTAACGGTCTGCCATGGAGGAACGTAATGCATTAGGATAACACCACCACAGTCATACACAAGAATCACCATAACCCTCACCATATTGGGGCTCTGACGCACTTTTGACTTTCACAGCGACCCATAATGATGCCATTCGTTGGATTGGCATTTCAGTTTTGGCTCGTACATTGTGGCCCATGTCTCACCCAGTGTTACGATACGGCATAAGAAAGCCTGTCCTTTGCACTCATAGCACTCCAAGTCCGTCTGAGCAACGTCATAACGCATCCATTTCCGCATTTCCATCAAGTCATGCAGAACCCATCGCGATGCAATTTTTTGCATGCCCAGGCGTTCCTTCAGGATGCGAAGCACAGTCGTACGAGCTAATCTGGTTTCGTGGGTGAGCTCACAAATCTTATGGTGTCGATCACTGTCCACTAATGTGGCAACAGCATGCACTACTTCTTCAAAGACGCTAGGATGACCTGCCCGATGCCTGTCTGCCACAGTTTTCCGAACTTCGTTGAAGACTTTTACCCAATGTGCCACTGTTCTGTACAGCAATGGCAACTCCCTGCACGCCTGTTGAAGACCTTTATGACACTGTCGTTCTGTACGACCTCTGGAACATTATATCTTAATCCAACTCCGTTGTTCATGTTTCAAAAACATAGTGAAACCATTACGTTAGACCGCTCGCTGACATGTGACTGTGTTTCCCTCAATTGTGCGCACGCCGGTGACGTGGGATGGGCGAGTCCATTGCCTCAGAGGTAAGGTAGGTATTTCAACATGTGCTATCAGCAACAATAGTAGATTCCATTGCATAGTGTCTCCACAGCAGTGTTGCCACTACTTAAGTTCCCACCTACGTATATAACTTTCATTTATGGATGTTATCACCCATTCCTTCTCAAAATACATGTGACATTTCGACGCCTTTTCATTTGTTTCGCTTATCTCAAGAGGAAGTTTTTGCATACAACAGCTCAATATTAAGTGTCAAAGTGTGTACAAGCTGACACTCAAAACAAAAGCTGCTAAAAACTTGCCATGAATAGGCCTTTTTCCATCACCTTGTGATATCAAAATTTCAGTACCAATTACATATACTAGAAGTGAGATTTAAGCTTTGTCCTGCTAATGAAACAGATTTAATTGTATAAATTGTCATAGACAGAAAAATGAATTTTGAATATGATCACAAGAGTAATGCTTTTCACATTCTGTTGGAGCCGAGTCATTAATAATGATTCTTTCTCGTACATTACATGGCATTAAGTATTACAATTATGAGCAATTTAATGAAAAGAGACCTGCTATGCCTGACTGGAAGCACTTGTTCAGCAACAATTCAATGTCACATGGTAGAGCTCATCAAATGCTGTACTAGCCACAGGTGGGACACTGTACGAAGGGCAATTTCAGGACATTTGACAGTAACCAGGTTGTGAGTGACCACAACTATCTTGATTCGTGGGAAACCGCTGCCACTGAAGTCTACTTTCTTGGGCAACAACATGATGACAAGGGTCTAGTAAAGACTTTGCATTTAGTCTCATATCAGAAACACACACATTATATACACAGTTATGATCATACTACTTTTGCCCAAAATTGGCCACTTCCAAGACATTTTCTGTTCTTTGATGAAGTTCATCTTCCGGGCAGAAGGCCTGATGCAATAAGCATATAATTGACAATCTGGTCTTCTCCACAGTCAAAATGAATGTTACCTGGATCAGCGTAGCCCCATCTTGCCAAATTATCCCTTGATCTGCAAATTCCAGCTCTCAGTTGATTCAGGACTTCCGTGTCATCCAGCTCTCATCATAGGCAGGATGTACAGTTTCGGAAACTTTTTTCCAACCAGGGAGAAGGTAGGTCATAGCCCTCCATAGTTGTAACTTAGCTTTTCAGCAGTTGTTTCAAGTGCCATCGATGTTCTAAGAAAACTGCTCCTTTACTTCAATAGTTGTGGGTGTGGTGTGGGCCCATACAGAGGATAGGTTCTCTCCTGCTGCAATGCTTTTCTTTCCTCATTTGCAGCCATTTCTCTTCAAACAGGAGGTAGTAAAGCCATTCGACAGGAGTGGATTTCATGCAATCTGTTCTGCACGTGTCACATTGAGCTATGTGCACCCGTTTGGCATGTGCTGAATTATAACAAACAAGACATGCATACTCTGCCACAGAATAGCATAGTACCATCGCAGAAGTTTGTATAGTTTCAGGGTGACAACCTCACTGTGATCCAGCCAGGTTCTGTAAAAAGACTGTGCCTGGTGGAAACCTTTCCACATCTGGATATTTTGTGGTCTCATAGTGTACCAGTTCAACACCACACTGTCCTACCTTTAATTTGCGACTAACTTCCCTGCTCCTCAAATGAAAAGCAAACACTTGTGTCTTTGAGGGGTTTGGTTTAAATTAGTTTGTGTTGTATTATCTGGAAAGTTGTTTAATATCATTCATGACGGTTCTCCACTGATTCAAAAACTGTGCTCTACGTGGTTATAGCAAGATCATTGGCATACAAGGAGTTCCTGCTATCGGGTACTGTAGGTTGGTCATTCACATTTATATTGAACAGAATGCGAGCTCACACACTTCCCTGCAGGTTTTCTCTGTGGTCTCCATCAGCCACACTGTTCTTGGAAGTCGATAAAAAACCTTCACTTCTACAAAAGAGTAATGAAGAGCCTAGTTAGGGTAGAATCCTTGGCCAGGTTATAGACCTTGACTAGTAGTAGTAAGTGACTGACAGTATCGTATCCCGCTGTTAAGTCAACAAATACCATTCTGGTCACCTCACACGCTTCAAACAAATCTTCTACAATCTGTGTGAGATTTAGCAACTGCCCTGTGCAGCTTTTACCAGGTCAAAATCCAGAGTGCTGAGGTATAAGTAACAGGTCAATTACAAGTGATATCGGCGATTTGAAGACAATCTTTCCAGCAATTTGTGAAGATGACATAATAGTGTTACGGGTCTAAAATTCTTAGGGTCATTTCTTCCTTCCTTCCCAGGTTTGAGCAATGCAATCACTCAGTTCATCAGCCATATCTTTGGGATTTGGCTTCTGCTCACACAGCCAAAGTGTTTAATTTGCTTGGTTAGTATATCATCTACGCTAGATGATTTTCCATTTTTGCTAAGTTTGATAGCCTTCTCTAATTCTTCCACACTGAATTATGATGGGAGCTCACTACTCTCCTCTTGCATTGGGGGAGTTCACCTGGGTTTTCCTTTGCTACCCTCAATTTCAGTTCCTGTCTCATTCACTAGGGACTGGACAGTAATACTGGTGCCACGAACACCCTTTATATATGACCCGAGTTTCTTTTGGATCTGTGAAAGATAACTTGACAGTGTTCTGCTATGGTAGTCACTGATGGCAACACACACTGCTCTCTTGACACCCAAATGCATTTCAGTCAGCATCTCTCCATCTGTAGCCCTATGCTTTGTTTTACACCTAATATGCAGTAATCTCTTGTTTCTTTAGAAGTTTCTTTACAGTGACTGTACTCCACGGAGGTTCCCTCTCATTATGAACTGTTCTACCGGGTACATATCTATCCAGTGCATGCTCAATTGTTCTCTTAAGCTTTAGCCAGAGTAAACTGTGTCATTGTCACTGATACCAATTTCGATGCGGACATCCTCAAAGACAGGTCTACTTGTTGCCATTAGATCCAATATATTTCCATTGTGAGTGGAGTTCCTAACTATCTTTTTAGGTAGTTTCCCGAGAAAGCATTTCGTGAAGTTTCACAGGATGTCTTATCATGCCCACCACTAACAGAACTGTAATTTTCCCAATTAATTGTTGAATGATTAAAGTCTCCACTGATGATTACAGTATGATTGGGTACCTTACATACAAATGAACTGAGGTTTCCTCTAAAGTTTTCTGTTACATCAGGACATGAGTCTGGTGGGGACAGAAGGACCCAATTACTTTATGCCCATCCCTTATGCTGACTCTTGCCCATCACATGCATCTTCACTTTGTATCTTGGTGGATTTGAGTTTCTTGTCTACTGCAACAAATACACCACTTCCAATTTCCCATTTGCCTATCCTTTCGATGTGCACTAAAATTTTCCCAAAAAATCTCACTTATATGAATTTCAAGTTTCATCCAGCTTTCTGTACCGGGTATTACATGAGCTTACTTGCTTCCCATGAGCACTTCGAACTCTAGCAGTTTGTTGGGAATGCTTAAGCAGTTTACCATTAGGATTTTAATAATCTCACCTGTGCCAGGCATTTCTTTCAAGCTCATACTGATTCTTCTGGCTTTTCTACAGCTATCATTATCTGGAGTGGAGAGAGAGTCACCTAATAAAATATAATTAAAACACATTCGAAATGAACAGGACTCATAAAAGGAAATGTTGCTTCAATCATTCTGCAAAACAAATCTATTAGTTAAAAATGAAATACGTCATTTTGAACACACTGGGTGTTCTAGTGTTAAGTGGTGAGTGATGTGTATTGCACCTGTGTGGAGAAGTGGGAACTCACGGAGAGTCTACCAACAATTACTATGGTCTTAGTACAAGAAAGAACTCTCCCTTCCTTGCTACAGCAAAGTACCAATTTACTGGTTATTACCGTGGTCTTTGTACCCTGTGATGGAAAACAATACTCCTTGCAACAGAGAGAGATCATATTTCTGGATAGAATTTCTCAGATAGGAGAGTCCACCAGAAATGGTTATGTTAGTGGTAGTTGAAATGCTGGAGGCAACAGACCTGCCTCTAAATTTTTCCACTATGAGAGGGACAGTATAATTTAGTGATAGTAATCCTTAACAAGCATTAGATTAAAATCATTATTCTAATTTAATAATTGTGTGCATCCAATGGCAAGTTATGGATGAAGATTTTAGTAAACTAATTTACTGCCTTTTTAATGTTTAAATTAGTAATGTACTATTTTCTATTGTGTGATAATAATAATGATTCGACTTGGTTTTGTAAAAGGGAATTTTTACTGTTTTGAGGTTACTAAATGCAACATTTGGGTTTAGATACTTCTGTTAAAAGGAAATTAGCTTCACTTCTGCAAGTAGTCAATTTCACCAGGCTATAAGATTAAGCAAGAATAGTAAGTGGCTAACCAGCCATCTTTGTAGTTTAGTCAACATGTTAAGCTGCACTGAAGAAATGTATAAATAGTTTATGATAAAGATATGTTTTGAAACACTTAATGATTTAAGTAAGTGGCTATTTGAAGCAATGCACAAGTAGCTTCCACATAAAGTATTCAGAAATTTTAGCACCATAAAGAAATTTACACTTCCTGAATTTATTTTGAAATAAATAATTAATAAAATGATAAATAGAAGACAAGAACAAAACACTATGCTGAAAATCCAATAAACTATTTGTTATAATAAAAAAAATTGTAAAAAGTCACATGTGACATATCTCAAAATAGCATCTAGTTAGTGTTTAAGCTTCAATGATTAAGCAAAAATAAGTGAGTATATATCACTCATGGCTACATACCTGATGTAACTTGAACTATTAGCTTTTAAGAAGCACAACATAATGCTACAAATGTTTTAAGTACAATGATAATTAATTAATGATGAAAAAACAAATATGAACTATGTTTATGTCACATACAAATGAAAAATAAAATTCCTATTATCATATTTTGTACATGAGTTAGGTTACTTAAAAAGTAGGAACATGCTTACTCATTTACAAGGAGTGGCATGTGTGATCGTGCAGAATTTTTCTTAATTAAATTCGAAGGGTTTCCAATAGCAGTTAGAGGTGCGAAGATTTCTGTACCCTTGTTGTCTATAGATGAGTAAATATGTTGTTAGTTAATATTATGTTGAAGTATGCTATCAGTTACTTTGCTATATGTTTCTTCCTTAAATGTGTGGAAATGAGCGCAATACCTTCATGCAAATGAACTTATCAAGTACTATGGCTCTCATTCCAGCATTAAGTTACGAACTACAGTGTACTTATAAAAACAAGTCTACTCAATGTTAAGAGCAACAGACTGTAGCTTACCTATGGATGGTTCCTTGGGTTACCAAGTGACCTTTCTTTGTATCAAACATTACATCTTTTTTTACCTTCTCTGTACCATGACGTCTATTAAACAGGCGGTGTTTTAGGTCAGACACCACAGCACATCAAGGATAGGTGGGAAAGGTGTGAATGAAACACAAAGGAAACACAAATCAGAATTAAAGGAAAGAAAAGTCTGTACACATGGAAAATAATTTGAAACTAGGAAATGTTTAAACGTAGGAAAGACAAATGAGGATGGTGCCACAGAAGGGTATAAGCAACTATCTATTATTTGCTACCAAGTTCACAACTTTAAAACTTATACATGTACATACCTTCAAGTGTTCAGCTAGGAGTGCTTCATTTTCAGTGCTGAGAGTAGGCTCTCTCAACAGCTAAGTTCTCTCAACAGCTAAGCATAAACACAACTGAACATGTTTCTCCAATTCCATATCAATTTCATAATTACTTTTCTCTCTGTGTCAATCAATAAGCAAGTTCTTAGCATACAACAACTTTCAGTTTATTCCACTGTGGCACATTTACTTCTGTTCTGGGCAGAAGAATTTTCAGATGGGGAGAATACTGAACTTTGGGGAGAACTTAGCACAAACACCTACATGAAGAAATGAATGTCTCATCTTTGGACTAGTTAATGTGGTAACAAACTGAGCCAGTTCAATTTCATTCTTGTACGGCGACATGTCTTAAAAGTTGTCTTGGATGCAAAACTCATTGCTACATAACACTGCAAATTAGTTGTCCACATGCACATCAAACCTTGTAAAATGGGGAGAGAATGCAATGGCCCATCATGCTCTAAATGACGACGACTCGCAGAAGTGAAAAATGTCATTTCAGCCATCACTCTTCCACCTATTATCGACATCAAAACGTGATGCCATAAAAGAATTTGTCATAGCAGAAGCTGATGAAAAATTAGGCACCACGAAACCCGGACAATATAAACTTGATGGACAGACAAGGCTATTGACTGAAGAGGTGAAGAAAGGTGAGCACATTAAATAGCAAAAGTTTATTCGTTTCTACGGCAGAGAACTAGGAGTGCAACAAAAAAGGCAGTTGTGTCAGCAACATCCATCCACTTCAATGAAATCTGTGATCAACTAGAAAAACCCACCGGAGAGCACGAAATCTACTGACTTAAGCAGCATCATAATGAAAATGGCAAACCTGTAAAAAAATAGGAAGGAAGTAGCAGAGTGATGGCAGCAAAACTTTGAGAAATTTTGCAATGAGGAGTTTCCACATGCTCCAATTCTAGTGTCAACACCTGCATGGGAAGCCACTGCATCAACCACAAACAAGATGTAGTTGATGCTTTGCATAAAATGAAAAGCAGAAGGGCAATGGTAGCAGACATTATACCAGCAGATCTGAGGAAATCAAAGCACTGGGATTCTACTTAACGGTTCATACATTTCTTCAACAAAATTATTGATGAGGGAAGGATCCCAGTTGACCGGACATGTAGAACACCAACATGTTGTGGGAGACAGATGCTACCCATGTTGCTCGATTGCTTATCGAAAAACAATGTAAAGTTGAGGCATCTATGCCTCATCTTCCACGGCCTCGAAAAAGCACTTAACCAAGTGGCACATAAGTTGATTTGGATTGCCCTGCAAGAGCATGGAATACCAGAAGTACTAGTAAGATGGGTCAGACTGCTCTAATATGACAAGAACCAGCCAGATACAATCAGCTGCTTGACTGTCGGGAGATTTTTCTGTTTCTGTAGGAATACATCAGGAATCACCTCTTCACTACAGTCATTCATATGATCACAAGAGATCTGCAGAAAACTGCACCCTGGGCATTACTGCATGCTGATGATGTGCTGTAAGCCTCTGAAGATAGGTCAATCCATTTCAAATCACCCAATATAAATAAAATTTGTTGCTCACCTTTTTTTTATTTTCCTGCTGTTTCTTATCATGAGTTCCCTATAGATAGTCACAAAACACTGTTTGAAAATTTTTGCAATCCATAGTTTTTGTGGCAGCCATTTTTAAAATGGCAGTTTGGCAAATTTTAATGGAAAATGTGGTTTGCAGAAAGTTTAATTGCCAAGTTATTTTAAAACATACCAGAATAATCTAAAAACCAATGTGTTCAGCATGAAATGAACTTCAGGCATAGATTTTTTAAATTTTTCTGTCATGCAAGAGAGTCAATCAAACTCTTTCAGTAAAGCACTCCAAACAAATTTATCAATCATTACTTTATAAGA
The DNA here is from genome assembly GCF_021461385.2 of Schistocerca piceifrons. Taxonomy (NCBI): domain Eukaryota; kingdom Metazoa; phylum Arthropoda; class Insecta; order Orthoptera; family Acrididae; genus Schistocerca; species Schistocerca piceifrons. Next base: position 665,763,508 of record NC_060138.1, read on the forward strand.
ACATCATTTTTTATGAAGGAAGAGACACTTACTAGTAGTATGGTATTTCTGTGTTGAGTACTTATGTAACTACCTGCAATATAAGTTTTAGTCCTGAGAATGCAGTCCTATTTTGAGCTTTACAAAAATGGCCAAAAACCTTTAACATGTTGTTGTTGTTGTCGTCTTCAGTCCTGAGACTGGTTTGATGCAGCTCTCCATGCTACCCTATCCTGTGCAAGTTTCTTCATCTCCCAGTACCTACTGCAACCTACATCCTTCTGAATCTGCTTAGTGTGTTCATCTCTTGGTCTCCCTCTACGATTTTTACCCTCCATGCTGCCCTCCAATCCTAAATTTGTGATTCCTTGATGCCTCAGAACATGTCCTACCAACCGGTCCCTTCTTCTCGTCAAGTTGTTTCACAATATCCTCTTCTCCCCAATTCTATTCAATACCTCCTCATTAGTTATGTGATCTACCCATCTAATCTTCAGCATTCTTCTGTAGCACCACATTTCGAAAGCTTCTATTCTCCTCCTGTCTGAACTATTTATCGTCCATGTTTCACTTCCATACATGGCTACACTCCATACAAATACTTTCAAAAACGACTTCCTGACACTTAAATTTATACTCGATGTTAACAAATTTCTCTTCTTCTGAAACACTTTCCTTGCCATTGCCAGTCTACATTTTATATCTTCTCTATTTCGACCATCATCAGTTATTTTGCTCCCCAAATAGCAAAACTCCTTTACTACTTTAAGTGTCTCATTTCCTAATCTAATTCCCTCAGCATTACCCGACTTAATGCGACTACATTCCATTATCCTCGTTTTGCTTTTGTTGATGTTCATCATATATCCTCCTTTCAAGACACTGTCCATTCCGTTCAACTGCTCTTCCAAGTCCTTTGCTGTCTCTGACAGAATTACAATGTCATCGGCGAACCTCAAAGTTTTTATTTCTTTTCCATGGATTTTAATACCTACTCCGAATTTTTCTTTCGTTTCCTTTACTGCTTGCTCAATAAACAGAGTGAATAACATCGGGGAGAGGCTACAACCCTGTCTCACTCCCTTCCCAACCACTGCTTCCCTTTCATGTCCCTCGACTCTTATAACTGCCATCTGGTTTCTGTACAAATTGTAAATAGCCTTTCGTTCCCTGTATTTTACCCCTGCCACCTTCAGAATTTGGAAGAGAGTATTCCAGTCAACATTGTCAAAAGCTTTCTCTAAGTCTACAAATACTAGAAACGTAGGTTTGCCTTTCCTTAATCTTTCTTCTAAGATAAGTCGTAAGGTCAGTATTGCCTCACGTGTTCCAATACTTCTACGGAATCCATACTGATCTTCCCCGATGTCGGCTTCTACCAGTTTTTCCATTCGTCTGTAAAGAATTCGTGTTAGTATTTTGCAGGTGTGGCTTATTAAACAGATTGTTCGGTAATTTTCACATCTGTCAACACCTGCTTTCTTTGGGATTGGAATTATTATATTCTTCTTGAAGTCTGAGGGTACTTCACCTGTCTCATACATCTTCCTCACCAGATGGTAGAGTTTTGTCAGGACTGGCTCTCCCAAGGCTGTCAGTAGTTCTAATGGAATGTTGTCTACTCCCGGGCCTTGTTTCTGCTCAGGTCTTTCAGTGCTCTGTCAAACTCTTCACGCAGTATCATATCTCCCATTTCATCTTCATCTACATTCTCTTCCATTTGTATAATATTGTCCTCAAGTACATCGCCCTTGTATAGACCCTCTATATACTCCTTCCATCTTTCTGCTTTCCCTTCTTTGGTTAGAACTGAGTTTCCATCTGAGCTCTTGATATTCATACAAGTGGTTCTCTTTTCTCCAAAGGTCTCTTTAATTTTCCTGTAGGCAGTATCTATCTTACCCCTAGTGAGATAAGCCTCTACAGCCTTACATTTGTCCTCTAGCCATCCCTGCTTAGACTTTTTGCACTTCCTGTCGATCTCATTTTTGAGACGTTTGTACTCTTTTTTGCCTGCTTCATTTACTGCATTTTTATATTTTCTCCTTCCCCCATTCCTGTCAATTGTTCCCTTATGCTCTCCCTGAAACTCTGTACAACCTCTGGTTCTTTCAGTTTATCCATGTCCCATTTCCTTAGATTCCCACCTTTTTTTGCAGTTTCTTCAATTGTAATCTGCAGTTCATAACCAATAGATTGTGGTCAGAGTCCACATCTGTTTCTGGAAATGTCTTACAATTTAAAACCTGGGTCCTAAATGTGATACCTTTTAGTATCTCCGGGATTCTTCCATGAATACAATCTTCTTTCATGATTCTTGAACCAAGTGTTAGCTATGATTAAGTTATGCTCTGTGCAAAATTCTACCAGACTGCTTTCTCTTTCATTTCTTAGCCCCAATCCATATTCACCTACTATGTTTCCTTCTCTCCCTTTTCCTACACTCGAATTCCAGTCACCCATGACTATTAAATTTTCGTCTTCCTTCACTATCTGAATAATTTCTTTTATCTCATCACACATTTCATAAATTTCATCATCATCTGCAGAGCTAATTGGCATATAAACTTGTACTACTGTAGTAGGCGTGGGCTTCGTGTTTATCTTGGCCACAATAATGCGTTCACTATGCTGTTTGTAGTAGCTTACCCGCACTCCAATTTTTTTATTCATTATTAAACCTACTCCTGCATTACCCCTATTTCATTTTGTATTTATAACCCTGTATTCACTTCACCAAAAGTCTTGTTCCTCCTGCCACCGAACTTCACTAATTCCCACTATATCTAACTTTAACCTATCCATTTCCCTTTTTAAATTTTCTAACCTACCTGCTCGATTAAGGGATCTGACATTCCACGCTCCGATCCGTAGAACGCCAGTTTTCTTTCTCCTGATAACAATGTCCTCTTGAGTAGTCCCCGCCCAGAGATCCGAATGGGGGACTATTTTACCTCGGGAATATTTTACCCAAGAGGACGCAATCATCATTTAACCATACAGTAAAGCTGCATGCCCTCGGGAAAAATTACGGCTGTAGTTTCCCCTTGCTTTCAGCCGTTCACAGTACCAGCACAGCAAGGCCGTTTTGGTTATTGTTACAAGGCTAGATCAGTCAATCATCCAGACTGTTGCCCCTGCAACTACTGAAAAGGCTGCTGCCCCTCTTCAGGAGCCACACGTTTGTCTGGCCTCTCAACAGATACCCCTCCATTGTGGTTGCACCTACGGTACGGCCATCTGTATCGCTGAGGCACGCAAGCCTCCCCACCAACGGCAAGGTCCATGGTTCATGGGGAGGACCTTTAACATAAATTTTCATAAGTCAGTATCAAAAAAGGGACTGAACGAAAAGAAGTGAGAATTTCACAGAATGTTATTTATACTCATAGGAATATCTCGCAAAAAAATTATGACTGAGTCTCAATTACGTTAAGAGTAACAGAGCAGAGAATTTCAGTAAAAAACGCAACTCTTTCACGCACTCGTTCAGTGCCAAGTTAGCAAACAAAGGCTTGATATTATTACAACTGACATTGGTTGAATGATGTTTAAATCTTTGCATACAATAAATGATCAAATATTTCTGCTTTTAAATAACAATAGGCAGTGATAACAAGAGGTTCTACTTCTTAAACTTAACTTACTAATAGATTTGTTGTACTACACTTTCATACAGTATACACACAATAATTTTCCTTTATGTATTTAGATTTAAACTTTAGTTTTAACCAGTTGTCAGCTGCAATTTTCATTAGAGAGTTAAGCAAACCTGATAGTTCATTGCATAGTTTACCAGTTATGTTGTGTGTTCCACCAGACACTGCTGTGAGTTCTAATGAAGTCACTTTTCCTACTGTATTCTTTGCAAGCACTCAAGTCAATGAACAAGTCAGTGAGAGTTTTGCAAGTATAGACTTAAACTCTTCCACTTGCAACTGTTTTCAGGAACAACAGATCGTTCAAGTATTAAGTTAGAGCTGTTTTGTGGATGAACACTGCCATAAACAAAACTACAAGCAACAACTGGCTCAAGACTTGCCAGAAGAAGAACAATGTCTGTTAAAATTAAGCATTTCAGATGAAATTATTAATATATGCCATTACCACAAAGATAAATATTTAGACCAATACAACCACATTTTTTGGAAGAAAATATTTGGTACTCACAAGAAAAAGTTAAAAACAGTTTGCGTAAAATACTAGTTGAACACCTTTCCAAGAGTACAAATGTGGATATTAACCTTATTCCTGGACAAGCTCTAGTCCAACTTGTGCATCAAGAATATTTATACAAATATCAGTTGAAGAATCAGCAAATAGTGTTGAAAATAATGATGAATTTCTTTCTGGGACTTTTGAATTAGTTGAGGATAATGCACCGTATCAAGTAGAATCCATTTGTGAAGCTTCAGAATTATCTCCTTTGTATCAAATAACAAACTGCAACACAGAACAGTGTCAGCTTTACAAAGAAAAACTGATAAAATCACAAGCGCAGTCAAGTGAAAATTGCAAGAATCTTTCCATAATGACTTAGAAGCTCAGAATCAAAATTGTAAAGAAAATGTACAAAGCGAGTATGATATACTTTTACCAAAATGAAAGAAAAATTCAAAGTTTCTGCTAAAGATGATAAAAGTAAGATAATTGACCTATCGCCTAGATCATGGTCAAAGAAAAAATAATTGAGGAATTTGGTGCATCTGAATACTGGGTGAAGTTAACTAGGCAGCTAGTAAAGGATCAAGGTATCTTACCACACCTTTCAAAAAGATAAGTGCCAACAAAATAAGTGAAGTTGCTATTAACTGTGTTTCAACTGTGATTAACAATGTTAAGGTCCAGAAGCAGAAAAGGTTAATTCTTCTCTCGTTAAATGAGTTCTACAGCCTCTATAAATGGAAATATCCAGCTCACAAAATTGGCGGCTCTATTTTTGTGTTCTACGACCAAAGTGCTGCATCCTTCCGGAACTCATAGTGTATGGGTTTGCATGCATCATCAAAACACAAAGCTGATGACAGAAGCAGCAAAGCTTAATACAAATTATTAAGACTTGATAGCTTTCATGGTATGCGACATTAATAATGAAATATGTATGCTTTATTCCAGTGCAGAATGTTCTGGACCAGATAACACTGCTTGATGAAGTAATTTTCAAACAGTGTGTACAAACTGACAGAGCTGAGTTCATTACACAGGTAAGGCCCAGTGATGGATTTTTACATTCTCTTATTGGTAAGCTGGTGTTTTTAAAATTCCATCACTTTATCTCAAAAGCTCAGGCCTAATATTTCAAGGAAACTAAAGAAAACCTGGAAGAAACCCACTGATTGGTGGTTTTGCAGAAATCTGTACATTCAAAGCTTTCACTGGACTAATACACAAGTGACAATTCATCCATTTGTCACATATTTTAAAGAAGAAGACAAAGTATGTTGCAAATCTAGTAGTGTAATTAGTGACCACCTTCATCATAATGCTACAACTGCAAACAACCTTCAACATCACCTCATTAGGGAAATTAAGAATATCATAGGCAATGTTGAAATGGTCATCAACTTTAGCGATAGTGCAAGCAGCAAGTACAAAAATAAGAAAAACTTCATTAATGTTTGCCAACATGAAAATTATTTTGGTTCACGAGCAGAGTGAAATTTCTCTACCTCATCACACAGAAAGAATTCTTGCAATGGTATAGGCGGAAAAACAAAATGAGAAATTACATGAGCTTCCATTCACAGACCTTACACGGAACATACCCTGACTCAACAAGATAGGTTTAAATACTGTCGACAGACTATTACTGGAGTTGGATATATATTGGTTTCTTCACCTGAAACTGAACAAATGAAAGCAAAACTGACTGAGATATTTGAATGTTGTTTACCAGTCAAAGGAAAAAGAAGCTATCACAGATATGTGCCCATAAGTGACAATACTTCCAAAGGCTCCAACTTTGATGATCATCAAAGTTCAACTGTTTTTACACACACACCTTCTTTCACAAATAATGACTATATTGTTCATATGTATGATGAGAAGTGGTGGCTCGGAAAAACTGAAGACAAAAGTGGACATAACAATGATGTTTTGGTGCATTTCTTTCACCCATCTGGACCAAACACTGCCTTTCAACTTTCCAAACATGATACTGCTTGGGTGCCTGCAAAGAAAATAGTATGAAAAGTGACTCCACTGGAACTCACAACAGTGTCTGGTAGAACTCACAACATAACTGATGAACTATACAATGAAATATCATGTTTGTTTAACTCTCTGATGAAAATTGCAGCTGGCAAGTAGTTACAAGTAAAGTTTAAATCTAAATACATAGAGAATGATTATTGTGTGTATACTGTATGCAAGTAAATTAAGTTTAAGAATTAGAACTCGCGCCTCTTGTTATCACTGTCTACTGTTATTTAAAGGTATAAATATTTCATTATTGTATATGCAATGATTTAAAAATCATTCAGCCAATGTGAACTGCAATAATTTCAAGCCTTTGTTTGCCGACTTGGCACTGAGTGAGCATGTGGAAGGGTGCGTATTTACTGAAATTCACTGCTCTATTACTCTCAATCTCACTGAGTCTGTGATAATTCTTTGTGGGATATACCTATGAGTAAAAAGAATATTCTGTAAAATTCTCACTTGTTTTCATTCAGTCCCTTTTTAGATACTGACTCCTGAAGATTGACAAAGGTTTTCAGACTTTTATAAAAGCTCTAGAAAAAACAGGATGACATTCTCAGGAGTAACACTTATACAACAGGTTGTTATGCAAGTATGCAACACAGAAATAACATATTATTAGAGTGTCTCTTCCTTCATAAAAATTTATGGTCTCAAAAACTAACAACTGATAACATGAAGGCTGTAAATGAAAAGGAAACAACAAAATCACTAAAAGTAAACATGGGTCATGTGGTGACTACCCCCTCCCAACAACAACTCGCACTGCTCTGCACATGCACGAATCTGGGTGCTTGGGTATGCCAGAAAAACGTTTCCAGTTGGCATCTGCCTGCTTGCTGCTGCGGCTGACACAGCTAACAGCCACATTTCAAATAGCCAGAAGTGGGAGAAGGTACTGTTCATACATGATTCACCTATACATGCACACGAGCCCATTGGCGATTGCCGAAACGAATCTAATGTAAGCACATAAAAGGTTGTGATGTCATGCTCATCAGAAGCAGTTTGTTGTTATGTAGTACTGAATAGTCTTTTATGAAGTACTGAATAGTCTTTGTTGTAAGGCCTTTGACACATTTTGCTGTTGACACACACTTGTGTGTGCATTGTGTTTTGTTGTTATAAATGGTGTATTTCCTTTGCAACTTAAGTTTTTATTCTCTCATTTATGTTTTATTGCTGCAGTATTATTCTGCAGTAGCAGGATATAGTAATATTCTTTGTTATGGTATCAGTTCTTACAAGTCAATATTACAAATATTTAACTGACCGCTAAAACAATTAAGAATTCCTGGAGTTCCAAAAAAATCCCAGATTTTTACTTGTTTTCTCCCAGACGAAAAAATTCCTGGGTTTTCCCAATTTCCTGGTCATCGCAGGGTATACACATCCCGCAAAAAGCGAAAAAAGTGGGGACTTGTCTGCTCCAACTACACTCGTGCTCATAAATTAAGGATAATGCTGATACATGGTGAAACAACGCTCTAGTGGGCGGTTTGCGGGTTTAAATCACTTCGGCGTATGACCATGCAGTGCATTTGACCTGCGGTCATCCCACGGTGGCACTGGCAGCAGTCCATATACGCAGAGGTGTGTTGGTGTATGTCAGAGTACCGTGCAGCGAGTAAGTGTGCAGACGTTTTCAGAGGTGCTAATGGCGACTGTGTGTTGAAAGTGGCTCAAATAACACATATCAATGAGGTTATGAGGGGTAGAATACTAGGGCGACTGGAGGCTGGTCAAACACAGCAGGTCGTAGCACGGGCCCTCCGTATGCCACTATGTGTGATCTCAAGATTATGGCAATGATTCCAGCAGACAGGACCACAAGAAGACCGATATCTCACCATTAGTGCCCGCAGACGGCCACCGACTACTGCAGGTAGCTTTGCTCGGGACCTTACTGCAGCCACTGGAACAGTTGTCCCCAGACACACAGTCTACAGACGGCTGAACAGACATGGTTTATTTGCCTGGAGATCTGCAAGGTGCATTCCAATTACCCCTGGTCACAGGAGAGCCTGTAAAGCCTGGTGTCAAGAACACAGTGCATGGTCATCGGAACAGTTGCCCCAGGTTATGTTCACGAATGAGTCCAGGTAGTCTGAACAGTGATTTCCACCAGGTTTTCATCTGGCGTGAACCAGGAACCAGATACCAGCCCCTTAATGTCCTTGAAAGGGACCTGTATGAAGGTTGTGGTCTGATGGTGTGGGGTGGGATTACGATTGGTGCACGTACACCCCTGCTTGTCTTTACATTCGTGATCTCCTCGGGAGGTATAAGTAGGGGGAAGCAATATATTCGATACCTCATCCAGAAACGCACCCTCTCGAAACCTGGCGAGCAAGCTACACCGCGATGCAGAGCGCCTCTCTTGCAGAGTCTGCCACTTGAGTTTATTAAACATCTCCGTAACGCTATCACGGTTACCAAATAACCCTGTGACGAAACGCGCCGCTCTTCTTTGGATCTTCTCTATCTCCTCCGTCAGACCGATCTGGTACGGATCCCACACTGATGAGCAATACTCAAGTATGGGTCGAACGAGTGTTTTGTAAGCCACCTCCTTTGTTGATGGACTACATTTTCTAAGCACTCTCCCAATGAATCTCAACCTGGTACCCGCCTTACCAACAATTAATTTTATATGATCATTCCACTTCAAATCGTTCCGCACGCATACTCCCAGATATTTTACAGAAGTAACTGCTACCAGTGTTTGTTCCGCTATCATATAATCAAACAATAAAGGATCCTTCATTCTATGTATTCGCAATACATTACATTTGTCTATGTTAAGGGTCAGTTGCCACTCCCTGCACCAAGTGCCTATCCGCTGCAGATCTTCCTGCATTTCGCTACAATTTTCTAATGCTGCAACTTCTCTGTATACTACAGCATCATCCGCGAAAAGCCGCATGGAACTTCCGACACTATCTACTAAGTCATTTATATATATTGTGAAAAGCAATGGTCCCATAACACTCCCCCGTGGCACGCCAGAGGTTACTTTAACGTCTGTAGACGTCTCTCCATTGATAAGAACATGCTGTGTTCTGTTTGCTAAAAACTCTTCAATCCAGCCACACAGCTGGTCTGATATTCCGTAGGCCCTTACTTTGTTTATCAGGCGACAGTGCGGAACTGTATCGAACGCCTTCCGGAAGTCAAGAAAAATAGCATCTACCTGGGAGCCTGTATCTAATATTTTCTGGGTCTCATGAACAAATAAGGCGAGTTGGGTCTCACACGATCGCTGTTTCCGGAATCCATGTTGATTCCTACATAGTAGATTCTGGGTTTCCAGAAATGACATGATACGCGAGCAAAAAACATGTTCTAAAATTCTACAACAGATTGACGTAAGAGATATAGGTCTATAGTTTTGCGCATCTGCTCGACGACCCTTCTTGAAGACTGGGACTATCTGCGCTCTTTTCCAATCATTTGGAACCCTCCGTTCCTCTAGAGACTTGCGGTACACGGCTGTTAGAAGGGGGGCAAGTTCTTTCGCGTACTCTGTGTAGAATCGAATTGGTATCCCGTCAGGTCCAGTGGACTTTCCTATATTGAGTGATTCCAGTTGCTTTTCTATTCCTTGGACACTTATTTCGATGTCAGCCATTTTTTCGTTTGTGCGAGGATTTAGAGAAGGAACTGCAGTGCGGTCTTCCTCTGTGAAACAGCTTTGGAAAAAGGACACATAGTCACCATTAGCATGTCTGAAAACGTCTGCACACTTACTCGCTGCACGGTACTCTGACTTGCACCAACACACCTCTGCGTATATGGACTGCTGCCAGTGCTACCGTGCGACGACTGCAGGTCAAATGCACCGTATGGTCATACCCCGAAGTGATTTAAACCCGCAAACCGCTCACTAGAGTGTTGTCTCACCACACACACACACACACACACACACACACACACACACACACACACACACACACACACACACACACACACTCTCTCTCTCCTAATACTAAAAGTGGCAGAGTATTATAGCGTACTGTAGAATTTGCTCTGCCTCAGGAAATGCAACACTTTGGTAGTGCCCATCCCATCATCTGCAACCCTCTGAGATAATGAGCAAGGCAAGCTGAGAGCGTGCTACAGATAGGCCAGAAGGGCACACTCAACAAGAACATGCGTTGTCGTCACTAGACTGCTTCAGCTGTTGTGAGGAGGATACTCCTGACGCAGAAGGAACTTGTGGGTGCTGTCTTACCCACAGCAATGGGACACTGGCTTCCACAAGGACACTGTCACAGGGCTCTTACAGAAGGCATCCATTGCCAACCTCATGCCAGTGTGGTTTACAGGGTCCAGCAAGCTCAGTATGGACAATGCTGCCGACCCACAGGCAACACATCCACAGTGCAGCTGGGATAAAATCAACACTCTGTAAAATCTCAAAAGAACTATGCAGTCCACGCCCCAAGAGGAGTTATTAAAAAACAGAGAGTATTTAGCTTATTCACTGACGCTGCATTGAGCCAGCAGACATGTGGCAACAAAGTTGGCTTGTTGGCAAATATAATGCCTAAGAATTGAAAAGTTTTAACGAGTTCAAGTATCTGGTCTCCAAGAGAAATTTCTGGGTGCAGGTGCACAGTCTGGAGTCGGCAAATATGCACAACTCATGATTTTGCAGGAGAGAATTGATAGCTGTAATTCAGGCCTAATCATGTAGTCTCCAGACAGTCCCCAGAAGTCGGCGCTCAGCAGTGTGCAGTGATGTAGAGGCATAGTACACACAAAGATCATCCACATACAGTGAGGGAGAGACTATGGGGCCCACTACATTTACAATGCCATTAATAACAATAACAAACAGCATTATAGGCAGAACTGATCATCTTTCCTGTACATATTGGTTGCTGAGTGTCTAACCTATCTGGACCCGAAAAAGTCAGAGGGATAGGAAATTTTGGATAAAAATGGATAAACTGACCCAGAAATCCCACTCATGCAGTGTAGACAGGATGTGGTGTGTCAACAGATGTTACCATATGCCTTCTGTAAGTCAAAGAACAAGGCAATCAGATATTGACGACACGCGAAAGCATTGCGCACTCCGTATTTAAGATGAACCAGGCGATCTGTGGCAGACCAGAAAGCCAAAGCCACTTTGGAATAATGATATATGCCCTCTGACTTCAAGGAAACAGCAAAGACGGCCAGACAGATTGGTCGGTAGTTAGTTAAAATATGCGGGTCATTTCTGAGTTTCAGGACAAGAATAATATCATCTTCCATTTGGCAAGTACCATGGGATCAGTGCAGGTGTTACCACTGACAAGATTGCCAGGAACCGTCAAATATGGCAGATGGCCACAAATGAGGCAGAATTTTATCTACACCTGGGACAATGGGTGGTTGGATGGCGTAGATGATACTTATTGCTCTCAACACTCCTGCTTCCTCTTCTTTATTAGAAACTGCACTTTCACCAGGGTCTTGAATGCTATTAAATTATCCATAGAGCGAAGGTGCTTGTGCCACTGAAATGCCCTGCAGCATTCCCTGATAGCTGTGGCTGTATCTTCAGACCACCTTGCCAACAGCAGCTGTCGGGATGAGCTGGAGGAGCGGGGTGCCATTGCTGCTGCAGCAAAAATGATCAATAATATCCCGTACTGCTTTGTCGATATCCATCACGTGACTGGCTGCAACAGAGGTTGTAGAGGAGAAAGCCTGCCTGTCAGCTTTCTGAAGTGACCAATGTGGAGTGTGTTCCAGATGTATGAGTGGAGAGGGAGAGAACAATAGGAAAATGGTTGCAGTCACAAAGATCGTCATGGACGTGCCACTGAATCACGGATAAGATACTCGGGCTGCAAACTGTGTGATCAATAGTTGAGTATGTTTCGTGGGCCATAATAAATTTGTTGCACCTCCAGTGTTGAGTACGCAGACGTCCAATTCTGAAAGGAGGTGATATAGTGCCCAGCCTCTGCGAGACTTAGTAGCCGCCTCACAGAGGATTATGGCATTAAAATCCCCCAAATAAGAGGAAGGGGGAAGGTAGCTGTTCCATTAAATATGACAGCTCATGATACTGGAAAGGTCCACCAGGGTGTAGATAAACATTACATATTGTCATCCGAACTGACGTGTGGACACTAATGGCCATGGCCTCTAGTGCAGTGGTACAGAGCACCTGCTCACTGGAAGCATCACAGCATAAGAGGGTAAAGACCCCACGACAGGCTCTCTCGATATTAACATGATTGGTACAGCAAGGTTTCTTGTTTTCAGAGCAGGGAGGTGTATTGCTGTAAACCACATTTCCTGAGGTGCTATACCGATTAAATGGTAAGTAGCCATTAAACGATGGAGTTCAGCCAGATGGTGATAATAGCCATTACAGTTTCATTTGAAGAGCATTGGAGTCAGGTCTGAGAAAGTGGCAAATGGAAAAGATAGGTGTGATTACTTCACTAACAGGTCGTAGTCGATGATAGTGTAATCCATCATCAATGTGCATAGGCTCAACCTCTTTGGGAAGCGTAACATCTGAAGCTTCGGAAAGTAGTTTATCTTCCTACATAACCTTATCCTTGTGAGACTTCAATTTCTGTGAAGATTTCCCCACTGTCTTCCAAGAACGAAGAGGATCATACTTCTATTCAGCCATCCCTGATGACACCAAAGAGTGAATAGGCATCTCTGGCCGGACCAATGGTGTGGAAATCAATGGGGGTATAAGTGCACGGGGCAAAAGAGCTGGCATCCCCTCCACCAATGGTATGACAGCCCCTGGAATATCGCCAGGAGTAGGAGGTGCATGCAAGAGCTTGTACCTGCGTGAGAGATGGACTGTGACACAACAGTCACAAAATTTGAGACCATACCAGTCAGATACAGTCTTTCAAACCTTTTCTTTGCTTCTTGATATGACAGGTGGTCAAGTATTATATACTCTTCAATTTTCTTCTCCCTCTTGAACACCAAGCACTGCGGTGAACGAAGAGGGTGCGGTTCTGGACAGTTGACAAACTGAGGAGTTGGTCACAATGGCTGCCCTCATGGGACAGCCATCCACATGCCCCACAGATAGTCTCATTACAACAGTGAGAGGATGTGTGTCCAAACCTTTGGCATTTAAAACACATCAGAGGAGGAAAATAAGGACTGCCATCACACTTATAAACCATGACCTTAACCTTTTCAGGGAAAAGTTGCCTTTGAAGACTAGGATACAAGCTCCAGTGCCCACTCTATTATCCTCAAGTCCCCTCTGGACGTGGTGAACAAACTGGACTCCATGCCGCACCAGATTAGTATGCAGCTCTTCAGCAGTTCGTAGCATTAGATCCCAACAGAAAATAACACCTTGAATTCTACTGAGCTTGTTACGAGGACACTGGACAGCACTGAGAGCACAAAATAACCTTAACCAGCTTGCCCCGTGTGCAACAGCACTGTGTCTCTTGACACTCGATATCCCGTCTGCGTGCACAGCTGCCTCATCCCATGTACCGACAGCTTACATAAACCTTAAAAACTGCCTAGCAATTACTTCAGATTATTTCAACAGCTCTTCAAACATGAAACCATCTGAATATCATAATTAATCCTTGTTTTGGGGTACATTAAACATTACAGTATTGTGGTCTTATTTGCGTAGAGAATTCAAGGAAAATTCGGATGTAACAACCCATCAAAGACAATATCATCAACAGATGAATTCAGATTTCAAAATATGAATACTTTAACACACTGTGAGTACAATGTAGTTCTGAAGCTGTAGTACATAGCATCACTGGTTTGTATGACTGTGAAAAAACACAATGGTTCGCCAAAACCATATTGTTATGAAAGGACTCCAAAAATACAAGATACTAATTTGATACTTTACTACAACTGCATGCAAAGTCCACAGCACCAAGGTCTTTCTCTAGTATGGTTATGACACGCAATCATGCTACCATCTAACAGTGAGTCCATTTCAACTATATTCCACTCAATCTTGCAACACTGGTAATATATGAAGATTTTTCAAACCAGAAGATCCAGATTTGGATTTTGGTTTTAAAAGCAGGAATACTAGACTAGACTATTATGGTCAGGTGGGCTATTTGTACAGTAGGCATAATTTGAAACATCAGGTACAAAATTATGCTCGAGAGATGTTTGCTGTAACTGTTGGCAGCATTGTTTTCACTCACAACTTTTCTATTCTGATATCACTTCCCTCTATTTTTTATTGATGGATTTTGTTAATTGCTGAGGTTTCGATATTTGTACAAGTTCGTTAGCTACAGATTTCTGAAGGAAGAAAATTGTATTTTCCTCCTGGAATTATTGGCAAGTTCAACAGATTTATGATTTATCAAATTATTTTATCATTCCAAAACAAGATTATACCAATGACAATTACTTAATTTCAAACCAGATAAGAACCACTGCATGTTTAGTGTTTCCTCGCAAATAAATTACTTAGTGTGGCAATTAGGTGCAAATACGGAGTGGAGAATGAAACACATTGATTTTTTACACATTAAGTTTTGGAAAATGCCAAGGACCCCCATTAAAAAGCTTACAGTTATACTGTGAATGATATGTCAAGGGTTGTGGGTGATGCTTTAAATGAAGTTATAACATATATGGAAAAAGAAGCAACTTATGGTGCCCCGAAAATTGGTCACATATCACCGAATTATTTTTCTCCCAGTTCACAGTAAAAAATAAAAAGAAGAAATTCAATCTGGTGCTTTATACAGGATGTGCACAATTTTATTCCAATTTTTTCTTGTGGTTGAAAGGTACCACTGCATAAGCCAGGTCCCCGGCATCCACAAACTCTTCCTCCACATATTAAAGCTACACAGGCTAACTGATTAATTGCTCGTGCAGAAATGGAATATCCACACACAAAGAAGAATTTAAGTTGTTTGTACAACAAACTGAAAACACCATTTAAGAATGGCAATCTTGGAGCGGATTGGTATCAGGCCTTTATGAAACCCAACCCCATTACTTCTCTGAAGAAACCTGAGACCCTTCAGAAGTTCCAAAAGAATTCTTGAGATCCATTTGTAGTTTATCCCTTTATGCCTTATCTCTCCAGTCAACCCCCACCACGCAATGTCCTACTGTTCAGCCACATAGGAGCATTCTCCTCAGACTGGAGCAACTGAATCACATTTTCTGCCAGGGTCTCTACTACTTTTCATGCCTTGAACTGAGAAATGTCCTACCCACTATCCTCCCCATCCCTCCCACAGTGGTATTCCACTCCCCCCCCCCCCCCACCATTCCACTTCCCCCCCCCACCCCACCAAACCTACACAATATCCTCGCCCATCCCCACACAACTCCTGCTCCCAACCCTTTGCCTCATGGTTCATATCTCTGTAACAGACCTAGATGCAAGACCTGCCCCATACACCTTCCCATCACCACTTACTCCAGTCTGGTCACAAACGTCACATACCCCATCAGAGGCAGGGCAACCCGACACCAGTCATGTGATCTACAAGCTAAGCCGCAACCACTGTGCTGCATTCTATGTGGATGTGACAACCAATGAGCTGCCTGCATGAATGGCCACTGACAAATTCTCTCCCCAGAAATAGTTGACCACCCAGTTTCTGAGCATGCTGCCCAACACGACATTCTTCATTTCAATTACTGCTTCACAGCCTGTGCCATCAGGATCCTTCCCACCAACACCACCTTTTCCGAATTGCACAGGTGGGAACTCTCCCTACACTAAATACTACGTTCCCATAACCTTCCTGGCCTCAACCTTTGTTAGCCACTGTCCTTTACCCACCTATCTGCTTCCCTGTTCCCATTCCAGCACTACACAGCTCTATAATCCACCAACACACCCACAGTCTTTTTACTTTTCTGCTGCCCCCCGCCCCGCCCTCTGTCTACCCTCCTGACTGCATCTAGCTGCCCTAACATCTCCCCACCTCTTCTCTGTATACTCCCACAAGCAGTATTTTACGGCCTCCCACATCTACCCTGCTATCCCTTCCCAGCCTCCTCCTTACCCTCACCACCCAGACTGCTACTGCCAACACATGCTGCTACTCACATTCTGGCCTCAGCAGGCAGCGACTATATGATGAGTAGCAATCCATCCTTTTGATAATATTGAACTGAATAACTTGGGTGACGAGTCTGGGTTTGGCAGTGACCCAACTACGGTACGAGTTCTTGGAGAAAAAGGTAAAGCCACTGAATTGTCTGCTGGATCACGTAGGCAATGAACAGCTGTTTT
Organism: Schistocerca piceifrons; assembly: GCF_021461385.2. NCBI lineage: Eukaryota > Metazoa > Arthropoda > Insecta > Orthoptera > Acrididae > Schistocerca > Schistocerca piceifrons. The sequence continues at coordinate 665,779,934 of NC_060138.1, forward strand.
AGCCTGTGTTGCTGCAGATGACACTTACTTGCCACCATAGATCATACACAACAGTGGTGAAGTTCAATGTTGATGAAATCTGCAAAATACCTACCCAGGGACATTTTATGCTGCTTTAAACAAATGGATGGCTGGAGGAGCTCCAGTCTTACCAGTGGTTCACTATGGTTTTTATACCTCACAAAGAAAAAAATTTATAAAGCAAACCACTAATTACCCAGAACTGCTATTTTGATATTTGATGGACATGTCAGTCTGCAATTAGTGGATACAGCTGTACAAAATGACATTCATTAAGTGCACTTGCCGAGTCCTTGGCCTGACAGACAACAACCCTTCAATAAATAAATCTTGCGAAATTCAGTGCAGAGCAAAGAGCTAAAACAGTGTGCTGTTTGCACAAAAATTAATTTGCTAAACTTCTTGGTTAGATTTGGTCAACTGCATTAACATCGGAGAACATTACATGGAGATTCCTTACCACTGCGATTTTTCCAATTAACTTTGAAGTTTTTTCAGAAGATTTATTTGATATTAAGGACTTGCAACGATACAGATGTTCTCCTCAGACCCAAGCCCTACCTCTCCCAGCACTTCATCCATTAATTTGCCGGGCACATTACCCTTTCCCCAATCAGATTCAAGTCCTACAGCTCTTTATAATGTAAGCCTAGCCTATGTAGTAGTTCGCGCCATAGAGCAAGACGGTATCTTGGCTGTAAGGACACAATTTCATTTCTCACCACAAAAGCAAAGTATCCAAGACAAGTCCATTTTCATTCCTATTAGCCTTGTAAATTTGTTCTGCAAAACATCGAATTACACTGTAAGGAAGGTCAATCCACCCACATTTGCAAAAGCCTCAGTATGGACAAATTAAACAATTTTATTTCAGATGAATAAAGCCAAAGAGAAGAAAAATGGAAAAAGGAAGTATAACACCAATAGAAAGAGAAAAATACAACTGAGAGACAACAGTGAAGATGAGAAGCAGCTGCCAGTGCTTTATGATTAACAGAAGATGCTGAAGTGTCTGGTGAAGATATCAGAATCAGGCTGATTATTCTATCCCAACTCAAATCTTCAATTCATACCAGAGCATATGTACTAGTCAAGAGTTTCTTCTGGGAAGAGAAAATCTGTCAGTTACATCGGGAATACAGAAGCGTCAGATTCCATCCGTCTGCTTTGACCCATGACATCACCAATAGAGCAGAAACGACCATTCTCACTGTTTCCAATACAGCGTCTATGACGTCATTACATAAATGACAACAAACATGAAAATACATATAAAACCAACACACACATCTCTCTCCAAAAACACAATCAAACTAACAGGACCAGCATGAGAAATTGGGGGTTTTTGGGTGGGGACAAACTAGATATAAACACATACAGACACACACCACAATCCCAAACCACACAAAACGACGACATAAAAACATCACAAAATTCCCAAGTTCCGCTACACTTACAATATCAACAGGAATTGGTTACTTCGCTTCATCTACATAGCTCAACCGCAGTTGTCGATACCACAAAATGAAAACCAACTACTCCAAAAATTATACTCACACCGCATCTATCGATACCACAAAACCAACACCTAAAACAACAAAATTGGAATTGGACACTTCCCTTGATCTATATAGATCAACAGCAACTAACGATACCAAGAGACACACAGCTACGACGACACATTGGAATCAAACACTTCTCATCACCTATGCAGCTCAAATACAACTCACGATACCAAAAAATTGAAATCGAGTACTTCACCCTAAGATACATAAATCAACCACAAGTGCAGATACCAAAACATCAACCACCAACACATGCAGTAAATAACAGCGACCCAACAACACACAAACACCACCGAACATCGTAACACGCGAACAATAGACCTAAAAAAACGACTACTTACCATAAAAAAGTTCCGGCGCTACACACTAAAACCCAACTCGCCTATTCTGCTTGCATACGCCGCCTTTCACTATCTCCATCACAAGCCCAAAAAGTTGCAGAAACTTAATGATGGACAACATGTTGTCCACCATTTCAGCCCGCAGACGAGCACCATTAAACTTAGAAGTCATATCCATACCTAACAAAAGAAGCCACAAATTGAATTAAACGACTTACCGCGTGACAAACAGCAAACCAATATCTTCAAACAACACTGCAATAACATAAACACGACGGAAACTTAATTCTTAACTCACTCAAACTAATTTCCATTCTCCTATAAGAGTCAAGACCGACAAATGCAGACTTCAAACACTGACACCCAGATGAACCCGATACACCACCAGAGGACACCACCAACTGCAACAAGACCTCAACAAACACAACACACTCATAAACTAAACTCCGCGCCATCATGATGTCACACAACACAACACCCTTACGTGATGGGTCAAAGCCAACGGGTGGGATTGGACGCCTCTATTGATGTGTTACATCCATGTAGCTGTGGTGCAAGGGATAAAGAACCAGGAAATCAAAGTTAAGATCCTCAAAACTGTGGACAGAATTAAGAAGATATTCCAAACACGGCGATATGACATATCTCGTGTTTATGGGAACATGACATTTTAGCTATTTGGCCACAACCAGCTCGCCATAAATGTGGAGACTGAATTTCAATCTTTTTTCAAAATTCCATTGATGCCCATGAGAGAGTCATATTTTTCTGTTTATGTATAGCAAGAAGCATGTTACCTACTACCTCTAATGTAATGTTATTTAATACATTCCAATCAAAAATTGTATATTTTGGAATGTTTAATATGTTACTTGGAGTAATTCAAAATGGTTCAAATGGCTCTGCGCACTATGAGACTTAACAGCTGAGGTCATCAGTCCCCTAGAACTTAGAACTACTTAAACCTAAGGACATCACACTCACCCATGCCCGAGACAGGATTTGAACCTGCGATCATAGCGGTCGCGCAGTTCCAAACTGAAGCGCCTAGAACCACTCGGCTAGCTTGGAGTAATTGTCAAGACTATTATAATCATTCTTTAAAATATTCAGACATCACAGAACAGCATTGGTCTAGAAAATCCATATCCAGTTCACTCTTATAAATTTCAGTTTCCTTTCACCCCTGACCTAATGGTGTGAGGTCAATTAGAATCAAAAGATCAGTGAATTCAAGACCAGAGTTTGTATGACCAGCCTATTATAACTTGCTTAAATTTAGCAAGCTAGTAATTACTTCAAATCAAAGTCAAAACTTTTCAAAATCTTTTCCAATTAAGAATAGTCTTATGACAACTATGCTTATGAAATACACTGTAACTAATAAATAACAACCAACATATATGACTACAAAGCATAACACTGCTCATGTTCAACAGCCATATACACATTTAACAGAAATTTAATATAAAGATTGTATTATATTTATCCAAAATCTTATGACAGTGACTGGCTAACAAATCACATATGTATGTAAGCTTTACTTACACTCATATCATAGAAGTAACACATCCAATTCTGCTAGTGTATTCACTACTGCAACATATCTTTTCATGTGCAAAATTAAACACAATAGTAATTATGTTGCAACACTACAAACTGAACAAAAGCCAAGTTACTCAAGATAAATCGTCTGTGTGACACATTTAAGACTGAAAATCATACCTTTCAATCCAATCGTCCCTCCGTCTATCTTCACTGCCACCCCCACGGCGACCCTCACCTCTCTGGTACGATTCTGTTCTTTCACCACGAAATTTGTCCCTACGCTTTCGATCATACTCGTCATCGCTGTCACCCATGTTCTAAAATACATATCAGACAATTTTACATAGGCAACATTAAATGAAAAGTACACACTGAAACAACAGACATACCCAAAGTATATGATCAGAAAAAGTAGCAGAAAGACCAAACTTAGTTCATCTACTAGATGATAAAATAACAAAAGAGTGTGCATCCCAGAGTGGTGTTTGGGCATGAACATCACTATTATTTACTAGTAAGGAAATACTATTAAGAATTTCATATCCGAAAGTCACTGTATCAACCCTATTCCAACAAGACTCTACGTTCATCTTAGCAGTATATTGCAGGACAACTATATTATCAGTCTCCATTCTGTCGCTCACTCTTTCTGCCCACACATCCCTCCCCTAAGAGATCTATGGCTGCAAGTATGAAAAACATTGCGACTGTACGACGCTTTATTTTCACTATAATTGAATAGGCCTACCATTATGAAAAAAGAATTTTGCATGTACCTAATGTATTCCAACCAACGAAATCTCTTGGTCACTTTTCACCTTTCACAAAGCTTCTTACTACTACGTGAGGAATAATGGTCGGCACACTGTCTAGATATTGTGCATTACCGTATAAACAATTACAGCGGGTATTGGTATGTTATTTTAAATTGTGTAAGGCCTACTCCTACTACAGGCGACAAATATGACCGTAGAATACAAATAATTTCTGACAACTTACAACTTTCCAACAGCTGAATGTAAGCCGCGTTATTCACTGTAAACTACACCGCGTGTGGTTCTTAAAATAAGCAGCACTCCACTCCCCAGACGCAAATTTTTCACATATCAAAGTCACTTCAACTCACTACAATAAATTCAGTTCACTAAGACAACTTTTAAGTTCGTATTTACAAACATAACTCACCTAGTTTCTAACTCAATTACAACAACCACATTAGAAGTTTTCGCTGCACAGATATTACAATATTCTCCCGTCGGGCTCCACTCGACGCACGCAGTCAACCAATCGGAATTCACGTAACGAAAAACCGTTTCAATGCCGTACATCCAATATATCCAGCACTTCTATCAATTGACTTTTACCGGCTATTCTATTGTTAAAAAAAATTACAGTCACCTTATCGCTTATTGTAATTATACAGAAAACAGAGGTCGAGATCTGAATTAGAAATTTCCCGTGAGATTTCGCATCATAAACTATGGATCGCGTAAGAGGCAGTGGGTCTGGCAGGTTGATTCAGTTTCATGTTCCATGGATCATTTGTAGGATTCATCGTAATGTTGTTGATCGAGTCATTTTACATTCACATTTCACATTCATATTTCTTTTATTCAATGCTGATGTGTGTATTAATAATTCCTCCCAATATGCCTACCTTTGACACATTATAAAAATACAAAGGTTAGTAATTCCTACCCGATATGCCTATCTTTTACACATCATACAAATTCAAATTATTCTACGGACTGGGTGGAACTGCCAAGAAGAAGAATTTTATTTTATTTGCAAATTCAACATTACTGTCTGTCTGGTATTTTATACATCGTACCGTACTGAAAACGTTATTCACATGAGTATAAAAAACTGGGAGCTACTAATCCCGCAACAGAAAAACAGGAAGTAAAACAAAAAGACTTGTCATGCGCAGTAAATTGATAGATGCAACTTGAAGATTTTTAGCAGCAGGTAGGTGGTGAAGGGATTGCTGAAATTAAAGTCGTATGTCATTATTGACTGGAAGACCCGGAAAAGCAGCTTCAGCCGCCTACATAGAACAGTTGTTGTCTATCCTTCGCACCCGTAGGCATCTTTCCTTCACGAAGTATGAGCATTGTGAGTAGTTTAAATGTAACTGGCCTGATGCTCACAGAAAATTGTGCAAGAAGGAGCAATTAATAATACTCAGAGGAAAGAAACAGGAAATAAATTTTATAAATGCTTATTGAACTTATGCCACTAATAACACTATTACTCAAAAAACTACTCTTCTGGTCACGCTGGCGGATTCGTTAAGGAGTGTATAAGAAAGGGACTCTATTTTGGCAAAGTTCTGTAAATCTTCACATCAGCTTTGAATGCAGGACAAACGCCAAATCACGGCCATGGCAAAGACAAGTCATTGCTACTGATAAACCTTTTTGGGTATTTAGCAAGACTCAGCGGAGGAGCCGCGCCTCTGAAGACGCCAAGCGCAGTTTTGGATGAAACGTTAGAACAGAAGAAAAAAATGGTTCAAATGGCTCTGAGCACTATGGGACTTAACATCTGAGGTCATCAGTCCCCTAGAACTTAGAACTACTTAAACCCAACTAACCTAAGGACATCACACACATCCATGCCAGAGGCAGGATTCGAACCTGCAACCGTAGCGGTTCCAGACTGAAGCGCCTAGAACCGCTCAGCCACACCGGCCGGCAAGAACAGAAGAGTTTATTGTACAACGACTATAGGTTTACCAGCTTCAATGTGAAAAACATTCACTCTGTCAAAAGAAAGGGCATAATTTTTATTGCACAGCCTGTGAGAGACGTCTGTAACCCATATTCCTGGAGCGGACAAATGCCCTATCTTGTCCCCCCTTGTCACTTGTGGTGACTGGTAGATGTAGGTGACTGTGTAGCCTGTTTGTTGGGTGTGTAACTGTAGTTCTGACTGCGGTCTCCGTAGTTACTCCACTTAAGAATCTGAATGGATACAGATTATCGAAGATGAAATAAATGGCCTACAGAGAAGCATCAACTGTCATTTTTCCCTAGCAGCTCACTCACTTGCTAATCTTCTGTCCATGGCATCAAACTTCATTTCTTACAGCAGGTGTATCATCACTTTGTAAAGAAATTATTAACAAAAATGAACAGTAGGTAAGCTACAGGCCAATGACAGTATATAGTCTGGCAATTCATCCATTTAGAAATTGGCACATAGATCAGAAGCATCCCTGTCACTAGTTTCCTAAACCATCACTCCCAGTAATGCTCCCATTGGGCAAACATTTGATTTGCTGTAGGACAAGTCAAAACAGCAAAAGTTCACGCAATCGATAATGTTTTCCGAATAAAGACCTGTCCCTACAGAGAGTATAGAAGTGAATTAACATGAATCACTATAACGAAAGAAGCCAGACGTGGGGCCACAGTAACAGGGGTCATACAGTAGAACTTACAATGCTACGTGTCAGTTTGTAGCTCTGGTGTCTCATGGAGCAAATGTACTGACAACATAGTCGCAACTATTCTAACACAAGGTTGTCCACAATGTAAGGAAAACAATGCTCGCCACAAAATGATGGTAATTGCTAAACGATGAACCTCGCAATGTCGAAACCTTTAGAAACTGCAGTGGACTGAAGGGTGGAGAGCTGTTCTCCAAGCTGCTTAAAGACTTGTTTGAAATACTACAGTGCACCTCCATGGTATACGAAAAGGTCTTTGTCGCCAGCCAAAAAGGGGTTAGACGTGTGACCGTTCCTGCTGTTCTGGCCGATTGGAGTAGCCAAGTTCCTGCTTTCAAGTTCAGTGGCACAAGCTGGTGGATATTCCTAGGATGCAGGAGAATTCTATCTCTCTTCTTTACGTGGCATCAACGAAGATTCAATATAACAGCCAAGAAACCAAGCTGCAGTTCGCCATCTTGGTAATTTCTATATTAATTAAATGGGGAATGCTAAAATTATCCTGCCCCCTCCAATCTGTCAAAGGCGTTTGGCTGTGTGAATCACAGTATTCTTTTAAGTTCAAAATGGTTCAAATGGCTCTGAGCACTATGGGACTTAACAGCTGAGGTCATCAGTCCCCTAGAACTTAGAACTACTTACACCTAAATAACCTAAGGACATCACACACAACCATGCCCGAGGAAGGATTCGAACCTGCAACTGTAGTGGTCGCGCAGTTCCAGACAGAAGCGCCTAGAACCACTCGGCCACTTCAGCCGGCATTCTTTTAAGTAAATTAAAATATTATGGTGTCACTGGTACTGCTGCAAAGTGGTTTCAGTCATATCTTACTAATAGAAAACAAAGGGTGTCATTACGTAACACTTCAGCATTAGGCAATCAGACATTATCTGACTGGGAAGAAATTACATGTGGTGTTCCCCAAGGTTCCATACTAGGTCCACTACTGTTTCTTGTGTATAATAATGACCTGTCATCTGTTACATTACCAGATGCCAAGTTTGTCTTATTTACAGATGATACAAACATTGCAATAAATAGTAAATCAAATATAAATTTAGAAAGGGCAGCTAATCAAATTTTTACTGACATTAATAAGTGGTTCATAGCCAATTCACTGTCATTAAACTTTGAAAAGACCCACTATATGCAGTTCAGAGCTTTCAAGAGATTTCCTTCTGGTGTGTGTATTAAAATATGATGACATGGAAATAGGAAAAGTTGAGAGTGTAAAATTCTTGGGATTACAACTTGATTATAAATTCATTTGGGAGCAACATACTAACCAACTGCTAAAGCACCTAAACAAGTCTGTGTTTGCAATGAGAATGATGTCAGACATAGGAGATATAAATATAAAAAACTGGCATATTTTGCTTATTTTCACTCCATTATGTCATATGGTATTATATTTTGGGGTAACTCCACAAACAGAGAAAAAATTTTTAGAGTACAGAAGCGTATAATAAGAGTAATGAGTAGTGTAAATCCAAGAACATCATGTCGAAACCTATTCAAAGAATTGGCCATATTAACCACAGCTCCTCAGTATATTTATTCCTTAATGAAGTTTGTTGTAAATAATACATCTCTTTTTCCAACTAACTGCTTAGTACACAGTATCAATAATAGGAATAAGAAAAAGATACATAAAGATTTAAAATCACTTACTCTTGCCCACAAAGCAGTCCAGTATTCAGCAATGCACATTTTCAGTAAGCTACCAGTAACGATTAAGAGTTTAGTTTCAGACAAGGCACAATTTCAATATAATTTAAAAGAATTTTTGGTGGCCAACTCCTTCTATTCCATCCATGAGTTTCTCAACAAGTGCATTAGACCATTTTAATGAAAATTTATTATACTTTAATTTTTGACAATATTTGGTTGTAACAGCCAAGCAACTACCTAATGTATGAATGATGGATGTATGGAAAGCAGATGTAAGTCTTATGTCTGTAAATAGCGGAAGTTTAATTTCAAATCTTGTACATAATCTGACTGTTCTTAACAGAGGATCACTGAACTGGATAATTTACTTTAATTTTTGACAATACTTGGTTGTGATAGCCAAGAAACTAGCAAATGTCTGATGGATGGATTAAATGAAAGCAGATGTAAGTATTAAACCTGTAAATATAAGAAGTTTAAATTGAATTCATGTACATAATTTTACTGTTTATTGACTGAGGATCATTAAAGTTAATGAAACTCAAGTTTTTCTGATTACATTTTTGTAATGTGTTTATCTGACATGTTCCACACCCAGGAGGATTCCCTCATTTATGGGTCTAAGGAATGAATAATTAATCTAATATAATCTAATCAGCTGAAGATTCTCTACATAGACTATGACTCATTAGCGTCTGTGGAGCTGGAAACATTAGTTTAGCAGTAGTAAATGAATAGTTCAGATGGATGTCTTAGTTACTTAACTGATCGGTCTAAGTTTGGTATCATTTTACTTTGAACTCTATTGAGAGCTCGAACCTGTGCTCAGAATTAATGGATTACATTTATTCCTCTCTCTTCGTTTTGGTGAGGACTGGTCTGTACAGACACTTTGGCCACATGACATGCAGTATGTGCTTGGCTAAGACACTGTGTTACAACTATAATGGGTTTTTATGTAGTATGGTGTGAGGTATGTGTTGGATGAGTGATAATGAGAGAAGAGAAAGGGTGAAACCCAGTGCTAGCACATAACCTACTCCTCTTGATTAGCATTCATGGGGCCACTGAGCTTAGCTTTCCCATCTGATGGACGAATCCCAACCGACAGTGTCACATGCCCTCACTTTATGAGTCAATGCAGAGAAGTTTGCAACTTAATCCAGGACAATGGCACAAAGACTGGTGATCCGGGACCTTAGGCCACCACCTGTCCTGTCCATCTGCCTTAAAGGCAAAGGAAAAATTATCAACAGCATGTGGCATACCCAGACAGTCACCCATCCAAGTAATGGGCAGAACCAATAATGCTTAACTTCAGTGATCTGATGGGAACTAGAGTATCCACTATAGCATAGGTGGAAGTAAATAAGTTAATAATTTATTTGCATGTTACATGGACCACAGCTGCATTCTCTTGACTGTGGTGCAAAATATATATTATTGCAAATATAATATATTTTCTTAGTACAATATCTGGCTAAGTGCTGAACATTTACACGAATATTAGAAATGCCATAGCAGAAAGCTAAACTAAGCTCCAAGTACAGCACAAAATCTTTCCATATTCCCAACAAACTAAACAGGAGTGGCAGAAATAATATCTAACCTTAAAAGCAAAACCACTGAAGGGCCAGATAGTACAATAAAACTGTTTCATCAGTTGATGAAACCACTGATATTTCTTTTAAATTCGTCTGTAGAAGAAGAGGTATGCCCAAGATGCATAAAAAATGTAATGTGGTGCCAGTAGTAGGGCAACAGTCTGCATTGTTTCCAAATTTATTCAAGATGGTGGATCCAAGATGGTGGAATTTGATGTGGCAATGTCGCAATGACATCATGGCGGGATGTTCAAATTTTGGCGGGAAAACAGGTCAGTTTGGCTACCTCCACTAACCTAAGTCATCTGACCGCCACCTCTCCCTTGGAATTGATGGAAAAATGACTCAGCCTCTGCTGGGCTGCTGGATAGGATGGATGTAAGTATTTTGCACACAGTCTTTGTTTAAACATTTTGAGTTGTCATTGGCAGTAGCTCCATACAGTGTGTGTTCATCGTGAGGTCTGGAGTCCAACTGACCTAGTATACAGTACTGCCACCAGAGGGTACTCTTGTCCCATGGCGGCCTGGAGAAAAATTGTGGGAAAAGGACTCAGTCCGTATCCAGATGTTGGAGGGACGAAGAAGTGCACTTCATTTATTTTCAGTGGGAAATTGGAACAATTTATTTAGGGACGGGTTTCAAGTAGTATATTTATTACACTGATACAAAACACTCGCACTGGCGTGCTTTGGTTCACAGCAAATAGGCTACAGACCTGAAAACTGCAAGTAAATTATCGAAATAATGCAGTACACTTATCTACGTAAATTGTCAAAACAATGCATGTATAATGCTCTGCAAACACGCTCACTAACTATAAACTGTCGAAATAATGCACTGCACAGCCTACAGACGTGCAAACTACTCTTAAATTACCGAGATAATGCAGTATGCTGATGTACAGAGATGCAAACAACTCGTAAGTTGTCACATTAATGCATGTAGAACGCTCTGTGGACATGCTCACTAATTAAAAACTGTCGAAATAATGCATTGAACAGCCCAGAGACCTGTTCACAAAATAATGCAACAGATGTGTTTAATACACGCAAAATTGATAAAATAATGCATGTAAAAGGCTGTGCAAACATGCTCAAAACACTTAAACAGCCGAAAATAATGCACTGCACAAACACAAATTGCATGTAAAAATGCTTTTGAACTATAATCAATCGCAACATATCAGCGAACTATTCGCTACCCTACAGAGACCCCAAGGTGCGTACGCTGGGCGACGCGAGCACATCGGTTCAGCCTGCAAGATACCTCTGGCCAAGCACTCTGTGTTCACCGTTGTTGACGCGATGATGCATAGCTTCTGTATCTGTGGTCCAGCGAAGACCTAACTGATGAGCAACTCACTATAGCAGCTAAAAGGTTCTAAATGTTATCCTAATGTCACGTATCTATGTAAATAACTGCCAAGTCTCCCTCTGGACACGACATAGAAATCTTTTGCAATCCAGAATTAAATTTTCACTCTGCAGCGGAGTGTGCACTGCTATGAAACTTCCTGGCAGATCAAAACTGTGTGCAGGATCGAGACTCGAAATCGTGACCTTCGCCTTTCGCGGGCAAGTGCTCTACTTACCGAGTTACCCAAGCATGACTCACGACCCGTCCTCATGGCTTTAATTCCGCCAGTACCACGTCTCCTACCTTCCAAAGATCACAGAAGCACTCCTTTGAGTCTCGGTCCAGCACACAGTTTTAATCTGCCAGGAAGTTTCAGCTTTTGCAATGCTTTCGAAAATAGCACAGGATACATCACTCTTAGCGATCCTAACGGGAGGTGCGAGATGTGTCTAGCCATTCACGTGTTTACCATGGCTGACGGATAGTTTTTGTACCTGTGATCCAGCGTCAAGTGAGAGATGTCTGACTAGCTACTCACCATCGCAGGTGCAGCTAGAAAGGTTCTCTATGCTATACTGACATCGCATGCCTATGTAAATAAAAGCCAAGTCTACCTCTCAGAAATAGTAAAGTGTCGCAGAAATAGTTAACAGTCGCTTTTGTAGGAGGTTTCGTGATGTCTCAGCTTTTTTGCATGAAAGTTCTTGTCCTAACAGTTAAACCTTGCAAAAGTCGTCTACACATCGTCAAATACGGGAAGACACTTCTCCAATTACACTGCACTGCCACTGACGACGGAAGCTTCAATATTGTAGCATGAAAACGATCTCCACATACCGTAGTGATATAGTAAATACGCAGTACGCATCCTGCGCCATACAAAATCATTACTTCTGCATCCTGCATATAGCTAGCGACCACCAGACACTAGTACATATACCATAAAGACTGTTCTACAAAGGTTGGGTAGGTTCCCCGCGGAACAAAAGCATCACTGTTTCTGGACCAGATCTGCTTGCTTGCTTTCTACACAGATCTCCAGACACTGGGATTACAGGAACACCTGTATTTACACATAGTTTGCCGGAATATTATACCATTTACGCGATACTTCTCGATTTCAAGCACATAGCAATATCGCTTGCATAGCAGTATCGCTTGGGCAGTATAATTCCGAAGATATAGACTGGAAATTATTTCCCCAGAAACCCGAAACTTTATCGAGGTGGCGCGTGCTGTAATCCACTGAGTAACTAGAAACTTATCTCGTCTGTGAAGACTTTTACGTGAAAACTCGAAAAAAATAGAGGTAACTGATATTTCCACTTGCGAATACCGACGTCGGTGATGTAACAGATTCCAAATCACCCTTATAATTGACAAAGTCAACTAAGGTGTTTCTCATGTCTAGAGAACCAGCTAACGTGCTTCCACCCCTCTCCCACCTGCTAGATGCACACAACACAGCCGATGTTCTCTCAACCAAATAAAGACAGGAAATATGCAGAAACATTCCCCAGACAAATTACATGGAAGGAAATAATGCTGCAGCACAAACACTCGTCCATACCGAATCTTCTCAAATTTCCAAGCGATCATAAAGACAGTCCAACATATACTGAGACTGTGGTATTAGTTCGCTATTCAGCTGTCTAGAGGACGAGACAGTTAGTTCAAGTACATTCCTGCACCCCAACAGACCTCTCCGTTCGGACAGCTCCTACCATTAGCCAGAAACGCGAATCATTCTTGCCACGCACCCCAAGACAGAATCGTCCTAGGAAAACGGCACATACATATTTGATCACTATACTTACAATTAAATATTAAGATCGCGGTCTCAATTGGACAACATAGGACAAAGAGCGAAGTATCATTAATACAACCTGCTGACGGATGTGGCTCTGAAAATAGAGATATCTGTACCATTCTTATGACCTGACATACTTTTCCAAGAAAAAAAAATCTTTCATTCCTTTTGCAGCTATCGCAGTATTCGACGTCAAATCCATATCTTTCTATGATCGGACAAAAAAAATGGTTCAAATGGCTCTGAGCACTATGGGACTCAACTGCGGAGGTCATTAGTCCCCTAGAACTTACAACTAGTTAAACCTAACTAACCTAAGGACATCACAAACATCCATGCCCGAGGCAGGATTCGAACCTGCGACCGTAGCGGTCTTGCGGTTCCAGACTGCAGCGCCTTTAACCGCACGGCCACTTCGGCATAATCATTTTATTTGCACATGTTGGAACACACACACAAATACTTTATAAGCCTGATGCTTAAGGCGAACCTATCACATATCCCCTACTACTAAGTATAACACATAGACAATAACTGATTGCTGGCGATACGAAACAATACTGACCGAAAATCAGCAATTGGTGGACATGTCTCATAAGTTTTCCTTGCAAGTGATACCACAGTGTCTTAGAAAGAGAAGAGTAACCGTCTTACAAACCGCCAGACGTCAAAAACGCGATCGCAACAACTATATTACTGTCAGAACCGGTCTTAGTTCTATAGGTGCCGACAAATATCACTAACGATATCTGTGTTAAAAACTGTACAAGCCTTATAAATTGAGGTATGGCATTATCTCAGAGAGAAGTAGTTTTTCCAGACAAATACCACGACACTGGATATAGACAGTGTTTGCCAAAGTGTATATAATCAGAGCAGCAGTGCGGCTACACGTTACCGATGGGTTTAAGCTCGTAATATAATCACCGAATTTAGAAAGTGATTCGGCTATGGAATGCGGTATGAAGCCTGTATTTGCAACTCTCTCATGCAGCCGCTAGCTATTTCTCCAGTATTTGTGTTGCATTCTTTCTCGATGCCATGTCAGAGGTTCTGTGATATATACACTGGGTTATAGGCGATGGTTGATTGTGAAGATTCACATACAGCAGATGGTATGCTGATTGGGGTCGTAAGAAATGTACACTAGCTTTTCAGATCTCTAGTGCTACGCTTTCCGGTACAAATGATGTCTGTGATTTGCAATCAAGTCTTTCCATTAAACCACATACCTGCGTTGGATCCTATGCATAAGTCTTTTAATGATTACAGCCACTTGGGAATCATATTTCTGGCACTCTCATATCTCGAAACGAATCACCTTTCTCGAACCTATCTGCTACAGTAAAACTTTAGATATTCCCTATGCATCTTGCAACTGCCCCTCATACTCTGCGCTTCCACCCTGCAGCTTTGCGCATGTGATCGTTACAATTTAAGTCAGAACTGAACTGAAGTCAGAGAGAGCTATATCTATCACATTCTGCAACCCGTGTAGAAACAGACTAAGCTGAGTTAGTGCGACAGGACCGTGTTTTGACTATTTGATGGAAATGGGAACAGGTTGTCATATCTCTACTAACAGTGTACGATGTGCAAGGTCAATGCCAAAGGACACCCATTCCTGCAACATTATGTAGTATAAAGACAGTAGAACAGTTACGGTGGTGTTTCTTATCGGGAAAATTAGGAACTGGACAAGATTTTATCACATCTCTCTCTTCCAATACATCAAAAACAAATACCATCTGTGTGCTGGCATCGGGGGCACGAGGCGATCCTATTAAATAAACAAGTATTGATCCATTGATGCAGGTATCCAGTGATCTAAGTCGCTTGCACAGACCGGTGGAATGTGTTAATGGCGTACTTTAGGAGGATGACCGTATCCCACAGACTACACTGTCAGTTGCAAGAGAAGCTGCCTTTGTCGTCGTTTGGAACACTTTTTTTTTTTTTTTTTTTTTGCTGTTGTATCACCACCATGACTCGTGGTCTGTGCCGGGTCAGGTTCTAAACTGACATCAACACGTTCTGATCCATCGCCTCTCACAGAAAACTAGACATCGCATGGTGTAAATCATGTTGTCGGTGCTGCATAGCACACAGAAACACACACACATACTCGATTATTTTAAATAAAAGATAGTTATACCATAAGAAAACTGGAAAAGTTTTGCGGTGTTGTGGAGCAATTCCAAACTGCTGTCCGAAGGTGATTGACGACCTCTGCATTTAAGTTCATCTGTCACAGTGATGTGATAGCTGATGACTCTGTGTTCTGGTTTGACTGATTCCTCATACTGCAATCGTGTACATGATCACTGTTATGGTGCTAGCTACCCCCAGAAAGTGTTGCCCCTCCACCAAGACTCTTTCTCCATTTCAAACAAGCGATGTCAGTCAGTCATTATTTGGTAATCGACAGCATACCAGTGGAAAGATGGGATAGAACAGACACCATCGATGTACTGTAATAATATGCATCAAAGTTGATAGTGCGAACAATTTGAGCAACTTTACAGTAAAGTCAACACCGACCAATGATGCAACAGCATGCTTCCCAATTTCAGTAACATCACTAAACCGCCCCTTCTCTTCTTTGCGAGTACCACTGCGAATGGTAGATGACTGTGGAGTACGACTATTCAATGTTAATTCTTAAAAATATACATCATCAAAGCATACCAAACAGCGATCTACATATTTCTAGCACCTCGAGCATAGTGTATAATTTACGACCTTCTCTATGTGGATGGGAGTCACAGGGCATTCTAGCAGTCTTAGGATAAAGTTAGACACTGAAAGATCCTCTAGCATTGTCATTGACCAACCCATCCTGCAGCACCATTTTCGATTTAATCTGCAGCTGACCAGGAGTAGGCCGCTACATTTCGTGTGTCATGAATGAGTAGAGATTGCCGAGTCCGCACCCATCCAAGTGCACAAGATTTCTCCAGATGTGCCCATATCGAGGAGGTTAGTACCCCTTATCGGTGTATAGTAGCAGATTTGAAAATGTTGTGACGTAATAGCAGAAGGTCAAGAAGAACAAGAAATGGGTGGTTTTTGTGCATCATGGAGCTTCAGACAGATGGAGTGTGAAGCATTTTATGTAAATCAGCGATGATATCAATTCTAAAGTATTCTTCTAGAGTCTAGGATCAGTACCTGGAGGGTATTGGTAAGAGAGAACATAAACACATGCACTCCTAAGACTATACGGTCCTGCACTTCAGCGAGGGTATAATGTTAGACCGCTTCAAAAAATGGTTCAAATGGCTCTGAGCACTATGGGACTTAACTTCTGAGGTCATCAGTCCCCTAGAACTTTGAACTACTTAAACCTAACTAACCTAAGGACATCACACACATCCATGCCCGAGGCAGGATTCGAACCTGCGACCGTAGCGGTCGCGCGGTTCCAGACTGTAGCAACTAGAACCGCTCGGCCACTTCGGTCGGCTAGATCGCTTCAGTTCCAGGCCTATTAGTCATGTGGAATGCAGCGCTGTTAATATTCCAATGAAAGAAATATATTTCCACTGCGTGAGATACATCCTTCTTGCAGGTTCTCTACTATAAACTATGATAACAAACTGTAAAATGAAAAAGCTTCTTCCTTAAAACGTCGGCTCTGTGTGATATGCGCACAATATAGCTTCCCCGAGATGTATAGCATCCACTGTTCACATCCGAACACGGTTCAGAAATCATACTATGCCCGGATCAGTCCTATATAAAATGATCGTTAGTAATGGAGAATACCTCTTACAAGGAAACAGATAAATGCATAGCAGCGTCTGCCATGTGAAATTACACGTCATGTCACCACCAATTCTGTAAACAGAACATCTGTCAAGCGGATTTATACACAGGGACTGCACTGCCTCACAAATATCTATCGTTAACTTGGAATCATCTTAGTTACGAAACCGAAGTCTCGATTTTATACCTAAGATGCGACAGGGGAATGGAGTACATCGCATAAATCTTCGTTCGTTTAGAGGAATGTGTCGAAACAGGCTGGTCACATTTCATCACACATGAGATGGAAGTGTTCTGATGACCAAGAGGTTTGCTGTTCACGATCACAAGTAGACAGTGCTTTAAGTCACACAAGAACACATGGTTGTATACGAGTCAAACGCAGGCTATGTCACATGACTGACAGAACAGCAGAAAGAAATGACCAAATGACCTGCAACAACATCTCCCTCCCTCTCTACCTCTGTAGAATGCATCATCAGTCTACCATTAAATCGTACCTCGTTACAGCTCCATTTCAACCGATCACTCTATCCTCTCTCTGTTATCCTTTAATGCAGATGCATGTAAGTTTAGAGGCAGAGGGTTCTCTGTTTTCCTGGAAAGCGTCAAATACAGTAGTCAACTCGCGTGTATCACTGTTACCTCAATAGACAAACAGTAGACTGCTGCCTCAGAGGAAAAAAAAGTGACTGTTTCACTGATTCCCAGCACTTCCTTGTCAACGTTTTCTCGGACTCCTCTTTCCGTCACATACTTGTTCCCATGTACAAGAATTGTTCTGTGCCAACCAGAAGACACGCAAGTACTTCCTCAATTTCCTCACATTTCCGCATATTTTCCCTCAGTTTATACGTATTTTCCGTCATTTTTGTAATTCTGTCGATTGTATGTCACTTCTACCCATGTGAGCATGACGCCACTTCTCTTTCCGTGTTCTAAAGCTACTTGTAAATGTAGTACAGTTACAAACACCTAGCACAAATGCACTATTTTTCTGATCAGGCAGCATAGTACAACATTGTACACGATTGCATCCAGTCGCCTCCACCCACATATTCTACATGTTCTGTGCGTTTGCTCTGTTTTCTGTATGATGTATGGGGGTTGACTGGAAAGTAATTCCACCACCTTCATAACTCTTCAACAGTTGGCAGCTGTGATGTTACAGTGTAAAGTATGGAACCCTGTGCAGACGGTCAGTCAATAACATTTAAGCAACGAGCAGTCATTGAATTCTTGACAGCAGAAAGTGTCACCCCAAAGGAGATTCATCAGAGAATGAAAGCATTTTATGGTGATTTTGTTGATGTGAGTACTGTGCGTCGTTGGGCGAGTAAGTTTTAGATGTTCAGGTGGGACCATCTGACCTGTGTGACAAACAAAGAGTTGGACGGCCTGTGACAGCAACCACCGAGTTTCACAAAGAAAATGTTGACAGATTGATTCAAGACGATCGTCGTACCACTCAGAGAGAAGTTGCAAGCACAATCGGCTTTTCAAAAGAACATGTGGGTCACATTATTGCTTTGCTTGGCTATCAGAAGATCTCTGCTCCATGGGTATATCCTGGACGCTGACTCCTGAAATGAAAGCGCGCAGACTTGAAATTTGGCAGGAACTTCTCTCGTGTTACGAGAATGAGGGTGACGCCTTTCTCCATTCAATTGTGACTGGAGACGAGACTTGGGTACTCCATTACAACCCAGAGACGAAACGTCAGTCTTTGGAATATCGACAAAAAGACTAGCCCCCAAAAAAGAAATTCAAGACGCAGCCCTCAACTGGAAAAATCATGGCAACAGTGTTCTGGGACTCAAATGGTGTTATCCATGTTAATTTCCTTGATCTTGAAACGACAACAAATTCAGAATGTTACATCACAGCGCTGCGAACTCTGAAACGATGGCTACCGAGGGTTCGAAAGGAAAAGGGAGATGTTTTCCTGCAGCATGACAATCCCAAACCACACACATCACGTGAAACCACAGCAGAACTTCAGAGACTGAATCTCACCACCGTACGGCATCCTCCATACAGTCCAGATTTAGCCCGTCTGACTTCTATCTGTTCACGATAATAAAAGACAATCTGCCAGGTCACCATTATTCTTCTGATGAAGACGTTGGGAGAACTGTGAGACTGTGGCTGCAGAAACAGAGTGTCAACTTCTTCCGTGACGGCTTCAGAAAACTTGTTCACCGTTATCAGAAATGTATTCAATTGACTGGTGATTATGTGAAAATGTGAATATTGGTAATTAAAGATCACATTCTAAGGATTATTTCTACGTTTGATTTATTAAAATATTCTCATCCAAACCCAATTAACGAAGGTGGAGACATAACTTTTCATTCAACCCTCATATATGTTCGAGAATACTGCACCATTCGCAATGGTACTTGCAAAGTAGAGAAGGGGCAGTTAAGCGACGATACTGAAACTGGAAAGCATGCTGTTGCATCATTGTTCAGTGTTAAAATTACTGTAAAATTGCTAAAAGTGATCACACTATCGACTGTGATGTGTAGGCCTATTATTACAGTACAACGACGATGTCTTTTCCATCCCATCAATCCACTGGTACGCTGTTGATTTCCACATAATGACTTACTGACATTGCTTGTTTGACATGGAGTAAGAGGCTTGGGGGAGGGGCAATAGTAGAGGGACAACCTATGTATGAGGGCACGCTGCATTGTTGCCAAATTTATTCAAGATGGCGGCGATGACGTCATCCAAGATGGCAGCATGTAGACTTGGCAACAGCACATGACGTCATCCAAGATGGCGGCTTTTGGCGCGAAATAGGTCAATTGTGCTATGTCCACTAACCTAACCTCAGGAAAAAATGGCAGGAAGTTTGAATTTTGGCGGGAAAATAGACCAATTGTGCTATGTCCACTAACCTCAGCCTACAGAAGAAAAAATGGCGGGAAGTTTGAATTCCAACAGGATGATGCACGCAAAACCATACTTGTCTTTATTATTATTGATTATCATTTATTAACATTCAATATCATTTATTATTATTTAAATATACCAATTGGACTACGTCCACTAACCTACGCCTCCAGAAAAAATAGGCTCCAAATTCCAATTCCAATGGGATAATGCATGCAAAACCATACTTCTCTTTTATTATTATTATTTATCATTTATTATTATTATTATTATTATTATTCGCCTGCCTCCACTAACACAGAATCAAGATGTCTGATTTCCGTGGTCAGAAAACCATTTCCTTTACACCCACAACAAAAATCTGTCCCAACTTCAAATTCCAACACCATAATCTATCACACGTACAAAATAGCCCACATTCCCACTCACTTATTTTTTTTCACTGCTTACCTATCAAAATCGTGTCAAATAATAATAAATTGCACTTGTACTATCGTAAGTCACCTCCTGTGAATTGGCAGGAAAAAAGGATGGAAGTCTTTATTTCTGTAAGTACGGTCATCACTTGTTCTCCATCTCACTAAGTACACACATCTTGGAGATGGCAGCTGCACCCAGTGAGATCACCACGACATTCACACAAAAACTGGTTTAGTTGAAATCGTCGCCAGCTGAGGGACCTACACCTACCTGCCACGGTCGCCGCAGGTAAGGGAGCAACTGCATACCCCCACATCACAGCCGGTCCAGCGTTCTCGTCAACAACAACAACATATTTTCCCGGACAGGGGAGTCCACCCCTCCCCAAAGCAGCACGTTGAAACCTGCACATCTCTACGAAAGAAAGAAAGCCATGCCACACGTTTCCCGCCAATTTTCTTCCTGCAGGACATGTTGCACCCTGTCCATACCTACCTCACGACCGCCCTTGTAAAAACTTGTTTTGTTCACAGATGCTGTCTACACGTTTCCCGCCAAAATTATTTTTCCCTAACAAGTTAGTACCTGCCAAGACCAACCGTTCACCATCTACCACGTGTGTTTCTCGGAAACAGACCGCACTGCCACGCTTTTCGCGCCAAAAGCTATTTCCTTGAGACTGGAAACTTCCACAACAGCACGTGTGTTCGGCCCCAACTTAACTGATCACCCTATTCTCATTATCCAAACAATATCCTTCCATTACAAACACACTCCTGTACACATGAGCGATCGCACGTCCCTAGTCGAGTGCGCAATCAATTTAATTTAACACAAACTGCCCATCAGTACTTAATTAAATCGACCAATTAATTAACCTCTCTCGTCCGAAAATGAGAAGTCCACATCGACCTCGAATCAATTTTCGTCCACCTGGACTTCGAATGAAATAGTTAAACTCTCTACCGACCACTACGTCCCCTTACCGATCCATGTTTATTCGCTAACGTGTACTAATGTGTACTCCACTTCTAGCAAACAAAGACGCTAACCTAAGTCACCTTTGCCTCTTCTCTCGTGCCACGAGCTCGAGTTCGCCCACGTCACAGTCTCCACGTTTATACTCTCGTCCCACATACTCCTCTGTAAATATTCTAACTATGAACCGAATACAGTTGTTCAATCCACGCCATCTAGAACATGGCCAGAGCACGCCTTCCAGTACCTACGCCGACAACATCGCTCGCTCCACATGTAGTTAACCGCGACTACTGAAATCCATCGCGCGCTCGTAGCTACTCCCCTCTGCAAGTCGATCTAACGCGAAGTTCGCAAATCAAATCCCCATCTGCACAAAATAAGAACTCAACCAAATTCTATATGTCTGCTCACAAATACTTAACCTTCTCTTTACCAAGAAAAAAAAAAACAGCTAACAATATTCAACTCAAAAAACATTTCCTTCAGAGCCATTCTTAATACCGTCAGCATCCAATGACACCTATATAACATACTTTTAATAATAAATCACCCATCCTAACACACTTTATTATCTCAAATCCTCAATTCACTCTCCATTCTAAATACGATCAATTATTTTTCGATAATTTTATAAAATCCTCAGCTCTCCTCCATGTCCTGGAAGCATCTGTGTAATTCAGCTTTCAGCCACCAGAGTTGCTAGTGAACTCATTCACCACCCCCGCAGAATCCTCAACCCCCATTCGTTAATCCTAAGATCACGTGATACTACGTCATCACACTTATATAAGGAGTCACCCCCCACTCATCTTTCTCACTCGTCCGTTGTCCGCCACATCGTTCGTTTGTTTTTCGTTGCTGAATAAGATGAAGAGAGCTACCTCTACGAGCATGTCCTCATCAGCCAAGAGGTCCAGGGTCCATGATATGCCATTACCGAGTAAGTGAATAATTTCTATTTTTTCATTATCCATTTTCCTGTATATCTTATCTATTCTCCTTATTAATTATATATCTCATTGTTATAGTGGACCTCGCACATTTTATCCTCGATTGCGAGGAACGGTCTGGAGCGCAACAGGCTCCACAGCCCCAGCCTCCTGTGCTCGACGGACAGCCTGCTTGCCTTGTGAGTATAATTTTAATTCTAGCTTGTTCATCGTTTATATTAACCATTTAAAAATTTGTTTTCTTATTTCGTACTTGTTATTTTTTTTCTTTGTTTCTAGATCACTTAAGGCAATTCCAGCTCGAGCTAGAAACAGAGCTTAGGGCTGTCCCACATAGCCCCCTACATAATTGGGTTCAGCCCCCAGCTCCAGAACACCGCCACTCACGTGAGTATACTGAAAAATAAATCTTCTTTGACTCTATCTATCCTTTTTTTTTTCAAAATAACTAAAATTTTTATTTCGTTCTCTTACAGGACACTCGATTGATGATCTCATAGCCGTTGATTGTGAGATCAAGACCATTCAACGGCAAATAGAACAACAACAACAACAGCCCACTCGTAAGTTTTATTAAAAAAATACCTATCTTTAATAATAATATACTTATTTCTTTTTCTCTAACAATTCTATTTATAAAATATCTTGTTTGTTTGTTCTAGATGATTACAAACAATTAATGGACGATGGATTCGATGAATTTTTTGAGGGAGCAGTAGACTGCCCTGATGAGTTGTTCACGCCTTGGAGTCAGGGCCAAAAAGGTAATTAGTCCCTCTCTTTACAACCACGTGTGTGATCGTTACAACTCACGTACATATACAATGTACTTATTTACTTTATCTCTACAGAGATCGACTCTCAGCACGCTGCTGCGAGTTTGCCTGTCGCGGCGGCTAAACCGGCAAATCAGCAGCGCCCCCGGAGACGTGCATCATCGCTCAAAGCGCCCCTTGTCGCCTCACGCAAAGCTGCCGCCTCTGTCAAGGCCACTGAAGCTGTGCCCGACCGCTCTCCCGCTGAGACTTCCCCAGGCCACCACATGCATCAACCGCCGTCACGGACCCCACCCCCGGCTGCTCACACTGGGGCACGCCCGCTAGTTCCTCACAGCGGCCAGCACGTGCACCACCTCCATAGTGTGAGGTACAGCGCGCCTCACCCACTTATAGCTCTAGTATTAGTGATCCTATGGCTAGTGGCAGTTCTCTCTCCCACCCTTTTAGTGAAGTAAATCAGGTCGGTGACACCATACCGCAGCTACAGTACTCGGCGACTGCCGACGCCTTCGAGGAGCATATCTCGCTCACTAGGATCGAGAACCCGGCAGTGGGGTACCGTGATCCTGTTGGATTTTTAAACGCATGCCTCCCTGTCCTAGAAACCGAGCTCCTCATGGTTGTCCAAAATCCGCGTTATCCCGCCGTTAAGTGCAGTGCAGTGCTCTGCATTGAGTTATCGCACCCCCCAAAGATCAGTCTGGTGATGGAGAGACCAGCATTCATTATCTTTGGGGGGATAATGGCGTGATATACGCGGAGCACATCGATCACCGAGTGGTTTCATAAATCCAGCTTGAGTGTCATATTGGGCCGGTTTTCCGAGATGGAAGTCAACGGCTCAGCTAAGGCACTCAGCAGAATTCTACACCTGGATATCCATATACATGTCCACAATCTGTTAAATGGAGGGTCTAGCTATATAAATCTCCCTAAAGATAGAGCTAATAAACAAGCATGCATTAATGTCCAAAATAGAAAAGATCAGGCTTGTTTTGCATGGTCAATCCTGGCTTGCGAAAGAAAGTATAATTATAGAGCATGCCCTCGTCGTCCAGGTACATACAAAGTCAGTGATATTAACGCATATTATGATGGTATTGAGTTCCCCATCAAGATCCAGGACATACCTAAATTCGAGGTACAAAATACCGGAATATCGGTACACGTTTATGGCCTGGAGAAGAAGAAAAGCAAGTCAGACGAGCAAGACAAACATGTCATAGTTGGCCCCCTCCATTTCTCAAAATTTGCCGGTGAGCGTGAGCTGCATGTAAATATGCTTCTCTTTTCTGAAGGTGACAATTATCACTATGTCTGGATCAAGGACATGTCCCGACTCAAAATTGTTAAGGCTTTCGTGGCCACTTGTTGACAAACTGCCTATTGGCTTCTGTCTCGGGTTCTTCGGCCGACGTTCATCTAATGATTTTTCTGACGTTTCGCCAGCACGAGTGGCTGGCATTGTCAAAGCTTCACCCTCCATTGCCGGTGGTGAACTGGAGCCGAGCTCGCGGCCGCAGACTATACGTACCTGGCGCGCCAACGTCCGAGGGCTTCTCCGCGGTCATTTCCGGTGCGGTTCTCCTCTTGCTACCTGCGACGGTCGTTCGCTGCAGTACGGGAAGCCAGGATCCGTTTACCTTAAGGCTTTCCTCTTTCTTGTTGAAACTGTTCGCGTGTTTTTGTATTTCTACAGCTTCTCTGAACAAGCGCGTGTGATAGTGCTTCTCTACAGCCAGAACTTCCGTGTCGGCGAATTTTATTACGTGGTCGGTCTCATTCAGTGCGTGCTCTGCCACGGCCGATTTCTCCACCTGCCCCAACCTGCAATGTCGCGTATGCTCTTTGATCCTGGTGTTAATTGATCGTCCAGTCATTCCGACATAAACTTTTCCGCATGTGCATGGTATACGGTATATTCCCGACATTGCAAGTGGGTCTCTTTTCTCCTTCGCCGATCTAAGACACTCTTTGATCTTCCTTGTCGGTTTGAAAATCGTCTTTACGCCATGTTTGCGCAATATACGGCCGATTCTGCCCGCCACTCTGGGAATGTATGGCAGAAAGGCCGTACCCGACATTTCTTTTTCTAGTTCCTAACTTCGCCGAGTGTTTGGCTCTGTTACACTTCTAATGTAATTTGTGGAGTACCCATTGCTCCTCAGAACAGTTTCCAGGTGTTGCATTTCTCGTTTGAGGTGTTGCGGCTCACATATTCGTCCTGCTCTCGTTACGAGCGTACTAATCATGCCTCTTTTCTGGCTCGGGTGGTGGTTTGACAGTTTGTGCAGGTATCGGTCCGTGTGTGTCGGTTTTCGATACACGCTGTGTCCCAGGTTTTCGCCTTCCCTTGTGACCAGCACATCTAGAAATGGCAGTTTCTTGTCTTTTTCTACTTCCATGGTAAATGTTATGTTGGCATGGAGGCTGTTCAAGTGTCTTAGGAAGTCACCGAGCTGTTCTTCACCATGGCTCCACACCACGAAAGTATCATCGACGTACCTGTACCACACCTTAGGTTTGCAAGTCGCCGAGTCCAGTGCCTGTGCTTCGAATACCATGCACATGCGGAAAAGTTTATGTCGGAATGACTGGACGATCAATTAACACCAGGATCAAAGAGCATAAGCGACATTGCAGGTTGGGGCAGGTGGAGAAATCGGCCGTGGCAGAGCACGCACTGAATGAGACCGACCACGTAATAAAATTCGCCGACACGGAAGTTCTGGCTGTAGAGAAGCACTATCACACGCACTTGTTCAGAGAAGCTGTAGAAATACAAAAACACGCGAACAGTTTCAACAAGAAAGAGGAAAGCCTTAAGGTAAACGGATCCTGGCTTCCCGTACTGCAGCGAACGACCGTCGCAGGTAGCAAGAGGAGAACCGCACCGGAAATGACCGCGGAAAAGCCCTCGGACGTTGGCGCGCCAGGTACGTATAGTCTGCGGCCGCGAGCTCGGCTCCAGTTCACCACCGGCAATGGAGGGTGAAGCTTTGACAATGCCAGCCACTCGTGCTGGCGAAACGTCAGAAAAATCATTAGATGAACGTCGGCCGAAGAACCCGAGACAGAAGCCAATAGGCAGTTTGTCATGTCCCGACTCTTTTCCTCCCAACTATCAACTGATTGTTGTGTAAAACATATTTGTTTAAGATGCCTCAATTATTTCTCCTCTGAACAGTTATTAGCTTCGCATCTAATAGACTGTACCTCCAAGGATGCGTTACGTGTTATTATGCCTACCCAGGAAAACAAATCCATAAAGTTTAGGAATGCTCACCACCAGGAGCGATGTCCGTTTGTAGTGTATGCCGACTCTGAATGCCTCCTCGCTCCTGTGACCCGCTGTGAGGGTGACCCTACGACCTCCCATACTACCTTTACAGAAAAACACGTACCGTATGCAGCAGCGTACCAAATTGTATCATCATACGACACCAACCTTAACCGATACAAATCTTACATCTGCGATAATCCATCGATTTGGTTGCTCTCTGAGCTTGAAAAATTTTCACTGGAAGTTGATAAACTATACAGCGGTAACGTTCCAATGACCAAATCGAAGGAGAATGAAGATTTGTATAATATAGCCACCGAGTGTCATATTTGTGGGCTGCCGTTGGACAGAAAAGCTGAAACTCCTCGTAGGGACCACTGTCATCTTACAGGGAAATTCCGTGGCGCAGCTCACAATGCGTGCAATTTGAAATACCAATTACCTAGGCACATACCAGTTTTCTTTCATAATTTAAGTGGGTATGACGCCATTTTCTAGTTGAGCACTTGGCAGATTTCGGTTTGGAGAAAGATCAGACGAGTGTCCTACCTGAAAGCAACGAGAAGTATGCATCATTCTCCAAACGAATGACGCCAAGAATTACGCTGCGCTTCCTCGATACACTACGTTTTATGCAGGCACCACTACAGAAACTTGTTGAAACTGTACCACTGGCGGATATACATATCACTCGAGCTGCATTTCCAGATGAGGAAAAGTTTCAACTTGTGACTAGGAAAGAGGTTTTTCCGTACGAGTATGTGAATAGTATGGCCAAACTTGACGAAACCAGGCTACCCGAATAACTGCTTTCTCCAGCAACCTCACAGGCGACACGATAACGAATGCAGAGTATGAGCATGCCGTGAATGTCTGGCGGGAATTCAATATTTCTAATTTAGGAGAGTACGCACGTCTTTACATGGACACAGACTTGCGCTTGCTTGCGGACGTTTTCGAGAAGTTCCGGAGTCTATGTATGACCACATATTCTCTGGATCCTGCCTTTTATTACACGGCACCTGGGATGTCTTGGGACGCGATGCTCAAGAAAACGAAGTGCAGTATCGAATTATTGACTGATCCTGACATGCTTCTTTTCTTTGAGCGAAGGATCCATGGGGGGCTCTGCCAATGTATTCATAGACACGCGAAAGCAAATAACCCACGGATGGGTGACAGGTTTAACGCATCCCTTGATTCAAGTTATATATTGTATCTCTATGTGAATAACTTATACGGACATCCTGTGAAGCAATGTCTGCCATTGGCGAGTTTACGTGGCTGTCCGAAGATGAATTCAAAGGATTAGGTGGAAAAATCGGGGGGGGGGGGGGGGGGGGGGTATGGCCACCGATTCTGATGTAAGGTATGTTGTGGAGGCAGAACTCAAATACCCTATTAGTTTGCATGACGCGCATGTCGATTTGCCACTGTGTCCAGAGCGACTAGTTCCGCGAGGAGGTTCCACACCGAAACTGATGACAACGCTGGGGGACAAGCAGAGGTACATCATTCACTATCTTAACCTCCAGCAATGCCTCAGCTTGGGTATGAAGCTGGTTAAAATCACCCGGGCCATCTCCTTCAAGCAGTCCCCCTGGTTGAAGGAGTATATTGATCTGAATACGAGACAGAGAACTTCCGCGTCGTGTGGCTTTGAGAAAGATTTTTTATAAATTAATGAATAATTCAATTTTAGGAAAACTATGGAGAATTTGAGGGAACGACGTGAAATTTTTATTAGAACGCAATGGAATGGGCGTTATGGCGCACGAAAATGCATTGCCAGACCAAATTTTAAACGGGTCACCATTTTCAATAAGAATTTTGTTGCTGTGGAGATGGATAAAACTTCAGTAGAGTTTACTAAACCTATCTATGTGGGGATGTGCATACTAGACCTATCCAAAATCCACATGTACCGCTTTCATTATGAGTTCGCGAAAACTCATTTCACAGATCCTAAATTACTTTATAAGGATACAGATAGTTTCATCTATAGGGTGAAGAACTGCAATCTATATGAAGTTATTAGGTACCACGCCAATGAATTCGACACGTCTTCTTATGCGGCCGATAATCCTTATGGTACTGTTCCTCAAAACAAGAAGGTTATCAGTCTCATGAAAGACGAGTCGAATGGATTGCCAATTGTTTGAAGGTCTTCGGTCCAAGATGTATGCATATCACACATTGGAAGGTCCCACTCAGAGACGGGCTAAGGGGGTACGACGGATGTCATCATGAGCTCTGTCCATCGAAGACTATTTGCAGTGCCTACGTGGTGGTGTTCGCGGTGCTGAGCTGCAGCCGCGGCATATGGTCCGGCAAACTAGTATTCAATCACTAGCGCACGAGGTGTACACTGTGCTGCAGTTTAAAATCGGTCTGTCGCCTCATGACGATAAAAGGGTCATCTGTGATGACGGCATTGAAACTCACCCGTACTCAGACTACTCACTTGTAGCGAGAGAAGGGGTGGGGGACTCTGATTGAAAAGGAGAGACAGTTAGTGTGTGTGTGTGTGTGTGTGAGAGAGAGAGAGAGAGAGACGGCGAGAGTGTCTGCATAGTAGTAGTATGACACTTTTATCATAGTGTAAATACTGGATGAGAGATTTTTGTAGTGTGTATTAGCTTGCGTACTTCCATGTATGTCTGAGTGTGTGTGAATGTGTGCTAGCCTGTGTTAAGTGTGCATGTGTGTAAATATTATTTATTCTATCAAAGAAAAAACGAAAAAAAAAGAAAAAAAACAGAAAAAACTAAAATAAACCCATTTATAAAAAGTCTTTATATATATTTGTAAATTTTTTCGCTACTATTACTAGTCAATGGCTATATGACTGAAAACAGATAAAAATTTTACACCTCTTATAATCAAATAGAAGAAGACGAAAATACAATTTTTGCAGTTCGTGTCTGCTTTGATCTTAGTAGTTGTAAGTTTCACCTGCTGCTAGCCATCCAGTCAGAACTAGGTTTTTAAGAATGTGAGTTCCACTAATTAAATTCTTTATATATATATATATATATATATATATATATATATATATATATATGTGTGTGTGTGTGTGTGTGTGTGTGTGTGTGTGTGTGTGTTCACTTGACTGTGGAAAAAATCTTTATACCGAGAAATATGTGTTCACCTGCTTGTTGTAGTGGAAAATGTCTAGGGCCACTTACTTCAATGAAATATAATTTAAATTGCTAGTGGAAAATGTTTTAGAGCCACTATCTTGAACTAAAAATACGTTTGCCATTAGTTAATATATATATATATATATATATATATATATATATATATATAGAGGGAGAGAGAGAGAGAGAGAGAGAGTTATCTCTGCACAATGCTTATATATTTATGAATGATGTAAAAACACGTATCTGCAAAGATAAGAACTTTCATATTTTTACTTGAAGACAAATAATGTATCTGTAAACTCATATAATGTGAAAAAAAAGAATGAATTCAGTTATTTTATTGTAAAAAAAATTGCCCGAGTTTGTTATTATTTCACCTTCAATCATGATCCATATACATTGCACTGGCACAGAGAGAGACCTATAAGGTTTTTACTGATTTAAAGACAGAGATGAAATCTGAATGACGCGTGCTGGACTTCGTCCGCCGGTCACAAACAGACCCTGCCACTCTCTTTGTGGTCCTGTCACTTTAAACGGCGGGCATCTGGCGAAGCCGACCCTAGCACTATCTCTTTCAGGTCCTGTCTTTCAACGGTTGGCTCATCGCCGCCCCGGCGAGGTGGAAGCAGGTAAACTGGCTCAGACAGCTCCAGTGGAATGCACTTCACGCACAGTATCACCAATAAACTTACTTCTATGGAAGTAGGTGTCACAGAAAGAAAACAACAAGAATTCATATGGAGAAAAAAAATTATTTATTTATTTGTGAGCCATTTTAAAAGTAATTTTACATTTTCAGATGCAGACACAAAACTATGTTTTTCTTCTTCACACGTTCACTGTCTAAGTTGATGGATAGGTAGACAATCGTAGTATTCCAGGTTCTGGATAGCCGCATATTTGAAGATTCGATGCAGCCAGCTACTCTTCTCATCGCCTTTAACGTAGATTATTGTCTCCTTGTGATCAAATACTCTCAGAAATTGCAGCAAATGTTTATAAGAGATGCCAGGGTCATCCCACATAGTCCCATGATAGATTTTTGTTAGCCACATCGCGCTTCTGACTGTCTTATTGCACTTGACGTCTTTAAATGGTTTCGGCGATTCAACTCTTGATACAAATGTTCCTATTACTCCATCACTTTGCGTGAATGCTGTTAATGCACAGTCTTTAATTATGAAACGCCTGCACTCATCATAGTAAAATCCTTGAATGTCAGCTACGATCCTCACACCTTCCGGTAACATCATGATCTACGATAGAGCTAGCAGAGAGCGTATTAATTTATAAAACTCGTTGCACTACACCAGTGAGTGGACAGTAGTTAACGAGACGATCATGCAGAACGAGAGCATATACCGAAGTCTGATCAGCGAAGTTTGCTGAAGATTCAAATTCAATCCGTACATCTATAGGTCCTGATTTAATTATCTCATTCTGTTTTGAACAGTTAATCACGATTATTGGCGCTAGCTTCTTAAAACTCTGTGGGCTGAGTAGGCAGCCTTCATTTTCAACACCTTCGTAGTAAGATGCTCGGGATCTCGCACACATGTCAAAGCCAGACTGTATACATTACTGTCCCACTGTAGATGTACAGGGCTATTACAAATAATTGAAGCGATTTCATAAATTCACTGTAGCTCCATTCATTGACATATGGTCACGGCACACTACAGATACGTAGAAAAACTCATGAAGTTTTGTTCGGCTGAAGCCGCATTTCAGGTTTCTGACGTCAGAGCGCTCGAGAGCGCAGTGAGACAAAATGGCGACAGGAGCCGAGAAAGCGTATGTCGTGCTTGAAATGCACTCACATCAGTCAGTCATAACAGTGCAACGACACTTCAGGACGAAGTTCAACAAAGATCCACCAACTGCTAACTCCATTCGGCGATGGTATGCGCAGTTTAAAGCTTCTGGATGCCTCTGTAAGGGGAAATCAACGGGTCGGCCTGCAGTGAGCGAAGATACGGTTGAACGCGTGTGGGCAAGTTTCACGCGTAGCTCGCGGAAAATTGGCTCATGCCAGAACTGGAGACCGACAGCGCCGACTTCATCTTTCAACAGGATGGTGCTCCACCGCACTTCCATCATGATGTTCGGCATTTCTTAAACAGGAGACTGGAAAACCGATGGACCGGTCGTGGTGGAGATCATGATCAGCAATTCATGTCATGGCCTCCACGCTCTCCCGACTTAACCCCATGCGATTTCTTTCTGTGGGGTTATGTGAAAGATTCAGTGTTTAAACCTCCTCTACCAAGAAACGTACCAGAACTGCGAGCTCGCATCAACGATGCTTTCGAACTCATTGATGGGGACATGCTGCGCCGAGTGTGGGAGGAACTTGATTATCGGCTTGATGTCTGCCGAATCACTAAAGGGGCACATATCGAACATTTGTGAATGCCTAAAAAAACTTTTTGAGTTTTTGTATATGTGTGCAAAGCACTGTGAAAATATCTCAAATAATAAAGTTATTGTAGAGCTGTGAAATCGCTTCAATCATTTATAATAACCCTGTAGATTCTCATATGGGTAGTATTCTGTATACAAGTAGACTCTGGCGTTAGTTAACTTGCAGTGGTCAAATTCAGTTGAGTCCTTTGATACATTAGCACGCCTTTGAGTTTGAAATGCGAGTATGATGAATCGAGGTGCTTCCAACTGCACTGATGTTTTAATAGCCCAAGTATGTGTGGACGCTGTAGGTAGGACTGGGTATTCAAAAAGCTCCCATGATCGGAAAGTTAGTGGTAGGTAGGTGTCAGCATTCAGAACTTTTAAGAGCTTCAAACGCTCCTCGTCGGCAACGGTGATGTGAGGCATTTTCCATGATATGCTATTAATCTTGATTTGAACATTCTCTGCAGCTGTTTGAGAGAATGAATTCGCGTCACTTGCACTTCTCACCAAAATAAGTTCCTGTTTAGCATTGGTAATTATTCGCTGCATATCCTCAAAATAACCCATAAGCATTTTTAGTGGCACGCACGCGGTAAATCGGCTTTGTCCACCCTCCCCATCCGCTGCGTCTATGAACCACCCAGCATTTTCCAAACTGTTTGGATCAGAGGGTGAGGCTGAAACGTACGTCTTAAGGGCTGATGTAATACCAACATTTCGTGTTCGGTCTATTTCAATTCCGTTGAGTACATAGCATATCTCTTGAAACAGGAATGCTACGGCATTTCGAGTGAGCTTCGAGAGCGCTACGGCAGCTTTCTTAAATGTGTAGTCTAGATAGAGGAAGCTCTTCCTAGGCAGTGTTACCGCGTCCTGATGCTGGATAACAATCCTAATTTCATCATTTTTGTTAAATGTGCTTGAAGCGTAGGATTTGTGTGAGTGGTATTCATGACGAATAATTCGGTCATCATAGTCTACTGACTGAGTTACGTTGAGCGACGTCATTCAACGGTTTTAAACCTGCTGAAATGAGGAATTCGTAATTAAGGCGTGTTATCACCTTGCCCTTCCGTGTTGCACTGACGGGTTGTGAGCCTGGTGTGCTAATTTTATACCTTATTCCCATCTCGCCTTAGATGCAGGCGTACAGTGATCTCTTCTTCTCTAAAGTTAACAAGCTGATTATTGTGGTCCACAATACGCAGTTCAAGGTAGTTCAGTGTCTGAAAAGTCACCGGGAGATATATAGCATTTGTGTGGGTTTGAACTACTTTATACCCTGTGCCGACTATAAGAAAGAATCCGTAAATTGAGTGATTCAATTTATCGTACAGGTATGAGTTTGTGGCAATATTACACTCAACGTGGATTGTACTCCCTGGGAGTATCTCTACAGCCTGATCTGATGCGTAAAATTTACGTCCGTCCTTCACCAAAACACGATCCTTCGCAAAACCTAGCAGTGGACCAATTGAATGTCTCTGTGTATAGTCGATCATAGCACTCTCTGTCCGTATTTCAGATTTAAGGGTATTAATGTTTGCCCGTAGTTCAATACCTTTTCCTGACTGTTTTAAGAGTTCGTTTAAATCATCAATATCATAGGCATCAGGTTGTATTTGTAGAATCTCCTTCCGGCCATCAATTTCAAGATGTAGTTTATTGTTGCTCTGTGTGATATTTGGAATGCTGTTATACGTCTCTAGACCAATCAGTGCAATACTCCGGTCCCCTGCACTTAAATCAATCGGCGGAAAGTAATTTGCACGTAATACTGATCCTCGCTCTTTTAAAGTCGGAGTGTGCGACACTGCATCTAATCATCAAATGATGGTCATGTGTTCAATGACAGCTCTTTTATATATCGCGCACATGATCTGACGATGACGCATTCTAGAGGGGGTTCGCCGTCGCTGTGATGAGGAACATAGCGCAGAGATGACCACAGAGATATGTGTTAAAGTCCTGATATCGCCGGAAATTGTAGAAGACGCGTCTTTTGCTGGTGAAGTAGCGTTGTAATTCTTCAGGCGGCTGTAAATCGCCGAATGAAACGAAATAATGAACTGTATTTGGACTTTTCTTAACATACACAACCCAATAAGTCCCTGGACCGCCAGCAACATCTAAATTTACAATTCCGCACACGTTAGTGTGCCACATGGTCTTCGGTAATGTATTCCGCATAAAGACGCCGCGGAATCCACGAATGTGAAGTTTTTGTTTAAGAATTTTAACTAGATCTTTATTCGTGAGCGCTCGGTTGGGTAGGATAACTAACGGACTTTTTTTTTTTATTTATGAAGAGACCTAGTCTTTTCCTGTATGGTTTCAAGTAGAGACCTTTTCCGATAGCTGCTGCCTCCATAGCGCGATTATGTCTTCTGGCTTCCTCTAGTTGGGCTTGTGCATTCTGTGCGTTTTTGACAGTTTTGGCGACAGCTGCGGCCCCACCAGTGAGTGAACCTACAGTGGACAGGGCTGCAAGGGCTGGAACGAGGAACAGGATAATTCCGCCCGAAGTCTTTGGTAGTGGTAGGACCCTAGGCGGTTTAATTGAAGTCGTGTTTTTCTTCTTGTTCCCACCATTCAACACACGTTTAGCTGCAGACATCGAAGTGAGAATACAGTTTTTCAAACAATCGGGTTTGTTGTTCTTCTTCCTGTTCTTCTTCGCTCGCAAAGCTGTTCGCGCTGCTTTCATAATTCGTTTGAAATTCATCACACCCAAGCCCAACTTAATTTTTCCACGCATGGTTTTATCAACCACGAATGCAGCAACGCATTGGCCTATTCCGAGATCTTTTCTTCGCCTTATTTGCTTGGCTTTATCTGCTAATATCCGGTCGGCGACGTGGCGTGTTGGGAGATCCTTATTTGCTGCGTATGCGAAGTCGTGCTCAAGGCAGGCTTCGTCTATCACCTCGTGCCAGGCGCTTCTGAAGCTTTGTTCCAGGCCCACAGAAGTTATATCCGGGAATGAGCAATTCAACAGGCAACTTGTTGAGAACACCACCTCCACCTCTTATTATGATGTGCCTCCTATCGTACATGGTACGCTACTGAGGAGATTGAGGTCTACTCTCCCTGTTATATACTAACTTGTCAGCTTCGATCCAACTGTTTTCTGATGATGGAAATCCTAGTCATTTAACCAGTGCTCTATTCCCAAGACGTCTTATCACGCGCACAATGAGAAATACATCTGGTTCAGAACTCTTCTGCAATTCCTCCGTGTAAAAGCATCCTGCAATTTCTTCGCCCTTGCCGTCCTTTAAGATATATGTCCTAGGGTTGGTTCGCTGCACTTTGGATACTGTGAATATCTCAGCCGACCAATTTGGTAAGTACGATTTCTCGAACGCTGTCTTGTGTTTTGAGGTATGTACTGAGTCCCCTATATTGAACCTCTGTTTGCGAGGCTCAAGCATTTTAATCCGGAAATATACTGTGTCCATGAGTGAATTATCGCGAACATCGATCGGTCTCATTTTTATTGTACTATGTTTGGTTCGATTATACTTTGCAATTATCTGTGGGAGGATATCTACCCACTTGTATGAACTGCGAAGATTAAACTGCATCCACATTTGAGCTTTGACTGTTCTGTTCAACCGCTCGACGATACTAACTTTAAGGTGGGTAAACGTGGAGTAGTGGTGTATGCCATACCGCTCCATCACAGTCTTGAAATGTTCATTGTAAAACTCCCCACCGTGATCGGTTTGAAGATTGGCCGGGCATCGATTCGTTCCTGTCTGCAGCAGACGCTCAAACACCACAGCAATATCTCTACCGGTTTTCGTTTTCACAGGTAATGCCCGAGCGAATTTAGAGTATGTATCAATAACCATTAAAATGTATTTGAATCCATTATTATGGGGTGAATATCGATTCATATCTACAAGATCAGCTTGCCAGAGGTCATCCAGCCCTTTGTGTCCACCCCCGGTAGCTGAGTGGTCAGCGTGACAGACTGTCAATCCTAAGCGCCCAGGTTCGATTCCCGACTGGGTCGGAGATTTTCTCCGCTCAGGGGCTGGGTGTTGTGTTGTCCTACTCATCATCATTTCATCCCCATCGACGCACAGGTCGCCGAAGTGCCGTCAACTCAAAAGACCTGCACCAGGCGAATGGTCTACCCGACGGGAGGCCCTAGTCACACGACATTTCATTTCATCCAGCCCGTTAATCATGACATGCCTACGAGGGTATGTTTTGCATGCTGGCTTGTGCAGTTCTCGAAGCACGGTCTCCATACTTATTCGATGATACCTCTCTCTTGAAGCTCAGAGATTATGGATACAGCCTCATTCGAATGAGCTGTATTGCCCACAGCAGCTGAAGCCATCAACAGTCGAAGTCTGTCTATTAGTTCATCTGGGTCATCGTAATATATATACTGCAGTACTTGACTGCTCACTCCTTTATGCTGAAAATCTACACCCTCACCGACACTTTTAGCTTGCTCATTGAGTAAAGGTTGTATAATGGTAGTGTTTATAGAGCTTTCAGGCTTTTTCAGTGTTCCGTCGGGATTTTTATACAGATCAGTCAAGTTAAGTATTTCCCGATAGACTTTGCAATCATCCGCAGAGTATTTTAAGTTTTTTGATGTCCTTAGAAAGATTAGGTTCATTAAGCCAGATGTTCTTTTAAACTCTGTAACCCCGATGCGTATTGTGCTATCGGATAAAGTTATAGTTTGAGAGCCCAGCATGTACGGTCTCGCCCTGCTGACACCAAATGTTCTATCTATCTTAACGGTCGGATACTGGTTGGTGAATTCTGTGATTGGGTCATTATTATGCAAAGCTATCTTGGAGACGATTCGGTAACAGGTTTAAAAGTTTCATTTAGTGTTTGCTCGCGATCTATATGTCCCAACTTCAGCAAACGTAATTTCTCTCGAATTGCTTTGCGCGCCTGAATAACTTTATGCTTTGCCGACATCTCGAATGATACTAATCAGAGCTCTGAATATCACGTGGTTTTATATATGCTTTGTTGTACTTCTTCTTCTCCTTTTCTTTCCTACACCACCTTCTTCAATAACAATGGTCTCGGCTTCTGTCATGCCCTCAATTGCGCTAATTCTGTTCTGTATCCGGTTTTGGTTAATGGCAAGAAGTTTCTGGATGTCCTTTAATTCCCTTGCAACTTTAACTAGTCTGGACTCAAGATTTTTAAATTTGATATCGGTGTACATTCGGGCATTCTGTCTTTGCACACCTAATCTCTCAGACTGAGCGTCCGCCATGCGTGCGAATTTGTCCATGGTGATGTGTTAACTGATGGGATAACGTATTTTCGTACGTTTATATATGGTGAAAGTCTTGGAAGCTCGGCTATACCTACCGTCATTCAGTTTACGGGTTTTATCAATAACGAGAAAGCCGTATTGTGAGTGGTTCCAGCAATCAGCACATATCTTTACAAATTCATTGTATGACATGTTGGTCCCTACATGAGCATGGTAAATGTGCTTTAAATAGAGGTTGTCTTGTTTGAATGCTATAATGAGATTTGCGTTGTCCCTCACCAGCTGTTTTGGGATCCTGGAATACGTCTGACTCAGATAAAATACATCAACACCCACATGACGGCCAAAGCA
This sequence comes from Schistocerca piceifrons, assembly GCF_021461385.2. Classification (NCBI taxonomy): domain Eukaryota; kingdom Metazoa; phylum Arthropoda; class Insecta; order Orthoptera; family Acrididae; genus Schistocerca; species Schistocerca piceifrons. The sequence continues at coordinate 665,817,573 of NC_060138.1, forward strand.
GAAATATTTACGGATTTGATCTTGCTTTTCAACAGCGACATCATCAAATATGAAGGCAGTGTTAGGCTTTACCTCTTCAGGTGGGGGACGTCGTCGCTTTCACTGAAGGCTCTGTACGTTACACCGTCTACTCCATCTAATATTTTCTTCAGTAACTGGTACTTGGGCTGAAAGAGTGTCTTGGAGAAGACGAAAAGGTGCTCGAAGCAGACTCTGTCTATGTGCGTTAAGAGAGCCGTGAGGACATTTATCTTACCACAGCTGGATGGACCTACAATTATAGCTCATATGCTGTCAGGAAGGAGTGGTCCATTCTTGTTGGTCTTCTGGTCTTGGTCATCATCACAGGACCAGTCACCTACAACAAAGCCCTTGAGGCGAGGGTGTTTCACCCAGCCCGCCATGATACCAACTGTGGTAGGTCAAGGTGTAGAATATGCTTTTATATGATTAAAAATATGTGTTTGTGTGTAGTCACTATAGCGCACTCGCCTTACCAACTGAGCTACAACGGCTACACAATAGAATGAACCCCAGGTGGTATATTTAAAGGGAAGGCTGTCATATAGATTAACGTAGGTGACATTTTGTCTTGACAAATAAAAAACACGCAATGACAAATTTAATATTATAAAATAATATTTTTATTTATTAAAATATTTACAAATATGTTCAGCATGAGAAAAAATCAGTACATTCTTCTTTAAGCGATGCAGCAGAAGTACAGTATTTGGAAAATAGCTGCTTCTTGCATGTTTGAAATTCAGCACGTATATCTCGTAATGTTATGGGTGAATTACAATAGTCCGGTATTCCATCAGTAAATTTGAGATCGACATTTTCAACACTTATTCGAGGAATAGCACAATACTTGGGCACTGGTGTGATACACATACTAAAACAATGTTCTATATCAGCTATGTGGATGCTAAATGCGTGAAGCCAGTTAATGATGTCGGTGTATACTGCCTGAACATATGGGCACCATCTATTTAGTCTCTCTATCACACTAGTTAGAGCCATGTCTAAATTGAACAAGTTATCAATAGTGGGGTGATGCATGAAAATGCTATAACCATCAGCTCTTTTAATTTTTAGTGTAGCATCATCATACATTGATAGAATACTCACAGGTAGACTGCCACAGTACATGTCCTGGTAGGAGTGGGATGGATAATATTCAGTAGTCATATGATTCTTGAAGTGTATTGTTAAACGACACAGTTCATCCCACTCGTAGTCAGAAAATTTCACTTTAATATATTTGAGTACATTTTCGAGCACTAACACAGTTGAGAGGCTACCGTATTGCGAAACTTCAAGTCCTACATGGATACCTTTTGAACCACTAACTGTTAACACATAGCTTGAGGCGAACAGTAAAGGTTGAGGTGAAGCGGCGGTCAGTATCTTCTCATCCACAACATCCAAACCAGTGTGGTTAGCCTGCTGTTCTTGCACTGATGGTGGGATGTCCCTTGTGAGATTATGATCAGTGGGCGGTGCATATGAAGGAGCCCAGTACTGTGAACCCCGTCAAGCGCAGCCTCTGGCACTGACATTAACACCTGGCTATCCTGCTCCAGCATGCTGTGAAGCTGAGCTACAGGATCCTGCGTGGACGAGTCCGAGGCTTTCACGTGCGTGGACCGGGACATGCTGGGACCTGCTGATGCAGGCGTCACGGGCGGAGCTGCTGGAGGACCAAGACGAATATTCATAAAAAATGACGTGATGTTGGTCGAGAAACAATAATAATAGCAATAATAATAATAATAATAATTATTATTATTATTATTCCTCCGGTATATTCTGCCAGTCGTAAAAGGCGACGAAAAGAACAAACCACTAACAGGGCTAACCCCCCTTTTCATGTGATTAGTTGGTTCAGGACAGAACTAATGAAGCCTCGAACAAGCGCTGTCATGGTCGGGGATGATGCTTGAACCCTATGCCCGCCCACAATGGTAACGACACTGTTAGCCACACGGAAAATGATTTAAATCCAAATAGAGGTGTTTTGCAGGATATGCTTCCTGCAACCACTCTAGAAGGAAAACAAAGACAGAGGATGAGATGGTCAGATGAAGTTAACCGACACCTCATGTTCTGTTATTACCAAGCAACAAACTTAGGAACAAACACAACTGGATACAGATCACAAGTATACACGACATTTATTACCAGATACCCAGAATTAAAATTTTTAACAGAACAATGACTAGCTGATCAGATCCCTGTAATAATAAAAAATAACAGGATACCCCAGTCAGAATTAGAAAACATCAAACAACAAGTACAACAAATACCAGAACAAAATAATGTGCAATCAGAAGAAGAAGAAAATACAGTAATGGACTCAAACATCCCAAAGCAAACTAACAAAGAACAACACGCATCAATTAAACAATCAGAGGAAAACAAAATCTTAAGACAGCCACCAGAACAAGCACAAATAGAAGATGAAGTTACACACATGTTAGATATAGAAGAAAAATTTTAGATGACATATATAGAATACAAAGACACAAATACAGACATAAGACCATTCTTGCATAGACCACCAAATAACCCACAAGTCGAAACAACAATAACAACTATCAACACAATCATACACAACAAAATAAATGAAAATACAACTATGGAAGAGTTACAACTACTGCTTTATACAGGAGCACTCACTACACTAAATATACACACTAGGCAGAGATCAGAACCAACCAAGACACAGAAGAAACCCACAAAACCAGTATGGCAACACAGGCTACAGATCAGAATAGAAAAACTGAGAAAAGACATCGGACAGCTAACACAATTTATAAGAAATGAAATATCTGACAAAAAACGAAAAAGGTTAGGTAAAATCTCACAACAAGAAGCGATAGAGCAGTTAGATGAAAAGAAGCAGAAATTACAAGCATTGGCCAAACGACTTAGAAGATACAAAAAAAGTGAAAACAGAAGGAAACAAAACCAAACATTCAACACAAACCAAAAGAAATTTTACCAGACAATAGATAACACACACATTAAAATAGACAATCCACCAAACATAACAGACATGGAACACTTCTGGAGCAACATATGGTCAAACCTGGTACAACATAACAGGCATGCACGGTGGATACAAGCAGAAACGGTCACATACAAGATGGTACCACAAATGCCTGAAGTGATAATTTTGCAACATGAAGTCACCCAAGCAATTAATTCTACTCACAATTGGAAAGCACCTGGAAAAGATAAAATAGCAAATTTCTGGCTAAAGAAGTTCAGCTCAACACATTCACATCTAACTACATTATTTAACAGTTACATTGCAGACCCATACACATTCCCTGATACACTTGAACATGGAATAACTTATCTGAAACCTAAAGATCAAGCAGACACAGCAAACCCAGCTAAATATCGCCCCATAACATGCCTACCAACAATATACAAAATATTAACTTCAGTCATTACACAGAAATTAATGACACATACAACACAGAACAAAATTATAAACGAAGAACAAAAAGGCTGTTGCAAAGGAGCATGAGGATGTAAAGAGCAACTGATAATAGATGCAGAAGTGACATATCAAGCTAAAAACAAACAAAGGTCGCTACACTACGCATACATTGATTACCAAAAAGCTTTTGATAGTGTACCCCACTCATGGTTACTACAAATATTGGAAATATACAAAGAAGATCCTAAATTGATACAGTTCCTAAACATAGTAATGAAAAATTGGAAAACCACACTTAATATCCAAACAAATTCAAATACTATCACATCACAGTCAATAAAGATTAAGTGTGGAATATACCAAGGAGACTCATTAAGTCCTTTCTGGTTCTGCCTTGCTCTGAACCCACTATCCAACATGCTAAATAATACAAATTATGGATACAATATTACTGGAAGATACCCACACAAAATCACACATTTGCTATACATGGATGATCTAAAACTACTGGCAGCAACAAATCAACAACTCAACCAATTACTAAAGATAACAGAAGTATTCAGCAATGATATAAATATGGCTTTTGGAACAGACAAATGTAAGAAAAATAGCATAGTCAAGGGAAAACACACTAAACAAGAAGATTACATATTGGATAACCACAGTGACTGCATAGAAGCGATGGAAAAAACAGATGCCTATAACTATTTAGGATACAGACAAAAAATACAAATAGATAATACAAATATTAAAGAAGATCTAAAAGAAGAATATAGACAAAGACTGACAAAAATGCTGAAAACAGAATTGACAGCAAGAAACAAGACAAAAGTTGTAAATACTTATGCTATACCAATATTGACCTACTCATTTGGAGTAGTGAAATGGAGTAACACAGACCTAGAAGCACTCAATACACTTACACGATCACAATGCCACAAATATAGAATACATCACATACATTCAGCAACAGAAAGATTCTCATTAAGCAGAAAGGAAGGAGGAAGGGGATTTATTGACATAAAAAACCTACATTATGGACAGGTAGACAATTTAAGAAAATTCTTTCTAGAACGAGCAGAAACTATCAAAATACACAAAGCAATCAATCATATAAATACATCGGCTACACCACTGCAATTTCATAACCACTTCTACAACCCTCTAGATCACATAACATCAACAGATACGAAGAAAGTAAATTGGAAAAAGAAAACACTACATGGCAAGCACCCGTATCATCTAACACAGCCACACATCGATCAAGACGCATCCAACACATGGCTAAGAAAAGGCAATATATACAGTGAGACGGAAGGATTCATGATTGCAATACAGGATCAAACAATAAACACCAGATATTACAGCAAGCATATTATTAAAGATCCCAATACCACAACAGATAAATGCAGACTTTGCAAACAACAAATAGAAACAGTAGATAACATCACAAGCGGATGTACAATACTAGAAAATACAGAATACCCCAGAAGACATGACAATGTAGCAAAAATAATACATCAACAGCTTGCCTTACAACATAAACTTATAAAAGAACACGTTCCCACATACAAGTATGCACCACAAAATGTACTGGAGAATGATGAATACAAATTATACTGGAACAGAACCATTATAACAGATAAAACACCACCACATAACAAACCTGACATCATACTCACCAATAAAAAGAAGAAATTAACACAACTAATTGAAATATCCATACCCAATACAACAAATATACAAAAGAAAACAGGAGAAAAAATTAAAAAATACATACAACTGGCTGAGGAAGTCTAGGACATATGGCATCAGGATAAAGTTGACATTATACCAATTATACTATCAACTACAGGAGTCATACCACACAATATCCACCAGTACATCAATGCAATACAGCTACACCCAAACTTAGATATACAACTACAGAAATCCATAATTACTGATACATGTTCAATCACCCGAAAGTTCCTAAATGCAATATAACATATACCGTACAGTTAAAAGGAAGTCACGCTTGATCTAGGGCCACGTCACTTTTCATTTTTGACCAGACATAACGTCTGAGAAATGAAAGAAATAGTAATAATTTGTGGACTTACTTTTCTGGTGCTGCTTGCTCCTCCTCCTATTCTGCTGTGGTGGTGACTGACGCTTCATCTTGACCGACTGGAAGAGAGATGGAGGAGCTGCTGAGTGCTCCTTATATAGAAGCCAACTATGTCATCATGATGCTGTGCTGCTATTGGTTGAACGAGGTGAACACGTGATCTATCGAAGTGCCGTCTAGCAGAGAACTTGTCAACTACATCAGTTCGTCGCTCTGCTGGATCAGAGGCAGTCATCTCTTGTGGGCTGGGAGCTTATATGTGGGCTTTAGAAAAGGCAGACAGTTCCAACAGTAGCAGATGTTTCCATGAGATGGGTAATGCATTTTTAAAGCATTACATTGGAGGGAATTTATTTGGAGGACTGTGTTCTTGTTCTTATTCATATGGTCCAGGATTAATGCACGTTTCCATTCAGCATGTAGGAGGCTATGGGGGCAGTCCTCGGCTGTATGCTTGCAAACTACACTGCTGTTAAATTCATCGCGGTCAAACACCAATAACTCATCGATTGAACACATTCTGCAGGATGGTCTTCAATGGTATATACGTTGTATACGAATATGCTTACGCCGAAGCAAATTGGTGTCAACTGAACGTCTCTTGCGTTTTGGGAGAGTGAATGTTTGATGGTAAATAAGCCTGCAGTTTGCGCATGCGCATGAGCATATGCTGGTTACGGGATGCATCCTGGCTCCATCCGTCTGCATTGCCGAAATCTGCTGAACAGAATTCTTGTCATTATTGCCCCAACACTCCTCCGTTATCATACGCTTCCACACCTCACGTAGTGAACTGTGGCTACAGTCCTCCCTCGAATGTCTACATGAAATACAGTTATTGAAGGATCCTTAATCACCCACATCCATCTCTATGGTCGAACACATGGTGATGATTTGCCAACGACAGCTCAGCAAAGACTGAATGTGCAGGAGAACAGTAACGGTAGTTCAGTGGAGGTAGCACAATTGACTTTCTTCCCACCAAAATCAATCATCTTTCATGATGTCACGGTGGCGCTCTCTGGTGGCAGGGCTATGAACTAACACAGTTGGGCTGCATACACACGTGCATGATATAAATAATAATAAATAATAATAAATGATAATGAATGTTCACAAATGATAATAAATAAGATAAGTATGGCTTTGCATGCATTATCCTGTTGGAATTCAAACTTTCCGCCATTTTTTTCTTCTGGAGGCTTAGGCTAGTGGACATAGCACAAATGGTCTATTTTCCCGCCAAAATTCAAACTTCCCGCCATTTTTTCCTGAGGTTAGGTTAGTGGACATAGCACAATTGACCTATTTTCCCGCCAAAAGCCACCATCTTCGATGACGTCATCGCCGCCATCTTGAATAAATTTGGCAACAATGCAGCGTGCCCTCGTACATAGGTTGTCTCTCTACTGGCAATGCCTTCTGGGGGTGGCTAGCACCATAACCCTGATCACAAACATAACTGCAATATGAGGAATCAATCGTCTGCCCCCGATAACTGAATGGTCAACACGACAGATTGTCGATCCTAAGGGCCCGGGCTCGATTCCCGGCTGGGTCGGAGATTTTCTCCACTCAGGGACTGAGTGTTGTGTTGTCCTAATAATCATCATTTCATGCCCATCGAAGCACAAGTTGCCAAAGTGGCACCAAATCGAAAGACTTGCACCCGGCGAATGGTCTACCTGACGGGAGGCCCTAGTGACACGACTTTTTTTTTAGGAATCAATCGAAATGGAAGTCAGAGTCACCACCTGTCCCACCACCATGACAGATGAGTTTAAATGTAGAGGTCATCAATCACCTTTGAACAGCAGTCTGGAACGCTCTACACCACCGCAAAAAATGATTTACACCGTGCGATGTCTAGTTTTCTGTGAGACGTGGTGGATCAGAACACGTTAATGTCAGTTTAGAACCTGGTCAGAACTTGAAGTCGTGGCGGTAAAAACAAAATGTATGGTACTGTACAAAGCAAAAAATAAACAATGTTTCAAACAACGACACAGGCAGCTTCTCTTGCAACTGACAGTATAGTCTGTGGGATAGGTCATCCTCCTACAGCACGAGCGTTGACACTTTGGACCAGTCTGTGCAAGAGACTTAGATCACTGTCCACCTGCTCCAATGGATCAATACCTGTTTATTTAATAGGATTACCTCGTGCGCTCGATGCCAGCACACAGACGATGTTTGTTTTTGTTATATTGGAAGAGAGAGATGTGGTAAAAATCTTATCGAGTTCTCTATCGGATGAAGTTAGCAGAGCTTTTATAGTTCGTAATTTTTCTCTGTTGGATGATATAGAAAAACGATGATAAAATGTTGGGGTGATAGACATGAATGGACACTGAGGGATGCAGATCTAATTTGGACTGCAGTACGTGTATGATATTGAGTCTTCCTAATTTTCCCGATAATAAACACCACCGTAACTGTTCGTATGGTCTTTTTACTATCTGATGTTTCAGGAGTGAGTTTCCTTTGGCGGTGACCTTGCACATCATACACTGTTGGTAGATCATGACAACACGTTCCCATTTCCATCAAATGGTCAACACATGGTCCTGTCGCACTAACTCAGCTTAGTCTGTTTCTACACAGGTTGTAGAATGTGATAGGTATAGACCTCTCTTACTTTTGCTCATTTCCGACTTAAATTGGAATGATCACATGTACGAAGCTGCAGAGTGTAAGCGCAGAGTATGAGGGGCACTTCCAAGATGCATAGTGACTATCTAATATTTCGCTGTAGCTAATAAGTTCGAGAAAGGTGATTCGTTTCGAGATATGAGAGTGCCAGCAATATGATTCCCTAGTCGCTGTAATCATTAGAAGACTTCTCCATAGGATCCAATGGAGGTATGTGGTTCAATGGAAATACTTGATTCCAAATCACAGACATTATTTCCACTGGAAAGCGTAGCACTAGAGACCAGAAAAGCTAGTGTAAACTTCTTATGACATCGATCTTCATACTATCTACTGTTTGTGATTCCTCTCAACCAACCATCACCTATAACCCAGTGGATATATCACAAAACCTCTGACATGGCATCGAGAAAGAATGAAATACAAATACTGGAGAAATAGCTAGCGGCTGCATGAGAGAGTTGCAAATACAGGCTTCATACCGCATTCCATAGCCGAATAAATTTCTAAATTGAGTGATTTTATTATAAGCTTAAAGCCATCAGCAACATGTACCCTCACTGTTAGTCTGATTATATACACTTTGGCAATCACTGTCTATATCCAGTGTCATGGTATTTGTCTGGAAAAACTACTTCTCTCTGAGATAATGCCCTACCTCTATTTATAAGGCTTGTATAATTTGCAACACGGATATCGTTAGCAATACTTGTGGGCACCTGTAGAACCAAGACCGCTTGTGACAGTGTGTGAACACGTTTTCGACATCTGGTGGCTTGTAAGATGGTTACACTTCTCTTTCTAAGACACTGTGGTATCACATGCAAGGAAAACTTATGAGACATGTCCACCCATTGCTGATTTTCGGTCAGTATTGTTTCGTATCGCCAGCAATCAGTTATTGGCAAAGTACTATAATTAGTAGTAGGAGATATGTGATAGGTTCACCTTCAGCATCAGGTTTATAAAGTGAATGTTGTCCAATTGAGACCGCGAGTGTAATATTTAATTGTAAGTATAGCAATCAAATAAGTTTGTGGCCGGTTTCCTGGGACGATTCTGTCTGGGAGTGCGTGGCGCATGGCGGCGGTGGCTTGTGGCGGGAATGATTCACATTTCCAGCTAATGGTAGGAGCTGTCCGAATGGAGAGGTCTGTTGGGGTTCAGGAATGTACTTGAACTAACTGTCATCCTCTGGACGGCTGACCAGCGAACTAATACCACAGTCTCGGTATATGTTGGACTGTCTTCATGATCGCTTGGAAATTTGAGAAGATTCGGTATGGACGAGTGTTTGTGCTGCAGCATTATTTCCTTCCATGTAATTTGTCTGGGGACTGTTTCTGCATATTTCCTGTCTTTATTTGGTTGAGAGAATATCGGCTGTGTTGTGTGCATCTAGCAGGTGGGAGAGGGGTGGAAGCACGTTAGCTGGTTTTCTAGACATGACAAACACCTTAGTTGACTTTGTAAATGATAAGGGTGATTTGGAATCTGTTATATCACCGACATAGGTATTCACGAGTGGAAATATCAGTTACTTCTATTTTTTTCGAGTTTTCATGTAAAGGTCCTCACAGACCTAAGTTTGTCGTTCCTCATTAGCCTACAGCAAGCTCCACCTCACTAAAGTTTCGCGTTTCTATAGAAATAATTTCCAGAGTATATCTTCGGAATTATACTGCGTAAGCAATACTGCTATGCAAGCGATATGGCTATGTGCTTGATATCGAGAAGTATCGCGTAAATGATACAATATTCTGGCAAACTATCTGAAAATACAGGTGTTCTCATAATTCCAGAGTCTGGAGATTGGAGTAGAAAGCAAGCATTCAGGTCGGGGCCAGAAACAGTGACGCCTTTATGCCGCAGGGAACCGACCCAACATTTGTAGAACAGACTTCGCGGTATATGTACGAGTGTCAAGAAATTTTCTTCATGCATAGAGAAATAAAATGCATTATATGGATGTTGTTGTTGTTGTGGTCTTCAGTCCTGAGACTGGTTTGATGCAGCTCTCCATGCCACTCTATCCTGTGCAAGCTTCTTCATCTCCCAGTACCTACTGCAACCTACATCCTTCTGAATCTGCTTAGTGTGTTCATCTCTTGGTCTCCTTCTACGATTTTTACCCTCCACGCTGCCCTCCAATACTAAATTGGTGATCCCTTGATGCCCCAGAACATGTCCTACCAACCGGTAACTTCTTCTGGTCAAGTTGTGCCACAAACTTCTCTTCCCCCCAATCCTATTCAATACTTCCTCATTCGTTATGTGATCTACCCATCTAATCTTCAGCATTCTTCTGTAGCACCACATTTCGAAAGCTTCTATTCTCTTCTTGTCCAAACTATTTATCGTCCATGTTTCACTTCCATACATGGCTACACTCCATACAAATACTTTCAGAAATGACTTCCTGACACTTAAATCTATACTCGATGTAAACAAATTTCTCTTCTTCAGAAACGCTTTCATTGCCATTGCCAGTCTACATTTTATATCCTCTCTACTTCGACCATCATCAGTTATATTGCTCCCCAAATAGCAAAGCTCCTTTACTTCTTTAAGTGTCTCATTTCCTAATCTAATTCCCTCAGCATCACCCGACTTAATTCGACTACATTCCATTATCCTTGTTTTGCTTTTGTTGATGTTCATCTTATATCCTCCTTTCAAGACACTGTCCATTCCGTTCAACTGCTCTTCCAAGTCCTTTGCTGTCTCTGACAGAATTACAATGTCATCGGCGAACCTCAAAGTTTTTATTTCTTTTCCATGGATTTTAATACCTACTCTGAATTTTTCTTTCGTTTCCTTTACTGCTTGCTCAATAAACAGAGTGAATAACATCGGGGAGAGGCTACAACCCTGTCTCACTCCCTTCCCAACCACTGCTTCCCTTTCATGTCCCTCGACTCTTATAACTGCCATCTGGTTTCTGTACAAATTGTAAATAGCCTTTCGTTCCCTGTATTTTACCCCTGCCACCTTTAGAATTTAAAAGAGAGTATTCCAGTCAACATTGTCAAAAGCTTTCTCTAAGTCTACAAAAGCTAAAAATGTAGGTTTGCCTTTCCTTAATCTTTCTTCTAAGTTAAGTCGTAAGGTCAGTATTGCCTCACGTGTTCCAGTATTTCTACAGAATCCAAACTGATCTTCCCCAAGGTCGGCTTCTACTAGTTTTTCCATTCGTCTGTAAAGAATTCGTGTTAGTATTTTGCAGGTGTGGCTTATTAAACTGATTGTTCGGTAATTTTCACATCTGTCAACACCTGCTTTCTTTGGGATTGGAATTATTATATTCTTCTTGAAGTCTGCGGGTATTTCACCTGTTTCATACATTTTGCTCACCAGATGGCAGAGTTTTGTCAGGACTGGCTCTCCTAAGGCCGTCAGTAGTTCCAATGGAATGTTGTCTACTCCGGAGGCCTTGTTTCGACTCAGGTCTTTCAGTGCTCTGTCAAACTCTTCACGCAGTATTGTATCTCCCATTTCATCTTCATCTACATCCTCTTCCATTTCCATAATATTGTCCTCAAGTGCATCGCCCTTGTATAGACCCTCTATATACTCCACCCACCTTTCTGCTTTCCCTTCTTTGCTTAGAAGTGGGTTTCCATCTGAGCTCTTGATGTTCATGCAAGTGGTTCTCTTATCTCCTAAGGTCTCTCTAATTTTCCTGTAGGCAGTATCTATCTTACCCCTAGTGAGACAAGCCTCTACATCCTTACATTTGTCCTCTAGCCATCCCTGCTTAGCCATTTTGCACTTGTTGTCGATCTCATTTTTGAGACATTTGTATTCCTTTTTGCCTGCTTCATTTAGTGCATTTTTATATTTTCTCCTTTCATCAATTAAATTCAATATTTCTTCTGTTACCCAAGGATTTCTGCTAGCCCTCGTCTTTTTACCTACTTGATCCTCTGCTGCCTGCACTACTTCGTCCCTCAAAGCTACCCATTCTTCTTCTACTGTATTTCTTTCCCCAATTCCTGTCAATTATTCCCTTATGCTCTCCCTGAAACTCTGTACAACCTTTGGTTCTTTCAGTTTATCCAGGTCCCATCTCCTTAAATTCCCACCTTTTGGCAGTTTTTTCAGTTTTAATCTACAGTTCATAACCAATAGATTGTGGTCAGAGTCCACATCTGCCCCTGGAAATGTCCTACAATTTAAAACCTGGTTCCTAAATCTCTGTCTTACCATTATATAATCTATCTGATATCTTTTAGTATCTCCAGGGTTCTTCCATGTATACAACCTTCTTTCATGATTCTTAAACCAAGTGTTAATTATATGGATATTGCTCTGGAAATATTTTATGTAGATGCTATAACTCATTTTCTACTTCTCTTCCTAATTTCATTAGTCATGGGAAACACAACTGGTTTGAATCAAACTTAAGAAGAATACAAAAAGTTGTGCTGAATAATCCAAACAATGCCAGAAGGAGAGAAAGGTTTAGCAAAAAGGGAGATATTATGAAGGGAGTCCCACAATTTCAGTTTTGGGTATATCCTTATTCTTTATTCTGAACTGTCAAAAATCCTCATGTAATTGTGCAGGCAAATTAAAAACAAAAATTTTCTGTCAATGTTTGGGCCAATATTGTTGGCGACTTTGTTAGACTCTCATGTTCTTCCACTCTGGCTCAATGGAAAAACTTATCTTTTCTTAGTGTACTCCACCTGTTCTGTTAGAACATATGCTTTTTACAGGTGTGTCAAAACATGTACTTCACACACGATTATGTTCCTCTTGATTTCAATGTTAATATTTATACAATTCTAAATAACAGATTCCGTGATGAGTGACTCGGTAGAAGTGGGTCAATTTCTCTACACCTAAACCCACCAGACTTATTTGTGGGAGCATTTGAAATTTCTTGTGTATGTTACTCCATTACCTGATGTACAGATATTTTAATAGTATGAAAGGCTGCAAAACAATACACAATTCTCCAAGGGTACATCAGCACTCAGGTACTTAATTCGACAGGATGTTGATGCATGTGTCCTTGCTAACGGAGAGAATTTTTGAACTTTTTATTTAGGAAGTGTTTCATACTGTGCTGATGTATTCGCACCGAGAGGTTTATAATGTCGACACAGTGGTGTGTAGAGACCCCAAGTAATAGCTGCTAGCTCAGCATAGCAAGCAGCAGAGTGCTTGGCCAGGGCATCGTGGGTATGCCAGGCAGGACTGCTGCCACAGTGAAGTACCAGCCGTTAGTGTGGCCTTACAGGTGTGGGGCAGAAGTCAGGCGTTTAGCAGGCCCCAGGTGTGCATGTTGGATAGCCACTCACCTCTGCTGTCAATCAAGTCTGCAAGGTGATGGTATGCAAGACCCAAAATCAGGACTCCTTAGAGATGGTTTTGGTTAATTGGCTCTGTCGTCATAATCATCATAAGGGGTGCTGAAACCATACCTAACACGTTATTAAATAAAAATATTTATTTGTCCTCGATGCATAAACCACAATAAATAAATATTAGGTTAAAGATAGGCGCAACATATAAAATCATCTTTGCTAACTACAGTTGTGAAAACTAACTGTTTATTCAGCTTTATGACAAAGCTAAGATGAAGACTTGTGAGTAATCTCATCTTTGTTGCTAAAGGAATTTAACATAGCTCAATCTAGCAATACATATGCCTTATGTCTGGGATTAGCCTGGAGAGTTCTGATATTTTAGTGCTGTCCAAGGTAATGTCTGAAGTTGGAAAAGTGTCCTGCATTTGAGAATTCTATGAATGGCTAGGTTTTTTTTGTAAATTTTAGAGATATATTTTCGACATCTCGGTTTTAAACTTTTTCTGTCTATATGAACTGATGATGACCTCAGAACCCGTGTGACATGTCACTGATGCCAACGTGAGCCACAAATTTCAGATGACTGCACCCTACTGGCTTGACAGCCACAGGCAAATCTGCCTCCAGATCTTGGATGAGGCCGCCCTGCCAGACATCCCCAAGTGTACATTGATTGGCTTTCTTTCCAGCCATAAAATCTATCTTCATAAGGGACTCCATAATGTGCCTAATATTGGAGCTCCAAATAACTAGTAAACACCGCTCCCCACCATGTGCTGCTCAGTCCCTACTGAAGGAGAGGCCACCTGTCCACTCACATGGTGAAGGAGTGAGGCAAGAAGACTAGTCTCCCCATTGGCCCTCTGCCTCGAGCGATGCAAATGGGTTCCCACCTGCCCCTCACTCTGCTGTGGTTACACAAGGAGGTGCCTCAGTAGCAGAGCCTGAGGGCAAAACAAGTGACATCTGTGTGTCCCATGTGATACATCAGATTCTCTGCCACTGATACATGCTGAGACAGCAGTCTGATGGTAACCAACAGTAGCCAAAAGCACATTCAGCTTTGGCCAGCTCCTCCTGTGTCTGCACACGGTGTGCACACATCCTATCCATCTTAGCAAGTCTAAGTGAAGAAGTAAACTATAAAGGTAGACATAATCCTAGATATACAACTTGCTACTCTCCTGATGTGTTACCAATGGATGGCTGTTCAGAATAAATAAAAACTGCTCTGCAGAGTTGTACAAACCAACACAATAGCGAGTGCCTATAAAATGTTGTTTGTACTATATCCATTATTGTAGGCTTTTACATGTCCATTATTTCACAGGTACTGCGCAAGTCTTCTTTCGAGAAACATATGAGTACATAGTGTAAAAACCTCCAGCAACTGTCACAATGTTCTTTCTAACAAGGTCCATACTTTTTCTTGAGTATATAAACTACAGTACTTTCAGAATGTGAAAATGTACTACAATAAATAAAAAGCCACACACAAATGGACATGGCCTGTGGGCAGATCAGAGATGCTAGATCTGACATGTGGGGATTGCACGTTAGTGGGAAATGACGAGCCTCAGATCGGTAAGCCTGATCTGTCTTAGATACCCACAGAACTGCCCCACTGTGGAAACTCACTTGTGTGTGGCTAGCTATTCACACCCATAGTTGTGAGCTACTGACAACACGCTGCTGAATTGAGACTGTGGTGATCAGTTCGCTAAAGGGTAACTTGTGCAAATACCATTCCTCACATCTATCTGCCACTCTTGTCGGCAGCGGTTGGGCTTGCGGCAAGCGGTGGTGGCAACACTGATTGCAAGCACAGGGGAGAGGAGGGGAGGTAGGGAGGATGGAGAAGGGGAGGGGCACATGAGAGACAACAGCTACTCAGCTGCACTCAGCAAGCGACGATGCGTGATGTGCCTGCAAAATGCTGAAAACAAGACTTCCCTCCCCTATCTCTTTCCCAAATTTCCCTTACATTTCCCAGATTCCCAGAACTTGGGGCAACCCTGGCAGGTGTGAGGCACATAAGAAGGTGCAAGTGGATTAAACAAAGCTTCGTTGGAGTGGAGAATAAATAGATGTGACACCCTTTGGCTTAAAGGCAAGAGTGCAAGGCAGGCAATTCAGCCTCCCCAAACTCTATTAGGGAACTGCATGATAAACATTTAATTACAATAATGCTTTCTCCATTGTTTCATGTGTCAATGAGCTTGTATCACACAGTATAGAGAAAACACTACCTTAAATGTAATAACAAAAAAAAAAAAAAAAAAAAAAAAAAAACATTAAAAAATGTATGAATCTTTTATATCTACACGAAGTAAAATATGAGCAATGATGTGAAACAAAAGATGCAAAAGGCAAGTCACTAGTGCAGATGTGTTTTTATTAGACATATTTTGATTTATTATTTTTATGATTAGATTAGCATTTTGACACTGTCTCTCATTTTCACAACACAAGTTAACTAACTGGCCAAATTTTAATACTGCACAATTTATGAAGGCGGTTAAAGACAAGTATAATAAACAAAAAATATTCTCATTTGTAGAAGCTCTTAAGTCTTATCACAAAGAGTTAACCATGATTTAACTATAACAGATACTAATTTCCACAGGCATATATAATATATTTTCCTCCTTTGACATGTAGCACTTCTATGGAAAATGACTCGGCCTATCACCAATAAAAACATTACACTGCAAAAATGTTTTGATCAATAATAGATATGACAGAAATGTTAACATAAGAGAGCCAAAGAACAATAGAGAGATATTTATTCTTGTTTCAAGCATTAATAAACTCATAACAATGAATCTGAGGTACAGTGCCTTTCAGGTAAGGGAAAAAAAATATAATAATTTACATGCCACAAAGTACATAATACACACAAAAAATATCCATTTTAACTACAAAACCTTTAACAAGAAATGTAACCAATTAAAGAAATTAATGATTATCAAGTGCAAGTGTGGAAAAGGCAAGGCACAAGTTTAAAATCCACAGAGGAATAGTTAAAAGGAAAGGGTCACATTATCAACAATAAGAGGTCAAAATTGTCAAAACAATAGAACAAATCTTCAGTCCTGACCTAATGGTCAAAAAGTTAAAAAAAAAGGAGACAAACCACATGAATTTTCTTTCACGCACAAGTAATGAAGTTTTATTTCTTCATATTTCAAGTCTGCTTGTTTTAACAAGCAATTTTCCTCATTTCCTCAACACTTGTACCAAAATATCACTCCAGCAAAAGTGACACACACGTCACTGCCTGGAATGTTTCACCACTCATTCACACTAATTACATAAAAAATTTCTGACTTTGCTAATCCCTCCATATGTAACAACTGATCTATACTTACCTCACCATCATCTTAATACAATCAATGTTACCATGAACATCTCAACCTGATTAAGGCCAAGTCCTTTAAAAGTAACAGAATGAATTTCATTATCTAATCACAGCATATCACTATATTGTACCCCAAATACAGTAGACTGATTTAAATTGTTCATTGCTGCATCTCTTGTCTTATAAGCAATGACCCATAGGCTTGCTATCTATTGGGTCATTGCTTATTCTGTGTTGTAGCATTTATTGCCTTGCTAAGATGCACAGTTACTAAGAATTTGCAGTTAATATGAGATTTCAGGTAAGTCACATTAGCCTTTCTTTCACACTGAGAAGATGGTATATCACCAATGTCCTTACTGAAAATAAAAATATATTAATACAGCTCTGTGTCACAGATTTTTAAATTACATTACTGTTGCTGGAAGTTGCTGCAAGAAAAATTATAATGCCTGCACTGTACTACAATGCCTATCATTACTGTAATAATCTCTCTTGATTTTTTCAGAACTTTTGTCCTACTGTTTATATATTTATTTCTCTTTCTAGTCTACACATCTTTCCAACTACAAGCATTATCTTCCAAGCACCTGAAAATGTAGGTATAAGAATGTTTCACACCACTAAAACAAAAAAATTTTTCTTCTTTCAGTCCACAAGTAAACAAGTTAAGTCTCTTGCTTAACAAATTGCTTCTCTTACTGACACTTCCTTCCTTGTACTGCACTGTATTTACCACACACTTTTTTTTTTAGATGCGTAATATACAATGTCTTTTTTTCATAATGATCACAGTTTTCACTCATGCAAATGCATACTTAAGTATTCAATTCAACTAAAAACTGCTGTTCTGTTTTGCGAGCTCTCACTTTCTTCCACATTCTCAAATTCATCATCAGAGTTGAAGTTCTGTTTCTTTTTCTTGAGTAGTTCCTTGTATTCCCTGTATGTTATTTTCTTTGGTACAATTTCTGGAAAAGGAGAAAATAATATATTACAAATCACCAATTTATCAATGATATGCTTTGTCCTTACCAGAACAATATTTACCTTTCAGGAAAAGCAAATTATCATTCTTTTCCACAATTTCCGCTATGTGACTGTATTGCAAATCTTTTGTACAGCCACCTTCCTCAAATGCTTTTTGTGTGACATACTGAATAAACAATTCCTGGAAATGGAGGAGTAATATGCAAGAATTATCACAGTGACATTTCAAAACTGAACATAGCAACTGGCTAACACAGTTTAATACATACTCCTTAATATCATTAACACCAACTCATCAGTAACAAAAGCCCATAATAATCTATTTTTAATTACTTTTTAATCCAAAATATGGTAACTGATGTATTCCACTGACAAATAGATAATTTCCTTCTGAGCTCATAAAATTATAACTAATTAATTACTAAATGCAGAGAATTAATTATGTTTACTCGTGGACCATAATATGACAGTTTTCCTTCCACTGAATAGCAATAAAGCTCAAAAAGAAAATATTCAAGCGACGTGAAGTGATCAAATTGGCTTTTGCACGAATACCATTCTCTCATATCTACGCAAATTAACTGCAAAAGAAAGTGGAAGATTTAAACAAAGTGGTAGCTTCATCTTGAATAAAAATAAATGGTCACCTGACAAAAGTCCTGGCAAAAGTCTTGCCAAGAGCCTGTACAAACGTTAAAAAGAAATATTATATAACCATTTCCTGAACCAGCTTATGAACTAGTCATTAACAGTTCCAAAATACCTCTAAGACCACGATTATTTCAAATTATCAACATAAATGTACAACCGTCAGGACAATCAATATAAGAAATAGAGCACTTGCCCGCGAAAGGCAAAGGTCCCGAGTTCGAGTCTCGGTCCGGCACACAGTTTTAATTTGCCAGGAAGTTTAATATAAGAAATACTTTATATCTAAAAACAAAGATGATGTAACTTACCAAACGAAAGCGTTGGTATGTTGACAGACACACAAACAAACACAAACACAAAATTCAAGCTTTCGCAACCCACGGTTGCTTCATCAGGATAGAGGGAAGGAGAGGGAAAGACGAAAGGATGTGGCTTTTAAGGGAGAGGGTAAGGAGTCATTCCAACACCGGGAGCGGAAGGACTTACCTTTGCCTCTGTACTTCCGCCTCGACTGACATCTCTGCCCAAACACTTTGCTTTTACAAATATCTGCTTGTGTCTGTATATGTGCGGATGGATGTGTGTGTGTGTGTGTGTGTGTGTGTGTGTGTGTGTCAATATACCAACGCTTTTGTTTGATAAGTTACATCATTTTTGTTTTTAGATATACTTTTCCCACGTGGAATGTTTCCCTCTATTATATTCATAAGAAATACTTTATTTTCAGAAGAGGTTAATTTCTCAATCACAACTTCAGATATTGTAAATCAGCACACTACAAGATGTATTTTTATTTACATTGTATTCCAATGGATTTACAAGAAGTCACTGTCACGTGGTCATGGGTCAGATCATTGCACTGTATAAACTTTTTGGCAGATATGAAAAGACAACAAGGTATAATGAGCAGAAAAGGAAATGATGATGACAAAGGCAATGCAAATAATAAGAATCTGTCAACAAAAAATATTAATTATATATTATTCACGTATAGCAGATTAAGAAAGTTAAAGTCCATGTCAGATAACAAGTCTGAAGCCTCTTTGCAAAAACAGGATTGTCCTAATATTTAATGCATGTAAATTAACTGCAGAGATGGTAAGTGTAAGTAAATGGCTCTGAATTATGAGTCTACCAAGTCTATCTTAAACTGCTGTTTAAGGCTTCAAAATAAAGGATGACAGCCAAAAACAGTTGCAGGATAGAATTTTTTTTTTTTTAATTAAAATTCTATCCTGCAACTGTTTTTGGCTGTCATCCTTTATTGTGAAGAATTCTAACAGTTGCTGCTGCAGCCATGTTTAAAATCTTGAAATGCTGTTTAAGGCACATTTGTCATTAACAACCATAAACTTTGAATACAATAAAGTATGTCACCTCACCACAGATTTTGGAAGCTTACGAAATGCAAAGTATGAATAGCTACTGGGATTTGGTAGTGTGATGTGGACTGGTATGTACATCCAAAGTGACAGAAGTCAGCTGCATTAGTGTAGAACCATTAGCACAAGGCTTCACACACATATCACCCAACAAGATATAGGAAAGTCAGTGGCAGAATATCCCTGACAGTTGCAGTGGACTTAGTACAGCTGCTTCATGCATCTATCTCAGCCAATCATGTAATGAGATTTTGTATGTGTCTCAATGGCAACACCTCAATGGTGCCACAATTCTATAGACCACTACTATATTTGCCTGCAGCAATTTGCGCTTTGCAATTGAAAGCTGGCTACAGCGGTACCGAGTCCACTATATTCTTTCCATAGTGAGAGTCTCAATCAAGGTAGAGAACCCATGTTAGTATGCTTGAGATCAGTTCTTTGGCCACAGTCAGTAACCAGTAATAATGTCCGTGCCAAGATGGTAGCTGTTACTGACAGTAACATGATGCAATACCTGATCAGCTCCAATTTTCGTGCAGTAGAAGCGAATATTTGCAGTTTCGTATGGGCATTAACAGGTGTCAAAAATGTTAATAAATTACTGCATTCTTTTTAAATCAGTACATAATTATGTTATGCAGTGTGAATAATTAAATTTTTGAAGTTAATTTGTACATTATGTGCATGGAGAGACTACACTCTCCTCCATCAATCCCATTCAAGTTCCTGTACATTAGCTCTTCAACATGAAGTCCCAAGTTCTCATTTTTATTATTTTGATTGAAACTTAAAAATCTCAAGTAGTGCACAACTGAAGAACAGACCTTTGAAAGCAATGCTGACAGGTGTGTGTTCCGTCACTGGAGGTCACTCTGTCCTGCATTTGTAGCCTGGCTCTCGTATTTTGGTTGCAGTAGTTGCCACTATATATCATCTTCACTGTACACAACTTTGTTAACTTGACAACAAAGCCTCTGTCCTATTTTTTTTTTTACACACACACAGTGCTTCCAAAGATGGTTGGCTGTAATGATCCTGAGTTTGACACTCAATGTAATGATTCAGAAAGTGAAGAATACAATGCTCCTAAATAAATAAAAATAATTAAAAAAAAATGAAAGTGATGACAGTTCGTCAGGTAACTTACATGTGCTCGCCAGTGGTACGAGACGAATGCATTTACTGTGTTCCACCCACCTTCTCCAAGATACCCATTCGTAGGAAACAATTGCACAATGCATAGTACGACACCATATATAGACAGAAACTAAAATATGATTAACTTTCAGGATATTTTAGTCCAAGTCCATTGCACAAGTATACTTGAGATTTTATTAAAAACTATCCTTAATAATTTTTAACTTATATTTTGAGCTGTAAAATCTGTATTGATATCTCTGTATGCAATGTCCTTCATCAGAGGACTGTTTCATTAACAAAAAATACAACTTTTATGAACATAATTTGTAAAAACTCAATATGTTGAGAGGTTAACCACGTAGAACCGCTTGTCATCAGTTACACCAGCAGCAGGAAACATGAAGACTTCTGCAGCGCATCAGGAGCTCCCAGCTGTCATTTCTGCCAGCCTAGGCAAATCATAGTGTTCACCATTTTGCCTTCAGTTTTAGCCAATTGTTATGGCACAAGGCAATACTATGTAAGCAAGTGGATTACAGCAACAGTACTGTGACAATCAATGAAGACACTGGATGTGGCCATCAAATATAATTGTTGCAGTTCAGTGGGTAAGCGAAAACGAAGGTGGATGACTACGGCTGACCTCACAGGAGGAACCATTGAGAAACAAATAAATGTGTACCATGCGGTGTGAAGCAATAGTTGCAAGTAAGTGGAGAAACCACGTCAATATGCACAGCTGAACTGAAGTGAACCCAAAATCTAAATGAAAAAAATGGAGAATAAAGTGATTTTTTTACATACATATTGCAAACTTTGTGCAAGATGAAATCACTGAACATAGAAGGCTGCATCTAAGCAATACCTAAAAACTAAAGCAGACAGTCATGATGTGTGATTTTTACCAACTGCGAGTGATGGGTTAGATAAATGAGAAAAATTAAAACTAAACATGAGAATAAGAGACTGGCGGAAGGTATAAAGCCATCTTCTACACCTTGCAATCCAAAATTGGAAGTCTTGGATCTGAAAATGAGAAACTGAAGGTAGAAAACTTCAAACTTCTTTTGCAGAAGTAACTGCTGAATTAAAATTAAATGAAATGAAAATACAGATGACATCAAAGAATTTGCAGTCAGCAAATTAATTTTGAAATGAAGCAAGTTTACAATGGTTCAAATGCAAAAGATGTCTGGGAAACAGAATTATAAACTGATATGTCTGCTTGTGTCTGTATATGTGTGTGTGTGTGTATACCCGTCCTTTTTTCCCCCTAAGGTAAGTCTTTCCACTCCCGGGATTGGAATGACTCCTTACCCTCTCCCTTAAAACCCAAATCCTTTTGTCTTTCCCTCTCCTTCCCTCTTTCCTGACGAGGCAACCGTTGGTTGCGAAAGCTAGAATTTTGTGTGTATGTTTGTGTGTCTATCGATGTGCCAGCACTTTCGTTTGGTAAGTCACATCATCTTTGTTTTTAGATATATTTTTTGCTCTGGCTTCCAGGCACCAACACAATGATCAGTTGAGCATTTTTACATCCCATTCATTAGAGAGACTGACTGACAACTAGTCAAAAGAGTGGCTTTTCTCAGTTTCAGGATAGGAATAATTCTCTCCCATCATTGGGAGGGAAACTCCCCTTCCAGCCAAATACAACAAAGAAACTAGACGTGTGTTTTATGCCGTCATTGCTAAGATGTTTAAGCATTTCATTATCGATTTTATCAGGTCCAAAGGTGTGTGTTGACACATTGCTAAAGCACTGCAGAACTCCTGTTCACTACATGGAATAGCATACGATTTGAAGCCTTGTGTATGGATGGATAAGGAGGTTTGCTCCAACAGGCATTTCCGTGTCAGGATATTAGGATGGTAGTTACCACATGTGGACACTTGGGCAAAGTCTGCCGTGAAACATTCAGCAATAACTGTGGGATCAAGGTGATGTAATACTGTACTTTCCAGTAGTGCCTACAGAGATCCAGGGGCAGGATGATGACAGCACAGTGATCACAACACTCAACAGATAATCGGTTATTATGAAGCTGACACATTTATGTGACAAACATATGATTATGATGGAGTTGCTGGTGGCAATTAGAGATCAGAAATGAGGTCCCTACATGGGATGTCCAAAATTAAAGTTCCAGTTTTAGAAGGCTGCAAAAAGAGAACCTTTGCTCAGAATGACAGCAAATTTGAACAGCGTACTATTGCACCTGTGGTGTAGGGGTAGTGTCTTTGATTAGTGATCAAAACATTCTTGGTCCCAGGTTTGAGCCCCATCAGAGCTTAAATTTTGAATAAAAATCATCAGCAATGGTGGCTGAATGCTCCTGGCGGTCATTCTTGTTCTGCCAACAACTTGTCACAGAAGGCAGAGGAGCGGACAGAGGATCAGGGCACACTCTAGCCCTTGGGGTGGGACACTACCCCTAGAAGGCAGACGAATCAGCACAGGATACGTGGCCTGTAACCGAAAAAGTGTCATGATAATCTCTCCATTGGCAAAAGATTCCAGGCTAGTCCCCAATTCGGATCTCCAAGATGGGAGTGCCAAGGGGAATGTGACCATGAGAAAAAGATTTAATAACCAACAAAATGATAATGTTGTATGAGTCGAGGCATGGAATGTCAGAAGTTTGAATATGGTAGGAAAGCTAGAAAATCTGGGAAGGAAAATGCTAATGCTCAATCTAGGTATAGTGGGAGTCAGTGAAGTGAAATGAAAGGAAAAAAAAAAACAATTTCTGATCAGATGAGTATAGCGTAACAACAACAGCAGCAAAAATATCATATAATGGGAGTAAGATTCGTTATCAATAGGAAGGTAGGACAGAGAGTGAGTTTATGTAAACAGTTTAGTGAAAGGTTTCTTCTCATCAGAATCGACAGCAAGCCAACATCGACAATGATGGTTCGATGGTTCAGGTATACATGCCCGATGTCGCACACAGACAATGGAGAGAGAGAGAGAGAGAGAGAGAGAGAGAGAGAGAGAGAGAGAGAGAGAATATATGAGGATATTGAGAGGGTAATGCAGTACATAAAGGGAGATGAAAATCTAATAGTCATGGGGGACTGGAATGCAGACATAGGAGGAGTAGTAGAAGAAAGGTTATGGGAGAATATAGGGAAAGACAGGTAGTATACAATATGTACATGCACCAAGAGGGACCAATAAGACTTTAAGACCAAGAACAAAATGCATGGTTCAAAAAGGGTGCAAGACAGTGATGCAGGCTTCCATTCCTGCTGTTCAATCTACACATCAAAGACATGATGGTGGAAATAAAAGAAAGGTTCAAATTCAAGGTGAAAGTTTATCAATGGCCAGATTCGCTGATGACATTGCTGTCCTCGGTGAAAGTGAAGAAAAATTACATCACCTCTTGAATGAAATGAACAGTTTAATGAGTACAGAATATGGACTGTGAATTAACCGAAGAAAGACAAAAGTAATGAGAAGTAGCAGAAATGATAACAGTGACAAACTTAACATCAGGATTGACGATTGTGAAGTAGAAAGTTAAGGATTTCTGCTAACTAGAAAGAAAAATAACCTACAACAGACAGAGCAAGGAGGACATAAAAAGCAGACAAGCACTGGCAAAAATGCAATCCTCGTCAAGAGAAGTCTACCAGTATCAAATGCAAATCTTAATGTGAGGAAGAAATTTTTGAGAATGTATGTTTGGAGCACTGCACTGTGTGGCAATCAGACATGGACTGTGGGTAAAACAGAACAGAAAAGAATAGCACTTGACATATGGTGCCACAGGAGAATGTTGAAAATTAGGTGGGCTGACAAGGTAAATAATGAGGAAATCCTCCATAGAATCAGTAAGGAAAGGAATATATGGAATGCATTGACAAGAAGAAGGGACATTCGACAGATCATGTGTTAAGACATCAGGGAATAACTTCTGTGGTACTAAAGGGAGTTGTTGTAGGGGGTAAAAACTGTACAGGAAGACAGAGATTGGGATACAACCAGCCAACAATTGAGGACGTAGGTTGAAAGTGCTGCTCTGAGATGAAAATATTGGCACAGGAGAGGAATTTGTGGAGGGCCGCATCAAACCAGTCAGAAAACTAATGACACAAAAAATATTTATGCAGAGGGAAACAACATGGAACAGAAAAAAAAATTAATGAAAAATTTAGCAACACATGGTGTTATACGCATCTTAATGTAAATGGGGTTGGCTCCAAATGACAAGTGAATTTAAATACTGCATTTTGAGTCGTACATTACACCATCTGTACTGTTCAATGGCGCATGACTGCACCTGTTTGGCAGTTAACAGGTGTGACACTGTTGACTAGCTTCACGATGGCAAGGTCGTACAACATAAAATGGGAAAAACCACGTAAAACAGTTTCTAATTGTCGTGAGACTGGTGCTAGGCATCTTCAACATGCTGTTCACCAATTACTACAAGTTGAAATCAAGAAACAGCTGTTCCACAACAGATAAGTGTCTACGGGGTCACGTTCACTGGCAGCTTCGGCGCGCCAGAAAAATTTTTCTCGATAGCATGACTACTTCTTGCTACTGCTGCAGCCTCACTTGAAGTAGCCAGAAGTGGAAGGTACTGCTCATACGCAACTCAACTCTGCATGCGCAGGATCCCGCTGGCAACTGCTCAAAACAAACTTAATTAAACAGTTATGATGTCACGCTCATTGGAAGTAGTTTGCTATTCTGAAGTATTTTAGTCTTCAACCTAAAGTCTTTGACACATTTTGCTTTCGGCAAGCACTTGTGGTTGCACTGTGTTTTATTACTGTAAATGGTGCATTTCCTTTGCAATGTAACATTTACTTTGGTTTTATTCTGTCTTTTACATTTTATTGCTACAGTATTATTCTGTAGTAATGTGATACAGTAAAATTCTTTGCTAGACTATCAGTTCTTACCAGTCAAAATTACAAAAATTTAACTCAAGACTGGAACGATGAAAAATTCCCAGATCTTTCCCGGTTTTCTCCTGGATAAAAAAATCCCCGGTTTTTCTTGGATTTCCTGGTTGACCTAGAGCTTATACATCCTGGTATTAATGTCACCAATCAGCAGAGAGGCAAAAAGGAATACAAAAGTCTCAAAAATGAGATAGACAGGAAGTGCAAAATGGCTAAGCAGGGATGGCTAGAGGACAAACGTAAGGATGTAGAGGCATACCTCACTAGGTGTAAGATAGATACTGCCTACAGGAAAATGAAAGAGACCTTTGGAGAAAAGAGAATCACTTGTATGAATATCAAGAGCTCAGATGGAAAACCAGTTCTAAGCAAAGAAGGGAAAGCTGAAAGGTGGAAGGAGTATATAGAGGGTCTATACAAGGGCAATGTACTTGAGGACAATATTATGGAAATGGAAGAGGATGTAGAAGATGAAATGGAAGATACGATACTGCGCGAAGAATTTGATAGAGTACTGAATGACCTAAGTCGAAACAAGTCCCCAGGAGTAGACAACATTCCATTAGAACTACTGACAGCCTTGGGAGAGCCAGTCCTGACAAAACTCTACCATCTGATGAGCAAACAATATGAGACAGGCGAAATACCCTCAGACTCCAAGAAGAATATAATAATTCCAATCCCAAAGAAAGCAGGTGTTGACAGATGTGAAAATTACTGAACAATCAGTTTAATAAGCCACACCTGCAAAATACTAACACTAATTCTTTACAGACGAATGGAAAAACTGGTAGAATCCGACCTTGGGGAAGATCAGTTTGGATTCCATAGAAATGTTGGAACACGTGAAGCAATACTGACCCTACGACTTATCTTAGAAAATAGATTAAGGAAAGGCAAACCTACATTTCTAGCATTTGTAGATTTAGAGAAAACTTTTGACAATGTTGACTAGAATACTCTTTCAAATTCTGAAGGTGGCAGGGGTAAAATATAGGGAGCGAAAGGCTATTTACAATTTGTACAGAAACCAGAAGGCAGTTATAAGAGTCAACAGGCACGAAAGGGAAGCAGTGGTTGGGAAGGGAGTGAGACAGGGTTGTTATCCAATCTGTATATTGAGCAAGCAGTAAAGGAAACGAAAGAAAAATTCGGAGTAGGTATTAAAATCCATGGAGAAGAAATAAAAACTTTAAGCTTCGCCGATGACATTGTAATTCTGTCAGAGACAGCAAAGGACTTGGAAGAGCAGTTGAACGGAATTGACAGTGTCTTGAAAGGAGGATATAAGATGAACATCGACAAAAGCAAAACAAGGATAATGGAATGTAGTCGAATTAAATCGGGTGATGCTGAGGGAACTATATTAGGAAATGAGACACTTAAAGTAGTAAAGGAGTTTTGCTATTTGGGGAGCAAAATAACTGATGATGGTCGAAGTAGAGAGGATATAAAATGTAGACTGGCAATGGCAACAAAAGCGTTTCAGAAGAAGAGAAATTTGTTAACATCACGTATAGATTTAAGTGTCAGGAAGTCGTTTCTGAAAGTATTTGTATGGAGTGTAGCCATGTATGGAAGTGAAACATGGACGATAAATAGTTTGGACAAGAAGCTTTCGAAATGTGGTGCTACAGAAGAATGCTGAAGATTAGATGGGTAGATCACACAACTAATGAGGAAGTATTGAATAGGATTGGGGAGGAGTTTGTGGCACAACTTTACTAGAAGAAGGGATCGGTTGGTAGGATGTTCTGAGGCATCAAGGGATCACCAATTTAGTACTGGAGGGCAGCGTGGAGTATAAAAATCGTAGAGGGAGACCAAGAGGTGAATACACAAAGCAAATTCAGAAGGATGTAGGCTGCAGTAGGTACTGGGAGATGATGAAGCTTGCACAGGATAGAGTAGCATGGAGAGCTGCATGAAACCAGTCTCAGGATTGAAGACCACAACAACAACAACAACAACAACAACAACAACACAAAATATGATGGACGTAGAAATGAAAAGGAGACACTCAGGGGAGGAACAGGTAGATGACAGCATCAAACCAGCCTACAACAAAATTTTTTCAAAAACACTGGGGAAAACCAAACTTTTTAAACGGTGTGCAGCACATTGATTTAGCATAGCTAAAATGCAATATGACAGCAGATATAGACAAAGTACCTATGACAAATATATTGCAAAGCCACTGGCATACACTGCCTATTTATGCTTAGTGAAGAAATGTTTCTTCAAAGACTGAAATCTATTGCCCTATATTACTCCTGCCTGCAGTCTCCTAAGCATTTGAAAGATTAATAAAGCAGCAAGCCACAAATGACAACAAACTTCATTTAACGAAGTCCAAGCATTTGGAATAGGTTCCAAGATATGCAAGTGACTCAAAGATGCCAAAAGTTACAATGATCTGGTTGGCGAGTGTTCACCTACGACAAGGATCCGTCACGGTTGCCCCATGGAAGAAATGTTCGAATAAATTAGTGGGGCACTACTCGATACAGTCACAACAATTAAATACCCAAGCATACCTTTGCAAAGAGAGAGGAAAGAACGAGCATGTAAGTAATAGGGAAAGGCAAATGGTTTGTTTCAGTTGAGCAAGAGAATTTTAGGAAAGTGTAACATATGTTCACAGGAAACCACAAACAGAACACTAGTGTGACCCATTCTTGAGAACTGCTCAAGTGTTTGGGATCCCCGCCAATTTGGATTAAAGGAATACACTGAAGCAATTCAGAGGCATGCTGCTAGATTTGTTACTGTTAAGTTCAATGAATACCCAAGTATAACAGGCAAACTCAAATTGTAATTCCTGGAAAGAAGACTACATTCCTTTTGTGAAACAAATGTGACAGTATAGAGAACCAGAATTTGCAGCCGAATGCGGAATGATTCTACTGTCACCAACACACATTACATATAAGGACCACGAGGGCTCTTATAGAGGCATATACACAGTTGTTTTTCCCTCATTCTATTTGCAAGAGGAACAGGGAAGGGAATAATTAGTCCAAGGTGCCCTCTGCCATGCATCATCTGGTGGCTTGTGGAGTATGTATGTAGATGGAGATGGTACTGCACATTAACTGGTATGACCTTGGAACAAGCAGAAGTGCCGCATCAATGACATACTCTGATACCAACCTGAAACCTGGAGAAAATCACAAAAGTGTGACAGAAGCCAATTTAAATGTTTTTAAAACTGTAGCCACGAATTTCTTTTAGACAAACTGGAAGCACAAGGAATAGGGGGGGAAATGTGGTTCAAATCACATGGACAGATTGGAACACATGTTTGGAACTAAGATCAACACATTCTGATCATAAAGTTGGATGGGTATCTAACACACGTGTTAGACATCAAAACAGTTTTACTAGGCAATACACCAGGTCATCTATTAACCCCATTTACATAATTGGCATACAAATCTCAGACATTGCAACCAATAACAAGATATTTGCAAGCAATACTACTGTAACACTGTGTGACAAAAGAGTCTCTATACATAAGAACATGTTAAATACTCCAGTCCACATTTTCATTTTTCATTGACATTGGGAAGTTAAAAACTAACAGGAATGCACATTATCCAAGACTAATTAGGAAGGTCCACAATGGAACTATGTCACAGACTTAATAAAACCTGTTTTGCGTGGAGAGCTTTCAATGCCTTACAAATTATGAAATAAAAATAGTTGTTTAAAAAGGTGTTTGCATGAGGGACATTCAGAACTTCACACAATAAAGCTGCTTACACTTGACAGTTGCTTACATATACGTAGACAAGTATGCCTCAGTGATACTCGTAAACCTAAGGAATCTGTATACTCACGACGACTACCACCATTACAAAACAACTGTGGGGCCTCCATGTAACATGTCTACAAACAAAACACTTATTAAACACATGCGAGTCACATGGAATCCTACTTAATGCACTAGGCCAATCAGCTTACATATTTTTGGATAAGTCTATTTCTTTCTACTTTTCTAACCATTTTCCTACAAGTTACATCACATAAAATTTCTGTCAAGTTTACTAAACACATTCATTTTTATTTTTAGTTCCATATGGTCCTTACATCACTTTTCTATTTGATTTCTTTTGAAATAAATTTGTAATTTCTCTTAGCAAATTTTACTTGTGTAGCTACCATTTTAATATCATACCCAAACTCCTCCATGCAACAAACTTTCTGATTTTGATGTAGCCTGCTTTGCGCAAACATCCCCCACCATTGTCTTGTCAGTGCATTGGTTGACATTTAATAGCTTCTGTAACTCTGTACATGTCTTCTACCTCCTTGACAAACTGTGAGCACAGTACAGTGGAGGACACACTTCAGTGATTTCTATGTTACTACTTTGTGTAATATTCCCTCTACATCTCTATTACTGATAACAGTCTTGCGACCATGTAGTTTAGTTAATACACATCTTTACCCCAAATAAACATTGTCCACATAATTTATGTAAATTAAAAAAACAACAATGGCCTAGGGAACCACTCCCCTCACCTTCAGCTATGGTAACGCCTGATCTGTAATGTATCCCAATATTAGGACACTGGGCACAATTTGTATAACAAGGAAGAGAAGCTGTAATTTGAGAACTATAGAACTTGTAATAACAATGGATGTTCAAGAGATCTGTACTACAAAAACTTTATTCCCTAAATTGATAAAATCCTTCACACAAAACATTACGTCATATTCTGAATGTTACATTGCATTGGACACCCTCCTAAAGTGCTCACTACCATGATTTCATTTAATTTAAAAGTGGCAAAGGCTAGTTTAGCAGTAACTTAAAACGTTTGGTCTGGATTCAAGTCAAATGTTCATTCATTCAATAGAATTTTGTTAGTTCTGATGTGAAATGACAGGATAGAATCAATTTACTGTAAATCTGTGCAAACATAATGATGTAAACTTTTGTGAACTCGTCGCCTTCTCTCCTAAACCGCATTCAGTGATATTCAAAACTGATTAAGGAATTACTATGTATGATTTTACACGCCATATACAGATGCATCTCACGAAACGACCAGTAACTTCACCACGAACGTAAATATATATACTGTGGGCCTAATGCACTAACCTAAATGTACTCGGATAAATTAGTAATTCAACCTTTGTACATTATCCAAAAATTCACCGCCCCTAACCTATTTACACAGCTATATGTGTCAAACATAACTGCCGAAATACAAACCGTTGCTTTCGCCACTAGGTGCAGAGAATCCTGGCTAATATTTTCGACATCTGGAGAACTTTTCATAATAGTTTTGATACGTGAAATAGGTAAACTCAATTCCTTCTGTTTTTGAACAGGGGATTTATTTGCCGCCATCTTCAAACTCATTAACTCACAAAGACTTTACATTGTTAAGCAAAGATTGTATTGATGTAACATCTCAAACATTTTCCATTTCAAGCACGTAGCTACGCGTTTTCACAGACATTGAAAACTTGTACCTGTATCTGCCCACCATCACAATCGGAAGCCGGTTAACGTCCATTTCACACGAGCGGCGTTCTGACCAAAATCGACTATTCTTTGTGGGTGTGTGTCACGTGCTTGCATGTGAAGGCCAATTAACACTGGCTGTCACATCACGTCGCATTTCGTCACGTTACATCAAAACATTCTGCAATGCGTTTCAAATGGGGGCTTTTACAGTGGCTGTCCCGACCCGTCAGGTCACCGTCCAGGTTTCTTTGAAGTAGTGGTGAGCAAGAAATCGCGTATCTGTTATAAATCACAGTGATTGAGATTTCACAGATATCGCAATAACAACTTTACAGAATCTAGCTGCGATTTCAGTCACAACTAGGAGTCGCAAGTAGCCTTTAACTTTTAAATCCGTTTGTCATCTGTTGGCTGAATTTCGTACTTCTTCCTATGAACGTCTTGTCTAGCTGAGATTTAAGTGACAATTGGCAAGTAGAAGTCGGAAGTAGCAACTAAAAAGCACAGTTAACATTCAACGCCGTGTACCATCTGAGAATTGGTGCAGGCGAGGAATTTGAAGGCCTGATATAAGTTACGCTAATAGACAGACCTATAGCGTAGCCTGGAATTTTCGTGGCGTATTTAGCTAAAACTTTAGGAAAATTTCAAAAACAGGTAATGGATAAGACTCCGATGAGTATTTTGACGTATATTACACACATATATCGTACATAAGCTACTAAAAATGCAATCTGGTGTATACTATGTAATTTTTACCAAATGTTTAACAACTGTATTCAAAAGACTGATATTTTTTCCAGCAGTATGACACGCAGTTATACTTTTGTCTGTATTTTAAAATTACTGCGTTAGTACAATTCCCAATGTCAACTTGTAACTGTAATATCACTGCTTTCCATTATTTTCACCTGCACATCATCAACCCTAAAGCTTGTAACCTTCCAACCTAATCTAGACCTTGGGCTACACTACTGGTTAGTCTGTCATCACAACCAACATTCAAGGTGAGAAGTGTGGACGGATCAGTGTCACACTCTAACGAGTCTTTATCACTAAATACATGCCAAAAATTTTGGGGTATGGGATGAAAGATTAAAACAGAATTTTCATAATTGACTCACAGTGTAGTTAACATTAATTTTCATCCCTTTCAAATCACATAATGACTTCAATGACACACAGTACCAATACTCAGTTTACACACTTGTGCTATCAATTATGACTCTTTTGCACTGCAAATTCTTCAAGGGTCGATTTGAATCTTCTAGATGTGTATGAGTACATAGAACAGTTAATAATCCAAATGAAAACTGCATCTGGAAAGATTAGATTAGATTAGTACTTGTTCCATAGATCACGAATACGACACTTCGTAATGATGTGAAACATGTCAGGTCATTAAACTTTTATATTCCTACTAATTATTATTAATATAATTCACATTATACAACTGCTAGTACTTCTGGTAATAAAAGCAGTGGAGTGGGGAGGGGGGAGGTTTCACACTTTGCATAAATGATGCTCCTATATTCAGTCACAAACTTAGAAACTAGTCTTACTTCTCACGAAGACAGTGTAAAGACGGTGTGACAACTTTTGCAGTTCTGCTGTCACTTATATTTTGAATTATTGCTATGTCGAGTGACTGACAATGTGGTTCAGATACTTGTGAACGTAACAACGCGGTTAGAATCTGTATTCTAAACGTGAACTCCTATGCTACTGTGTGGTATTTGTGTTATGATTCTCAACATTACACTATCAATATTTTCACACTTATTCCATTAATATAAAACTAAAGCCAGAGGGAGAACATAAGTAAAGCCTACTTAATACTGACTGTTTTGTTGGAACGGAATTTTGTCTATGGGTAAGCATATCTTTTGTATATCATGTAACAACTGAGGAAGAATCGTTGGAAATATTAATAATACCATTTCAGGTTACTGAGACGTTACACTAGGCCCTCATAAATAATCGCCTATACAGGGAGAATATATGTCTTGGTTGCATTGACACAGTTCATTTCTTACTTGCGCCTAAGGACAGTGTACCATCTACAGTTATAAATCGCAGAAATCGCGATAAGTGCAGAAATCGCAGAAGTCACAGAAATCGCATAAGTTGCAGAAATTGCCTAAATCGCAGGAGTAGAAAAATCGCAGAAGTCGCTGAAATATCGGAGGGATAAAAGTTGAAAAATCCCAGTTAAGAACCGCAGTTATCAAAAAGTAGCATTCACACAAATCACTGATATCGGAAAATCGCAGTTTACCGCATCCCTACTCTGGAGGAAAGTTTTGACAGCTGACATTCGTTGCTGATCACATGACCCACAAGCCCCTTACCTTCTAATACATGACCATGTGTATACCTCCATATTTCGTTCCATCGTTGTTTTCTTGGTTGATATCAGTTCTTTACTGTTTGTTATTTGCTAAAAATTGTTTCGTTTGCTATTTCTTTTGTTAAAATTTATAATAAATGACGACAGATTAATTGAAGCAGTGAGACAGCAGTCTGAACTGTATGACATGAACGTGCTAAATTACTTGCCCTATACTACAATTATAAAGTGGATTTTTATAGATACTACTATCATATTTAATATTTTATTATGAAATGTATCACAACATGGCTGCAACTTGAACTAAAAAAAGTACTGTGGGTAGAATCAGATTGATTTAGTAGATGGAATTTATTTGTGTGTTGTGCGGCATTTTTAGTGTCATGTACAGAAATGCGCTGAAACTTTCGGACACTGCAAGTTGTTTGTTTAAAAATGGTTTTGTGCAAGGTCTATTTATTGTTAAGCAAGTATCAGTAGTCAGTATTTATGTGGATTCACTATCTAACACAAGGACAGATATGGCACTTGAACTACTACAAGCCAAACACAACATCTAAAG
Source organism: Schistocerca piceifrons (assembly GCF_021461385.2). Taxonomy (NCBI): domain Eukaryota; kingdom Metazoa; phylum Arthropoda; class Insecta; order Orthoptera; family Acrididae; genus Schistocerca; species Schistocerca piceifrons. Next base: position 665,851,954 of record NC_060138.1, read on the forward strand.
AAAACCTATGCATCTTGAAGGGAAAGATTTTGAGGGAGAAACGACAAATTTACAAAAAATTTGTATTTAACTAGCAAGTGAAGTTAACCTTAAACCAAATTTTCACGAGATGCGATGGTATCTTGCAACATTGTGTTCCTTCAAGTAATTCTGAATATAGCTTGATGCAACAAATGAAGAAAACAATGCTTCCACTTTCCAAAATATAAAATACGGATTCCTGTTCCTCAAGTGTTTTGTATAAAGTGTGAAATTCCCCTTGTGTACCACGTAAGGACAGTTTTTCGCACCCATGCACTCTCTTTGTGTTGTTTTGCACTTATATCTCTCTTCTCTAATATACAAACTGTCCCTGCAGGCTGCAGATCATTTCAGTACAATAAATGTCAATTTCATACAAATGTGGACTCAAGCACCCTACACACCCTACATATAAGGTAACACATTGTGCGTGTGAAAATCGTCTTGCAGAGATCGCAATTCCCATGAAAAAAAAAATGAGGACAGAAATGTGAGTAGACATCACGTGATTTGAATTGGCTTGATGTGCCATAACATGATGGATGATGTGAATACACCTTGACATGATGGTGCTGTGACGTGACAGTGCTACTACAGACAGTGTGAAATGGCCTTAAATCAACTAAAAACCTAGTTGTGGATGGGTCAATGGCATCAATAGCACTGAACAACAAGTTTGAAGTGAAAGTATGTAAACTGCATTACTCTGAGTTAGCTACCTTTATTCAGTATAAAATGATACAAAATCGTCATCTTCATCAATATTTAGCTCTAGTTTTTTTTTAAAAAAGCAATCTACATTTGTGTATAAATAACTCACTAACTAAATAATTATGCATATTTTAAGATTCAGTATAACAAATTTTAAATTAATAATTACTTGAATTATGTTATATGTCATGCATTGATAAATTTCAGTGCCATTCTGGAAGTACAAAAGAAAAATATCAACAAAAAATAAAGATAATATTACACAAATGAAGATACTTCGTAAGTCTACTTTGTACCAGAACAATGTAAAGCACAAAAGAAAATATATAAATTAACTGGTCACAAATGTATATAAAGGATTACAAATGCTAAATGTCCATATATGTACTGTATACAATTACATATTTTGTTCAGAGATAAATTATAAATTCAGAAGATGACCATTTTCGCTTGGCTTGACATTTATACACATATTCGGGAACATCCCTTATGACAGTCCAACAATAATCTGCTAAAATAGTAGGGCTCCACTTTCCAGCATACCTCTTCTCAAATGTGGCAATATCTTGATGAAATCGCTCCCCATGTTCATCACTTACTACATCACAATCTTTGGGGAAGAAGTCAAGATGATTATGTAAGAAATGCATTTTCAATGGCATATTGCAACCAAGTTTTTCATAAGATGACAACATGTTAGCTACAATCTCCTTGTAATTTATTGCTAGTTTGTCCCCTAAAAACGGTAAACAGACTGTCTTAAAACATTCCCATGCATGCTTGTCATCACCTTGTATGATTCCATCAACAGTATGGTGTCCAAAAAGCTCTCAAATCTATGGGCCTAAAAAGATGCCCTCCTTTACTTTGGCATCACTTACGCAAGGGAAGTTTTGCCCTAAATACTTAATTGCGTCACCATCTTTATTCATTACCTTAACAAAGTTTTTCATGAGACTTAACTTGATGAGCAAGGGCGGGAGGAGAATCTTTTTAAGGTCTCCTAGAGGTTCACTCCTAATGCTCTTTATACCCGGCTGAAGAGATTTTCTGGTGGACCATTCATGTTAACTGTAATGAAATGCATGAACTCAGCTATCCTATTCACAGAGAAAGCAGCAATATTTAGTATACCCTAACTGCATACCTAATAGCAGTGCAACCACTTTCAAGTCTGCCATTGAGAGTCATTATACTTGATGGCTTCTAGTAAAATTTTCATGTTTTGGTGTGGCTCTTTCATATGCACACTATGCCCAACTGGAATAGAAGGAAACTCATTACCAATATGTAAAAGGACTGCTTTTAAGCTCAACTTTGACGACTCAATGAAGAGTCTCCAGTCATCAGGGTTGTAATTAATTATGAGAGCCTTCATTAGTCCATTTATGCCTACACATGCCACAAGACTATCTTGCATGTTAAAAAAAAGGAGTGAATTGTTGCTCTCATCTACGGTAGAATGAAACATTTACATTGCTTTCTAGAAAATTGCACTGCTGCAACCTTGATGCTAAAATCTCACCCTAAGCTTTAGAGAGCTCAAACTCTCTAATGAGATCACTTAACTCATTTTTAGACAATTTCTATCGATCATCAGTACATTAGGAAGAAACTCTGAATCTTGTAACGTACATGGTTCAGGACATTCAGAATCCCCATCAGAAGTAATCTCATACTCTGTCGGTGGTTCAGGTAGTGGCAGTCCTTTACCATGTAGAACTTGTGAGGTAATGGGCGAGATGTGGCGCCCTGAAAATATTCAAAGTTCGGAGTTGGTGTGGCCGCATGGGCCACTTGCCAAGCCAGGGCTTGTCAGCAACCATGTGGTGCCAAACATTAGCTGGAGCTAGAGGGGTAGCCTAAGTGCGTGGTCCAGGCCGACCGCGTGGCTGGGAATTCCATGTTGACACTGTGTCAAGGACTGTGCTTTGTGTCGATGAAGGAGTTTTGTATTCTGGGAGTGCAAAAGATGGGGGACTTTGTGAAACCATAATGGTAGACATTTCACAGTTGATGTAGAAATTAATAATAGCCAGAGGAATCATGATACCTTAAAAAGAAACATGTACATTATCATAATTTGCACGACAATTCTGATGGTGTAATCAGATTTTCAGTATCTTCATTAGTTTAAAGTTTAGTATCTGACTGTAAATTATCCAAGTAACACCCAGCAACGAGTTTCCAAAATGTAAACGGCTCGTCCGATTTTGTCGATCGACATATCTTTAAAAAGCTATTAGTGTAAACCTACATTTGTATGAATTACAGGCATGTAACGTGAATAGTACATAAGTTACTGGAGGGCAAAGTGGCCGATTACTATTGATCGCGTCAGGTCATAAGTACTCCACAGTTACAAGAAACAACGGTAGCAGCATGCTTATAAATATATTTATTCGTCTATGTCTTTGTTTATATTCGATATATACTATTCATGAAGAAATTGGTCAAATATTTACTGTGTATCAGACAGGACAAAGACATTAGCCTACTGGCCTACTTTTGTTTCTATTCCTTTGATATATGATTATTTGATTTGTTTATGTATTTAATAATGTGTGCTAGAGTGTGTTTATGGTGCAGCTGTAGGAATATTTATTTAATTTCAAGTAAAATGTAAATCGAGTATTTCGTATATGTTTCAATATGTTTGTGAGTGTGCGTTGGCTTGGAGACATGGTGGGAGCGCTCTAGCCAATCACAGCGCTCGTTACTATGGTAGACAACCACTGAAGTCAATGGAGAGATGGTAACGAAGTGGGGGAGGAGCATAGGGTCGCACAGGAGGATGAGTGCTGGACGGGAAAATAGTAACTGGAATGAGCAGAATGGCTGGAGAATGAACAGGAGTGATATTTTCCGCGAACAGGGCCCAAATAAAGAACATAGATTTGATGGGGGAAATTCGCGCTAAGTGCAGTCACATAACAACCAGTCGGGAAACTGATATTTGCCACATCTCAGATCCAGGGATGGTGATCTGAATAGGCGATGAAAAGGACTGGAGATAATGGTAATGGTAGAAATGTTGATAGGTTTGGAGAAAGGAAACAAATATGTAATATGGAGTATGTTAAAGAGGAAGGCTATATAGGTGGCTCTTTCAATAAAAGCAGGCGCGAACGGCGGAAGCATAGATTTGTGAGAGATTTAAGTAAAAGTAATCGGAATAAATTTGCGGGGAATGATGTAAGTTATGAATGTGTGATGAATGAGTGTGTGAATGGTGATGAATGGAAAGATTCAGTGGTTCAAAAACAAGTTAAAGAGGAGATGAATTTTGTGAAAGCAAATTGTGTGGAGAGTTCTGAAGAGGTATTAGGAAGTTGTAGCAATTGCAGTAAGGAAGGTGTTGTAGTATTTGGTATCGCCAGCTGAAAGCAAGGGTGATTGTGTTTTGGCGGAAAGTGTCAATGTTACTGAGGGTGGCGTAGCATTGATCTCACCAGCAGTTGAAGTTAAAAATGTATCAGCAGAGATAGATGATTTCTGTTTAAAGGAACAGAGTAATGGGAATTTATGTAATGATGTAAAAGCTACTGGTATTGATATTTCAGAGGAAGGAATTTGTGCGTTTCTAGTGACGAATGAACGCGAAATGAAACTTATTGATGAATGTGTGGATCTAAAACTTATGTCTGAGTATGAATGTGAGAATGTATGTAAAGTAGGATCGGGGACTAATTTGGATGAAAAGTGTGTAGAAATGGCACTGTGTGTTGATTTTTGTCCTATCACAGCGGAATGTAGCAAGTCTGGAAGTCCCAAAATTGTACGACAAGGTAGCAGCAATTTGTGTAATGTGGTGGCAGAGGATAAAGTTGTGTACGATTCACATAAAGTTAATTTGTTGACGGAGGAAAGTAAGGTTCCTGATGTGAATTTATGTAGTGATTTAAATGCCGGCCGGTGTGGCCGAGCGGTTCTGGGCGCGACAGTCTGGAACCGCGCGACCGCTATGGTCGCAGGTTCGAATCCTGCCTCGGGCATGGTTGTGTGTGATGTCCTTAGGTTAGATAGGTTTAAGTAGTTCTAAGTTCTAGGGGACTGATGACCTCAGAAGTTGAGTCCCATAGTGCTCAGAGCCATTTGAACCATTTTTTTTTATTTAAATGGTGTATCAGCAGATAAGGTTGCTGAGATGAATATTTGTCGTGATGATGGCTTTGGCATCAATGTATTATGTCAGGAAGATAAAGTGTTTAACAGTGAATTGATGTGTAATTTTGTTGAAGCTGCAAGTGTCGATATTTTGGAGGGGAAGAACAGTAAAGTTGTGCACGCTGTGGGTAGTGAATCGGCGAATGATGTGGAGGAACTAACAGAAAATTTAGTGGTCTAGTAAAGGAGGTAATTTTAGGAACTGACTTCCTGTGCGGATATAATACTTCGCTTAATTGTGTAGGGAAATGTCTATAATGTGAATTTCAGAACGAAAAAAGTAAAATTTAAAAGAGTTTTAACAGGTGAAAATCAGATTGCTCATGCCATAGTTACTGAGGCTTGGAGTGAGGAAGTCGATATGTATAACAGAATTAAGGAAGTTATTGATGCAGTCAAGGGTATATCAGAAGCGAAAAAGAGAGAGTTGTGTGGGTTGTTGTACAGCTACGAGGATGTATTCTCGGATCGACCTGGTAAAGTTACCGATTTCGAGTACTCTATAAAAGTGAAACCTCATGAACCAATAAAGTGCAAACCGTATGTAATACCTATAGCTGATTGGGATGCCGTCAGAGTTCAATTAAAACAAATGTTGGATTGGGGTACAGTCGAACAATGCAGGAGCGATTACTGTAGTCCAGACGTTATTGTTAAAAAACTTGATAACTCGGTCAGAATTGTATTAGATGCGAGAAAAATAAATAAAGTAATGTAAGGGAATTAGACCAAAGGAGGAACTGCTGCAGGATTTTAAAAATATTGGTAGAGGAAAGCAGATGGTACACTTCTTTCCTTTTTGAAGTGCGAAGCTACCGGTTTAGGGTAGTGACATTCGGACTTAACAATTTCTGTGACAGTTTTTGTAAGAGAGTTGAGTCATGTCCTGGGGAGAGTCTAATGAGCAAACTCGTGATATACGTAGATGATATATTGATCACTACAGAAAAGTGGAATGAGCATTGTCGAGTTTCGGAGGAGGTACTCATGGCTCTGAGACGAGGTGGAATGACTTTAAAGCTCGCAAAATGTGAGTTTGTTCGAGCACAAATTCAATTCCTGGGGCATATCCATACTTCTGAAGGAATTTTACCTAGTTCCGAAAAATTAAAGTCCATTGCCGAATTTAATAGACCCACAAATAGGAAACAACTGAAGTCATGCTTGGGATTGTGCGGTTTCCATAGAAAATTCTTGGGGGAGGAAGGAATGAATATTCCGAATTTAGGCAAATTGTTGAAGAAAAATTCAGCTTGGAGATGGACCGAGGAATGTGAAGTGGAATTCCAGGGTATAAAAGATAAATTGTGCAATAGTAAGATGTTGTACTACCCAGATATGAATCTCCCCTTCTATTTAGTGTCGGACAGTTCGGACTATGGAATAGGTTCTGCGCTATTTCAGGAAAAGCTAGTTGATGGAAAAATTGAACACCATAGTGTGGCATTCTCCAGCCGCATGCTAAATAAGCACGAACGGGGATACAGCAATTCGGAGAAGGAGATGATCACGATCGTGCACCGATTTAAGAAATTCCGCATGTATTTAGAGCGCAGAGAAGTGACAGTGTTTTCGGACCACAAGGCGCTGAGTTATCTGCAGGACTGCAGGATACTGAATGACTGCTTAATACGTTGGGCAATATTCACGCAGCAATTCGAATACGAAATCCGCTACATCGAGGGTACAGAAAATTGTGTTGCCGATGCTCTGTCCAGATTACCAGTGCGGGGGGGGGGGGGGGGGGCGGGAGGGGGGAAGACGTTGGAAGGGATGAACTGAACGAATTTAAGCTACTGCATATGAAGGGGGTAGCTGTGGACGATTATGGCCCACTACCCACACGATGCGGTGGCATGAAGTACATCTTTGTTGTGGTGGATGTGTTCTCTAAGTTCATTAACCTGTATCTGATACGGAAAGCGAATAATGAAACTCTGATCGCCAAACTGAAGAAGGATTTCTTCAAGAATATTGTAAAACCAGTAAGGCTGTTGTCTGACAACGGATCACAGTTTACTTCGAACGATCGAAACACGTTCATGAACGACCAGGGTGTGCAACATATCCGTATCTCCGTCTACCACCCAGCGAGCAACCCATGTGAAAGGTATAGGTGGGAAGTAGGACGTTTATGTAGGACGTCATTCCAAGTGGGTGGAGTACACGAGCTTGTTTGAGGACATACTCAAGAGCATAAAAAGTAAGGCTACGGAGTACTCACCTTTGGAAGTCATGACCAGGGTGAAACCAATGTTCCTACTCACAGAAACGATAGAATTCCCGCGGCGGAAAGCTGAATCGGATGCTGAAAGAGAGCAGGCAGTGACGGCCCGCATGAAAAAGTTAGCCTCTGAAAGGAAAGGGCGACACGATGGGCGATACAAACAGATGAAGTAAAAAGTGGGGGACAAAGTGCTTGTATGCACCAAAGAGCGTTCCAGCGAAGTGGACGGGGAGATAAGGAAATTATTCGAGTTATACTATGGACTATTTGTTGTGGCAGAGTGCCCTCACCTAAATGCATACCGTTTAAAATACCCTGTCTCAGGAAAATCTTTTGGTATAATAAAGGTGACGGAGTTGAGGGTGTTTATAGAGAAAGAGGAGAAATGAAAAGCTGTTCTAATTTGTAATTAGTGCTAGTAATTTTGGAGAGATAATTTTATATGTTTTACTTGGGGAGTCATTAGTAATTTGTTGGTTTATTGTGGCACTGTACGTGTGCAAGAGGGAGAAGTTTAGGCACTGAGGGTGTGTGGAGGTCAGTGACCTCGTGGATTTAAGTACAATATGTATTGGTTTATGCTTTTTACAAGAGTATGGCGAATAATTTAGTGGTCAATTTGAAGGGTATTAAAATTGTAATTGTATGTGCATGCATTTTTTGTTGCATGGAGGTAGGAAGGATTTATTAACGTCAATTAAATAGAACTTGTGAGAATTTGAGCTTACTGTGATCAGTCGTTTGCCTTGTGACTTTGTTCCTAAAGTACCGTTTTCCACTGGAGGGAATCTTTAGCGAGGATCCTGGTTGCGTTTGGGAAATGGTTTGTTGATGGGTTTCTACTTTTGGTTTTCATTGTAGACAGATTTGTCACTATAAACGGTGGAGCTCGGAATTCAGAGGTAGACACGATTTCTGCGAGGCACTTGGTCAAAAGACTGATGTGAGTTGATCAATACTTTGTGCTAAAATCCTTGTGAGCGTGTGTAGTGCACAGGAGGAGGAGTGCTGGACGGGAAGGCGCGACGGACGGCCGCAGGAAATACTTGAGGAGTGTGCAGCAGTTGGCGTGTGGTCGCGGGAGATAGAAATATTTCGTAGTGCTGACTTATGCACTTGTGAGATTTCCATGGCTTCTGCAGTGAAGTATGTGTTTATAAGTGAATATTACTGAGCTATGTTGTTGTTCATAACTAATTTCGTGAAGTAGGAATCTATTGTTTCCCTGTTGTTCAACTTATATTTTATTTAAATCAGGGCTTCACAACATACGTGCTCGCAGAGCAAGCTGTGAGCAGCAAGGCGCGAACACGGAGCAGCGCGAACACGCTACCCCCACTACCGGACCAGAGCGGAGAGTGGGGAAAGTCACGTGGGGCACACAACAGCTGCTGCCAGTCAATGTAAATCCGTGGCCACCTGCAGGGATATTACTCACAAATTATTACTGCGTCAAATGAAACAAATAAAGGAGACTGTACACATGTCACATAATTTTATTAGCTTAGTGTATGCCTCTACATTCGCATTAATTTGTGAACTGATACACAATAAAAGGTGTCACTGAAGTGTAGGATTCTCGGTTATCTTGTACTTTTTGCCCCTTACAATTTCGTCTATGTTTGGAGTAATTGTTCTTGTGCATTTTAGGCGCAGCGTGCAGTTTAAATTTCGATCAGACAATGCGTTTCTCAGGCGCATCTTGTTACATTTCATTGCAGAGAACAGTTGTTCACAAACATACGTGGAACCGAACATTGATATTATTGTAGCCACCAGTTTGTGCAAACGAGGAAATCTATCCTGAGAGAAGTGTCTGTAGAATTCCAAAATGTTTTTCTTGTTCTGAAATTTGTCTCTGTATTCTCTGTCACACTGCAGGTCAATAATTTCTTGCTGCAGCTCAGGACGAATCTCTTAAATTTCACTGAATATGGAGAGAACAGATCAAAATCACTGTCTAGTGCTGTCAGATCTTGAAAGCGCTGATCAACTAAACTATGTGAATAACGTTCACAGTCTTTGTGAGCATCTTGCATGGATGATAATTTAGGAAAATGAGCTAGGTTTCCTGTTTCCAGCTGACTCACCCAAAGTGTCAATTTCATTTTAAAAGCTCGTATTCGATCTATGAAATGAGTAATTAGCAGATCTTTACCTTGTAGTAAAATGTTCAAAGCATTCAGATAGCTAGTTAAATCTGCTAAGAACGCGAGATGACATTCAAACGTGCGCGCGCATTTCCCCTCCCTCCCCTCCCTCCCTACTCCGCGACCTTGCACCTGCTCGCGAGCACATGCCTGAACAGACGCGAGTACTCACGCTCAAAACCGGCCAATTGTTAAGCCCTAATTTAAATGAAGGACCATCGACTCCAGTAAGTGTTTTGCAGTAATAAATGGCATTCTTAAAGGTACTTCTGCTATCGTACTCATCATTTAAAGCCATTAAAATAGAACCTGCAGATTTTATTTAATTGCAATCTTTCATTTATAAATTTTTATGTTACATTCAAAAGTCGCAATTGCCGAGTGATAGTAACCTTCCACCATTTGATTCATGTGTGTATTCATTTGTATACTGTAGACTCAGCAGTATTTGGCATGTAATGCGGCAACTACGTATCCCAGCCCATAGACAACGAAACCAGCCAAAACTTTTAATGTTTCAACTCTGAGTCTGAGGGTACATAGTTGAGGGTCACCATTAATTTTTTTTAAATCCCGCAAACTGGACGTGTGGCAGATGGAATGCTAGGATAGATCAGTGCCCGCTTCTTCTTCTTTGACATTCCCTTCTTGATAGGAGGAACCATACAAAAGTAGCAGTCACTGACATCGTTAACTGGCTCACGCCAGATCATGGGCACTGCAAAGGGCACTGAACGTCCTTTCCCATGCATCCAATTTCTGAGGTTGCTGGCACAAGTGTTGCAGATCACATGTGGAGCCCAGGGTTTATCCTGATCACCTATTTTGCACCCAATATAACAACTGTAAGATTTTTTAATCAATAGAGTTATTTGCTGTTTTGTGAAGCAAGTGTCACTTCTCCACACACATAGCAAAATGTGTCCGCACTGTTAACACAAACCTGTGGCATTTTTGTTCACTTCAGTAGCAGTCAGCTTGAAAACTGGTGGTTAATCTGTAAACAAACGTGCAAAACGTATTACATGCATTAATAACGTCACTGCAGTTGAAGAGGATGGAGACAAAAAGATCAATGAAATTGTTTATACCCAAAATATTGCACACAAGTAAGACCAGGGACAAAAATATAATCCATTGTTACTTGTTATTATGACTTTGATAAACCATTATAATATATGATTTTAAACTTAACATAAAAATCCATATATATATATATCATCATAATAAAACAGTATAAAATGAAAACTAGAGTTAATTTTGAATTGTCTCTGTGATATTCACGATCAGCACATTAGAGCAGATAGGAATCGGCTGTTTCCATTCGATTTACATTTTCATTACTGCACAGTGTAATCAGCTGCCTATACCAAGTGTATAGTTCTACAATATTATGTATACTGCAGTATCCGCATACGCATCCACAAACTCTGGAAACTGTGGCTTTGCCTGCTAACATCAGAAGCTAACCTATTCTCACTGAGCTCACTCCTGTTGCAGCAAAGAAATTTATGTTTTCTTAAACTTAGCCAGAAGCAAGATACACTGTTTGATTATTACGTGCAGCCAAAGAGTACTGAGATTATAATGTTTTGCTGGCCACAATTGAGTGTTGTATTTGTTATAAGTACGCCAGTAGCGAGAGGCAATATGCAACTGTTAAGGGAAGATTAGTTCTGTAACATGCCACATCACGAAAAGGTGTGTGTGTCCAAGCAACCAAAAGTTTATGATGTATCTCTGCATTTTTTTCTTTGTGCTGTTTACAGGGTATGCGACTGAACCATAGCGTTAAGTGAAGTGTAATGCTACGCGTGCAAGTGATTACTCTGTGCGATGATTGTCTCTGAAACAATCTCTCTTTGGTTTATATTTGCTGTCTGTTTTGTAATTAATCTCTTATTTGATTCTGTCTGAAAAAACGTCGACTGAGTTACAGGATAGTTTCAAATGTCAATTTATTAAACCTACAACAATTGGTGACCCCAACATGATATTCGACAGTCACTGATGCGACAGTAATGCCATGTCACATTAAGTAAGGAACATTTACGCCAACCACGTCATGCATCTTTCGCATCTTTGTCACTGTAATTCCGCAAGTCAGACCGGCTACCAACTGCAGAAGTGCTTACAGGTGCAGTAATCAACTTGTGATGGTAAAACTGCCATTGTTTTGGCGGAAGAAGCCTTTCCTGTGGTTTGTGCAGTTAGAAAGCTAATTTTTTTAGTGCATATAATTGTAGACCACACAAAGTATAGCTATGATATTAGAGAGCTCAACAAACATAAGGCCACGAAAGTGCAAGACATTCTAGCGTCACCAGCAAATGTTGATCCCTACACAACGATCAAGGACGCCCTGATTGTCCACCTCTTGCAATCTGAGGCGGAGAGACTGAAGAAGCAGAAGCTGCTCCCTGCTGAGGAGCTAGGTGATGGCTCTCCATCGCAGCTACTGCCGCGCCTGCGTACGTTAGCGAGCAATGCTGTTAACGAAGACATCCGGAGGAACATTTATTTATCCTGCCTGCCACGTAACACACAGAAGTTATTAACTGTGTGTGCTAACGAGGTGGTTGGGTTCTCGCAATCTTCAGATTATATAGCGGAGATGTATCTGTCCACATGCCTCACCACAGTTTACCTACAGTCTCAGGCAGGTAACACCCTCAACACATTACAAACACAGATCACTGAGCTCACTGCATAAGTTTCTGCCTTACGAACTCAGAATACCAGTCGCCAGTCCCATCGCCACCGCCCAGCAGCAAAGCGCAGCCACTCACTCTCTTCAGCAAGAGACTGATGGTAAAACTGACAGTTCAGTCTCAAAGGTGTGGAAGTGCAGTTCACCGTGTGAGAAGGGAAACAATAGGAAGTCAGTGACGATGGCCACTGGTGCTCCACATGTGAGCCATTCACAATTCGTGACAGAGCATAATACAAAGCTACAGTTCCTTGTATACATGGATACTAATGTGTTGGTTTATCCATCTGCCCGTCTGCTTTGACGAAACTGTGATGACTGCCACCTTTCCACCACCAATGGGTCCACACTGCCGCCATTAAGCAATAGCAGGTCTCTCCAGCACATGTGGATTGAAAGAAGATCCATGTAGAGATTATAGACAGCTGGACGCCAGAACCATCCCTGACCATTATCTGATACCGCATGTCGAAGATTTTGCATTCAGTGTCCATGGTAAATGCCTTTTTGCTACATTGGATTTAGTACAGGCATTTTACCAAATTCCTGTGGCACCAGACGACATTACTAAGAGCACCATCTGCACACTGTTCAACTGTTTGAATTCACTAGAATTCCTTTTGGTCTTTGTAATGCTGCCCAAAAGTTTCAATGTTTCATGGATGAAGTTGCACATGCCCTAGATTTTTGTTATGTGTACATGGATGGCGCTTTTTCACTCATCTTTGTGGACACAGTGTGCTTATCAATCTGTTGAAGTACATCTTCAGAGCAGCCTAGCCTCCACTACCAATGCTCATGGTACAACGCCGCCACAGGAGAAAGTCGAAGCCATAGTAATATTCCCCAGTTAGAAAATGATGCTGATTTCTTGGTGTCACTAATTTCTATCATTGTTTCATTTGCAAACTATGATCTCCTGGCTGGACCACCGAATGAATACTGGCATGCTGCACCAATTCAAAAGGAGAGACTTCCGTGGAATAGTGAGGCCGAGTTGGCATTTAACAATGTGGAGACTGCCATCACAGACGCTAGACTGTTAGCACACCCAGTTCCACAGGCGTCTCTCGCTCTAATGGTCGATGTGTCTGCCACTGGTGCCGCAATGCAACAACAAGTAGGCGAACACTGGCAGCCCTTGGCCGTTTTCAGTTAAAAGTAACCGCCATTACAGCGAAACTGGTCCATGTACAGTTGTGATCTGTACATTACATACACCTCCATTAAGAAGTTTCGCTACATGTTAGAGGGACGGCAGCTCATATTAGTCACAGACCACAAGCCACTGATGTACACTTTCTGCCTATGTCTAGAGAAAACATCACTACATCAGACATTTAGACTGTGTAGAGCAGTTCACAGTAGTGCAGTAAAGCTATTCTGGCGCATTTTGTTTGTGTGTGTTGTATATATTCAGGGGCAGGCATACATTCGAGAGCAAATTATGCCCCTCCCCCCATCCTTAACCTATCAGATTGTTATGCTAATTGGTTTATGATCCCTTGGATGTTGGTTCATGATTTCCTGCAGATAATCCATCCTTCTGAGAAACCCCCACCACTTCCCCTCCTCCTCCTCCACCCTAACACCTCCGGGAAAGGGGTTGCCGATCCTGGGACACTTTCTTTGACATTCCCTTTCCAGTTCAGTTCTGAACCATTTTTCCCCTTCTGGGAAATACCCCAACCCTCCCAGAAACATTGCGCCACTTTTAGTATATTTGATGGGAAATATTTCATCAAATTGACTGACTCTTTTTCAGGGAAAAAGCTCAATTAAAATACTCACCACCACTAAACAAAAAACACACACATTTGCGTCATCACATGCACCATCAAACGACTGCAGGAGTGCTTGGAACCATGACTGCACCAGGCAGGAGGGGCTGTAGTTATGTGAACATTGCCCCTAGGCTCCATGCACCACCACTGCTGGCCAGGAGAGGTTCTAAACTGATGGGAACGCAGCATTCCTCCCTCAACCACTTGCCTGGAAAAGCTCGCAGATCATCAATAAAGAAAATCACACAGCACCTGAAACTGAACTGACAGTTACCCCAAAGCCCTGGTATTTCAAACACATACAGATCATGATTAAATATATGCTACTACAAGTGACAGAAATGATTCACTGATCTAATTACACATCGAAATTGTCAGGAAAAAACCACCACTCATATACAACTGTCATAATACAACACACACATGAAGATCACATTTTTGCAGATCAAGTAATTAAATTTCGAATAAAAGAAAACATACTCGGTATAGCACTAATATATCTGAGGTCTATTGCTGTTTTTATGTATGTGTGTGTATTGGTTTCACATGGGGGGCCCCTTCCCAGCACAGGGTAACTTTGGGATAGGATCCAGCATGTGTTACACCTGGGATACGGTTGAAGGTGAATCCACCATGTGTTATGGACAGGATGGGGTTCGGAGGTGGATCTACTACGGATTATGGCTGGGATATGGTTAGGAAGTGGAGTCACCAAGTGCTGTTTCTGGGATTGGGTTCAAAGGGAAGCCCACCTACAATATGTCTATATGTTGGGGAAGGTATCATTATGCAGTTCAGTGTGTGGTGTGTGGGGAATTAGGTTAGCTCACCCTACATGTAGGACATTTTATGTAAAGTTGGTATCTTTCAAAGGTTTGTCTTTAGCTATTAAGCAACATCCTGACAAACTAAGTGAGGCTGGATTCTTTTATGCCATTGATGGAGATGAAACCGTGTGTTTCCATTGTGGTGGAGGGTGGAAATATTGGGATGATACAGTTAACCCATGGGTTAAATATGTTGTGTGGCTTTCCAAGTGCTTGTTTGTGCTTCTTGCAAGGGGTAGGGAATTTGTGGATAATATCTGTCAGAAGAGAGACTCAGAAGTTACTGCAAAGGTTGCAGCTAATGTTAAACCTCCATAAAATCTTCAGAAAGCAGCAACAGAACACCTTGTGACCCTGAGAGCTTCTGATAACACTCATCTGTGTGGAACCTGCTTCCAGAAGGACAAATTACTGCTTGCGTTAAATGTGGACCTATCCTCTCGTGGTGTGCTGTGTGTCAGAGACCTGTTTAGATACAGTAAGAGCATTTTGACGAATGCAGCGATGCTGTAAGAGATACTTTTATTTTATGCTGTACTTTTTATATTTTGCTAATACACATTGTGAAGAATAAAGCATTATCATTAAAATGCATTCTTTTTTTGTTTTTTTCCTACATCAGTCAAACTTGAGTCTGCTCTTAATATGACAGTTTTGATTACACGATGATCTAAATACCTCCTGAGCTGTGTTGAAGAATCATGATTCCTTTTGATGTCAAAGTACAGAACTGACACACAGTTTCACCTTTCTATCAATGTATGCAGTCTTCTATGAGAAAAAGAACATCATATCGTCCCACAGCAGAGTACTACTGTTAAGAAGTGTGCTATAGAGGTCCATGTGATATGATATCACATAAACCCCCACTAAGCTAGTAGCGACTAGATTCTGCATTGAGCAGTACTGCAGGGAGTAAAAAAAAAAAATCCGAGTGCTACCTACGGCCATGCATCAAATTACTTTAGTATAAAACATGACACAGCAGACGAAACCGGAATTGGTATTCAAGGCGCTTGGTTTTCTTAATGTATGCAGTGTATGCTTGATGGAAGGATGATGTCATACATCAATGCATTAATAGGGGGAAGTCTATGCATTCTAGAGACGTTGCACCATATACCATAGCATGGATGCCGCAGGAATATAAAAAATCCATCTAAAGCTGCAATCGTTGACGTTGAAATGGACCCTCAGCCTATATTATTGCAATGGCCTTTTATAGATGACTACCAGCTTATGGATTCAGGTAATCAGAATGAATATATGCAAATACATAATACTTAGGAGAAACGTTTACATCTTTCTCTGCTAAAAGGAATCTGGCTTTTAAACTCTGATTTATAACCATGCAAATGGAATGTTCAAGTTGGATACTGTCTAAATGCTGGTGATATGGAAGTAAATTTCAAAAATCAGTATCAGATATGTATGGTGTGGAAGACTGAAGTTTTAATGGAACATTTGTTAATGATGGAGAGGGACGGGTATCACACACAGCGTCACTGTACTTAAATAGCCCTGACAGAGTTTGATAACTATGTTACAGACACCTGATTCCATTGCTTAGCTGGTTGGGCTGTACTTTCGTTGCAAGCAGATTAAATTTCAAAATCAGCATGAAGTCTATAGGTACGTTAATGACTTGGAAGACTCTAGATTTAATGGAACATTGTTAGGGATGGGTGGGTGTACCACACACAGCGTCACCATAATTAAATAGCACTGACTGACATATGGAATCTATGTGTCAATATTTCGCAAATAGTTGTGTTTTGGATATTTTGAATTCCACGAATTGCGTGCGTTAGTGCATGCAAAACCTGCTGGAGTGGGTATACCATCTCACAACGAACTTTCATTGATCTTAGAATGATTGAGAAACCGAAAGCATGAACAGCCTATCTCCATCTTAATGCTCCCACTATCTTAAGAAAACAGTGCCATGTGTGTTTACAACACTTTGTTGCTTTAGAAATACGTCCTGCAATGACTCTTGAGCTGTTAATTTTAATTTTAAGTATTGATGTACTAACGGTGCTCCTGCCGAAGATGGGAATGCCGAGACAGAATGTTGCCCCTCAGTATATATGTGAGTTTGCTGTTTTGAGTGAACCTCATCTTTGTAACTCACTACACATTCTCTATTTCCACTATAACTCTGGGGTCATTGTCTGTTGCTATCCAACATTAACACTCATAGATCAATATGTGATTAAACGATATGTACTGGTGAACATTAACATCGATTTGACAACTTAACACTACATAGTCGCTGTACATCAATACTGTGAGCCCACATCTGTTGATGCTATGTGACTGACCGGTGTAGCAAAGCCATCATGTGGATGCTGCTAGGATCATATACATAGGCATACCACATTTGAATATGTGACAGAAAAAAAATCTATGGGGAAAAACGACTTATTTCTCCCAGAATCATGGGGGTGGATTAGGGTATGTACCAAAGTATACAGGCAATTTTTACTCGATTGGCGTGTGAGATTGGGATAGAACGGTAATCGAAAATACCTGTGTGATGTACACTACTCCATGCTCTGTACAGTCACTAGCAGTGTATTTGGATTTAGATGTGGATTTCGTACGTGATGGAACTGTCTGCAAGCAAGTGGGAAGACCTGTGGGAGTTGGTGGTTGACAAGAAATTAATTACATCTGTTGCACATTAACAGGACTAGAAATCCCATACAATGTCATTGGATGTATTAACTGCTGTAAAATGCCCAGCAGTAAGCATCTAGGGTGAGCTGAAGTAGAATGCATGTCTCTGGTTCAGACTGACTTACTGGAATCTTAACAGAAGCAATCCAGACATTAATAACTGACAAGTTTGTAACCAAAGCAGGAGAATATGTCAGGCTCAAATTCATTGGCATTAAACTTTAAGGGGTGTGTGATCTGCTCACTGAGAAGTGATAATGTATGAGGCAAGTGACCACAAATCTCGACTGTATGTCATCTACAGTGTTTGGTACTACAATTCAGATCGAGCTGTTAGAGATGACTGCTGTTGCTGGGGCAAATACTGACTATGATCTGGTCCGGCTTGTACTTATTGGTTGATTGGCTCTTGATGTACGATAAGCGTGTAAGCACTGGGTTTGTTTCTAAATAAATAACTACCACTATGCATATGCATACACTATTCAACCCAGTATAAATTACAAAACGCATGTACTGACAGAGGTCCTAGAAAGAGCACAGGAATCAGCTATACCACACGCAAAAACTTTGTGGGGACAGAAATAACCATGGTCGACAGAACTGGCAAGGCTAAGGAAGGATTCACGGGACAAAAGAAAGTACTACCAACAAGCAAAGACAGCTCCTGAAAGACAGATAATACTTGTCTGTATAGTGACGCTAAACAGAAATAAAAAAAACAACTAAAGACAACAAGGCAAGACTATTGGACCAATTTTGTGAAAACCGAGCTACAGAACGACATCTGGGGACAACCATTCAAGATAGAAACAGAACGAGTTAAGACACCGACAGTTGTGTCACCACGAAAACAAGCTGACAGCACAATGACCAGAGGCTGGAGAAGCACAGCAGAATATCTTCTGAACAGGCTCCTCTCGGATGACGACCCCACACATGACGAGTGGCACTACGCTGACCTAAGAGAGAGTATGAGGCAACCATACATCAGTGACAGTGTAACTATGCCATTTAGCACAAGAAGAAGTAGTGACAGCAATCAGCAGGCTTAAAAACTGAAAAGCACCCGGCCCAGACAAAATACTTACAGAAACAGTAACACAAATCACACCTTTTCTTACTAACATGTTCATCAAGGCACTACTAATGGGCAGAATTCCAAACCTCTGGAAAATTGCAAATGTAGTAATAATCAGGAAATCACATGGCAAAGAGCCAACAGACCCCAAAACGTACCGACCGATCTGTATCTTAAACACTCTCAGCAAGGTACAGGAAAGGCTCCTGTGTGACCGTATACAATCGCACAGGCGCCTCGTCGGCTTAATGCCCCATCAGTTCGGCTTCAGGGAAGGTAGATCAACAGAAGACGCCGTTAATCAAGCACTGACAGTTACAAATAGCATCAGCGTCAAATACGCGGCCGCCATTCTAATCGACATAGCCGCGGCTTTTGACAACTTGTGTTGGCCGTCCCTCTTCGCCATGTTAAGGGAAATAAGGCTATCAGCTTCCCTCTACACTAGCCTCCTCGATTACTGCAGAGGCAGATTGGCGGAGTCGAGGGCTGGTACATGCATGGTTGTCAAGAGAATAACAAAGGGATGTCCACAGGGCTCTATCTGCGGACCAATATTCTGGGATATCGCAATCGAGCCCTTGCTGAACACCCTGGACAGTGACGACAGAGTAAGAGGTGTGGTGGCTTACGCAGATGACCTGCTCATAGTGGTGTCAGACAACTCGAGACCAGCACTAGAGACAAAAGGCACGCAACTGCTTCACAAAATTAACAGTTGGTGCAAAGAAAATAAATTAAAAATAGCTCCCAACAAAACTGTATATTTACTGCTCAGAGGGACACTACAGAGGAACCCAATTCTAAAATTAGACAATACAAGCATACAGAGGAAGCAAGCCACACGTTATCTCGGACTGCATCTAGTCGAAAAACAAACTTTCAACCACAATATAAAATTGGCAATTGACAAAGCCTCCCAAATTATGCACAAACTAGCAAGGCTAAACACAACACAGTACAAATTACCTATTAAGACGATAAGGACCTACCACATCGCGGTATTTGAATCCATTGCATCCTTTGCTGCAAGTGCTTGGACTCACGGACCGAACATACAGACTAACAAGACAATTGTAAGATGAGGTCAGTGTAGTGTACTCCTGAGAATGAGCGGAGCCTTCAACACCACGTCACTAGAGGCACTTTGTGTTGTGATGGAGACCTGCCCTGTAGACATAACTAGATGTCATAGAGCTGCACTTTACTGGCTTAAGAGGGACGGGGTCGATAAAGCCACCGAAATTATGGGAACCAACATTATGAACAAAACACAAGGGTCGCCAAGTACACTCTTTCCTGATGTGCACGGAAGACTACAACTGAAACATGTCGACCCAAGCCGGGGGATGGTCCATTTCCTGACAGGCCATGGGCCATATCCAGTAGATTCAAACTGTTTGGGACTAAATAACGATGAAGTATGCGTATAGGGAGAAAATGGGACACCAGAAAATGTCACACTGCTGTGCAACACGCCAGCACAATTGAGACCTTTACAGAATGACAATGGCATCACCAGGATAATACATAATCCCGGTGACTGGAACAAAATAAATAGCATAATGTTATTCAATCTCTATATTGAGCAAGCAGTAAAGGAAACAAAAGAAAAATTTGGAGTAGGTATTAAAATCCATGGAGAAGAAATAAAAACATTGAGGTTCGCCGATGACATTGTAATTTTGTCAGAGACAGCAAAGGACTTGGAAGAGCAGTTGAACGGAATGGATGGTGTCTTGAAGGGAGGATATAAGATGAACATCAACAAAAGCAAAACGAGGATAATGGAATGTAGTCGAGTTAAGTCGGGTGATGCTGAGGGTATTAGATTAGGAAATGAGACACTTAAAGTAGTAAAGGAGTTTTGCAATTTGGGGAGCAAAATAACTGATGATGGACGAAGTAGAGAGGATATAAAATGTAGACTGGCAATGGCAACGAAAGCGATTCTGAAGAAGAGAAATTTGTTAACATCGAGTATAGATTTAAGTGTCAGGAAGTTATTTGTGAAAGTATTTGTATGGAGTGTAGCCATGTATGGAAGTGAAACATGGACGGTAAATAGTTTGGACAAGAAGAGAATAGAAGCTTTTGAAATGTGGTGCTACAGAAGAATGCTGAAGATTAAATGGGTAGATCACATAACTAATGAGGAAGTATTGAATAGGATTGGGGAGAAGAGAAGTTTGTGGCACAACTTGACCAGAAGAAGGGATCGGTTGGTAGGACATGTTCTGAGGCATCAAGGGATCACCAATTTAGTATTGGAGGGCAGTGTGGAGGGTAAAAATCATAGGGGGAGACCAAGAGATGAATACACTAAGCAGATTCAGAAGGATGTAGGTTGCAGTAGGTACTGGGAGATGAAGAAGCTTGCACAGGATAGAGTAGCATGGAGAGCTGCATCAAACCAGTCTCAGGACTGAAGACCACAACAACAACAGCTGATATTGTATCGAACACTCTGCACGAAGAATACAAGCGCCAAAACCCATATGGAAGGAGGCGTAGACAAGCACAAACAACACAACAAACCACATGGGAGGACACAAACACGACCACAGATTCCGAAACCGAGGAAGGAACACAAAGTGAACATGTAAGGGACCAACATGTAAGGGACCAAAACCAACAATGTATGACACTGAATGCCACAACCCAGTCACAAACAACACAACAATCATAAGACAAATAAACACCGGCACCACATACTAAGATTGTAGTAATAAGGTAACGTCGCTTTGGGTGGAGAAGGCTCGAAGAAACTTTTATTCCAAGGCTCCTCCTCCCCAATGGCGTCCTGCATAGTGTTTGAAGTATACTGCACACAAGCAGTCATGTATTGCTCGTCTTATTGTGTGCACACAGAAGTATATTATCATCTCTATTCAAAGCTATAATCAATGAATTTCATATATCAGAAATGTATTAAGTTATTTAAGGAATAATGCAATCTAGAAGCAATGAACTATATTCTATTTCAATTAACAAGTTACAAACATAAGTGTATTTCTCATGTGAAGCTAAAATTTATGTATTCCATGTATGAAGTGCTCAATCAGCATTTAATCCGTATAATCTGTGTATACATAGATCAGCACAAACCATTTCAGATGAGAATAGCTCGAGGTTGTACCGAAATATTCTCATCTGAAATAGATAGAAATAGAACATTACTAACCAACATGCTACTGAGACTGTATTACTCATCCATATACAGCATATCACTTCCCTCTATATATTACAAATTATTCTTAACCACGTTCATTGTGTTACCTGTTTTTTATTTTTCTTTGACATTTGCATTGTATAAATTATATTCTCATAAAATAGGTAGTAGCAAATTATATGGAACCATTTTATAAATTGTAAAGCATTCAATTTGTTGTAACCTCAGAGAAATCTTTATATATTATGTTCTTTATATTATTTAAAAAACTTTAACAACAGTAAACCAACAAGACTGTAACAGTAAGAAGTCTTTGCTATTATATTCAGAAGCATTTGACCCACCTTACATTTCAAGGGGGTGGCTTACTCTGTACTGCCAATGAAATGAAATAAATATGCATACTACCCATTTAGATATATTCTACTTTAAATGGGAAACAGTATCATAGTCAGCATGTGGGTGTAAAAAATGAGCAATCCTATAAGTAAGTTCGAAATCTCCCCCCATAATCTTTCAGTAGCTCTGAATTATGAGTGGTAGTGTGAGGGTCTTAGATCAAAGTAAATGATCCAATGGACAATGTCTTGGAACCTCTGTGATACTGTTAGATTCGTATTATGGAAGTATACTCCATTTGAAAAAAGACAACATATTTCTCACAAAACACTGTACTTTCAATGATGACTCTGGCGCCATTCCACTGTCGTATTTATAGCGTAGTAATCAAAGGAATATGATAAAGGAGATTAGGCTCATACAGGGACAATCATTCAATAGCGAGGAATTATGGATGTTATGCTTCTGAATTTCTTTGTGCAGTCTGCAAGTACTGTGCACTGTTGTGAATTTCCTCCTGTACAATAGTATGCTATTTTTCTCTTTGTGATAGCTCTCACCTTAGTCAGTGATGGTGGAGGACTAGACAGTCGCCTACTAATGGAACAGTGCTGTCGGAACAAGATGGGATTCCGAGAGAATTACGAGGAGTCTGTGAGTTGGTGGGGGAAATCTCTTACTAGTCGAAATCATATGGATTTAAGTGCTATATGTCGGAGACTAAAGGATTCATAAGAATACAGCAAGTAAGTGATACTCTCACTAAAGTTTGTAACAATATTATCAATGTACCTATAATGGTCGTATCTAACTTCTTTGTCTGTTTTTACTTAATGTAACTTCAGTATAACCAAGCTCTTTGCTGTAACATCCATATAAATATTATGTTCATTATTTATGGTAATTTATGTAATTGTAATTAATGTACAGATGTAATTTCAAAAATAATGATATGTAAGAATGTCAAAGTTGAAACTCTAATTGCAATACAGGTTCAAGAATAGGGAAAGTAGGTTTGTAATCGTGTAAGACTTGGAGGGAAGTCCCTCTGTAACAGAGTTGGTTAGGCGGGTATAAAAGGTGGATCTGGTGGTCAAACTACAAAGCTCCTTTGTGGCATGAGTGAATTGTTGGCCAGCAGGAAAAGGGTTCACATCTTGTGAACTGAAACAGAAGAGAAGAGCTGCGAGATTATATAATATAGCGTTGAATGTGGAAGAAATTCGACTTATTATTCATGGTAAAACTATGGTTACTTCTGTATTATCGAAGTCCAACGCTAAGAGGAGAATTTTCAGTGCTTGTTACACAGGAAGAGCCATGGATATTTTGGCCATCTTTTTTAAATAGATCAGAAGATGGATGCTGCCACCACCTTCATCTCAAATTATCGGTTAAGTACTGTTTAATTGCATGGACTAGCTGTATGGTTTCGTTTTCAATAATAATTTTGTGTTCTGTAAACTTGGTGTTGAGCCACCATCTTTTATCGTTAGTCATTTAACTACACAGGGTCAAATCCCAAATGCTACAACAAATTCGAGTATCCTGTTTTACTGAACTAAAAAGCAATTATCTTCCTTAACTATAGTTAATAAACTTTGTGGCGTTGTAAACTACATAATTATTCAGTGAGCATAAGGATTACTCCATGTAGTTTTCATAAATGGGCATTAAAGTTTCATCAAAGTGTAATATTTCTAAGAAAAGGTTTGAGGCATTCAGTTCAAAGATTCTTCTTATTGAAATAATGGAGTTTAGAGTTTCAAGTGTTATGTAGTTAACAGTGTTTCCCATATTGTGTTGTGACTAAAGTGTTCAGCCTCAAATTGAGTCTACTGATAGATTAGTTTCTTGGTTCCCATGCTAATAATTGATCCAGATTTAAATGTCATATTACAATAACAGCAATCAAGAATAAAAGACTGGCTACTAATATTCAAACTATACTAGATCGATGTATCACATGTTCCACTTGAGCAAATTGGTATCAGGAAAGGCATGTTTCTTGAAAATGCAAATAATAAACAGTACAAAAGATGCAATTACTTCATAACTATTTCAATAGTAGCAACTTCCTATAATTAAACTGACAAAAGTATCTCTTAGTACCTCTTGTCCAAGTCATTAGTGCTCCATAATTAGTAATCATTTACCTATAATTATCATTATCATACTACTGTAATGTACAGGTAGCAGCATTATTGAGAGCCGGTGGTTGCCTAAATGTATTAATAGTCCTTCTGGGTAATTGAAGTGAAATCACTGGTACATTACTTGCTAAACTGAGTTGCTGTTCGTATCTTATCAGCAAAACAGAACTTCAGTATCATGTAAAGTCAGTCCCGACAGTTAACTTTCTTTGTGAACTATGCTAATACCGGGTACAGCTTCGACTAATTAGTCTGGATAACATTTAATTTTATGTAATTACAGTCTTCTTGATTACTTATAGAACCTCAGTTCGAGTCCCGTTTGCCTCACTACTGTTTCCTTTCAACACAAATCTTCAGGGAAACAAAATTAGTCCAATATCTTTTCATTGTGCACAATCATGGTCAAAGAAGTATCCTTTCACAGGAGTAACATTATCAGAATATTACTAAAACAATAGCAGCTAGAATTTTTATAATGGTGCCGCATCACAGGACATTAGTTAGCATCTTTCAAAGCAAAATACTGACCTTAGGGCTTGTACTAAAGGTGAAACAAACGTATTATGAGAACCGAATGTCCTGTGGCACTACCTTACAGTAAATTCAATGAAATAAATATAGCAAATATTATGGGAGTTTAGAAAGTAAACTGTTCGGATTCAGTATTAAATGGATAGAAAAAGAGTAGTAGATCAAAGCGAATAGAACGAGACAGTACAGGGCACACCGAGAAACATCATAGAGCCCTAGAGCAGTTACCAAAATGAGTATACAGGCAGCGCCACAGAATGGCAATTGGCTTATGTAGTATATCACTTTGTATGTAAATAATCAGATGCGCATGATGAGCTCATCACAAAGAAAACAAGAACCTAAAGACAGATCAAATGAGATAGATCTCATGGAAGATAACGGTTATGCAAATGAATTGGTTGATATGTTCTATTCAAATGGCTCTGAGCACTATGGGACTTAACATCTGAGGTCATCAGTCCCCTAGAACTTATAACTACTTAAACCTAACTAACTTAAGGACATCACACACATCCACGCCCGAGGCAGGATTCGAACCTGCAACTGTAGCGGTCGCGCGGTTCCGGACTGAAGCGTCTAGAACTGCTCGGCCACACCAGCTGGCTGATATGTTCAATTCGACGCAAATGGAGAAGGAACTGGTCGAGAAACATGAGGTATAAATAGAATCAGAACATGAGTATATGGTAGAGCAAGACAGTGAAAAACCTCTGAGTGCGAATGATATGAAAAATTTTATCTACACAAAGGAACAAGTTAGTGGTCTTGAGAATCAATTGAAAACACAGACAAGTGGCATTAATAGCATCAAAAATCAAATGAGAATACTGAGTGTAAAGGTCACTATACAGATCGAAAAAGTAGACTTGAAAGCAGGTGTTTTGAGTACTGTAATCAAAGACATGAAACTCGAAATAAAAACCATGAATATCAATGTGGCCGTTATGCAGGGGCCGATCCATGGTATCAATGAAAGATTGGATTTAGAAATCATCAAGGTCCAAGAAACGGTAGAACCTTTAGTAGCAACGAAAGTGGACGAAAAAGTTTTCGATCGGAAAACCGAAATTGTTGATGAATGTAGAAATAAAATCTCACATTTGAGAAAAACAATTGTTGATTCTGAGAAAAAATAAGTAAACAGGTAAATTTTTGCGAACAGAAGTGTAACCAAAACACTTCTCAAATTTAAGGCAAGATCTGCGACCTTGAAAAGAAAATAAGAGACAAGTATAGTTGTCTCAATGATAGGATACCTCATAAAACACTATAAGAGGGTGAAGAAAGCTTTGATCCTGCCAAATGGCTTACACCCATTGTATTTTCTGACAAATGGCAAAAAGATATTTCCTGAATATTTGACAGGTCAGGAGAAGATGAACATAGTTTAACGAATTAAAAAAAAAGATTATCGAGGAATACTGGTCAGAAAAAAAAGATGTTTATGGCGAGAATTCATAATGGCTAGATTATATAACAATAGGGGCAGAAACTCTATGGAAGATTTCTGTGACGCACTTAAGAAATGGATGTTCTGAATTTGAGGTTACATGGGAGCTGTGGAAAAAAGCTGCCAGAGGATTCTAAGAGATACGTGGGAAGCAATCATAAAAGCTTTTCTGCGTTTTTAGAAAGAGTAGAGATCATTGGCGAAGTAGGGTTAATCACATTGGCAATGAACAACATGACAATGATAGGTATCGCTTTAATATTGTTCAACGAGGTAGAGGCAGAGGTTGAGCTACTCCAGTCGTCCATGGAAGCGGATTTGCACTGCGATATTACCACAACAGCAACATCGCAGAATGTTCAGTACTGCATATGTTGAGGACCAAACTAACATGGACAGATTTTCATGGCCCAAACATAAGAAACAGTACCAGTGTAGACATACTGAATCTAATACTCGATAGAGCGACTGTGAAGCAATGCATGTCGCTGCAAGCAAAGCGACAATGTGCTCAGCAATGTGTCGCAGCAGGCAGGTGGGGAGACTTAGGCCGAGTTCCCATTAGGGCTGCCATGCAGTTTTGACATGTGGCAGCGTCATGGTTGCCATGGAAATAACCTCAGCGACACTGCATACCCAGCTCTGCATCGCTGTATACAGGGCGGTCCATCGATAGTGACCGGGCCAAATATCTCACGAAATAAGCATTAACAGAAAAAACAACAAAGAACGAAGCTTGTCTGGCTTGAAAGGGAAGCCACATGGCGCTATAGTTGGCCCGCTAGATGGCGCTGCCGTAGGTCAAACGGATATCACGTGCGTGTTTTTAAATAAGAATCCCCATTTTTTATTACATATTCGTGTAGTGCGTAAAGAAATATGAATGTTTTAGTTGGACCACTTTTTTCGCTTTGTTATGGATGGCGCTATAATAGTCACAAACGTGTAAGTACGTGGTGTCACGTAACATTCCGTCAGTGCAGACGGTATTTGCTTTGTGATACATTACCCGTGTTAAAATGGACCGTTTACCAATTGCGGAAAAGGTCGATATCGTGCTGATGTATGGCTATTGTGATCAAAATGCCCAACAGGCGTGTGCTATGTATGCTGCTCGGTACCTTGGACGACATCATCCAAGAGTACTGACTGTTCGCTGGATAGTTACGTTATTTAAGGAAACAGGAAGTGTTCAGCCACATGTGAAATGTCAACTGCGACCTTCAACAAATGATGATGCCCAAGTAGGTGTTTTAGCTGCTGTCGCGCCTAATCCGCACATCAGTAGCAGGCAAATTGCGCGAGAACTGGGAATCCCAAAAATGATGGTGTTGAGAATGCTACATCATCATCGACTGCACCTGTACCACATTTCTATGCACCAGGAATTGCATGGCGACGACTTTGAATGTCGTGTACAGTTCTGCCACTGGGCACAAGAGAAATTACGGGATGATGACAGATTTTGTGCACGCGTTCTATTTAGCGACGGAGCGTCATTCACCAACAGTGGTAACGTAAACCGGCATAATATGCACTATTGGGTAACGGAAAATCCCCGATGGCTGCGACAAGTAGAACATCAGCGACCTTGGCGGGTTAATGTACGGTACGGCATTATGGGAGGAAGGATAATTGGCCCCCATTTTATCAATGGCAATCTAAATGGTGCAATGTATGCTGATTTCCTACATAATGTTCTACAGATGTTACTACATGATGTTTCATTGCATGACAGAATGGCGATGTACTTCCAACATGATGGATGTCTGGCACATAGCTCGCATGTAGTTGAAGCGGTATTGAATAGCATATCCCATGACAGGTGGATTGGTCGTCGAAGCACCATACCATGGACCGCACCTTCACCGGATCTGATGTCCCTGGATTTCTTTCTGTGGGGTAAGTTGAAGGCTATTTGCTATGATGATCCTCCGACAACATGTGTCAGTGCATTGTCAATGCAAGTGCGAACATTACGGTAGGCGGACTACTCGCTGTTGAGAGGAATGTCGTTACACATATTGCCATATGCATTGAGGTTGACAGACATCATTTTGAGCACTTTTTGCATTAATGTGATATTTACAGGTAATCACGCTGTAACAGCATGTGTTCTCAGAAATGATAAGTTCGCAAAGGTACACATATCACATTGGAACAACCGAAATAAAAAGTTCAAACGTACCTACATTCTATATTTTAATTTAAAAAACCTACTTGTTACCAACTGTTCATCTAAAATTGTGAGCCATATGTTTGTGACTATTACAGCGCCATCTATCGCAAGGCGAAAAAAGTGGTCCAACTAAAACATTCATATTTCTTTATGTACTACACCAATATGTAATAAAAATGGGGGTTCTTGTTTAAAAAAACGCAGTTGATATCCGTTTGACCTATGGCAGCGGCATCTAGTGGGCCAACCATACCGCCGTCTGGTTTCCCCCTTCAAGCTAGAGAAGTTTCGTTCTTTGTAGTTTGTTTCGTTTGACACTTATTTCGTGAGATATTTGGCCCAGTCAGGATCAATGGACCACCCTGTATAGCTGTCGAACAGCGACCACTGCCGCACTGCAGGTCCGCGCTGCTATATGGAACACACTGAGGTTGACATTAGATACAGAGAACCCCTGGCCATACGAATTTCCGCTGAAGCGCTGGTGCGAACACAGCGGCAGCTACAAAATAGTTATCATCCGATTGCACAGAAACTATCTGGAGAAAAATTTGATTCTCCTGCATCTTACTGCCTGGTATCTACACTCGATAAAGGACTGAATTTCTTTTCGTTATTCGTCATTGTTACTTCTGTATCTATTTTAAGTAAACCACTACACGAAATTTTATAGAGTGTACAGAGGTAAAATCGCATTACACATATTTTGCATACAATTCATTTTTCGTAATACATTTTGCCAGAATATCAAAACTGTTTTTGAAGTTGAGAGCAGAATGATAGCTACCACATTTCTTGTGATATTGAACGACATGTCAGAGGATGGGGCTCGCAAGGGTTGCGCGATGTGATCAACATTCAGCCTCGCTTGATGTAAGTCATGCGTTTGTAACAGCCCCAAATTTCGTAAATGGTTCCAGATATCAAAACGTGATTTTTGCAAATGATAGCTGGCAAAGAGTCACGTATTTTGTCTCACGACTAATATGCTCAACCTTTTGATCTATCGAGATGAGGAAGGAACTATAGGTTACAAAAAATGGTTCAAATGGCTCTGAGCACTATGGGACTTAACATCTGAGGTCATCAGTCCCCTAGAACTTAGAACTACTTAAACCTAACTCAAGGACATCACACACATCCATGCCCGAGGCAGGATTCGAACCTGCGGCCGTAGTGGTCATGCGGTTCCAGACTGTAGCGCCTGGAACCGCTCGGCCACTCCGGCCGGTGAACTATAGGTTTATTTTCTTCTTTTTTTGTACAATGGATCAATGTATTTTTTAAATTGCAGTTCAGGATACACGCCCCTGAACAGGCTGCATTTTTAGCATTATCTTCATGCTTATAGTCAAACTGATCTATAAATGAGAGATAGCTCAAAATTTTTGCACACAATTAGGGTCATTATTCAAAGTATTTCTCAATAAATCATTGTGATATTTATTATATTTTGGTACTGACAACAATATTTATAGTAGTATAAAAAACGGAACACTATTTCACTGTGGCACCATTTTCTTTGGAGCCACTGACTGCATAGCTTGGAAAAAGAGTCAGAGTACGGAGAACATTCACATAACTGTTTTATGCCTCCAATTTTCTTCTGTGATAATAATCTGCGAAAACACAAGTAGTTTATTTTGCTACAAGAAAAATATTTAAAAATGTAGCTCAAATATCACTGTCATAATCCTCATCATGTTATAAATTTTTTCAGGAAATAGTAGGCAAGGGAGATAGAGGAAGTCATTCTAAATATCTGTACCACTTTTTGTGAGTTTAACTTCAGTCATTTAGGAGAAAAATGTACCTTAATGATGAAAATTCAAGTTTTTGGTAAATCGCAAAAGAAGATTTACAGATTTATTAACTTATCACTGTGCTCGCCAGCTGCATGCTCCAGTTGTCCTCCTGTTCCCTTATCCTCCATACTCTTTCTCTTCATTCTTTTCTTTATATTTGACTCCTTGGCAGCAACTACTGCAGCTGTCTCTTCTTTGGTTACCTGCTGCTTATCAATAGCAGTTAGAGCTGAAGCCATATTCCTTCCCATCTGTATGTTCAATTTCTTCGTAACATTGATCCTTGAAATTGCACCATCAATTAATGTTATTATTTCATGTCCATAATATTGAGTCAAAGAATCAATCACACTTTTTGTAAGACGTCCTGGACTACCTATGTGTTTTCCGTACGACATTTTTCTTCCACTGAAGTCTTTACATAATTTTCTCGGCTGAGCTCCCATTGTTTTTTGTACATGCCCAAAACATACAAGCTTTTCTATCAGATTGCCCCCAAATGGTCTATCATTAACAACAGTAGTGTGTCGTTTACAGTCTCTGTCCCCAAGGTAGGCTACAAACCTCACACCTCAACTGACCTCTGATCTTCTAAAAATGTTTAGAGCTCTTTTCATTTCCATGTTTCCACTTGGGCCATCAACGTTCTTTACACAAATATGGGTGCCAATAAATTTACTTGAACAGTCCTGGCAGTGATTTGTTAGACATTCCTAATCTAGTATCTTACCAGTTTCAATAAATGGGCAGTTACAGCCCCATTCATAGAAGTATGACCTCTCTTTTGCCAAGATCAATCAAATGCTGCTACAATGTATGTATTCTCAGACAAGGCTACTGCTCATCCTGCTGCTCTTTTCACTGAATGTTCACTTACACCACATAAAGCATTATGTATTAATTTATTGTATCTGTCAAACCTCAATAGAGGTGGAGGCAAATCCATCACTGCACAAAAAGTCTGGGCAGCTCTCCTTCCCCTTGCATCTCATCATATTGCATAAGCAAGCTGAATATTTACACTGCAATGTCGACTATCAGTTACTGGTGATGTCATAGTATCGCTGTGCATCTTACACGACTTACAGGCAACCACTAACCGACTTGAAAGATCCTTCCTTGTTGAAATGTCCTCAGAAACTTCAAAACTATCTTCACAATTGCAGTATTTACATTTCACAGCACTCTTCAAACGTTTTGACAGCATATTTAGGTTCACAATAACATCTCCATCGTTATTGCTGCTCACACTACTATTAGGCTTGTTCTTATTATATTCAGAAAGCGAAATTTTACGTCTAGAAGCACTGCCTGTAGACATAGTTTCCGCAGGCGACTTTTGAAGCAACTGATGTGTATAATTCGGTTGTGTTTGGAACTGGTTGGAGCCAAATTTCTTTACTCTCGGCATTTGTAGCACACACACACACACACACACACACACACACACACACACACGCAGAAACAAAACCACACGTTATGAAATTCCGAAATCATACATTCTCAGATCATTGTTTCCATTCGAACCATAGCCTTCTAGACAAGCCTGTACTTTGGTTCCAGGAGTCAGTGCCTTCTAGAATACACCTGTGTTAACGATCTGTAACTAACGACGGAAAAAACGGAAGAACAAAATAATACATCACCTATTCTGACGCACTTCAAACTGACAGATGGGCGTGGCCCTGTGCAACATTATGTTCAACCTCAATTTTAGAACGAACGGAAAATGATAATGCCCATAAACTACACATTTTTTAAATCAGTTTGAAATGCTCTTTACTATAGAGCAAGAAAAATTTTTTCAAATTGTTTGTCATTTTCACGAGCATGTCCCCTTTAATAGCATGTGAAATGAGAAGTACAGTAACATGCATGGAATACATTAATATTTACAATATTCCATACAGACTTGGAGAATAAAAGTTCAAATAAAGTGGGTTTTCTGTGTCAGTCACTTTTTATTTTCTCCTGTAACGCGTTTTGAGAGTTTATACTCTCATCTTCAGGTGGAAAACAGCAATATCTTGTTACACATGTACCAGTTGGCTGCAGTTAGCTGTATGCTTTAGTTTCATTTTGCTTCCTAAAAAGTATAACAGGTACTTCTTATCGTCATATCGCACTAAAATTATACATTTGAAGTGGTGGAGAATATACTTACAGTCTGTTTCATGTACAGAACGGTGCAGTTAATCATGAATGAACATTTTGATTTGATTTTTCACACAAAAACACGAACTATTAATATAAACACTTCAAAGTTTGTAGCGATGTAAAGATATGAAGCTTTGCCTCAGAGATCACGCATAGCTAGTTTACATTGTAGATCCGATATTCATATAGCAATTATGATATTATTCCTTTCTTTACAACATCTTGTTAAAGGTATTACATATCAAAATATATGATAATAACATAAAATAAAGTATGTAAGCTTTATATATATAAAACTTGCAGACTTAGTATGAACGTATTGTTTCTCTGTAAGCTTTGGGATTTATTTATTTATTTATAACTGACTAAGGGAGTAGAATCTAGAAAGAGTTACAATGCATCAACTAGTTTACCTGCAAAGCTCTTAAAGAAGGTCATTGCCACTGTCTCAGCTTTTTCATTTAGTGTGTCCTGTCCACATTTTCTGTTGTGAATGTAACTTTCCAACTGTTCATAAAGGTTAGTTAGTTAGTTAGTTGTGTGTCCTGAGTTAGTTACTTTCATGTTCCATGAATCACTTTGCATGATAAATTATCACGAATGAGGCAGTTTACATTCGTATTGCAAATTATTTCTGTATCTATTTATACTCTAAACATCACCATATAATTATTTTTACCCACAAAATGAAAACAACATATACAGATTGAGTTAGCAATTCCTACCCACTATGTATTACACATTATGAAGATAAAAATTTTTCTACGGAATAGAAGGAGTTGTCAAGGAGAAACTTTTTCAGTTTATTTTCAAATTTTACTTTGCTGTCTGTTAGACATTTTGTATCACTGGGTAAGTGGTAAAAAATTTTCGTTGCAGCATTGTGAACCCCTTTCTATGCTAAAGACAACCTTAATGTTGAGTAATGATTGCCATTTTTTCTTCTAGTATTGGTACTGTGTATCTCATTGCTCCTTTTGGACTGTAGTGGATTATTTACAATAAACTTCATGAGGGAATAAAAATACTATGAAGCAATAGTCAGCATACCCAACTCCTTAAACACACATCTACAACATGATCGCAGGTGAGCATCATATATTATCCTTACAGCACTTTTTTGGGCAACGAAGACCTTCTTTCTTAAAGATGAGTTAACTCAGAACATTATTCTATATGACATTACTAAATGCAAATAAGCAAAATATGGCAACTTACTGCTTTCTTTCTCCCCAAAATTTGCTGTGATTCTAAGTGAAAATATGGCTGAATTAAGTTGTTTTAGAAGTGTGTTTTTTCCAAATTAAATTCTCATCAATCTAGATGACTAAGAATTATGAAGTTTCCACTCTATGTATTATTTCATCACCGTGTGTTACACTTATCACTGCTGTAGTACCCCTATAGGTGCAGAACTGAATAGGGTGTCTGTGAAATTCAGGATGAGACCATTCGCAGAAAACCAGTCAGGGATACTTTTGAAAACTTCGTTCACCATTTCTTCCATTTCTGTATGTATACTGAGTGTGATTAGAATATTGGTGTCATCTGCAGAAAGAGATAATTATGCTTGTTGTACATTAGACTTTAGATCATTTACATATATGAGAAACAGTAGTGCACCTAAGATTGAGCCTTGGGGATCCCCATACGTGATTTATCCCTTGTCAGAATTATGTCCCTGGATTCTGTTGGTTGAATTACTAGTGAGTACAACTTTCTGCATTCTTTTGGTTAGATATGACATGAGCCATTTGTTGGCTATACCATAGATCCCATAAAACTACAATTTATCTAGGAGTATACTATGATCCACACAATCAAATGCCTTGGATAGGCCACAGAAAATACCTATCGGTGCTATTTTGTTATTTAATGCTTGTAATACCTGATATGTGAACATGTGAATGGCATTCTCAGTAGAGTAACCCTTCTGAAACCCAAACTGTGGTTTGCTGAGGATATTATTGTTGCCAGGGTAAGATACTATTCTACAATACATAACCTTCTCATACATTTTGGAAAATGATGTTAGCAATGAAATCTGTCAGTAGTTACTGATGTTTCTATTATGACCTTTCTTAAAGAGGGGTTTAACAAAGCATATTTTAGTCTCTCTGGAAAAATGCCTTGAATTAGTGATGCATTTCATATTTTGGACAATACCAGACTTATTACATTGGAAAAAATCTTTAGTACTCTATTGGAAACACCATCCAAACCAGGAGAGCTTTCATTTTTGAGAGAATGTATGACCTTCTTAATTTCAGAAGTAGAAGTTGGTGGCACACTCATATGATGTAATTTTATGTTAGTTTTTTCTTCAACATATCGCTGTGATCTTACTCTTGTACCCTTCGCTTTCTACATGTTTAAAAAATGATTATTAAATACATTCGCTACCTGTGACTTTTTATTTATAACTGTTCCATTCAGTTCAGTAGTAATGTTATTCTCTTCTGTGGTTGCCCTGTCTTACTTAACTATATTCCATATTGCCTTAACTGTGTTGTCAGATATACTGATTTCTGACATTATGTGCATGTCTCTTGATTTTTTAATAACTTTGAGTAGTTTTTGTAGTGTGCAACTACTGCAGGGTCTCTATTTGTTCTTGCCAAAAAATACATTTCCCCTTTCATTCGTGATCCATGGTTTTTTACATGGCTGTTTAATGTCCCTTCTGATTAGCTTATATGAAAAGCGTTTTCAAATGCTGATATGAATTTATCATGGAATATGACTAGATTCAATTTTATATTGGCATCTGGTTATTTATAAATTTCATCCCAGGTTGTTTATTGTAAACTACTCTTAAAAACATTTGCCCTGTAGTCATTAATGACTCTAACTGACTTCCACTGAGGTATATTGGCACTGTAAGGCACGATGTCATTTATCCTGACTAATTGTGAATCAAGATCAGAGAGAGCATTTGCTACTGGGTAAGCAGTTATTTTCTTGCTTTGTGCCTCATCAAAGAAAACATTGTCAGTTAGGGACCTATGGCCTATATCCACCCATGTTGGAATGTTAACTACTGAGACTAAACTGAAGGATCCAAATAAGGTTTCCAGATCATTTTCCCTATCAGAATCCTATAGAAAATGTACACTGAAGTCACCACAGTCTATTAACTGCTTGCTGATGTCTGACAGACAGCACAGTAAGGAATCAGGTTCCTCATAAACAATTCAAAATTTCCCAATGGAGATCTATATACTGTTGCAATTAAAAGTGCAGTAATTCACAAGCCACACTGCTACGTGCTGATCACTACAAAATCTATTTGTGTCAATGCTCTTGAACTTGAGTTCTGTCTTAATATATGCAAAAACTCCCCCTTTTCCCATATTAGTTCTGCATGAGTAAGTTGCTAGACTGTAATCTTTTATATGCAAATTTACTAACCCTGTTGTTATGGGGTGCTCAGATGGGCACAGGATGTCTATCTTTTCCTCTAAATTTTGGAGGCAGGCAAGAAGCTCTTCTATCTTATTAGTCAGTCCTCCAATATTTTGGTGGAATAAGCTAACTTTACTTTTCTGTACATTCTTGTGGGGCTCTTATGTTATAGTGACTTCTCTCAAAACAGGATGCCTGAAACTTTATTCTAACCTAAAAAGATGTACCCCTCTGGCA
Source organism: Schistocerca piceifrons (assembly GCF_021461385.2). Taxonomy (NCBI): domain Eukaryota; kingdom Metazoa; phylum Arthropoda; class Insecta; order Orthoptera; family Acrididae; genus Schistocerca; species Schistocerca piceifrons. The sequence goes on from NC_060138.1 coordinate 665,887,748, forward strand.
CCAGTAACCACAGGGATCTTGCATTGTGTATTGGTGCCCCCCCCCCCCTCCCCTACATTTCCTGCAAAAAGTCCAGCCAACCTATCTCTCCCTCTCCTACTCAGGTGCAAGTCATGTCTAGTATAACTCCATCTCCTAATTGTAGCAAAGGGCACTGCACTCATATGAGAATTCATTTCAGTCAGCATTAACCTGCTCACCTCAGAGTAACAAGGCTCACAGCAGTATTAACCCAGGGCTGGTCATGGCGCTGCAAGACCTCCATGAAACTCAGATTTGTGGGTGTAGTTGCTACTCCTATTTTATCCAAGTCAGTCCTAATGCTCTAAATACTGTTCTTAGCCAGGATGTTTCCTGCTCCACCTACTATAATAACCTGATCACGACAAAACCTTTGCACTATTTTCCTATGTCCCCTGTCACCTGGCTCTGACTAGCACTTGGCTTCACAATATTTGTGACCTGGTACCCTGTTCCTAACTTTTCCTGCACCATAATGGTCTACACCCCTCCCATGGCTAATACATAGCAAAAGACTCTTTTCTTCCTATCTCTTTGAGTACCGACCTACATTGAGTTTCTTGGCTAGAAGCCTGCTGCACCCTACTGTAACCTAGCTGTATGAGGCTCTTCCCTCCTACTTCATGTAACAAGCCAAATTTATTCAATATTGATAGCTCAAATGTAGAGGAAATTTATGAGCTGTTCCCCTTCCCCGCATTGCTTGTTGCCTTTACCCACTTCCCACGGCCTTTATTCCCCTTCAATCTATTTCCAATTTCGCGTGATCTAATTCAGCCTGATGGGCACAAATCTTTGCCTCCTGTTCAGCGATCCTCTTGTCTTTTTTGCAGAGCCTACAGTTTTACGGGAGAGCCTCACTGAGTTCCCCATTCAGTTTCCCGCTACAAGCACCGCAATGAAATTCCATCCCACAGTCTTTGACTATCCATTGCAACATCCACATTTATCATGCATTGCAAGACAGATTACACACTTAAAAACATAACCAAATCGTATAACACGCTTCACACTGCACCAAAGTTTGTTATTTATGAGCAGCAAAAATTGGGACTACCGTTTAGTGCTTCAGGTGTTTTGTAAAACGTAAAAAGTTCTTTATTTTCACTTACAACATGAACTTAGCACTCACTTAAATTCAGGATTTATTGAATAATGTAGTCACAACTGAATAGACTTTACTGTATGCACACTGTATGTGGCCTTTGATCATTTTGTGAAGTACTATTAGCTTGTGCTCTATGTAATCAACGGAATATCATGTGCTCTGAATCTGTGTAGCTATGGCAGATTTATTGGGTGTGTTGTATCTAAATGAATTAATATAATCTTTGAACCTAGTTCTGAAATTTCGTCTGGTAGTACCTACATATTGTACAAAGCATTGGCTGCATTTTATCTTGTATATACCTGAGTGGGAGAATTTATCTTTACTGGTTTTTGCATTGTGTGGCAGTCTATTAACTAGTTTATTTTTTGTGTCTAAAGCAACTCTTACATTGTATAGTCTCAGTACATTAGCATCGTTTTAGAAACAGTGCCAAAGTAGGGAAGGGATACCATCCTGGTGTCTGTCTGTTGTTCTTATTTATGTTTCTGTCTATACCTTTCTTAACTTTCTGAGATCTTTTCTCTATGTACGTCGGTTGAAAACCAATTGTGACTGCTGTTCAGTAACAATACCGCATGTACACAAAAATATTAAGTTTTACAAAAGATATGTTGTTGACACATTAATAATATCAGAGGAGAGAAGCCAACATAAGTTGAAGCAATAACTCAGGCAATCAAAAGCATGCACAAGAACATTCACTTCATTTGTTAATGTGAAAGTCCCTGACAACACTAGAAAAGAATGAACTTGTGTTCAGTATTTACGAAAAGAAACAACTACAGATGTAAGTACCATGCTTTGTCACGCTATGTACACACACATAAATGGGCAACCGATAGATCCATGTTGCACAGAGCACACAAAATCTCATTAAGTTAGAAAATGCTCCAAAATGAAATTGACATCATTAAACAGATAGCAGCAACAAATGGTTTCCAACCTACACTTATAAAGAAAATGTCTAAGGAAGTTAAAAAATGAATAGGTAGAAACATGAATAAGAAGGACAAGCAGACAGACACCAGAATGGTATGCCTTGCATACTTTGATTCTGTTTCACAAAAATTGCTAATGTATTAAGACTATACAACGTAAGAGACGCTTCCTCCATATACAATAAATTAAGTAATAGACTACCACACAATACAAAAACCAATAAAGGTAAATTCTCCAACTCAGGTCTATACATGATAAAATGCAATCAATGCTCCATACAGTATGTAGGTCAGGCTGGATGAAGCTTTCGAATTAGATCCAAAGAACACATTAATGCAATTAGGTACAACACATCCAATAAATCTGCCATAGCTACACATATGCAAGGCATAGGACAGTCATTTGATAACATAGAGGACAATCTAATATTTCACAAAATGAACGAAGTCTACAAACTCAGCCTTTATGAAGAACTGGAAATTTTCATTCACAACAGAAAACATGATCAGTACATACTAAATGAAAAAGCTGTGACAGTGGCAACGACCTCCCTTAAGAGCTTTGCTTATAATTGTTTGTACATTCTCCTTCTTGAGTCAGTTATAAATAAATAAATTAAAGGAATCCCATAGCACTGCAGAGAAACAGTGTGTTCATACTAAGTCTTCAAGTTTTACAAACACACACATTACTTTATTTCATGTTACTGTCATATACTTTGTAATGTAATACTTTTAACAAGAAAGAATTATCACTGATTCACAGTGTAAATCATTGACCATAAATAGCACACACTGTGCATGCCCCTACCTCTGCATTGTTGAGGTTTGAAACTGACATCTAAATCACATGATTCAGGGCAGGGAGCTGAGTTCATACGATTGCGAGCTATGTGAAATAAAGTTAACAGTCACAGTTTTTCTCATTTATAACAGAAATCAAGTATTGATTTTAACAACAAAGCAACATGCCCTCTTGTTATTACATATGCAGTAGCGCAGTTAACCTAATTTCCCATAAATTCCTAGTATTAATGTGATGGTAATCGTTTCTACTTGTGTCCAGGTTAAACATAATGATAGTTCTGTTTACAAGCAACAGAATTCCAATTCTTCAGTGAGTACCTGTTTTTGTTGCACTGTGAATTTTTTAGTTCACTACTTTCACAAGAGTGAAAGAGAAAATGACGATTCCTCAACAATATATGAAATGTTTTGTTAGACTTTTTTAAGAAATTAAATCCTTTTATACCCATAATGTCTGTTATTATGCAAAGTAATCATCTACATTTTATGACTTTTGCACAATGCAGACAGATAGTGAAACAATATATATCGTAATATATTAGAAAACGTTGATTTTAGAGAAAACTCCTATAGTTAGTTGGATGTTAATATTCTGTCGTCTTAAAATTTTTAGCCTATCATCAAGTTTTAATTCTAATGACCAACATAATACCTACCTTTCAGTTCACAGAAATATCTCTGTGAGGATTGTGAAATGATACTTTTTTACAACTGACATTTTTGTCAGTGTGCCTAGGCTGAAGGCTGCAAAATAATAGTCTGAGTATATTTGGAGGTCATTACTTCTGTTTCTAGTACAAAGCACAAAACGTGATCTGAGACAAAATCCCATCAAAAAGGATAACCTTCAGGGATGTAGTCACAATATAGATTAACACAGGACAAGGAAATTGCAGACCTTAATCAATTCCAATATTGACATTAATCTACCTACCATTGTATAAATTAGTAGTGTTCATGTCTTCACTAGCTAAATTTAATTAATAAAATTAAAAAGAAAGCTGGTACATTGAAAGAAGATGCAGCCCCCACAGTTATACTAAATAGTTGCTGATTATCTCCTACTGGTAGCTTGATATTTACTAGATTAGCCTTTTTTAATCAAATAAAGTTGGTGATTCTAATTACTGTCTGACATACAGCTTGTAACATTATGTGATTGCCTTATCATTTTAAATCATTCACTAATCGAGCAGTCGCTCGGCAACAGCTACAGTTAGCAAATAATGTTGCGAGAATGTAAAAGGTGAACGTCCTGTGACGTAACGTGTTTATTGTCGAAGCTCCATTAGAGATGCAGTGAGTTAATGACTTTGAAAGCCGCAGCGCGAAAAACGGACAGTAGAAGAACACTTTTACACATTTTTTTGATGTACGAGATATTATCGATGGACAGTTACTCAGTTACTAATTTTTTCTCTTGTCTCTTGTAACTTGTGTCGGAAGCGCATGTCTTGCTGCCGTATTATTACTGTTGAAAATAATATTATTTTAGTGTAAAGTAAAAGTGCAATACTAGAAGTGCAATACTGCATAGCAGTAGATTTATTGTGCGACGTGTATGTGAAAACGTCAAAGGAATTATTTTCATTACGAGAAGAGAGGTGCCAGTCAAAACGGCATCCATTTTAAATCCTTCATTGCAGTGTAAGTTCATCTATTAATTGCCATAAATTCAGAGTTAAATGGAACTGGTGTATGGACTATTTATTTAGTATAGAATCTATGTCTCACTCCTTCATGAAGTTATCTAATTTTCTTTATGTTTCTGGCAAATAGAGACTTCACAGTCACGAATTCTTTCGTCGAAATTGGACGGAAGTTGAATGCGGCGAAATATTTTCTCCGCGCCATATTCTACTGGTAAATGCATGATAAACTACACTCCCTTAGGAAATTCATGTTGAGCTATCCAAAAATAATTATATTTTGAATAGGCATTTACTCTCCTCTGCAATGCAACTTCCGACTGATCAGACGATCCAACAAGAAACAGCCGCACATGGTCGGCGTTCACAAATATATTTCCACTGATGATTATAGCTAGATGTTACAGCATAAAAGTAAATATTTTGTTATAATTATCGACTATGATGGGGACATTTATAACTATATGTTTATGTATACACATTAATTAAACATATCGTTGTAAGCTTTACAATGAACACACTTACCTACCATGTAGCTGACAGTCTTTTTTATCTTTTTATCTAGATCTCTATATAATTTCTAGAAAGAGTGGCTAATTAAGTGACTTTTTTGTTTAAATTGGTAGGAATTCCCTGTGCATGACACCACCTGAACACGGAGCAAAAATCCAAAGTGTACATGAAGATTACTATGTATATCTTTTCTTGTGACTGTCATAATTCACCCAAAGCGTGTTTTTTTTTTTTGGTTGTGGGAAAAACCGTTATGGAGTATATGTATTGGGGAGTGTGTGAAGAATTCCAAGGGTCTTAAAAAGCATTCTGCACAGTTCATGGTTATCCACTTAACACAATACTCTTGCTGTTCAATTCTGGTGAAAAATCATGATTCATTTTAAGTACTCTGCCTTAGAGAGCAATTCCTTACTAGGTAAACAGTCTCTGTTTAACAGGATCATTATCAGTTTCATAGAAATGCATTATCTTTTTTAAGATCTGCAATATGCTATATGGTAGTGTTAGGTAGTAAAGGGTTCTGTCTTTTCTGGTTATTTGTCGGGGACAATGGTTTACAGTAACTGAATCTTTACTGTTCCTTGTCTGGTGCCAAAATATTTCAACAGGTTTCTTAGGACAGCAATGAACACAACAGAAAAATGAAGGAGCTGTTGGTAATAATTTATGAATATTGGTGCCATAGAAAAACAACATTAATGGAAAACTTATATCCTTGTACGTAAAATTTATTACAGAGTCACTTAATACAGGTATTTTAGAATCAACTTTATGTAGTGCAACTTTTGCTGCAGTGGAAACACTGTATGACAGGGGAGAAGAAAAAAATAGGTCAGTCAACTTAAAAATTAAGATGATAATACAATTTCTCACTTATCAGGAACAGAGTTTAAGAAGAATACAGAGAAAGTTTACAGAATGGAGCTCAAATAAATAAATTAATTTATTTCACAAAAACATACAGAAAAACCACATTTTAACTGTAGGTGTCTTGGCTTCTGTAGCTGCAGGTGCCCACCACATCCAACCACATGTGTATGTAATTCCATTTTAAAAACAATCACAAAACCACTGATTATTAAACGACACTAGTTTTATGTGAAAACTTCTAATCAGAGTGTGGTGTACCTTCTTGCTGTGAAGCCTCACTTCATCATGCAGGCTTATTTTAAAATACTCAATGAACACAGCTTTTTTCAGTTGAGGAATGTGATTATAAAGAGGAGCACTGTTTGAAACATGTTTATTCAGCTGAAGGAACATCATTTCTTATATCCTGCAAAGCTGAGGTAACAATTTATTAAAAGGGTTTTTCACTCTAAAAAAGGACATTTGTCTAATACTTTCTGGTGCATTATTCAGAGATAAACATGATCACTGAAGATAACAGATAAGCCACCTTTATTTTTTCTGTTCAAGATCCGGAACTAAAAACCTTAGAAAGATGACGAAATTTGCCAAATTGGTGCTCCAGCTTTTTGTTCAGTTTTCTAGCTAAATACAAAGTGTGGGATATGTAATAATGGTGATTGTTTATTAGAATGGCAGAGCAATTAGCATTAGAAGATGTACGAATCTGAATGTGTACTAAAAATCTCTTGTTAGCAGCTTCAGACTGGATTGATATTTTTCTCCTCCAAAACTTATCACAGCATTGAAAAACACTTCCAGGAGATCTTGACTGAGCTTATGTGGCAGTACAAGTGTCCTTCATGTGCAGATCAGCTTCTAAGAATGTCATTCACAACTAAAGACTGCTCATAATACCTATAACACCTGTCCTTGTTGAGTGAACCAGTAAAGTTCCCTCAGCAGATTCTTTTAACATAAACTGACAATCTTTTAATTGCTTTGCGTACCGCCATCACTAAGTGGCATAATTTGTAAAATATAAACGCTAGTTTTGCTTAAAAACTGGACAGTATGGTTGCAAATGGATTTCATTTATTGTAAAAGCAAAGCAAAACATTTCACACATTTTGTTGATGAATCGTCAGAAAACTAATGTTGCCTGCCAAACTGAATTTTGTCTTCCACTCATGTGGAAGCGGTGGACTAAAAGATTCACAGTGCAAGAAAAACATGTATTCTCTGAAGAACTGTAATTTTGTTGCTTGTAAACAGATCTGTCGATACGTTTCATCTTGCCACACGTAAAAACGACAACCATCACATGAATATTGGGAATTTCGTAGAAATCAGGCTAGCTCCTTTACTACACGTGTAACAGCGATAAGGAAAATTGTTTTCTTGTTAAAACCAATGCTTGATTTACGCTAGAAATGAGAAAAAGTGTAACTATCAACTCCACTCCACACAGTGCATAATAAAAGGAAGTCGGCTTCAAAATGGTTCAAATGGCTCTGAGCACTATGGGACTTAACAGCTGTGGTCATCAGTCCCCTAGAACTTAGAACTACTTAAACCTAACTAACCTAAGGACATCACACACATCCATGCCCGAGGCAGGATTCGAACCTGCGACCGTAGCAGTCGCGCGGTTCCGGACTGCGCGCCTAGAACCGCAAGACCACCGCGGCCGGCGAAGTCGGCTTCTTGACCTGAGTCACGTGACTTACATGTCAGTTTCAGTGTAATGTCGTCACACACAGTCTATATTATCTATGGTCTGTGATGTAAACTAGCTATGTATGGTTGGCTGATTTGGGGGAGGGGACCAAACAGCGAAGACAATCGGTCCCACCGGATTAGGTAACGATAGGAGAGGAAGTCGGCTGTGCCCTTTCAAAGGAACCATCCTGAAATTTGCCTGAAGCGTTTCAGGGAAATCACTTAAAATCTAATTCCGGGTGGTCGGACGTGTGTTTGAAGTGTAGTCCTCCAGAACACGAGTCCACTGTGCTAAACACTGCGCACCTCATTCGTTGGCTATGTATGATCTCTGAGGTCAAAAACCATACCTTTATATCACTACAATCTATGGCGTGCATAAATTAGTGGTTAGTGTTTCTGTGTGAAAAATCAAGTAAAAACTGTTCATTTGTGACGAACTGCAGGGTTCTGTACACTGAAACAGATTGTAAGCAACTGCATTACCACTTCAAATGTGCCTGTTATACTTCCTGTAGCAACATGAAACGAAAACAATTGGTTGTATCCGGCTTTATTTTGATTCACACAGGAACATTCCTGACAAGAACAGGAGGACACACTGCAATAGCAGTTTCAATTGAATCATGAGGAAGATTACTTATATCCAGACTGCACTTCACTGATGATTATCCATATGGTATAGGTGATCAATTTCAGAATACTTATTCCATAATTGGTACACATGTACTAAGATATCGCTGGTTTCCACCTGAATATGAGAGTGTAAACTCTCGAACGCCTTGCAGAAGAAAGTTAAAAGTGACTGACATATATAAATTGTTTTATTTGGACTTTTGTTGTCAAAACAGCCACAGTTTCTTTTAAAAACGGTTCGACATGGACGACATAACGAGACCTCAGAACTTAATCTGAAACCAATTTGGTTGTATGTCAGAAGACCTAATTGCTGAACACCTACAAGTACTGATTATTTCTTTTGTAAATAACAATCGCCTTTTCCTTGCTGCGATATCTTTTATTTGTTCCAGACGCTTTTCGCCTTTTACCTTAAGGCATCTTCAGTGGAATGTAGAATGATATAGTTTTCTTTTGATAAGCGATATTTGTAGACTGTAAAACAGTTAGTCTTATCTTCTATATGAATAAGTGATTACTTCTAGTTAATCGAGTGTTTGGTTGACATCTGCGTTTTCTCTCATCAGGCCACATGCTGGAGGTTGCACTTACGAGAAGTAAGCAAATTTTCATGATACGAAATTTTTGTCTTCACAATTTTCACATTCTCTGCGCTAATTGCTGTGTAATACTATTATTCTTCTCTCACTAGGTACAAACGTTTTACCGAAACCGTGATTCAGAGTTGTAAATACTTTGTGTTCACTTTGTCTCTTCCTATTGTGTAAATAATGGAATTATTTGAGATAAGCTAAATCATTATGGTTTGAGTGGGGCATGCACAAATGGTTTAATTCATACTTCACTGGAAGAGTGCAGAAAGTTGAAATAAGTGGTTCATGTAATGTTAAAACAACAGCCGATTCCTCAAACTGGAGGGCTATCAAGTACGGGGTCCCACAGGGTTCGGTCTTAGGTACTTTACTGTTCTTTATATACATTAATGACTTACCATTCCACATTGATGAAGATCCAAACTTAGTTCTTTTTGCTGATGATACAATAGTAATAACATCCAAAAACCAACAAGTAAGTGATGTAATTGTAAATGATGTTTTTCACAAAATTATTAAGTGGTTCTCAGCAAATTGACTCTCTTTAAATCTTGATAAAACACGGTATATACAGTTCCGTACAGTAAATGGCACAACTCCAGTAATAAATATAGATTTTGAACAGAAGTCTGTAGCTAAGGTAGAATTTTCAAAATTTTTGGGTGTGTCCATTGATGAGTGGTTAAACTGGAAGCAACACATTGATGGTCTGCTGAAATGTCTGAGTTCAGCTACGTATGCTATTAGGGTTATTGCAAATTTTGGTGCCAAGAATCTTAGCAAATTAGCTTACTATGCCTACTTTCATTCACTGCTTTCGTATGGCATCATATTCTGGTGCAATTCATCGTTGAGTAGAAAAGTATTCATTGCTCAAAAACGTGTAATCAGAATAATTGCTGGAACCCACCCACAGTCATCCTGCAGACATCAATTTAAGGATCTAGGGATCCTCACAGTACCCTCACAGTACATATATTCTCTTATGAAATTTGTTGTTAATAATCCAACCCAGTTCAAAAGTAATAGCAGTGTGCATAGCTATAACATCAGGAGAAAGGATGATCTTCACTATGCAGGGTTAAATCTGACTTTGGCACAGAAAGGGGTAAATTATGCTGCCACAAAAGTCTTTGGTCGCCTACCAAACAGGATCAAAAGCCTGACAGATAGCCAACTAACATTTAAAAAAAAAATTAAAAGACTTTCTAGATGACAACTCCTTGTACTGATTGGCTGAATTTTTAGATATAAATTAATGGAAAAAAACTTAAACGTTAGTGTCATGCAATATTGTGTGTAATGTAATATCTTGTACAGACTTCTTTATTAACCTGACACATTCCACATCATTACGAAGTGTCGTATTCATGATCTATGGAACAAGTATTAATCTAATCTAATCATGTTACCAACCTAACGAAGTATTTGGTGAAAACTAATGTCTATTCGTTTTTGTTCTCTTGATATCTGTGTGTGTGTGTGTGTGTGTGTGTGTGATTAGACGGGATGATCTGCAGAATGCTGAATATGAATGTAATAGTTGTCAGAGAATGGTTGAAAGTTTTTGTGTTCAGTTGATTTGAGCTTTGGTTGAGATGTTTTGTGGATGGTTTCATGTAAGAGTAAAGTCACTGTTTACATTGCTAGATGGAATAATAGAATAACATTACAACTCATGATTATTGTTATAACAATACCACCCAACCCTTTTTCCCTCATCTTACATGAAGCCCTTCATGAAACACTTAAACCAACACTCAAATTAGCTGAACACCAACGCTTTCAACATTCTCTGACAGCTATTACATTCACATTCAACTTTCTACAGCTTGCATTGACTAAACACACACACACACACACACAAATATATATATATATATATATATATGTATATGTAAAACTTATATCCTTGTATCTAAAATTTATTACAGTATACAGGAGTGAACAGATGTTAGTTTTCCACAAGCACTTCCTTAAGTTGACAACATGTTGAACATGTTGTTGTGGTCTTCAGTCTTGAGACTGGTTTGATGCAACTCTCCACGCTACTCTATCCTGTGCAAGCTTCTTCATCTCCCAGTACGTACTGCAGCCTACATCCCTCTGAATCTGCTTAGTGTATTCATCTCTTGGTCTCCCTCTACAATTTTTACCCTCCACGCTGCCCTCCAATACTAAATTGATGATCCCTTGATGCCTCAGAACATGTCCTACCAACCGATCCCTTCTTCTAGTCAAGTTGTGCCACAAACTCCTCTTCTCCCCAATCCTACTCAGTATCTCCTCATTAGTTATGTGATCTACCCATCTAATCGACAGCATTCTTCTGTAGCATAACATTTCAAAGCTTCTATTCTCTTCTTGTCCAAACTATTTATCGTCCATGTTTCACTTGCATACATGGCCACTCTCCATACATATACTTTCAGAAACGACTTCCTGACACTTAAATCTATACTCGATGTTAACAAATTTCTCTTGTTCAGAAACGCTTTCGTTGCCATTGCCAGTCTACATTTTATATCCTCTCTACTTCGACCATCATCAGTTATTTTGCTCCCTAAATAGCAAAACTCCTTTACTACTTTAAGTATCTAATTTCCTAATCAAATTCCCTCAGCATCACCCGACTTAATTCGACTACTTTCCATTATCCTTGTTTTGCTTTTGTTGATGTTCATTTTATATACTCCTTTCAAGACACTATCCATTCTGTTCAACTGCTCTTCCAAGTCCTTTGCTGTCTCTGACAGAATTACAATGTCATCGGCGGACCTTAAAGTTTTTATTTCTTCTACATGGATTTTAATACCTACTCCGAATTTTTCTTTTGTTTCCTTTAGTGCTTGCTCAATATACAGATTGAACAACATCGAGGAGAGGCTGCAATCCTGTCTCACTCCCTTCCCAACCACTGCTTCCCTTTCATGTCCTCGACTCTTATAACTGCCAGTTGGTTTCTGTACAAATTGTAAATAGCCTTTCGCTCCCTTTATTTTACCCCTGCCACCTTCAGAATTTGAAAGAGAGTATTCCAGTCAACATTGTCAAAAGCTTTCTCTAAGTCTACAAATGCTAGAAACGTAGGTTTGCCTTTTCTTAATCTAGCTTCTAAAATAAGTCGTAGGGTCAGTATTGCCTCACGTGTTCCCATATTTCTATGGAATCCAAACTGATCTTCCCCAAGGTCGGCTTCTACCAGTTTTTCCATTCGTCTGTAAGGAATTCACGTTACTGTTTTGCAGCCGTGACTTATTAAGCTGATAGTTCGGTAATTTTCACATCAACACCTGCTTTCTTTGGGATTGGAATAATTATATTCATCTTGAAGTCTGAGGATATTTCGCCTGTCTCATACATCTTGCTCACCAGATGGTAGAATTTTGTCAGGACTGGCTCTCCCAAGGCTGTCAGTAGTTCTAATGGAATGTTGTCTACTCCCAGAGCCTTGTTTCGACATAGGTCTTTCGGTGCTCTGTCAAATTCTTCACGCAATATCGTATCTCCCATTTCATCTTCATCTACATCCTCTTACATTTCCATAATATTGTCTTCAAGAGCATTGCCCCTGTATTGACCCTCTATATACTCCTTCCACGCTTCTGCTTTCCCTTCTTTGCTTAGAAGTGGGTTTCCATCTGAGCTCTTGATATTCATACAAGTTGTTCTCTTTTCTCCAAAGGTCTCTTTAATTTTCCTGTTGGCAGTATCTATCTTACCCCCACTGAGATAAGTCTCTACATCCTTACATTTGTCCTCTAGCCATGCCTGCTTACCCATTTTGCACTTTCTGTCGATCTCATTTTTGAGACGTTTGTATTCCTTTTCGCCTGTTTCATTTACTGCATTTTTATATTTTGTCCTTTCGTCAATTAGATTCAATATTTCTTCTGTCACCCAAGGATTTCTACTAGCCCTCGTCTTTTTACCTACTTGATTCTCTGCTGCCTTCACTACTTCATACCTCAAAGCTACCCATTCTTCTTCTACTGTATTTCTTTCCATCATTCTTGTCAATTGTTCCCTTATGCTCTCCCTGAAACTCTGTACAACCTCTGGTTTAGTCAGTTTGTCCAGGTCCCATCTCCTTAAATTCCCACCTACATGTACATAAGAAAAACAAGAACAAAGAGAAATAAATTGGACACACGGTAATTACTATTTTATGTCTACATCTATACCTGTAAACCATCGTGAGATGCATGGCAGAGGCTACATCTCATTGTACCAGTCATTAGGGTTTTTTCCTGTTCCATTCACATATGGAGCATGGGAAGAATGATTGTCTGAATGCCTCTGTGCATGCAGTAATTATTCTAAGCTCTTCCTCAAAATCCCTGTGTTAGCGATACATAGGCAGTTGTAGTATATCCCTAACAGACTTTCTCAGGATAGTTTACATCTGTCCTTATGAGTCTGCCAGTTCAGTTCCTTCAGTATCTCTGTGACACTCTCCTATGGATTAAACAAACCTGTGACCATTAATGGTGCCCTTCTCTGTATATATTCAATACCCCCTATTAGACATATCTGGTAATGGTCTCACTTAGAACTGGTCACATCTGTGATCTACAAATGAACCAAAGTCTATCACCTGCTTTACCCATGACTGAACCTATGTGATCATTCCATTTCATATCCTTACAAAGTGTTACACCCAGGTTTTTGTATGAGTTGGCCTATTCCAACAGTGACTCACTGATATTATGATCATAGGATACTATGTTTTTCGTTTTGTGAAACAGACAATTTTACATTTCTGAATATTTAGAGCAATTGCAAATCTCTGCACCATATTGAAATCTAATGAAGATATGTCTGAATATTTATGTAGCTTCTCTCAGATAGTTCTTCAATATAGATAACTGCATCATTTGCAACAAGCCTGATTTTATTATTAATATTGTCTGCAAGCTCATTAATATACAAAATGAACAACAAGGGTCCCATCACATTTCCATTGGGGTACACCCGAAGTTACTTCTACATGTGACAACGACTCTACTTCCAAGATAACATGGTGCATCTTCCCTACAAAAAAGTCCTCAATCCGGTCACAAATTTCACTTGATATCCCATATGATCGTACTTTTGACAATAAGCGTAGGTGTGGTACTGAGTGAAACACTTCTTGGAAATCAAGAAATACAGCATCTAGTTGATTCCTTTATCCAAAGCTTTCAGTAAGTCATCTGAGAAAGGTACGAGTTGGGTTTCACATGATCGATGTTTTCGAAATTCATGCTGTTTGATATTGAGGGGGTCATTCTATCCAACATACCTCATTATGTTTGGGTTCAGATTATCTTCTAATATACTACAACAAATTGATATCAAGGATACTGGACAGTAGTTTTGTGGATCGCTTCTACTGCCCTTCTTGTAGATGAGTATGACCTGTGTCTTTTGCGAGAACTGGGCATGGTTTTTTGTTTTAGGGACCCATCCTAGATTATAGTTAGAAGAGGGACTAACTCAGCAGCAGATTCAGTACAGAATCTGACAGGGATTCCTTAAAGCCTTGGAGCTTGGTCAATTTTAACGATTTCAGCTGTTTCTCAACCTCACTGACACTAATAATTATTTCATTCATCTTTTCAGTGGTATGAGGATTAAACTGGGGCAGTTCTCCTAGATTTTCATTTGTAAAGTAACATTTGAAAGTGGAGTTAAGCATTTCAGCTTTTGCTTTCGTACCAAAAATTTCAGGTCCTGTCTCATTAACTGGAACTGAACTTTAGTGCTACTAACGGCCCTTACATACAACCAGAATTTCCGTCGTTTCTGTAAAAGATCACTTGACAATATCCTCCTACAGTGGTTATTGGAGGCATCATGTATTGCTCTCTTGACAACCAAACGTGTTTCATTCAGCATCCCTCTGTCTTATTATGCACTAATCTCTGTCTCTTTAGAAGTTTCTTTACAGTGACTGTACATCATGGAGGTTCCTTCCCATTATGAACTGTTCTACTGGGTACATACCTATGCAGTGCATCATCAACTATTCTTTTAAACTTGAGCCATAGTTCCTCTAAATGCTCGTGCCCTGTGCTGAAAGTTTCAAGGTGCTCATTGAATATGACACTACAGATTTCTTATCTAATTTACTGAACATATATGTCTTTCTGCTTGTTTTATTTGCCCTGTGTACTTTGGTAATCATTGTTGCCACAACTGCATCGTGGTCATTGATACCATTTTCGATACAGACATCTTCTGCATCGCGATGTAGCTTGCTTGCCAGGTTTCGAGAGGGTGCGTTTCTGGATGAGGTATCGAATATATTGCTTCCCCCTACTTATACCTCCCGAGGAGATCACGAATGTAAAATTAGAGAGATTAGAGCGCGCATGGAGGCTTTCAGACAGTCGTTCTTCCCGCGAACCGTACGCGACTGGAACAGAAAAGGGAGGTAATGACAGTGGCACGTAAAGTGCCCTCCGCCACACACCGTTGGGTGGCTTGTGGAGTATAAATGTAGATGTAGATGTAGAAAGAGGTCAGCTCTGTTTGTTGCCATTAGACCCAATATACTTCCATAATGATTGGGGTTCCTAACTGTCTGTTCTAGGTAGTTTTAAAAGAAAGCTTTTGGTAAAGTTTCACAGGATATCTTATCATTCCCACCACTAACAAAATTTTAATTTTTCCCAATTAATTGTCGAATGATTAAAGTCTGCACAGATGATGATAGTATGATTGAGGAACTTAAGTAGAATAGATCTGAGGTTTTCTCTGAAGTTTCCAGTAAATCAGGAGATGAGTCTGGTGGGCGATAGAAGGATTCAATTCTCGTTTTATGCCCACCCCTTATGCTGAGCCTTGTCGAAACAATATCACACACAGCATCAGTTCCTATCTCAGTGGATCTGAATTTCTTCTCTACTGCAGCAAATGCACCACCTCCATTCTCATTTGCCTATGCTTTCGATATGAACTTAAACTTTCCCCAAAAATCTCACTGCCACCAATTTTAGGTTTCAACCAGCTTTCTGTACCTTGTATTATGTGTGCTTCACTGCTTTTCATGAGCGCTTCAAGCTCTGGCATTTTGTTGCGAAAGCTTTGGCAGTTTACCATTAGTATTTTAATGCTCTCACCTGTGGGTGGCACTTTCTTTCGATCTTGCACTGATACTTGTGGGTTTCCTACAGCTCTAGTTTTCTGATAATCACAGTTTTGGATCAAATATCAACAGCTAGTGGCAGAAGAATAATAGTATTCCACAGCAATTAGCGCAGAGAACGTGAAAATTCCCAGGAAAAAGTTCGTTAAGTGAAAATGTGCTTATGTATTGTAAGAGAAGTTATAGTGCTACCTTCCGCATGTGATCTGATGAGAGGAAACGCATACGTTAACCAAACACTCGAGTAACTGTAAGTAATAACTTACTCACATAAAAAATAAGATGTAAGCTGTTTTATAATCTACAAATATCACATGTCAAACAAAACTGTATCAGTCTAGAGTCCAATGAAGATGCCTTAAAGTAAAAGACGAATGCGTTTGAAATAAGTAAAATACATTACAGCAAAAAAAGGTGTTTGTCATTTACAAAACGGATATTTCTGTTCTTGCTGTGGACGATGGCCACACAAACCAACTTGTCATTAATTATTTGGTTTTGCCTTACCACATTTTGTTTATTTGCAACATTTAGAATACTTTATAATTCTTCCCAGTAGAGCTAAAATAGTCTTTACAGGCAGGATATATAACCTTTTTTCAATTAATTTCTTTTACCGAAAAACTGTGTAGCCCTGATCGCATCCGTGTCCCATACACTTGAACATAAAGTACCAAATATAATGATCTGTGCATCGTCTTCAATATCCATAAGCGCTGGAGAACAATACATCATACTAGATGAGCATTCTCATTAAGCCCAGTCTTCCAGTTAGCTATGAAGGACTCATCATAATAATTAACTTCACAGTTATCACTTTAGCAGTTATGAGCCAGTGGTTCATTCGATATTTGGTTGCCAAAACGCCGTATTCATTTGTTGGTTAGCTTGCTATGCCGACACAAACGGTAGTTAAAATAGCTTCATACGACATTAGTGAATCTCTTAATAGGCCTGAGAAAGGTATTTGAAGTCAGTGGAAAGCCTCCCTACACAAAACACCTATGGCAGCATTTACAAAACTGCATTACTCTATATTTTCCATCGATGACTTCTAAACAGTTGAGGAACTGCCAGTGCATTCGTTAGGCACGAATAATACATAACCAATCATTGGTTGTTGGTTCATGAAGGAATGCATGTCTTATAGAAGATGCCACAAATGGCAGAGCGGCCAAATCAGTAATTCAGCCTTATCATTTGCTGACAGTCGCCGTAATAAAATAATATAAGGCTGTTTGCAGTGAGCAATAGAGATGTATATACAAATGCACCATAAGCAATGTATGATAGAGGCTTTATTAAACAAATATTCTGGCAATAAACGCGCCGCTGATCTAGTTAATCGAGGCATTGTTAGTTGCTGCTGGGTTGCATTAAAAAATAGAATTCATCTCACTATATGTTTGTTGTGGTCTCTGGCCTGAAGACTGTTGACACAAAGGTCCACCCTAGTCTATCAAGTGTAAAGCCTCTTCATCTCCAAATAACTACTGTGTCCTACATCTATTCGGATCTTCTTATCGCTGTTAAGACTTAGTCTCTCTCTACAATTTTCCTCCATTACCAAACTGACGGTTCCTTGATGCTTCAGAATGTGTCCTTTCAAGCAATCCCTTATTTTAGACTCATGCCACAATTTCCTTTTGCTCCTCAGTTTGATTCAGTACCTCTTAATTAGTTATATGATCTATATATATAATCTTCAGAGTTCTTCTTTAGCACCACATTTCGAAATTATCCATTGTATTCTTGAGAGGAATGTTCATCGTCCACGTTTCACTTACATAGAAGGCTACACTCCACACAAATATCTTCATAAAATACTTCCCAACATTTAAATTTATATTAGATGTCAACAAATTTAGTTGCTGAGAAACTCTTTTCTTGTTATTGCTAGTCTGCATTTTACATCCTCTCCACTATCTTTTCAAAGTGCAAAATCCCATTTTCGATTTACGACTTTCTGTCAATTCCATTTTTTAGACATCTGATTCCCTATGGCCTACTTGATTTGCTGTAGTTTTATATTTTCCCCAATTGTCAGTTAAATGTCATATATTGTGTATTATCCAAGGATTTTTCTGTAACTTTTTCTAACTTTTTCCTGTTACATGTTCTGCTGCCTTCGCTACTTTTCTCTCAAGGGTACCCATTCATCTTGTAGTGGATTCGTTCCGCTGTTTCAGTCAGTCATTGCCTAATGGCCGTTAAAGTTTATCGAAAAACTTTGGACCTTAACCTCTTCAGGTCCCATCTCCTTAATTTGGTACCTTTTGCTATCTCTTTAGTAATAAACTCCAGTTCATGAACAATAAATTATCGTCACATCATTCTTCATCTACACTGGGGAATGTCTTACAGTTTAAAATCTGACTTCAAAAAACTCTGTTCCAAATATGGGTCCTTCTTTCATCATTCTTAAACAAGACGTTCATGATGATTAAAGTATGCTCTATGCAAACTTCTATCTGGAGGGTTCATTTTTCATTCCTTCCACTGAGGCCATGTTCTCCTATGATGTTCCTATCCTTACTAAAGAATCAGTCTGTCATCACGTTTTAAATTTTGTCTCTCTTAATTACCTGTATATATTTTTTTCTTATCTTATCGTAGATTCTTTCACTCTGCGCATCATCTGTGGTACAGGTGGCCATGTAGACTTGTACTACTGTGGTGTGCGTATTAGCTTTATGTTTCTCTTGGTTATGATAATGTTGATGTCAGATTAGAGACGAAGCTGAATATTGTAATACTACTTCATTGATTGTTTCAATACCTAACACAGAGTTGTTAAAATATGTCATCTTAATATAGACAGTACTGAGCATCAACTGCCAGATATTTTCAGTTAAAAATAAACGCCCACCTCATAATAGATAGTGTACTATTAATGCAGTAAACTGTGTTTAGGTACTGCAGTTTGCAACACTATAAGCTGTTACGAGAGACACTGGAAGTTTTGTTCTGTGCCAAACGGTTTTCTAACTGTTGTCGACTACATAGTGAGATAGGGTACGATCATGAACGGTAATCTTTAGATCTGTTGATGGTGAAATAATAAAACTTAACTAACAAAGTATGTGAAAGAGTATATAGTACATAAAATAAAAAAGTAGTGTGTCTCCATCTCGTGGCCCCCACCCCTGACCTCAGTGGCGGTCTGTCATTGGCTACCGCTAGCGTCTGTAACTTGCAGGTGGGAAAGTCAATTGCATGAGCCGTCGCGTTGTAATGGGAATCGGCCTTTAATACTAGCGTGCGGAAGAGAGCCCGCCAGCGAAGAATACAGCAGACAGATCAGTTATTCGTATGGCAGCTGTAGTTACAGCAGTAGAACAGAATGAGGGTGTAAGAGTAGAATGCAATGAACGTGCTTCAGCGGATGACGACACCGAGGCAAGAGAGTGTTAACATGTTCGTAGGTGAGGAAGAAAGCACCGATGACAGTTTCAATAACAATAAAATTTGCGAAAATGAGATGTCAGGAATTATTAGTTGGTGTGAACAGACCGATGATCTGTACCAAGGGCTGAAGCAGTGCGAATGGGAGGAATTCAAAACGAATTATGCGACCATAGGTTAGGTAGTAGCAAAAGGAGAAAAAATGACGTCGAGAATAGGACTTGGTCCGATAGTAAGAAAAGAAATACGGTCGCAATCAGGAGAATGAGAGCAGATAAATTCCTCAATTGCTGACGAAGCGTTCCTGACTAACGAATCGGCAGCAGAGCAAATTGTCAGAAGACTGGAAGAAGTAGAGACAGACGACTGTTTACGAATTACTGAGATTCACAAAGACTACACGAAATATGAAGTAAAGATATATGTCATTATGTTGTTGTTGTTGTTGTTGTGGTCTTCAGTCCTGAGACTGGTTTGATGCAGCTCTCCATGCTACTCTATCCTGTGCAAACCTCTTCATCTCCCAGTACCTACTGCAGCCTACATCCTTCTCAATCTGCTTAGTGTATTCATCTCTTGGCCTCCCTCTACAATTTTTGCCCTTCACACTGCCCTCCAGTACTAAACTGGTGAGCCCTTGATGCCTCAAAACATGTCCTACCAACCGATCCCTTCTTCTAGTCAAGTTGTGCCACGAACTCCTCTTTTCCCCAATTCTATTCAATACCTCCTCGTTAGTTATGTGATCGACCCATCTAATCTTCAGCATTCTTCTGTAGCACCACATTTCGAAAGCTTCTATTCTCTTCCTGTCTAAACTATTTATTGTCCATGTTTCACTTCCATACATGGCTACATTCCATACAAATACTTTCAGAAACGACTTCCTGACACTTAAATCTATACGTGATGTTAACAAATTTCTCTTCTTCAGAAACGCTTTCGTTGCCATTGCCAGTCTACATTTGATATCCTCTCTACTTCGACCATCATCAGTTATTTTGCTCCCCAAATAGCAAAACTCCTTTACTACTTTAAGTGTCTCATTCCCTAATCTAATTCCCTCAGCATCACCCGACTACATTCCATTATCCTCGTTTTGCTTTTGTTGGTGTTCATCTTACAGCCTCCTATCAAGACACTGTCCATTCCTTTCAACTGCTCTTCCACGTCCTTTACTGTCTCTGACAGAATTACAATATCATCGGCGGACCTTAAAGTTTTTATTTCTTCACCATGGATTTTAATACCTACTCTGACCTTTCCTTTGTTTCCTTTACTGCTTGCTCAATACACAGATTGAACAACATCGGGGAGAGGCTGCAACCCTGTCTCACTCCCTTTCCAACCACTGCTTCCCTTTCATGTCCCTCGACTCTTATAACTGCCATCTGCTTTCTGTTCAAAATGTAAATAGCCTTTCGCTCCCTACATTTTACCCCTGCCACCTTCAGAATTTGAAAGAGAGTGTTCCAGTCAATTTTGTCAAAAGCTTTCTCTAAGTCTACGAATGCTAGAAATGTAGATTTGCCTTTCCTTAATCTTTCTTCTAAGATACATCGCAGGGTCAGTATTGCCTCACGTTTTCCAACATTTCTACGGAATCCAAACTAATCTTCCCCGAGGTCGGCTTCTATCAGTTTTTCCATTCGTCTGTAAAGAATTCGCTTTAGTATTTTGCAGCTGTGACTTATTAAACTGTGACTTATTAAACTGTAGGCAGTATCTATCTTACCCCTAGTGAGATAAGACTCTACATCCTTACATTTGTCCTCTATCCATGCCTGCTTAGCCATTTTGCACTTCCTGTCGATCTCATTTTTGAGACGTTTGTATTCCTTTTTGCCTGCTTCACTTACTGCGTTTTTGTATTTTCTCCTTTCATCAATTAAATTCAGTATCTCTTCTGTTACCCAAGGATTTCTACTAGCTCTCGTCTTTTTACCTACTTGTTCCTCTGCTGCCTGCACTATTTAATTCCTCTGAGCTACCCATTCTTCTTCTGCTGTATTTCTTTCCCCCATTTCTGTCAATCGTTCCCTTATGCTCTCTCTGAAACTCTGTACAACCTCTGGTTTAGTCAGTTTATCCAGGTCCCATCTCCTTAAATTCCCACCTTTTTGCAGTTTCTTCAGTTTTAATCTACAGTTCATAAACAATAGATTGTGGTCAGAGTCCACATCTGCCCTTGAAAATGTCTTAAATTTAAAACCTGGTTCCTAAATCTCTGTCTTACCATTATATAATCTATCTGAAACCTTCTAGTATCTCCAGGGTTCTTCCAAGTATACAACCTTCTTTTATGATTCTTGAACCAAGTGTTAGCTATGATTAAGTTATGCTCTGTGCAAAATTCTACCATGCGGCTTTCTCTTTCATTTCTTAGCCTCAATCTATATTCACCTACTACGTTTCCTTCTCTCCCTTTTGCTACTCTCGAATTCCAGTCACCCATGACTATTAAATTTTCTTCTCCCTGCACTATCTGAATAATTTCTTTTATCTCATCATACATTTCTCAATTTCTTCATCATCTGCAGAGCTAGTTGGCATATAAACTTGTACTAGCCAATGTAAATGACAGTTCAGATGAAGATCTTACTGTGAAAGAAAAAGAACTAATAACATTAGGAGGAAAACCTGACCTTGAGTATTTAAGGCCCAACAAAAAATAGGATAAGGAAATTAACATGTATCAAAGAAAAGCGTTTCTGTTAGATCTGAACAGTGACGCAGAATGGTCAGACGTAGAAGATGGTTTGGATAAAGAAAATATTGTATCAACAGAAATCGAGGAAAGCGTGACGAAATGTTGTTTTGTACGACCAGACGAAGCAACTCCAATACAAGAACAGAAGGAAGCAAAGAACCAAGAAAGAAGGAATCTTCAGGTCTTACGATACCTAATCAACAACGAATTCAAGTCATAAAAGACTTTGAAATCCGATAACCGGAAAAACCTCCAGACACATGTGATTTGCAGGTGAACAACATGTCGTGGAATGATCTTATGGTCGACCAACATTTGTTATGGGACGAACAAAACAACTCCGACAGTAGAATAATTACACAAGCCATTATTCTTGCCGAAATTTATGACATTAGGCTACAAGTCCTTTTAGACAATGGGCATCAAGTCAGTGCTGCATCACAGTAATGTTTTGAGTACATTTCAGAAAAATTAATAATTGTGTCCATAAATGATATCAAAGTTGTAGGGTCTACTGGTAAAACCAATAAGCCAATTAAAACTCAAATATTGGCAGGATTCAAAATTAAAGGACGAAAATTTGAATGTGATTTCCTGGTCATTCCAGTTTTGAACGCCGAAATGATTTTGGAAATCGATTGGTTGGATAAATAGGAAGTGGTTATTGACTGCAGTAATGAAGATGTCAAAATTATCAGTAAATGCGATAATTTGGAAGTAGGGTTTGAACAAACTGAAATTTCACAAGACGCTAAAATAAGTGCAATTAGAAACTGGCCCTGAAAATAAAGGTTTTTCTAGTACTTTTGAAATGTATCATGTTAAAAGCTTAATTGATGACAACCGGAAGACGATAATTTTAAAGAAATCCTTGAAAACTTACAGGACCTTACACTAGAATAAAAATTAGAATTCTTCAGCATATTAAAAAGAAATCAGAATATGTTTTCGGACAAACCTGCCCTAGTTGAGAACTTTGGGTACTGTATCGAAACTCTGGCACACGAACCATTTTTCGTGAGAGCCCATTTGGTTCCCTTGTCTAAGACATAGGCTGTACAGGAAGAAATAGATAAAATAATTGAATGGAGGGGTGATGATTATAAATAAGAAAGATAGCGGGGGGGGGGGGGGGGGAGGGGGAGTGGTGATTGATGTACAAACTTTAAATAAGATTATCAAAAGAGAAGTACATCGACCAGAAAATCTAGATGAGATGCTGCAAAACTATCATAATGTGCAGTACCTGACAAGATTCCAACAAATGCAGTATCTCGCAAATACGAGGGTGGTTTGAAAAGTTCTCGGAATCACCAAGAGAGGACAGCGCTAGCGCAACGAGTTGTTCACGTGATATTCATTAGACTGTTGCCTGCAAACACATGCCACGTCAGTGCTCTTAGAAGTGAGCTGTGGCAGTGAAGCTGTGGCTGTTCTGACGTAGTGATTTGCGAAGATAGAAAAAAAAACCGAGATTCGAGCAGGGATTAACTACATCCTAAAGAAAGGTATGAAAGCAAAGGACATTCGTGCCGATTTCCAGAATATGCTGGGGGACTCTGCTCCTTCATATTCAGCTGTGGCCAAGTGGACAAATGAATTTAAATTTGGTCGGGAGAGCTTAGATGATGATCCTTGCAGTGATCGGTCAAGATGTGTCACTACTCCGTAAATTATTGCCAAAGTGTACAAAATGGTCATGGATGATCGCCAACTGAAAGTGTGTGAAATTGCTCATACTTGCCAGATGTCATCTGAAAGAGTATATCACATTTTAACTGAAGAATTAGAAATGAAAAAGTTACATGCAAGATGGGTGCCCCGACTCTTGATGCTGGATCAAAATCGCAAGTGTGCCATCGCCATGGCAAAATTACACGAACTAAGGCACCAGTCTAAAATTGTCCAGTTTGGTATTAATACATCTGTTTCGATATATATCACGGCTTTAGATTCAGTACTGGGACAGTACTAAGAGCTAGATTCACAATACATGTAGATGGCTTGTTGATTGCCACAGAAGAGTGGCAAGAGCACTGTGATTTGTTAAACAAAGTCTTCCCTGCTCTTCAAGCAGGAGGGATGACATTAAAACTGAAAAAAATTGAATTTGCTAAAAGAGAAATAAAGCACCCAAGACATATCATTACCACTTCTGGTATTGGTAAGGACCCAGAAACATTAAATGCTATTGAAAACTGCCCTCCTCCTTGGAACAAAAAGCTACTTAAAACCTTCCTTGGACTTGGCAGATTTTACCGTAAAATTTTATTTAGACTAAAGAAAATCAGGATGACTTCGAAAAATTAAAAAGTGAACTAAGTAGGAATAACGTTTTACACCACCCAGTATTAACGGAAAAGTATCTTCCCATATTGCCCTGAAGGCAAAGTAAATTGATTGTTTAATCTTTCTGGTAAACAACTGTATTATGTGTTCTCTTATATATGTGTCATTGTCATATGGGTGTGCCCATTGTTACTCAGCGTTCTATGCAACACAGAATTTCTTCTCTACAGTGAAATAATATGTAAAATTTAACTAATGTTGTTCCTATATGAATGAGGTGAAATGATATTCTGTGTCTTTGTATTGCTCATTATGTAGATTGAATACTGTTGTTGTGGTCTTCAGTCTTGAGACTGGTTTGATACAGCTCTCCATGCTACTCTATCCTGTGCAAGCTTCTTCATCTCTCAGTACCTACTGCAGCCTACATCCTTCTCAATCTGCTTAGTGTATTCATCACTTGGTCTCCCTCTACGATTTTTACCCTCCACGCTGCCCTCCAGAATTAAACTGGCGATCCCTTGATGCCTCAGAACATGTCCTACCAACCGATCCCTTCTTCTAGTCAAGTTGTGCCACAAACTCCTCTTCTCCCCAATCCTATTCAGTACCTCCTCGTTAGTTATGTCATCTACCCATCTAATCTTCATCATTCTTCTGTAGCACCACATTTCGAAAGCTTCTATTCTCTTCTTGTCCAAACTATTTATTGTCCATGTTTCACTTCCATACATGGCTACACCCCATACAAATACTTTCAGAAACGACTTCCTGACACTTAAATCTATACTCGATGTTAACAAATTTCTCTTCTTCAGAAACGCTTTCGTTGCCATTGCCAGTCTACATTTGATATCCTCTCTACTTCGACCATCATCAGTTATTTTGCTCCCCAAATAGCAAAACTCCTTTACTACTTTAAGTGTCTAATTTCCTAATTAGATTCCCTCAGCATCACCCGACTTAATTCGACTACTTTCCATTATCTTCGTTTTGCTTTTGTTGATGTTCATTTTATATCCTCCTTTCAAGACACTGTCCATTCCATTCAACTGCTCTTCCAAGTCCTTTGCTGTCTCTGACAGAATTACAATGTCATCGGCGAACCGTAAAGTTTTTATTTCTTCTCCATGGATTTTAATACCTACTCCGAAGTTTTCTTTTGTTTCCTTTACTGCTTGCTCAATATACAGATTGAACAACATTGGGGAGAGGCTACAACCCTGTCTCACTCCCTTTCCAACCACTACTTCCCTTTCATGTCCCTCGACTCTTATAACTGCCATCTGGATTGAATACTATCGTGATGTATTTGTAAATTTTTCTTTCGCCCAACGAAAGATGCAATTACTTCATAACTATTTCAGTAGTGGCAACTCCCTATAATCAAACTCACAAAAGTACCTCTTAGCACCTCTTGTCCAAGTCAGCAGTGTTCCACCATTAGTAATCATTTACCTATAATTATCATTATTGTACCACTGTACTGTAGAGATAGTAAATGTTATTGAGAGCCAGTTGCTGCACAAACGTATTAATAGTCCTCCTGTGTAGTTCAAGTCAAATCAGTGGTACATTACTTGCTAAATTGCGTTGCTATCTTGTATCTTATCAGCAAAACAGAAGTTCAGTATCAAGTAAAGTCAGTCCCGATAGATAACATGCTAGTACTGGGTACAACTTTGCCTAATCAGACTGGCTACCATTTTCTTTTACGTTTTTATAGTTACCCTGACTACTTATAGAACCTTGGGCCGTAAGAATAAAGTGAAACAAATGCTTTTCCTTCGGATTTCGAAGCTAAAGCTTCGGAATTTATGAATAAAATGTGAAGCAAGAGCTTTAGCTTGTGGGAACAAAAAGAACAGTGAAAGCTTTTGCTTTCCCCTTGAGATCTTGCTTCGGTATTAGATGAACTGTAAGAATAAAGAGAAGCTCTGACTTCATTCTGGAAGCAATTGCTTGCAAAACTTGAAGGCTGGTCAGTAGCAGGCTCATGTTTGCAGAAGGCAGATATGGCTCAAATAGCAGTACGTTTACGCCGCGAAAAATGCTACAGACCACGTCGATGTCTAGAGCATTATAAAACTGTATCGTTTCAACGACGAAAATATTAAGTAGCTTGCAAAGCATTTTCTGACAGAGACAGTGCAAAGAAGAGGTGGAACACTATCGTCGGAACAGAAGATGAAGATTTTCCTTCGGTATGTAGCTGATCCAGGATTCCAGTCTGGAATAGCAGAAGAAATGGGAATTCATTAAACTACAGTGCGTAAAAAAGTGAATAGTGTTTCTAAAAAGATAATGGAAAAAGCTGATTTGTGAATACGTTTCCGTCATCAACACATGATATTACTGTGGCTAAAAATGAGTGGCTACAAAAATGCAAATTTCGAAGTGCTATTGGTGTAATTGACTGTACACATGTGCGAGTTCCAAAATCTGTGCAATTTAACGACGAATATACTGTATCAACAGAAAGGGTTTTTCTAGTATAAATGTGCAGGCTACATGCACTGTGAAGAAACAGTTCACTAGTGTTGAGGCTAGCTGGCCCAGGTCAGTGCATGACAATCGAATATGGAGGAATCCAAGTGTCTGGAAAGTGCTGAGTGAACACTGTTCTTTTGGGTGATGAAGGGTATGGCCTAGAGCCCTAGTTGATGACCCCCTTTCGTAATCCAATTGAGGACAGTCACAAGTCACTCAATAACCTTTTAAAAGAAGAAAGAGTTGTTTGTGATAGAGCATTGCCTTGGTCAGCTGAAGAGGCGGTTTCCTGTTTTGCAGTATATCTGTAGAGTTGCCTTACCAAATGTTCCAAAAATAGTGGCTTGCTGTTTTATACTGTACAATGGTGCGAAACATCTATAAGATGAAGATTTTTAAGACACAGCACAGGATTTATATGAAGATGGTGATAATGAGGAGGAGGAGCCTTTAACTGAAGCAGATATTCTTCGGAGAGGAAGTCAAAGAAGACAATAAATTGCAGCTCTAATACAAAATGCAGGATTTTGAATTTTTTTATTTATGAAAAGATAGAAAACTACCGATCGTCTACAACAAAAGGAATAACACAATCTACAGAACGGTATATACATTAAAACTATTTTCATTTTCCTCGTGTTGCAAATTGTTTACATTATTCATCTTTATATTAAGAAAGTACATTAACATAAATTCTTTTTCCATTTGCAGTCGAGTGAGCTTCAGTTGCTCCAGCAGCACCAGCCTATGTAATTCTGTGGTACTGAGCATCTTCGTCTCGTCTGTTTCTGGCAATGCTCCTTTCTTCAAGGGTGGTGGCCTGGCATATGGACTTGCTCTAGACGAAGAGAATGGTAGGCCAGCGAAGATGAAAGCGATCAATGGCTGTAAGAGAGAAGGTAAACCCTTTTGATGGTGGGAGTAGTTCAAAGATGTCAAGATGCATGTGCTCAAATTTTTGATTTTCTGGAACAAATATACCAGAAGGTGCCCTGACATACTGACTAACACTGTGCCACTGGCAGGCCACACATTGGCGCACATATTCCTCACAGTCTTTGTCTTTGTTTAGCCACACAAAAGATCGTTTCACTGTGTTAATACTGTCCCATATTCCAGGGTGCTACCACTCATGTAAGGAGGTGATTGCCTGCTATGGAAACTCAACTGTCACAAACTCTGGTTTGGTAGTTGCAACGTCTCAATACAGCCGTGTGTTTAATTGTGGTTCTGTCACATGATAGACATAACATGACATGATGGTCGCATCAAGAAGTCTCGCAGCTAGCTGTCTGTTCGAAGTGCTGCAGCAACAGCTTCAGAATCAACCGTGTCAGTTATTGCTTCAATATGAGGAAGAACATCCGCTCGCACATTCAGGTCTCCATTAGCATGTACTGTGTGGGTGGTGAACAGAAGTGACGTAATGCTGATTCTGGTGCATTTTGTTTGTGCTGGTTGCATCCGCCCTCAAGCAAGCAAACGTTCAGGGGAAATTATTTCTGATAACTCCCTGCAGATAACCCATCATTCTGAGAAACCGCCAACCCTCCCTTCCCCACTCCTTCTCCCACACCCTTCTGGGAAATGTGGTGCTGATTCTAGGACAATTTTTTGACATTCCCCCCCCCCCCCCCCCCCCCCCAGTTCAGTTCTGAGCCAATTTTCCCTCTGGGAAATCCCATAGCCTTCATCCCTCCCCATCTCTCCCCTACCCACCTGGAAAAACTGTGGCACTTTTGATATAAAAAAATTGGTGAGAAATAGCTCAGTTGTGGTACATCTATTCTTATCTATTGGTGGATACTGCTGCAATTAGGTCAAAACCCTTTACTGCTTGATCAAACAACCCCTTAGTTCGCTACCCACTTCTGCATATATTGACACATTTTTGACTGAAAGGCTTGACTTGTTTCATCACTACAGCTCATTTGCATGTTTGGCAGGAAATATCTCGTCAAATTGACAAATTTCTGCAGAGTACCAGGGTGGTGATGGGGTCATGGCTTCATGCATGTTGAGCACAGGACAGCGACAGCGAGAGTGCAGAGCCACTGTCAGCAGCATCCCCAGTCACCTGCTACTTAATTCATGAACAAAGCATCAGGCATCTGCGCCCCTTTGATACCAGATTCATTACCTGTTTTATTCCCAAATACGCACCTTCAATACCAGGTAAATGGAAGCAGCTGCTCTATGTGTTCTCGCCCTGCTGTGCAGATACTGACTGAGATAGTTCACAATACCACCAGCAGAAGATGCTGAAAGAAGCAACCTCTCCAACCCTCTCCCTCCAATCCACTCCTCCCTCCTTGTCACTCAGTTAATTACATTCTGTCGAACAAAGCATCAGGTGGCAGCAACTCTTTGATATTGATCTCTCTCTCTCTCTCTCTCTCTCTCTCTCTCCCAAGTGGCTACACCCTGTTTGTATGTGAACCAATGTCTGAAACCACACAGATGGAGGTTTTCATCTCTACTCAGAATAATATGTTGCTGCTGACTAATTCTGGCGACTAATTGAGAGCTGACGCAGTTTAGATACCAAAAACAGAGGGAAATAATCCACTTGCAACATATTACCTAAAACACTCACCACCACCTTATGGTGATCCTTCTTCATAATAAAACTATTTTCAACATTTGATTAGCGCATGCAAACTTTATGCAAATCAAGAAATCAAATTCCTACCTCAAATAGGTTGTAACGCTAAATATATGTGAGGTCTTGTATGCACGAACATTCGAAAACACAAGCGCCCTTCTCCACCGCAATGTTTCCACTAAACACATCTGATGAATGAACCCTACCAATCACATACACTCGCGATCACGAAGAACGCGATGTCCGCCATCCTCTGGGCAGCACCATGCTTCAGGCTCCCAGCCTCACTGCGTTGTCAGCCGAGACATAGTATCGTCGGGTGGGCGCCAGTCGGGAGAGATTTGCACACGCATCGGCAGCTGCACACTCGTCCCCTGCAACCACACGCTGGGCATATCAAATGCTCAGTGGTCGGAAAGAATGTAACCAAGCAGCCAACCGAGATGTTTAAATGGATAGAACAATCGTCCAGTGTAAGCATCCATCATATTGAATCTTCTCACGCCACACACACTTCCGTTTATGTCGCCACTCATCCAGCATACTGATCACTTCGCTACTCAGTCATCCAGAGAGCGCCGCCGCCAGGACTTGTCCTCGCAGCCGCGGGCAAGAGCTGACATGTCAGAGTATTCCCAATAACTATGCACCCGTCACAGGCACGCTAATCCACTACTTCCAGTCGACCGTAGCCTCGTGCCCACTCGTGCCGCCAGCCGCGGCAAACTGCGAGACAACCAGGCGCAGGTTGGACGTATAGTTCCAATTGCAATTCCACCCCTACATAAACTCCCTGCAGTTTGAAAAGTTCATTTTACCAAACCTGAGACAGGAATGTTGATGACCATACACCTCGAATTTGTCACGCGAAATGTAGATTTCTCCCTTTCATACGAGTTATTTTCGAAGATAGAAGTAATCGGGGCATACAAGTGTTTTCACTTCACTAAAGTAACGTTATCTGTTGTGAAAATCCTGCAACACTACGGCACAGGCTGTAAGTCCCCTAAGTATTCTCTCATCAGGAAAAAAAAAGTTCTAATCAGCTTAATGTCTGTAACGTCCTGCATCACAGGACTAGAATATTAAACTCATTTTTGGCTAATCATGGAATGCTAAGATGCACCTCTGTCACAGGATGCTTCCTCACCTTCTAACTCTCTTAAAGTAACCAAATACTTGTTCTTAATGTAACAGCACAGGGAAGTTGTAAATATCAGGTTTACACTGCGTATTACTTTTAAACTCGGTAATATAGCTGATTTTATTAGGATGCTCATCTCTCCCAGTGTAGGTGGGAGTTTGAAATTTCGTTATAAGATATCGCCACAACAAAAAAATCTCCTGATTATTACTCCAGCTGTCCGCAGCTCGTGGTCGTGCGGTAGCGTTCTCGCTTCCCGCGTCCGGGTTCCCGGGTTCGATTCCCGGCGGGGTCAGGGATTTTCTCTGCCTCGTGATGACTGGGTGTTGTGTGCTGTCCTTAGGTTAGTTAGGTTTAAGTAGTTCTAAGTTCTAGGGGACTGATGACCATAGATGTTAAGTCCCATAGTGCTCAGAGCCATTATTACTCCAGCTCCCGAATCATATCTGTGGTACTCTAGCTGTCGCTTCCACCTGCTCGGCGGCACGTCATTGATATCAAATTGATATCTTAATTAATGAAATTGATCATGAGAGTCACTTTGTGTGGGGAGGTATTTTTTTCCAACAGTCGCATTACACTCGCCAAGTAGCTCAAATGGGAATCCCTGGAGGGAAGACAATGTTCTCTCATTTCTCATAGGAACTGCGATGATAAAGATACAAGAAATTAGCGCTCATAAGGAGTCATATAAGCAGTCTTATTCCCTCACTCCATTTGAGAGTGAAATAGGAAGGGAATGACTAGTAGTGGTGCAGGGTACCCCCTGCCACACACCGTACAATGACTTGCGAAGTAAGCATATAGATATAAGTGTAAATTTAGTCTACCTATTAAGAATTCACTCCATCCATTTATAGGCACACAGCACTTATGGAAGAATGTTGTTTCTTATTTAAATAAACCGAAAATGGAACTTCTGACATTTACCCTACAGTCCTGGTGCTTCAAACACATAGATCATGATTCAATACACGCTACCACAAGTGACAGAAGATGCTTCACTGCTCTAATTACACGGCAAAATTGTGAAAAGAACCACCACTCGTAAAGAACAGATCGTAATGCAAAACATATGTGAGAATCACACATGCATTTTGCAAATCAAGTAATTAAAATTTAAAAAAAAAGCGCTCGCTGTAGCGCTGAATATATATGAGGTCCAGTGTGCACTGACGTTTGAGAACAAAGACACCTTCCTCTACATGCTGCCCATAATCCAGACCACGCACACAGACGTGAAGGCAGCTCAGTGCATACTGAGTAGCAGTTCACAGTACAGACACCCAGCTAAATTTTTTGTGAACGCCTACTTGGGCAGCCTGGGATTGAATCCCCCCGGAGGATGTCGGCTTTCTCTGATCTCAAGGTCTCAAACAATGTATTAGATGGCGGCATGCCTCTGAAATTTGATACCTGGGCAGTTCATGTTTGTGTGGCATCTCAGAACATGTGCACTGTCTCAGGTGGTTAGTTCCTGTCACTGTCGCTAGGTACAAAGGAAGTTTCCAAAGAGATGTCGCCATCCTCTGCTGTGAATGACAGGAAGTAACCATCTAAGACAATGCATTAAGCTGGTAAGAAGAGATTTTTCTTTGCGGGACTATAGAATACTTAGAGGGAATTCTTCCAATCCATATGTGGCAAAAAGCAAACCAGTGCTGCCGGCCGGGGTGGCCGAGCGGTTCTAGGCGCTACAGTCTGGAACCGCGCGACCGCTACGGTCGCAGGTTCGAATCCTGCCTCAGGCATGGATGTGTGTGATGTCCTTAGGTTAGTTAGGTTTAAGTAGTTCTAAGTTCTAGGGGATTGATGACCTTAGAAGTTAAGTCCCATAGTGCTCAGAGCCATTTGAACCAAACCAGTGCTTAACAGTATTGGTTAAAAACAGTCTTGGTTGCAATTTTAGTTTTTTAGTGTCGCCTTATTTAGGCATCTTCAGGTTATCTTAATTTGGCATTTCTTAGAAGAATCCTTTACTCACTGTAGCCAAAGGGCATCGTCGAATATATCAGGCCAACATCGCCTTCGTTACTCAGTAAAAACTTTTCTTAATGGTCACGAGTGACACCAAGATCTGCATAACGCGTTCCCCTTCACAGGAGGGCCTCGGGCAGTGCGAGACAAGCAGGCATCTTTTGGATGTGGAGCTGTAACTGCAATTCCACCCACTGACATAGAGTCCCTAGCTCATAAAACCCACTTCACCCATTCCAAAATAGGGTTGTTGATGTCCACATACCTCGAATTTGTCGCGCAAAATGTAGACTCCCCGATTTTACATGCATTATTGTCGAAGACAGAAGAAATCTGAGGCTACACGCTTTTTCACATCGCTAAAGTATCGTTAATGTTTGAAAATCCTGTACAATAGTATGGCATAGGCTATATTTCCTCTAAGTATTCTCTCATCCGGTGAAAAAAATCTCTTCTTATGAGCTTAATGTCTGCAACGTCCTGCATCACAGGACTAAAATATTAAACTCATTTTTGACCTCCGTCACAGGATGGCCTCTCACTATCGAACTCTCTTAATGTAATTAAAGGCCTTAAGCTAATCAAAAGGGAGTACAGAGGAGTTGTAAATATCAGGTTAATACAACGTATCACTTTATAAATTGGGTATTGATTTTATTATGATAATCATCTCTTCCTTTACAGGTGGGAGATTGAAATTTCGTTGAAAGATCTCGTCGCAAAACGAAAACCGATTACAGCTCTAACTCACGAATCATGTAACTCCAGCGCTGCTTTTTAGACAGTCCCTTTACATCTTGTAACTGCTCCTCAGTTTCTGCTCCACACTCCCTGTAGTTTCGTCCATGTAATCGTCCGAATCCAGTCGTAACTGAACGGAAGTCAGAGAGCGCTATATCTAAGACCTTCTGCAATCCTTGGAGTAACAGTTAATGCGACACGGCCGTCTTTTTTTACCAATCGGCTGAAATGGGAACATGTCGTCGTAGCTCTAACTATTGTATATGATGTGTAAGGCAAATG
Source organism: Schistocerca piceifrons (assembly GCF_021461385.2). Lineage (NCBI taxonomy): Eukaryota > Metazoa > Arthropoda > Insecta > Orthoptera > Acrididae > Schistocerca > Schistocerca piceifrons. Next base: position 665,921,368 of record NC_060138.1, read on the forward strand.
TTAAATGAAGCTTTCTAACGAAACACGCGGTAGTAGAAAAAAATAGTACAGGCAATTGCAGAAGCTAGAAGAAGGATGAGGATTTTGCTACTGCATTGCGGGACAAGAGGTAGTAGAAAAACATAGTACAGGTAGTTGCAAAAGCTAGAAGAAGGATGAGGATTTTACTACTGCATTGCGGAGCAACACGAGGTAGTAGAAAAACATAGTACAGGCAGTTGCAGAAGCTCGAAGAAGGATGAGGATTTTGCTACTGCATTGCAATGCGATTCCAAACTACATACAGGTACTTTTGAACAATTAGTTCATGATCCCACTCTAAGGGTAAATTGTTGCGAAAGCATACTTGACCTTTTAGCAACAAATAATTCTGAACAAATAGTGAGTATTGTGACGAATACAGGGATTAGCGATCACATGGCAGTTGCTGCTAGACTGAATACCGTAACACCTACAACCATCAAAAAGAAACGCGAAGTATATCTATTTAAAAAAAGCTGATAAAAATGCTCTTAACGCCTTTTTAGGAGGCAGTCTTCATTCCTTCCGATCTGATCACGTAAGCGTAGAAAAGTTGTGGAATGTTTTCAAAGAGATAGTATCGACAGCAATTGAGAGATATATACCACATAAATTAATAAGTGATGGTACTGATCACCCATGGTACACAAAACGTGTCAGATCGTTGTTGCAGAATCAGCAAAAAAAAAAAACCTGTCAAATTTAAAAGAACGCAAAATCCCCAAGAGTGACAAAGATTAACACAAGTTCGAAATATAGTGCGTACTTCAATGCGAGATGCTTTTAATAATCTCCACAACGAAATTCTATCTCGAAATCTGACAAGAAACCCAAAGAGATTCTGGTCATACATAAAGCACACCAGTGGCAAGACGCAATCAATACCTTCACTGCGCGATAACAACGGTGAAGTCACTGATGACAGTGCCACCAAAGCAGAGTTACTAAACACGATTTTCCGAAATTCCTTCACCAAAGAAGACGTAGTAAATATTCCTGAATTCCAATCAAGAGCAACTGCCAAGATGAGAAACATAGAAGTAGATATCCTCGCTGTAACAAAGCACCTTAAATCACTTAATAAAGCCAAGGCCTCCGGTCCAGATTGTATACCAGTCAGATTCCTCTCAGAGTATGCTGATAAAATAGCTTCATATTTAGCAATTATATACAACCACTCGCTCACAGAAAGTACCGTATCTAAAGACTGGAAAATTGCTCAAGTCACACCAATACCCAAAAAGGGAAGTAGGAGCAGTCCGTTGAATTACAAGCCTATATCACTAACTTCGATTTGCAGTAGGATTTTGGAACATATACTATATTCGAATATTATGAAGTACGTCGAAGGAAACGATTTATTGACACATAGCCAGCACGGATTCGGAAAATATCGTTCTTGTGAAACACAACTTGCTCTTTATACTCGTGAAGTAATAAGTGCTATCGACAGGGGATGTTAAATCGATTCCATATTTTTAAATTTCCAGAAGGCTTTCGACACCGTTCCTCACAAGCGTCTTCTAACCAAACTGCGTGCCTACGGAGTATCGCCTCAGTTGTGCGACTGGATTCGTGATTTCCTGTCAGAAAGGTCACAGTTCGTAGTAATAGACGGAAAGCCATCGAGTACAACAGAAGTAAATCCGGCGTGCCCCAAGGAAGTGTTATAGGCCCTCTATTGTTCCTGATCTATATTAACGACATAGGAGACAATCTGAGTAGCCGTCTTAGACTGTTTGCAGATGATGCTGTCATTTACCATCTTGTAAAGTCATCAGATGATCAAAACGATTTGCAAAATGATTTACATAAGATATCTGTACGGTGAGAAAAGTGGAAATTGACCTTGAATAAAGAAAAGCGTGAAGTTATTCACATGAGTACTAAAAGAAATCAGCTAAATTTCGATTACGCGCTAAGTCTCACAAATCTGAAGGCTGTAAATTCAGCAAAATACTTAAAAAGAGACTGCTCACACCACGCTTGTTCGCCCTATTCTGGAATATAGCTGTGCGGTGTGGGATCCGCATCAGGAGGGACTGACGGATGACATCGAAAAAGTACAAAGAAGGGCAGCTCGTTTTGTATTACCGCGAAATAGGGGAGATAGTGTCACAGACATGATATGTGAATTGGAGTGACAATCATTAAAACAAAGCCGTTTTTCGTTGCGACGGGATCTTCTCATGAAATTTCAATCACCGGTTTTCTCCTCCGATTGCCAAAACATTCTGTTGGTACCCACCTACATAGGGAGGAATGATCATCATGATAAAATAAGAGAAATCAGGGCTCGTACAGAAAAATTTAAGTGCTCGTTTTTCCCGCGTGCTGTTCGAGAATGGAACGGTGGAGAGAGAGCTTGAAAGTGGTTCATTAAACCCTCTGCAAGGCTATTTATTATGAATAACAGAGTAATCACGTAGATGTAGATGTACTGCAGCTCGAAGGAGTTCCGCGTCCATCAGGGTGCATTAACGTCTGTTACCCAAACATTCTCTCTATCCTCGTAATTTTGTACCATCCAAGAGAAATAAACTACGAACTATAAAAACTTCAGTAACATCAATCGATAGAGAAGTAGATAAGATATTACTGCAGCGCTGTCTCCCAATATATCCCAAACAAAAATACTGTCTGCACGCCGGCATTGACCATATGTGGCGATCCTATTAAACACAAAGGTTCATTAGAACAGGTGGCTCATGACTGAAGTCGCTTCCATAGACCATTGTAAAATTTCATCACTGTAGGAGGTCCATATCCTACAGACCATCACTTGCAAGAGAGTGTCACTGTCTTGTTGTTTGATACATTGTTCTTTTTTTTCTTTCTACTGTAACACATCCGAGTCGTGTATGACTACAGCTACATACACTGCAAGCATTTTGTTTTTTCTACCACGACTTCGAGGTTTGTGTCAGGGGCTAGAAAGACATTAACACATCTCAATTCATCAGCTCTCACAGAAAACTGAACATCGCAAAGTCTAAATTATGCTGCTGATTCCGAACACACACACACACACACACACACACACACACACACACACACACACACAGGATGCTTGGAATTAAACACAGTGCAAAAAAAAAAAAAAATCTGCGTAAGATATCGTGGCATATGGGAACTGATAGAGTTTTGCGGTATTTTGGGGCGTATCCAAACAGTTGTCTGAGGGTGATTCATGACCTAAACATTTAGAGTCATCTTTCACAGTGTCGTAGTACCAGATGTCTAAGTGTCCCGTTCGTGTATGTGATCACTATTTCGGTGCAGCCCATCCCCAGAGGGTGTGCTCCCTCTAAGACTCTAGCTCCAACTCAAACAGGTGATGTCTGTCAGTCATCATGTGGTAATCAACAACATACCAGTGGACAGATGGGATGAGAAAGACGTTACTGATGTACTGTAATAAGCACCACAGTTGATAGGGTGATCAATTTTAGTAATTATACCAGTTTCTCTGTAATTTCAACACTGACCAATGTCAAGTCAGCACGCCTCATAGTTTCTATGTATCGCTATACCACCCCTCCACTAGTTTGACAGTAACGTATACTAGACAGCGAATGGTGATAGATAATTGTGCAGTATGTCCATTCACTGTTAATTCTCGAACATATATATACCTAAATATACCAGACAGTGTCCCATTCTGATATAAATATTACCAGCACTTCCATCATAGTGAGTAATTTACGATTGCGATTGCCGATCTCTCTCTACGTGGACGGGAGCCACAGAGCATTTTCTCATTCTTAGTATAAAGTCGGAGATTGAAAGATTCCCACACATTGTCTTTGACGAAGCCTTCCTACAAGGCTGTCGCCGATTTAATTTGCTGCTGACCAGAAATAGGTGGCTGCTACATGCACTACATTCTACTTCTCGTAAAGGAACAGAGCGAGCCCAGACCGTAACTGATGTTCAGAAGAGACTGTTTCGCACCAGTCTTATTCAAGGCGCCCATCAAAGTGCACAAGATCTCTAAAGATGTGCGCATGTAGAGGCCGTTAGCAACCCTTATCGGCATACAGTAGATATGAGAGTGTTGTGATGATACAACAGATTGTTATGAGGAAGAAGCGCGTTTATGTACGATGGAGTTCCAGATGGACGTAGTTGGAAGTATTTTAAGGAATCAACTGCACTAACAATTCAAAAGTATTGTTCCAGTGTCTGGAGACAGTACCAAGAAGATACTGATCATGGAACATAAACACATGCATTCGTCATGTTATACGGCTCTGCACTTAACACATGCTATAATGCTAGAGCGGTGAGGCTTTCGACCTATTACTCGTGCGGAATACAATGTACGAAATATATTCCCAGCGCATGACATACGTTCTCCATTCAAGTTTCTCTACGTTAAACTAGGGTGATAAATTGTACAGTGATAAAACTACTACCTTGCACACCAAAGAAAACATCAGTTATTTGTAACACAAACACTACATAGGTTTCTAGAGGTATATCACGCCTGCTGTTTTCGACGTCCATGTCCGATTACGGTTGTCAATAGCCCTATAAAAAGATCGTCGACAGCCGAAAATGCATATGAAGAAACAGTGACATCTTACAAGGAAATAAACACTGCGATCAGTAGCCATAGGAGATGTAACAGTCTCACTGCAGTTTACCACCGCCCTTGGTAACCTTCCTCTTGCACACACAGGTCATAGTCCGATGTTAGGCTGTATTGCTCATGTGTGGGATACTATTGTCATTTCTCCTTGAGATCATAACTCTAGAATGCCTCCTCTCTCCACTATTTAGGTGTATACAGGGTGTTTCAAAAATGACCGGTATATTTGAAACGGCAATAAAAACTAAACGAGCAGCGATAGAAATACACCGTTTGTTGCAATATGCTTGGGACAACAGTACATTTTCAGGCAGACAAACTTTCGAAATTACAGTAGTTACAATTTTCAACAACAGATGGCGCTGCAAGTGATGTGAAAGATATAGACGACAACGAAGTCTGTGGGTGCGCCATTCTGTACGTCGTCTTTCTGCTGTAAGCGTGTGCTGTTCACAACGTGCAAGTGTGCTGTAGACAACATGGTTTATTCCTTAAAACAGAGGATTTTTCTGGTGTTGGAATTCCACCACCTAGAACACAGTGTTGTTGCAACAAGACGAAGTTTTCAACGGAGGTTTAATGTAACCAAAGGACCGAAAAGCGATACAATAAAGGATCTGTTTGAAAAATTTCAACGGACTGGGAACGTGACGGATGAACGTGCTGGAAAGGTAGGGCGACCGCGTACGGCAACCACAGAGGGCAACGCGTAGCTAGTGCAGCAGGTGATCCAACAGCGGCCTCGGGTTTCCGTTCGACGTGTTGCAGCTGCGGTCCAAATGACGCCAACGTCCACGTATCGTCTCATGCGCCAGAGTTTACACCTCTATCCATACAAAATTCAAACGCGGCAACCCCTCAGCGCCGCTACCATTGCTGCACGAGAGCATTCGCTAACGATATAGTGCACAGGATTGATGACGGCGATATGCATGTGGGCAGCATTTGGTTTACTGACGAAGCTTATTTTTACCTGGACGGCTTCGTCGATAAACAGAACTGGCGCATATGGGGAACCGAAAAGCCCCATGTTGCAGTCCCATCGTCCCTGCATCCTCAAAAAGTGCTGGTCTGGGCCGCCATTTCTTCCAAAGGAATCATTGGCCCATTTTTCAGATCCGAAACAATTACTGCATCACGCGATCTGGACATTCTTCGTGAATTTGTGGCGGTACAAACTACCTTAGACGACACTGCGAACACCTCGTGGTTTATGCGAGATGGTGCCCGGCCACATCGCACGGCCGACGTCTTTAATTTCCTGAATGAATATTTCGATGATCGTGTGATTGCTTTGGGCTATCCGAAACATACAGGAGGCGGCGTGGATTGGCCTCCCTATTCGCCAGACATGAACCCCTGTGACTTCTTTCTGTGGGGACACTTGAAAGACCAGGTGTACCGCCAGAATCCAGAAACAATTGAACAGCTGAAGCAGTACATCTCATCTGCATGTGAAGCCATTCCGCCAGACACGTTGTCAAAGGTTTCGGGTAATTTCATTCAGAGACTACGCCATATTATTGCTACGCATGGTGGATATGTGGAAAATATCGTACTATAGAGTTTCCCAGACCGCAGCGCCATCTGTTGTTGAAAATTGTAACTACTGTAATTTCGAAAGTTTGTCTGCCTGAAAATGTACTGTTGTCCCAAGCATATTGCAACAAACGGTGTATTTCTATCGCTGCTCGTTTAGTTTTTATTGCCGTTTCAAATATACCGGTCATTTTTGAAACACCTTGTATATGTACTATCAGTCCACTCTCCTCCTCGAAAAGACGCAGTTTTATTGACTTTTTAATACTCTTTTCATGGTAATTGTCTCTAATTTTATGTATTCTCAGTTAATTTCCTTAATTTTACTAGGTTGTTGCGAGTTTTACTTATTTCATGCTATTTTTCCGTCAATTATTACGTATCTCACATTAATTTTTTCGTGTTCATACCAGGATCTCCTCGAATTTTATCAATTTTATGTTTTCTTCCATATTTTTTCCACAGTTTTCCATATGTATATGGTCATGCTGCTGACATACCTATGTACTGTTTGATTTTGTACGAGAACATTTGCGCATCTTACACAGCACCTTACTAAAAAAAATCTAAGACTTGCCTGCTCCCCGATGAGCCATATGCATGCATTTAGGATAGGTCGAACATGAAAAGTATAGTAACAGTAGCTTCGTATCTACATGAAACTCAAGATTCGATTTACGTCCAAGATGTGGCAGTGAAATGGGGTACTTGGCATACATCTCCGTTCGTCTAGAGGAGGGTACCAAAGCAGGTTTTCCATCGAGAGACTTGTTTCATCATACATGAGTTGGAAGTCCCCTGATGATTGTGGTATCTACAGGTTTGCTGTTAACGATTGGAGTTAGATTGTGGTGTAAGTCACACACAGAACACGGACACAGAGTTAATCGCAGATTATACCACACATCTGATACAGCCGAGGCAACAACGAAAACAAAATGGTTAAATGCGTGATAACGACCTGCAACAACATCTCCGTCTCCCTCTCAACCGATCACTTAATCTACACTCTACGCAGATCCATATAAGTTGAGAGGCAGATGGCTCTCTTTTTTCCAGAAAAGCATCAAAGACAGCAGTCAACTTGCATGTATCACTATTGCCTCAATAGACATAGAGTAGAATGTTGTTAAAAAAGCCATACTGCTATTGTTTGTTAGGGGAGTGCAAGGTTGTGACTGGTGGAGTGTACAGAGAAGCACATTGTTATTACTGTTTATTAGGGTTTAAAACACCTAAACAGTCGTGCACAGGGTCCAACACGTGACCCATTCCTGTAGCTGTATATTGCAGTCACCCCAGCTGGTAATACAACACTCTTTAGGTAAGGACACTTTATAAAAGTTTATAACACAATTGGCAATAATTTCGGGGTCACACCTGAGCTTGTGGTCCAACATACATAAAATTTATTACTCTAAATTTGATGGTCATCCACGTTAAACGTTCTATTTCAACCGTCTTATCGCTGTCAACGAAAAATGACTGTTTGCCTAGTTCCCGGTGCTTGCATGCCTACTTTTCCTCGTATTCCTCTTATTGTCGAATACTCGTTGCCATGTACAATAATTGTCCTGCACCAAGCAGAAAACATGCAGGTATTTCATAAATTTCTCCGCATTTCGGCTTATTTTCCCTCAATCTGTACGTATTTTTCGTCATTTTTCCTTATTTTATCAATGTTGTGTCACTTCTGCACGTGCCATCATGACATTACTTCTCGCTCCGTATTCAAAACTTGCATACGGGAGTAGACCATACGATGCAGATGTCCCAACCACCGCAGGCGATGTTGTTTGAGCGTGGCAGTGATACTCTGTTGTTTTGCAGTTTTCAGAACCATATCATTTGTCACATGACCCTTCCATGATATTCCAGAAAGATGCTGCGTAAGCACCACAGGTGAAAGGCGCTGAGCTTTCGTTCCTGTTTGGCATACGACGCCCAGGTCTGAGCTCCATACAGGAGAGTACTCAGCACACATGATTGATATACAAGTATTTTTGTCGACTATGTAATATGCTTGCTGTCCCATGATCGTGTGCGGAACTTTCTGAAAGTTCTGGCAGCCTTTCCTATTCGTGCATTTATTTCGTCATCCAGGGAGAGATCTTCTGTCATTTTGAACCAAGATAGCAGAATTTATCGACTAGATCACATAACTAATGGGGAGGTATTGAATAGAATTGTAGAGAAGAGGAGTTTGTGGCACAACTTGACTAGAAGAAGGGATCGGTTGATAGGACATGTTCTGAGGCATCAAGGGATCACCAATTTAGTACTGGAGGGCAGCGTGGAGGGTAAAAATCGTAGAGGGAGACCAAGAGATGAATACACTAAGCAGATTCAGAAGGATGTAGGCTGCAGTACGTACTGGGAGATGAAGAAGCTTGCACAGGATAGAGCAGCAAGGAGAGCTGCATCAAACCAGTCTCAGAACTGAAGACCACAACAATAACACAGACTACCTTCAACAAGGAATCGTCCAGTTTGATGACAGGCAGATCTATATATTCTTGACCCATAATAACCGTTTTCTTTACATTTATAGACATGGAGAAGAGCTTGCATGTAGTAGAAAATTTATCCACAAGCTCTTGCAAATCGTCTTAAGTATGCACCACAAATGCAGCATCGTCAGCAAATAAAAGGCTATTTACTAGCAAGTCTTCTCGGCAGCGCTTGGATCTGACTAGAGAAATGTTGTAGAGCTTCCTATCAGCTCTGATATGCAGATTAATGCCCAGGTTAGTTTCACCAAAAGCCACTATGAGAAGTGCTGAGAAAAAAAATATTAAACAGAGTGGGAGCCAATACGCAGCCTTGACGAACCCCTCTTTTCACAGCAAACGGGTCGGATGTGATTCCGTCGAAGACCACAGTACGTTCCATACCTTCTTGAAAAGCCTTGATCATCTTTAGAGCTTTGGAGGACACCCTATCTTCAAAAGTACTGCATACAGTCCTTCTCTAATGACTGTTTCGAAAGCCTTGTTTAGGTCGATAAAGGCAATGATTAGAGGGGTTATCTCTTCGCGTCGCTTTTCCTGAATTTGCAGAGTGTGAAGATATATCAACTTTAGATAGCTGGGACGAAACCCACATTGTTCCTCAGGGTATATGCGCTCGGCAAGCTTCTGAAGTCTGCCCAGGACCACACGGGCATATGTTTTTCCAGTGAAACGCGTATGTATTTAGTACAGCGATGGCGAGGCATGACAGAATCTCTGACCAGAGAATTATTTATCGTTGCTAGTCTGCGGTTGACCGCGCGAGAGTTCAGTTGCATGTAGGGAGTCGGCAGTGGTAGTTGCGGTCGAGTTGCGAGAGAGTTCAGTTGTGAGGCAGTTCGAGAGTAGTAGCGCATACGAGATGACATAGTCTGTGTTAGTAGCGCGCGAGAGATAGTCGGAGTTGTGTGTGAGGAGTCGGCGGGCGTCGACATGGGCCACTGGTCAAGATTCAGGACGAGGTATATTTTTTAAATAAGGTAATGAAGCAGCATTGCGCTCATCTGATAATGTAATGCATCTTAAGTGTAATTAATTTGTTCAAGAATCGCCCCAATAATAATTTTGTTTTCAAACCAAGCATTTTAACAAAACAAACATTTTATTGAAAGAAAATTTCCCATGCATTTCCTTAAAGAAAAAATTTACTTAAGTTCAAAGAATTTTTGCGATGCATTTCCTCCAAGCTATGGCGAAAAATAAGGGCAGATACAATTTTACTGAGGTAAGAACAGGGCCTAAGATCGACATTTCGGTCTATTTGCGTTTTCATTGTCACTGAGATTTCATTATCATTGAATTGTCTTACATTTTTATGGGCAGCTTACATTTGGCTCAGATTGCTATTTCTCATTTAATTGTCATTGTCAATAAATTATTTTATTTGCTGGGAGGTTACACTAGGTTCTATTCTCGTTAACATTTAATTAATATTGTCCTTCGAAATTTCTCTGGGGAGGTTACACTTAGCACAAAAAACAGGATCGTATTTCTTTGGGAATCTTCTAAGAAACAGTCAGATATCTGCTCTTATTTGCTTAGATATAATTAGCTTTTGGCGCAACGCTTTTACTAATTTTGTGACTTTCTTTCCTCAGATCATCGGCAATTCGTTGCTTTGTAGTATTTGTGTTGGTTGCTTTTTGTATTTGTGCTTATTTCATTTGTCAATAATTGTGACTATTGTAAAAAATGCCGCGAAAGACTATGAATAGTGTATCGTGAGGTATAATGAATGAAACTACCGACTCAAACAACTTCACCGATAATACTTGTGACACGCAGTGTAATGATGACAATCCTGCGTTCACTGACAATCAGTGCGTTCCAACCACCAATAATGATGTAGATCTTAATGATGAACAAACGAACTTGATTGTGTCCTCTATTAATTTGACGACAATTGATGACGCGGGGCGCTCTATTGTAATGAGCGCTGCCCAGCTTAACACACCCGGTTTGGAAAATTCAAGTAACGTACAGACAAATTTTTCTAATGAAAATGAACAGTGTACTGAAAGTACGACGGATTCATTTAATTCCGAAATAGTGACCGACAATGTACATTCGACTGCCAAACCTTTTTGTAAATTACAGAATGACCAAATGGTCACACAAAACGCGACAATTGTAGGTACACAATCAAACAATACAGAGAATAGAGCCGGTAATATTGACTTTGAACAAATTATGGCAAGATTGCTACAACAACACAGTGAAAATCTCAAACAACACTTTAATGAAAAATTAGACAACAATGATGAAAATCTCAAACAACTTAGTGAACAGAACAAACAGTTAAATGAAAAATTAGACAATAACTCCAGGCAGCTTAGTGAACAAATTTGAGCCGTTGCCGCGCAGTGCCATGACACTAAGGAACAGTTACGCGAGGAAATTGAGGCTTGTTCAAAGAAAAGTAGCGAAGAAATTAGATAGGTTGCTCAAGAATTAAGGGAAATGCAGACAGCTACAACAGAAACACTTAGAAACGAAATTAGCGCAGTCTCTAAACAATGCTCTGAAAAAGCTACACAATTACGCGACGAATTTAAAGCAATGACAGCAGAACTTTCGCGTACAATGGATGCAAAGATCGACGCGAAATCCGAACAACAGAGCACTCAAATTGACGAACGCTTTAATCTTCACATACAAAACAGTGATACGCGTTTCCGCAAATTTATTCAGGATCAAAATAAAGTAAAACGTCAAGTCATGGAAACAATCACTGCTCAGAGACAAGAAGACAAACGTAAAATGTTTGCGAAGGCAAAAACATATGTAGACAACAATATTGCTACAGTGTCTGACGAAATTAATACCATCAAACAGTCGAACACAGAATTACGTGACGAAATTTGCGATCTTAAATCGAAAACAGACACATACACAACAGATTTTCAGATAGTGACAGACAGACTCGAACAATTAGAACTAACCCAGGATTGCGATGTCATCAAAGCTGACGTTAAAAAATTGAACGAAACCACACGTAAATTACAAAAACAGATTAATACTTCTGACACTAAAACCGATGATCAGGTAAAAATACTGACTGAAAAATGTGATGAACTGGCCAGTCGTATTGACGTTATTGAAAGTAATAATGACAACAAATCAGACGATACTTCACCAGTTTCATTTAATCAAACACCTGAATTTCAAAATCTACAGCAGACAATTAATGAGATCGATTCGTCTAATAACACGTTGCGTAGAAAATTGTCAAGTTTACAGCAAGAAGTAACAGAGATGAAAAATATTTCAGTTAATAACACATCACAGCAGACGCCACTTTGCGAACATTTGTCTGACTCACGCAGCATGTATAATTTGAGCAATTTACAGAGACTACGCGACTTAAAATCTGAAAAGTTACGCAACTTGAAATCCGAAATGACACAGACAAACAGATTCTCACACAAACCTGAACGTGTTCTCAAATTCAGTGACGAGAACATTGATTACGAGCAATTTTTATCGGTAAGAAAAATCTAAGGAATTTAATAATGACAGAGCACAGATACACGATTTGCACTGTATACGACAATTTATTTTTGTACTTTCACCGCTATTACGTGTAATGCAGAAACTAGCTTTGAACCTGATACGACATTTTGCTATTATATTTTCATCGGCATTACCTATTATCCGGAAATTGGAATTAACATGGATACAACAATTTGCCTTTGGATTTTTACCGCTATTGCCTGCAACGCAAAAGCTAAAATTTATTTGCAGCGCGTAAAAGACATCAGGGGATTCATTACGCTTTAATGAATATGTGCCGTAGCGTGCATGGGCCCCGAGCTGTAGTAGTGCTGTTTCATCTTTAGTTTTCTGCACTGCTGCCTTCTCTTCTACTATCCTTTATATCTATCAAAACAGCTCTTTAACTATTGCTCTATACAGAATTAAGAAACGTAGTAATGAAAACCCGATGTGACAAATTTTTACCGAATATGACAATTTTCATTAGGCACTCCCGTAATGACAACTACCGCCGTAATTTTAATAACAGATAAAATTTTAATCATCAGTATGTGTAAAATTAGCAGTAACAGCAAATACATTTTAGTAACAATAGACGTTTTCCACCGCAACAGCATGAAAGTCAGCCGCTTAGCATACCTAACCAACAATGCAGTCTACAAGGTCAACCAAGCTTTAATGTTTCGCCGCGTGCACGTATAGTCCCAGCTACAACAAATAGTAACGCTCAGCAGCAAAGAAATAACTACGTATAGAAACACACTATTTCAATTCCTATCGCAAATGCACCGTATAGAAATAACCATCATGACAAACGTAAAAATAATGAGCTCAATTTTCGGGGTACATTTAATAACAGTCGATCTTTTCAGCAGCAAGAACATCAGCAACAACATGTTATCATGAACGAACCAGACAATAGGTGTGATCTATAGCATAATGCGTCTGGAAGAAATAGTAGAGCAGTTCAAATAGTCGAAATGCCACAACATCCTCCCGTAAATAATAACACGTACGATAGAATTTAACCAGATACAGCACAGATTGCATATTCCAGTAACGTAAGCAATACTTTTGACACGCAGAATTTTGTTCACGAGAATGTTATTTGAAACATGCTTTGTTGAATGCACCACTTTTATCGCACCCAGATCTTACCAGAAATTTTTCCATTGCCACCGACAGTTCCAACACCGCTTTAGGCGTACATATTTTTCAGTAAATTGAAGAAGATGGCTCTACAGTAATTAAAAACATCGCATTTGCAAGTCGCATTCTGTCACCTGCTGAACGAAATTATTCAGTTACAGAATTGGAAACGTTATGTGTTGTATGGGCATTTACGAGATTTCGACACTTTCTTTATGGAAGACATACCACCGTCTACACAGACCACAGAGCGATACAATTTTTACTTTCAGCTAAATTTACTCACGACAGGTTAAGCAGATGGAAACTTTATTTACAGGAATTTAATTTTACAATAGTTCACATTCCAGGCACACAAAATATTATAGCGGACGCACTATCTCGTTCTCTCAGCAACAATCAGCAAGACGTTGCAACCAACTTCTGCAAAGCAAATTTCAGCGTTATGTACATTCAGCAAGTTGCATTTGAAAATTTTATTTCGTCGTCATTACAGGACATAGCAAAAGAGCAAAATAAAGACAACGTGTGGAAAGAAATTAAACACCTCTGGCAAAATAAGAATAATGTTACGATTAGAAACCATTACACTGTAAGCAATGACATTCTATTTCGCCGCTCTCATCCTGACAGCAACAATTGGTTATTATGCATTCCTGACAAACTGGTTAACAAATTAATATGGTATACTCATTTAAGTTATGCACATTATGGAGCCAGAAAATGTTTTCTTATACTGAGACAGAACTGTTATTTTGCCAACTTGGAGAAACGTATACGACGAGTTTTAGCGTCAGGTAACATTTGCCAGTAAGCTAAGTCAGACACCACTTCACATATTCCTCCATTATATCCCATTGTACCTGTTAAATTAAGACATATGGCCGCAGTAGACATTTTTGGTCCAATTCCGAGAACTAACAGAGGTTTTTGCTACATTTTTGTCGCTGTTGAACTCACTTCAAAATTTGTTACTTTCACTCCGTTACGCAAAGCTACTGCCAAAACCGTTTCGAAAGCATTTGTAAAACATTTTCTATTTCATGTAGGGCATGTGATGAAAGTAATTTCTGACAATGGATCACAATTTCGTTCTGCTATATGGACACGCATGTTACGAGCTAGAAACATTTCTCCGATCTATATATCCAAGTACCATGCTTCTTCGAACCCTTCTGAACGATTAATGAAAGAAATTGGTAAACTGTGTAGAATATACTGCCACAAAAGACATATTGATTGGGATACACACATATTCTCCTTCCAAGATGTAATTAATTCCATACCAAATGAATCCACTATGCTATCTCCGTCTGTTATACTGAAAAATGCTGAACCACCTAACAAAATTAAAGAATTAGTAAACTTTCCTACATCTCGTCGATTGCGACACCACGAAATAATTAACATCGCGCTAAACAACATCAAACGTGCCGCAGAGCGCCGAAGAAGACAGCAAAAACAGGTTTGTACACGCCGTGACTTTCACATTGGACAGAAGATATTAGTACGTACACACTATTTATCCAGCAGAATAAAAGGTAAGTGCAGTAAATTTGAACTTCTATACGCAGGTCCATATCGGATTCGCAGCATTCCTCACCCCAATGTTGTACACGTCGAAACTTTGAGAACCAGGAAAAGTAAGGTCAACCACCATGTGTCGAACATTAAACCCTTTATTGAATGAAACCACTTTATGATTTAACGTGCTATGATGCGATTTACTAATTTTTATGACCACTTATGCAATTATAATTATGTGACTACTTATTGATGACTATCGTATTTTTTCTTGGCAAGTGCCCGGCAAGGTAAGGTTAGCTGGTCGCTCTTCTTGTCGTTACACATCAGACCGTGCATATTTTTCAGATGAACTTACACATTTTATGACCACTTATGCAATTATATTTATGTGACTAATCATTGATGACTATCGTATTTTTTCTTGGCAAGTGCCCGGCAAGGTAAGGTTAGCAGGTCGCTCTTCTTGTCGTTACACATTAGACCGTGCATATTTTTCCAGACAAACGTATGTATTTTATGAATAATTATGCAATTCTATGTAGTGACGTATTAGTTTTATCAAATTCTCTCTCCATTAAAGTCTTTAATTCTCGCCTCTCTACACTACATACAAGCTGAACACAACGAACGTCACATTTTGTCTTTCTTATGTATGTACGATTGTTTTCATGTTTTGTTTGTATGCACTGTGAAATAGTTAAGGTATAACACACACCAGTTGACTTTGACATTTTTTGCCCTATGGTATCTCAACATCGTGACTGTTTTACATTTTTCTTTTTTTGCTGCTGCATTGTGATATTCTCTGTACATTTTTGCCTTTGAACACTGTCTATGCTTTTGACATATTACGTTTTCTGTCATGTTATTCTGTATGCTTAATTATGTCACCATAAGCCAGTCATTATTTAGTGGGTATATGATTTAAATGCAAGACATTAATCTTTGTTCATCAATTTCAGAAAGAAATGATGCGTAAAGGAAATAAATGAAACAGAAATGGGAATTTCAACTACAGAATAGATGAAAGAAGATACAAAAACCTTATGAGGAAGAGGAAATGGATCAGAATTAACAAGAATATACTATACACATCGTAGAATAGCAGTCTTAACTAATTTTTTCTTTCAGAATACAAGGTGATTGATGCAGGCTGTCAGACAGTACTACACATCTTAGTTTTAGTGATGAAATATGCTAGAGATAAGGAATAGTTGTGTAATGAGTAATGAAGTGATTTTTTGCAGATGATAATGAATGCTGATGAAGAGTAATGATGAAGAATATGCTACTATGGATAATGAAGTTTTTCTTTACAGGTGATGATAATAGTGAAGTTATGATAATATGGATAATGAAGTTTTTTCTTTACAGCTGAGGATGATGTTGAAGTTTATGTATTTATGCTATGTAGTTATTTAAGTATTTGTTGCAGTTTGTTTTGACAGTATGTTTTATATCGTATGGTATGATGACTGAAGGTTTTGGAAAGGACAGCTATGGAACACATTCTTTATACACATTTCACTACCTGTTAATTCGAAGTTCACTACTTTTCAGCGTAGTATGCGTTTCTTCTTTCAGCTCAATAATCCATTTTGTATTTTTTCCAGGAGAAGCCTTTCATGATACTTACTAAACTTGTTACTTATTAAACCTATACTAGTACTTGCATTTTTTTTACCCAGTTGTGTCACAACCTTGCTACAGCTGACTCATGACGAATGACATTACACATTTTTCATTTACAGGAACAACCTAGAAGCAATTTTTTTTCTTTTTCTCTTCTTGCTTTCCCTTATAATTACCCAAAGCAATGCAAGTGTATATCACCAGTTCCAAATAATGCTACCCATTTAAGAGTTCTGGATAATACTGAATGATGACCAATGTTTTGTACTCTTCAATACTTGCTGGCCACTGAGTGCCAATAATTAGTGTAACTAAATAAATTATGTCAATACTATACCATTCATTAGCTCCTGTTTTTAATGATGACTTTTGATGTTTTGTAACTGGCCACTGAGTGCCAATAATTAGTGTAACTAAATGAATTATGTTAATACTATACCATTCAATAGCTCCTGTTTTCAATGATGACTTTTGATGTTTTGTAACTGGCCACTGAGTGCCAATAATTAGTGTAACTAAATGAATTATATTAATACTGTACCATTCATTAGCTCCTGTTTTCAATGTTGACTTTTGATGTTTTGTAACTGACCACTGAGTGCCAATAATTAGTTTAACTAAATGAATTATGTTAATACTATGCCATTCATTAGCTCCTGTTTTCAATGATGACTTTTGATGTTTCGTAACAGGCCAACGACTGCCAATAATTAAAAATGTTGCACTATTCAATACTTGCTGGCCAATGAGTGCCAATAATTAGTATAACTCAATGAATTATGTTAATGCTATGCCAATAATTGACTCTCCTTTTCAATGATGACTTCTGATGGTTTATAATTGGCCAATAAGTGCCAATGTTCAATATAATCAGTTAATTTTATGAACATTATTCTGTCATACTAAATATGCTTTGTAACTGGCCAAGGATTGCCACTGTTTATTGTAATATGATTACCCATGATGCCAATAATTGCTATATTCAGTTAATTTTATGAACATTATTCTGTGATACTGAATACATGGTACATCATCATCATCATCATCATCATCATCATTTAAGACTGATTATGCCTTTCAGCGTTCAGTCTGGAGCATAGCCCCCCTTATAAAATTCCTCCATGATCCCCTATTCAGTGCTAACATTGGTGCCTCTTCTGATGTTAAACCTATTACTTCAAAATCATTCTTAACCGAATCCAGGTACCTTCTCCTTGGTCTGCCCCGGCTCCTCCTACCCTCTACTGCTGAACCCATGAGTCTCTTGGGTAACCTTGCTTCTCCCATGCATGTAACATGACCCCACCATCTAAGCCTGTTCGCCCTGACTGCAACATCTATAGAGTTCATTCCCAGTTTTTCTTTGATTTCCTCATTGTGGACACCCTCCTGCCATTGTTCCCATCTACTAGTACCTGCAATCATCCTAGCTACTTTCATATCCGTAACCTCAACCTTATTGATAAGGTAACCTGAATCCACCCAGCTTTCTCTCCCATACAACAAAGTTGGTCGAAAGATTGAACGGTGCACATATAACTTAGTCTTGGTATTGACTTCCTTCTTGCAGAAGAGAGTAGATCGTAGCTGAGCACTCACTGCATTAGCCTTGCTACACCTCGCTTCCAGTTCTTTCACTATGTTGCCATCCTGTGAGAATATGCATCCTAAGTACTTGAAACCGTCCACCTGTTCTAACTTCGTTCCTTCTATTTGGCACTCAATCCGTTTATATTTCTTTCCCACTGACATTACTTTCGTTTTGGAGATGCTAATCTTCATACCATAGTCCTTACATTTCTGATCTAGCTCTGAAATATTACTCTGCAAACTTTCAATCGAATCTGCCATCACAACTAAGTCATCCGCATATGCAAGACTGCTTATTTTGTGTTCACATATCTTAATCTCACCCAGCCAGTCTATTGCTTTCAACATATGATCCATAAATAATACGAACAACAGTGGAGACAGGTTGCAGCCTTGTCTTACCCCTGAAACTACTCTGAACCATGAACTCAGTTTACCGTCAACTCTAACTGCTGCCTGACTATCCATGTAAAGACCTTTAATTGCTTGCAAAAGTTTGCCTCCTATTCCATAATCTCGTAGAACAGACAATAACTTCCTCCTAGGAACCCGGTCATATGCCTTTTCTAGATCTATAAAGCCTAGATACAATTCCCTGTTCCACTCATAACACTTCTCCATTATTTGTCGTAAGCTAAAGATCTGGTCCTGACAACCTCTAAGAGGCCTAAACCCACACTGATTTTCATCCAATTGCTCCTCAACTAATACTCGCACTTTCCTTTCAACAATACCTGAGAAGATTTTACCCACAACGCTGATTAAAGAGATACCTCTGTAGTTGTTACAATCTTTTCTGTTTCCATGTTTAAAGATTGGTGTGATTACTGCTTTTGTCCAGTCTGATGGAACCTGTCCCGACTCCCAGGCCATTTCAATTATCCTGTGTAGCCATTTAAGACCTGACATTCCACTGTACTTGATGAGTTCCGACTTAATTTCATCCACCCCAGTTGCTTTATTGCACTGCAATCTATTGACCATTTTCTCCACTTCCTCAAACGTGATCCTATTTCCATCATCATTCCTATACCATTTTACCTCGAAATCTGAAACATTACTGATCGTATTTTCACCTACATTGAGCAACTCTTCAAAATATTCCCTCCATCTGCCCAAGGCATCCACAGGATTCACCAGCAGTTTTCCTGACCTGTCTAAAATACTTGCCATTTCTTTCTTACCTCCCTTTCGAAGACTGCTAATTACACTCCAGAATGGTTTTCCAGCAGCTTGACCCAATGTCTCCAACCTGTTTCCAAAGTCTTTCCAAGATTTCTTCTTGGATGCTCCAATTATCTGTTTGGCTTTGTTTCTTTCTTCAACATAACTTTCTCTGTCTACCTGAGTTCTAGTATGTAGCCATTTTTTATATGCCTTCTTTTTCCTTTTTCAGGCTGCCTTGACTGTGTCATTCCACCAAGCTGTTTGCTTCCTCCTACTTTTACACGCTACTGTTCCAAGACATTCTTTAGCCACTTCTAGTACTGTGTCCCTGTACCTTGTCCATTCCTTTTCCAATGACTGTAATTGACTAGATTCAACTAACTGGTACCTTTCTGAGATCGCTGTTATGTACTTGTGCCTGATTTCCTTATCCTGAAGTTTCTCCACTCTTATCCTCCTACATATGGACCTGACCTCATGCACTTTCGGCATCGCAATCCCAATTTCACTGCAGATTAAATAATGATCAGTGTCATCAAAGAATCCCCTGAATACACGTGTGTCCCTCACAGCCTTCCTGAATTCCTGATCTGTTATTATATAGTCAATGACAGATCTGGTTCCCCTGCTTTCCCACGTATACCGGTGAATGTTCTTATGTTTAAAAAAGGAGTTTGTGATTACTAAGCCCATACTGGCACAGAAATCCAAGAGTTGCTGCTCGTTCCTGTTGGCTTCCATATCCTCTCCAAATTTACCCATAACCTTTTCATACCCTTCTGTTCGATTTCCAATCCTGGCGTTAAAATCACCCATGAGCAGAACACTATCCTTGTCCTTTAACAACTACATCACTGAGTGCCTCATAAAAACTATCCATCTTATCTTGATCAGTCCCTTCACAATGCGAATATACTGACACAATCCTAATTTTCTTGTTAGACACTGTCAAATCTATCCACATCAGTCGTTCGTGTACATACCTTATTGCAACTACGCTTGGTTCCATTTCTTTCCTGATGTAAAGCCCTACACCCCATTGTGCTATTCCTGCTTTGACTCCTGACAATTAGACCTTGTATTCTCCCACTTCTTCTTCTTTCTCACCCCTTACCCGAATGTCACTAACAGCTAAAACGTCCAGCCCCATCTTACTTGCAGCCTCTGCCAGCTCTACCTTCTTCCAAGAGTAGCCCCCATTGATATTAATAGCTCCCCATCTCATTACCATTTGTTTGCCAAGTCGTATCTTAGGAGTCCCTGGTTTGTCAGTTAGAGGTGGGACTCCGTCACCTCCAAAGGTCAGGCATTTTGCTCTGATTGTGGCCAGCGTCATATTTAAAGTACCAGGAAAGCAGGTTGCTAGCCTTACTTTCCCGAGTCCTATTGGGTTTTACCCCTAACGGTTGAGGGACTAACCGGTGGATTTGGTAGTCTTTGCCGAATGAGCACAAAGGTGACCACGACTCAGAATATGTCCGAGATGCCCAGCCTTATTCCAAAGTAACTGGTATCCCGACTGTCGGGACCACTTACTTGGCCACTCATACGTTGCCTGTGGTTCATGAACTAGGACATGACTACAGGAACCCACACCATGAACCACATACATGGTACAGAAATGTTCAATAACTGGGCTATGAATGCCGCAAGCTACTAATGTAATTCTCAATGAAGACTACTATGTGACTTAATGTCCTTCACCTTCTGAGCTAACTACCCTGAATTACTGCAATATCCATTTGTCCTGTCCATCCTCATGATCATGGAGCACTATATTTGGTTTTTGCACTAATTCTACGTTGGTGTGCCTTGTAAGAGCGTGGTGTTGACACGACATGCTGTCCACCACCATGAACGATGAAGACGTTATTATCGTCCCACTGTTTGGTGTACCTGATGTACTGCCAAAATGATAACAGGGAATATTACTACGACATTTCAGTGTCTTGGATACGCTGATAAATACTTCTGGGAAAAGAACTGCAAATTGTCTCACTTGGTGCTGTATTTCTGTGGAAAGATATGGACTTTCAGTGCAACTGCGTGCAACCTAAGTGCTACAACCATGACGCAATCCTTCCTATTCCTTCCCTAATTCTTGTAAAATGAAAAAGTCATATACAGTGCGTGTGCACTTCCTTTCATTTGTTAATAAGATCAGTTATTCTGAAATTACTAAAGACTTCCATAGTGCATGTGCACTTTGTTACATTGCTTGATTTGTTTGTTTGTTGTAGAAAAATACTAGAGAGTACTACAGTGTGTGTGCACTTTTGTCATTTGTCAATATAATTTGTACTCATTAGGTTTATTTGTCGTAAAAATATTAGAGAGTTTTTCAGTGCGTGTGCACTTTATGCCATTTGTACTCATTACGTATATATTTTGTGGTTTTCTGATATGTTCTGTACTACAGTGCGTGTGCACTTTTGCCATTTATTAATACATTTTGGGATTTGCTGATATATTCTCAACTGCAGTGCATGTGCACTTATGTCACTTGTCAACATGATTTTTTACCATTGCGTTTATTTGTTATGAAAATGCTAAAGAGTTTTTCAGTGCATGTACACTTACGCCATGTCTTAATATGTTTTGTGCTGAACGTCAGTAACTATGCACTTATGTCATATGTTCTGTACTCATTGTCATTGTCTGAAATGTTTTGTACTCGGTGCATGTGCACCACATTTAATTCATGTACTAAATCTGAATATTCTGTAAATTGTAAAAGTTAATTAATTGAGAAAAAATTTGTTGCTCATGGCAAGTCCAAATGACTCACCATCGCTGCCAAATTTTTGCCCCCCCAGTGGAGGGTTATGAAACGCGTATGTATTTAGTACAGCGATGGCGAGGCATGACAGAATCTCTGACCAGAGAGTTATTTATCGTTGCTAGTCTGCGCTTGACCGCGCGAGAGTTCAGTTGCATGTAGGGAGTCGGCAGTGGCAGTTGCGGTCGAGTTGCGAGAGAGTTCAGTTGCAAGGCAGTTCGAGAGTAGTAGAGCATACGAGATGACATAGTCTATGGTAGTAGCGCGCGAGAGATAGTCGGAGTTGTGTGTGAGGAGTCGGCGGGCGTCGACATGGGCCTCTGGTCAAGATTCAGGACGAGGTATATTTTTTAAATAAGGTAATGAAGCAGCATTGCGCTCATCTGATAATGTAATGCATCTTAAGTGTAATTAATTTGTTCAAGAATCGCCCCAATAATAATTTTGTTTTCAAACCAAGCATTTTAACAAAACAAACATTTTATTGAAAGAAAATTTCCCATGCATTTCCTTAAAGAAAAAATTTACTTAAGTTCAAAGAATTTTTGCGATGCATATCCTCCAAGCTATGGCGAAAAATAAGAGCAGATGCAATTTTACTGAGGTAAGAACAGGGCCTAAGATCGACATTTCGGTCTATTTGCGTTTTCATTGTCACTGAGATTTCATTATCATTGAATTGTCTTACATTTTTGTGGGCAGCTTACATTTGGCTCAGATTGCTATTTCTCATTTAATTGTCATTGTCAATAAATTATTTTATTTGCTGGGAGGTTACACTAGGTTCTATTCTCGTTAACATTTAATTAATATTGTCCTTTGAAATTTCTCTGGGGAGGTTACACTTAGCACAAAGACTATTCACATTTAAAATATTTTCATTTTCGAAATTTTGCGGGGAGGTTACACCAGGTATACTCAGAAGTGAGATTCCACGGTGACAGTTGCAATAGCTGCGATCACCCTTACCTTCAACAATATTAGCATCGCGCATGTCTTGTGGCGCAGTACCCTCAACGAAACATTTCAGTAAGAGGTTGTAAAGCAGCTGAAAAAACTGGCTTAAGTTTTACAATTTCTGTGGAGATGTTGGTTTTGCCAGGGCACTTCCCACATTTGAACTGTGCAGTTGCTCTCTGAAGCTCCTCTATAGTAGGCATGACACCCAAGTCATGATAAGGTGTCATCTGAGGAATTTCATCCATTGTGTTTGGACTAATGTTCATGGGATGTGAGTAGAGGCTGGAGTAATGTTCTACCCAACGGTGAAGTTGACGACTTCGATCTGTGATGACTTTTCCATCCATTTTCTTGAATGGTACGCTCTTCTTTGGAGTAGGTCCAATGGCCCGTTTGATGCCCGAGTACACATCACCAAGGCCGCCAGCGTTGAAACACTCCTGTATGCCAGAGCAAAGTTGCTCCCAATAGGAATTGATTCGGTTGCGGACAGTGCGTTGAACAGCTGCGTTTACTTTGCTTAGCTCTCTACAAGTAGAACTGCATGTGTTTTTAATTCCAGATGTCAGTGGCCTGACGCTTATCCTCAAGGAGAGGTTTCAGCACATCTGCGTTCTCAATGAACCAATCCCGGGATTTTGCTTCTAGATTACAGAACACATTTCCAGCCGTAACGGTAAGAAGCGATTTGATTTTCTGCCACTCCTCAGAAATAGGAGCGGCTGGGTCCCAGGGATCCACCTCTTTTTGTATCTCTTCTACTGCAGCAGTTTCTTGTTTGGCAAAGATAAATATTTGTTTTGCAAGGTGTTCTGGCAGAGTGAAACTTTTTAGTCACGAAGCGCACTTTTCTCGCCACTAGTGAATGTTCTGTGTCACAGTCTAGACTAAGGAAAGAACGGGTATGAAGAAAGTAATGCAGATCTTGCCTTAGAGTTAGTAGCATGACCATATTATGGAAAACTGTGGAAAAAATATGGAAGAAAACATAAAATTGATAAAATTCGAGGAGATCCTGGTATGAACAAGAAAAAATTAATGTGAGATACGTAATAATTGACGGAAAAATAGCATGAAATAAGTAAAACTCGCAACAACCTAGTAAAATTATGGAAATTGACTGAGAATACATAAAAATAGAGACAATTACGATGAACGGAGTACTAAAAAGTCAATAAAACTGCGTCTTTTCGAGGAGGAGAGTGGACTGATAGTACATATATACACCTAAATAGTGGAGAGAGGAGGCATTCTAGAGTTATGATCTCAAGGAGAAATGATAATAGTATCCCACACATGAGCAATACAGCCTAACATCGGACTATGACCTGTGTGTGCAAGAGGAAGGTTACCAGGGGCGGTGGTAAACTGCAGTGAGACTGTTACATCTCCTATGGCTACTGATCGCAGTGTTTATTTCCTTGTAAGATGTCACTGTTTCTTCATATGCATTTTTGGCTGTCGATGATCTTTTTATAGGGCTGTTGACAACCGTAATCGGGCATGGACTTCGAAAACAGCAGGCGTGATATACCTCTAGAAACCTATGTAGTGTTTGTGTTACAAATAACTGATGTTTTCTTTGGTGTGCAAGGTAGTAGTTTTATCACTGTACAGTTTATCACCCTAGTTTATCGTAGAGAAACTTGCATGGAGAACGTATGTCATGCGCTGGGAATATATTTCTTACATTGGAATATTAACAGCACTGTATTCCGCACGAGTAATAGGTCGAAAACCTCATCGCTCTAGCATTATAGCGTGTGTTAAGTGCAGAACCGTATAACATTACGAATGCATGTGTTTATGTTCCATGATCAGTATCTTCTTGGTACAGTCTCCAGACACTGGAACAATACTTTTGAATTGTTAGTGCAGTTGATTCCTTAAAATACTTCCAACTACGTCCGCCTGGAACTCGCATCATGCATAAACGCGTTTCTTCTTCATAACCATCTGTTATACGATTACAACACTCTCATATCTACATGCGCGCATCGTAAGAGATCTTGTGCACTCGGATGGGCACCTGAGTAAGATTGGTGCTGAGCAGCCTCTGCTGTACAGCAGTTATGGATTCGGCTTGTTCTGTTCCTTTACGAGACGTGGAATGTAGTGCATGTAGTAGCCTCCTACTTCTGGTCACATGCAAATTAAATCGGTGAGAGCGTTACAGGAAGGTTCGTCAAAGACAATGCGGGTAAATCTTTCAATCTCCTACTTTATCCTAAGAATGCGAAAAATGTCCTGCGGCTTCGTCCGTATAGGGAAAGTTTGGCAATCGAAATCGTAAATTACCCACTATGATGGAAGTGCTGATAATATTTAGATCAGAATGGGACACTGTCTGGTATATTTAGGTATATATATGTTCGAGAATTAACAGTGAATGGACATACTGCACAGTTATCTATCTCCATTCGCTGTCTACTACACGGCACTCACAAACTAGTGGAGAGGTGGTATAGCGATATACAAAAGCTAGGAGGAGCGCTGCTTTGTCATTGGTCAGTGTTGAAATTACGGAGAAACTGGTAAAATTGCTAAAATTGATTACACTACCAACTATGGTGCTTATTACAGTACATCAATGTTGTCTTTCCCATCCCATTTGTCCACTGGTATGTTGTTGATTACCACATGATGACTGACAGACATCACCTGTTTGAGTTGGAGCTAGAGTCTTAGAGGGAGCACACCCTCTGGGGATGGCCTGCACCGAAATAGTGATCACGTACACGAACGGGACACCTAGACATCTGGTACTACGACACTGTGAAAGATGACTCTAAATGTTTAGGTCATGAATCACCCTCAGACAACTGTTTGGATACGCCCCAAAATACCGCAAAACTCTTATCAGTTCCCATATGCCACGATATCTTCCACATTTTTTTTTGGCAATGAGAAACATTCCACTGTGTTTAATTCCAAGCATCCTCTGTGTGTGTGTGTGTGTGTGTGTGTGTGTGTGTGTGTGTGTTCGGAAGCAGCAGCATAATTTTGACTTTTTAGAGTTTGCGATGTTCAGTTTCTGTGAGAGCCGATGAATTGAGATGTGTTAATGTCTTTCTAGCCCCTGACACAGACTTAGGAGTCGTGGCAGAAAAAACAAAATGCTTGCAGTGTATGTAGCTGTAGTCATACACGAGTCGGATGTGTTACAGTAGAAAGAAAAAACCAATGTATCAAACAACAAGACAGTGACACTCTCTTTCAAGTGATGGTCTGTGGGATGTGGACCTCCTACAGTACAAGTGACGAAATTTTACACTGGTCTGTGGAAGCAACTGCAGTCATGAGCCACCTGCTCCAGTGAACCAATACCTGTATGTTTAATAGGCATATGGTCAATGCCGGCATGCAGACGGTATTTGTTTTGGACATGTTGAGAAACAGTGATGCAATAATATCTTATCGAGTTCTCTATCGAATGATGTTACTGAAGTTTTTATAGTTCGTAGTTTATCTCTCTTGGATGGTACAAAATTACGAGGATAGAGAGAATGTTTGGGTAACAGACTTGAATGCACCCTGAGTGACGCAGATCTTCTTCAGACTGCAGTACCTGTATGTAGTTTGGAGACACATCGCAATGCAGTAGCAAAATCCTTGTCTTTCTTCCAGTTCCCATAACTGCCTGTACTGCCTTTTTCTGTTGCCTCGTGTTGCAGCAGAAAGCTTCGTTTGATGTTGCCCTTTAGCATCGTATACTGTTGGCAGAGCTAAGACAAACTGTTCCCATTTCCACCGAGGGCTCAAAAAAGACTGTGCTCTCTCATTAACTCAGCTCACTCTGTTTTTCCACGGATTGGAGAAGGTATTAGATACAGCGCTCTCTGACTTCCGTTCAGTTACGACTTAAAATTAGGTCGATTACATGGACGAAGCTACAGGGAGTGTGGAGCAGAAACTGAGGAGCAGTTACAGGATGTGGAGGGACTGTCCAAACAACCGCTCTGGAGTTTCTTCTGTATTTTATCCTTGGCAGATACGTCTGAAAAAGGTAACTCGTTTCGAGAGATGAGAGGGGCCAAAAAATATGAGTCACCGTTGGCTGTAATCATTAAAAGATGTCTCCATAGGATCCAACGCAGGTATGTGGTTAAATGGAGAGACTTGATTCCAAATCTCAGAGCGTATTTCTACCAGAAAGCATAACGCTATCAGTGACTCTTGTGTGTGCCTGTAGAACCAAGACCACTTTTTATGCAGGGTGACAGTAACATAGTCGTTGTGATCGTGTTTTTAATAGCGTGGTCTTTACGCGAAATATATGTTGGCGGCGATAGGATCCTTATGCAGTCAGCATCAAATGTCGGTTCTCAATAACGTTCGTCGAAAAGAACATCGTCTTTTAATCGCTATGCAAAGTGACTCTCATGATCAGTTTAACTACTTAGCCTATCAGTTTCATATCAATGACGTGCCGGTTGACGGGTGGAAGCCATGGCTAGGGCTCCACGGAAATGGTTCTGAACATGGAGCAGTAAGCAGGCTTTTTTTTCGTTGCGGCAATGTCTTTTAACGATATTTCAATCTCACACCTATGCAGGGAGAAACAACCGTCGTAATAAAATCATATGTACTACCGAATTTACAAAGTAATACATAGTATAAACCTGATATTTACAACTTCTCTGTGCTGTTACCTTAAGAAACTCCTTATGGTACCATATGTTTGATTACCTTAAGAGAGTTCGAAAGTGAGAAGGCGTCCTGTGACAGCTCTCCATCACGAGCCAAAAATGAGTTTAATACTCTAAACCTGTGATACATTACGGGACGAATAAGAAAAGATTTTTTTCCTACATGATGAGAAAATACTTAGAGGAAATGTAGCCTCTGCCATACTGTATCAGGGGTATTTCACAACAACTAACGATACTTCAGCGATGTGAAAAAGGCTGTATGCTTCGGTTTCTTCTCTCTTCGAAAATGTATAAAAGGGGAGAATCTAGACTTGACGTGAGAAATTCGAGATGTATTGTCAACAACATCGCTGACTCGGACTCGGTAACGTGGATTTTTTATTCTTGTGGGTCCATGTCGGTTCAAAATGGTTCAAATGGCTCTGAGCACTATGGGACTTAACTTCTAAGGTCATCAGTCCCCTAGAACTTAGAACTACTTAAACCAAACTAACCTAAGGACATCACAAACATCCATGCCGTAGGCAGGATTCGAACCTGCGACCGTAGCGGTCGCGCGGTTCCAGACTGTAGCGCCTAGAACCGCTCGGCCACTCCGGCCGGCTCCATGTCGGGGTGGAACTGTTTTGAACTAATGTATACGTCCAAGCCGCAGCTGCATAAGGAGTCAGCATCCAGTAGCTCAGCGTGTGACAGGTACAAACAAAGTGCCGACCTGTCTGATCTTGCCAGCGGCAGCGATAGAACCAGACGTGTGTGTGTGTTGCGTGAGAGAAGATTCAAAACTTTGCGTGTTGGTGCTGGATGTATTAATAACATCAGTATTCCTACCACCCCAATCATCGCTTCCCGTGGCTGTAACATACGCGCGTCCACGACTGTGGCTGTGGCTATGTCAGTAATTTTTACTGATCTTTGAAGGTGGACGCTGACGGTGCACAAGGCAGGTGGGGGGCGTGAAGTGTTAGTGTTTCAGCGATCACGAACATCTAGCCCTGAAAACTACTGCTATGGGCTGGATCGTGGTTTAAGTGTCTTGTAGTGGTCTCTATGCTATCACACAGTAGTGGAGAGAACTAATTCAGGAATGCTACAGTGCTTGAAAAACCCGATCGCGACGTCAGATTCCCGATCGATAGCGATCTCTGACATCTAACCATGACAACTACTACTGTGGATCGTGGTTTAAGCTGTCGTGTTTAGTGCTTCTCAGTACATGCAGTGGACTCTCTTGCATAGGTATTTGTTGATGCTGTTGTTACTATCCCCTTTCCTCCCTTCTTCTTTGTCCTAATGTAACGGAGGGAACAAATTTAATAATTCTATAGCGCCTGTAGTGGTCGGAAATGCCATAAAAACAGTATAAATTCATGTCGAAATCTAAAATTCCAGCTATCATTTCTCACATCACCACTATCAATCGTGACTTGAATAATAATACGTTAGAATTATTTAATGAAATTTCTCTTCGAAAACATAACACTGTTGTTTATGCATGCAAACTATTGTGCAGTGTCGATCTTTCTTTATTTCGTGCAATTTTAAACTGTATGAAACAAATTGTTTAAATGCCTATGTTAACGATTTAATTAATATTTCCTGTGGCACATCTTCTGAAGCAACATTTGTCACATCTTCAAGATCTGATATTCCATACCAGATTTAATAACCCCTGAAGCAGTTCGTGAAGTGTACCATAAGAAAGTGCACCTGGAAACTGGGGTACTTTAGCGTTAATGGCCGAATGAAATATCCCATGCTAGTTACCCTGTCATCTGCAAAGCAACTCTCCCTCTCTCTCTCTCCCTTTCCTTGTATGCAGCGGTCGAGTCAGTCTGCTACTAGCTCTGTGACACAGTCAATTTGTGTGTGTGAAAAAGCTACTGTGTCCGCCTTATATCCCCTACATCACGATCATGTGACCGGAAATTAATTATTTATCAACTTCAGCTGTATTTCTGGATCGATTCCCAGTCACGCATTTGCTTTGTAAGAATGGTGTTTCGCAAGTGCTTGTATCCGACATGTTGGTTCATGCATACATACCACTTGGGATGGCTGTAGACGCCGACAGGAAGTGTGTTTTTATTGAGGGAGGGTTTCGCTCGCTGCTACTTGTAGTAGCCAGAAAGGACACCGGCGGGTCCAAGTCCCTGGCGCATAAGCCAGAGTGCACTGCTGCCAAAGCCTGCACAGTGAGGCAGCCGACAACCGTCGTGGCTCTTGGGTGTGTTGCTGGGGCAGCCATCATGAGTGGGGAGACGCAAGAAAGTTTTTCAGATACGTGTAAGCTATCTGTTACAGTGTAATTACATGTTTCTTTACACGATTTGAATGAAAAACAAAACGCCACAGTTGTTTAAATATTCTACACACTGCAATCGATTTCCCGACAAATTCTTTAAATAAACTATACACCAACTTGTGTATCATAAATTATTAAAGAAATAATATTCTACACATTGTCTAAGTTGTTTAAACAAAATTCCATACACTGCAATTGATCACTCAATGTTTCCAGAAGGGAGGAAACTGAAGGATATCCGATTTAACTAATTAATTACTTAGTCCATGAATTTGATACAGTAGTAGGGAGGGGTATTCAAATAACCTGAAGCAGCTTGTGAATACCGAAAGTGGCGCAATTGAACTATTTCCAGCAATTTTTTCAGTCCGTTTAGTTAATTAATCACTTAATTTGACATCAGAAGTTGTGCTGGGTTTCTGAGAGGATGGGGAGGGGCAGGGGTGCATGGAAAACCACTTATGACCAATAGGTTAATGACCTGTCAATCAATCTGATTTGGACCTCGAATTCCCCTTTTCTAATGGCCATTTCTTGTTGTTCTGATTTCGATGAGAACAAGAAAGACTTTCATTTTCCATATCTGTTTCGTCTTCTTGCTCTTGAATTTAACTCCCATGAACTCTGTAGCTGTTTTCCTGAACAATAGTTGCAGACTGGTCTTTATCAGTTTCATTTGTTTGATCGTTGTCTGAGTTTTTGTGTACTTCATTTGTTGCTAGTCTCTTCTTCAAGGGTGGGAATCCCTCTTAAGCTAAACTAGGGGATTAGCCAGCGGATTCCATGTGAGTATTCTCGGTGTTGCCCGTTGCAGCACTCGAAGAAATTAGTTCTTGTGCCTCCAATCTTGGCTGTTGTAGAGGATTATTTCGTGGAATAAACACGCGCCAGTTGCAACACTTGATAATGGCATAAGGCGGAAACCTATATCATGTAATAAAGCATATCATACAGTCAGATGGCGGTTATATCATTCCGAAAATTTCACAGATTTTGGCACTCAGGTTGCCACGTAATAGTGACTTATTTAGTTTCGTTATCGTAAAAAATGTCTTTCCCACACATGCGTTGATAGGAATATTGTAGCACTTTTGCAGCCCCATTATGGAGACATTTGGCTGCTCTACCTGAGGAAAACAATGTAGACGTTATGGACAGTTTTAAAGCAAAAGGATATGTCTTTAAAACGGAAATTTGATTGCAGATAAATCAGCTATATCTGCATACGCACAGGAGGGGTTTCAACGAAGCGGCAAAGGGCCTTGAAAACAGACGAAAGATTAGTAGTGGCCTGAACACATTTAGAAAACTATCCTCGCAATTCTTTTAAGGCCGCAATGAATTCTTCAAACCTCACCTTTTTTTTAACGCCAGTGAGCTTAGGGAACTGACAGTTTATTTGTCAGAATTAGTCCTTCTAGAATGCGATTTTTTTTAAATGCCTCCCCATCGAATCAGAAATAAGTTGTTTCTCACCTTGCAAAGTCTAATTGTGCCCAGTAAAGAGAAAATGCAAGGTCTACAGTCCTTTCTGGATTATGTAATTTTCGTTCCTGCATTTCTTTTCATTTTCCAACAGCCTTGCTGCAGTGGTAATACCGGTTCCCGCCAGATCACCGAAGTTAAGCGCAGTCAGTGGTGGCTAGGACTTGGAGGGTGAGCACAGTCTGCCGAGCTCTGTTGGAAAGCGGGGTGCACTCAGCTCTCGTGAAGCAAATTGAGGAGCTACTTGTTTGAGAAGTAGCGGCTCCAGTCACGAAAACTGACAACAATCGGGAGAGTGGTGTGCCGATCCTATGCCTGTTCACATCCGCATCCAGAGATGTATATAGGCTCAGGGTGACACGATGGACGGTCAGCACCGTTAGGATCTTCCGAGACCTGCTCGGATGGAGTTTAGTTTAGTTTTACTACTTTTCCTTTACAAATTCGAAAACAGCGGGCTTTAAATCGAAAAATTGTTCTGGGCGTGTCCCTTAACTTAACCAATGTACTTTAGAATAATATATTAAGTCTCCATACTCTTCGTTCAGTTCCATCGAAAACTGTTGCGACAGACAGTGGAATAATGTGTGCAACTTTAGAAAATTTACCATTCGTGCTAGTAATTTCATCACATGCCTCATGCCTGCAAATTTAGCATAAAATGCTTCTTAATATACAGAGCAATGAATATACTCTCTTGATTGTTGTAATTTTTTGCACTTTCGTTGTCAACTAAATCTTTAAATTCTTTCTACATGGTACCATAGCAAATTTACAGTACCTGTTCCGGATTATGCAATTGCAGTACACTCGTAGATATTCTATCATTCCCATTCATTTTTAAGGCTTATGACGATAGATCTCTAGACTAGATCTTTTTGTTCGGGCATCCACTCGAACTGTGAATGTCCTTTACGTCACGAACAAATAGTGTAGCGTAAACAGTGCTGACACCGCAGTTCTGTCGAACTGAAGAAAGTTGTGCCGACCAAAAAATGGCACATCGCAATGATAAACAAAATGTCTCACTGTACCGTGTAGTTAGAAGAACCACCTAAGCCATGCACGCTACGGTCGCAGGTTCGAATCCTGTCTCGGGCATAGATGTGTGTGATGTCCTTAGGTTAGGTAGGTTTAAGTAGTTCTAAGTTCTAGGGGACTGATGACCTCGGAAGTTAAGTCCCATAGTGCTCAGTGCCATTTGAACCATTTTTAAGTGATACAGGCCGAGCTCTGGCTCGCACGCAGCTCACACTTCCAGCCCACGCTCGGTCTGGCACGCTGGGACTGGTCCTGTTCTTGACAGTCATGCTTATAGAAGCCGTATCAAAGATGAGAGGAGCTTTCTAGCGACTTTCGTGATCGTTTGGTGCGTGTCTCTCTCCCATGTGGAATACATCTCATCTGCGCTTTCTTAGAGTTCGTTTGTTTTGTATAGCTTCACTTTGGTTTGTTCGCTTTTCAACAAGTGTCAGTTTGAGAAAATAGTGAAAAAGTGCCTGAAGGATTTCAGTGTCAGCGACAAAGGCCAGTTTTGTGACATTTTCACATCTCAATATGAAATCGAGAATCTTTCCTCCAAGTTCTGACCACATGAATGTAGAACTTCAACATTTATAAACAACAGAACTTCGAGTTTAATGTAGCCTGCAGTAAAGGAAAGGCATAACCGCCAGCTTACTTTGAGATAGGACAGTTCACACTAGACGATATGATGTTGCAGTGCCTATGTTGTTCAGAACTACGATGCAATGTTTCTTCGGACATGCATTCACTGCAGCGACGACATCTATTATGAAATGCATGAGCCACCAGACGGTTTGTGAATTGGTATAATCATGTCTTCCACAAAGGTCGCAAGGAGTGGCAGTCTCTACAGATTGTAGTTCGCATAGATGCCTGTCCACCGGATGGCTAATCAACATTTAAACGTCTGATAAATACTAAGGGCAGTTCATCAGGACCCGGAGACTTGTTTGCCGCCCCTGTACTAGTGCTGTCAATCCCTTCCTCTTCCGAAACTTCTTACAGCAAAGTCGCCTCCTTTGTCGGCGTTGTGGTGCCATATTTCAAATAACTTCCGGGAATTCAGCCGAAATATCGGCGGTCGCTGAAAGTGTTACCTGGCTGAATTCCCGGAAGTTGTTTGAAAGTTGTATACGCCAGGAGAAACTCAGGTCTCACATTGTGGTGCCATAAATCGTCTGAGAAACATCTGCCAATGCCGTCGGATCATGATTCTGAGCTGAATAAAGCTGGGGATAATGGTCATGGAATGTTGTGTTGTAAGGAGAAGCGACGACCGTCTTCTGTGCCGACTGAGTGTATCAGCACTCTTCAGCGTCGATGACGTTCACGAAGTACAGAACATAGACGGGCGTTCACTTGCTATCCTATATTGCGTCCTTGAGCGATCACCATCCCCATCGCGTGTGAGTGTTGATCTGAGCCTTAGCGTGGTGAGACGTCGTTTGTTATTCCGGAGATTGCGTCATAGTATCACAATCTCATAGTACTTCTAGCAGAAATCAAGCATATGGCTGCGCTAAGCTGCGCGATCTCGACCAGTTAATCAACGTTCGTAGCATGGCCGGTTTGGTATAGTCCAACAACCAGTGGATCGTCGTAGGATATGCATGGAGGCGGATTTCAGACAATTACCCGATATTCTCAATCGTTTTGCTACAATCTGGGTAAGCCAGGTGCGCGAAGTTTAACTACCAGTACGCAACTGAAGTAACCCAGAGCATTAAACGGTCGTGCCGGCTTTGGAAGAGCAGCACGACTTCTTCCACATAGAATCGTGAATGTTCGCGATGTCTGTCCATACCAGAAGGTGCACAGGAACTGATAAGTCTTATACCCAACCCTGTGAATGCCATTCCTCGAACACCAGGAAAATAGTAAATGTCGTCCACCACTATTCCTTCCTATAGAAGTATAGTGACTCCACTGACTGTGAGAGAGGAGTGGGACATTGTAACCCCTACTTAAATATGTGGTCTTTCTTGAAACTAAAATTTATTCGAACTGGCCATGAACAATTCCCATATTTCATATATAATCATGGATTCCCGTTTTAAAGTAAAGAAAATTATATAAAAGACTAATAAGAGCCAATTGAACAGAGCATTATTTGCGAAGTAGCAAGGGGCTTTATTCATAGAGTTTCTAAGGAATGTCCTTTTGGTTTCACAACTACTATACAAACCCAATGCATGGAGTTTAAACGTTTTCAGCGTCTAGAAGTCTTTAGTGTTTGGGAGTCTTTGGCATCTGAGATTTTTTTGTATTCGCGATTTTAGTATCTGAGCTCTTAGAGTTTGACACCTGAGTTTTCGCGACTCTTTAAGTTCATGCGCCATTGCGTGAAATAGTGAACTTCGTTGGAAGCCAAGCTAATTAAGAGTAAACCCCTATTCGTTCAATTTATTGTCAAAAGTACGAACACTGATAGAACTGAGATAACATCCACCGAACATCTCAGTAGACAAAAGATCGATATCATTAATTCCAATTTAAGAATATCGCAACTTGACTTTCGATTATAGACCCTGTTTGCAATTTTACTATCGAGCTAAAGTATGACCATGCATGTAGTGAATTATATCAAAGAAACTGTGTCACTAAAAACTGAGTTAAGCAAAAACAATAGTGTTCTACAATTTCGGACAGAGTATCAGGAGAAGTGAACCATTTTTTGGACTATCTCTGGACAATAATAATAATAATAGTTTATTCCGTATTAATATTAAAGGGAATAATTTTCAATGGACAAAACATCAAGCTGTGTTAAATGAACGCTGCGTCTTTTGAAGGAATTAATTCAGTATACATGTGCTACGCTACTCTAAGATATCAGTTCATTTTGAAACACGAATCGGCCGCCTAGTAACTGTTAATGAGCATCTTCGGTGGCAATCGCTGAACAACACAGCTAGCCGATAGTAATAATTTGAATATAAACTTATTAACGAAAGAGACTAAAAGATTTGTGTAACCCCAAATATAGACTCAAATTAGTGCAAAAAGTCTACATTGTCAACAAATATTGACTGCAATAGCAGATAGTGTTGTGTCGCCACACTTTAATGTATCTCGATGAGGTCAAGAGTACTGGTTGTGCATAGGAAAAGGACATTACACTTTTGCTGATCGTGGAGGTGCCAGTAGGCAGCAGTAGGAGGCGTCACAACATGCTTGTGACATAGCCATACATGCCTGGGAAGTAATCAACTTTTACTTTCAGGAGAAAGGCTGTATTGATGGTAGCACCGTTCAGCATGTCCTGAAGCAAGGATAACTTAGTGGGCATCTGTATAGTGTTGATGTTGACAGTCACATCATGATAAGTTTGAAGTCTATCCATTGCACCCATGTTGGTCATCAGCTCCACCATAGTCAATGTGGGCTCATCACATCAGGGTGTTTCATTGTGGTCACCAATAGTGGAAAGGGATCAACGGTGATTGGGTGAAATCGCTTGCATAGTGTCTGACAGTGGGTGCTGAGCCTTCTTCGCAATCGTCTACTAAGTCACCATGAGATACCACTGACAGTTGATGGATTATCTCAGCTGCGGAGACTCTGCCATCACTACAAGCTGATAGTCTGCGTCAGGTATCGCAACATGCATGCATGTATGCAAACACATTTCACCAGGGAAGCGACTTTCAATTAAAATGTGTTCCCTGCACAGGAATATACACACTGGATGTACAAGTACTGGCTGTAGACACATAGTTGGTAACATGTGCGAATTTGGGTCTTACTGTGAAGTATACGCAGATAGCTTAATGGTAAGGCAACCCCTCATGATAAGTGGGAAATCAGGGTTTCAAACATGATCAGGCACAAATTTTCATTAGCGTCATTCCATTATACAGCAGATAGTTGTTCATATTCACAACTGCAAATACATTTCATGTGTTAACACTAGATATCAGTACAACAGAACAGATTGTCAAGTCATGCCGTTGGCTAGTGGTGGATGGTTCGTACTAGACAGAACATCAATACAACGTTAATTCACTTAGCCAGTATCAAACAGTGAAATTGAGGATATGAGGTACTATCCAAGATACAAAAAGTTGGAGAATAATATCAGAATTGAAGAAGTATCTACATCTACATCTACATCCATACTCCGTAAGCCACCCGACGGTGTGTGACGGAGGGTACCTTGAGTACCTCTATTGGTTCTCTCTTCTATTCCAATCTCGTATTGTTCGTGGAAAGAAGGATTGTCGGTATGCTTCTGTGTGGCCTCTAATCTCTCTGATTTTATCCTCATGGTCTCTTCGCGAGATATACGTAGGGGGGAGCATTATACTGCTTGACTCTTCGGTGAAGGTATGTTCTCGAAACTTCAGCAAAAGCCCGTACCGAGCTACTGAGCGTCTCTCCTGCAGAGTCTTTCACTGCAGTTTATCTACCATCTCCGTAACGCTTTCGCGATTACTAAATGATCCTGTAACAAAGCGCGCTGCTCTCCGATGGATCTTCTCTATCTCTTCTATCAACCCTACCTGGTACGGATCCCACACTGCTGAGCAGTATTCAAGCAGTGGGCGAACAAGCGTACTGTAACCTACTTCCTTTGTTTTCGGATTGCATTTCCTTAGGATTCTTCCAATGAATCTCAGTCTGACATCTGCTTTACCGACGATTAACTTTATATGATCATTCCATTTTAAATCACTCCTAATGCGTACTCCCAGATAATTTATGGAATTAACTGCTTCCAGTTGCTGACCTGCTATTTTGTAGCTAAATGATAAGGGATCTATCTTTCTGTGTATTCGCAGCACATTACACTTGTCTATATTGAGATTCATTGCGACAATCTAGAGAAGGAACTACAGTGCAGTCTTCCTCTGTGAAACAGCTTTGGAAAAAGACATTTAGTATTTCGGCCTTTAGTCTGTCATCCTCTGTTTCATTACCATTTTGGTCACAGAGTGTCTGGACATTTTGTTTTGATCCACCTACCGCTTTGACATAAGACCAAAATTTCTTAGGATTTTTTGCCAAGTCAGTACATAGAACTTTACTTTCGAATTCATTGAACGCCTCTCGCATAGCCCTCTTCACACTACATTTCGCTTCGCGTAATTTTTGTTTGTCTGCAAGGCTTTGGCTGTGTTTATGTTTGATGTGAAGTTCCCTTTGCTTCCGCAGCAGTTTTCTAACTCGGCTGTTGTACCACGGCGGCTCTTTTCCATCTCTTAAGATCTTGCATGGCACATACTCATCTAACGCATATTGTACGATGGTTCTGAACTTTGTCCACTGATCCTCAACACTATCTGTACTTGAGACAAAACTTTTATGCTGAGCCGTCAGGTACTCTGTAATCTGCTTTTTGTCACTTTTGCTACACAGAAAAATCTTCTACCTTTTTTAATATTTCTATTTACTGCTGAAATCATCGATGCAGTAACCACTTTATGATCGCTGATTCCCTGTTCTGCGTTTACTGTTTCAAACAGTTCGAGCCTGTTTGTCACCAGAAGGTCTAATATGTTAGCGCCACGAGTCAGTTCTCTGTTTAACTGCTCAAGGTAGTTTTCAGATAAAGCACTTCAAAAAATTTCACTGGATTCTTTGTCCCTGCCACCCGTTATGAACGTTTGAGTCTCCCAGTCTATATCTGGCAAATTAAAATCTCCACCCAGAACTATAACATGGTGGGGAAATCTACTCGAAATATTTTCCAAATTATCCTTCAGGTGCTCAGCCACAACATCCAATTACCATGTCTGAGCCTGCTTTAACCGTGACCTTCACTCAAATTATTTCACATTTCGGATCTCTGTCAGTTTCCTTCGATACTATTCCACTTCTTATCGCTATAAACACGCCTCCCCCTTCACTGTCCAGCCTGTCTCTGCGGTATACATTCCAATCTGAGTTTAGGATTTCATTACTGTTTACGTCTGGTTTCAAAAATGGCTCTGAGCACTATGGGACTTAACATCTATGGTCATCAGTTCCCTAGAACTTAGAACTACTTAAACCTAACTAACCTAAGGACATCACACAACACCCAGTCATCACGAGGCAGAGAAAATCCCTGACCCCGCCGGGAATCGAACCCGGGAACCCGGGCGTGGGAAGCGAGAACGCTACCGCACCACCACGAGCTGCGGACATATGTCTGGTTCAGCCAACTTTCTGTCCCTAGTACTACATGGGCATTGTGATCGTTTATTAATGAGAGCAGTTCTGGGACCTTTCTATAGACGCTCCTGCAGTTTGCTATTAGCACATTAATATTGTTATTCCCTGTTGCATTTTGCCTACTCCTACCTTGCCGCGTCTCAGGAGGCGTCTTGTCGGGCCTAGGGAGGGAATTCTCTAACCTAAAAAAACCACATGTGCACTCCACACGTACTCCGCTACCCTTGTAGCCGCTTCCGGCATGTAGCGCACGCCTGACCTATTCAGGGGGACCCTACATTTCTCCACCCGATAGTGGAGGTCGAGAAATTTGCACCCCAGATCTCCACAAAATCGTCTGAGCCTCTGGGTTATGCCTTCTACTCGGCTCCAAACCAGAGGACCGCGATCGGTTCTGGGAACGATACTACAAATAGTTAGCTCAGATTCCACCCCACGAGCGAGGCTTTCCGCCTTCACCAATTCCGCCAACCGCCTGTTCGAACTGAGGATGACCTCTGAACCCAGACGGCAGGAGTCATTGGTGCCGAAATGAGCAACAATTTGCAGTCGGGTGCACCCAGTGCTCTCTATCGCTCTATGACAAAGGAGTAGAAATTGGAGGAAGAAGAGTAGGGTGTTTGAGATTTGCTAATGACACGGTCCTTCTAGCCACAGGGGAAAAAAATTACAGGATTTGGTGGACACCATTGCAACTAACGGAAAAAAATATGGAATGAAAATTAACACAAATAAAACAAAAGTATTGGCACTAGGAGGAAATAAGGAAATAAAAATTATGCTGAATGGAGAAACACTAGATCAGGTGCAATATTTTAAGTATCTTGGAAGCAGGATAGACACCGGCTGGAAGTGCACCACAGAAATTAAAACAAGGATAGCAATGGCAAAAGTGGCGTTTTATAAGAAAAGGAGAATCTTCTGCAGCGGTCTGGACAGAGAACTCAGAAAGAGACTCATAAAATGTCTTGTATGGAGTGTTCTTCTATATGGCGCAGAAACATGAACTATGAGGAAAAAAGACAGAGAAAGGCTGGAAGCTTTTGAGATCTGGACATGGCAGAAGATGGAAAGAATAAGTTGGATGGACAGAGTAAAAAATGATGAGGTACTGAGAAGAGGGGGAGAGAAAAGACAGTTACTAGATGTAATAAAGAGAAGAAAAAGAAATTGGATTGGGCATATATTAAGAAAGAATGACGGACTGATAAAAACAGTTTTAGAAGGTTATGTAGAAGGGAAAAGGAAGCGAGGAAGGAAGAGATTCCAGATACTGGATGACATGATGGATGGTACAACATACAGCAGCCTTAAGAAGGGAGCAATGGATCGCAGAAAATGGAGAGGCAAAGGACCTGCTAATATAACAGATAACTGATGGTGATGCACCCAGTGCTCTCTATAGCCGCCGGCAAGGCCTCCTCCACATCTCGGATGAGACCCGCGAGCAAGCAGACAGAGTGAACAGTGGCCTTCTTCCCCGACCTTTCCGCTAATTCCCTAAGGAGCTCCATCACCTGCCTAACGTTCGAGCTCCCAATAACTAATAAACCCCTACCCCCATGTGCCTGCTAGGACCTTGCTGAAGGAGCGGCCATATGTCCACTCACAGGCAGAGCGGGCGATGCCACACAGCCAGCCTCCACATTGACCCTCCGCCTCGCGCGCTGCAAACGCCACTGGACCCGCCACTCCCCTTGGGGAGAGGGTGGCCCAACTGCTCCCGGTACTCGCCAATATGTCTCGACAGCAGGGACAGTGGGTGAAGCCTGTAACACCTGGGGTGTACCATGCGACGCACCAGACTCCCCACTGCCCCCTCACTCCGAGGCAGCAGCCTGAAGACGGCTGATGTAGTGTAACGACGTAAGTTTCTTATAAATGATTTTCTTTCGACATATGACCATGTGTAGACTTCGTCACCTACGTCAGTTACAACCCATTTCAAAATTGTTTATATTCTTTTTAAATTGTCTCAGAATGGTTCTTGAACGAAACTGTAAAACATCATTTGAGTCGTATGCACAGAATTGCGTAAACTTTTTCAATTTTAGATATCGTTTGTTTCTCCTCAGAAATTATATTGATACACGTTATCTGATTTAATCGATATTAGAACCACATTGAATAAACTTTTTGAGATTCAAAGTCGCGATGAACGCTGTCAAAATTCAATAATCTTGTCAAATATATTATTAATTCATTCACATAATTCTTCATAAATAAATCTTTGGAACACGTATTTCAACTTAAGTAGCATCCACTAGTTTATTATCTTCCTACATACAGACGTGAACCTGAGCCTTGATGAGACAAAACTAACATTTTCTATAAGATTAAACTTCCTATGATATCATTGTTGTACAAAACATTACAAATTCTCAATTATTTGATTTTTAGAAGCACAACGCAACAACTCGGTTTCAGGATCTTCTGATGCTCTTTGGCTGTCGACCCGCAACATATAGTGGCCAGCAATTTTCTCTGGTCCCGGCAGCGAAGATGCTGTCTCCGTTCGTTGCGCCGCCCTCTCCTTACATGAAACATAAAAAATAAATACAAAAACTTTAGACAATTCACAACCATTACAAATATTACAAAAATACATAAACAAAACTAAATTAAACTTATATTCACCTGCAAACTGGGCTGACACTGGTGGATGGGTGACGCTTCAATTTCGCGTCCCACTACATACCCCACTCACGAGCGCAGTTTGTCAGGTTTAACCGAAAATAAAACTTTTTTTATATACCATATTTAACTGTTAATACATTTTCCTCACATTTTACGTAATCTAGAGTCCTTGCTCTTAGATTTAATCCTCTTACTACGATATTGTTGTGACTATTTGTCATTTACTCTTAATTGTGTTATTATGGTAATTCATAACCGAATATATGGACATTACTCCTTTTCATTTAATAGTTGCTAGTAAATAATAATTTAGTACATTCTTTAATGTTGTTACATTAGGACAGAGCATTCAAATTGTGATAGGTTAGTTTCAGTTTTATTCATTTACTAGAGTTATTCTTTCCACTAATGTATGTTACTAATAAGTTTCTCACAATAACTAATAGTACTATTTACTTTACGTCGTTCTTTTCCCTAATGCCTTATTTATGCCTGAGGCCAAGAAGAAATCAAGCAAAACTTTCTTTAGAATCTTGGCACAGCTTTCTTTACCTTTGGACACTTTGTTGGGTAATGGCAATTTATTTAGGAGAAACAAGCGAGAGAGCCCCGTTTGGTGTGTTCTAAATTAACACTATTACAAATCTCTATTAAAGGCACTCTGCTATGTTCTCGTGAGCCATATAGCTCTGGACGCCCATGGTCCCTAAAATTATTAACCATCCCCTTTGGTTCCTACTATCTGAGTAAATATAAAAATATTCAAAATTCCTTCTGACCTAATAACAAAATTTCTTCCATATAAATCCCCTTTTAGTTATCTTTCTCTTTTTGAAGTACCGGTAGATTATTGTAGAACACTTGTTTAAGCTTCCTGTCATTTCTTTAAAATAACACCTAACTATCACGAAAAACTTCACATGAATAAACTATGAACGCTCTTCCGTATGTAACATATACTAAATATTAACTTATTTAGGAATGAAGGGTTTCATTTCATCAACACTATGTAATCCTTTAATTACACTTGATGAAGGTTCCATAAGAAGTAACGCTTTGGGATGTACAATCTTATGTACAACATATGGACCTTCAAAGATAAAGAAGAATTTTCTACATTCCTTATTGATCTTCGAACTTTTAGGATGAGATCGTACTAACACAAGATCTCCTATCTGAAATGAGGGTTCTATAGCATGTTGATTACAACTTTTAATTCTCCATTCAGCATTTTTAACAATCTGTTCGCAAACTTTTTCGTCTGGGATGCAATGTTGGATCTCATTTACTGGTGGCCAAGGTAGAGCAGCTAGTAAAGGCTCACCTATAATTCGTTTGCCTAAAATTTCTATAGGTGAAAATCCCGTCGTTAGGTGAGGCAATTCATTTAATATCTTTTCGAATTCAGGCATTAGTTTGGCCCACCGAGTATGTTTATGTGCACAATAAGTTCTACATAATCGTCCTAATTCTTTCATGACTCTTTTTACTAAATTACTTTGAGGGTGATATTTCGAAATTAAGATATGTTTGATTCCATATTGTTTTATCATATCTTGAAACTTTTGACTAATAAAGGCACTACCATTGTCAGACATAAGTCGTTTAGGAATGCCCCAGTTAACAAAGTAATTTCGGGTGAGGCAGCGTATAACGCTTGCTGTATTCGCTTGTTTCTAAGTATATAGCTCCACATGTTTGGACCAACATTCCATTACAACAAACACATAAGTAAATCCTCCTGAACTACGAGGCAGAGGGCCGAAAAAATCTAATGACAGTAGATCCCACAGACCTCGAGGAATTACAGCATATAATTTATAATGCTTAGATTTGTTATTAACTTTAACCTTTTGACAGGTTTCACAAGCCCTAATAATACTTCTCACAATACGGGACATATTTTTGAAATAATAATACTTCATTAGATGTTTAATACATTTATGAATTCCAAAATGCCCGTAACCTTCATGAATATAAGTAATTAACTCGTACATAACAGTTTTCAGAATGCAGATTTTCCATCTCTGGTGTTCCCTCTGTGCTTTCCAATACAACAAGTCGTTGAAATATAACCACACACCCCGGGTGTTAACTGTTTCGTCCCCATTATTAAGGTTTTGTATAAGGTCGCTATATTGATCATCATTTCTTTGATTGCATCTAATAGCAGTTACTATCCTTTTAACCTTACGTTCGTTTTCCTGAGTTAAAAGGAAATAAACATGGTATTTTGTTCCTGGTTCTTCTGCAATAATAATATTCTCCATTCCTACTGGAAGTCTCGACAAAGCATCTGAAACTACATTCTGAGATCCTTTTATATACCTAATTTCGTACTGAAATTCTTGCAAGCATAATACCCAACATAACAGTCTACGGTGAAGTAACCGACAATTGTTCAAAAAGATTAAAGCCTGATGATCAGTATATACAATTGTTTTTCTTACCATTAATAATCCTCCAAATCGTTGAAAACCCCATACCACTGCGAGAGCTTCCTTCTCGGTTACAAAATAATTTCTTTCATCTTTATTTAAAGTTCTACTAGAGAATCCAATAGGCCGATATAATCCCTTTTCATTGGTCAGATCACCTTGGAATATTACGCAAAACACACCATAATCAGAGGCATCCGTACACATACAAAAGTCCTGATTGAAATCTGGATGGTATAACATTTTGGCTTCTGTTAACACTCCTTTTATCTTATTAAAAACTTCCTCTTCCTCTTTTCCCCAGAGCCATACTGACTTCTCTTTTAATAAATCCAGTAATTTAGGGTTAACAACATCCTGCCCTGGAAGAAATCTTCTCAGAAATCCTACCATTCCTAAGAATGATTTCAGTTGTTTCCGATTTCTAGGACTCGGGCATCGAGCAATAGCTTCAATACGTGCTGGGTCTGGCCTAATACCTTTACTGTCTACTATATGCCCCAACAATCTCACTTCCTCCTTTCCGAAGTAAGACTTAGATAATTTTAATGTAATTCCTCTGTCAATTAAATGGTCAAACAATTCCCGTAATATCA
Source organism: Schistocerca piceifrons (assembly GCF_021461385.2). Taxonomy (NCBI): domain Eukaryota; kingdom Metazoa; phylum Arthropoda; class Insecta; order Orthoptera; family Acrididae; genus Schistocerca; species Schistocerca piceifrons. The sequence goes on from NC_060138.1 coordinate 665,965,626, forward strand.
TTATGTGTTCTTCCCACGTTTTAGTGGCTACCAAAATATCATCTACATATAAAATAATCTTTTGCTGACCCAAAGCAGAATCTAATGCCCTAATGAAAGTTGACACTGATATATTAAGTCCAAAAGGTAAAACTTGGAACTGATATGATCTGCCTTCAAAAAGAAAAGCCGTATATTGCCGTGAATCCGGGTGTAATATTGCTTGATGGTAGCCAGCAGTTAAATCCATTGTACTCATATAACGAGAACCAGCAATCTTAAGAAGTACGTCCTCCATAGGAATAGGTCTGTCTCTTTCCATCTCTATAATTTTATTTAATTCACGGGCATCCAGAACCAGTCGTACCCCACCAGTAGCTTTCTTAACTACCCACAAAGGACTGTTAAAAGCGCTACATGATCGTTTGATAATGTTTTGTTTTAGCATCTTACTTATTTCTCTATTAGCCGATTCTTTGAATTGTACTGGAATAGGATAAGGTTTCTTAAAGAATGGTTTTTGATCTTTAATCTTAAGTTTACAAACGTAATCTTTAATTCTCCCCGGTTCATCTGAGAAGACGGCTCTAAATTCTAACAACAAAGATTCCAACTCTTCCTTTTCTTGTTCGGATAGACAATTCGTAGAATAACATTTTTCTTTCACTTCGGTTTTGATAATATTACCAGCCTCACATCGGTATACTTCATATTCAAGATCACTAGAATCTATTAATAGGTTCATGGTCTGTGTGTACTTAATCTGTAAGGATTCGTAGAAATTTTCAGGTACTTGATTATCAGAAAACCTCACTTTAAAAGCACATGCCTCCTTATGGATGGTTAAGGAAGAGTCTTTAAAATCTAATATAGCTTTATATTTACACAGCCAATCAATACCTAAAATTATGGCCACATTTAAGTTGGCTACGACAAGTACAGAGTGAGCAATTAATTGTTTAGCAATTTCAAAAGTTAAATAAACTTCCTCAGTAATATTTTGACTTCTTTTACCAGTAACTACTATAATTTTCACCCCAGTTACAGGTAAGGTTGGGAAATTCCAATATTTTCTTTTAAGCTGAAATAATTCTTTAGATAAAATACTTACTTCGCTACCCGAATCGATTATAATATTTACTTTGGTATCTTTAATATAACCTTTAATAACGGGTTTATAAGTTATATTCTCCCTTATCTGATTGTCTTCCTGAAGTAAATCTTGTTGCCAATCACCTTCCTTTTGGCAGGTTAATGATAAATTGCATTTGGGTCTTGTATAGTCTTGACTAACAGTTCCCTTTAGTTGACCCGTACTAAAGGACTTTACTAGTTTTCCGAACTTTCTATGATAACGTCACCTACAACTTGACCTTCATTAATTACTTGAGGATGATTTATCTCATTATCGTTATTGCGTAATTTCCGCATTTTAGAGTTATTACCGTGATTTTGTTGGCTCTCTTTATCTTTAGATTGATGTTTTATATAACAAAACCGGCTATGATTGTTGTTGTTAAATTTTCGTGGTTCTGAATTATTATTATTTCGAGGATTGTCATTTCTACCAAATCTGAATTTCTCGTCTTCCCTTTCTCTGTTAAGTATATCGAACTGTTCTAAATATCCTAATAATTCGCACGGTTGTGACCATTCTCTTTCTATCATTCTTTCCTTTACATAATACGGTAACCTACTAATTAGGACTCGTATTAGGTGATTTTCAATAATTGGTTCTTCAATTAATTTAGCACAGTTTAAATGCCATTCGAAATAATTCCTATAACCTCCCCACCGTTTAGAATATGGAGGAGGGTCTAACAACTCTAAAGTTAAGTGTTTTTGTTTTCCACTTGACCAATAATTTTGTTTAAACTGCTTAACAAAATCATCCCAGTCCCTAAATTCAGTTCTACGCAGTACTGCCCATTCCGCAGCTTCTGCTTCTAAATGTCCTATTACAAATTGAATCCGTTTTTCATTACTCCATTTAGGAGATAATGAAGTTTCAAAAGCTTTTATAAAGATTATAGGTTGGAGTTCGCCTCCTGGTTTGAATACAGGAAATCGACTTGATACATTTGAATTTGTCGTTATATCATCCCAACATTCTGCGATAGACATAGTTGGATTTTGTTTAGATTGCAGAGACGGAGTTGCATCGGATTGGCTTGCCGTGATTTCTTTATTTATATTGATGTCATCTGAGCTAGCAAACACGATGCGACTGTTGTCTCTGATTACGTTATTACTTCTACTACTTGAAATGTTTTCATTATTATCTAATTCCGATAACCATTTAGTAATTTCCTGTATTTGCATTTCTGTATTGGATACACGATTAGCTAATATCGATTCTTCACTGAGTTCACGATGTGAACGCTCTGTACCTTCATCAATGTTATTATCTTTGGAAGTCTCAAGGTTACTGCATATTTTGGTAATTAAATATTTCATGTTTTCTATTTCAATATGATCTTTTTCTACTTGATGAGTTAATATCTCTAATTCTACATTATCTATTGAAGAAATCTCTACAGGTTTCGTAGAAACCTCTTTAATAGATTCTAATAATTCTCTACAAACAGTTTCTGTTTGCATAGAAAATTCATCTCGTAACTTATCGTTATTTTTCTCTATTTCATTTACAACTAAGACATTGACATTATCTAGTCTCTTGGTTAAGTCAGTAATATCATTTCGCATGCGAGCTTTTTCCTCATGCGATTCCTGGATATGTTCTTCTAACGTTTTACAATTATCAGCAATCTTATTACTAAGTCCTACCAGTTTTTCCTGCATTTCAACTTTAGAAGCCTCTATTTTATCACTTAATTCTCGACTGGTTTCATTAAGATGTTCCTGTAACCTGTCCGTAGATTTTTTTAGCTCCCCTTTTAATCTAGCAGTAGATTCCTCGTTAGACTGTTTTAATTCCTGTTTTAGTTCCTCTTTTAATCTAGCAGTAGATTCTTTGTTAGACTGTTTTAATCTAGTAGTAGATTCTTCGTTAGACTGTTTTAATCTAGCAATAGATTCTTCATTAGACTGTTTTAATTCCTGTTTTAGTTCCTCTTTTAATCTATCAGCAGATTCTTCGTTAGACTGTTTTAATTCAGCTAGAAAATCCCCGTTAGATTGTTTTAATTTGGCGATCGCCCTAAAAAGGGATCTCATGCTTCTATCGGACACAGATTGCTCTTTGTCTGACATTTCACTTCCGACATTATTGTAAGATATTAACTAGTTACACACGCAGACTTGTAATCAACAATCCTATTAAAGCACACTCCCTATGTACAACACTCCACTTCCAACTTAAAACAGACTCACCGGACACTAATATTGTAGTTTGCAGTTCTCGGTGATCAGTGTGCTGCTATGGGCTGTAGAAGTAACAGCCGTCGATGCAGCCGCTGAGATGCTGCGACCCCGCTTCCGCAACCGGCAGGACGCTGAGTCGAACACTGGAGATGTCACTGGCTGCAACCACGCTCGGCCCACCGTTGACAGGCGAAGCCCTCAGCAATACCTCTTATACCATCCGGAGGAACGCCCCCCAGCTGATGTACTGGGCCTGTTAGTTTAGGAGAAAAAGGTTGTCGGGGTTTGCTGCATTCAGCTGCTGCCCAACAGATGCGCCTTCTCGTAGAATAACTGCGTCACTGTACTGCTTGGCTGCGCTCCGTCAGCTGCCCACACCCGCGAAGTCGCCGCTGGCTGGTGAAGGCTCCACGAAAACTTGCGTTGACTTCTGAAGGACTCTTGATGTTTTGTTTCGTACCTGTATGCCTTAGTTGCACTTAAGTCCTGTTTATAAGGTCGCCACGGTGTAGTGTAACGATGTAAGTTTCTTATAAATGATTTTCTTTCCACATATGACCATGTGTAGACTTCGTCACCTACGTCAGTTACAACCCACTTCAAAATTATTTATATTCTTTTTAAATTGTCTCTGAATGGTTCTTGAACGAAACTGTAAAACATCATTTGAGTCGTATGCACAGAATTACATCACTTGGGCCAATTGGTTTGCGTAAACTTTTTTCAATTTTAGATGTCGTTTGTTTCTCCTCAGAAATTATATTGATACACGTTATCTGATTTAATCGATATTAGAACCACATTGAATAAACTTTTTGAGATTCAAAGTCGTGATGAACGCTGTCAAAATTCAATAATCTTGTCAAATGTATTATTAATTCATTCACATAATTCTTCATAAATAAATCTTCGGAACACGTATTTCAACTTAAGTAGCATCCACTAGTTTATTATCTTCCTACATACAGACGTGAACCTGAGCCTTGACGAGACAAAACTAACATTTTCTATAAGATTAAACTTCCTATGATATCATTGTTGTACAAAACATTACAAATTCTCAATTATTTGATTTTTAGAAGCACGACGCAACAACTCGGTTTCAGGATCTTCTGTTGCTCTTTGGCTGTCGACCCGCGACGTATAGTGGCCAGCAATTTTCTCTCTGGTCCCGGCAGCGAAGATGCTGTCTCCGTTCGTTGCGCCGCCCTCTCCATACATGAAACATAAAAAATAAATACAAAAACTTTAGACAATTCACAACCGTTACAAATATTACAAAAATACATAAACAAAACTAAATTAAACTTATATTCACCTGCAAACTGGGCTGACACTGGTGGATGGGTGATGCTTCAATTTCCGCGTCCCACTACACTGACCGCGACCATCAACACGTTCAGCTGTTCGCGAACAGTGGCCAGCTCCTCCTGTGTCCGTACACAACAGTCACACATCCTATCCGTCCTAAGAAATCGATTTACTGTAGAGAGTTAATCAACTTTTAACTCGACTGCTAATTCACTAAAGGCGGCTGATTGTTGACTAAACTGTGGTTGCTAGACACTTCTTGTAGAAAACTACGGAAATAGCACTATCTGTCTCTGGACTGTATTGAAAACAAACACTAGCACTACTGGCACTATGGTTGACTAAAGGGACTCTCTCTGACTGTATTCAAAACAAACACGAAATCTATGGAACACTATTACTAGCACTTGACAATTAAAGCTTCCTAAGAGCAAAAACACACTGGAGAAGAAGTGACAAGTAAGAAAAATTCAGTTAATACTTAAATTAACGTAGTTCGCTGCACAGCAGACGTGAAGCAGACGGCAGTTACGACGACACTGACACTACAATGATAACGTTTATTAATGGCCAAAGCAAACAATACAAAAGATATTCTTGATCAGTTTTGCATGGTAAATTGCAGATAAGTGAAATAATATTTCAAAACAAGGGCATTTACTTGTTAGTGAAAACATATAAATACAAAAACATCAAATAACATTTGTAAGGGAATATATAAGGGCTTTTTTACCTTATCCATTACGTTTATTTTCGTATATAGCAAATAACATCACGAACAACTATATTTTTCTCCTTCAATAGAACTGACTTTTTCACTTAATAATTTGTTACCTAGTGAACATAGCTTCATCGATATAAGTTCTTATTTACATGCAGTGGACATATCAGGTCTGTTCTGCTCTCGTAAAACCTAAATGACTTTTTACTTTCAAATACCTGGCCTTGCTTATGAAATAACAACCTAAGGAAAAAATGTTCTGACTTACTGCTACCCCTCCCCCCTCCCAGGTGAACATCAACATCTGAATGACATACCAGGATAATTCTAGTAAATTTTCCAGAAGCACGATCATCACTAGTACTTCGTTTTTGATTCATAGTGAAAAAGACAAATCTAACTTCTGGTAAATTTTCAAACTAATCAAATCATACCTCAGTAAAAGACAGCAGTTTGTGTATTCAGGACATCAGCTGTCAAACACACTTCAGGTTCAGCATGGAGTAACACAGGGATCTAAATTAGGATCATATCTATCCCTTGCACAATAAATGACCTATCAGAAAATACAGTTGTAAAGACATATATTTGTGTTGATGATGTGGATTTTTTGTCTGTAAACCATGTTTTTGATGACCTTGTCAGTGGTATGAATTTGGTGAAAAAATTGAAGACCATTGTCTAATGTTAATGGTTTAGTATTAAATATAAAAAAGATCCAGAATATTTGATTCAGTCTATCAAAATTGAAAAAATAGGAAAACAGAATCAAAAATTGTTAGGCATTGCACTTCACAACAAACTAACATGGATCTCCCATGTTGAATATGTGACAATTACGTTGTCAAGAGTGATATATTTGCGGAAGAGACTGAATCAGTTTTGAATTCGTAAGCACAACATGTTTAGCTTTCTTACTGTATTTTAAGGTATTAATGAATAGCTTGGGCAAGTAACAGTAATATTTACAAAATTCTTGTGATTCAGAAGAAGGTAATAAGAGTAATGGAAAAGGTAGATAGAAGAACACATTGCAAACCCTTGTTAATTAAGTATAAGATTTTCACAGAATAGATATATATACATATATATATGTATATGTGTATATATATATATATATATATATATATATATATATTCTGGGTAGTGTTAGTTATATACTTGGCGAAACAGCTAAATTAGGTGCAACAAACCAAAGACTTGATTATAATACAATAGCCTGTACCTCTATACTTTCATCACAAAATCGGTTAGCAAAATCTAGTAACAGTCATATGATCTATAACAAATTGTCCAAACACATCCCAAGCATGCCAGTCAAATTATTTAAGAAAAATTGCACGGTTTCTTGTTAGCTCATTAGAAGAATTTTCAGAAATTTCCAATATGAGTGTAGCAATGTAAAAGCTTATTCTTACAGAATTAATAAGTTAAGTGTGCTGCCAATATTTATTGCATTTAATAATGCCGAAAGACTAATAAAGAATCAGAATCAGAATCTAATCTATCTCTGCATTTGTCACATTTCCAGTCTGATACTGTCTTTTTCTGTTAAAAGTTAATAACCTTTCCATATCTTGGTTTTATACCTTGTGCAAGGTGCTTACATACATGTTATATGTATTTTTTAAATTAGTCTGTTGTAATTAGTCTTTGCTAAGTCCGTTGCTCCTTTCCCAAGCACTCTGTATGTGAATAGGTTATATTAAACCTTTCACTGCAGCATTAGGAAAGCAGATACAAAACGTGTGCAGCTCATCAAGTGGACTTTCTTGCAGTCGTAATTTTTCCCTTTCTCTTACGTTTTGTTTTGTTTTTAAGTCGTAAATTAGAAATTAAACTCAGGACCATCTAAATCTAACTCACACATGTTTATTCATACCGTTTTACAAAAACAGTTGCTTAGAATTTCCAGCCATTGAGGGGATGACAGCACAAGAAACCAATTTAAAACGAGTGCAACATATGAAATTGAAAAGTTAATCCATATATATATATATATATATATATATATATATATATATATATATATATATATATATATATATATATATACACACAAATATATATATGGATGGGGGGTATATGTGTGGGTGGGTGTCACACCTCACATGTAACAATTACCACCCATTCTGTACTTAGGTGTACCAGTGAAAGGGTTAAACTGTACTGCTTTAAATTTTACCAAGTAGTTACTTACACTAGAATTTGTCAAGAGGTTATGGTCCCACACAACACAAGTAGGAAATTGAATATGTAACTATCCATCAGTTATTGTAAAGGAGCACACAAACAAGTCAGTGACGCATTACAGATCAGCCAACAGTCAGAAGTAGCATCAGTCAGCAAGTTAATGTCAGTAAATGAAAGTCACAGAATTATTGTCATAATCATTAGTGAAGGTATAGAAGTAATGTAAATTGTGTTTAACTTCGCGCATAGTAGATTTTTGTTCGTTATTAATAGAGTTGATTAAATCACAATTAGAACTTCTCTTAGAGAATCTAGGTTTTCCGTGATTTCCCTAAATCGTTTCAGGCAAATGCTGGGATGGTTCTTTTGAAAGAGCACGGCCGATTTCCTTCCCACTCCTTTCCTAATCCGAGCTTGCACTCCATCTCTAATGACCTTGTTGTCGACGGGACATTAAACACTAACCACCACCACCATCTGTTAGAGAATCAATTACATTGCTTGGCAATTTAATCTAGACTTAACATTAAAATTAAAGAAGTTGCTTTCAGTAGCAGCAATGTAGGAAATTAAATGGACAGCAGGAGAAACTGAACCATATGTCATGTCTTAGATTGAGAAAGATCATAAGGCACAAATTTTATAGATTTGAATATCAGCAGAAACATAGCTAGAAAAATAGAAAGTTCAAGTCCGCCAGTCAAATGCTTTACAGATTAGAAACGGTCTATTCTTCATATTTAACAACTGAATCTTTGGAGAGAAATTTCATCAGTTACAGATACAATATGATAGTAGGTAGTAAGTTAGCTATTCAAAACTATATGCAGACACAAGAATGAAGAGTTAACAGAAGAAGCAGAAGCTGTGAAAGAGAGTTGGATTATGTCATATAAACTTTGGCTGAGCACCAAAACACCATCACATCCATTCTGCATGGAATAATATGACAGTATTCGGCAAAAATTTCGACACAATTTCTGAATGTTTGCGTCTGGATAGGTTAAACGAGCTAGAATCGCCAAACATGTCCGTAAACACTTTTATCTCAAAACAAAATATACTCTTTATTAAAGCAAGTCAGCAGGAAAATTCTCGGTGTTTGAAATATGGCATGTAAAGAAACATTGTAGAAATATACTTGACTGTAGCATTTAGCCTATTCTAGCGAAAGGTATTTATCCAATAACTTCAAATAAAAGGATAATTTAGCCAAAGAATATCCAAATGCGGCAGTAGACAGCAATAAGGCTAACAAAAAACCCAACAGTAGGGAATCAAAAGGTTTGAAATATAAAGAGAGTATTCACAGTTGGATTATCTATAACCAATATAAAAGAAATGAATTTGCAATCTGATCGGGAAAACGTTTGGTACCAAGATAGTGGTGTCACACAATTCATGACATTCAGAAAGGAGTGGTTAATAAATTAAGCAAAATTAAATGAATGTACAAAAGTGGTGATTGGCGACATTATTAAATTAAAAGGAATGGTGTGGAATACATTGAATTAGAGGCCTTCAATTGGAGAACAGTGGTATGATATAGTTCTAGACAATGTTTTATATGTGACAAATATAAACTTTTATTTTCTGTTACTCAGCTCTTACATAAAGCCTAAAATCAGATGCGAGTGACAGCTGTGCACACTGTTGTTTCATACAAAAGATTCTAATAAATGTATGACAAAAATCTCAATTAAAATGTGGCATGAAAAGTAAGCACATCGAAGTCACATATGTCAGAGATGTACTAAAAAGAAATAACATTGATTATATTGATGACAAGAACGAGTATGTATGTATTGGTTGTATCTATGACAAACAATGTCATAAACCGCATGTGACAAATACGAATGTTGCTGAAAATAGTTTGGATCTAATCCATGTTGATTTGTGTGTAGTGAATCCCTTGTCATTAGGAGTAAGATATTTTTTGTTTTGTTTTTTAAAGAAGATTTTTCCCATTTCTTATCTCTTCATTTTTTGAGGAAGAAATATGAAGCTGTTTCTGAATAAGAAACTATCATGAGAATGGTAGAAAATCAGTTTGGGAAGACAGCAGAATTTTTAAAGTCAGATGACAGGACCAAAATCAAGAATACTCCCACTAAGAAGGTTGTAGATGAACTGTGTGTTCTCCATATTCAGACCAACACATACACACCTCAACAAATCTGAAAAAACTGAAAGAGAAATGCAACAGTTGTTCAGTCAGCACGATCAGCAATACATGTGCGTAACCTAAATGAGAATCTGTGGGATGTAGCGATATATTATGCAGTCTTTACGCTAAATCAAGTTGGAAGAAAAATAGATCTTACTACATTCAGAAGTTCAGGACTTGACTGCTATGCTCTGAATGGAGATCACAAACGAAGAAAAATTCAAAAGATATCACAAAAAGAAACCTTTGTCAGGTATGATTTGAATTCATCCTGCTACAGAATCTACCTATTTGATGAAATGTGCAACTCATCTCTGGTAATACTACATTTAATGAAACAATAGAAGATAAAGAGGAAGCTGTCATAGTTAAGACTTTCACAAGAGAAAAGAAGAATGAAATTGATGATCCAGGAAAAAGCCAGATATCTGATGAACCACTCTGTGATATTGTGGCGTTCGCTGTGTTATTCAGTGGTTTGGTATTTAACTAATTTGTAAATGGAAATGATAATCTTATTTTATTACATTGAGTAATTACTAAATAATTTTTCTCCTCGCTAAAGATTTGATCAAGTTGCTAAACAACTCCAAGTTAACGTCATGTTAAAGTGTTGTCTGTAATTTGTGTGAGTGTCACTGAATCACAGTTCGTACAATGGATTCTATACAACTATGGATTATGATGGAAACAGTTATCTTCAGCAAAATGATCATTAAAACCACCGAATATCAGCCGCGCACAAAACTGACGTATGTTACCTGAAACAATATTCTTCGCAACTCGTGCGTAATTAATTTCGCCTACATACATCAGCTAGAAAAGTTTGTTATAATGATCGTGCTATGAGCACTGTTTTTAAAGAACCAATCTGATTCGAATCATTTTCATTAAAATGAGTTTGGAACCACCAGTGCACATTTACTTTTACACATTTGTATTACGTTCGGCATTTATGTCTACAGAGTTGCGTAATTTGAATTTGCCACTGAGATAATTGTTAAGATGGCAGCAGACAATTGATAGAGACTTTCTATTGTTAGACCAAATAAGTAAGTATTTAAAATGATTATTAAATTCTATAAACTATACTTTCATATTGTGCAGTATTTAGACCTCATCAAGCAAACATTTGATTTGTTCTAAGGAAAACACAGACAAAAACGCGATACAAATCGCTATCATCAATGGCTGCACTCCTTGCAGCGGAAAGAAATAATTAACACAGATAATGCTTACTGAGAGAGGAATTAAATTTACAAATAATTATTCACTCATATTTATAATAATAATGAACTCTATTTTCAAGTAATAATTAACAAATAATTACAATTTCTTAACAGACCTCAGTTTGATATGTGTCCGAAACTTACAAAAGCCAACCAACAAGAGGTAAAAACAAAGGAAGAAAAAACGCAGATCATAAAAGCAATTTACAATTATCATTGTCTTTGTATGATACATATCGATATGTCCAATTATATCATGGAATATTATATAAATAATTCATATTTATAATTTTCACTGATTTTTAATACGTCGAATAGATAATGTTTATATCTGTTAGAGGCATAATTTCCTCTCATCGCACTGTAGCCAAACATTTATCTCGTGGATGTTACAATATCTCTGAAGATTCCAGGATGTCATCTGGTTACCTAACACAAAATAGAGACTTAACACTAAACCTATGTGACAGATGATCATTTGGCAGCCTGTCACTTTTTCAGACTATGAAATGAATCCTGTGCAACAGAATAATGAAGACGTTTGTAGTTCAAATTATTTGAAAGACAAAAACTGGTATAGAGCAATGTCTGATTAATATAAACAGTCAATAAATTTGAAAACTAAGAATCTTGCAGAACTTCTAAAGCATATGAAACCTTTAACCAGGGTATTGTGTAAAACTCAAGACAGACATTATAAAACCAGACTAGTTGTACGTTGTTTTGAGCAAGAGGAAAGACTAGACTATACAGAACCCTTTAGCTCTGTAGCATGTTACGAATCAATTACATTCCTTCTTAGTTACTTCTTAGTCTTGCGGCTACAAATAAAATGAAAATAACAACTTTTGATGTAAAGGCAACATTTCCACATAGCCATCTGTCAGTGGAGGTTTATGTGAATCAACCAAATGGATTCACTGCTGGTACAAATAGAGACCAGAAGCTGAATAGGAGTTTATGTAGCCTAAAAAAGCTCCATAAAACTGGAATGAGATATTCTGAAATTCTCTGATGATGTTAGTTAGGGTTTGTTGATACTGGCTATGTTTCATGTGTCTATTATAATGATGAAAGAATTGTTATAGTAATGAAGCGTGTGCTTTTGTTTCTTTTTAATATTTATTTTGTTTTCTTGGCAGTTGCAAATGGTCCGTGGCGACTTGGATACTTTTTTCCATTGAGTGTTTTTCCACAAGCTGGATCAGATATTTCAAAGGGAAAAATTATTTAGGTTTTATAATAACTGAAAAGAGCTGATCGAGAAGTTTGCGTTGGCCATTAATAAATTCCATCGTTGTTCGTTTTTCAGTTCAGTTACTGCACTTCGAGTTTTTGTGCCACAGATGATGATTCATAATCTCACACTCACAATTCGGTACTGGGCTAAGCGAATTAACATGACTGACGTAAGGGAAAATGGGAAGCAGCCGTTTCGTGACGTGACGTGACTGGCAGTAGTATTTAACTTTAATTGGAATCTGATCGATATAATGGAGAGTTTCATGTGCGATTTTTCAATGCCTCTGTAGATGCAGCATATCTTTCGCCTAAGAGTTGTACTCAGTTTTTTAGTACTGTTCTCTTTGCGCTAAGATCCATGACAACAGCCGGTCTTTGCCGTCAGTGGTAGGACGTATGGTAGTTGTTTCTGGCAACGTGTTGATTGTAAAGAAAGGTATGAGGAGTGAGGAATATGTTTAATGTTAACTTATGTACGCTGCGCTATTTCTGTCACTGCTGCTCATTCCAGAAAGAGTTAATTTGGGTGATATGTGCGGAATTTGTTGAAGAACCGTCGGTGTTGTTGCATAGTGTTTCTGTCGTTAACATAAGCTTTCTGTCTAAACGAAGTAAAATATTTTCAGGGATCAGAAGTGAAACAAGATGTCATTAGTGTTCAGAAAATGCAATCGCAGAACAATGAGCTTGCATATCGATGAAGCGTGTCGTATATTTAGTGTGTTATTCTGCAGTCCATTTCTGTCACCTGTACTCTGATAAGTTTATTGCATTAGTATAAAGCATTTTAAGTGTTATTTCACGACAAAAGTTTCTCAGGCATATTTTCTCATCACCGTTGTAGTCGCAGCTTGTGACAGAAGTTGTATCCCTTATTTGTAGACACATTCTTGAAGTCAGTATTTAGCTTAAAGAATGAAGATTGTAAGACTATAATTACCGTAGATCGTATGTCAATATGAATGAACCTTCGATACATTTCACACCGAAAATATCAGCATGTTTTAAAGCATTATTTTTTTTATTCACCAGACATGACTTCACCGTTAGTGCACGAAAAAATATGGTTCGAAAAATTCAGATATGACGAAGCAGAGCGACAGTATTTTGAGAAACTGGCAAAGGTAAGCAACCTATCTTACATTACAGTAACTAGGACACTACCTCATGTGTAAATAACTGCTGTCACTTTTTCATGAACGTTGTAAGACCAAAGGCAGAAAGATTTTGTAGTATATCCGGTTTACTTTGTGGAATAACAAATTCAACAAGCAAAGTAGTGTTCACCTTCTTACATGCACACTGGTCAGTTTGGAGTGCTGTAAACTGGTCATAAGCTGTTGCCCTTTCTTCATTTCCTGAGTACGCTGTGGTCACTTGAATCCTCAGAGATAACATCCATGTTCACAGGACTTGATCAATTTGCAGCTCGTGGTCTAGTGGCTTGCGTTGCTGCCACTGGATCACGGGGTCCTGGGTTTGATTCCTGGCCAGGTTGCAGATTTTTTCTGCCCGGGGACTGTGTTTGTGTTATCATTTCATCATCATTCGTGCCAGTGGCTAGATTGAACTGTGTACAAAAAATTGGCGCTTTGTACATGTGCTGATGACCATGCAGTTGAGTGCTCCACAAACCAAACATCAGGACTTGCTCATCTATGTCTCTAGATTTATGAACACAGTAGTAACGTATTGTAATGCTCCTGGCCCATTAAATCAGTCTTGATGACGCATGGACTGTCAGCTACATGCAATAGCAGATGTAATGTAGCAATCAACAGCTTTGCAGTTTGGTAGTTCCAGAATATAGTAATCAGTGAGTTTCTGGAATACCTTGGAAGCAATGCATGGACCCTCTCCCTCATTGAATTGATCCCATTATCAAAGTTGGAAGGGGTGTTAAATGGAATTAGTGTGATGTCTCTTGGGGATGATTAAGCTTTCGTCTGATGTGCTTATGTAATTGTTGCACCGTACAAGGTGGATTCGAAGTTTGTTTTATTAGTAAGGTCTTGAATTATGTATAATAATACAATAATTTTCCTACATTACCGTCAGATAGCTCAGTACATTAGTAAAACTCTTGAAAGGGAACTTCTTGTTTCTGAGTTTGTGGTGACAACTGTTTACTGATGTAGTCTTATTGAAGTTGACAATCTTTTTTTTCCAGTACAGCAGAAAATAGTATGGAAATTCCAAGCTTCCATTATCACGTTGCTGGAGTATCTGTTTAATGATCTCAGATGGTCTCCTTTCCAGATAAACATTGGCTACTGTTTTCTCTTCAGTAGTGGTATTTGAAGCAACAGAGAAAAAAAAATTACAAGTGAATCTTTTTAGTCATATTCCATCAACTGACATACTGTTCTGTGTTTGTTACGGTTAAATATCAAGTTTAATAAAAATATATAATGAAAAGCAGGGTTCTATATTTTTAACAAAGTTAGTACATTTTGAAATTAGTGCAGATTCAGGACAAATGAGTAAATCAGGACTTCATAGACTTGCCATCAGTATACTTACTTTTTAACATGATCTACCGCATAACAGATGAAATGCTAACAGCAATATTGCATATATGATTGGACTTTAAATATAAACAAAAATTTCACACATATTGCATTGAACGTGATGTGGAGATTCACCAGTGCTTAAGTAGAATTTCTTAGTGGTGTGTTTTTGCTCTAGAAGTTTATTTGGATTAAGTCTCAATTTGTAGAATTTTATCATTGCCATAGCTTTTGTTTCTAACTTGTCTGGTTTTTTCATCTGTAGGCTATATCTTGTTTCAACAGGTGATTTAGGACCTGGCATGGCCAATGAATTTATTTATTTTGCCAACTCAGTTGGTTGCTTATACCAGTCAAACAGTTCACCTTCACAGTATTAACTTACTCAGAAGTACTCATCATGCAATGAAGTTAGTGGCACTAGATTTTACGAGCCTGATGGTTTTATATTGGGTGACCTAAGACACTGGTTAAAGAGGTTTCATATATGATTCACAAATATATCCTACGCATATACCAAGGAAACTGTGTTGATGCTGTTAAAATGAACAAGTGTCACTAGTTGCTCACTTTCCAACACTTGTAACTAATTCACACCAGGTGTCTAAAATCATTCAGAGTTATATATAATCATCTGCAACTTCATATACAGCCAAATTTTCTGTTCAGTGAATAGAATAAGTAACTGGCTTTTTTGCTGTAATGGTACTCTGTAATGATGAGCAGGTTTTTGAAAAAGTTCTTCAGGATGGGTGGGCACTTGTCAGGGGAGAAGTAACATTTTAATGTTTGGAAAACATCACTGACTCAACAGCTAGTAGAAGAGAGAAACGTTTAATTTTACTATGACCTAGAAGTTTCATTTAAGAGCATTTCCAGGAAAACAGGGACATTTCAATGAAAATATATTTATTGAGATCTAGTTGCCAAAATTGGGCAAAATAAAGCTAGAAGTGTATATTTTATCATGTAATTATCATTTTACAAAACTTTCAATGTAGAGCACGTCAATTTTACCATCCGTTATTGCCTTTTTTCTGTTGAACAATAACACTGGAACAGTGTATTAGTGCACCCTTGTTTGTAGTCCAGTGGGCCATTCTTGAGAGTATGACTCAGAAAAGCAAGTCAGAAAAAAGTATATTTGTGCCAGAATGAGAGCTTCTGTGAAGTCTGGAAAGTACGAGACGAGGTACTGGTGGAAATAAAGCTGTGAGGATGGGGCGCGAGTTGTAATTGGGTAGCTCAGATGGTAGAGCGCTTGCCCGCAAAAGGTAAAGGTCCTGAGTTCGAGTCTTGGTCTGCCACACAGTTTCAATCTGCTAGAAAGTTTCATTTCATTAGATTTGTGCATTAGAAGTTCATTTGATGTGTCTATTGTTTCAAATTAATTATTTTTATTTCAAAATAGTGTCCCACATAAGTTTTCTTTACCAAAAGTACTTTGTGTAATTGTGCTAAAGAACACTGTGAAAGTAAGCTAGTTTACATGAAGGACTTGGCTGTAACACTCATAGTAAAATTAAAGTACATTAAGAATCACTCCACTGCAGAGTGAAAATCTCATTCTGGAAACATGAACCATGTCTCAACAATATCGTTTCTTCCAGGAGTGCTAGTTCTGCAAGGTTCGCAGAAGAGCTTCTGTGAAGTTTGGAAGGTAGGAGACGAGGTACTGGCAGAATTGAAGCTGTGAGGATGGGTCGTGAGTCGTGCTTGGGTAGCTCAGGTGGTAGAGCACTTGACCGCGAAAGGCAAAGGTCCCGAGTTCGAGTCTCGGTGCGGCACACAGTTTTAATCTGCCAGGAAGTTTCATATCAGTGTACACTCCGCTGCGGAGTGAAAAATCTCATTCTGGTAATATGGACTTATTATGCAGAGGAGAAACAGAAATATTAGACTGAATATGAACCTGCCTACCTGTAATACTCAAGTGAAGGGAGATAACGATTGCATTGTTTAAATAAGTGTTTTCCAGACCCCATATCTAATTGGGCTAGCAAATCTGCTTCAGACCTTAACATGTAAACTGTGCAGTGAACAACAGTTACCACAATTCAGTTCTTGTCTTTCGGAAGATGTCGCATGAAATGTAGTGAATGAGATACATGTGTCAAGAGTTGGGCATTGCACACTGCATTCTGTTCAACATCTGATGCTGTCAGAAAATAGGTGGAGAGGAATATTGTTTTAGAATGAAGGTACATGTTTTGGGCACTTACTTTGCCAATTAGCATAAGACATTTTTAAAACTAAATTTCAGATAACAATACATAGTAATAATAGCATCAAAGACTAGAGTCCAAAAGTTTAGGGAAAAATTGAACAATGAGGAAACATATCAGCTATATTTAGAAAAAGGGAAGTGTGACAAGCCAGTTAGTAGAACAACAAAAGCATTACGTAAGAGACCCAATAAAAGAATTGTTGTGGTGAAGAAGTTATCAGAATATCCAGAAATTGAAGCTTCTTGGTCTTTTTCCAGAATGGAAATACCATTGTGTGGGAATAAAGTTTATACTCTTGTTTCATAAGTCCAGATTTTTTTCTCAAAAGATGACCTCTCAAGAAATCTTCCGGGAAAGAGATTGTATGGTTGTTAGGGATACAATTACCAAAGAATGGAGTAATGCGCAGAAGAGAATCACGTTGACAATAGTTACGGAAGCATATGAACTTTTTAAATGTGACACTCTGTATACAGCTGTGGTGAATAAATAAATTTCTTGATCGAAGACCAACTCATGTTTTTCAGACATGTAAAATGCCACATACTGTCTGGATACCATGCAAATATAGAGTTCCTTGTAAAATGTTTTTAAGTGATGAATTTCCAGATTTCCCAAATGGTACCAACATGTTGGTTCCTAAATTAGTTTGTAGTACAGACAATGAAAAGTGCAGGGCACAAAATTGTGGAAATTGTAAGTTCAAGCCAATGATCCCAGACATATTAATCTAATAGATGAAATTGATATGTATGAGGAAGTACATTGGAAGGAATGGAGAGGAGTAGTGGTACGAGTCTGTGGGGAAGTCTATAAAGAGAGCTGTCTGGAACAGGGTGAAATCAGTTTCAGTGCACAAATTGCAGAGAATTTTAATGATTGTGCCAGGCACTGTGTGAAGTCAAATAGTGCTCTGTTCCCAAGGAAAGAATTACAGAAAATGTTGAAATGCTGGAACAGAGATTCTCTACAGTCTGTCCTATTCCCAATTGCAGTCATTACATTATTTTTATTCTGTCAAAGTGTGCTTAAAGATGGGGCAACAGCATAACCAGAGCTGTAGTCTGTTGTTACTTTTACAGGATTAAAACAACAAGAAATGGATAAGGTGAACATCAGTGGTGCAGATTTTGTGTAAGTTGTTCTTCCAGTGACAGGGACAAAATCTCTTGTGACTGTCATACATGGCAGAAGGCATGTAGCTATTAAGTGTACCATTACTTTACATGAAAAAGTGTGGAAAATTTTTTATTTGGCCTGCAGTGAAGTATGAGTGTATTAAAGACAGGTCTGTACTGAAGAGAAAGTTCTGTGTACCAGCTTTGATGAATAACAGGGGACAGTCCTTGTTTGACTAGATTTTTCTAAGTCTGTCTGAGTTTACTGTAAGTGCTTATGCTTTCTTGGTATTGGGGTGTAGCTAAAATAGTAAGTTTTAGTCACACTAGATACTGCTATTTAATATTCTATGTAATTCATACATCACACAATTTTTCCCACCTGGAGCTATGGCAGATCATACATAGTGTCATGCATTGGTGCAGCTTAGTAATTCTTTTCTTGTAGCTGCATTTTTAATAGAAGAATGTAAGTTCCATTTGGATGTGTTTTGACTGAATTGCTGCCACTAACAGAGCAGAATTATGTTTTTGGCGTCAGAATCTTTCAGTTTCATGGCAGTTTCTTGTCCCACCAGTAATATTGGTTTTATTTATTATGTTGCAGACAGTTCAATATTCATATCGGAACACTGTATATTTTAGAATTAAGACTTGTTTAGTTGTGTAAAACACTAACTTTACTTCAAATAACTTATGATTACTTAATGTAAAACGCAAAAATACTAGTACAAATGTGCTCCCCCCCCTCCCAACCCCAAAACGATGGAATTGCTCATGCCTAATTCAGAGAGCTCACAGTATGATTTAAGTTTTTAAACACTGCATCGTAAGTTTGGAAATGTTCGTGGATTTTACAAATTAAGAGCCGCAAGTCAGTGGGTAAGCCATTTTCACCAGTTTGGGCAGTGTTTTGCACAATATGAGCAAGACATCCTACACCTATTATATTGTTTTCTGTCTCTTCTTCTAACTTTAAGTAAAGATTGTTTTTAACTTTTCTTTCCTTGATAATTGGTATGTGTTCTCAGTGGAAATTGCTACAATTTTTCCAATATGTTTAAGACGTAATAAAGTCAAATGCTTTGCAGTTTTAACACCAAAGTTCACCAATCCTAATACATTCATTATGATGCATTTTTGCTGGCTAGTAAAACCTAATTACTAAAGCAACCAGCTTTAAGTCAGTGTTGCTGGAAGAATCTCACTGAAAGTTGTAGTTCTTTTTTCAGTTTCATCATTGTTCCATAGCAAGTGGTGCAATTATATTCATAATAACTGATTTAGTTTTGTAAGCACGAGAACATCTTGTTGGTCAGTGACTTAATTTTGTCAGTAGTGCTCTCCATAGATCTGAAACTCCACTTGTGCATCACCGTGTGGTATGCGTATGTTGTTGTGCCAAAGTTACTTATCCCTGTCTGAAAGAACGTTTCCCATATGTCTGCTTGTGTCTGTATGTGTGGATGGATATGTGTGTGTGTGCGCGCGAGTGTATACCTGTCCTTTTTTCCCAATAAGGTAAGTCTTTCCGCTCCCGGGATTGGAATGACTCCTTACCCTCTCCCTTAAAACCCACATCCTTTCATCTTTCCCCCTCCTTCCCTCTTTCCTGATGAGGCAACCGTTGGTTGCGAAAGCTAGAATTTTGTGTGTATGTTTGTGTTTGCTTGTGTGTCTATCGACCTGCCAGCGCTTTCGTTCGGTAAGTCACCTCATCTTTGTTTTTATATATAATTTTTCCCACGTGGAATGTTTCCCTCTATTATATTTCCAATATAGTTAAACTGAATTGCAGCTTTGTTTGTAGGTCTTAATGTGAATTGCTTTATCGATGTGTGTAATGATGCTTTTACACCACAAACTATGCTCAGCATTTTCACTCTATCTTTTGATAACTGAAAATTCGTGCTGTATCTTTGTTTAGTTTGCACTTTCATTTTCCCATGATTAATACAGGTAATATCAAGATAAAGTTTATCAAAGACACTGCCACAAGCACTGGAAATGCTAAACTACAGTACAACGCACCAAAGCTAGAATAAATGCAGTTGAAACTTCCTGATAGATTAAAACTGTGTGCCGGACCGAGACTCTAACTCGGGACCTTTGCCTTTCGCAGGCAAGTGCTCTCCCATCTGAACTACCCAAGTACGACTCACACCCTGTCCTCACAGCTTTACTTCTGCCAGTACCTCGTCTCCCACTTTCCAAACCTCACAGAAGCTCTCCTGCTAACCTTGCAAAACTAGCACTCCTGGAAGAAATGATATTGTGGAGACATGGCTTAGCCACAGCCTGGGGGATGTTTCCTGAATGAGATATGAAATAAATGCAGTTTGCAGAATGCGGTATCATTGAGTTTCTGAAAGAACAGCTTTATTGTATTGAATTTGACTGAACTGTACGGTTCAGTTCTTTGTGCAGGTGAAGCATAATGCCAGTGTCCCAAAGCTTCGAATGTCAAAATGTATCAGGACAGTTGATTGGTTTAGAAAGAAAAGTCATGCTTCATACGACAAATATCTGGAGTATTTTATTAAAATTAGGACTTTCCCAGAAAAAAATGGGAAACCTACATGGTCATTTTGTTTGTAGTAGGGAAACTGAATTTTCATTTCAGCTTTGAAGAAATGTGAAATCTAGTGAATGAATGTTGTATGTATAAGAATGCAACCCACATTTTGCTTTAGAAGTCGTCGGGTATAAGTAATTTCTAATTGAGTGTTGCACTGATTTTCCAGAATCCATTAACCGTTGAAATCTTGAGGGAAGTAAGGAACAAAGGCTGATACTCTTGTAATTGTGTATTTAAGATGTTCAAGTTTATCCATGTTCATATTTCTGTAGTGCCCTGTTGGCATATTGGCTGTCACATGGTGTAAGTCACAAACATTGGAAAATGGACTGGCACCACTTACTAGACTGGTTATCTTTGTACCCAACAAATGGCATGGATCTTAGTTAAGTAGGTTGCTCACACAGAGCAGTGACTCTTAAAACACTGAACAAAACTGCTGAATACATTGGCAGTTAATCGGTGTACATCAAAGTATTCATGGTAGCCAGGACAGCTAGCCTGATAATGAATAAGTTTGTGGTTTCTGAAATGGAAATCAAATGTTCAGATTCTCTGACAGACTTCAGAGTGTGTCATGAAGGGGGGGGGGGGGGGAGACTGTGGCTGGAAATGAAAGCAACTGGTTGAAAACCTCATATCAGCTAAGAATCTTTTATAACTAAAATGTGAATGACTAGTTTGAATTCCAGCAACTTGATTGAGAAAAAGTCCAGCTTCTGGGAGCAGGGCTGGGCCCCCCACCAATGAGCTTTACTCTGCAACTACTTTGAATACCTTACCCCAATAGAATATTTGTTATAGATGCAAAGACAAAATGCGGCAGTCCTATAGAACTTTACGCTTCTTTGCGAGCATAATTTCTTCCTGCATTTACAATGTGCTCAAGTGTACATTTCAACCAGTAATGAACAATTTGATGAAACCATAACATCATCAAAATAATATTGTCCAAATTTTGCTTCTTAGTTTTCGTTTTCCTTTTGTATCTCATGACTGTAAGAGTTCTGTTTGTGTAGGTAGTTAATTTTTATTTAAGCTCATTTCCCTTCCCTTTTCTGACATGGTTCTGTAAGTTTTAATTTTGAGGTAGTTAAAATGTTTAACATTTACGTTTACAAATTATTGCTGTGATACATTTTATGCAAGATATGTATATAATTAAGAATTTATATCTAAAACAAAGATGATGTAACTTACTACACACACAAAATTCAAGCTTTTGCAACCCACAGTTGCTTCATCAGGAAAGAGGGAAAGATGAAAGGATGTGGGTTTTAAGGGAGAGGGTAAGGAGTCATTCCAATCCCAGGAGCGGAAAGACTTACCTTAGGGGGGAAAACGGACTGGTACACACACACACACACACACACACACACACACACACACACACACACACACAGTGGCTCAGTGGTAAAGTGCAAGGCTACAGACCCAAAAGTCTAGTGTAAGAACCCCACCCAGTCTTAGGATTTTAGTCACTTTTCACTTCTTTAACTTCGCGCAAAGTTTTATAATGTGAAAAACGCCAATTAGCACTGTGATTTGGAGCCAGTGTTAAATTGTAGGTCCCCCTCTGACTGTAAAAGTCAGTTCAAAGGTTGAAGAAAGGCAACAGTGTACTATCTCCAGTAAAACCATGCCTAGGAAAGCACTGCAGTGTTCAAACCAATCATCTGGTCAAAGAACTTCACTTCTTACTAAAAGCATTACATTTTTGTCTTCATCTCAACTTTCTAATTGATATTGAAGAAACTGGTTGAACAGTACTTGTTTTCATGACATACAGCTATTACAAAAAACTGGTAAGGTATAATTTGTGACATACAACACTTTTGCTAGAGGAAAAGTTGTGGAATTAGTGAAAAGGGTCATGCCATTCAGAATATAGAACCACATTAAGAGGCACATTATAGTTGTAAGGAGGGAAGTAGGAAGACCTTGGCAGATGTGTCAATGAAGTAAACTAAAATTTGCACATTTCCATAGGCTATACAAGAGGCTGTGTCACCAATCACTTTTTACATGGTTTTCATATTTCCATGTTTGATTTCTTTATGAGTTGGTAATATTGTGCTTTTTCAGAGTCATACCATGATTGTTCAGCATTCTGTTAAAAATCAGTCCCTGCTGGGAGAATTTAACAGGAGTAGTGACAGTTGCTCTCCATGTAACTTTTATCAGTTACTACCAAAAATGCATTGTTGTAAATAAATTGGACAATGTTGAACTGTATGGTATTGGTGTCAACTTTGGCCCATAACATCAGAAAAATGGCTAACATAAATGATTTGTGTAAATATAATATAGTGGCTGACCTGTCCCTCTCCTTCCTCTCCATAATCTTGTGCATACTCACATGAGAAACATGATGAGTTTCCAACAGAATTATTCAAAATAATTAAAACGCCAATATCTGACAGGATGCATGTGGGACACTTTTGTTTGAATGGTGACAAAAATGCTGAAATCCACTGTAAAACATAAAAAAAATTAACTAAGCTCTCATTAAAGAAAACCTCTAAACATAGAATTTGTATCACTCTTTTCAATTAACCAAAATAGGTAAACTGAACCCCCGGAGTCCCACAATATGGATACTTTGAAAGAATCTCAAGAACAACAAATTGTGGCATGTAAGTAAATTAATGGGTCAAGTGCCAAAAAAATGAAAATTTGAGTTAGTTGAAATTCCACTGTAACCACAAACGCCAGTAACATACATTCTGATAAGTGCCAGAACAGCGCAAAACAGTATTTACAGCTGTCACAAGATGGCACTCGTGTCTAACACCAACATTGATGTTCAAATAATGAGTCATGTGTCCTCTGTTCTGTTGTTGTCTTGGCGCGTACTTGCGTAAATTGTTGACAACTCTGTGGTATGTTTGCAATGATAGGACACTGCTGAAGTAATTATTACAGATACATAATACACAATATTGAGGAAATAGAAAGAAAACTGCACCAAAACAGAGGTAGATAGGTGAAGATATTACGCAGTGAAAGAAAGGAGCATACTCGAAAAGATAGCACTGTGGTTCCAGCTAAAGAGGCTCCCAAGCATCATGTAGTCCTTGATTGCTGTTGTAAGTTTTATTACACGGGTTGGAATCTGATTATGTTCTAGTATTTTAATGCATTTAATTTGTTATTGAAACAAATTTCATATGGACAAAAATCATTGTTCTTATCGTGATTTTATAGTTAACTACTTGAATGAAATTGTTTACTTACCGGCAAGTACCTAGGCATGTTGATCGAAACATATTATATATACTGCTTCACTCTCTCAGGTCTCCTGTAAATGTCAGTTTAACTGCAGGCACCTTCCATATGACCAGAAACTTAAGTTTAAGGAATTCTACTCACTAAACAATACAGTGAAGCAAAATAACTATGCAATGTCTCACAAGTTTGCAAAGTGAAGATGCAGATGTTAAAAGTAACGAAACTGCTCAGCTGTCTACTGAGAAAGGTGCGGGACAACTGGTCATACCAAAGAAGAAAAACCTAACTATGTGTTAAGCATTGCTTGATGGTGAGGGAGATGTAATAAGAGTATGTAAAAGAAAATTTATTGAGGTTCTCGCTTTGACCAAAAGAAGAGTTCAGACATTAACACAGTTGAAGCAGAGTGGTGAGATTGTGTATGAAGAAAAGTGAGGAAATAAGACAAAACACTGGAAATATACAGAAGATTAAAAGCTGGTTGTTCATATTAACACCATACCAAGACAAGAAAGCCACAAATCAAGGGAAAAATCGGGTGATTAACAATACTCAAGTGAAGACCTGACTTTTTAAGGAATTTCAAAGGAAACATGACACTAACATCACATACTGCTTCTAAGCAAAAGTCTTTAAAGACAAATTTCCCAAGCTAAAATTTCATCATTTGTCAAGTGACACTTGTTCCGCATGTGACCTCCATAAAGCCAAATTGAGGTGTGATCCCAATAATAAAGGCAATACACTGCAGCTAAAATGCTATCACCGAAAAGCAAAGAAAGCTACGGATTCCACAGAAGCTGACACGATCAAGAGTCAAGGGCCTAACTCGCAAGTATGTACAGCTGCGATGGATTTGAAAAAAGTGATTTGTCTTCCTTCTTTAAGGCACAGTGAAATACACTATTTACGACAGCCGTCAAATTACAGCTTCTGCATTCATATTCGTGATAATCAAACTGGTCGCGATTCTCGGGCATGAGGCCGTATGTGGCAGGGGTGGGAATGAAATTGCTTTCTGTATGTGCAAAGCTTTTACTTCGACACTTACTTGTAAAAAGAAACTAATAATGTGGAGTGTGGGCAGAACAAAAACAAGATGTTTCTGTGGGTTTACCTTACAGCAAAGGGCTAATTTACAGAAATAGAACCCAAGTTTTTGGTGAAAGGACACTCTTCTATGTCTTGCGATAGTGATTTTGCTCACATTGAGAAGCAAAAGGCTAACTGGGTGTGAAATTCCGAAAGATTTAGTTCATCACTGAACTACACACACACACACACACACACACACACACACACACACACACACACACACACACACACACACACACCATTCATAGTGACTATTATGCAAGAAACAGATTTTTTACGACATCAATTCAGCTGCTGAAAAATATGTCACCAATGTGCATATTTCAAAAGCACAGTGGGTCAGACTGACTGCTGAACGGCCTGGGGTACTGCAAGTTTGGTAAACTCTTAGTGAAATTGAAGAGTTCGAGGAATATTAAATCTTGAAAAGAAACGTGAAGCCTTCTGATCTTAAACAAGTGCAGCTGGAAACACTACACTGTGAATGTTGGCTGTCTGAAAAAAAGAGAAGGGATTTAGCTAAAGTGATACCATTTGTGAAAGAGGAGAATAAGTGGTTTTACAAGAAACTTGTGAAATGAGTGAAAATGGACATGATGGCACTTGTATCGTTACTTATGTTAAACCCATTGCAAACAGAACATGTCATTTTCTTCAAATTTTGTATCATTTTGTTCTTAAATCCACTAACATTGAATAAAAACACACATGTGACAAGAAACCTGTATAGTTTTTGTTTGTATAGTGATCCCCAACTTTTATACTGCTTTTGTTGAAGTGCCATACACATTTTGTTGATTAAATCTAGATCAGTTTTTGGCGGCGCTTGGCCCATTATTTACTTACATGCCACAATTAGGAAAAGAAGATGTACATTCAGTTTACTTTATGAAAGATGTCAGGAACCACTCAGAATTTCTTGTGTGACAAAAGATCATTAATAACAATTTCAGTGTAGGGAAAAGTGCAAAAATACTAATATTGACATGAGGCAGATGTGAAAAAGTTAAGCAAGGCTATTAACAAAGTGTGATCAGTATGTACAGGGTGTACATAAAGTCTGGGAACACTTTCAATTATTTATCGCACAAGAACCAAACATTGTACAGATATCATACATACGTCATTTTGAAGAGAAACCCTGAAAGTTTTTTCGTATATACCGCCACAGCTTAGTTTGGTAATTTGCCGATAGTCAGCGCTAGTCGCAAACATGGCGAGTTCAGGTGCAGAGTGAGCTTTCTGTGTGTTGGAGTGCGACATAAACAAGTGTGCTACAGCTGTTCAATGAATGTTTAGAACCAAGTATGGTAAGAAGCCACCAACAAGGAAGACTATTTACCACTGGCACAACAAATTCGTTAAGATGTGTTGTTTATGCCTGGCAAAGAGAAGCAGACGTCTCAGTGTGAGTGAAGTGAATGTGGAGCGCGTACAAGAGACATTCGTAAGGAGTCCAAAGAATTCCTACTTGGACGTGTTGCAGCAATGGGTGATGCTTCAAATGCAATTGGACTCTCCATCTTTCAGCAGGATGAGGTTCCACCCCATTTTCATCGTGAAGTTTGTGGATACCTGAACACGGTGCTACTGCATCGATGGATCGGCCGTGCCACAGAAGGGGATAGCTGTTTCATGAAATGGCTTTCCCGATCACCAGCTCTCACTCCAAGTGACTGTGGGGGCACATTAAAGGTCTAGTGTATGTACTGCCTCTACCACGTGATGTAGCAGAGCTCCGGGAGAGAATATGGGAAGTAACTGCCACAGTCGATGATGCCGTGCTGGGACGGGTGTGGCAAGAATTCAGTTGTTAGTCTAAGGTGGATGTATACTGCTAAAAAATTTTGATGACTAGAGGGTGATGGCTGGAAGAAACAAAGAAAATAACCTCTACGCATCAATCTCAGTGTATGTTGGAACCCCTGTTATGAGCAGTTGTGGAAAGTTAACATGGTGGAATAGCTGATTTGTATGGTCAGTGACATACCTATGATTTCATCTCAGCTATGGGAGAAATAAGTATTTAACAACGTTCAAGGAGCTAGTGTGGTCTTACTGAATTTACTGAGAAAAAACTTCACTTGCAGGGGCAGATGCACACAACGTATAGTAATTTCATTTTATTTTCTGGTGCATTTGGTGTTTGTTATATGCAAGTAAAAACAATGAAAACTGAAACTATGAACTGCTCTGCTAATATTCATCTATGGCTATGCTGGAGATCAATCTGTCACCACAACCTAGCTTCCACCTTTGAGATGCAATCATTAATAATATTTCAACATAGTGGAGTAAAGCAGTAACCAACCAACACCATAATTCTTGTCTAGGCATGGTCTCGTTGGAATTGGTATGCTGTTGTCTTCCTCTGACCTGACTGACTTACCCAGCTTGTTATAAGGCTACCTACAGTTTAATGTGGATTCCGAACCACTGTACATCTCAGCATTTTTCACTTCAACAAATATTGCAAGAGGTGAAAAAATTGATAAGTGACAGATAAAAATGCCAAGATTCACTGGGGATCAAACCCAAGACCTATGGATTTGTAGTCTGCCACTTTACCACCAACCCATAAGTGCCAAAAGAAGGAAATGATGAAAGAGCCATGCACACAGTGTGAGTAATTAATGTTTTGTCACCACAGCTAAGATTTGTATAAACGATATCTTTAATAGCATTTCAACATAAAGTGTGCTGATAGGATGCACGATACTACAGGAATGTCAGTATTTGATAAAAGCATACTTTGAAGGAGATGCCATCCACTAAATGTGATCAATCATTATGTTAGGTGCATAGACATCCATTGATTCACCCACTGTCCTCCCATATGCTATCCACAAGTTCACATGAAGCACATTGTCAGCATATGCTCTATAGCACAAACAAGTGAAGGGTGTGAATGGTCTTTTTTAAAGTTTAGCCAGGTCAGGATAGGAGAAGGAAATGGATTATTTGAAATTTTGAAATTGATGGAGCAAATGGTATCTGAAAAAAATGGCTGTTTGCAAGGCTATTAAATTTCCAGTGTTCATCTCTTTATACTGCAAAAATAAGTTTTAATTTCTTAAAAACTCTCACTGTTTGTAAAGAAAAATTTTTGTGCGCATTTGACTATGCTAGTCGGTCTTCTTTAACAGTGAATTATTGGTTACGATGACACACCAACTAATTGTTTATACAACATGGCAACTTGAGAATTTAAGATAAGTGCATCCTTACATTATCTTGACTGAAGAAATATATTGCTCACTTCAGTACATGGGATATTTCGTTATTTGCAGTGTGAGGAAAATGTGTGGAGAAATAAGGAAGTATCTTGTGGAGAAAAGGTTCTCCCCCCCACCCCCAGGTGGATGTGTTCACCAATATATGAATTATTTTAATTATTTCGTTATTGCTCTCTTAGTGGTGTTCTCATTAGATTTAATGGTGACTAAGTTCATACATTAGTGAAAATGGTAAAATACAAATATTTAGGAGTTTTATAGGTGTCCTGTCTGTTCAAATCACAATTGTTATCACATACCTGACTCATTCTCATGTGATACATGAAATAATTTCATAGTATAATATCCATACATTTTGAGCTCTTCTCAACTGATTATACTTAAATAATTGTGCATTAGTTTTTGACAGGTTGTGTAATGATAATGTGAGTAATGATTTGAAAATGAATGAATACATTCAGAACTAGTCACAATTAACTCGAATTTACAAGTATAAGAAAGAAAAATAATCAAGAAGTCATAAGTCAGAGGAGTTGTAGTGGTAATAGGTAGATGCATAACTATTTTTTGTTCATAAATGTGGGCTTATTAGCAGGAGTGCCATAAGAATGTAAAAGTATATGCAGATTGGGTGCTCCATTAATTGTTTCGGGCATGCGATTTCATTAAGCTGTCACTTTGAAAGAAAATTTTTGATATTTTACACAAAATTCTGCTTGAAATTTAGTAAAAAGTGATTAATTTATAAACTGAGTAAGGAATTCATCCTTACTTTCATTTTAGGGCAAAAAATACCGTTGTAAGCTAAGACTGCGAAAATTGATACCTCTGACCTGTGTGTGATGTTGTTCGTTGAGAGCCCTTTTGTCTGTGTTTTCCCCACTGATTTTTATACACACACTTTTAGCACTGTCATATGGTTTTTCTTCTGTAATGGGATTGGCGTTGTGTGTTGCATTGAAGTAATCATTCTCGAATTATTATTACATTTTGTTTTTTCTATTTTTGCAAGCTGCGTGTAAGTAATGGGATACAAGTAACAGTGTCCATACCTAAAGTCGGGCATGTTCTCTCACATTCACTGCAGAATGTGAAGCCTGCTGAAAATGAGCATATTAAAGAAGTAAATTTAATTAACAGCATTGTACTGTCCAATGAGAAACTTCGCAAAGGTTGCACTAACATAGAGAATACAACTAATTCAACTATTTCTGGAGAGATTTCTATTGAATGTATTGGTAATGTATCCACCCCACATCAGAACAAAGAGGAGAAAAGATTCAAGCAAAAAGAAACAAAGGAGAAAAGAAATAAATTAGATAAGAAGTCGCGTGAAAGAAGAATACTAAATGATGCAAAGGTAAATTTTATCTTGCTGTCATGTTGCATGCAGTAAAACCTACAGTGGAACATATTTTTCACAAGTGCTGCATGAGGATTTTGTGCAGGAAGTAATTTGAAATTTTTCAAGTTTTTTGCACATCTTGAGCACTTGTAGCACAAAACATTCACTTTTACAAAATAATTAATTTGGCACTTTCATATGACTTCTGTTTTATGGGTAGTCAGCTTTTTATGCGATTTCATTTGTCCAATTGTAATTGCTTAACAACTTCTTGTAATATTTTCTTATTTGGCTCTTTGAGAGGCATTTAGTAATTCATTGTCTGCATGCTAGTTTTGTTCTCGATTGCTTACTCTCTTTCAGTAGTTAAAGAAGTTAAAAATAATTAAAATCAAATGTAATAAGCAACACTACAGATTAGTTTCTATTTAGCTATGTACAAACAACTAAATTTTTTGTGAAATCTGCATTTAATGATATGGGTGGTTAATGTTACCAGTGTGGCAGATGTCAATCATGAGGACAGAGTTGCACGTTCGCACATGGCGTACTATGCGCTGATTCGACTCACCGAAACATCAATCACTAATTTATATTAATCAGAGTATAATACAGTACACTGTTCTGCACAGGCCAGGTACTAAATGCTCTTCAGAATTAAATACATATGTAGTAGCATATGTTCTGAAGGAAATCATTGGTTTGGATGGCAGTTTAATAAGTCTAAGGATTTGTATCTGAGGTCAACTAAGAGTTAACAAGAGACTGTATGATTTAGAGGGCCAGTAAGTTAGCGTACTTCAGCTCAGCATTTGGGCGGCAGTCTTAAAACTGAAAGGAAGACTGTCGTTCAACCCCACAAAGAAAACAATGACCACCATTATACAGTCCCATTAACAAACATCAGTCTTCTATGGTTGGGTTCTGAAGAGCACACCAGGTTCCCTCCTCTCTCTCTCTCTCTCTCTCTCTCTCTCTCTCTCTCTCTCTCTCTCTCTCTCTGTGTGTGTGTGTGTGTGTGTGTGTGTGTGTGTGTGTGTGTGTGTGTGTGTGTGTGTAGTTTAATTTTCCTGTCTTTCTGTAGTGTTAAACTCTCCCCCACCCTCCTTCTCCCTTGTCATGGACAAAAGGATTGCGGGTAAGTTGTCAACAGGAAAACTACTGCATGTGGTTTTGTTATAGTGCTACTTGTTGAAATATTTTGTTACTTTCTGTATTTATATCTACTTCTGTTTTAATTTGTTTGGACTTTACTTAATAGATGGTCATGTAACAAAATACCTACTGCTGGAAGCAATGTGTCCAGTGTTATATGTGACTCCTAAAGTTCAGCAGAAATTCTAAGCTTTTTGCATAACTTATCAGGCAGTATTTGGGAAAAACATTTTCTTTATTCATTTGTTTTGGTGATCTAAAGTAGCCATGTTTGTAGACATCATTTCTTTCACTAAAGAGGATAGGTTGTTGTGTTTTAATAGCGTTCTTTTCTTCAGTTTTTGTGTAGCTCATTATAAAGGATCTTCAGAACAACAAATATTATACAAAAGTCATTTTAAACAAGAGTATTTTTATAACAGCCTGTGACAATTTAAAAATTAAATTTAAAATAAAGATTTCTTCTCTTAAGTGAACAATCAATTCCATAACTAATTACGTTATTATGAAAAGGAAAGTTGCTACTCACCATATACTGGAAATGTTGAGTTGCGGATAAGCACAACAAAAAGACTCTTTGTATGGTGAGTAGCAACTTCCATTTTCATAATATTGTTACATTCCATCCTGGATTTTTCATTGCTTAATTAGATACACTTGTGCATCATAAATTATCTTTGTTAGTATGTGGCTGAGTAGTGACATACAGGGAAAATGTAGGTTTAAATTAATGCTCCTGCATTAAGTTGTTATAAATTTAGGATTCAGTGTGCTGCTATTTATTTTTTAAGTCTGGGTAATTGAATTTAGTTTTTCATGTAATTAATTTATTCTTTTAATATATTTCTTCAAAATACGTATGTTGGAAATATTAGAAATATGCTATTTCATTCTTGCTCTCAATATTTTGTTTGTTTCTTTACATTGATATTGTTAACTGAGAGGTGAGACACTGTCATATGGGTAAATTATAGTGTATAAGTTTGCATGCAACCTAAGATATTTTTACACATAACTTTAACATATTGATGACTGGTGTGCTTTTTTAACACTGTTATTTTCTCTTTTGGTGTAGGGATCTTCTAACACTCCCTTAAAAAGCTCTTTGGCAGGAGAAGTAGCAAAGGCTCGGCAGCATATAAAAAATTCTTTAGAATGTGTGAGTAACTTGCATGATATTATCTAGTTCTGTTTTTGATGTCAATTATTTTTAAGATTATTCATAATACATTCGCAGGTTATTTATTTAAAAAAAATTTCTTCATTGAATTGTATTCACAATTTTTTGTGGATCTAAATTTCTTAACTGGAGCATGTGTTAATGGTACACTGAGTTAATGAACACATTTCTTACAGACTGTACTGTGCATGTAGTATTGATATGAAAAGATAGACATCAGTGATACAACTCTTGCGGTTTTTATTTACTTAAATGTAAATGTTATTTTGTAAGAAATCATTTAAAAAGTTAAATCACTTTTGCATAACATACTCAGCCTTTAGGTCACAACGTGAATAATATTATTACTGGCTTCAGTTGTGTGTAGCCATCATCCTCTTGATGTTAAAAGATTCATATGTAATGTCAGTTAATAAACAGCATACATATCCTCTTGCTCATACCAAGCTCTTAATTTGTCAGGCTTCTGCTAAGTCTTTATAAGAGGAGAGTGGAAGAATTTAGCCCCACAGAGCCTGTAGAAGGCTACTTTTGGAATGAATGGTGCAGGGACACTAACTTTTCCTACCTAATGATAAAGTGCTGTCACTACACTGTTGTAGTTAGCTTAAATTATAAATAGAAGTAAAGAATGAAGAAATGTTTCAGGAGATCTTAATTGTTTGTCATTTGTAACGAGTTTGGTTACTGTTGCAAATTTCACATCAGTTGTCAAGAGCAGTATATGGAGACATTGTTCACATTCTTCACTTCATATTAGACAAAATTTTTTCATGGATGCTCATTCTAAGTATATTGGCATTGGGAAATAGTGATGGTCTTGTGAATTATTTGTGTTTTTCAGCCTTAGGTTACAAATTGTATCATATCCTGTTTAAACTTATTGCACAAATTAAAACCAGTGACTCCACTGAGTGAACCAATGCTGAAAAGTAAAATTAAAGAAAGGGGGAAATTGTTTCTTCTGTCAGTTGTTTGTAGGTCCTGTAATATACCTGGAGTTTGCTTAATCACACAGTTTGAAACAACCCTGATGGCACAACTCACTGTGCACTAGTATGTGTGTTAATGATGTTATCAGCGTCCATAGGAAAATGAGTGGAAGTGAATGCGAGGAACACGTAAATGCAATAGAAAATTTAAAAAGCAGGATAAAATTTCTGTCTCCTCCATCTCGTGCATGATCACCTGCACAATCACATAGCTCACTTGTGAGATAATGTTAAAAACGGTCAGGTGTTCTTGAAATGTCAAAACACAAGTAAGACACGAGGAAATCTAAAAAATAATGTACACTCGTACATAATATTTGACTTTGTCTCCAGTTTGTCATGATTTTTAATGAAAGAGAACTTAAACATGTGAGATAGTGCTTCACAGAATATAGCAACTGGATAAGAATTGCAGAGAATGTTGTTAATTTCATACTATGGTTGTATGGGGAGTAGACCAAGAATTTGGGAAATAAAAGCTGCAATACAAGAAAAGAAAGGAAAACTGCTTAATCTGTAAGGAAATTAAAATATGTCATTGAGAGAAATTGTTTATTAAAAATTGGGGTATAGATTGGTGTGGTTTTCCAAGGTGCTGGGAGTTTGACTTCTGTTTATCACTGTGTGCCTATTTGCTTTTCTTATCATTTGACACAGCATTTCCATACAATTCCT
Organism: Schistocerca piceifrons; assembly: GCF_021461385.2. Taxonomy (NCBI): domain Eukaryota; kingdom Metazoa; phylum Arthropoda; class Insecta; order Orthoptera; family Acrididae; genus Schistocerca; species Schistocerca piceifrons. The sequence continues at coordinate 665,999,135 of NC_060138.1, forward strand.
TCAATTCTCATTGTCATGATCAGCATTTAATTATAATGTTCAGATGGATCTAGCATAAAAATAACATTCCACATGACAAACTGTTCTGAGAGTCCATTTCAGTTGTGCATTTTACAGTTTTCAAATAGTGAACTGATAGCTGTGTTTTTCACTTCAGTTCTTCATGCATTGTAAAGAAATGTCTTTTTTTGTTTCTTTAAACTACTGGTGTGGAAAGTGTAAAACGTTGTGAAAAAATGTATTACATTCATCTGCTATTTACGAAAATTTTACAGAAAACATTTTGTTTTTTCCCTGTCATTGTGTTGCACAATGTCATATCACTTCCACACCAGGAGTTGTAGTGTAAGTTCTCTGTAATTAAAATGCAAATTAAAATCATTGCATAAAGGTGTATATTGATGCTGAAAACAGAATTGTTTGTGTAAATTTGGTTGTAAGGTATTTAATTTTTTATTTGAATTTGATACAATTTGTACTGTCATAAACTCGCATCGTTCTTTATAGATGGATGGTATAGCGGCCTTGGCAACAAATGTAAATGTTGAACTTGTTAACAGACTGAATTCCTTGGAGAAGAGCAACACTGAACTCAACAGCCGTAAGTGATGTATAGTATATTGTATTAATTTTGTCAATAGATAGCCTTGTGAATGGACTGTTGCTCTATGGCAATGCAATTGCTAAAACTTCCAAGCACTAAAGTTTGATAATTACTAAATTATCACCCATTTAGAATGTAAGCCATTCTGTTACATGGCTGAAATATCTTCAGAGACAAATGGCTGCCACCTCTGGCACATTGAACAAAAGAAGCAATCGGGAGGAGGTGGGGAAGGTGAAGGGATAGCAGAATATAGGTGGGTGGGGGAGAGAAGAGTGCTGTCTGGTGGAGTGTGCAGGGTCTAGATGGAGGCATAAGACTGCCACCAGGTGCAGCATTGAGAAGGCTGTGGGTTAGGGAGTTGTGGGAGGGGGAGGAATGAGGAGCTGAAAAGGAGAGGAGTAGGGAAGGGGAAAAGTGGCTGGGTATGAAGGCAGAGGATGATACAATGAGGGTATGGTAAGATGAACGGGAAAGAGGTAGTAAAGGCAGGGACAGAAAGTGTTGGGGTGTAATGTGTGGGTACAGTATGTTACCATTGATGCTGGCATAGTTTCTTCAAGCCCCTTCATAAGAACAGACTTTTCAGCAGAAAAGAGGACCTCCATGCATAACCTCAAAACAAAAGCTGACTTGATGATCCTACCTGCAGACAAAGTTGGCACCACAGTCATTATGAATCAAAATGACTGGTGGAAGTCGTCTGCCAGTTTTCTGACTCCTTCTCCCATAAACTCTGCCAGAGTAATCCCATCCCAGAAGACCATCATAACCTCCAGTCCCTGCTTAAAGCCTCAGGCCCATCCCAGAACTCATTTCCCTTCTGAACCATAGCACACCCTGCACACCCACCTTCTGCATGCTCTCTGAAATCCACAAACCCAACAGTCCTGGATGGCTGGTTTTTCTGCCCCCATTCAGCCCTCATTGACCAACATCTCCCTCCAATTGTCCATTATTTAACCTCTCAAACAAGCTTTCTTTCATAGACTGTCCATCTCTACCTCTTTACCTCCTGCATACCTGCTTGTCATTGTTGATGCCACATACTTTACACCCCTGGTCTTGCCGGTATTGAACACTACCTTTTCCCAACATCCTTCAGACACCAAATTCACTGCCTCATTCATCATAAACTGTTCTAATTTTATCCTGACACAAATGCGTCTCCTTTGAAGGGGCGGTATACAAACAAATCTGTGGCACAGACATTAGCACCGACATTGCTTTCTTTTACGCCAACCTGTTCACAGGCTATCTGGAGGAGACCTTCTTAGCCTCCCAAAATGCCAAACCCCTAGTCTGGTTTAGTTTCATTGATGATATCTTTGTGATCTGGACTCAGGGCAAAGACATGCTTTCCTCATTCCTTCACAATCTTAATACCTTAACTTCCATCCACTACACCTGGTCCTCGTCAACCCAGTGTACCATCTTCCTGGGCATTGACCGTCTGCTATGTAATAGCTCCATCCCATCTCTGTCCACAATAAATCCACCAACCATCCACAGTACTTGCATTTCGACTCCTGCAATCACTTCCACACCAAAAAATTCCCCCTCAGATGGTGTATCTGTAGTGCCAAGAGCTCCCTTGTCCACTATGCTGAAGGTCTCACCAAGGCCCTCACAGACAGGCACTATTCCTCAGATCTCTTGCCCCATCTCCTCACAAACCCCAACGCTCACACCACCACCAAGAACCAGCTATTAAGAAGCACCTCCGTCACCAAATACCACTCTGTACTGAAATGACTGCATCCTTCATCAGGGCTTTACCTATCATGTCCTGAAATTAGGGACCTCCTACACAAGATCCTTCCCACCCCTCCTAAAATGGTGTTTCATCGTCTGCCCAATCTCAACAACATCCTACTCGATTCCTGTGCCACTCTGAATCCCAACTCATTGCCATTGGATAACCCAGGTACAAGATCTGCCCAGTTCACCCAACCAGTGCCTCCTATTCCAATCCTGTCACAGGCTTATCTTACCCCATCAGAGACCAGACTACCTGTGAAAGCAGCTGTGCTGTATACCATCTCTACTTCAATCATCACTCAGCATCTTATATTGGTATGACTACTAGCCAGCTGACCACCAGGATGAACAGCTACTGCCAAACTTACGGCCAAAGGCAAATTAGACCACCCTGTGGCACAACATGCAGCTAAAATGACATGCTTGAGATCAGTGGCTGCTCACAACACGCACCGTCTGGATCCTCCCCTCCACCACTAGCTTTTCTGAACTACTTACAGCATATTCACTCCTGCAATTATCCCCTCAGCCTCTGGTAACTTAATATCCCCACACCCTTCACCCAACAATTTCTGCCCCATCATACCACCTCTTCCCTACTCACATCCCTTCAACCTCATTTCGTTCCACACTTTGTCGACAAACCAGCACATTTTTTCCCCTTCCTTACTCATCTCCTTTTCAGATCCCCCCCCCCCCCCCCCACACACACTCATTCCCACTCGCCATTTCCCCTTGTGCACCCTATTTCCCCCTCCCCACCTCCCTGCCCCTGTGCCCCCCAATACTGCACCTGGTGGCAATCTTGGCGTGTCTCCATCTAGTCCCTGCACACTCCACCAGACAGTGCTATTCTCCGCCCTGTTATCCCTCCCCTGCCCCTTCCAGATTGCTTCACTCATTCAATGTGACAGTTGCATTCTGGTTCGGGCTGCCATAGGTGGCAGTAGAGTGTGTGTGTGTGTGTGTGTGTGTGTGTGTGTGGTTTTTTTCTCTCTGTAAATGTGTCTTTCCATTGTGCCTGTCTGCAACGCAACATGTTACATTTGTGGTGAGTAGCAATCTGTTCTTTTCCTTATATGTTTCGTTTTCCAACCTGGATATTCCATTGATTGATATTTAGATGTCTTGACAATGTCTACTTCATTATCATTACAATCAGCTACATTTTTCATTGCAGCATGGTTCCTGATACGTTTGTTTTCCTGTCTGTTCTAGCAATTCCTCTCTCTCTCTCTCTCTCTCTCTCTCTCTCTCTCTGATGTATGCTTGCTGAACAACTGTGTTTGTAGTGATTTTATGTAAAAATCCATATCTCAGTGCAGTGTGTGAGAAATAACACTGCTTTTCAGGCACATCAGAAACTTTTTTGAAAACCCTGTTTAGTTGGCTGAAAATATTCCAACCCATTTCTACTCTTACATTTATTTCTTTTTGCTGTCCTCCATCACTGTGTTCAGCTGCCCCAGATTCTACAACTCACTATCTGGATTTCAAGGTCTAAAGTAAAAACTTCTTATACGAGACTTAGGTATTTATAACCAGGCAGATGTTACATGCTGCAGGAAGGAGGTAGTGTGCTACAATCTGCTTGGTTTTCAAGCAAAATTTGGCACTGTATTGAGAATTTCTTGATGCGGAGGAGAGTCAGGGAAGTGTTTAGGTGCCCTACCTTTTTATGTTTGTGATCTGGCAGACAGTACTGCTAGTAACCTCTGATTCTCCACAGATAACGCTGTTATACACTTTGAAGTACTATTTGGAAAGCATTGCACAAGTATCCAAAAAAACTTGATAAGTGGTGCAGAGATAGGCAACTTGCTTTAAATTTTCAGAAATGCAAAATTGTGCATTACACAAAATTAAAAAAATACATCATTGTGTGACTGCTGTATCTGTCATATTTTGTCAGTCATCTCGGATGTGTGTGGCTGTAACATTCCTTGAATATATGAAATTGAGTGAACAAACAGGTTCAGCTGTAGCTAAAACAGGTTGCAGAGTTTGGTTAATTGGAAGGATACTGGGAAATTGTGATCAGAGTACAAAGGAGGTGGTTTGCAAAGTACTTGTGTGAGTCCTCCAAGAATACTGCTCAAGTGTGTGGGACTTGTCCCAAATAGACTACATCTACATACATACTCCGCAATCCACCATACGGTGTGTGGCGGAGGGTACCTCGTACCGTAACACTTGTGATGATCAAACCTACCAGTAACAAATCTAGCAGTCCGCCTCTGAATTGCTTCTATGTCCTCCCTCAATCCGACCTGATAGGGATCCCAAACGCTCAAGCAGTACTCAAGAATAGGTCGTATTAGTTGTTTATAAGTGGTCTCCTTTACAGATGAATCACGTCTTCCCAAAATTCTACCAATGACCTAAGACGACTATCCGCCTTCCCCACAACTGCCATTACATGCTTGCCCCACTTCATATCGCTCTGTAGTGTTACGCCCAAATATTTAATTGACGTGACTGTCTCAAGTGCTACACTATTAATGGAGTATTCAAACATTACGGGATTCTTTTTCCTATTCATCTGCATTAATTTACATTTATCTATATTCAGAGTTAGCTGCCATTCTTTACACCAATCACAAATCCTGTCCAAGTCATCTTGTATCATCCTGCAGTCACTCAACGACGACACCTTCGTGTACACCACAGCATCAGCAAACAGCCGCACATTGCTATCCACCCTATCCAAAAGATCATTTGTGTAGATAGAAAACAGTGGACCTACCACACTTCCCTGGGGCACTCCAGATGATACCCTCACCTCCGATGAACACTCGCCATCTTAGAGCCACTCACATATTTGGGAACCAATTCCATATGCTCGTACCTTAGTTAGGAGTCTGCAGTGGGGCACAGTCACGCTTTCTGGAAGTCAAGGAATATGGCATCCATCTGATACCCTTCATCCATGGTTTGCAAGATATAATGTGAAAAAAGGGCGAGTTGCGTTTCGCAGGAGTGATGCTTTCTAAAGCTGTGCTGATGTGTGGACAGCAACTTCTGTGTCTCAAGGAAATTCATTATATTTGAACTGAAAATATGTTTGAGAATCCTGCAACAAACTGATGTTAAGGATACACACACACACACACACACACACACACACACACACACACACACACACACATAAATGTTGAAGACAAAATTGACACTTGACTTCATTGTACAACATGTGCAAACATAGGTAAAATAAAAGCTCATTATTATTCCCATTGTCATTGTGCCAAACAGAGTAAGTTTTTCATTTCCTTACCTTTTAGTAACAAATAGCAGGGTAATTCTGATAGGATTTACTAAATTAAGCACTAGTTCATAACAAATTTTCCCAGTGCTGCTGCAGCTCTGTAACTTTGTTAGAACATCCCACATTTCAAGGTCATCTGATGGCTGTTATTGTTATTCACTATTCCTTTTCTTAAATTCTCAGTGAAATGCATTAACTGCTTGATGTCACCAGTTTTTGTTTCAGATTCTGAATGATACTTACAGACTGCCCATTACATTAGTATCTTAATAATCATGTAGTCTCTCTTACTTCTGTATTTGGTTTACTAGGTTTTCATCTTTAGTTCTGTGGATACCTGCTCATTGATAGTCCCATTAGTTTTATCTGTGGTTTAACATACTTACTCCTCCCTTTGTGACCTCCCATTGATCACATTCCTTTTATATATTCAGCTTAGTACGTAGCAAGTACTGTCCTTTGTCATTTTCAACATGTCTCGTTTTACACAAAATAGTGCAAAACATGATTAAAATACCAGAACCAAAAACAATCTGTATAAGGACTATAAAACCTTAACATTAGTACAAAAAGGAGTCAAATACATTGGTACTCGTATATTCAGTAACTTACCACAGCATATCAAAGGTCTGGTAAGTGATAAAGATCGGTTTCAGGGTGAATTAAAGAACTTCCTGTTGGACAGCTCCTACTCCATCGATGAATATCTTCACAAGGACCCAAGTATTATAGCTCATAACTCCATCTGCATTAAAATTGTACAATATCCATGTATCTGACTAAATTTTTATTTGTGAACTATCTTAAAATTAATCTGAAACTTATAATTCGTTAATATTTCATTATTAAACAGTTGATCTCTTGATATGTCATGCTATATTGTATGATGCAAGCTTCATCATAATCATTAATATATATTGTCCACATATCAAGTTCTTGCTTTGTTTCTGAAGTATACTGGTGTTTAAACTGGGGTAACTATCTCAAATAAAATTCAAATCATTATGTGAAACTGTTTTAGGAAGTTGATACATTATTTCATGTCAGGAAATTGAAATTCTGTCCTAGTGTGATTTTGTTCACAGTTGTGAAAGATCTGCAAGCTGTTATTAAACAACTGGACTCTCGTGTTAAAGTGCTGGAAACAAATTCAAATAAGCCAAGCCACGCGGCCACTGTAGCACCAGCTCCTACACAGGAGAAAACAGTAGATGACAATGATGATGGAGTCGACCTTTTTGGATCTGATTCTGAGGTAATTAAAAATATTCTAGTTACTACTGAGCAGTTACTTTATATTGGAAACCGTATGTCCTCCGTTCATAGCTTTGGAAGCGGAACACTGATATCACAGTGGTTGCTTGAAAACCATGAAGTTCTGTTTGGAGTTTTGGTTTGGAAGTGCATTCATATTTGATTTCTGTATACATTGATTTCACAACTACATTGAACAGAGAGACATTTAGAATCCAGATAAAACTGTTAAGTCAGAGAGTGGTGACTTTCACAGGTGGTATGTGATATTGCTGATACTTGTATTATGAGCATTTTCTGTGGTCCAAGGCACAATTTTCTGCCACTGAAAAAAGTGTGTGAAGATTTGAACACTGGAAAGGATTTACACTCACTGCTTGCCACAGTAGTAGTATATCATATCCCTAGCACTTGCACCTAAGTGTACAAAGGAACTACAAAAAGAAGCATAAATACCTGCGTGAAGAAATACAAAAGCATTGTCACTTTGGCAACACGCAAAAATCAGCAGTAGCAAATCATGCACTCGGGCTGGGAAACAATGAAATTTTGAAAATGTAGTTTTAACAAGATTTGATAATTACAGAGTGGCCATAAAAATACAAAAATGCAATTTCAACAAAAAAGGAGGAAGATTGAAATTAGACAAGCTTTGAGCCTTAGTGCTAAATAAAACAAACAGCATCAATGCTTCCCACAACTGGCGCCATAACACAAGTTGGTGTGACTCCGCTATCTTAGGTAGCAGTGTGATGTCACGAACTGAGCATTGTAAACATTACAGCTAGAAGAGCTTGTTTGAGTCTGTAACAACTTTGAGTCCTTAAAGCCTCTGATGTCTTTATAATTGGAAGACAAACCATAAGGCAAAGAATTAGGCCTTTGACCACAACTTAATTCTTTATGCAAGTGAAAAGACAAATCCAAAAATAAAACAAAAAAACTAATTTGAAATGTTTATAATACATTAGCTGAATATTTATGTAGTGGCACTGAATTGTGTGTATGGGGGGGGGGTCGGCGGCAGGAGGATCAGAGGGGGGGGGGGGGGAATGCATTTGTGTGTAGTTGATGTTTTGCTGCTGCTAATGACCATTGTGCCTTCATATTTTCTATATTGTCAATATGCATCCACTTGTATGTTCCCATAATTAGAAGTTATCTGCCAGTTACTCTCAAAGAAAGTGTTTTTGGAAAGGAATGAAAGAAAAGTGTAATTGACATTAAATGACGCTAGGAAGGCATTAGCATTTCAAGTAGTGTTTACAAACATTATTTAGTTAACTTTCTTGACCCCTGGACTCCTAATTTCTGTGCAATTCGCACCCTAGGGCTTTGTCTAACATTGCCAACCTAACTACTGTGTGTGTAACGTTTTTCATAGTTATGTTAATGAAGAAAGCTTGGGGTTGGGTGAAACTTCGCTATTAGTCCAAATGGCTGGAAAGTTGGCAACAGTGAATAAGAGCTATGGATGATATACGCACTACAGTATAACCCCACTTTTATGCTCCCAGAATTAACGTTTCTCTGCTGTTTGACCATTTTTTTTTATCATTCCCATCAAATTTCCTATGTCCACAATGCTAATTTGCACCCAATTTTGTGTCAACATATTTAAAATTTTCCCACACTTCACGAGTTATGAAAAATTGTTCATGGAGGAAAAAAATGATGCTGGTGCAATGTTGGCTATCCAGTAGTGTTTACAAATATTACGTGGTTAAGTTTCTTGACACCGGGGCACACTACTCAGCAGTTTTGAACCAGTAAACGTATGAAAGTTGGCAGAATTTGTGCCGAATCTCCTGCCAGTGCCAAGCTCTACTTGGTGTGGTGGCTGATGATAGTAACTAGGTTTGTTTGAATGATGGTATCATGACCAATCACAGCCATTTTCAGACTGTCTCTACTGCGCAAATGCAGTTTCGTGATTGTTGTGATCAGCGTGATGTGTTTGTCGAACCGTATTTAGCGTGTTTCGGCATTTGGCCACTTGTAGCTCTAGTTGACCCTGTCATTCACTTTGTGTTGCTCAACTGCTTTTAGCTGAAACACAGCACTGGTTACTTATTTTTTCAAACTGAGCAAAACGTGTTTCGAGAATTTATTCTCATTGTCAAGTGCATTATTTGTGTATGTATTGCTTGTGATATTACACAAACAATGTTAGTGATGGCTTGTGTGTGTGGTTTTCCATGTAACTGAGGAAGCACAGTACCCAATAAGCTGAAAAAGACTACAGTGCAAGAGATGCAGACTAATACATATTGAAAAACCACTCAAAATACTTGCCTACATATTTGCACTAGACAATGAGAGAAAATTCTCAGAACACATCATGCAATGTGTGAAAAAATACGTAACTAGTACAGTATTTCATTATTTAAATAAACAGTGACAGTTGCAGAATTTCAAAAACATTGATTATGACAAACATTCCTACTTCCCAGACTGTTATCAGTTCCAGTTACATCAGCGATTTTTATTAGGTATAAAACCTTTATTCGATAATAAACAAGTCCCTGACAAGTCTTTTGATGCCTATTATGTACATATATCATACGTAAAGTGTGAAAATGCAAGGGGGAACCCAATATGTTACTTTCACAGCTTTAAACATTATTTCCCACATTTTAAACCATTTTTTTAAGTGAAAAGTGTAAAAGTGGGGTTTCACTGTAGTTACAAACTGTTGCAATTAAGGTGCATCTCATGACAAATGTCTGAAGCAAGAGTGCCTGCAGGTTTTCATGTCAGTAGGAGCAAAATATTTTCCCCATACGTATGCTTTAAAAATTTTGAGGACATTATCTGCTCATTCTTTCTCCTATTGGTTTTTACAGTGGATTTAGTACCTCCTCAGAGTTGTATACAAACTAACAGTATAATTATAGTAAGACCTGGTTTTACATGTCCAGATTTCACTTTTCTTATCATTTACATTATTTTCAGTTGGTCCCATCGTAAGCCATATTTTCTCAGTTAATTGTTTTGTTGCCATTAAAGATTCCACATTTCCCATATTTTGTGCTGTCGAACCACTACCAAAAGGCATCAGTATTGACTTTCTAATCAATTTATATGGAAACTATAGTGCTCGTACTCATCTCAATCTGTAGGACAATGTGTGACAAACTGCATACTTCTATGAAAAGGATAGTGCTTTGTTTGAAGCTGTACAGTTCATGACCTGAATCATTTTGTGTTGTATGAGACACGAAGGTGACATGTTTAGGAGCACTTTTAAAATGTTTACGTATGTTTTGTCACCTTACTGTACTCTGAACTGCAATAAATCATCAAAAATAGGATTTGAAGTTGTTTTTTTCTCTTAAAGGCAAATCATGTAATTCATCAAACAGTATGGAAGAAATGATTGATTTCTTCTAGTTTGTACTAATTTTGGAAGATTCTCATTGACTAGAGTAATTCTTCTACATTCTAAGTTTTGGTCATCATGGTATTAATAAAATTACTTGACTTCACAAATGCATCTTTATGCCATTCAGAATATGTATAACTAATTTTTTTCAGATTTATGAAATTTTTTAATTGGTGAATGCACGGTGTATGAATTCACTGCCATGACCGCCAAGCTTTATACAATACATGGCTGAAAAGCTCACACAACTTACAAAGAGCACCTTTAACTGCTTTAGAATAAAAGAATCATGGATGTTCAGTCCATTCCAAATATTCTCTTTATGCCATGTGTCAGTTCTGAAGTTATAATTCTCAACTTGCCATCGATTTTATTAAATCTTCTACCTTCCGGCAGGAATGGTGAACCAATGGTGCACGTTCCTCTACATTTGAAGTCATCGTACCAAAGTTTGTTGTGAATGGGGTATTGGTGCCAAGGTGTCATCAAAGTTGTGGATGACAGATCTTCTCATGCTCACTCCCTTCGTGTCACAATGTACTCGAATGATTTAGTAATAATACACCATCATCCACAGTTAGATCACATAGATCGGCAGCTGTTCTAATAATGCTGACTTCTGACCTCTGCTGATGAGTACTGTACAGCTAAATTGTTATAGCAAAATAATGTTCACCTGTTTTTGCATCTTGTACACACTTGTCAAGTGCTACAATTACACGTAGTTAGTACCATTTCTAAAATTGAAAGTATTTATTTATTCATAATGGCTAGTTTAGTAAAGAAACAAAAGATCAAGAAAAGTGTAATAAAATTTCAAAATTGGTGGACTGACAAATATGGCATGATTAACAGGTGCAATGAAGCAGTGTTTTATATTCTGGGGCAATGGTATTTAGAACTTTGCCTGTAAAACAATACTATGAAACAAATCACTATACTTTACGGAAAAAGCGAACCAGAGCAAAAGGGAATCAATATGTGTCATGAAACTTGCTGGCAGATTAAAACTGTGTGCCGAACTCAGGACCTCTGCCTTTCGTGGGCAAGTGCTCTACCACTTGCCCATGAAAGGCAATGGTCCCGAGTTCGAGTCTCGGTACGGCACACAGTTTGAATCTGCCAGCAAGTTTCATATCAGCGCACACTCCGCTGCAGAGTGAAACACTCATTCTGGGAATATGTGTTATGGCGATGGGAATAGTAGACGTGTGTGATTAAGTAATTTAACAAGGACTGTCATTCCAGAGCTGTTGATGTCATTTCAGAGCATAGTAAACCTATTGCTGATACGTAATTTTTGTAGGAAAGCTGGTTGGCAAGTGCCCAATCACATTTTGAAAATAGGGGTAAGATAAGTTAGCACATCAAAGCTACTCCTTTATCTAGAAACACAATGGGACAGAATCGTAAAACTGGTGCAAATGTAAAACAACCAAAAAAAAGTGATGTAAAGTCCTCTATTTATATTTCGTAGTGTCTTGATGAAAGTACAGATGTAACTAAATCTGCCCATTTAGCTGTACTTTTTCAATATTGTGCAGTAAATGACATCAAAAAGAATTGTGTGGTGATAATGCCAGCAACTACTAAGGGCACAGATATTTGTGCGGCTGTTCATAACTTGCTTACTAAAAACTAAATATATCTAACCATATTTGTTTCAATAACTACTGATGGTGCTCCCAATATGGTGGGCAAAAAAAAATGGTTTTATTAGTGTATGTGAAGCACATAGGGGCCATTCGATCCTTGAATTCCTCTGCATCATACATTGACAAGCTTTGTGTGCAAAAGATGGTTTTGGTTCCCTTGATAAAATAATGGCCATAGTCACAAAAATAGTGAAACTCGTATTGTCCTTGGGTGCTAATAAAAGGGCAAAGCAGTGTTAGATGGAGTCAAATCAGTGTACAATGGCTTACTGATGGATAATAATGATTGACTGAGCCTTGGCAGCATACTTCAAAGATTTGGCTGACAGGAAAATTGTGCAATATTCACAGTTAATGGGTGTTAAGTGCCTTACAATATGTTTGTTGTGGACAAGTGCCAGCATTTCAATGATTTGAACATAAAGCTTCGAGGCACAAACAAAACTGTTACTGTTATGATAGAGCTTATTTGCATTTTTCAGGTTTGCAAGTTAGTGATAATTTTTCCAAAAACTGTTTACCAAATTTCAAAAAAACATTGCTAGTAATTTGGATTTATACAAAAAGTAACTGATGAATTTTCTTCAGTAATACATTGTTCCATTGAAGCATTTTCATAGATTTTCTCAGTTCAGAGTTGCCAGAAACAATGAAATTTGTTTTTGTGTGTCCCGATATAAATTTACTGGTTAAACTGAACTTTCCTAAATTGGATTGGTTTAAAATTCAAGAAATAGAAATGCAGTTGATTGATTTTCAGTCTAGTTCAATGCAGACTCAAAAATTGATCAAAACGAGGAAAGAATTGGAAGTAAAAGAATTAGAAAGTCTGTCAGCAGTATAAGCAAAAATGGTTACATTGAATTTGTGAAAGTGTGGAATTCCATACCATACAAGCATAACTGTGTAAAGAAGATGGCATTTGCTACCTTAACAATATTTTCATCTACCCAGGTCTGAGAGTCATTATTTTTTGAAATGAATAACATCAAAGACTTGCTAAGAGACTGTTAAAGGATTAGAGTTCAGCTTGCATTCTGTAGCATATTGTTAGAAAATATGCACCTAATATAAATTATTTGGCATCAAATTTGCAGCAGCAGAAATTGCATTTTTTTCGTTTAGATAAACAAAAAAGATGTTTTACGATTTCTATATTAATGCTCTTTCTGGTTGCTAATAAATTGAAGTACTTTTTCAGTGGAGCTGAGATGTCTATGCAATCAAATTTTAAAATATGCATGTATTCATGCACTGTCAAATGCCTAAACATGTACAAAATAAGCAACAAAAAAATTACTTTTAAGATTAGTTTTATGGCATGCCATGGACATATTAAATATTTATTTGGGAAAAATTGCTTGTGTATTCACAAATGTTTGCCATTTGTGCCTTGGGGAATAATCAGTTGCCTCCCTCCCTGCTGCCAAACATAATTTCCAGCATCAGAAATATTGACCAGGAGACTACTATCCTTCCCATCAAAGCACTTGAAACCAGCAAAGGTACTGGCTGGGTCTGCATTTTCTCCAGCAATACAATACTGGAATTAATAGTAAATAGTGTTTGGCTCACCATTTCCCTGTTCCATTGCAGGTAGTATATTTTTCAATTCCATCACTTTTGTTTTCAGTTTATTTGTTTATGAAGTACAAAATATGGACATAGTCCTTTTTTTACTATATTCACTATGCTTGAATACTTCAGTGCACAAAATTCTAAGTAAACCACATTCATTCACTATAGCTCACTTACAACTTATTGTTGACTTCGGAAAACAGAGAAACTTCATTCACTGCCAACGGCACTCTTGGGCTGTACCGATCAACTGGGTTTCGTGAAAGCACATTATAGAGATTTCATGCTCAAATTTGTTGCTTATTTGCAGTAGTGGTTCTGAAATTACTTTAATGAAGGCTGTTCAAATGCAATTAATTGAGTGCCAGTATCACATAGATTGGCAGTAGTTCTTTACTCCTCCTCCTCCCAGTATATGTATTCTCATTTATCGAAAAACTAATAGTTTTTGGATTGCTAGGAATCAGTCAAAAGCACCTGTTGCTAACTGCTATCCTGTATTTCACACATTAAAAATAGTCCTTAGTGAACAATGTTGCAAGTTTTATGATTTGAATTAATTCACTGATGTACAGAAAGAGCTAATCAACCAGTAAGTTTCTAAAGACACATTAGTAAGCTTCACAGCTGCTGTTGTGAATGGCTGAATCAATATGTGATCGCACAGACAATTTCATGCATGTACTCATTAGGTTTCAGTTCACTGTTTTCAATTACAAACACACAACATTTCCCGAATGGCCAAGGAATTCTGGAAGCTCAAGAGGAAGAAATTGCTCAATAACCCACCTCCCACATTTTTGGAAGGATAATTACGATTTCGGTCATTATTTTAAAATTTTTTATTTATCAAAGAACTGAAGAAAGTATGAAAAATGTATCTTGAAACTTGGTCCTTTTCAGTACATATTCTTTTATGTATATCAATTACAAATGTGCCAGTAATGTTTTAAATGATGGCGTAAAGGGCTGCTCTCCTTGGCTCAATATTCCTCTAAGCAGCCAGTCCTCGAAGTGTTACCCACCATGCAACTAGGCATTTTTAATATTAACAAATTGATGCTCCAGATGTAAAAAAGAATCCTTTGATTATTTAACATATGGCATCCAAAACAGTCACATGTAAAGAGGTATTACAAAACAAATTATATTATAAAAAATCAATATGTAACTGTATTAAGAACTGGTATAAAGCAGAAACTGGAGGAATATTTAAAACTGGAAGAATATTTGCGAAAATAAACTGGAGATATATTAACACAAAAATATAGAGAATATTCCAAAATGGAAGCTGGTTCACAGTTGAAAAGTGTGTTGGTAAGTGAAATTTTAGAGCTCCATGTTAGCACCTAAAAGCCAATTCTTTATCTAGTTTCTGGGACAAAAATGTGAAGGAAGCAATCATCATTAAATTTAATGTGCTAAGAATACCCTAACACTGATAAGGCCATCAATAATTGGGAAAGGAAACACTATCCTTTACTATGCTCACTAAGGTGCAGATGTAGGCATTTAAGATGCTGCCATGATAAATTCCACTCTCATTAATGACATGAAATAGTGGAGTGAATCAAATTCCACTCTTCTAGTAAACAGCCAAATCTTTGTCCCAGTTTTCCAAAATGATGTGAAGGTCTTTGCTGATGGGGACTGCATTTGAAACTATATATCTGGTTACAGGCAAAATCAGTGATTCTACCAAAAGAGAAGTTACATCTTAATGCAAATGGAGACATCAGAATTTGTTGTAGCAAAATGGTAAACAGCTGTTTAAATATGGTCTAATGTATGCTGAACGCTATTCTAGTATATACATGTCTTATTTTTCAGAGCATGTACAGCAAACCATTTGGCAGCCATCTCACAGTCAAACGGACACTTCTCAGAGTCTCTTACGGTTAAAATATAACTGCTACAATGGAAGTCAAATGAGTTTCACTTTCAATACATAAATACTAGGTCACGAAAATGAATATGGAAATGTAAATGCTGGATGAAACACTTGTGTTTAACATGCCAATATACTCACATAAAATGAACCTGCAAATTTTGCAAGTTAAATCAATACCTCCCTTTCCAGTTTCATATCTTTCGCAAAAGAATTGGTTACAGAAGCTTTTTAAGCACATACTTTATTAAACATCAGTAAGCAATTTTATTACAATTACCCAATAAAATGAGGTTTCCCAAATTTGTCATCCAAAAAAATAGGTCAGCTTGAAATTTCAGACTGTGAGTCAATGTGCTTATGTTGTACAATGGATTATATAGGGGATATCTTAGAATTACAGATGAAGCTCTAGCAATTGAAATTGCAAGCAAATTTATTTTGAAAATTCTGAAAGGTTGGAGGAGCAATAGGGACACCAACTTGGGTGAGAGAGGACAAATGTGGGGGAGGGAGTGGTGAGCGGCCAGCAAATTTTGTTGTTGTCTCAACCATGAGAATGTATACTGCTTACCTTAGCTTTTTATGGGCATCTATAATGTTTAAACAGCAGTTTGCCTGAACCAATTTGTAGTCTAAACTGAATTCAGTTGGACAAATACTCCACAATAGTACACATTTTAGCAGGAGATGGTATAGCCTAGATAGGGGCCAATGGTGTAACTACATGTTTCATGCAGCAGTGTCGTCAATGCTAATTGTGAGTTATGATGGGTACGAAAGAGGTGTGTCAGCTGCTGGTTCAACACAGCCAATGATAGGACAGCAGGCACACATGTGGGCACACATATTTGGAAGCAAGAGACAAAGGAGTATTGCCACATTATCATGTTACTGTAGATGCGAAATCCACTATCTGCTTGAAAAAACAGATGTGTTCTCAGGATCCACCACAACCACATCCTCTGAAATCTCAGTGTATTCAGAAGAAACATACAAATATTTGTGACAGTGAAGATGATTATTGATGCCCTTTCCACTCACAGCAATTAAGCATCTTCATGTTTTTGCAGCGCAGTGACTGCTGCATTAAATTTCTAGTGTGCAGCCACATAAATTCAGCTGCTTCTAATACTTTGGATGTATATCCTTCAGCCATCTTCAGAGTGAGCCAAAACACTGACGCTCAATCACTCGTTTAATCTCTTGAACTTGCGAACTGCACCACTGCACATATGGCCAGATTCACAGGCATCAGAGATGTTGATCAGCAGCAAAGAAGTACAATATGCATTAATTGTATCTGTGGCTGGGCAGTCAGTCCATGCTGGGATGTCAGTGTGTCACTCTGAACAGCACTTTCTGATAAATTCCACTACTTATCCAAGCTGAGGTCGCTATCTCTTAATTAAATTTATCGCCAAGGTAATTTCAATTGCCTCTTTCCCCTGAGTCCCACAAAGATGGAGGAGATTAAATTTTGACAACAGTGTGGCCAGTATCAATACAGTGTTCTGCCACAGCTGATTTATTTGGATGTAAGAGGTGGGTGTACCTGCTGTGTTCCATACATTGTTCATGGACTGTACAAATCGTATGTTCAATGTACGAGAAGCCACATTTGTAGGGGACCTTTTCAACTTCAACCTTTTGGAGCATCAAACCCTCTTTAATAGAATCTGAGAGTGCTGTTGTCTTTGTTGGAGGACGAAAAATCACCTTTTGCTCGCTGAGGTTCCATACTATTTTTGACAACAATCTTCCCATATATGACAGTAAGGCCATGGATTTAGATCTGTCTGTGTTATCTTCTGCACTGTTTAGTCACCTTTGGTTTCATTCGTAGTGCCTTACATATCTGCTGTGGAGAATAACCATTGGCGCCAGAAACTAAGTGTAGGAGCTCATCCTGCTCTCATCAGCAATGATGTTTGCTCTGTGAACTGAACCTAAAGTTTTGTGAACACTCACTGTCTGCGAAAGATGATGGCAGTTATTTGCAAGTAAATATAAATCTCTTTCATACATTTCAGATACACTGTATGTTCCAAAGGTACCATCATTTTTGCACCACACCAAATCCAAAAACCGAAGGCATCGCTCCTTTCAGTTTCCATTATAAACTGAATTTTTCTGTAGATGTGTGACAAAACATGCTCTGTATCATTTGAAAGATACAGAAGTTAGCAAGTATGCCAGAACTTACCCCAGTTCACTGCTAATTGCACCATGTCATCTTAACGCTCTTGTGCATAGCATACGAAGTATTACATCACAATTTAAGGATGAAATTAAAAAATGAAAGTATATTAATGTTAAAATTTTTAACTTTCAGAATGATTGGACAGAAAAACCTGATTACAGCACTTGATTACATCCATTAAATAATACAGTTTAAATAATAAAGTTTCAAGACTTTAATGTAAATAACAATCAACACCAGGACTCTCAAAGTAGTTAAGAAATAATGTTGTACTGCCAATTCCATTCTAAAAATTCTAGCTGGCAAAGTTTAAATGCAGTCGAACTGAAACTTTTTCTGTGATTAACTACTAGCCAATGATCAAGAGGTATTGGAGCATTGGGTAGAGTATTTCAGTGCACTGTTCGATGCTTGAGTCCCCTATTGAATATATCCCAGCCCCACTAGATGATGCCATAATGCCTCCCCCTTCCCAAGGAGAAGTGTACAAAGCAATTGCTCGATTGAAGAACAGTAAAGCACCAAGGACTGACAATATAACATCTGAACTATTGAAAGCTGAAGGAGTTGAGCTAAATCGTAGGATCTAAGATACGTGCCTCATGTGGGAAAAGGAAGAGGTAGAGTTGCCAGAAGAATAGAATGTAGGGATAGTGTGTCTGGTGCATAAGAAAGGAGATCTAGTTGAATGCAGCAACTACAGAGGCATAACACTTGTAAATATTACATATAAAGTACTATCAAATATCCTGTTTAGTAGACTTTCACCTATACATGTTATGGGAAAGGTAGCCTGTAGATAGTTGTGGTGCGAAAGGAGACCAAATCGTGGCCCAAGTTACTCAGGTGTGGTCTTCTGAACACAGTGATGTGGTATAAGCTGTGCTCAGGCTCAGTCTGTCAAGTATTACCAGCCCGTATCAAATTGTAGGTCCTCATATATAAAATTGGCCAGGAAGGTTTGGTCAAAAGTTGGAGGAAGGCAAAGGCATGCAGGGCCATATTAAGTTGAGCACTGCAGTGTTTAAACCAACCCGAGTTGATAGCTTGCGGGCTTTCTAATAATAAATGAGGCTTTCTAATAATAAATGATGTGGTGGTGTGTGGCCCTCAGCTACGTACCCCCTGACTCAGAGCTGAAATATTAAGTTTTGGCTAGTTTTGTTGTCTGGGGGCTGGGATACGTAGTTGCCGCATTACAGGCCAAATACTGCCGAGTCTGCAGTATACGATAAGAATACACACATAAATTGACTGGTCCAAGGTTTCTATTGCTCGAAAATTGCGAATTATGAATGTAACATATATATTCATAAATAAAAGATTGCAATTAGATAAAATCTGCAATTACTACCTGAACAACTTTAAATGATGAGTACGATAGAAGTACTTTTGAGAATGTGGTATATTTCTGCAAAACATTTATTGCTGTCGATGGTCCAGCAATTAAATAAAATATAAGTTGAATAACAAGAAACAATGGATTCCTACTTCACGTAATTAGTTATGAACAACATAGCTCGTGAGATATTCACTTCTGAGTGCATGCGCACACACAGATGTGGAGTTACTTTTCATCATTTCCGGTTGTTTTTCAGCCATGGAATTTTTGTTACATAAGGTAAACATCACCCTCTATACCACATAGTTTGCGTGAACATGTAAGACATCTGCTGTTGAACTGTGCATTTATGGGTTCCTCTGTAGGCTTTATTAAAGTGTCTTCAATATTTTCAATAAAAATTAACCACAAACACAATTTTGTTTGCAGGAAGAAAGTGAAGAAGCTAAGAAAATAAAAGAACAGAGGTTAGCAGAGTATGCGGCAAAGAAATCAAAAAGTAAGTACACTCTACTTCAAATCCATATCTGAAGACACCACACAGTGGTACATATTTTATTAGCTTTTACTGATGTCTCTCTCTCTCTCTCTCTCTCTCTCTCTCTCTCTCTCTCTCTCTCTCTCTCTCTGCGTGCGTGCGTGCGTGTACTTTGATACTTCACTCAGTATTTACTCCGCTTTGTCACCAAATAATTGAAATTTGGTGTACTTGTTTGAAATAGATGACAATCCAGGATAACATTTATTTGCACCATAAATTTAAGGTGGCAGTTTCAAAATGGTGCACAGACTCCAATTCGTCTCATTTGGTGGTATTCAAAATGACTATATGAGAATGTCTTGAACGCCATGTCCCAATATCTGACCATTTTAAAGGCATGTCTATTTTTTTATTATTCAAATTAGTTTTAAAAATTACATTTAAATTTTTGTCATACAGTCCTCTTCATTCATTTTTATTGGGCTAATGTACAGGGTGGCACAGAGAAATGGAAATATTTGATATTATTACAAAACATTTCACCATACACATTAAATTGATTCTGAAAATTTTGCACAGTGTGGTGCAATGTGTTCTCTAAGATGTTGGTGGTGGTCTCTTCAGTGTGTTTAGCTGGGCAAGATTTGGTGGTGTAGTCAGATACAAAATTCTCGCCAGATGTCCCCCATAAAATGTGGGCGCACACTAAGATGTCTGAAGGTTGAGGCAACCAAATCAATGTCAGCATTCTTGAAATTATGTGGTCCCCAAACACATTTACTGCAGGCATAAGCAGTTGAGCAGATTGTCTGGTGGTTCCATCATGTTGAAACAAGGTGTGCTGAATGTTAAGATTTGGAAGAGAATGGAATCAAAAATGTCCTGTTGATGTAATGTTGAGACACATAGACAGCAGTGTCTCCTCCATGTTGGAAACAGTAAGGGCTTTTCAGCCCTTGACACAACACTGCACATCATATTGTCACCTCAGTGCTTTGTAACACTCACCAGTGAAGTACAGCAGGATTTATTTGTGTCGAGTAATGCTTGTTCTGCTTATTCATGTATCCACTTAGATGAAAATGGGCTGCTTCTGCCATCCAAAAATTTTCAGCAACGTTAGCATCCTCATTGATTTTGGCCAACAGATTTTCACAAAAGTATATGAGCAATACAGAATCAATAGTTTCCAGTTATTGAATAAGTTTGTAAGAATGAAATTCAAATCTGTGGAGTAGTCTCTGTTTGGTCAGACTTTGATCCAATGATGGCAATTTTTTGCGACTCCTTACCACTGCACCTAGCCCAGCACCAGTGTTTTTTGGGATTCATACAGACAATAGATGCCCACTAGTATATCCTCCCCTATGCCAAACCACTCTTCAAAGTTAAAAACCGACATTTTGATTGCATGTGAAGAAGGAACTTGATCACAAAGTAGGACCCTATAGTGGCACCAAAATACCGTGCAGTGATCACAATGTTGGTAATCTGCACTCTGTGACAACATGCTCCACACTGCCCCATTGCAACTAAGTGTCCGTTACTACCTCGCCCGCCCCCACCCCACTTAATGAACATCTGCAGGACAGCCCACATCAACTTAAGTGGTTACTATTTCTCTGTGCAACCCTGCATAATTAGATCATGATTCAAAAAAAGGAGTAAAAACTACATTTCAAACATACTAAGACTACATTTCTTAGTGGTAACTAGAATGTATAAGATATCAGAAAAATATTATTGAATATACATTTATTTTTTGTGGAACAGTATTCAAATTCTAGTGAAGCTGTAACTTCTTTACATGTGCTATATTGCTGAAGGTTAAACACAGAAGAAAACCAGATTAGTAATTTCTTAGCACAGCTAGTAAAGTCCCGTCTATTACAATCTTAAAGAAACTGATATTTGTTCCATGCACGAGTTTGGTTTTGAGTATTACAGTTCTTAAGAACGCATAACAAAGAATTGGAATTTGTGCTCTCTCCTGGAACTGACTTTAGTAAACATGTTAAATGCACATTAAAAAATACTCTTGTCTGATTCACAAGATGTATTGAACCTAAGGCATAATATTTAGTAGTAGTAAGGGGGGCAGGGGGGGGGGGCAGATCTGGCAGAAATAGACGTTACAAAAACTAGATGGCAAATGTTTTGTTCAGTAAAATGTTTCATTTCTCTGGTTAGTAAAACTGAATCGAATGGACAAACTGATGTGATAGTAGATAGATATTTCTCAAGGTCTGTAATTTCTTGGTTTGTGTTTGAAAATACATTTATTATTGTAAAGTTTAAAATAATAATCTTTTGTTTGTGTAAAAGGAGCATCTTTCCCTCAGTAGTACAATATTAAGATTAGTGGACTATCCCCACTGTTGTCCAGATTCACAGTGCATAATATTAATTTTGTTAGATACATCTCAGAGGGGTGATAATAGTCAAAAGAATTTTCACATTTTGCTTCAACTTTACTCGTACCAGATTACATATGCTTCATATGTTACCTAATAGCAGCTGGAATGGAAAATTTTACATAATGTTAAGCGAATGATATTCAGTTACCTTAACCAATTAAAATGTGGACTGTCTACATATACATCAAACCAGATAAATAATAGAGCTCATATTTAAAAGAATGTGTGTAGGGCCCTGGTGTGAGAAAAAAGGACTGCATGTTTGTCTGCCTCTCCTGTCTCTCTCTCTCTCTCTCTCTCTCTCTCTCACACACACACACACACACACACACACACACACACACACACACACACACACACACACAGCATAAAATTTATAATTTTATATTTTTCACAGTACTGCCTAGAAGTCACTTCACAGATGTAGATAACTTACACAACAGATATCCACATGCTTGTAGCACATATTGAAGTGCACGAAAGAGCTAAATGGTTGCACCACATAAAGCTCTGTAACAACTAGAGCCAAAGCATATGCACGTGGCTCATCAAATGATGCCAACAGGTTAATGTTTGCTGTGTAAAAATGTTTATGGGGGAATCATTTATACAAGTCTTTTATTTGGATGTGTGTTATAACACATCCTTGTTACTTTTCACAACTAGTTTTTGGTGTCTCCCCATGGAAGTATGAGCAATGTTATCTATTGGTGTAAAATTTTAACATCTTACAGCTCTAAACAAAAGTATAAAAATATTTTTTTGCTTAGGGATTAGCATTGTGAGAGAATAATACCATTTCAAATATATGGCCCTGTGGCCAAATTATGTGTTACTAGTGTCCCAATTACTGCAGATTTTGAAACAATGTACTTCAGTGATCAGAATTGTTCCTCATTAAGGAAGAAACCTGAAACATGAAAAAAGCAAGTGTTACTGGCAGTTGTATTGAAGAATAATTTTCCATTTCTGAAGCATCTGCCATAAATTTAGAAGAGAAATACTGTTTGAATGTATGATTCTGTATTGTCATGTTTTGAAGAACTTTGTAATAAAGCCTCAGTTTTATTCTGTTTTACACAAAACTTGCTAATACTTTTTAAGTGTTATGAAAATGACACGAAGGTCATAGAGAAAAACACAGTCTAAAAAATTGTTATATGTATTCTGTATGATTTTCAGAACCAGCACTAATTGCAAAGTCAAATATTATTCTGGATGTGAAACCATGGGATGATGAAACTGACATGAAATTGTTGGAGGCTGAAGTACGCAAAATATCAATGGATGGTCTTCTTTGGGGTGCATGTAAGTAATATTTTGTCTGTTGAAGGTTAGATGTGTCAATTTAATAAATTGCAATGCTGATACTTTTGTGTCTACTCAAGAATTTATTAAAATAAAGGTAGAGATAAGTTTGTCCAACAATTTCATTATATAGTTAGCAGCTACACAGGTACCAGCACATACTACTCCTTAAATAGCTAACAAACAAGATCAAGTTTTACACTTGCAACATAAAGCATTATCAGTTTTATTAAATGTTAATTTTTATGTAAGTCGAATCTTCACTGTGCTTAGTTCAGTTACTAGTCTTTTTGAGAATTGCTACTATAACATAGTGAGACAAATATTGAGTGGTTCCTTTCAAAAGAACAACTCCGATTTCCTTCCAGATCTTTATCTACCCTACTGAAGCTTGTGTTTAATATCTAAAGGCTTTGTTGAAAGATGTTAAACCCGATCTTTCATCCTTCTCTTAGGTGGAGAAAGTCTAAATCAGACCATCTTTCACACCAATAATTGTCTCCTATTACACCGAATCATTGACTGCTAATGCAGTTCAGTTGTTGTCAGTGTATACACAATGGTTTACTGCTTGTAAATTAAAGTGTACTTTCTTTCTTTGTTCCGGGAGAGCATATCTTCAAAGATGTGAATGGTCTGTGCATGTTAAAGAAATATGTACAGTATATGATTTGTTTGTGCTTTGCTATTGACTGTGACTAAGGATTGTATGTCTGTTTTAGAATCCCCATGAAGCAGTGATATTCAGTAGTGTTACATATATCTCGTGGGTGGTTGGCGGAACAGGATCTTTGGAAACAATTTAAACATTTTAGCAAAATATGCCTACTTCCCTTGACTCTCTCCTGTAGGAATCAAAACCTGTGCATAAATCTGAAATTATCTTCCATTTAAAATTGATGTTGCTATGAAATTTTAATTAATTTATTTTGACCACAATTCTTTCCATCAAATTGCAGCAAAACTTGTACCTCTTGCTTATGGAATACATAAACTTCAGATTTCATGTGTTGTGGAAGATGACAAAGTATCTGTTGATGTACTTCAAGAAGCAATAGAAGCAATTGAAGATTATGTAAGTAGTCCTATATTACTTTTCAGTTTGATAGTTTAGTCTGCTCAGTGACATATTTCAAGCAGTTTGCTATGTTAGTATTTTCTTGTAGTGTCTGTACGTGGGCAGTGCATGTGTAAAAAGTGTTTAAAGTGTGCTTGTAGACAGTTGACTACCAAATATGAAATCGAAAGTGTGACATATCATAAACGCTGTCTTTACTGTAGTATCACAATCTAATACGTAAAGAGTGAAACGTGTGCATAATAAAAAACGACAAAAAGAAACTGAGTGACAGTCTGTTCTCACTGTACCCAAAAATGCACTGTGGCTTTAGAGACTTGAGACTTACTTGCTGATTGCTTTTTATTGTATGACTGTCCTGTAAGTTCTCATTCAGCTGTCATTGTAAATATTTTCTCCAGCACTGAATAAATCATTCCTAGAAAGACACACTCTCAAATATTTTTCATTGAGTCTCTTGAGTAACAGGCACGTAACATAAATGTAAATAAAAAAAATTGTCCATTGATAGCCCTGTAGTACTGACTGCCTTTGATGACCGTCTTTGTGCTAGCAATAATTCTAGTAATGGGCACGATATGTAAGCTGAGAAATGCCATTGGTTTGAATAGAGCTGTAAGTGGGGGGGAGGGGGGCGGCACGTGTGCCCATGATTATTACAGGATAGTTGCAACTAAGAAAATGGAAAATTGAGGTTTGCAGCTACATTATTCAGAGAGAGATAAATATATTATTAAAAACAAAGATTCTATGACTTACCAGACGGGAAAGTGCTGGTAGATAGGCACAATAAAAAAAAACACACACACACACACACACACACACACACACACACACACACACAAAATTTCAAGCTTTCGCAACCCACAGTTGCTTCGTCAGGAAAGAGGGAAAGATGAAAGGATGTGAGTTTTAAGGGAGAGGGTAAGGAGTCATTCCAATCCCGGGAGCGGAAAGACTTACCTTAGGGGGAAAAAGGACAGGTATACGCTCGCTCGCGCGCACACACCTACCTGTCCACATATATACAGACACAAGTAGACATATTTAAAGGCAAAGAGTTTGGGCAGAGATGTCAGTCGAGGTGGAAGTGCAGAGGCAAATATGTTGTTGAATGACAGGTGAGGTATGAGTGGTGGCAACTTGAAATTAGTGGAGATTGAGACCTGGTGGATAACGGGAAGTTATCCAATCTCCTGGTTTCCCACCTCCGGAAAGGCAACTCACTCACCCTCCACAACCTTTCCAACAAACCTCAACCTCCTATCAATGCACACAGACCCAGTCTCTCCCATCTACTCAATCTCCCACTTCCAGCTCCACTCCCCCCAACACCTCAAAATTCTAGCCAACACAATCTGAAACCACAACACCCCAATTCAGTAGTTAACCTTTCCTCCAAACCTCTCTCCCAATCCGAAACCTCGGTCCTATCCAAAGGCCTCACCTTCAGCCCCACTCCCAGATTCAACCAAACTGCCCTTGTCAAAGATTTACTGTCTTACACTCATAGTCTCTGCTGGAAATATCACTTTGCCATGAAGAAAAATAATCCTGATCCCACTCCTAATGATCCAACTCCCCAAGACACTATCCAAATTGAACCCTGTCTGGAACAGTTCCGTCCTCCATCACAGCGGGACCCACCTCCTCTTCCTCAAAATCACCCTCTTGAAACCTTCCAGGAATTTCTCACTTCCAGCATTGCCTCTCACTCTTTCTTGAAAAACCTTAATCCTACTCCCAACATCACCACAGCTGAAGCCCAGGCTATCCGTGATCTGAAAGCTGACCGATTCATCATCATTCTTCCGGCTGACAAGGGTTCCACGACCGTGGTACTTGATCGTCGGGAGTATGTGGCTGAGGGACTGCGTCAGCTTTCAGACAACACCACATACAAAGTTTGCCTAGGCAATCCCATTCCTGATGTCCAGGCGGAGCTTCAAGGAATCCTGAGAATGTTAGGCCCCCTACAAAACCTTTCATCTGACTCCCATCAACCTCCTGACCCCACCTACACCTCGCACTCCTACCTTCTACCTACTTCCTAAAATTCACAAACCCAAACATCCCGGCCGCCCCATTGTAGCTGGTTACCAAGCCCCCACCGAACGTATCTCTGCCTACGTAGATCAACACCTTCAACCCATTACATGCAGTCTCCCATCCTTCATCAAAGACACCAACCACTTTCTCGAACGCCTGGAATCCCAGTCTGTTACCCCCGGAAACCATCCTTGTAACCATTGATGCCACTTCCCTATACACAAATATCCCGCACGTCCAGGGCCTTGCTGCAATGGAGCACTTCCTTTCACGCCGATCACCTGCCACCCTACCTAAAACTTCTTTCCTCATCAACTTAGCCAGCTTCATCCTGACTCACAACTTCTTCACTTTTGAAGGCCAGACATACCAACAATTAAAGGGAACAGCCATGGGTACCAGGATGGCCCCCTCGTATTCCAACCTATTTATGGGTCGCTTAGAGGAAGCCTTCTTGGTTACCCAAGCCTGCCAACCCAAAGTTTGATGACATCTTCATGATCTGGACTCACAGTGAAGAACAACTCCAGAATTTCCTCTCCAACCTCAACTCCTTTGGTTCCATCAGATTTACCTGGTCCTACTCCAAATCCCATGCCACTTTCCTTGACATTGACCTCCATGTGTCCAATGGCCAACTTCACACATCCGTCCACATCAAACCCACCAACAAGCAACAGTACCTCCATTATGACAGCTGCCACCCATTCCATATCAAACGGTCCCTTCCGTACAGCCTAGGCATTCATGGCAAACGAATCTGCTCCAGTCCTGAATCCCTGAACCATTACATCAACAACCTGAAAACAGCTTTCGCATCCCGCAACTACCCTCCCGACCTGGTACAGAAGCAAATAACCAGAGCCACTTCCTCATCCCCTCAAACCCAGAACCTCTCACAGAAGAACCCCAAAAGTGCCCCACTTGTGACAGGATACTTCCCGGGACTGGATCAGACTCTGAATGTGGCTCTCCAGCAGGGATACGACTTCCTCAAATCCTGTCCTGAAATGAGATCCATCCTTCATGAAATCCTCCCCACTCCACCAAGTGTGTCTTTCCGCTGTCCACCTAACCTTCGTAACCTTTTAGTTCATCCCTATGAAATCCCCAAACCACCTTCCCTACCCTCTGGCTCCTACCCTTGTAACCGCACCCGGTGTAAAACCTGTCCCATGCACCCTCCCACCACCATCTACTCCAGGCCTGTAACCCGAAAGATGTACACGATCAAAGGCAGAGCCACGTGTGAAAGCACCCACGTGATTTACCAGCTGACCTGCCTACATTGTGACGCTTTCTATGTGGGAATGACCAGCAACAAACTGTGCATTCGCATGAATGGACACAGGCAGACAGTGTTTGTTGGTAATGAGGATCACCCTGTGGCTAAACATGCCTTGGTGCACGGCCAGCACATCTTGGCACAGTGTTACACTGTCCGGGTTATCTGGATACTTCCCACTAACACCAACCTATCCGAACTCCGGAGATGGGAAATTGCCCTTCAATATATCATCTCTTCCCATTATCCACCAGGCCTCAATCTCCGCTAATTTCAAGTTGCCGCCACTTGTACTTCACCTGTCATTCAACAACATCTTTGCCTCTGCACTTCTGATCGACTGACATCTCTGCCAAAACTCTTTGCCTTCAAATTTGTCTGCTTGTGTGTGTGTGTGTGTGTGTGTGTGTGTGTGTGTGTGTGTGTGTGTGTGTGTGTGTCCTTTTTTCCCCCTAAGGTAAGTCTTTCTGCTCCCTTAAAACCCACATCCTTTCATCTTTCCCTCTCCTTCCTTCTTTACTGACGAAGCAACCGTGGGTTGCGAAAAATTGAAATTTTGTGTGTGTGTTTGTGTGTTTTTTTATTGTGCCTATCTACCAGCGCTTTCCTGTTTGGTAAGTCATGGAATCTTTGTTTTTAATATATTTTTCCCATGTGGAATGTTTCTTTCTATTTATATATATATATATATATATATATATATATACAAAGATGATGTGACTTACCAAACGAAAGCGCTGGCACGTCGATAGACACACAAACATACACACAAAATTCAAGCTTTCGCAACAAACTGTTGCCTCATCAGGAAAGAGGGAAGGAGAGGGAAAGACGAAAGAAAGTGGGTTTTAAGGAGTCATAAATATGTCTGCTTGTGTCTGTATGTGTGGATGGATATGTGTGTGTGTGCGCGCGAGTGTATACCTGTCCTTTTTTTCCCCCCAAGGTAAGTCTTTGCGCTCCCGGGATTGGAATGACTCCTTACCCTCTCCCTTAAAACCCACATCCTTTCATCTTTCCCCCTCCTTCCCTCTTTCCTGATGAGGCAACAGTTTGTTGCGAAAGCTTAAATTTTGTGTGTATGTTTGTGTGTCTATCGACCTGCCAGCGCTTTCGTTCGGTAAGTCACCTCATCTTTGTTTTTTTGTAAAACATCATCCAAAGACAATTTCCTTAATAATTTAGGATACATTGCCAAGAAAAGGGTTTGATAACAACAGTATTAATGATACTGGCTGGCTACTTTTTGGAACTGCAGACCCGGTTTTTCTCAGCAAGAGCTATGCTTGTGTTGGTCACCTCACACCTGAAGTAGTAAATAACATTGCTACAATGAAGATAGTTGTGGTACCAGGAGCTACATCTCAAAGCTGTATGTGCTTGATATCATAAGCAAACCATTTAGACAGTTTCCAAAAACTCTATTCTCATATATTATTGGACTGCATAATGCACTCACTTCGGCAACAATGAAAAGCAATCAGTTAGCCTTATGTGTGAGTGGATTCTCTCTTCATGGTGCACGGTATTACCAGATTTTGTCATCAAGAGTTCGAAAAGCACTGTGTGTCCAGTCTCTGGATTGTAGCAAGGACAACTTACTTTCAAAAGAGTGGTGAAATTGATAGTAATGACACTCACCATACAGAGGAAACATTGAGTTGGACAGGCACAACAGAAAGAAATCAGCTTTGGAGCAAAAGGCCTTCTAAAGTAGCACGTGCACGCCGATGACTCAACATCTTCTCCTTATGGGGAGTTGCAATCTTATCATTTTCATAATATTGACTTGATTCCATCCTGAATTTTCCATTGGTTTGATAGTAATGATACACATTTGATAATGAAGTGGTAACAGTAAAGCTTTAGCTACTTGTTAAAGACAAAAATGTGATTGTTTGCCCGGCAGGGTCAGAGATTTTCTCTGCCTCGTGATGACTGGGTGTTGTGTGATGTCCTTAGGTTAGTTAGGTTTAAGTAGTTCTAAGTTCTAGGGTACTGATGAGGACCATAGATGTTAAGTCCCATAGTGCTCAGAGCCATTTGTGATTGTTTGACTATGTTGTGAGCAATTTTTGTAAATGAGTAACACAACACACATTTTTATCTGTGTTTCTTCCTTGTTTCGTCCCTCGGCATTGAGGGAGGGTTTATATTCAGGTCAGTGTAGTATTTTAGTGATCTCTTTGTACTTGACTTATTCATCCATATTTTTATAAGGGAATGGCTACACTGAGAAATATGGCAACTATCTGTATGTGCCAACAAATAAGGTCTGCTATCATACTATATTTCTAATAATATTGCATTTATTTTCAGGTCCAAAGTGTGGATATTGCTGCTTTCAACAAGGTTTAATCCCTTCAGAAGAAGCGCCAACCCAAGATCATTCCATGTGATTTTAATGATGTGAGAATTTGTACCAGTTTGATAGGTTTCAATTTGAGTTTCCTTACAAAATACATCCATCATTGTTGTGAAACTTTTGTAGTACCAAATGTCCTAACTCCATATCACTTATTTGTTACTGAAATTTTGTTATACAGCACTAAAAAGTAAATAATCTGAACACATTATTGTCGTGTACTAAACTTCCATCCATAATTATTCCTGATATCTTTATTGTTGTTGTTGTTTAGTACCAGTCAGTTTATTTTATGTGCTGGGAAATGTTTTTCTAAAAATTGGCTTACTGCAAGTGTGATAATGTGGCTACATATTCATTTGCAGTTGCCATCTTTGTAGTCACTGTCTTCAGTCCAAAGGCTGGTTTGATGCACCTCTCCATCATTGTCTATCCTGTGCAGTCATCATCATCTCCAAATAACTACTGCAACCCACATCCTTTTGAAGCTGCTTGCTGTATTCATCCCTTGATCTCCCTCTACAATTTGTACTCCACTCCCTCACTCCCATCCATCTTTGGAATAGAAATAATTACTTTATTAAGAAAGTCTGAAGATATTTTACATGTCTCATATTTCTTACATACAAGATGGAATAATTTTGTCATGACTTGCTCTCAAAGTGATCCTCATAATTCTGAGGAAATGTTTTCTACTCCATGAGCACTGTTCCAATATACACACTTCAGGGCTTTCTTCTTCCATCTCATCTTCATCCTCTTCTGTTTCTATGATATTGGGTTAGTTTTTCTCTTACATTGAGCATCTATATATTTCTTCCATTTGTTGGCCACACTTTATTTGATATAGTCTTGCCATTTGAGCTCTTAATTTTTATACAGTTACTTTCCTTTCCTTCAAAGATTTCTTTAATTTTCGTATAGGTGGCATGTAGCATTCCCCTATTTATGGATGCTTATACACCCTTGCATTTCTTGTTGAGCCAGTCCTGTTACATTTTGCACTTCCGATCAATCTCATTTTTTAAGAAATCTTTATTTCCTTTTACCTGCTTTGTTTGCTGTATTTTGTATTTTCTCATTTCTTCAGTTAAACTGGATCTCTCGTGTTATCCAAGGATTTCTGCTGGGGCCTTGTCTTTTGACACATTTGACCTTCTGCTGCTGATACTATTTCATCTTTTAAAGCTACCCATTCATCATCTTCTATTCCTACATTCCTCTTTCCCAATTACAAGACGAGGTATTTTTTTCCAAAAATTGTCATTCTAAAAATACAAAGTTGTCTTAAGTTTCCAGATTGAAGCTTTGGCAATTGAGGTTTTGTACAGATTTGTTTGGAAGACATCTGAAGAGTTCATTTGATTAGGCTCAGTATGCAGAAGCACTTGATATAGTATCAAACTTGCTTGATCAGTCATGCGACATTTGACTTGCAGCACTAGTACAATGGATAGATACGTGAGAAACTATGAACTAGGCACTACTACAGTCTAATGTTTTGCTTACTAAACTGACACTTTTATGAAATCCTATAGTGTCAACTCACAAATTGCTATTTTATGTGAATAGGTTGTATGGCTGTGTATACATACATTTATGCAGCTTTTAAAGTAAAGGTAACATTCTGAGGTGAAAGTTTGGCCTTCAAAAATCATTATACAGTTCTAAACCAAAGCCAGTATTTTATTTGGTTATGAGAAACTAATGATTTATGAAGTGAAGTGCGTTGCAAATCAAAATTCCGTAGCTGTTCTCATATTAGAATACCAGGGAAAGCGATACCAGCTTCTAATCAGCTTTAGAGCAAGATCCGGGAATTTTTTCATGCGGGAGAAAACCAGGAAAACCCGGGAATTGTTTAGAATTCCGGGAATTTTGCATTGTTTTAGTTTTCAGTTATTTTTGTGATTTTGACTGGTAAGAACAAATACTCTAACAAAGGATATTATTGTATCCTGCTACTGCAGAATAATACTGCAGCAACAAAACATGAACAAGAGGGGAAAAAAATGAAAATAAAACTAAAGTGCAAAGGAAATGCACCATATACAACAACAAAACAGTACTCATACAAGTGTCTGCCAACAGCAAAGTGTGTCAAAGGCTTTGGGAAACTATGCAATGCTTTATAACAACAAATTGCCTCCGATGAGCGTGACGTGACAACTGTTTCAATTAGATTCGTTGGAGCAGTTGTGGTCGGGCTCTTGCGCATGCGCAGTTGAATCACGTATGAGTAGTACCTCCTCCCGCTTCTGGTTACAGAAGTCTGCCTGGGCGCCACTACTTGCCCCTGTTCGGAAATATTGTACATCCAGGGCTGATGCAGAGAGCTGTCAGAGTTGTGGTGGGGAGGTGGGTTGTCTCCACGTGACCTATGATTACGTTCAGTGATTTTGTTGTTTCCTCTTCGTTTATTGCTCGCACGTTAAATGATAACAAAACGGATTTTTGTGGCCGGGAGCTGTCAAATGAATTAAAATACGTTCGCATAATTACGGCAGGCTAAAATATGTTAATGGTTTAAGATTTTATTTCCATCTTTCTGACAGTCAAGCATTAATCGCCTTATAGAACAATGAAGTTATTTTTGCCAGTTTGCTAAAGCGATTTGGCCTTTATTAATCCTTTCTACTGAGGCAGTCAAAGTACAGGGTGATTCAAAAAGAATACCACAACTTTAGGAATTTAAAACTCTGCAACGACAAAAGGCAGAGCTAAGCACTATCTGTCTGCGAATTAAGGGAGCTATAAAGTTTCATTTAGTTGTACATTTGTTCGCTTGAGGCGCTGTTGACTAGGCGTCAGTTGATGCTAAGATGGCGACCGCTCAACAGAAAGCTTTTTGTGTTATGGAGTACGGCAGAAGTGAATCGACGACAGTTGTTCAGCGTGCATTTCGAACGAAGTATGGTGTTAAACCTCCTGATAGGTGGTGTATTAAACGTTGGTATAAACAGTTTACAGAGAATGGGTGTTTGTGCAAAGGGAAAAGTTCTGGACGGCCGAGAAAGAGTGATGAAAATGTAGCACGCATCCAGCATTTGTTCGCAGCCCAGGAAAATCGACACGCAGAGCTAGCAGAGAGCTGCAAATTCCACAATCAACTGTATGGAGAGGCACATTGGCACTTACTTGTCCGTAACTACCTGAACGTCAACTACCCGAGGCGATGGATCGGCCACCAGGCAGCGCGTGACAGAGCACTTCATCACTGGCCTCCAAGAAGCCCTGATCTTACCCCCTGCGATTTTTTCTTATGGGGGTATGTTAAGGATATGGTGTTTCGGCCACCTCTCCCAGCCACCATTGATGATTTGAAACGAGAAATAACAGCAGCTATTCAAACTGTTATGCCTGATATGCTACAGAGAGTGTGGAACGAGTTGGAGTATCGGGTTGATATTGCTAGAGTGTCTGGAGGGGGCCATATTGAACATCTCTGAACTTGTTTTTGAGTGAAAAAAACCTTTTTAAATACTCTTTGTAATGATGTATAACAGAAGGTTATATTATGTTTCTTTCATTAAATACACATTTTTAAAGTTGTGGTATTCTTTTTGAATCACCCTGTACATGAAACGAAGTGTTTAATTTCACTCTATTGGCTAGTTTAAACTGTTCACTGCATTTAAAGTGCACGTATGGCATTATGCCATAATAAAGAACCAAACATGAGTACTGGTACTCCAAGAAAATTTACATACGGATGTGCATTTTAAGCCGAATTATGCATTTTAGTATGGTTCGCAAAATCCCGATGCTCTTGAAGTATCCTTTGATGTCTTGTTTGTTTTATGACATAATGTAAGATCTTCTAATATTTTACACATATGAACATACGGGCTTCCTGCGTCATCGTAGCTGCACAAGCGTGGTGACGTCTGTTATCTGGCCCTTCCTTGCAACTGCTGAAACGAACCTATTTCTAACAGGTCACGGAAAAATATTGCGAATGGTGGTTTGAAAAGCGTTACATTCAAAGTAGATTTCCTTTTACGCAAGATGAACCATGTGCGAGAATGTACGATGAATTTATTAAATCACAGTGTCGGAATCTCAGTTAAAAATCAACTGTTTGACGACGACCATTCAGAAGAATTTCGAGCCCGGAAGATCAGACATTCGCGTTATTAAAAATTTTACTGGGACATTTGTGTGATGTATCTTAAAGTGTAACGTGCACAAAAAAGATAAACATTATATGTGGAAGCTTAGCTTCTCTTCCAACTTATTAATCTTAGAGACCAATATTATATGTGAATGCTAGGCATATTAATTTAAGCCATTAACTTTTCTTATTTGTGTAATTGCACTACTTAAGAGTGATCTTGCTATTGGCTGACTGCATCACATGCCCTATGCTGTTAAAAGCTGGCGAGATCCCGTGAATGAGCTATGACTGGCTTACACAAGCGCATCGCAATCTCGATTTCAATGCTTCGGAAAGTGACATGCGTTGTTTGGTGGAATTCAAATTTATACCTTTGTAATACGAAAATATGCTGTGTACATCATGCTGCTCATCAAAAGTCTTTCAAAACGTGTTTCCCCCCTGAGTTTTGTTTTCTAAAGTGCCGGGAAATTCTACGTCTGTATATAAAACCATAAACATTCAAAGGATTGATGAGTTTTACAGTGCCGAGGAAGAATATACTGTCACTTAACATGGAAAAAGTGCATTTTCACCTGGGAGAAAGAGTTTTTGTCCAGGATTTTTTTCCCTTGTCCACGTATACACCCTGTGTTTATTTAATGGTCACTTGTTGTTAACCATCCTTTAATCTTCGTATTGCCTTGCAGTTGCCTAAATCTTACATAGTGATCTTACTGCTCTGATAGGGTTTAAAACACGATATATCCGTAAAGTGCATTTACGATGTCTCCTCATACATATGGTGTATGATTTGTGTGCTGTCAAATCAATATGTGTTGTTAGATTTCCTCCATCTGTTTAATTTGTATACTAATTATATTGATTTCTGCTAATGAACAAATTCTTTCAGGTGTTTGTGGGTACAATCCCTTTTCCTTCCCACTGTTTGGGTATGCTAGTCAGTAACATGATGTGGAAAACTGAGTGTTAAAAATGGTCCAGTGTATAATTGTTACTACTTGTGATTGAGTTTCTTTTATTTTGCCAATTTTGGATGGGATTGCATCAACACTTCTTGAGCCACTTAAAATTTAGTTACATATGTCCTAACCTATTATCAACATCATCATTTAAGACTGATCACGCCTTTCAGCGTTCAGTCTGGAGCATAGCCCCCTTATAAAATTCCTCCATGATCCCCTATTCAGTGCTATCATTGGTGCCTCTTCTGATGTTAAACCTATTACTTCAAAATCATTCTTAACCAAATCCAGGTACCTTCTCCTTGGTCTGCTCCGACTCCTCCTACCCTCTACTGCTGAACCCATGAGTCTCTTGGGTAACCTTGATTCTCCCATGTGCGTAACATGACCCCACCATCTAAGCCTGTTCGCCCTGACTGCTACATCTATAGAGTTCATTCCCAGTTGTTCTTTAATTTCCTCATTGTGGACACTCTCCTGCCATTGTTCCCATCTACTAGTACCTGCAATCATCCTAGCTACTTTCATATCTGTAACCTCAACCTTGTTGATAAGGTAACCTGAATCCACTCAGCTTTCGCTCCCATACAACAAAGTTGGTCGAAAGATTGAACGGTGCACGGATAACTTAGTCTTGGTACTGACTTCGCCGGCCGCGGTGGTCTCGCGGTTCTAGGCGCGCAGTCCGGAACCGTGCGACTGCTACGGTCGCAGATTCGAATCCTGCCTCGGGCATGGATGTGTGTGATGTCCTTAGGTTAGTTACGTTTAAGTAGTTCTAAGATCTAGGGGACTTACGACCACAGCAGTTGAGTCCCATAGTGCTCAGAGCCATTTGGTACTGACTTCCTTCTTGCAGAAGAGAGTAGATCGTAGCTGAGCGCTCACTGCATTAGCTTTGCTACACCTCGCTTCCAGTTCTTTCACTATGTTGCCATCCTGTGAGAATATGCATCCTAAGTACTTGAAACCGTCCACCT
Organism: Schistocerca piceifrons; assembly: GCF_021461385.2. NCBI lineage: Eukaryota > Metazoa > Arthropoda > Insecta > Orthoptera > Acrididae > Schistocerca > Schistocerca piceifrons. The sequence goes on from NC_060138.1 coordinate 666,035,115, forward strand.
GTTCTAACTTCGTTCCTTCTATTTGGCACTCAATCCGTTTATATTTCTTTCCCACTGACATTACTTTCGTTTTGGAGATGCTAATCTTCATACCATAGTCTTTACATTTCTGATCTAGCTCTGAAATATTACTTTGCAAACTTTCAATCGAATCGGCCATCACAACTAAGTCATCCGCATATGCGTTGTTGTTGTTGTGGTCTTCAGTCCTGAGACTGGTTTGATGCAGCTCTCCATGCTACCCTATCCTGTGCAAGTTTCATCTCCTCCCAGTACCTACTACAACCTACATCCTTCTGAATCTGCTTAGTGTATTCATCTCTTGGTCTCCCTCTACAATTTTTACCCTCCACACTGCCCTCCAATGCTAAATTTGTGATCCCTTGATGCCTCAGAACATGTCCTACCAACCGGTCCCTTTTTCTCGTCAAGTTGTGCTACAAACTCCTCTTCTCCCCAATTCTATTCAATACCTCCTCATTATTTACGTGATCTACCCATCTAATCTTCAGCATTCTTCTGTAGCACCACATTTTGAAAGCTTCTATTCTCTTCCTGTCCAAACTATTTATCGTCCATGTTTCACTTCCATACATGGCTACACTCCATACAAATACTTTCAGAAACAACTTCCTGACACTTAAATCTATACTCAATGTTAACAAATTTCTCTTCTTCAGAAATGCTTTCCTTGCCATTGCCAGTCTACATTTTATATCTTCTCTACTTCGACCATCATCAGTTATTTTGCTCCCCAAATAGCAAAACTCCTTTACTACTTTAAGTGTGTCATTTCCTAATCTAATTCCCTCAGCATCTCCCGACTTAATTCGACTACATTCCATTATCCTCGTTTTGCTTTTGTTGGTGTTCATCTTATATCCTCTTTTCAAGACACTGTCCATTTCTTTCAACTGCTCTTCCAAGTCTTTTGCTGTCTCTGACAGAATTACAATGTCATTGGCGAACCTCAATGTTTTTATTTCTTTTCCATGGATTTTAATACCTACTCTGAATTTTTCTTTCGTTTCCTTTACTGCTTGCTCAATATACAGATTGAATAACATCGGGGAGAGGCTACAACCCTGTCTCACTCCCTTCCCAACCACTGCTTCCCTTTCATGTCCCTCGACTCTTATAACTGCCATCTGGTTTCTGTACAAATTGTAAATAGCCTTCTGCTCCCTGTATTTTACCCCTGCCACCATTAGAATTTGAAAGAGAGTATTCCAGTCAACATTGTCAAAAGCTTTCTCTAAGTCTACAAATGCTAGAAATGTAGGTTTGCCTTTCCTTAATCTTTCTTCTAAGATAAGTCTTAAGGTCAGTATTGCCTCATGTGTTGCAATATTTCTACGGAATCCAAACTGATCTTCTCCGAGGTCGCCTTCTACCAGTTTTCCCATTCGTCTGTAAAGAATTCGCGTTAGTGTTTTGCAGCTGTGACTTATTAAACTGATAGTTCGGTAATTTTCACATCTGTCAACACCTGCTTTCTTTGGGATTGGAATTATTATATTCTTCTTGAAGTCTGAGGGTACTTCGCCTGTCTCATAGATCTTGCTCACCAGATGGTACAGTTTTGTCAGGACTGGCTCTCCCAAGACCGTCAGTAGTTTTAATGGAATGTTGTCTACTCCCCCGGGGCCTTGTTTAGACTCAGGTCTTTCAGTGCTCTGTCAAACTCTTCATGCAGTATCATATCTCCCATTTCATCTTCATCTACCTCTTCTTCCATTTCCATAATATTGTCCTCCAGAACATCGCCCCTGTATAGACCCTCTATATACTCCATCCACCTTTCTGCTTTCCCTTCTTTGCTTAGAAGTGGGTTTCCATCTGAGCTCTTGATATTCATACAAGTGGTTCTCTTTTCTCCAAAGGTCTCTTTAATTTTCCTGTTGGCAGTATCTATTTTACCCCTGTGAGATAAGCCTCTACATCCTTACATTTGTCATCTAGCCATCCCTGCTTAGCCATTTTGCCCTTCCTGTCGATCTCATTTTTGAGATGTTTGTATTCCTTTTTGCCTGCTTCACTTACTACATTTTTGTATTTTCTCCTTTCATCAATTAAATTCAGTATCTCTTCTGTTACCCAAGGATTTCTACTAGCCCTCGTCTTTTTACCTACTTCATCCTCTGCTGCCTTCACTATTTCATTCCTCAAAGCTACCCATTCTTCTACTGTATTTCTTTCCCCCATTCCTGTCAATTGTTCCTTTATGCTCTCCCTGAAACTCTGTACAACCTTCGGTTCTTTCAGTTTATCCAGGTCCCATCTCCTTAAATTCCCACCTTTTGGCAGTTTTTTCAGTTTTAATCTACAGTTCATAACCAATAGATTGTGGTCAGAGTCCACATCTGCCCCTGGAAATGTCTTACAATTTAAAACCTGCTTCCTAAATCTCTGTCTTACCATTATATAATCTATCTGATACCTTTTAGTATCTCCAGGATTCTTCCATGTATAAAACCTTCTTTTATGATTCTTGAACCAAGTGTTAGCTATGATTGAGTTATGCTCTGTGCAAAATTCTAACAGACGGCTTCCTCTTTCATTTCTTACCCCCAATCCATATTCACTTACTATCTTTCCTCCTCTCCTTTTTCCTACACTCGAATTCCAGTCACCCATGACTATTAAATTTTCGTCTCCCTTCACTATCTGAATAATATGTTTTATCTCATACATTTCATAAATTTCATCATCTGCAGAGCTAGTTGGCATATAAACTTGTACTACTGTAGTAGGCGTGGGCTTTGTGTCTATCTTGGCCACAATAATGCGTTCACTATGCTGTTAGTAGTAGCTTACCCGCACTCCAATTTTTTTATTCATTATTAAACCTATTCCTGCATTACCCCTATATGATTTTGTATTTATAACCCTGTATTCACCTGACCAAAAGTCTTGTTCCTTTTGCCACCGAACTTCACTAATTCCCACTATATCTAACTTTAACCTATCCATTTCCCTTTTTAAATTTTCTAACCTACCTGCTCGATTAAGGGATCTGGCATTCCACGCTCCGATCCGTAGAATGCCAGTTTTCTTTCTCCTGATAACGTCCTCTTGAGTAGTCCCCGCCCGGAGATCCGAATGGGGGACCATTTTACCTCCGAAATATTTTACCCAAGAGGACACCATCATTTAACCATACAGAAAAGCTGCATGCCATTAGGAAAAATTACGGCTGTAGTTTCCCCTTGCTTTCAGCCGTTCGCAGTACCAGCACAGCAAGGCCATTTTGGTTAGTGTTACAAGGCCAGATCAGTCAATCATACAGACTGTTGCCCCTGCAACTACTGAAAAGGCTGCTGCCCCTCTTCAGGACCGACATGTTTGTCTGGCCTCTCAACAGATACCCCTCCGTTGTTGTTGCACCTATGGTACGGCCATCTGTATCGCTGAGGCACGCAAGCCTCCCCACCAGCGGCAAGGTCCATGGTTCATGGGGGGGCCGCATATGCAAGACTGCTTATTTTATGTTCACATATCTTAATCTCACCCAGCCAGTCTATTGTTTTCAACATATGATCCATAAATAATATGAACAACAGTGGAGACAGGTTGCAGCCTTGTCTTGCTCCTGAAACTACTCTGAACCATGAGCTCAGTTTACCGTCAACTCTAACTGCTGCCTGACTATCCATGTAAAGACATTTAATTGCTTGCAAAAGTTTGCCTCCTATTCCATAAGCTCGTAGAACAGACAATAACTTCCTCCTAGGAACCCAGTCATATGCCTTTTCTAGATCTATAAAGCATAGATACAGTTCCCTCTTCCACTCATAACACTTCTCCATTATTTGCCGTAAGCTAAAGATCTGGTCCTGACAGCCTCTAAGAGGCCTAAACCCACACTGATTTTCATCCAATTGGTCCTCAACTAATACTCGCACTTTCCTTTCAACAATACCCGAGAAGATTTTACCCACAATGCTGATTAAAGAGATACCTCTGTAGTTGTTACAATCTTTTCTGTTTCCATGTTTAAAGATTGGTGTGATTACTGCTTTCGTCCAGTCTGATGGAACCTGTCCCAACTCCCAGGCCATTTCAATTATCCTGTGTAGCCATTTAAAACTTGACATTCCACTGCATTTGATGAGTTCCAACTTAATTTCCTCCACCCCAGATGCTTTATTGCACTGCAATCTATTGACCATTTTCTCCACTTCCTCAAATGTGATCCTACTTCCATCATCATTCCTATCCCATTCTACCTCGAAATCTGAAACATTACTGATCGTATTTTTACCTACATTGAGCAACTCTTCAAAATATTCCCTCCATCTGCCCAAGGCATCCACAGGATTCACCAGCAGTTTTCCTGACCTGTCCAAAATACTTGTCATTTCCTTCTTACCTCCCTGTCGAATACTGCTAATTACACTCCAGAATGGTTTTCCAGCAGCTTGGCCCATAATCTCCAACCTGTTTCCAAAGTCTTTCCAAGATTTCTTCTTGGATGCGGCAATTATCTGTTTGGCTTTGTTTCTTTCTTCAACATAACTTTCTCTGTCTACCTGGGTTCTAGTATGTAGCCATTTTTGATACGCCTTCTTTTTCCTTTTACAGGCTGCCTTGACTGTGTCATCCACCAAGCTGTTTGCTTCATCCTGCTTTTACACACTACTGTTCCAAGACATTCTTTAGCCACTTCTAGTACTGTGTCCCTGTACCTTTCCATTCCTTTTCCAATGACTTAATTGACTACATTCAACTAACTGGTACCTTTCTGAGATCGCTGTTATGTACTTGTGCCTGATTTCCTTATCCTGAAGTTTCTCCACTCTTATCCTCTATATGTGGACCTGACCTCCTGCACTTTTGGCCTCACAATCCCAGTTTCACTGCAGATTAAATAATGATCAGTGTCATCAAAGAATCCCCTGAATACACGTGTGTCCCTCACAGCCTTCCTGAATTCCTGATCTGTTATTATATAGTCAATGACACATCTGGTTCCCCTGCCTTCCCAAGTATACTGGTGAATGTTCTTATGTTTAAAAAAGGAGTTTGTGATTACTAAGCACATACTGGCACAGAAATCCAAGAGTTGTTTCCCATTCCTGTTGGCCTCAATATCCTCTCCAAATTTACCCATAACCTTTTCATACCCTTCTGTTTGGTTTCCAATCCTGGCATTAAAATTTACTCTAACAACTGCATCACTGAGTGCCTCATAAAAACTATCCATCTTACCTTGACCTGTCCCTTCACAATGTGAATATACTGATACAATCCTAATTTTCTTGCTAGACACTGTCAAATCTATCCACATCAGTCGTTCGTTTACATACCTTGTTGCAACTTGGCTGGGTTCCATTTCTTTCCTGATGTAAAGCCCTACACCCCATTGTGCTATTCCTGCTTTGACTCCTGACAGGTAGACCTTGTATTCTCCCACTTCCTCTTCTTTCTCACCCCTTACACGAATGTCACTAACAGCTAAAACATCCAGCCCCATCCTACTTGCAGCCTCTGCCAGCTCTACCTTCTTCCCAGAGTAGCCCCCATTGATATTAATAGCTCCCCATCTCATTACCATTTGTTTGCCAAGTCGTATCTTAGGAGTCCCTGGTTTGTCAGTTAGAGGTGGGACTCCGTCACCTCCAAAGGTCAGGCATTTTGCTCTGATTGTGGCCAGCGTCATATTTAAAGTACCAGGAAAGCAGGTTGCTAGCCTTACTTTCCCGAGTCCTATTGGGTTTTACCCCTAACGGTTGAGGGACTAACCGGTGGATTTGGTAGTCTTTGCTGAATGAGCACAAAGGTGACCACGACTCAGAATGTGTCCGAGATGCCCAGCCTTATTCCAAAGTAACTGGTATCCCGACTGTCGGGACCACTTGCTTCGCCACTCATACGTTGCCTGTGGTTCATGAACTAGGACATGACTACAGGAACCCACACCATGAACCTATTATCATAGGATTTTTTTTCTACCTTCTCCAAGGTTACAAGAGCTTTTCTTAACTTCTCCTGCGTAGTCATTTCTTTTCTAGGTATCTTTGTAATCGTTTTGCCCATTCATATTTTGTAACTTCGTTGTACATTAACTCTGTGGGTGTGAAACCAATAGATGTGTATGGTAAATTATTTACGAGCTGCTGGAATGGTGATATAAATTCAATCCACTTAATGTGTTTTTGTGGGGTATATGAATGGGTGAATTGGTTAAATGTTCTGAATACTCTCTATATGGGGGCTGACCTCTGGGTGAAAACAGGATACTAGTATCATGTGTTTGATGATTTGATAAATTCTTTCCATTCCTTACTGATAAAATATGACACAGTGTCAGTCGAGATTATCCTCGGCTTTCCTACTTGTGAGAAGCGATCTTCCACTATTCCCTTCATGATTGGGCCTGAAGTTACTGTCTTAAACATATGATCTGAAGTATTTAGAAAACACATCGTATGTTACTATTACATGTTTTGCTCCAAAGTTTCCTTGTAGGTATGGACCAGCCACGTCCATTGATACTAATTCAAGTGGTTTTGTCGGAATGATAGTACGTAACGTGTTCAACCTAGACACTTTACACGTTTCCTGATCACTTGTTGTATCCTACATCTCATTTTTAGGAAATAGCAATAGTTGTGATTTTGCCTGTACATTTAGACACACCATAGTGCCCTCACAAGTTATGACTGAACTTAATAAAATTACCAACATAGTCCTCTGGTAAGCGCGCGCGCTCTTGTTCTGGCATGTGTCTATGAAATAGCTTTTACTTTACACGTGGCTAAGGCCTTATCGACCATACACCTGCTCTATGAGCCTCTTCCAATTATTTCTATCCAGGGAAATTGTTGTCCAATCAGAGTTGATGCCCATCCTAGCTGCATCTTCCCGGATATTCTCCATCCACCTAATTCGAGGTCTTCCTCTTCTTCTCTTTCCTTCTAATTTCTTAGTGGATGCTATTTTGGGTAGTCTGTTCTCCGGCATCCTTGCTAAATGACCAGCCCAGTTCAGTGTTCTCTTCTTTAACATTTCCACAATGGTACTATGTTTGTACAGCTCCCGTAGTTCTTCATTTTTCCTTATCCTCCACTCCATGACATTTTCATCGAAGATTGGTCCAAATATTTTTCTTAGTATTTTTCTTTCAAATATCAACAGTTTTTCTTCATCTTTTTTCCTGAATGTAATAGCTTCACATCCATATAATGCTACTGGTACAATAGTTGACTGATAAAAACAGATTTTGAATTCAGTACTAAGTGATCTCATCCTTAAAATTTTGATACAGCTGTAAAAAGTTCTATTAGCTGCTGCTAGACGGGCATCTATTTCTATTTCTGCTCTATTGTCTCTGCTAAAAAGACTCCCTAAGTACTTGAAGTGGTCAACTGCCTTGAAAGTGAGGCCATTTACGGTCAGTGGTGTATTCTTTTGGAGTTTTTTACTTATGACTAGATATTCTGTCTTTTCTTCATTCACATGAAGTCCAGCTTTCTCAGCTATTTTGTAATAATTTTGCATCATCCTGATTAATTCATCTTTTGAAGTGCTTATTAAGGCTACATCATCTGCATAAGCAAGTCTAGTAATGTTCTGTCCCTGCAGTTGGATCCCTCGTGGATTAGTTTTGGTGAATTCTCTATCAATCTTCTCTAAGATAATATTAAATAGAATAGGTGAGATGGCATCCCCTTGTCTCAGTCCAGTGTACACCTTAAAATTTTCAGTCTCTTCTGCAGGTGTCTTAACTTTGCACATGGTTTCTTCCAAACACATTTTAACTAATTTGATTAATTTTAATGGTATTTCAAATTCTTTCATGGTGTTTAAGAGTGTCTGTCGGTGTATGCTATCATAGGCCTTCTTGAAGTCTATAAATAGAATATGGATATCTACATTAAATTCCCATGCCTTCTCATTTATTTGTCTCAATGTGAAGAAGTGATCCAAAGTGGATCTGTTAGTGCGGAAACCACATTGGTAGTCCCCAATCAGTTCTTCGGTTATGGGACTCAGTCTGTGTAGTATACACATCGACAAAATTTTATACGTGACATCGAGTAGGGCAATTCCTCTGTAGTTATCACAGACAAGGGGATCATTCTTCTTAAAGATGGGGCATATAATTGCAGTTTTCCAATCGGCCGGTATGTTTTCTGTCTCCCAAATTGTTTCAATTAAGGAATGTAGTTCTATTTCCAATTGTGGTCCTCCATTTTTTAAAAGCTCAGCATATACCTGGTCTTCCCCACAGGCCTTGTTGTTCTTTAATTTCTTTATTGTTTGTCTTATTTCATTTACTGATGGTGTGGTGACTTGTATATCAACTGTATCTGGTTCTTCAAATGTAAAGTAATATTGTGGATCATTGCAGTTGAGCAGCTGTGTAAAGTATGTCTTCCATGTTTCTTGTATGTCATTCTTGTTTGTAAGTATTTTCCCATTATGGTCCTTTATAAACTGTTCCCTTTTAGTGAATTTTCCCAAGGACTTTTTTATATTCTGGTACATCTGCCTTGCTCTGTGATGCTTCAAATCATCCTCCGCTTCTCTTACCATGTTGTTGTAGTGTTTTCTCTTCTCTTGTCTTAGAGTTCGTTGTGTTTCCTTGCGGATTTTATAGTATCTCTCCTTTAGTGTAATATTGTCCATGTCTTGTAACCATGCCTTCCTCGCATTTTGCCTCTCCAGTAATCTTTCTTGGCACTTTATATTAAACCAGATTTTGTTAGTTCGTTTTCTTTTACCTATAGTTTTGGAAGCTACATCTTGAATACTGTTTCTGAGGTGTCTCCATCTACTTTCCACGTCTTGCTGGTCACTATGTGTCAGTCTAGATTCCGATAGGTTAATTTCCATTTCTTTCCTAAAGTTTTCTTTTATTTTTTCTTCTGCCAGATTTTCTACATCGTACCTTTTAATTTCAACCCTATTTGTACTTTGTTTCTTTTTTAGCTTTATTTTCATTTGAGCTATGATTAACATATGATCTGTCTCACAATCTGCTCCCCTAAAAGTTCTAACGTCTTTAATACTGTTTTGAAATCGTCTTTGGATGGCGACATGGTCAATCTGGTTCACTACTTTTCTATCTGGTGATAGATATCCATGTCCCTAAATGAATGCGTTTGTGTTGGAATTTTGTGCTGCTTAATGTGAGACCATTTGCCATTGCAAAGTTAATGAGTCGCACACCATTCTCTGAACTTTCATCGTGTAAGCTGTAATTCCCAATGGTTGGTTTGTAGATTTCTTCTTTTCCTACTTTGGCATTAAAGTCTCCTAACACTATTGTTACGTTATGTCTACTTATTGAATTATATGTCTGTTCCAGTTGACTATAAAATTCTTCTTTCACGTCATCTTCCTTATCTTCTGTGGGTGCATGAACATTTATAAATGTAATATCAAACCACTGAGCCTGAATTGTAATGTGTGATATTCGGTTATTAATTGATTTGAATTCCTGTATTGTGTCAATTGCTGTTTTATGAATGTAAAAGCCCGTTCCAAATTCATGGCGCTGACCGCAGTCTCCATACATTATTGTCCCGTCTCCTATTTTCATTGATCCCGTTCCCTGCCATCTTATTTCTTGGAGCGCTACCAGTTGTACCTTGTATTTTCCTAGTTCGTTTATTAGTATTTGTGCGCTTCCTGGGCGGTATAGACTTCTGACATTCCACGAACCAAAAGAGAAATCCTTGTAACTTTGCCAATTTCTGTTCCAGTAAATTCTGTCCTGTTTCCGAGGCATACCTTGAGTGTCCTGACCGGCCATTGTTTTACATGAGTGGGTTGGCAGCCCTCTGCACAACCCCCAACCTGGAGGACCAGGAGTCTTGATTTTGGGGTACTCTACCCCTAGGGATTTGCCTTCACCATGGCTTAACGAGTCTTCCCTACCTGTGCTAGTTTTGGTCCACCCCGGGTATTTTATTTCCCCGGTACCCCCCATATCTGGAGAGCATTCCCCAATCCGCCACCCGGGGAGGCGCCCGATGGGGGACTAGCAACCCCACACGGGGTCTATGAAATAGCATTTGTTGCTATATCACATAGAACTTGTTTACATTTGTGTACCTAGACTCCTGTAATTTTTTCCTTACCTTTTGCCAGCACTGATCCTCTTCTTGCAACTGTTGCAGGGTGCAGCACATTTTTACGTAGTACGATCAATACGTTCTGTCACGCATTAGTAAGACTAATATCTGAGATCTGTTCAGTAAATTTCAAAAATTCATTAAAACCATTTGGTGGTATCGATAATGAATCAGCTATTATGTTTTGCCCATCCCTAATATATAATGTACCAAAACTAAATACTTGCAAGTATAGGTGTCACTGAGCTGTGCTTGTAGGAGTGGTCTCTCTCTCTCTCTCTCTCTCTCTCTCTCTCTCTCTCTCTCGGATCCTACAGTCCCTCTTTCTAAGTTTTCAGAATCAAAAATGCCTGGTGGTTAATAAAGTGAGCGAGCTTTTAAATTTCTTCTTAGAAAGTTATGAAGATCAACACAGCACAAAATCATTATAGTTGCTTTATGGGGATCAAGATGAACAGGTTTTTGTAAAACACAAAAACAGAGGATAGTTTTCCAAAGGCATTTTCGACAGCTTGTCAGCCTAAAAACCTGTAGTTAATCTTCCTCTGCTTCCTGTGTTATGATTTCCTGGAAAGGGTTTCATGACATGTTCTTGTAGTGCAAAAGCATCAGCAACAATTACAAAGGAAGTGGACACTGCTCTTCAAGGCAGAGATTCCGGTCATGGTATGTGCAGCTCACCTGCCTGAAGAGCTTTATTAAAGGTTGTACTGTCAAATACACCTCCATGTGAAATATGTCCCTGCACTCCTATATCTGCATGAAGAACCTGGCAATCAGCATCCACTAATGCCATTGACATAATGTTGGCAGTGTCTTTATAGTTGTAGTAAGTGCTTCCAGCATGAGCAGGATTAACAATTTGCACGTTTTCCATCTAAAGACCCTATGCAATGAGGAAAGTTCCAGTGAACCTCAAATTCTCGAGCAATTTCCTTCCGTTGTGCTTCAGTATTCGGTACCTGAAAAAATAAACAAAGAATCTGAAGCCTTTTTAAAGGGTATGTTAGATGAGATAAGTGTCAAAGAGGAAATAAAATTGGAAGAGGAAAACAGTACCAGTACTCATTCGGAGCCACCTCAAAATCCACTGTGCAAGAATGCCAAACTTCTGCAACAAAATTCAACAGGTGATGCTTTGGAACTACTGCGGAGAACAAGTGAACACATCCTAATGAAAAAGGGCACAAAACTTTGAGGTAGATTAAAATTGTGTGCTGGACTGAGATTCAAATTCAGGACCTTTGCCTTTCGCGGGCAAGTGCTCTACCATCTGAGCTATCCAAACATGACTCATGCTCTATCCTGGAAAAAGACACATTTGTCATTGGTAAAATATGTGAAATGTGAACTTCGAAACAAAAGATGTATTACGATCCTGCAGAAGAGGATACAGGACTTAATTTTTCAGTCAATACTCGAAAAACTAGCCGAATTTTAGAATGAATCAAGTGCAATAAAAGAAATAAACTTTGTGCAAATTGACGTGAATGAAGTGCAGCAAGAAAATGTTTATATTTTAACTAAGGACTACTAAATGTTTTACTGTCCAAATCAACTTTTTAATAACTGCAGATAATGGCATTTAGTTTTAAATAAACAAAATTGAGATGTACATTAAGGGGCAATACAAATCTCCAGCAGCTAAAATAAGTAATGTAATGGCTAGTTGTTCAGCAGAGATTACAGTTTTTTGAAAATGTGTATCCTACATGTTTAGTATTGAGCTGTCATATTTAGTAATACTTCAAACTATCGTAGGCACACAAAATTATTGAAACTCTGTCTCTTGAACTTCCAAGTCACTCATCACTGAACTGTAAGCCCCGTGACTACACTGTTTACTGAGAAAGTTACACACCCACCATCTAAGTTCCTTTCTCTGATTATTCTCCCTTTTTACAATTATATTCACAGCACTAGTGCAAAGAAACAAACTCTGCATTAGATGCCATGTTCTGTGAAACTGGATGGCTACATGCCACAAGTGGAATGATCACATTGGCTGCTAGTGCTTGGCACACTAGTCACGATATACATGTGCTGAGATGATTTCCTCCGTGGCTTGTGCTGGGCATAAATCTAAACAAAAAATCCCTCAATGTGAACGTATCATAAGAAATCGAACTCCATGAAATTTCAGCAGCTACTGTTCTAAATTTTCTAGACATGTCTTCACTGGAATGATAACTTTGTTTATGCCCCTTCTATAAAAGGAACCTCACACTGCCATCTGCCTTTGCAATTGCTAATATGGGACTACAATAGGATGAGTGAGAATGTTCTATAATCTCCCAGTTAATCATGTGTTCTATTCATTATTTACTGCTTCCTTTTTTGACCATGGTATGAGGTATGATTAATAACAAAATGTTTCATGGGGGTAGACATCCACCTTGTACACACAATCTTTCATTACTACCGGTCGTTTCACAAACACGTGAGCATATTGTTGGGTGAGTACACTTAACTCCTCCCTTTGTGCTTCAGATAACAAAGCAAATATGTTGACCTTTGCCTGTACTGCAGAACATCTATGTTCTCTTGGTTGAAGTTTTAGTGGATCAAATGGCTCTGAGCGCTATGGGACTTAACTTCTGAGGTCATCAGTCCCCTAGAACGTAGAACTACTTAAACCTAACTAGCCTAAGGACATCACGCACATCCATGCTCGAGGCAGGATTTGAACCTGCGACCGTAGCGGTTGCGCGGTTCCAGACTGTAGCGCCTAGAACTGCTCGGCCACTCCGGCCGGTGAAATTTTAGTGCTTTTGTTCATCAAGTAACAATATCTCAGGATATAGCAATTGTATTTTCAGTTTAGCATCCTCTCTGCAGCTGTTTAGAGTTGTTCCTACTCTCGCCAAACCTACTGATACCTCTTGCTCATCCATTCTGAAATAACTTACCCTTACCTCCTTCAATCTGTTCTTTGAATAATTTGAAAGCTTCCATCCCATTAAACAATTGGCAATCAGTTTTCCCACTACCAAAAAGCTACATTCTACAGCGATGTCTTTGAATGTTACGTGTATAAAAGCCAATAATCTTAGTGTCTTTGATCTGTTTCCAAGATACAGCGTTTTTGTACTGGTGATGTTGGTATGTGTCTATCCTTCCTAATTTTACTAAACAAATTTTGTGAATTTTAGTCAATGCCCATGTATCTAGTACAATAAGTGCCTATTTTAGCCGTTATAATGGCCTGTATTAATATTTCTACTTTTTTTTATCATCATTTAAATCTTCCATACATAATTCCTCAAATATCACTATCCTGGTCACAGCATATAAAGTACTTTGGAAATGAGTGTGTGCCCCGCTCCTCTCCTTGGTCTGCGAGTGCAGGCTTATCGTGACTGGCTGTTGTTTTCCTGTGGGGAGTCACAGTAATTTCGTTGCTTTGCATTTCATCTACTGTATCCACAGTATGATCAGTGTTTCTTCAGTTTGTATCCTGCCCAGATCGTGAATCAGTTTCTCTTTGCCCTTGTCCTCTCTCCTGTAAATCTCTCCCGTTTCCTTTTCTGTAACCGTTGTTATTTATGTTAGGGTGCCTCCTGTTGTCCGTATGTCCTAGCCAATTGCCAATCAATTTCTGTCTACTGGCAGTGGACGTTGAAATCTGTTGTCAGGGCCCCTTTGTTCCATAGGGTCATGGTAACCTGGATCATGTTCTATCGTATCCCTTTTTTGGAACTAGTAATTTCCTCTGTTACTATAGTTCTTATTTTTGTTACTTTGCTGAGGCGCATGAGGATAGCAACCATGCTGGTTGTTTCCACTGTTATTGGTATAGTGGTTTCCATAACATGATGTATCAAGCTGCATATCCCTGTTCTCAGCTGGAGGTTGCCCCTTTTCATAGATGAGACAGAGAAGCAACACTTGAGATCATTCCCTGGTATTGTCACTAATGTTTCCTTGGTATGTGGTGGCAATTGACTGAGTATCTGTAAGATGTCAACATGCGAGATTGAATTCATACAGTAGCATGTCTTAAGACATTTTTCAGAATATTGGCACAATCCTCCCTGTTTACTGTTGAAGGGCTGATGGTTAAACACCTCACTATGCAACCTCTTCTGTACAATGATTGACCAGAGTTTGTCAAAAAACACTTACTCAAATTGTTTGTACATGTGACAGTCCTCAGCGATGTTGGTAGCCCAAAGTAAAGCCTACTAAGAATCTGATTCTTTGTGCTTCCGTCCTGTTATGTGGCAGCTCATTTTGGAATGCCCTTATGAATACGACAGTGTTTGTCTTCAGTGGTGTATAGAAGAAATTGTCTAGGTGTAATAAGGCTTCATCAGCTGAAATAGATGACAGATGGATAGGTGCTAGGCTCACAGGCTGCAGCACTGTCTGCGACTGCGAGTGGTTGTACGCAACATATGATGGTGCTATCAATAGTATTGCTTCTTGCAAATTGTATTCCCTTTCTTCACCACCAGGTATAGTTGCAGATGAATGCGCTTAGGTCTGCATTCACAGTGACATTGACAATGGTCATCAGACACCATTGCCAGAGGTCGGCCGACAACGTGGTCATAGTGTGTCTGATCTTTGTCAGTTTTGGCAGGGTCAAAGGAGGTTAGTTTGATTAGGTTAGAATCTATATATGAAGTAGGTTAGATTTTAACCTCTCAGGATGGGGTGGATACCACAACACCTCTGTTCTTGGATATGAGTGCTGCGTAGCAGCTTTGCTATTAGAGAGATGCCAACTGCATGTGAATGACCTTCCCTGTCTCCTAAAGAAAGTGGTGAGTAATATACACTCTGTCCTCAGTTACCAGAATAACCAGACAAGTTTTACAAATATACGGGATGATGGGAGAAGCACTGTTATACTCGAGGTAATTCGTGGTGACCTTGAAAAGCAATTTATAAACACTCTTTTTCGCTATATTTGTTTAAAGTTGTGCAGACATACATCAATTAACCTTCAATGAATGTTACTTAGCACACAAATGAAAGACAAGCATGAAGTGTAGCATAAGATACTCTGATAACCCACAGCACTTAAAAGTGGAAATACATACCATATACCACATTTGCAAACCACTTCATACATACAGAATCTCTGCCCTGCTGGCCTAAAACACCAGTAAGCGGCAATAACAATTCTTAGACAACCTGTCACAGAAAGATCCAGTAAGTAGCTATAAAGATATAAGAAATGCCACCCTTTTACTGGAACAAATTATTTTTTGAGGTTATAATCTGACTAAAATTTCCAATAAAGATTTTGCCTATTTGAGGTTTCAAATAAACCTGCACTATTCCAAACGATATCCCAGTTTTTTTCAGCCTAACTAGAAACAATCGTGTAGGCCATTCCGGGGGTCGAGCTGCTATTGGCTACTGCGTATGATGTCAGCGGGAATACTGTTCGGGACTCGCACTCGTGGTCCATGTAATGCTATCTACCATGGTCCATGATAGTTTTAACACCAGCCTCATGAAATGTATGTTCTACAGTGCTGATGCACACTATGAAGTATTGCTTGAACCTAGAACTATATAAACACTTGTTTGTCATAATAAGAGCCACTTTCAAAGATTTACTATCAAGGGACTGTGGAATACCCTATCTTTCCAATGCTAAAACAGCGCTTACAAATTACATGTTTTCTCAAAGTATTTGAGCTAGTAAGTTGAAACTTCTACAGGTAATTTACTAGAGTACTGGCTGCAACGTAACACAGGGCTTTCTAAAAATTTGAATCCAGTTGTTAGAGATTAATTTTTTCTATTGTAATGAACATTCATTTCTCTTTTGTATCATTTTTCGTTTATAAATTCAACAGTATACAGGTTTTTGGAAAAATGCTGTCTTAAGTTACACAGAAGAGACACTGTAAAATTTCCTAAACATTTGAATCAAATTAGTTTGGTAGAGCCTGAGAAAACATGTAGTGTGTATGAAAAATGAAATTTTTTGGACTCCAGCAACAAGTTTGGGTTATCTTTTTAGTGCATTCCAAGTCCATAAGCTGGATTATCTTCATCTTCTGCAAACTGCTACTCTAGTTTCCTCTTTGTCCTCCACCTGTTTACTCTAGCTTGTGTTTCTAGGCTTTTTACAGGCCTGTCAACAGCCCAAAGACATTTCTTGTCCAAAACAAACATTGTTTGTACCATGTTGAAACCTATCTTCATTCCCATATTTTGAAATACTTTGCACCTTTTTCCGTCTCCCTTACTCCTCTTCTCACTTTTTTTACTACTGGAGTTAATTTTATTCGGCTTGTGGTTTTATTTATTTAGATATGATTATATATGTGTAGCAGCAAGTAATTTGGTACATGGTAACTAGTAACTTTGCTTTACGATATTAAAGTATGGATTTGCAATGTTCAGATTGATATAAAACTTTTACTGCGAGCTGATGGCAGTACACAAAATTATTTGTAACAAGTTGCTAAGGTTTTGATTCAATGTTATTACACTGCCTTTACTTGGTAATTCTTTCTTCATAAAAGCAAGTAACTTTGAGTAATGTTGAGTAAATATTTCACTTTGGCTGTATGAGTCACACTAGCACACACGTTAAGTTCAGACATGGAGTGAGAGAGGGAATAAACACTTTTATCATAAATGTGGCACACTGTGGATCAAATTATTGCTTTTCCACATCTTCTCTGGATAATCATGTAGGAAACATTCACTTGTTACTGTAACGTAATCAAGAAAGAAAACTGTATCTGAACTCACTACCTTGCATCGTATTCAGAAAAGTCAGTAATGAAATTCAAATGATCGTCACAGCACTGAATGTTGGTTAAGTTATGCAGTGGATTTTTGAATAGGCCCTACTGTTAATTAGAACAGGCGCGCGGCTAGCCCGTGTTCTCTTAATCTCTGGGAAAAAATGTAAAATATTGCTTTAGTTTCACAGAGCAGACCTTGCCACAAAATGTGAAAATGACAGTCATAGGCCTAACACAGTTAATCGTTATATTTTTGTGATCGCATAGAACATGTCGCACAGTACCTTCCAAATCAAACTGAGAAATGCACTGAATAATATAATATGGTCTGCCGGCACTGCTGGAAGCTGTAAGAAAATGTTAAATATTATGTTACCTCACTTTACCTGAAATAAATATTTTTTAAATGTGCCGTGTCTAAGGTCGTTGCCCTCGCAGATTGGTATAGCGGCTTCCGCTAAATTAAATGCTGAAAATGTCTAAACTATTTATGGGACGAATGGCTGGCAACTTTATAAATTATTTTAAAAACCTATTTGCTCAAACTCTATATATTCAAACAAAAATGCATTAATTTTATACACCCCTTTACAACAACTCGCCTAAAGGCGGATCTCAAGCTTAATGAACAAAAGACTCACGGCCAGCATATTCATTTGCTCGCTTTTTACTATTTATACATGTACTGAATTGTCTTTTTTATCTGAGGCACAGATCATAATCACTAATTCATTTAACAAGAATATGATTGTCAAAGATAATATCATGGATTCAAAGTTTAAAAAAATGCATAAAACGTCAAATAATTATGAATGTTATAGATACACACATAATGTAGTCGTGAAATGTTTACACAGTCTTGCTTCATTGTTTCACTTGGTCATGTTTATTCATGTTAAATTATTTCTCTTTCGCTGTGTGCGTGGCACTATATCGATACATGTTAACTGGTCTAACACACACGGAAAAAATTCTGTCACACGCTCTTTATGACGATTGGTCAGGAGACGCTACAACCTTAAAGATTTCCATAATTGAAAGTAGCAACAGTATTGTACACACCAAAGTGAAACGCTTGTATTCCAACGAACACAGTCATGGGTATTCTTGACCATTTACACTTTCATTGGTGGTTTGAGTTTTTCCATGAATACTTTTTCAACAGTTAAAGGTGGTGCTGCTAAGTCTCTGAAAATAGGCTCTCACCTCCATCACCGCATCAGGCAGACTATGTGTAATGTTGTATTTACACTATTTGTTTCCTCCTTTCGGACACAAGTAATGATGGGACTTTCATAGGTTGAAAATGCATGAAAAAGAGCTGAAACAGCCTTCATTTCATCAACACTGTGTGTTACCTAATAGCCATTCCATAATAGTCATGTATTTTGTCAATTACATTGTCCGTTAACATTGCCTTCCCCTCCAACCCTTCACAACTCACTGAGATTTTGCTTTTTTGTACGAAGCTTTGTCTCTGAAGTCTTGATCCGATTTGTTTCTGTGTGTGTCCAATACACTCAGATTTCTGCACTACATCATCACCACAGAACTTCAGTTCTTGAATATGCTTGAAACTTTTAGAATCACCAAGGTAATTCACATGTCACATGCAACAGAATGCTAAAATATGCTAGCAACAACAGCCACTTCCGTTCCCCCACTACTGCCACTATAGTTAGCTGTGCAATTATTTTCATGTGTACCTTTATATTTTTGGGGCACCTACAATATTGATATTACTGCTACATCTGAAACTTCCCCATATACATACTGGTGGCAGATACTACACCATGAAGAGATGTGTGTCCCCGTTTATGCCCAGTACCATTATGTGCTGCAATCAAGGCTATATTACCACTGTTTTCTAGGTAATTTCAAAGAATGTTTGCTATCGAACCCACGGACCCCAAACTATAGATATCGAATGTGTGATTCTAAATCGATCATGCGACTGTGGTGGCAGGCGTTATGTTAAATTACTTGAGTTGCTTGGGAAACCTACATGATTTATGTCAGTAGTTAGTTGGGAGGTTTGCGATAGTAGATGTTTCTTTGGCCAATTGCCTCACGTCGAAGAATCTAGTTCCATGCTTATGTCATGTACAAAATTGTAATCTTTGTTGGAAATATGGTCTAATGCCAGTTGACAAAAGGAGGGGCTGTGAAGACTGCAGTGGGGTGAATTCTATAAAAGTTCGTAAGAAGAGTTCTGAGTGAAATACTTTTACAACTTCATTGTGGAAACTGTGGTAAATGAACGACTATCAGGAAGAATGCATAGTTTGACTACTCCAAATTCAGTCCAGAATAGCATAAGTCTTGTATCTTGCTGGATTAGGGACTACATCTTGTGAGCAACGACGTCAGAAACTGACTTCTCTACCAATACCGTGTGCAACTATTTCAGATTTTGCAGAGAAGTTTGTTGTGTAATAGTGACGAACGACAGTGTACCGATTGGTGGACCATAAAGTTGTTGGACTAGTCAAACATAGCAAGAAGAAAAATCCAGCGGATAGACCTTTAAATAATGAAATCGAACATATTTGTGTATTCAGTGTGCCAGATGTGCCTTGTGGTAAGTGTGTTCTCCACAGGCAGGTGACTAGCCGGTTTGATAAAGCACTTTATACTGCCCGGTAGCAAAGTGATTATAGACGGCTATCAATTCCACAAGACACCGAAAGCAGAAGGATTAAACTATGAGTTCTTGAACCAGTGTGTGGAGTTCGTGTCTTCCGATAATCACAGTGTGCACACGTAGAACATCGAGCGGCTGAGGAGTGAAATCTTCCATTAAAAGAGAAGGGCGTCCAGGAGGAAGAATCCAAGTCCACTTGTTTCAGTATCTGTATTTCGATAACTTGCGGCTGCAAGGAAAAGTTGATGTATGTGACACGCTACGCATATTTTTGCGTCACGTAGGCAGTCTAACCAAGGTTACGGCAAAAAAGTAATGCTTCCTATAACATACACATCAAATGGACTTTCTCATGACGACGCGGTCGACGACGAGTGAGGTAAGTCATTTCGTCCGTAATTACAGGTTCGTTTGAGCAGTTACCAGATAGCGCCAACAACAGGCTGTACTGCGCATACGCAGCTACGATGACGTAGGCAGCCCGTGCTTGGTGCTTGCTCCGCTCATACGCTTTTCGTCGCATTTCTGGTGGAATTTCGTGCGTGGTGGGGGATCACGTGACCATGTTCAGCCCTACAGCATGTTGTTGTGAGGACCTGCAGAGTTGTACTTAGAGCAATTGTTTTATCATATCCCACACATCTACATACATACTCCGCAATCCACCATACGGTGCATGGCGGAGGTTACCTCGTACCACAACCAGCATCTTCTCTCCCTGTTCCACTCCCAAACAGAACGAGGGAAAATTGACTGGCTATATGCCTCTGTATGACCCCTAATCTGTCTTGTCTTATCTTTGTGGTCTTTCCTCGAAATGTAAGTTGGCGGCAGTACAATTGTACTGATAAAGGATGCAAAAAAGGAAGCAGTTCTTGGCAAAATATCATTTCAAAATTAGACTCCACAGCTCGAAGTAACATAACATTTTGCTATGGGGTGTATTTGACAGATTTTTTTTTTTAAATTTGTACTCTGCAATATTGTTATGTGGCATTTCCAACTGGTTTACATCTACACAGCCCTGCAAAAAACTAGTACGATGGAATACAAATTTCTTGCAAAAACACACACACACACACACACACACACACACACACACACACACACACACACAGTTTCCTGTGTAGCTTACACCGGAATATAAAGGACAATAAAGTTCATGACTATTTCAAAATGTGCAAAAATTACCAAGGTTGTCTGTGAGCCAAAGGTACCGTACAACTGACAGTTTATATTCTACCCTAGGATTAAATATGAAGCCATATGCGGAGTTAAAACGATAAAACACGGTATACTGCCAGTCTACAATTTACCATAGAATGGCATTCTATAAATTTAAGACGTAAACACAAATTAAGAAACAACTTCAGGCCTAGAGGAAGTACTAGACAAGTGCCTTGTGATCGAAAAAGGCTTTCACAGAAGGCAGATTTGTAAAATTCTGCTACAGCTGTCATATTTGAAACAAAATATTTAGTTCAAAACATCTGACAATTTGCCTACGTAGCTTCATGTAAATGTTCACGTATGTTCGTACATATATAGCACTAAGGGATCTTACAGTGTCATAAAAGGAACAGGACAGCAGACTACTCCAGCCGGCATCGGAATTTCATAAACCATACTACATTGCTTCATTCCGCTCTAATTGCACATTTCTCTGTCCAGGTGCACTCTGAAGTACCTGATATTCAGCTTATGTGGTTTTCGTGATACCAATTTTCTCGGAGGTCCAGTACTGTATTCTCATGTTTGGTTCTTTATTATGGTATGTCATTCGTCCCAGAAAATGAAAATTTGCACTTGAAATTGAACGAAGTTGAACGTAGCCAATAGTGCGGAATGAAACACTTCGCTTCAAATAAACTAATTGCCTCAGCGGAAAAAAAATTAATAGAAGCAAATTTCTCTACAAGACAGAAATAGCTTCATTAAGACATTAATGGTTGATTGATAATAACGTGGAAATAATATAAAATCAGAAAATTGAAACTATTAACTTACTTTGGTCTTTCATTGTTATGAGAATGTATATTAATTCACTTGATGGCTCCCGGCCACAGAAATCTGTTTTGATTTCATTTGACGTGAGAGCTGTAAACGAAGAGACCAGCAATATTACGAAGACACGAAACATATACACGGGTCACGTGGGGAAGGATCTCCCCCCCCCCCCCCCCCCATAACTCAGCTTGCTCTGCGCATGCGCGAATCTGGCAGCTTGGGTGCGCCGGAAAAAAAATTCCGGGTAGCATCTGGCTACTTGCTGCTACTGCTCATACAGCAAACAGCCCCACTTGAAGTAGCCATAAGCGGGAGGAAGGCACTGCGCATGCCCACGAGCCCGCTGGCAACTGCTCATACGAACCTAAGTATTTCAATCAAATCAACGCTCTTCTTATGTCGTTGCTGTAAACATTGCCCGTAACGCCAGCCACCAGTCACGGGATCGATTTAGAATCGCACGTTCGATATCTATCGTTTAAAACCAGCGGCCTTGATAGAACATTCCTGGAAACTAACGTTTCCTATTACTGCCCCTTCCACGGCTTTCTTCATAGATTCTATGCAAACACCTTGTACTTTAGAACTAATAAATCTATTATAGTTCGTAAACATGGTTGGGAGATTTGGAATATTCATCATGCCACAGATAACTGCACCTGCAGTAGCATCTTTACCGATTGTATGCAGGGATTAAACAAATCTAATGTCTTCATAGCTTTTGCTACCATTTACTTCATTTGGAGTTATTGCAGCACTGTTCCAAAGGGTGGTCGCGTATGGACACTTACCACACATCAGTTCCATTTCACTGACAAGTCCTATTTTTTATAGTATGTTCCAGATCGACTTCACAAAGCAGAAATGCCGTTGAGAAATGACATATCAAATATTTCATTCACATCCTAGTCACCCATAAAACATTAATACTTTTCACTAACTGAACCAAGCTCCCTCTGCAAAGTACTTCCGCTCTCACTTTCAATGCAATGGACAGGTGTACCAGCAAGGTTGTGTTCACACATTTGATTATCGTCTTTATTGCTTACGGTATTGACACCTACCTATGGCTTTCCAACATTTCTTCTTTACTTAAAAGCCTCAAGAGAATTTCTAGCCATTCTACGGTCACCCATGATTATCCTTCAATAAAAAGACTTAAATGAACAAATTTCACAACCAAAATTTTCAAAACTAAAAATAAATAAATTATTAAATAAACATGAATCACACGACAATCGAGGGAACGATATATATCGAACTATCACAGGTTAGCCACAACATTTATTTTGTAACACTTCTTTTCTCTCTCATCACTAAAATATACATGATGAGCAAGTAGTCAGGAGCACAATATTTGACAGCAGATTTCCAGCGCCACAGTGGGTCACGCCCATGCAGAATATATTTTAAAAATAGTTGTTTTCTGAACTGAATAAATTATATGTCAATTGAAAGGGGAAAGTTAGCAACATGTCGCGATGAAAACTGCAAAAGTCCCTTTAGACTCGTTTACTTTATTGAACTACTTAATTTAAGGAGAAGTAAGCTCAATTCTGGAGATTACGGAGTTCTAGTGATTACTGGCGATGTAATCTGAATCCAAAAGTAGTTTCTCTGAGACTGAATCCAAAGAACTGTCAGTGCAAGATTGAATCTGGCCTAGTGCGGAAGACTGTCTAATTTGTTGTCTTATTGCAGAAGGAAACTGGCAACTAACTGTAAATAATGAGAATGTGAAGTCATCACATGTATACTAAAAGGAATCCGCTAAATTTCCGTTACACAATAAAGCACACAAATCTAAAGACTATAAATTCAACTAATTACTAAATAACTGAAGTTGGGTGGTTACAAAGATAATGTTGTGGATAATCCGAACCAAATACTAAGCTTTATAGGCAGAACACTTAAAAAATGCAACATGGCTACTAAAGAGACTGCTTGCACTACGCTTGTCCGCCCCCTTTACGTAGTATTTCTGTGTTGTGTGGGAGCCACATCAGATGCAACTGACGGAGGAGGACATCGAAAAAGTTCAAAGAAGGGCAGCTCCTTCCATATTATCACGAAATAGGGGAGAGAGTGCTACGAATGTGATAAGTGAATTGGGTTGGCAATCATTAAAACAAAGACTTTCTCGTGGCGGTAGAATCTTCTCATGAAATTTCAGTCACCAATTGTATGGAAATGATCGTCCTAATAAGAGAAAGCGGAGCTCACACGGAAAGATTTAAATGTTCCTGTGCGCTGTTTGAGTGGTGGTTAGATGAATCCTCTGCCGGGTACTTAATTGAGAAATGCAGAGTTGTCATGTGGATATATAAGCACATATGTGTACTTCCACAACATACTTCAAATACTTGGCTTGTAGGACCCTGTTGCTTGTTATCTCTCCTTAGCAGTTGTATCTTAGTTTTTAATTTATTTCGTGTTTAACAGAAACATCTAGGTCAAGAACTCCCTCTGTGTTGGTAGACTCATATAATTTAGTTTCCTTCCAAGATAAACCTTCTAAAGCAGACAGCGCACTTTCTTCTTTTCACATGGGCTATCCCTATAAAAAGCAATGCGCGTTTAATTGCAAAGCCAATAGCACATAGAAACGTGTTCGAACAGAGGATGAATTTTGTTGTCCTTACTGGTGTTTGCGACAACTTTGGATGCATCTCTGTGTCAATTTGGAATTTTTTGTAACTTTTAATTATTTTTTCAAAGAAAACCCCGAAAGTTCATTTTTAAGTCCCGTTTAAAATGTTCGGGAAGGAAATGTTATCAACAAATCCTTCCATTATTCACATTAAGAGAATCAGTTCTTTTACGACTTGGCATTCATTTGCGCTGTAGTTGTCTTATGGAAATCGATGGTAAACGACATCCGCAGCTTATCTGAAATATTTTTGCATTCAGCAATAGAACACTGATTTCTACTTTTGCTCATAATAGTACCAATCGGCCAACTAGAAGAGCAGCTAACTAGCAACTGCATTCTGTTTATTTCAAGGCAGGGATTCGAGAATTTGCTTTTGCATTAACAATCCACGTGTAGTGTTCTCGGCTCCCGCTTCTCGCTTCCCGTATTCCTAGTGACGTCACGCTGTTTCACCAACAGTCTGCGCGGAAAGCCAGTGTGGCCTGCCATACTTAACAACCATATATAACCATTCACTCGACGAAAGATTTGTACCCAAAAACTGGAAAGTTGCACAGGTCACACCAATATTCAAGAAAGGTAGTAGGAGTAATACACTAAATTACAGGCCCATATCATTAACGTCGATATGCAGCAGGATTTTGGAACATATATTGTGTTCGAACATTAAGAATTACCTCAAAGAAAACGGTCTTTTGACACACAGTAACATGAGTTTAGAAAATATCGTTCATGTGAAACTCATCTAGCTCTTTAATCGCATGAAGTGTTGAGTGCTATTGACAAGGGATTTCAGATCGATTCCGTATTTCTGAATTTCCGGAAGGCTTTTGACATTGTACCACACAAACGGCTTGTAGTGAAATCGCGTGCTTATGGAATATCGTCTCAGTTATGTGACTGGATTTGTGATTTCCTGTCAGAGAGGTCTCAGTTCGTAGTAATTGACGGAAAGTAAAGCAGAAGTGATTTTTGGCGTTCCCCAAGGTATTGTTATGGACCGTTTGCTGTTCCTTATCTATATAAACGTTTAGGAGCAATGTGAGCATCCGTCTTAGGTTGTTTGCATATAGTTCAAATGGCTCTGAGCACTATGGTGCTTAACATCTGAGGTTCTCAGTCCCCTAGAACTTAGACTAGTTAAACCTAACTAACCTAAGGACATCACATGCATTCCATGCCCGAGGCAGGACTCGAACCTGCGACCGTATAGGTCGCGCGGTTCCAGACTGAAGCGCCTATAACCGCTCGGCCACAGCGACCTGCGTTTGCAGATGACGCTGTCGTTTATCGACTAATAGTTATCAGAACATCAAAACAACAAAATTTCAAAACGATTTAGAAAAGATATCTGAATTGTGCGAAAATTGGCAGTTGACCCTAAATAACGAGAAGTGTGAGGTCGTCCATATGTGTGATAAAAGGAATTCGTGAAACTTCGGTTACACGATAAATCAGTCAAATCTAAAGGCCGTAAATTCAACTAAATACCTAGGAATTACAATTACGAGCAACTTAAATTGGAAGGAACATTTAGAAAATGTTGTGGGGAAGGCTAACCAAAGATTGCGTTTTGTTGGCAGTACACTTAGAAAATGTAGCAGATATACTAAGGAGACTACCTACACTACACTTGCCCATCCTCTTTCAGAGTACTGCTGTACGGTGTGAGAACCTTACCTAATAGGACTGATGGAGTACCTTACAAAAGGCGGAGTTGACAAATTGGCAAGCTGTGTGCAACATACATCGTAGCAAGAAAAACAAAACGATGGCCATTAGCGGTGTTCTTTCGGATGGTAGATACTGCTTGCATTAGTGCTCAAGTTATAATGAAGAGCAACATCCCCAGTTTTGCTGTGAAAAGAAGGGAATTTATAAGACAGGTGGGGCAGGAGGTTGTGCATCCTCAGGTTTTAAAAAGAACTTCAAACTCGGCTTACCAAGATCCACCTGACTGAAGTTTATTCCAGCAGTTCAAAGAAATGAACGCACATCAGGAAAATGCACAGTCTGTCCAAGAAATGCTAACAAAAAAACCAAGTTCTTCTGTTGCAAGTGTAACCAATTTCTGTGTATAAATCATATGAAAAACGGCTGCAGTAAATGTATCAATTCAGAATCTTCTTCCAGTGATGATGAAAATGTTCAGTGTTGCAATGTGTTTTTTCTCTAGACTTTTGACATAAATGATGTTTTAAGTTATATAAATATGTCTGTTAACATCTCTAAATAATTTTAAAATGGTTAAAGCTTTTCTTATTTGATTAATTCGAAAAATAGTATGTGTACGAACATTTGAAACCATTTCACACGTTATTGATTTGTCAGTTACAGATAATTATTCGAGTACCTTAGTGATTAAAATTGTACTTAAATAAATTAATAAAAGACTAAATGCGATGTTTATTGTCTGTTGTTGTTGCTGTCGTCTTCAGTCCTGAGTCCAATGCTAAATTTGTGATCCCTTGATGCCTCAGAACATGTCCTACCAACCGATCCCTGCTTCTAGTCAAGTTGTGCCACAAACTCCTCTTCTCCCCAATCCTATTCAGTACCTCCTGATTAGTTATGTCATCTACTCATCTAATCTTCATCATTCTTCTGTAGCACCACATTTCGAAAGCTTATATTCTCTTCTTGTCTAAATTGTTTATCGTCCATGTTTCACTTCCATACATGGCTACACTCCATACAAATACTTTCAGAAACGACTCCCTGACACTTAAATCTATACTCGATGTTAACAAATTTCTCTTCTTCAGAAACGCTTTCGTTGCCATTGCCAGTCTACATTTTATATCCTCTCTACTTCGACCATCATCAGTTATTTTGCTCCCCAAATAGCAAAACTCCTTTACTAC
This sequence comes from Schistocerca piceifrons, assembly GCF_021461385.2. Taxonomy (NCBI): domain Eukaryota; kingdom Metazoa; phylum Arthropoda; class Insecta; order Orthoptera; family Acrididae; genus Schistocerca; species Schistocerca piceifrons. Next base: position 666,062,087 of record NC_060138.1, read on the forward strand.
TTTAAGTGTCTAATTTCCTAATCAGATTCCCTCAGCATCACCCGACTTAATTCGACTACTTTCCATTATCTTCGTTTTGCTTTTGTTGATGTTCATTTTATATCCTCCTTTCAAGACACTGTCCATTCCGTTCAACTGCTCTTCCAAGTCCTTTGCTGTCTCTGACAGAATTACAATGTCATCGGCGAACCTCAATGTTTTTATTTCTTTTCCATGGATTTTAATACCTATTCCGAACTTTTCTTTTGTTTCCTTTACTGCTTGCTCAATATACAGATTGAATAACATCAGGGAGAGGCTACAACCCTGTCTCACTCCCTTCCCAACTACTGATTCCATTTCGTGCCCCTCGACTCTTATAACTGCCATCTGGCTTCTGTACAAATTGTAAATAGCCTTTCGCTCCCTGTATTTTACCACTGCCACTTTCAGAATTTGAAAGAGAGTATTCCAGTCAACATTATCAAAAGCTTTCTCTAAGTCTACAAATGCTAGAAACGTAGGTTTGTCCTTCCTTGATCTTTCTTCTAAGATACGTCGTAGGGTCAGTATTGCCTCACGTGTTCCAACATTTCTACGGAATCCAAACTGATCTTCCCCGAGGTCAGCTTCTACCAGTTTTTCCATTCGTCTGTAAAGAATTCATGTTAGTATTTTGCAGCTGTGACTTATTAAACTCATAGTTCGGTAATTTTCACATCTGTCAACACCTGCTTTCTTTGGGATTGGAATTACTATATTCTTCTTTTAAGTCTGAGGGAATTTCACCTGTTTCATACATCTTGCTCACCAGATGGTGGAGTTTTGTTAGGCCTGGCTCTCCCAAGGCCGTCAGAAGTTCTAATGGAATGTTGTCTACTCCCGGGGCGTTGTTTCGACTCAGGTCTTTCAGTGCTCTGTCAAACTCTTCATGCAGTATCATATCTCCCATTTCATCTTCATCTACCTCTTCTTCCATTTCCATAATATTGTCCTCAAGAACATCGCCCCTGTATAGACCCTCTATATACTCCTTCCACCTTTCTGCTTTCCCTTCTTTGCTTAGAAGTGGGTTTCCATCTGAGCTCTTGATATTCATACAAGTGGTTCTCTTTTCTCCAAAGGTCTCTTTAATTTTCCTGTTGGCAGTATCTATTTTACCCCTGTGAGATAAGCCTCTACATCCTTACATTTGTCATCTAGCCATCCCTGCTTAGCCATTTTGCCCTTCCTGTCGATTTAATTTTTAGATGTTTGTATTCCTTTTTGCCTGCTTCACTTACTGCATTTTTGTATTTTCTCCTTTCATCAATTAAATTCAGTATCTCTTCTGTTACCCAAGGGTTTCTACTAGCCCTCGTCTTTTTACCTACTTCATCCTCTGCTGCCTTCACTATTTCATTCCTCAAAGCTACCCATTCTTCTACTGTATTTCTTTCCCCCATTCCTGTCAATTGTTCCCTTATGCTCTCCCTGAAACTCTCTACAACCTCTCGTTCTTTCAGTTTATCCAGGTCCCATCTCCTTAAATTCCCACCTTTTTGCAGTTTCTTCAGTTTTAATCTACAGGTCATAACCAATAGATTGTGGTCAGAGTCCACATCTGCCCCTGGAAATGTCTTACAATTTAAAACCTGGTTCTTAAATCTCTGTCTTACCATTATACAATCTATCTGATACCTTTTAGTATCTCCAGGATTCTTCCATGTATACAACCTTCTTTCATGATTCTTGAACCAAGTGTTAGCTATGATTAAGTTATGCTCTGTGCAAAATTCTACTAGGTGGCTTCCTCTTTCATTTCATAGCCCCAATCCATATTCACCTACTACGTTTCCTTCTCTTCCTTTTCCTACTGTCGAATTCCAGTCACCCATGACTATTTAATTTTCGTCTCCCTTCACTACCTGAATAATTTCTTTTATCTCATCATACATTTCATCAATTTCTTCATCATCTGCAGAGCTAGGTGGCAGCTTTTCGAGGAGCTCTTTGCGGTGTGGGGGAGGAGTAGCCATGCATGTGAAAAACGGCATCCCATTTGAGTCAATTGATGTTTCAAAGTACTACACTGAAAAGGTGTTTGAATGTTGTGCAGGTGTGGTTAAATTTAACGGAGCTAAACTTTTAACTGTTGTTATTTATAGATCCCCAGACTCCGATTTCACAACATTTTTGCTAAAGCTAGAGGAGGTTCTTGGTTCACTTTATAGGAAATACAAAAAGTTAGTTATATGTGGTGACTTAAATATTAACTGTATAAGTGATCGTGCAAGGAAGAGGATGCTGGTAGACCTCCTTAATTCATATAATCTTATGCAAACTGTATTCTTTCCAACGAGAGTACAAGGGAACAGTAGAACAACCATAGACAACATTTTTGTTCATTCCTCATTACTGTTAGCAAAAAGGTGAATGGCCTTTCAGATCATGATGCACAAATTTTAACTCTAAAAGATTTTTGTGCTGCAACACGTGTTAAATATAGCCATTGGCTGTTTAGGAAAGCTGATCCAGTTGCTGTAGAGATCTTTGTAAACCTTATCAAGGAACAAGAGTGGCAAGATGTTTATAGCGCTGATACAGTAGACGATAAATATAATGCTTTTCTCAAGACTTTTCTCGTGCTCTTTGAAAGTTGCTTTCCGTTAGAACGTTCAAAACAGGGTACTAGCACAAACAGGCAGCCTGGGTGGCTGACTAGAGGGATAAGAGTATCTTGTAGAACAAAGTGGCAATTATATCAAAACGTTAGAAACAGTCAAAATCTAAATGCAGCAGCCCATTACAAACAGTATTGTAAGGTGCTTAAAAATGTTATTAAGAAGGCAAAAAGTATGTGGTATGCAGATAGAATAGCTAAGTCTCAGGCTAAAATTAAAACCATATGGTCAGTCGTAAAGGAAGTGGCTGGTCTGCAGAGACAGGTCGAGGATATAGAATCAGTGCATAGTGGGAATGTCTGTGTTACTGATAAGTCGCATATATGTGCAGTATTTAATAATCACTTTCTGAATATAGCAGGTGAACTAAATAGAAACCTAGTCCCAACAGGGAATCATATAGCGCTCTTAGAAAAAAGTTCCGAGACTGTTACCTAAAATGCTCCGCCATGATACTAACAAGAGGGAGATTGAGTTAATAATTAAATCACTAAAGACCAAGAACTCTCATGGATCTGATGGGGTATCTAGCAGAATACTGAAGTATTGTTCTATGTATGTTAGCCCAGTACTTTGCCATATCTGTAACTTTTCCTTTAGGAGTGGTCAGTTTCCTGACCGATTAAAGTACTCGGTAGTGAAGCCACTTTGATAATGTTGACAATTTTAGACCTATTTCTATGCCATCGGTGTTTGCTAAAGTTATCGAGAAGGTTGTAAATACAAGGTTACAGGAGCATTTAAATTCACATAATTTGCTGTCAAATGTACAGTTTGGTTTTAGAAATGGTTTAACAACTGAAAATGCTATATTCTCCTTTCTCTGTGAGGTTTTGGACGGATTAAATAAAAGGTTGTGAACGCTAGGTGTTTTCTTTGATTTAACGAAGGCTTTTGACTGTGTTGACCACAAAATATTACTGCAGATGTTGGACCATTATGGAGTAAGGGGAGTAGCTTACAATTGGTTCACCTCTTACTTTAAGAACAGAAAGCAGAAGGTAATTCTCCGCTATATTGAGAGTGGTAGTGATGTTCAGTCCCAGAGGGGCACTGTTAAGTGGGGCGTTCCCCAAGGGTCGATGCTGGGGCCACTGGTGTTTCTTATTTATATAAATGATATGCCTTCCAGTATTACAGGTGATTCAAAAATATTTCTGTTTGTTGATGACACCAGCTTGATAGTGAAGAATCTTGTGCGTAATATTGAAGCAGTATCAAATAATGTAGTTCATTAAATAAGTTCATGGCTTGTGGAAAATAATTTGATGCTAAATCACAGTAAGACTCAGTTTTTACAGTTTCTAACTCACAATTCAACAAGAACCGATATTTTGATCAGACAGAATGGGCATATTATAAGTGAGATGGAACAGTTCAAGTTCCTAGGCGTTTGGATAGATAGTAAGCTGTTGTGGAAAGCCCATGTCCAGGATCTTGTTCAGAAACTAAATGCTGCTTTACTTACCATTAGAATAGTATCTGAAATAAGTGACACTTCAACACGAAAAGTAGTCTACTTCGCATATTTTCATACGCTTATGTCGTATGGTATTATCTTTTGGGGTAATTCTTCTGATACAAAAAGGGGATTTTTGGCTCAAAAACGGGCTGTTCGAGCTATATGTGGTGTAAGTTCGAGAACCTCTTGTCGACCCCTATTCAGTAGTCTGGGAATTCTGACATTGCCCTCACAGTATATATTTTCTTTAATGTCATTTGTTGTTAGCAATATTAGCCTATTCTCAAGAGTTAGCAGCTTTCACTCAGTTAATACTAGGCAGAAATCCAATTTGCATGTGGAATGCACTTCCTTGACTCTTGTGCAGAAAGGAGTGCAGTATTCTGCTGCATCCATCTTCAGTAAGCTACCACAAGAACTCAAAAATCGTAGCAGTAGCCCAAACTCTTTTAAGTCTAAACTGAAGAGTTTCCTCATAGCTCACTCCTTCTATTCTGTCGAGGAGCTCCTGGAAGAGCTAAAAAATTAAACAAATTCCAGTGTTACATTGTTGATTTTCTTTATTTAAACTTACGACTTGTCACCTGAATATGTTTTTTTATATTTCATTTTATCTGTTTCTAATATCGTGTTATAATTTCATGTATTGACTCGTTCCATAACCATGGAGACTTCTCCTTAATTTGGTCCTATGGAACAATAAATAAATAAATAAAATAAAATAAAATAAATAAACTTGTACTACTGTAGTAGGCGTGGGCTTCATGTCTATCTTGGCCACAATAATGCATTCACTATGCTGTTTGTAGTAACTTACCTGCACTCCTATTTTTTTATTCATTATTAAACCTACTCCTGCATTACCCCTATTTGATTTTTTATTTATAACCCTGTATTCACCTGACCAAAAGTCTTGTTCCTCCTGCCACCGAACTTCACTAATTCCCACTATATCTAACTTTAACCTATCCATTTCCCTTTTTAAATTTTCTAACCTACCTGCCTGATTAAGGGATCTGACATTCCACACTCTGATCCATAGAACGCCAGTTTTCGTTCTCTTGTCCTCTTGAGTAGTCCCCGCCCAGAGATTTGAATGGGGGACTATTTTACCGCCGGAATATTTTACCCAAGAGGACGCCATCATCATTTAATCATACAGTAAAGCTGCATGCCCTTGGGAAAAATTACGGCTGTAGTTTCCCCTTGCTTTCAGCCGTTCGCAGTACCAAAACAGCAAGGCCGTTTTGGTTAGTGTTACAATGCCCCTGCAACTACTGGAAAGGCTGCTGCCCCTCTTCAGGAACCACACGTTTGTCTGGCCTCTCAACAGATACCCCTCCATTGTGGTTGCACCTACGGTACGGCTATCTGTATCGTTGAGGCACGCAAGCCTCCCCACCAACAGCAAGGTCCATGGTTCATGGGGGGGGGGGGGGGTATTATTGTATAAGAAACAATTTAAGAAAAAATCGAAAAGACAGTATTATATTTATGTCGGGTGCTGAGAACACACCAAGTCCCCAGTAATGTTATGAATGCACACCTCCCCAATTAAAGTTTAAAGGAAAGGCGTTTTTTGTTGCGACAGAATCTTCTTACGAAAGTCCAATCACCAACTTTCTCCTCCAAATGGGAAAATGTTTTGTTGTCACTGACCTACATAGGAAAAACGATCACGACGAAAAAATAAATGAAATCAGAGCTCATATGGGATGATACAAATGTTCGTTCTTTCACTCCCTAAACGAGATTGAAATAATAGAGTATTGTGAAGGTGGTTTGAAGGACCCTCTGCCAGGCACTTAAATGTGATTTGCAGAGTATCCATGTAGATGTAGATGTAGATGCAAGTAATGGAACAAAGTAGTTATGGCCCCACATCCCATTCTTGCAAGATGTATCCAAGATAGCATCGTGTAGACTTGGCAACAGCGCATGACGTCATCCGAGATGGCGGCAATAACGTCAGCTGATGACGCAAGTACCGTTATCCGAGATGGCGGCTTTTGGCGGGAAAGTGCCACACCCCTCTCCCACAGAACAATGGCGGGTAGTTCAAATTCGAAAAGGATACTGCCTCTCAGCACAGTTATCTTTACTAACCTAAGAAAATTGCAGGAAGATATGTCACTTGGGCTACCCACACTAACCTAAATCACCCGACTGCCACTTTTTGCTACGGACTGGCATCAAGTTTGAATTTTGGTGGTAAACACAGTTCAATTCGCGTATCACTACTAAGCTAAGAAAATGGCGCAAAAGAAAGGACACTTGGACTAACCTCAGTCATCTGACTGCCACCCCCTCCTAAGTATTCGTGTGAAAAGGACTTGGACACAAGTGTTTATTTAAACAATTTCATGCAATACGGCCATCCGGTGTGTTCTCTAGGCGGACCGGACACCAACTGACTCAGTACACAGCACCAAAACCAAAGGGAGCTTTCATCTGTGATGTAATCCAAGATGGAGGGAAACAGAGTGTTCACCATGAAGTCCGAACTCAAACTGACGTAGTACACAGCACCACCACCAGAGGGCGCTGTCGACCAAGACGTCAGGTGATGATGCAAGTACCATTATCCAAGATGGCGGCAAAAAGTGTGTTCAACACGAGGCCTAGTACATATTGACACCACCAGAGAGCGCTACCATGGACTTGGAATGAATTGTCGCAAGTGCCACGCCCACCTGTCTTTGGAAGGAAATAGATAGTCTCCACCACGATCCTCAACCGACCGGCACGTCCCCATGTTGGTGGGCTAACGTGCACAGCGCATGACGTCATCCAAGATGGCGGCCTTGACGTCAGTTGATGATGCAAGTGCCACATCCCCTAGTTGGAAGTGTGAATTTTGGAGGAAGATAGGTCAATTAGGCTCCATCCACTAACCTAAACCTCCTCCCCCAGAAAAACAGCAGGAAGTTGAAATTACAACATGATAATGCATCACACCATGGTTATCTCTACTAACCTAAGAAATCATGGGAAAATATGTCACTTGGGCTACCCGCACAAACCTAAGACACCCGACCGCCACCTCATCCTATGAACTGGTGCAGAGTTTGAACTTTGGCAGTAAAGAAATGTCACTCAGGGTTTCTCTACCAACCTAAGAAAACTGCAGGAAACATGGTCCAATGCTCACCTCCTCTAACCTAAGTCACCCGACCGCCACCTCTTCCTAGGGTTTGGTGGGGAAATGACTCAGCCTGCACTCTGCTACCGGAGAGAGGAAGGAGTGTGCTTTATTTATTACAGAACAATTTATTTACAGATGGATTATATTTATCACACTGACACAAAACACTCGCCCTGATGTGCTTTGGGTCACAATACACAGTCTGCAGACATGAAAACTACTCATAAATAACGCAACATACACGCTTGCTAATTGTAGACAGTCAAAGTAATGTATTCCAAAGCCTGCACACATGCAAACTACTACATCGAAATAATTTCTGCACAGACCTGCAAACTCCTCCTAAATTATGCAGCGCAGTGATGTGCAGACACGAAATCGTAAACTGTCGAAATAACGCATAGCACAGCTTACAGATCTGCTTGCAAAATAATCCAACAGACGTGCGCAAGCACCCTCCGTCACCCCCTGTCCACTAGACCGCACAGGATGTTAAGGGGAGCCCACAAGAAGTGACGCGACTGGACGTGCGCGCAGTCACAGCCACGAGCTGCCGCCGGATGCAGGTGAAAGTTGCCTCTATTTTCGAGTATACAGTCACTGTTATAGTGACATCACAGAACTCCAAGGCGAGTTCATGCAGCCCCCATATGCGAGACATATCCGGGCAGTATGTGTCTTTACCGTTGATGACAGAGTAGCTACAAACCTTCGCAAACGTATCTAGCAACGTTCTCTATCTTATACCCATGTCACGTGACCACGTAAAAAATAAGAACCGAGTCGAGATCGTGGAATTGTATAGCGTCCTAGAAATAGTTAACACTCTCTCTCTTCATGTCTCAGCTTGTATGCACGAAAATTCCTGCCCTAACTGAACCTGTTTACAAAAATACCGCAGAATAACGTAGAATGCAGGCTTCCTCGTGTACTTAACGTGGTACCCACTCCATCACATGTTACCCTTCCTGCTTTCAACACAAACATTCCCTCCGCTATGTGGAGGCTCCTATATCCCAGCACGAAGGATGTGAATGAATCGAGCATTATGTTTGGCTCTTATCGAATTTACCCTCCGAATTACTGATGCCGCTGGTATCGAAGTACCATCGACCTTTTATTTCTTTCTGAAGACAGGAGTTTCAGTTGTAAAATTATTTTGCACAGATCTCTAAATTGCACTTACAGTTAAACCCGCAAAGTTGTCTACAGTTCACCAAATACATACGAGACTCACAAGAATATTGGAAGCCAATTAAATATTATTAATATTGCCACAACAGTCTAACACCGATCGATGTACACGTAATTTCTGCTCTTGACGGTTGTGCTTCTGGAATGAATCTCAATATCTATAGCATACATAATTTTCGACGAAAACCATCTCTCTCATACCCTCCCAGTTGTCAATGTACTGAATCTATACGTCCCTCACAATAGGACACACAGTCATCCTCTCTACCCATGCCACAACATAAAGCATAGTACCTTTAAATGCAATATATACACATATTACACAACATAATCCACAGTAACTTTACAATACAATATATACACATTTTACACAAACAGTGCAGTTATCTTTTATATCTGTGCAGCACCCAAAAAAATTATTGTATGCCTACACTCACACTGGCTATATGTCAAGATGCTCCTCAGTCCTAGGGAAGCACCATCAGCCTTTTCTTTCTTTCTACAGACGTGACATTCAGCGGCAATAAACTATTTTACACTGATCACCATATTTCACTGACAACTAAACCTCGCAAAGTGCCATACATATCATCAAATACGGTAAGACTGTTACTCAACTACACTGCTTTCCCACTGAGGACAGAAGCTTGAATATTAGAGCGTGAAAGCGATATCCGACACAGCAATATGTCACGCTGTACCGTGTTGATGTAGTAAACACACAATTCATATGCTCTGCCATACAAAATCATCCCTTTTACATCAGAGCACCTTCAGCGGACCGAAGTCACTCTCAGAACTGTTCTACAAATTCGGGATGGTATCCCCTTGGTAACAACGCGCTCCTGTTTCTGCTCCGAACCTGCTTCCTTGCTTTCTCGCTTTGCAACTCACATATCCAGACTCGGGGTTTACAAGGACACACGTGTTTTCACACGGTTCGCCATTATATTAGAACCGTTTCGATTTCAAGCACTAGACAGCATCCTACTAATCGCTAATTCCCAAGATATAGTCTGGAAATTATTTCTGTACAAACCCCAAACTTTAGCGAGGTGAAGCGTGCTGTAAACCACTGAGTAACTAGAAACAGATAGAGGAAACTGATATTTCCACTCTCAAATACCGATGTCGGTGATGTAAGAGATTCCAAATCATCCCTATAATTTACAAGCCAACTAAAGTCTTTCCCATGTCTAGAGAACATTCAAATGTGTCTTCCACATGCTGGATGCACACACCACAATCGATCTTCTCTCAACTAAATAAAGGCGCGAAATGTGCAGAAGCAGTCAACTGAACAATTTAAATGGCAGGGAATAACGGTCCAGCACAAACAAACCTCCATACACAATCTTCTCAAATTTCCACTTGATCGTGAAAGCCGCCCAAAACATACAAAGTATTAGTTCACTATTCGGTCGTCTAGACGACGGAAAAATTAACTCAGATACATTCCTACACTCCAACAGGCCTCTGCATTCCGAAGGCTGCTGCCGTTAACGGGAAACGTGAATTATTCACACCAGAGACCATGCACACATGAATTATTCACACCAGAGACCATGCACACACGGAATCATTCCAGAAAACCAGTCACGTTATATGTGTTATCATTATACTTGCAGTTAAATATTATGATCGCGGTCTCAATTGAACGGCAGTCGACAATGAGCTAAGTATCGGAAATACACCCTGCTGAAGGCTATGGCTCTGGAAATGGAAATATTTGTACCTTCCTTACGACTGGACATAGTCATCTCCTTTACACATATCGAAATACAAACACATACATTATAAGACTGATGCTTAAATGCGAACATATCATGCACCCGCCACTACTACTAAGTATAATAATACTTGACCAATAAATAATTCCACGCGATGGAAAATAATACTGACCGAAAATCAACGATGAGGTGGTTTCTTTCCGGACAAACATCGTGATAGTGATCGTAGGAATGTGTATTCTCAGAGCAACAGGTACCCCACGATGCAACCTCATGATAAAATTAACACATTTTGAAAGTGATGCAGCTAAGGAACGTGGTATGTATGCGGTATTTGCGACTCCCTCACACCGCCCCAGCTAGATAATTCTATAGTATTTGTAGCGCATTCTGTCTCAATACCATACCAGAGGTTCTGCGATATAGCCACTGAGTTATAGGTGATGACTGATTGAGAAGGACCACAAACAGTAGTAGTAGATGATGTGCTGATTGAGGTTGTAAGAAAATGTACACTAGCTTCTCAGATCTCTAGTGTTACGTTATCTGTTAGAAATGATGTCCATGATTTCGAATCAGGTCTTTCCATTCAAGCACATGCCTGTGTTTCATCCTACTGTCAATTCCTTTAATGATTACAACCACTACTCAATCATATTTCTGGCAGTCTCATATCTTGCAACGAGTCACCTTCCTCGAACCTGTAGGCTACAGTAAAATTACAATCTGGTTTTTGTCAGGCCCTACGCATCTTGCAACTGATCCCATTTCTACAGCTTTGTGCATGTGATCATTCCAATTTAAGTTGGAACTGAGCATAAGTCAGAGAAAGACACATCCAACACTTCTGCAACCCGTGTAGAAACAGAATGACCTGAGTTAGTGCAATAGGACGTGTTTTGACCATCCGGCAGAAATTCGCGCAATTTGGTACATATTGAAACTGGATACAGTTACTACAGTCCAAAGCAGATCCGTGTCCATTCAAATCAATCAGCCCAACATACTATCATCGTTATTCTCTACCCCCAATAGAGAAAAATTAAATACTATGAAAGCCTCACTAACTTAATTCAATATAGAAGTCACCTAGGCACAGATGCTGGCGCCATGACGCATAGCTGTGGTGCGGTCCAGCATGGAGAAAGAGATTTCGCAATACTCCGCAGAATAGTGTATCGTGCAGCCCTCCAAGCATTCCCAACGGTATTCCCAGTCCCTCACCGAATTTACACCTCAAACTGCTGCTGCTACTGCCACATGTGTGACACGATCCTATTAAATATAGAGGCACTGCAGAGGTCACTTTAAAGTTTGATCACCAACACTCTAGGCGAATGATCATATCCCACAGACTATACTAAATTGCATGAGACACTCCCTCTGGTCCTGTTTAGATGTTTGAAACACTGTTTTCTAACACGCTTTTGTACAATGCCAAACAGTTAATTTTTCTTCCTCGACTTCAAAGCCTGCGCCTGGTTCTAAACTGACTGATCCACAGCATTTCGCAGGAAACTAGACGCTGCAAGGTGTAAATCATGTTCTTATGGCAGATAGCATAACACATCACACATCGGCTGATATTAAATAAAAGATAGTTACAACATAAGGAAATCATAAGAGTTTTACTGCATTGGCGTAGGTTTCCAAACTAAGGTCTGAAGGTGATTCACGAGCTCTACATTTAGACTCGTCTCTCACACTGATGGAATAGCTGATGGCTCTGCGTTCCCTTTCGACTGATTCCTCATATTGCACTCATGTACGTGTCAGTGTTTCGATGCTATCTACCCCAGAAGGTGCTGTCCATCCAGCAAAACTCTTTCCTCAACTATAAAAAAGCGATATCAGTCAATCGTTATGTGGTAACCAACAGCGTGTCAGTGCACTGATGGGATGGAAAGACACCATCGATGTACTCTAATAATAAGCATCACAGTTGATAGGGCGAACCATTTTAGCAATTTTACAGTACCTTCAACACAGGCCAATGATGTGACAGCATGTTTCCCCAGTTTCAGTATCGTAGCTAAACCACCCCTTCTCCACTCTGCGAGTATCATTGCGAACATGGATAGATGACTGTGCAGTACGTCCATTCAGTGTTAATTCTCGATCACATAAATAATCAAAGTATACCAGACAGCACTCCACATATTTCTATCACCTCCAGCATAGTGTTTAATTTACGATCTATTTCTCTTCATATAGAAGTCAGAGAGCATTCTCGCTCTCTTAGGGTAAAATTAGAGAGTGAAAGACCCTCCTCACACTGTCATTGACCAACCCGCACTGCAGCACTGTTAGTGAATTAATCTGCAACCGACCAGAAGAAGACCGCTACACTTCACGTTTCGTGAATGAATGGAGCTTTCCGAGTCCTCATCCATCTCGAGATGTGACCATGTCGAGGAGCTTAGCACTCGTTATCGATGTATAATATCAGATTTCAATGTACCGTGATGTAATAGAAGACAGTTAAGAAGAACAAGAAATGAATGATTTTTATGCTCGATGGAGCTCCAGATGGATGGAGTTCGATGCATTTTTACGTAAATCAACCAAACTATCAACTCTAAATTCTTGTTCTAGAGTCTAGGATCGGTACCTGGAAGGTATTGGCATGAGAGAACGTAAACACACGCACTCATAAGGCTACAACGTTCTGCACTTAAAATGGGCTATAATATTAGATCGCCTGCGTTTCCGACCTATTGGTCGTATGGAATGTAGCGTTGTTGATATTTCATTGTGAGAAATATATTTAAAACGTATGACATACATCTTTCTTATACGATAAACTATGTTATCGAAGCGTAAAACGAAAAAACTACTTCCGTAAAACACTTCCTCTGCGTGACATGAGCACAATATAGCTTTCCAGAGACGTATAGTGTCGACTGTTCATATCTGATCACCGTTCAGAAATTATATGATGCATGCATCAGGCATATATAAAATGATCGTTGGTAGTGGAGCGTACCTGCTACAAGGAAACAGATAAACACATAGCAGCAGCATCCGACATGTGAAAATGACAAGTCATTCCGCCACTAACTCTGTAAACAGCACATCTGTCGAGCAATTGTGTACACGGGTATTACAGCACCTCACAAGCACCTATCACTAACTTAGTTATGACGGTGAAGCCTAGAATTTACATCGCATAAATCAAAGTTCGTTTAGAGCAATGTGTCAAGTTTAATCACACATGAGGCGGAAGTTCTCTGATGACCGACAGGTTTACCATTAACGATCGCAAGTAGACAGTGCTTTAAACCACATACAGAACACGTTGCTCTGTACGACTAGAACGCAGGCTATGTCATGCTACTGATGCATCCACACGGAACACAGGAAATATTGGCCTGCAGCAGCTTCTCCTTCTCTAGAATGCATCAGTCAACCATTAAATCGTACCTCGTTACAGCTCCATCTCAATCGATCACCCCGTCCACTCTCAGTTATCCTTTAACGCAGATGCAAGTAAGTTTAGAGGTGAATGGTTCTCTATCCTCCTGAAAAGCATCAAATACAGTAGTCAACTGGCGTGTATCACTGGTACCTCAATAGACATACAGTATAATGCTGCCTCGACGGAAAAAAATTGACTGCCTCCCTGATTCCCTGTCGACGTTTACTTCGATTCCTCTTGTTACCACACGCTTGTTCCCATGTACAAACTGTTCAGCGTGAACCAGAAGATACGCAAGTACTTCCTCAATTTCCCCGCATTTCAGTGTATATTTGGTCAATTTATATGTATCCCCTAGTCATTTTTCGCAATTCTATCGATTTTACGTCAGATCTGTCAATGCGATCGTAACATAACCTCTCATTCTGTGTTCTAAAATTTCCTGTAAATGTAGCACAGCTGCCAACACCTAGCCAAATGCACTGATCAGGAGGCGTAATATAGCACTGTACACGACTGTATCCAGTCACCCCCATATTAAGAGAGCGTTTGCTCTGTTTTCTGTATGTCTGTGTATATGCATACCTCGTGGAATGATGTACCTCGATTTGTAATGGTGGTATAGCTTTTAACATGGATACTTGCTTGCAGCTGTAGAACCAAGATCGCTTGTGACGGTAACATACAGTAGCTATTGCGATCGGGGAATTTTTTTAACAGCTGACCGATTACGTCCCTTTTTCTAAGACACAGTGGTATCACTTGCAAGAAATATCTAAGAAACATGCCCACCCATCGTTTATTTTTGGTCAGTATTATTTTGCATCATGTGGAATTGTTTATTAGTCAAGTATTATTAAGTTTAGTAGTAGTGGGAGGTGCGTGATATGTTCGCATCTGAGCATCAGGCTTATAATGTATGTGTTTGTGTTCTGATAAGTGTAGAGGAGATGACTATGTCCAGTCGTAAGTAAAATACAGATATTTCCATTTCCAGAGCCACAGCCTTCAGCTGGCCGGAGTGGCCGAGCGGTTCTATGCGCTACAGTCTGGAACCGTACGACCACTATGGTCGCAGGCTCAAATCCTGCCTCGGGCATGTGTGTGTGTGATATCCTTAGGTTAGTTAGGTTTAAGTAGTTCTAAGTTCTAGGGGACTGATGACCTCAGAAGTTAAGTCCCATAGTGCTCAGAACCATTTGAACCATTTGAACAGCCTTCAGCAGTGTGTATTTCCGATACTTCGCTTGTTGTCGACTGCCATTCAATTGAGACTACGATCGTAACATTTAATTGTAAGTATAATGATAAAACATATGTTTGTTGTTGTTGTGGTCTTCAGTCCTGAGACTGGTTTGATGCAGCTCTCCATGCTACTCTATCCTGTGCAAGCTTTTTCATCTCCCAGTACCTATTGCAACCTACATCCTTCTGAATCTGCTTAGTGTATTCATCTCTTGGTCTCCCTCTACGATTTTTACCCTCCACGCTGCCCTCCAATACTAAATTGGTGATCCCTTGATGCCTCAGAACATGTCCAACCAACCGATCCCTTCTTCTGGTCAAGTTGTGCCACAAACTTCTCTTCTCCCCAATCCTATTCAATACTTCCTCATTAGTTATGTGGTCTACCCATCTAATCTTCAGCATTCTTCTGTAGCACCACATTTCGAAAGCTTCTATTCTCTTCTTGTCCAAACTATTTATCGTCCATGTTTCACTTCCATACATGGCTACACTCCATACAAATACTTTCAGAAATGACTTCCTGACACTTAAATCAATACTGGATGTTAACAAATTTCTCTTCTTCAGAAACGCTTTCCTTGCCATTGCCAGCCTACATTTTATATCCTCTCTACTTCGACCATCATCAGTTATTTTGCTCCCCAAATAGCAAAACTCCTTTACTACTTTAAGTGCCTCATTTCCTAATCTAATTCCCTCAGCATCACCCGACTTAATTAGACTACATTCCATTATCCTTGTTTTGCTTTTGTTGATGTTCATCTTATATCCTCCTTTCAAGACACTGTCCATTCCATTCAACTGCTCTTCCAAGTCCTTTGCTGTCTCTGACAGAATTACAATGTCATCGGCGAACCTCAAAGTTTTTATTTCTTCTCCATGAATTTTAATACCTACCCCGAATTTTTCTTTTGTTTCCTTTACTGCTTGCTCAATATACAGATTGAACAACATCGGGGAGAGGCTACAACCCTGTCTTACTCCCTTCCCAACCACTGCTTCCCTTTCATGTCCCTCGACTCTTATAACTGCCATCTGGTTTCTGTACAAATTGTAAATAGCCTTTCGCTCCCTGTATTTTACCCCTGCCACCTTCAGAATTTGAAAGAGAGTATTCCAGTCAACATTGTCAAAAGCTTTCTCTAAGTCTACAAATGCTAGAAACGTAGGTTTGCCTTTTCTTAATCTTTCTTCTAAGATAAGTCGTAAGGTCAGTATTGCCTCACGTGTTCCAGTGTTTCTACGGAATCCAAACTGATCTTCCCCGAGGTTGGCTTCTACTAGTTTTTCCATTCGTCTGTAAAGAATTCGTGTTAGTATTTTGCAGCTGTGGCTTATTAAACATATATGTGACCTGTTTTCCGGAATGATTCCATGTATGCATGGTCTCTGATGTGAATGATTCACATTTTTCGTTAACGGCAGCAGCCGTCTGAATGCAGAGGACTGTCGGAGTGTAGGAATGTATGTGAGTTAACTTTTCTGTCGTCTAGATGACCGAATAGTGAACTAATACTTTGTATGTTTTGGGTGGCTTTCGCGATCAAGTGGAAATTTGAGAAGATTGTGTATGGAGGTGCGTTTGTGCTGGACCATTATTCCCTCCCATGTAAATTGTTCAGTTGACTGCTTCTGCACATTTCGCGCCTTTATTTAGTTGAGAGAAGATCGATTGTGGTGTGTGCATCCAGCTTGTGGAAGACACATTTGAATGTTCTCTAGACATGGGAAAGACTTTAGTTGGCTTGTAAATTACGGGGATGATTTAGAATCTCTTATATCATCGACATCGGTATTCGAGAGTGGAAATATCAGTTTCCTCTATTTGTTTGTAATTACTCAGTGGTTTACAGTGCACTTCACCTCGCTAAAGTTTGGGGTTTGTACAGAAATAATTTCCCGACTACATGTTGGGAATTATGTTGAGCTAGCGATTAGTAGGATGCTGTCTAGTGCTTGATATTGTAACTGTTCTAATATTATGGCGAACCATGTGAAAATACGTGTGTTCTTGTAAACCCTGACGCTGGATATGTGCGTAGAAAAGCGAGAAAGCAAGGAAGCAGGTTCGGAGCAGAAACAGGAGCGCGTTTGTACCGAGGGGATACAATCCCGAATTTGAAGAACAGTTCTAAGAGTGACTTCGGTCCACTGAAGGTGCTCTGATTAAAAGAGATGATTTTGTATGGCAGAGCATATGAATTGTGTGTTTTCTACATCGACACGGTACGGTATGACATATTGCTGCGTTGGATATCACTTTCATGCTCAAATATTCAAGCTCCTGTCCTCAGTGGGAAAGCAGTGTAATTGAGTAACAGTCTTACCGTATTTGATGATATGTATGGCACTTTGCGAAGTTTAGTTGTCAGTGCAATAAGGTGATCAGTGTAAAATAGTTTATTGCCGCTGAATTTCACGTCTGTAGAAAGAAAGAAAATGCTGATGGTGCTTCCCTAGGACTGAGGAGCATCTTGACATATAGCCAGTGTGAGTGTAGGCATACGATAATTTTTTTGGGTGCTGAACAGATATAAAAGATAACTGCACTGTTTGTGTAAAATGTGTATATATTGTATTGTAAAGTTACTGTGGATTATGTTGTGTAATATGTGTATATATTGCATTTAAAGGTACTATGCTTTATGTTGTGGCATGAGTAGAGAGGATGACTGTGTGTCCTATTGTGAGGGACGTATAGATTCAGTACATTGACAGCTGGGAGGGTAGATGGTTTTCGTCGAAAATTATGTATGCTATAGATATTGAGATTCATTCCAGAAGCACAATAATCAAGAGCAGAAATTACGTGTACATCGATCGGTGTTAGACTCTTGTGGCAATATTAATAATATTTAATTGTCGCTAGACTTGTAAATAAGTTCCTGGCTTCAGATATTTTGTGAGTCTCGTATGTATTTGGTGAACTGTAGACAACTTTGCGGGTTTAACTGTAAGTGCAATTTAGAGATCTGTGCAAAATAATTTTACAACTGAAACTCCTGTCTGCAGAAAGAAAGAATAGGTGGATGGTACTTCGATACCAGCGGCATCAGTAATCCGGAGGGTAAATTCGATAAGAGCCAAACATAATGCTTGTTTCTTTCACATCCTTTGTGCTGGGATACAGGAGCCTCCACATAGCGGAGGGAATGTTTGTGTGTGTTGAAAGCAGGAAGGGTAACACGTGATGGAGTGGGTACCACGTAAGGTCCACGAGGAAGCCTGCATTCTACGTTATTCTGCGCTATTTTTGTAAACAGGTTTAGTTAGGGCAGGAATTTTCTTGCATACAAGCTGAGACATGAAGAGAGTGAGTGTTAATTATTTCTAGGACACTATACAATTTCCACGAGGTCGACTCGGTTCTTATTTTTACGTAGTCACGTGACATGTGTATAGCATTGAGAACGTTGTTAGATGCGTTTGCGAAGGTTTGTAGCTACTCTGTCATCAACGGTAAAGACACATACTGCCCGGACATGTCTCGCATATGGGGGCTGCATGAGCGCGCCTTGGAGTTCTGTCATGTGTCTATAATAGTGACAGTATACTCGAAAGTAGAGGCAACTATCACCTGCATCTGGCGGCAGCTCGTGGCTGTGACTGCATGCACGTCCGGTCGCGTCACTTCTTGTGGGCTGCCGTTAATCTCCTGTGTGGCCTAGTGGACAGGGGGTGACGGAGGGTGCTTCCCACCAATCCATAGGAAGATGTGGCGGTCGGGTGACTTAGGTTAGAGGAGGTGAGCATTGGAGCATTGTTTCCTGCAGTTTTCTTAGGTTGATAGAGAAACCTCGAGTGACCTTTCTTTACCGCCAAAGTTCAAACTCTGCGCCAGTTGTAGGATGAGGTTGCGGTCGATTGACTTAGGTTAGTGGGGGTAGCCCAAATGACATATTTTCCCGCGATTTTTTTAGTTTAGTAGGGATAACCGTGGTGTGAAATATTATCATGTTGGAATTTGAACTTCCCGCCGTTTTTCTGGGGGAGGGGGATTAGGTTAGTGGATGGAGCTCAACTTACCTATCTTCTGCCAAAATTCAAACTTCCAGCCAGGGGGTGTGGTACTTGCATCATCAACTGACAACACGGCCACCATCTCGGATGATGTCATGCGCAGTGCACATAAGTGCAAGTTAGCACATGTTAGTGCAAGTTGGTGCACGTTAGTGGACGTCAGCCTCCAACGTGGGTTGGTAAGGGAACGTGGCAGTAGGTTGAGAATCGTGGTGGAGACTTTAACTATTTCCTTCCAAGTCCAGGTGGGCATGGCACTCGCCAACATTCATTCCAAGTCCATGGTAGTGCTCACTGGTGGTGTCAATATGTACTAGGCCTCATGGTAAACACACTGTTTGCCGCCATCCTCGATAGCGGTACTAGCATCATCACCTGACGTCATGGCTGCCATCTTGGACGACAGCGCCCTCTGGCAGTGGGGCTGTGTACTAAGTCAGTTTGAGTCTGGACTTCGTGGTGAACACACTGTCTCCCGCCATCTTGGATTACTTCACAGATGAGAGTGCCCTCTGGTGGTAGTGCTGTTTAGTAAGTCAGTTTGAGTCTAGACCTCATGGTGAACACACCAGATGGCTGTACTGCATGAAATCGTTTAAATGAAGACATTTCCAAGTCCTTTACACACGAATCCTTAGAAGGAGGTAGCGGTCAGATGACTGAGGTTAGTCCAAGTGTCCTTTCTTTCGCGCCATTTTCTTATCTTAGTAGAGATATGCGAATTGACCTTTGTTTACCACCAAAATTCAAACTTGGCGCCAGTTCATAGGAAGAAGTGGTGGTCAGGTGTCTTAGGTTAGTGTGGGTAGCCCAAGTGGCACATCTTCCCGCGATTTTCTTAGGTTAGTAGAGATAACTGTGCAGGGAGGCATTATTCTTTTGGAATTTGAACTTCCCGCCATTTTTGTGTGTGTGGGTGGCGTGACACTCTCCCGCCAAAAGCCGCCCTCTTGAATAACGGTACTTCCGTCATCAGCTGACGTTATTGCCACCATCTTGGATGACGTCATGCGCTGTTGCCAAGTCTACACGCCGCTATCTTGGATAAAGTCATCGCCACCATCTTGGCTACATGAGGCAACAATTGAATGTGAGGCCATAACCATTTTGTTGCATTGCTGACGTAGATGTAGTTATGTGCTTATTTTAAAAGATCGGCCATCAGCGGAATCCATCGATATCAGAGCCTCTGTGATTCCAACCTAACATTCTCGATTCCTGACATACCTATTCAGCTTTGATTGTTGGTTGCGGTTCGGTCCTTCAAACTACCACTACAATTCACGAGCTCTGTACATATTCACACTTCTGCTGCTTCAATATGAGTCAATTGTAGTTATTATTTTGCATCCATGTCACTACTTCTTCCAAACATGTTTTTTGCTCTTACGCCAACTTTCGAGCAAGTATAGTGTCGATATCCAAAAATCAAATGCCGGCTCTTTCAGTTAGTTTCTTCGTACCCTTTTCTAACATTCCTGGTATTAGTTTCTGTACTTCATCTGGTAAGTTCTTGCAAGTTGACGGCAATTCCTTGATGTTGCCTTGCTCAAAATTTCTGTAATTTCGGTCTGTGTGGTTTGTAAATTATTCTGAACTTCGGCTATACTGTAAAGCATGTCCACGATTTGCTTTTGATCTTTAATTATGGACTAGAACTTCTGATCTAGATTATTTAAGTCAATGTGCGTAAATTTTACGTCAAATCTCTGGGTAGATCTACGCATAACTTTGTGCTCAGATCATCAAATTTCTCTGTTAGGTCCATACATAAGTCTGTGCGGAAATTGCCCATGTTGGTGTTTAGGTCACAAATAGCTTTTAATATTACTGCCATTTCGGACATTGATGATGCGCTAGCGCCATGTGTAACTTTCATTTTTTGTTCTCTCGTGATCGGATTCTGTTCACAAGACGCTGAACAAACGGCTTTTTTGGAATCCACGCCAGCGCGTCTTCCGCAATTATCTTGGGAAAAATTGCTCCCTGGCGTTGCTTGTGATCTGCTTTCATCTACTATGAATAGCGTTTTCATCGCCCATCAGTACGTTTTTCTCCCAGATATCAGTTGAGTTGGAATAAAATTCATGACTATCCCATTGATATGTGACATCTTGTGCTTCACAAGCATTTCTCATCTGGCTATTGTAATGGTCGCCTAGTCGTTGATATTGCTAATTGCTGTAATCGCACTATTTCACACCCATTTACGGAGCTTGTTAGCACTTGATGTTTGGTTGGCGCCATTAAAATGCGTTGTAGTAATCGCTGCTGCTTGCTGGATCGCTGCTGTGTCTCGATGCTGATGCTGGCTCTAAATCTGGTTGTCTAGGGTTAAAAACATGAGGTCCCGTGTTTTTTATGTGCTTTTGATGATAAAGAACGAGCGAAACCAACAAATATGTAACCTTCAAATATTTATTACTCTGGTGGCCATCTTAATTCCACTGTCCACCAAAGACCATGACACAACACAAAGTAGTACTTCCGTTGCATGTTCTTTGCATTGTTTATCCACCTCAAACAATAACACACAAACACACTCTACCAAAGTGACATTCCGACTGCCTCCCGACCGTTCTTGCTGCTTGTATTTATAACATTGTCAAAGAACTACTAAAAAGAGATATAGTTTACAAGTCACATGTACATCTGTTATCATAATTTGTGCAGAAAAGTTATTAATTTGCATCGAGTGACATAATTTAACATGTTATTAAAATGACAGACAGATTTGTAGACTTGACAGAATAATTCTCTGTTACAAAAAGTCCATTTTTTAGAAGTTTGTCAATTGACTTCTCTAATTTGCATAAATAAGTAAGTAACATGAATTATTAAGAATTACATTGGTTTTCGTCTAAAATGGGATTGATTACGTGAATACTGAGTGAAAATGCTCCTAGTGAACAAATAGATTTCACTGGGTGATTTTTATTTAAGGGGATCCAAAATACCTAAGTTGGCTACTATTTTTCGTACTTCATATTAATTATTTAAGATAAACTTAGTGTTTTTACATGATGACATTTGCTGTATCAGTGATCAAGTGATATTAACTTTTGTGTGGGTCAGTTATTCAGTATAATTTAATGGGTTGACTGTTTATGGAGACATGTTGTGCAATTATTGTTAACATACACAATAACTCTTCTATAATCTTAAATACTCGTTAAACTGGTTGAATTTGGAGGGTATCACTTACTTCATTAAAGTAAAGCCTTTAATATGTTCCGTTACAATACCCCCCTCGGGTAATATCATTTACAGAATGTTAATGATATTAGCCGACTAGGACAAATGTGTCAAATGCTTAAAATTTGGAAAAGTACTACTTTAATAATTTTTTTTGTTTTTTTTTGTTTTACTATGCATAATGTGTATGTATACCATGACTGTTACACCATTTCAAAATGACTTTTTCCTACAAATATTTTAGTTATGTTGTTTCAAATGCACTTTGTGCTATGGCTCTCAGTATGACAGCATAATAAAAATATTTAGTAATATATGAAAGTAAAAAAAAACTTAATCTTTGCTCCCAGTGAGCCACATGGAAAATGATCAAAAACAGACACAAATATATCACATGCGATCTTAAGATATATAAAAAAATATATGTAAATTATTTCAAAGTCAGCTCTCATTGAGTCACAGAATAATCAAGATAATAGAAGGAACATAAATATATTACATAGATGGACAGGTCAGATGTCCATACGAAAAATATTGCAACTGTCTGCTCATTTTGAGCCACATAAACGAAATGAAAACAAATAACATAATTATAAGTATGGACATGATATATAAACACAAACACTAGAGAAGTCACATGTATGAATATAATATGCATTTTAAAAAAAAGAAAATATTAAAAAAACTTGTCTCCCATTGAGACACAGTCAAGATAGTACAAGAAGAAATTAATACTAAAATTGGACACTTAAATTGGTCACAACATAACACAAACCTCAAACTTGGTGAACATCTGATTAGCTGTAGAAAATTGTACACAAATCTTATGCCTAAGAAAACAATAGTAACAAAATGATGGGTCTTGCACAACAATTTTTACACTGTCTTTTATATTTGGTGCAAGTATGTCCCATATTCAACAATACAAACAGAAAGTAATAAATGTTTGTCACCTCTTTGGGTGCATGGTTAAACTTGCCCCTTGCAAGTAAAGAAGATGTCTCCAAATTTAATATTCAATAGTGACAATATAAAAACATTGTCTCAGAGATCTGGAACTTTTCCAGGGTCTGTAGGATGAGTGGTAGTTGCTATTTGACACACCCAGTAAAATTCTTTGCTGATAAAATGCTTTACAGAAAATGGGTAAGTAACTGTATTCAAACAGGGAAATATGCTTAATCATGTTTATATGGTTTCAATTCAGTGATGTTTCTTAATCCAAATAACCTTCTTGATCTGGGAAAGATAAGTCTATACGCATTAGGATGTGGGCTTTCTTTTATTTCAAATGGACAAATGTAAATGTTTACTTTAACATATGGACAACCTAGCTCAACATCATTGTCTATTTCAGTATTTACAAACAATAGACCATTTTCAATTTCTTTAGTTCCTAAGTCTATTTCCTCTTTCCTACACTTAGACACATCCCTCTCTGTTTGCAAAGCATTGACATTTAAATATAAACCTTTGTTTTTATCTGTCCCTCTTAACACTGTGTTGCCACTTAACAAACTACTGTTTTCACCCCATTTTTTATGAAATCCACTACGGATTCTTGTCCACCATGTAGGATACAAGGTTGCACTTACCTTTGCTAATTCTTTCCAAAAGGCATCTTTGTTTATACAGTTTCCATAATTGTTCCACAAAACTTCTAAAAGCTTTTCCCCTTTTTCTTGAAAACACACATTTACATTCCATCCCTTTATATTTTCTTTATTATTATTATTATTATTATTATTATTATTACCATTCTCATAGATTAGTGTTTCATAGTTCCCAATAGGCAGTAGCTTGTCCTCAGATACACATTCCCTAGTCTGCATTTCACTTAAATTAACCTCATTATTACCCATGTTTGTCACATCACTTACCTTTACTACATAATCACTTTTCAATTTTACAAATACTTTTATTTCTTCCTCCACACTCTCATCAATAACATCACTTGATTTAGGATCATTATTTAAATGTCCCTCTATTACTTCTTCCTCCTCCTCCACAACAACCCCATCTTCCCCTATGTATCTGAATCTCAGCAATCGAGTCTTTGGCTCCATTAAACACTTCGGCATCCCCCTTCTTATCAAACAAACCCCCCAAAATTGATTCTATTTGTGGTGTGTCTGACTTTTTATTAACACCAGTATCTTTTTCAGCGCAACTATGGAACTCTGCAATATCTTCAACTTCTGCACTTTCACTAACTACCTGTGCTTGAACCCTGTTTTTATTAACTGTATCACTTTTACTCATAGTATCCCAAAACCTTTTATAAAATTCTAATTTATTCATTCTAACAACATCAGTATTTTCATGGTATTTACTCTTTACATTGTATCCTCTCCTTTTCCAGTTTCGGTTATATGTTGTCCTATCATAATATTGTCTAGCCCCAAAACTACGGACATCTAGTGGGACTGTCCACCGTTTCCCGGCTGGTTCCCTCGGTCTGTCCGTTTGTAGTTGTCGTTTTGTTCACTAGTTTCAACAAACCCCCTTCTTTCTTGTTCTCTTCCCCAATACCTATTTTTATCATTCCTGTTATCTCTCCTCCATCCTCCCTCCTGTGCATTGTTTCTGAAATCATTTTCATATCTCCTATCTCCCCTATTTGGAGCATTATTTCCAGAATTTTCAAAGTCTCTCCTCCCATAATAATCTCTATTTACATTCCTGTTCCACCCCCCATACTGGTTGTTGTCAGAGCCAAATCTTTGGTTATTTTCTCTTTCCAAGGCCCTATCTAATCTATCTACAAATTTCAGGAACTCTTCCATTGAATCGTCTGGTCCATGGACCAATTCCCACTGCAGTCTCTCTGGTAACCTTCTTTTTAAAACATCAATTTGTGTCATAACATCAAATGAGTTATTCAAATGAGCAAGTTTTTTCAATTGGTCTCTGCAAAATTTTTGCATTCCCCCTATTTTCCCTCTATACACTGGTCCATTTAGAAATTCTGACTTTAATCTGGCTTGTATGGATTGTGACCAAAATTTACAAATAAATTTAGCTTCAAACTCTTCAAAAGTATTCCAAGAATCATTATTCTCATTTGCCCAGGATAGGGCCTCCCCTTCTAGAAACCGTTTTACTAACTTAATTTTTATATTATCTGACATTCCTACAACAAACATATCCTTACATTGGTGAATAAAGTCAATAGGGTGTAGATTTTCACCAGGAAAGTATTTCACTTGGATGTGCCCATACATTGTATTATGATTGTAAATCTTTTGTTTGGACATCAATGCGTCCTCCAATTGTGTATATTTAGTGTTCATCTTTTCTACTTTTGTATCTACATTAGTGGTATACAGGTTGTATTCTTGTTTAAGGTTTTCTGATGTTTTGTCTATTCTCTGATCTAATCTTTCAACTTCAGTATCTACTCTGTTGTAGATGACAGCAATGCTGTCTGTGTTAGCTTGTATATTTTCATTTAAACTTTCAGCTTTAATTTGAAATTCTTTTCTGAAGTGTATCAGCTGTTCGCTAGTGTCCTTACTGAGGGTAGTTTTAATTTCCTCACACTTCTCATTGAGATGAGTAGTTAATAGATCAAAATTCAAACTTAACTTATCCAGTCTATCTGTGTTTTCTTTAAGTTTCAAACTTACTTGTTCACTCGATTGTTTAATTTGCGAGCTTATTTGAGTAGCAAACTCTGCTAGCCACTCTGTTAAGTTTAATTGTTCACCATCCCCTGGTTCAATTTTTGCATTTCCTACGATCTCATCACTCTCAGGTAGAGACATGTTAACTATAATTTTTACAACAACAAAATACCTTGCTTTATGTAGCTATGCTATGATGTCGTGATTGGTGTTCTTGTTGGCTTTCTTCACATCTATACGGTTTTATCTTGATTCATGAATTCCATTGACAATCCAGACGTTAATCTTCCGAGCGGTGTAATGATAGTTTTTCGTAATCGCACATACACACGTTTTTTTTTGTTTTTCACTTTGACATATCTTCACTGTTGCCACACTGCACAAATAAACTTTTTTGTTTTTGAAGTGCTAAGCACTTACGAAATTTATCGCTGCACTATTATCATCGATGCACTTAAAGATCCCAGACGAGCCCCCACTTTTGTAATGGTCGCCTAGTCGTTGATATTGCTAATTGCTGTAATCGCACTATTTCACTCCCATTTATGGAGCTTGCTAGCACTTGATGTTTGGTTGGCGCCATTAAAATGCGTTGTAGTAATCGCTGCTGCTTGCTGGATCGCTGCTGTGTCTCGATGCTGATGCTGGCTCTAAATCTGGTTGTCTAGGGTTAAAAACATGAGGTCCCGTGTTTTTTATGTGCTTTTGATGATAAAGAACGAGCGAAACCAACAAATATGTAACCTTCAAATATTTATTACTCTGGTGGCCATCTTAATTCCACTGTCCACCAAAGACCATGACACAACACAAAGTAGTACTTCCGTTGCATGTTCTTTGCATTGTTTATCCACCTCAAACAATAACACACAAACACACTCTACCAAAGTGACATTCCGACTGCCTCCCGACCGTTCTTGCTGCTTGTATTTATAACATTGTCAAAGAACTACTAAAAAGAGATATAGTTTACAAGTCACATGTACATCTGTTATCATAATTTGTGCAGAAAAGTTATTAATTTGCATCGAGTGACATAATTTAACATGTTATTAAAATGACAGACAGATTTGTAGACTTGACAGAATAATTCTCTGTTACAAAAAGTCCATTTTTTAGAAGTTTGTCAATTGACTTCTCTAATTTGCATAAATAAGTAAGTAACATGAATTATTAAGAATTACATTGGTTTTCGTCTAAAATGGGATTGATTACGTGAATACTGAGTGAAAATGCTCCTAGTGAACAAATAGATTTCACTGGGTGATTTTTATTTAAGGGGATCCAAAATACCTAAGTTGGCTACTATTTTTCGTACTTCATATTAATTATTTAAGATAAACTTAGTGTTTTTACATGATGACATTTGCTGTATCAGTGATCAAGTGATATTAACTTTTGTGTGGGTCAGTTATTCAGTATAATTTAATGGGTTGACTGTTTATGGAGACATGTTGTGCAATCATTGTTAACGTACACAATAACTCTTCTATAATCATAAATACTCGTTAAACTGGTTGAATTTGGAGGGTATCACTTACTTCATTAAAGTAAAGCCTTTAATATGTTCCGTTACACTATGCACAGTGACATTTTCTGCATCTACATTTCCTTCACTAATCTCATCAACAACTTTATTGACTGGTTCCATATTGACAAATTAAAAAAAATTCTGTGGAAAATTAAAACAGTAATCCTCGTTGCAGTATATTACGAGACTTTTAAAAACTTCGTGTAATTTACACCTGTATGATGGTGTATGTAATATCGAAGCAATTTTTTAGAACAATACTATTACTGATAGCAAAACCAACCACAGTTCCACCATATTTAGGACAGGATAGGATCTGGGGTTTAGTACTGAAAGAGATGCTACTATGTGTAACTACGCCATCATAATAACTGGATAGTTCGTACCTTTGCTGCAAAATGGGTGTCTGCATGTTTTTTGCAGTTTACCTCTAGTAAATAATTTGGATAATTTTCCTCTGTAGCTTTTTTACATCCTGGATTTTGTTGCACGTCTCATTCTTCTACAATAATTGTAAACATGTAACATAGAAATAAAGTACGATTAGCACATTTACAATGTATGCAATATATTACTTACTTAACGTTCAGTCAGCACTGTGCTGCTAGTGGTATCAAGTTGAAGCTGGGGGCAATGTGATATATATATCTTTTAATTTCTGTAAATAATGCTAAGTCTTTGAAGGTATATGTGGAGGCCGGTAGACCGAACAGCAGCTGTTGTTACGTAAATCTGTAACGCTTCTAATTCTGATTGTCTTGTAATGTTTACTCCAGAATTTTCTTCTGCAGCCTTCCTCTTACTAGATAAATATATTTCTTCTGACCATGTCACATCGATAAGGCATCGTCTTCGTAATATAAAATTTTCGTTGTAGGAATGTTAATAGACGCAGGCTTTTCCTTCTACTAAATAAAACCCAACTGCAAACTTGTAATAAACACTGTATTGAATACTTTCTGAGACACGTTTGTACTTTTTTCTTTACACAAATGCCGTAGTGTCTCCATAAAACATCTTACCATGGAGGCGTCCGCAACAAGAGAAGTGATTAATAAAAGAACACTGTTAAGAACTGAACATTAAAAAATTGAAATGAACTGAGATAATGTTATTTCTAAAACTCATGCTGTATAATCTTATTAAGTTTATCTTCGTACAAATCATGAGAAAGAGTCAAACAAAAAGTAGTAATTCAAGTATCCCAGTTTAGGTGTATTACATATCACAAGAATAAATTACAGCGGAAAGACTCGTTGTGGTGATGGTACCAACAGATGGCACTAGATCGCTGAACGGGCGAAAGTTCGAAAATTGGACTAAATTGTGATAGTCATCTTTTATTTTTGTATTAGTTGCTGTTGTTACAACTGATCTGCACCCTGGAAGATATAGCCGCCATGTTGCATTGTTGCTCAAACAAACCACTACGGGGGCTAGGAGGGGGGTACAGCGCCACGAGCTTAGCCGAGAACTATAATGAGCGGGGGACGGAGGGGACTGGTGAGCGAGCAGCAAATTTCGTCTTACTGCCAACCATGGGAATGTATACTGCGTACTTTGGCTTTTTAGGTAAAAAAGCGACAGGACTGTTCATAACTCGACAACTCAACTTTGCGCATATGAGAAAGCTTTGTCGGGTAAAGGAGAATATTCTACATCTCAAGAAGCTCCTATAAGTAACTCATTGAAACAGTTTTCTAAACAACCACAATGGAAAAAGAAAGTTGTCTGTTATTGCTGTAAGAAGCCAAATCATGTGATCAAGATATGCCGAAAGTCGATTGCAGATCGTCGACCACAAATGCTTCAGAAAACCGATGTGTCAGAAGCTTCTGAAACTTCAAATACGTACATGGTTCTCTTCGCTGAAATGTCTGTTATGTCATCTGAGTGTGATACTGGTAACTGGTTGTTAGATATAGGTGCAACAAGTCATATCACCAATACTGACAATTTTTTCAAGACATTTGAACCATTTTCTGCGACACATACAGTTACGTCAGCAAATGGTGATACTGCTGAGGCTTTTAGCAAGGGCACAATAGAAATTGAAGCAACAGTGAATGGAAAGTGGCACAAAATCACTTTGAGTAATATATGATGCGTACCAACAATTAAAAAGAATCTGTTTTCAGTCTTAGCAGCAAAACACAAAAATCCAAACAGTACATTTTTATCCACAACAGAAAAGTGTTACTTTAAAATTGGTGAACTCACAAAACTAGTTGGCTATCATAATCGTTATGGGGGACTGTTTAAACTAATAATGAGAAGGATTCCTGCTGAAGTAAATGAAATCAGTCGAGAAAATTTACTACAATTGTACCATGAAAAATTTGGAAGGTCGCATTTATGATAAACCACATCGGCTTCCACTTGGCACCCGTAAGAGAGCTTCTGAACTGGGAGAGCTGATTCATACGGATGTCTGTGGTCCTTTTGATAAGTCCAATTCTGGGTATCGCTACTTTGTGTTATTTAAAGACGATTTCAGGAAAATTTCGAGCTGTTTACTTTGTCAAGGAAAAATCAGAAGTTGCTAATAAACTAAGACAGTTTATAACTGAATCAAAGGACTGCTGAGCCTACAGTTAAAAACCTCTTAAGCGTTAATGGAGGACAGTTCAACAATAAACAGACAAAGAAGATTTTGCAGAAGGAGGGCATAATCCAACGTTTTGTTATGCCATACACTCCACAACGAAACGGATGAAGTGTAAGAGAGAGTCGTACTCTTGTTGAAACAGCCAGGACTATTATGCATGCTCATGGAAAAATTCCTCAGTTGTTTTGAGATGAAATGATAAATTCTGCTGCATACATCCTGGACTGAATGGGACCTTCCAGTATTTTAGGGACGTCTCCGTATGACATATGGTGTCGAAAGACGCCTTGCATGAAGCACCTACGTGTAATAGGGACTAAATGTTATGTTCACGTTCCAAACCAATTAAGGGTGAAAATGGATCGAAAATCCATATAAGGGATTCTGGTTGTCTATGACCATGATGATGGTCTAGTGTGAAGAAAATCATCAGTTAACGAGATCATGGGATACTGTTTCTGAAGAGAAAATTATGCAAAAGGAAAGTCCAGTAGTTCCTGTGGATCTTGAGCTCCCTCATCGGAAGTCTCAAAAGACATCGGAAAAGAAATTAGAACAAAAAGAGTTTGATAATTATGATGATTTACAGGATGAAACTGAAGAGAGATTAGAACAGTCTGTTGATGGAAGAATTAGGCCACAACTGCATGAACGTTTAACGCTAAAACGTTCACAAATACTTCAGGACTATGTAATGCAGTTAATGATCTGTGAGGAATCAGAATCTTACTGTGACGCCATAAATTCGAGTCAGTGAGATGACTGGAAAACAGCAATGAGTCAAGAAATGGCAGCACGTCAAGAAAATGTAACTTGGACTTCAGAAGATTTACCTCCTGGAAGAGGGCAATTCCGTGTAAGTGGATATAAACTGCTGATGGATCGCGTGACAGAGTCAAAGCAAGATTGTTATCAAAAGCGTTTCTCAACAGAAGGGGATGGATCATGAACAAACTTTCAGGCCTTTGGGAAAGATGACGACTATTCGAACAGCACTCAAGCATTGCAGCCAAAGAGAAGACGAACATTGCACAAATAGATGTGACTACTGCCGTTCATTATGGTGATCTGAGGGAAACGATATTTATGACTCAACCTGAAGGTTATAATGATGGTTCTAAAAAAGTTTGTCGATTAATGAAAAGCTTATATAGCCTGAATCAGGCACCCCACTGCTGGTATGAGAGATTCACTAATTATGTGATGGAATTAGTATTTAAGAGAAGTGAAGCTGATCCTTGTCTCTTCATGAGACAGAAGGGTTGTTACAAGATTTTCTTTGTGCGCTACATTGATGACGGATGGCTTGCGGCAAACAATGACACTTAACTTAAAGAATTTATTGAAGATTTTGAAAGAGAAATAAAAAAAAATAAAGCCAGCATCACGTTTCTTAGGCTTGGAAACTGATAGAAAAGAAAATGGGTCCTGGGTCCATTCAAGTCAGTCACTCACTACACCAAGAAGGTTTTGGAGCGCTTTGGCATGTGTGATTGTAGAGTTGTAACAACTCCAGTTATCAAAGATGGCGACATGGAAGAGAAACCGAGTGATGTGGCGCAGTGGGTAGCACACTAGACTCGCCGGCCAGAATGGCCGAGCGGTTCTAGGCGCTACAGTCTGGAACCGCGCGACCGCTACGGTCGCAGGTTCGAATCCTGCCTCGGGCATGGATGTGTGTGATGTCCTTGGGTTAGTTAGGTTTAAGTAGTTCTAAGTTCTAGGGGACTGATGACCTCAGAAGTTAAGTCCCATTGTGCTCAGAGCCATTAGAACCATTTTTTGAACACTGGACTCACATTCAGGATGTTGACAGTTCAAACCCACGTCTGGCTATCCTGATTTAGGTTTGCCAGATTTCCCTAAATCACTTCAGGCAAATGCTGGGGTCGTTCCTTTGAAAGAGCATGACCGACTTCCTTCCCCACCCTTCCCTAATCCGATGGGACCGATTACCTTACTGGCTGGTCCCCTCCCCCAAATCAACCAATCATTGGAAGAGAACCTTATCAACACTGAATATCCTTACCGACAAGTAATTGGATCCTTGATGTACCTGATGTGTGGAGGAGACTAAACATAGCATACACTGTTGGAAAGTATCTAGATGTCATTGAAAATTCAACAGAGCGTGATATGATAACGGTAAAAAGAATTTTTCACTATTTGAGAGGCGCATCTGACTATGGACTTATTTTACAAAAGGAGTGAAGACAAACGCGTTTTGGAATGTTATAGTGATGTCGATCATGGAGGTGACTTAGGGACTGGACGATATATCTCAGGTGTTCTCTGCCTGTACTTCGCTGCACCTGTCAGTTGGATGAGTTAATGACAAACTTTAATTGCTATCTCTACTACAGAAACTGAAGTTGTAGTGACTTGTGAAGCAGCACGAGAACTAGTATGGATGAAGAGACTTTTAATTGAAATTTGCCACTTAAGGGATTCAAAACCGTGCCTAGGAGTGTACAATAAAGCTGCTGTTTGACTCGCTCGGAAACCTGAATTTTATCGACGGAGAATATTTGTCTCGGATACATATTTGTTTGAGATTTAGTTATAGCTGTTGAAATTACCATTTCAAGAGTAGATACAGAAAATCACCTTGCGGCTTTATTAACAAAAACATTAGTTGCTGTCTGAGACAGTTGTGCAAAAATATCAGTGTATATAAGTTATTAAATAAGGGAGATGTTCAAGTTTTGCCCTGGGAACAGCTTCATTTAATAACTTCTCTGACATTCAAATATCTCTGTCTTCCTAGACAGGAACTGTTTTTCAATTCTTTGCTACAGTCGAAATATTATTATCGTTGATAAACATCATTCTGTAGACTTCTAATAAATCAGTGTGTCTTTTTTCTATAAAAAATAGTCATTCCTAAATATCCGAACAGGTTCTACACATGCAGTGGGAGAGTGGTGGGCAGATATTATGTTTTTGTAGCAAAATAAATTGTTACAATCTCACGTCAGTATAGGAGCGAAACGCGACATGTGCAAAAAATAAATAAATAATAAATAAATAAATAAAATAAAATAAAAAAAATAAAAAAAATCTGAAGAAACAGCCAAATATTTGTAACAGCTAAGGTATAAGCTGCACTGTCACTATGTTGACGATGATGATTATTTTTAATCAGTTCTTTGCTGCAGTCGAAATATTATTGTCGTTGATAAACGTCATTCTGTAGACTTCTAATAAATCAGTGTGTCTTTTTTCTATAAAAAATGTGGTGTCACCGCCAGACACCACACTTGCTAGGTGGTAGCTTAAATCGGCCGCGGTCCATTTAGTACATGTCGGACCTGCGTGTCGCCACTGTGTGATCTCAGACCGAGCGCCACCACAAGGCAGGTCTCGAGATACGGAATAGCACTCGCCCCAGTTGTACGGACGACATTGCTAGCGACTATACGGACGAAGCCTTTGCTTTCATTTGCCAAGAGACAGTTAGAATAGCCTTCAGCTAAGTTAATGGCTATGACCTAGCAAGGCGTCAATTGTACCATTGCATGTATCTCAAGATAGTCTCACTTGTATCATCAAGAATGCTGTATACTAAAGGACTATATAAAAGTTAAGTGTTCTAGTAGCTACATTCTTTTCTTTATCGCATTCATCACGTATCCTGTTACAGACCATCAAGTTCGCCTGCTTGCTTAATGGCCGCCTCCCTTAAATAATGTGCGTAGTGTTGGCAATCTGTCAACACTACAAATGGCGACGACGATTAAAAGCGGATTTCGCGTTTGTATTGCTCTACTTTCTGGCGACGTTACAAACCGCCTTCTTTCTCTTTGATTGATTTACTTGTGTCATGGCTTCGCCACAATCTCCCGATGTACTGTCCGAATTTTATCGCTTGCAGAATCAGCAGACGCAGGCGTTATTGGATGCCCTGGGACAGCTCGTCCAGGGTCAACGTGCACTGCAACACGATGCGGCAGCCGCCGCTTCACCGCTACCGCAGCCACAACATGCAGTTGCACCACCGTTTCGCAAGTTTGACGCGGCGCAAGAATCCTGGACTGAGTGGTCAGGCCAATTTGGATTTAATCTCGCCGCCTACAGAATTCAAGGTAACGAGCGGCAGCCTCATTTATTGTTGTGAGTCGGCGTGCAAACGTACCGTGTGCTGGTGCAATTATTTCCCCGACGCGACGTAGCAACTCTGTCCTACGAGGAAATTTTGTCGGCATTGGACGCCTATTTCAAAGAAACAGTCAATGTCGTTGCAAAAACGTATACGTTCTTTCGCACAAAACGTACGGCCGGTCAAACTAATAGGGAGTGGGTTGCAACATTGCAAGGCCTTACACGGGAGTGTGCTTTTGAGTGTGAATGTGGACTCCCTTATTCAGATACAATGGTACATGATGCAATTGCACAGAACGTTTCTGATGTTCGTATACGGGAGCAAGTTTTGAAACTAGTTAATCCCTCCCTTCAGCAAGTGATAGACATATTGGATAGACAAGACACACTTGACTTTGCTCGGGAATCATTTGAAACTTCGCCAGCAGTGTGTAACATTAACTGGCCCGCCGGGCGCGCTGCGCGGCCCGGTGAACTGCCCTCGCACACATCCGCGCAGCTGCCGCCACGCTCTAAACCAGGTGTGCCGCGCCAGCATACAAATGCAGTGAAATCATGCCCGCGGTGTGCTACTAGACATTCGCGTGAAAATTGCCCATCACGCCAAGCTATTTGCTTTTTCTGTAATAAGAAAGGACATGTTCAAAGTGTTTGCCAGAAAAAGCTCAGATCAGACACTCTTAATCATTCCCGGCCCTTCGCTTCGCGCCGGAATCGGACCAAGGGCACTCCGGCTCGTGAACCTTCGCCCATGGACATTCATGTAGTTAATTCCTCTTCGTCCAGTGACACTGTCTCTAACAGTGACTGTGTTCGTCCCACAAAAAGTGTGCGTCGACGTCGCCGGAAATCACGTCAATTAGCAAGTGCTTCTGTACCTGTATCAGTTCAAATTGCGCGAGATAGTCGCTCTTGTCGTCAGCAGGACAATAAACTTTTTGTAGATTTGGACTTTAATGGCAAGGTCATACCATTCCAGCTCGATACCGGAGCTGCAGTTTCATTGCTCAATCATGGTACGTACAAACACCTGGGCAAACCTCCGTTGCGTGCCGCAACTGTTAAGCTCACTACATATTCCGGACAGCAGATCCCTGTGTTAGGACAGTGCACTATTCTTGCAACATACAAGGGACAAACAAAACTTGTGTCATTTTACGTTCTTCGTTCTTCTACTGCAGTGAACTTGTTTGGTTTACATTTATTTCAATTGTTTAACATGTCTATAGTAAATCAGGTCCTATCAGTGAATCAGACTGTGCCTTCAGACAGTGTTTCTCGTCTGTGTGAAGAATTTGCAGACATTTTTGCACCGGGCCTTGGTTGCGCTAAGGATTATGCAGCACATTTGGAACTGAACGTAAACGCGTAACCGAAATTTTTCCGAGCGCGCAATGTTTGCCACGCATTGCGTGATGAGGTCGCCAGAACATTAAACGATTTAGAATCACAAGGTGTAAGTGAATGTGCGCAATGCCTCTTCCCTTTCAGCTCCGCTTCATCGCTTACGCCGTACAGGTGTTCCGTTTCTCTGGACGACGGAATGCGAACGCGCCTTTCGCCAGTTGAAATCGGCGTTGCTTTCAAATACTTGCCTTCCCCCATTCGATCCCCAGAATCCCCTTTTGTTGAGGGTAGATGCCTTCAGTAATTTTCCTTTTGTTGTCCGGATGTCTTCCACGACGTCAACTGCCACCATCCAAGCGTTGTCTGCTATCTTTTGCATTGAAGGTCTTCCACAGACTATTGTTTCCGACAATGGCCCACAATTCATGTCCTCAGAATTTCAGTCATTCTGCCAGGCCAATGGTATTCAACATCTGACATCCGCGCCGTTTTCGCCTCAGTCAAATGGTGCCGCTGAACGATTGGTCCGGACTTTCAAGTCACAGATGTTGAAGTTGAAAGAGTCGCATTCTCGGGAGGACGCATTGTTGCTCTTTTTGTCTTCGTATCGCTCTCAGCCCCGAGATGGTCGCTCGCCGGCTGAGTTGCTCCATGGTCGTCCTCATCGAACCTTGATGTCTTTGCTGCATCCGCCGCATCAGGTTCCTGTGCAGCGGCAGACTCCTGCTTTTGCTCCAGGCGACGTTGTATTCTATCGCAACTATCGCGGTTCACGGCGTTGGCTCGCAGGGCGAATTCTTCGCTGCCTCAGCCGCGCGATGTATTTGGTTTTGGGGACCTCTGGTGAGGTGCGTCGGCATCTCAATCAGCTGCGCCTCTGTCGTCGCACGGGTTCTGCCGCTCCCCGTCTGCTTTCAGCGACGGCGCCGTCCGGTCAGCGCCCTGGGGACCCATCTACTGGCTCGCCTCATCCCCAGGTGTTACCGACGATGCCTTCCATTTTGCCCCATGGCGACGCGCCGCCGCAGCCACCGCCGCCGCCGCCGCCGCCTGTTCTCCCGCTGGCGCCGCCCGCATTCGACGCTTCGCTGCAGCCGCCAAGCGCCTCCCTGGGTCACGCGCCGCCGATCGCTTCCCGTGACCAACTGTCCTCCGCCATGGAACTCTTGTCCGCTCCGGACCACATGGCGTCTTCGCGCGTCGGATACCCCGACGCGATGGAGGTCGACCCTTCGGCCCCTCCTGTCTCTTTACGGGCACGTACACCGCATGTTGACGTGCACCCTGGACTAGGTTTTCAGGCGTTTCCTAGCTCCCCTCGGACCGAATAGCCGGGTGCGGGTGGCACAGCCTCGCCTGTTGTTAGGCTCCCCACCTCATCGCATACGTCAACATGGGGTCCTCCCCACGGCGGGCGGAAGCCTTATAACACGACCGTTCGCCGATTTGCGGGGGAGGAATGTGGTGTCACCGCCAGACACCACACTTGCTAGGTGGTAGCTTAAATCGGCCGCGGTCTATTTAGTACATGTCGGACCCGCGTGTCGCCACTGTGTAATCGCAGACCGAGCGCCACCACAAGGCAGGTCTCGAGATACGGAATAGCATTCGCCTCAGTTGTACGGACGACATTGCTAGCGACTATACGGACGAAGCCTTTGCTTTCATTTGCCGAGAGACAGTTAGAATAGCCTTCAGCTAAGTTAATGGCTACGACCTAGCAAGGCGCCAATTGTACCATTGCATGTATCTCAAGATAGTCTCACTTGTATCATCAAGAATGCTGTATACCAAAGGACTATATAAAAGTTAAGTATTCTAGTAGCTACGTTCTTTTCTGTATCACATTCATCACGTATCCTGTTACAGACCATCAAGTCCGCCTGCTTGCTTAATGGCCGCCTCCCTTAAATAATGTGCGTAGTGTTGGCAATCTGTCAACACTACAAAAAATTGTCATTCCTAAATATCTGAACAGGTTCTACACATGCATGCACACTCCAACTTATCAGTCTGTCCACTTCTAAATTCTCTAACTCCTCCTACCCAGTTAAGAGATCTAAATTTAATTACGACAGATGACAGGCTAAACAAAAGGGGCATAGAAGATCAAATTTAACGCAAACAATTTCTTTTTGTTTATTTTATTTCTCATTATGTTTCCAACATACAGACAACCAATAAATGGCAAAGTTTAGAACAGGTGAATTGGTAACTTTTTATGGATATATCTTAAGTCGATGAAAGTTTATAATTTAGATTAGTCAGAATGTATTAAAAAATCAATTTTTCTAAGGAGACTCATAAGGAAAGGGGGTCATCTTATATTCAGGGTTGTCTTAAACTCAGGTAAATACAGTATGTTCTCGACATAAATGTTTTCAGTCTCTTTGTCTGTGTAGCTATTAAGCACATAAATTTTAATGATTGTACTGGGTGTTAGCTTTGTATCTGTTTTGGTTATATTAACGGGTAAATTGCTCTGTTCATAGTACCACATCTGAATTCCTGTTGTGTTATTTGACTTACTCCTACTTTATTTTGAATGCCCTGTACTAATCATCAGTCTGTCCACTTCTAAATTCTCTAACTCCTCCTATCCAGTTAAGAGATCTAAAATTCCACCCTCCAACTTATCAGTCTGTCCACTTCTAAATTCTCTAACTCCTCCTATCCAGTTAAGAGATCTAAAATTCCACCCTCCAACTTATAGAGCCATATTGCTGCTGCACCCCGCCCCTCCCCAACCACAACACCATCACCACACACACACACTTACTGACCTGTGAGGTCAGATAAATCAATCAACCACACTGGTGCCTCTGTAACTACTGAAAAGGCAATTGCCCCTCTTCAGGAACCACATGTTAGTATGGCATCTTGAAATGGCCCTTATAGGATAGATCCTCCAGTTACGTGAAATTTGAATATGCAAATAATTCAAAAGTTTCATATACGAATTTTGCTGTATCATGAAAGTACATTTCAACAGTGATGGGATTTTCATTATCTGCATAGTTGCTGAAAAAAGAAAATAATATTTGTATTGATACTATCTTAAATAACTTCATTCCTATTCTCTCATCACTGGATGTTCAGGTCAATGTGTTGACAATGGCTTCTGTCAGTGTTCATTAACTTTTTAATTGTAAAATTTCTGTACAGTTCCCACACCATGGAAGTGTAAGAAAAAGGAAATTAAATTATTGGACTTCATCTCTACAAAGACCGGTTGTTTCTCTAATCCAAAACATTCAGTGAAAGAGCCAACATGAAACTGAAATTGTTTCATCTTTGAACAATGGCTGTTGTAATCCTGTTGAAAATGGCTTCATTTTAATTAATAATTTTCAGATTAATTAGTTGAGGATGTATACAAATATGTGAATCAACTGTGTCTACTAAATGATACATCACCACACAATTAAGTAATTTTTCAGAAAATGCTTTTACATGAGCGACACTTACAACATATTACTACCAAGATGAAGTCAGAGAACCAAGTGACACAAATCTTTTCATGACAGAATAACAGTAGTCTTTCGTTGAGGTGGATGGGGTAAGTGTTTAACTGGCAAAGTGTAAGCTACATTTATTCTCCATGACAATACCTAGTTCTGCCATCAATTGTTGTAGTTGTACTACTACAAGGTTGATAAATTCCAGCAAATATAGTAGCGACCTCCAAGTCCTTTAGAAAATATTACATAATCTGTGATAAGATGGCTGCAAGTCATAACTAATTAGTGTTTTCAGATCTTGGGTGCTTAACTAATTTTTGGTTAAACAAAGTACATTTTACATGTAACCACACTGGTTTTAAATGATCTCTCATACTGTTCTGTTATTTTGAATATTTATAATAATAATTTGGAATTTTAGCAGTGGTTCATACTCGTCCAACTCATTTACCATGTGGGGAAATAGAGTCCCATGATTGTTGGGGGGCAAGTGTGTACTGTAGTTTACACTTGCCCAGCTGATTTTGTTTTCTTCATTTGCAGGTTATTTACATCATGGTTAGGGAATACAGGAGAACATACAACAAGGACAGTTATTATCCCAAGGAGACCCTGAATGAAGCATGAAACAACATCAGACAACGATCTCTTACAGTGTATAGGGCTTATAAGCAATATGGAATTCTGAAAATTACTCTGTATAGCTATATGAGTGGAGCTGAAAGCAAAACTCGGGGGTGCAGCACAGCAATTCCTGAAGACCATGAGACAAGGCTTGCCTCATGCTTAAAAATAATGGAAACGAGGGGATTTGGCTTAAGCCAAAAAGAGTTTATTAACATTGTGGAAGCTTATGTGACAAAGGATTGTTTCATAATTCCTTTCAGAAATACGATTCCAGGTGAGGGCTGGTTCCTGGGACTTAAGGAGCACCACAATTTGTCTGAGGAGAAACCACAAAGTGTGGAATATTCCTGGACAAAAATGACCAATTCATTTGTCATTAGTGACTACATAGATTCGTTGTTAACAAGCTTCGATGAACTACAGAATATATGGAGTCTAAATGAAACTAGTATCTGTACACATCCATCCAAAACTAAAGCTGTTGGACAAAAGATTTCGCGTTCTAGTAGACAACAAGTGGACCAGAAAAGGAGAACACTGCCATCTTAGCAGCCTGCAATACTGCTGGCAGAAAAGCTCCTCCACTTATTATATTCAAGGGCAAGTACGGTGGGGACCAATGCTTACTCCTAATGGATATCCTGGGATAGTCAGTGCTGCTAGTAACAGTTTATGGATGGACAGCGACATCTTCCTTTTACATTTTAAAAATTATCTTTTGCCAGTATTTGGTGAAAACAGACTAGTGTTTTTGCCCCACGTTGGTCACAAAAGCCATGTTGACAATAGATCAGTAGAAGTTTCTATGGAAGCCAATGTCACCGCTTTCAAACTTCCATCTCATACTAGACATCTTGAGCCGCTAATCATCGCGTTTTTCGTTCCTTGAACACTTGGGATGCAAAACTTGTTTAGTGGCAAAATAATCACCAAGACGTGAAAATTTCTAAAAGTGTGTTTTTGGAACTCGTGGGAAAAACGTGGTTAAATCTTCAGCCTGGCCTTATCATCAATGGCTTCAGGAAACCGGGAATTAATAGTTCCTAGGGACAAATATGACATAATGGCACTGAATCGATGGGAGAATCATAAGAGGAAGGTAACTAAAGGAGCTGAAGCTGTTCTCTACAACAGAGAAACAGGTGCTGGCTCAAGTGAATGTGGAAGACATGTTCTCTAATCACCTAACCAAACTGTGGACGGTGGTGCATGTTTTGCAGAGCTGCTTCTTCAAACAGTGAAGGAGATTCTAGAAGAGGCAGGCAAAAAGGACGAGACGTGTTGCTGCTGGTGCAGAAGTTGTAACATCTGTGGAGGTATCTCTTCGAAGTCAAATCGTGATTGAGGAGAAGTGTAAAGCAAAGACAAAACAGAAGAGCAAACCAATGCCAAGCAAGAAGCAACAACTAGATTCTGATTTGGGAGAAAGTGCTCTCAGTATTCCCAGTAGCAGAAGCCCCACTCCAGAATCACTGATTTACAGAATCAGATCATTGAGGAGGAGGAGGAGGAAGAAGAAGAAGAAGAAGATGATGATGATGAAGAAGAAAGGAGGGATACTGAACTCTGTGCCTCCACTGTAGATATAGAGAAGTGGGTGCCAGTAAACTTTGCAATGAAGATGATCTTCAAACATTACGTTGGGAGGGTTATCTTGAAGAATGGAAAGGACTGTTCAGTCGTTAAATTTACAAGAAAAGCAGCATCTAGGCTTACTATCATCTCGCCACAGGTAAAAAATATCTGTGAGGTATCAGATAATGACATTGATATGGTTGTGCCAGAACCAGTTTAGGGAGGAGGGGAGAGGACATTGTTATGTGGTGTCTTTTTCGAAGTTCAACATGAACTGAAATCATCAAAAAGTGCACTCTACTTCTCTAGACATTTCATAGCTTGGACTGTAATAAATGTATTTGAATGAAATAAACATATTCTGAAACAGAGAAAAATTCTGTGTGCACTTGCCCCACCAATATCCTCATAGCGTCAGCTGAGTAGATGTATTAGCCTGAATGTATACTTACCCCACATGCAGATAACGATGTTGATTATCACATAGAAATTAAAATTATCGTGCAGTTACACCATTACTATTACTATTATTTATCGAGTAACATGAACTCTCATACTCACAATTAAGTTACAAATTATCCTCCTATATGAATAATACGCAACGGAAACGCAATCTGACTATCAGTAATTTACAGAACTCTGACTGTTCACTACGCACTGGCAATACCACATTTTCTTTATTTATTTAACGGCTTTTATCAACACCTGACCATCGCACTGAATATGGGTGGCGCACACATTATAAATTCTGGATATCATGACAATCTACAATTCGAAGGAAAAGGCCACCAATCTTTTTCTTTTCACTATCTTATTTATTCCGATAAATTCTATAACCTAAACACACAAATTCTATAACCTACAACAATAACACATGAGAAATTCCGCCCAGTGGGCATGGCTTTACATTGGTGATTCTCTATCTTATGGTCTCGTAATTATTTAACGCTACAGTGCACTTTCTGGATGGGATGGTGGATCTTTTTCTATATCTCACACTTCGACTCTCACAACCATCATCACGAAACTTTCCTCCAGACCGAGCGGTACAAAAGGAACACGCATAACCCACTACCTCTGAAACTACCTTACTACTCTCCCATGCAAACCGCACGCACTTAAATTACATGACATACACCACACTACAACATGAAATACAACACAGGGAATAGTCTCAACATTATCACTTTCAGCTTTCCCACTTCAATTAATATTTATCCCAGTTTCACACGACACTGCCCCACTTCGTAATTCTACTTTCCTACTATGAACTCTGGAGATATATGTACGTCTTCCTGTGCAATGCAAGCCAAGTGGCGTTGCTGGATAGACGGCTGACTCACCTTGCTTCTCTCTCAGAGTATGAATCAAGCGTCACACGGAAACATATCACGCAAAGTAATAATAAGAGCATATTCATCACACACGCAAGTCCTCAACTGATACCATGGACGAGTACTTCTCTTTATCCTTGTCTCATACACAGATTGAGACTCACACAGTACTCACCACGTGGCAGTACTCGTCTCTAATTTCAAGTCCTGCACACGCCATTTCTTAAATATTTCAACTTATGGTACACACGCTAGTAATTCAGCTTAACTTAAGCACACGGAAGTATTTCAACTTATTGCTACACGTGGTTTCATTGTGACCGTTGGTCACTTCCGAAGATTACTACGATCCCATTAATGTTACCTGCCTGGCATTTAATTCTCCCCACAAAAGTTCCTGAAATAGAGAAATCATTATTTCAAACTACTCTTAAGTATTCCACATGCATACCATGTCTCCACTCTTTTGTCTTTACGGAGCACACCTAAGACAGGTCTTAACAGCACAAGATCCAGCGGCAGAGTGCTGAACCATGGCCGTTCTTCAGGTCCTCTCGCACCTCTGCCGAAGTGGGGGAACACCTTGCTACCGTATTGGTCAGCCACATTTCAGGCGCTCAAAGCTCAAGTAAATTTCATCTCTTTGGTCCCACCAAAGGTGGTCAAAGGATCGTCTCAAAGATGATCATATATTCACATTCACTATCTGCGGTTAGCAGACGACCATACATTCATTCATTTCACAGATCTCACCAAACTGGATGTAGGGATTTATTTTGTGGGAGTGCACATGTGATCAATTAAATAAATAAATTGTCATTCTTACCCACACTGGTATCCGGCTTTGCCGTATTAATTGAAATTGAGTTATTTTACAAAAAAATGTGTTGTTCTGCCAAAAATAATGAAACCTATTTTCAATGTCGGGCGGTACTGTACCCTTTCAACAGTTACATTAAAAAAAATTCGTTACTTACAGAACTTCATGCTATCGGTGTGCTGGGGACTTTCAGTTCTTACTGGTTCTTGGTTGGTCAGCCTGCATTCTAGCAAAGATCCATTGCATTTTTTCACATATTTAACTGTTCCTGTGGGTTCATAACCCACAACAGTTCACTGACATAATTCTATTTACTTGTCCTCCGCAAGCACTAGTTATGGAATTCTATAGGACACGCTATTGTTTAAAACATTTAAAGTTTTGTAGTTGAGCATAAAAAATTACACAAGTCATAAATATTGCACTGATTGCTGACGTGGACTGCCATGACAGCTGCTGACTTGTAACTGCTGCATTCGTGTGTTCACTATAGTGTTCAGGAAAGCTAGTGTGCTTCAGTCCACAAAGAATTTTCACCAGGCAGTGATCGCCCATTGATTTACCTCATGACATCATCACACTTCCAGTTCAACACAGGTAAGCGAATTTCACTGCACTCCCTCTTATGTTCAGAAAGTCTTGTATTGTTCAGTTTGACTTAAGAAGTCACTCTTCTGAGTGTCCTATATTGCAAGCTTTAGTGAATATCCATATATTTACCAACACTAAGTTCAATGAAGCAGTTCAAGCACATTTACCAATGGAAACTTACTTTCACATTTTAACATTGATTCCCAAATAGGAATACATTTATTTCACTTTTATCTCCATGGATCATAGACTCCTCTTAACAAGTAGTTTCGTCTATTTACAATATGTACCCCATGTACTAACTCATGCATGTTTTCATTTCTTTTTTAATTTATTCATTTGTATGGCTGTGCTGGATTAGTCACACTGACAAGGGAACCTCCCCATCGCACCCCCCTCAGATTTAGTTATATGTTGGCACAGTGGATAGGCCTTGAAAAACTGAACACAGATCAATCGAGAAAACAGGAAGAAGTTGTATGGAACTATGAAAAAACTAAGCAAAATATACAAACTGAGTAGTCCATGTGCAAGATAGGCAACATCTAGGAAAGCTCGAGTTCAGGAGCGCCGTGGTCCCGTGGTTAGCGTGAGCAACTGCGGAATGAGAGGTTCTTGGTTCAAATCTTCCCTAGAGTGAAAAGTTTACTTTTTTTATTTTTGCAAAGTTATGATCTGTCCGTTCGTTCATTGACGTCTCTGTACAGTGTAATAACTTTAGTGTCTGGGTTTTGCGACCGGACCGCAAAACCGTGCGATTAGTAGCCGAAAGGACGTGCCTGTCCAATGGACACCGAAAACATTTGATTGCAAGGTCATAGGTCAACCGATTCCTCCACAGGAAAACACGTCTGATATATTCTATACGACACTGGTGACGGCATGTGCGTCACATGACAGGAATATGTTGTCGACCCACATAACTTGTACACTTGGTGAATGGGTAAAAAGATTCTTCTACCTTGCCCAATTTAGGTTTTCTTGTGGATGTGATAATCACTCCCAAAAAAGTGTGAAAACATAAGAGTTTGTCACATAAACTGCAACAAATGAATGCAACAGTTTCACCACAGTCGCACAGTTTTGTCTGTGCTCTGTCAAAACATGTTTTTAACGTTTTCAAATTTTTCCGTGTGTAGACCGTCAAATCCTGCATATGTCCAAGCAAATCTGAACATGTCCTCGAATTTTGGAGAGCGAAGTTGATTTTAT
The DNA here is from genome assembly GCF_021461385.2 of Schistocerca piceifrons. Taxonomy (NCBI): domain Eukaryota; kingdom Metazoa; phylum Arthropoda; class Insecta; order Orthoptera; family Acrididae; genus Schistocerca; species Schistocerca piceifrons. The sequence continues at coordinate 666,106,974 of NC_060138.1, forward strand.
GTGAGTGCCTGAACTTTTATAATTGTCTGAAAATAAAAAATCAAAATTTTTGCCGGTGGGAAGACTTGAACCAAGAACCTATCGTTCCGCAGCTCCACACGCTAACCACGGTACCATTGCGCTCATGTGTATATGCACTGCTAGATGTCTATCTTACACATGGACTACTCAGTTTGTATATTTTGCTTATTTTTTCATAGTTTCACACAACTTCTTCCTGTTTTCTCGATTGATCTGTGTTCAGTTTTTCAAGGCCTATCCACTGTACCAACTTATAACTAATTCTGAGGGGGGTGCGATGGGGAGGTTCCCTTGTGAGAAGCCAAAACATTATGACCACAGCGAGTTTGGATGTCGCCTGGTGGCACTGCAGGAACGTTACACGGTAAGGAAAGTAAATAAATGGATCAATAATTTATGGTGAATCCTTTTAGCCACGACGCTATCCGCAAATGGGGAAATCTACTGACATAAGCGACTTTGACAGAGGTGATAATATTGTTACCCAGAACCTGTGAACAAGTATCTCGAAACCGACCTAGTTGATCAAACGTTCACGTGCTACTGTAGTGAACATCTATGGAAAGTGGTAGAATGACAGTGAAAGTGTCCGCCCCCAATAGCTAAGTGGTCAGCGCGACAGAATGTCAATCCTAAGGGCCCGAATTCGATTCCCCACTGGGTAGGAGATTTTCTCCCTCAGAGACAGGGTGTTGTGTTGTCCTAAACATCATCATTTCATCCCCATCGACGCGCAAGTCGCCCAAGTGGCGTCAAATCGAAAGACTTGCACCCGGCGGACGGTCTACGCAACGGGAGGTCCTATTCACACGACATTTATTTACAGTGATACTACCTCTGGGTGATAAGTGATTAAATGTCCATAACTCTTCACAGGACGTGGAATTTGGAGGCTTGTCTGCTCTGTATAGCAGGATAGGTGGCGATCTGTGACATCTCTGCCAAAAGGGCACAAAGCTGATGCAAGCATAATTGTATTGGAGCACATCATTCATTGTACATTGTTAAACAAGGGGATCTGCAGCAGACGACTTATAAGTGTTCACATGTTGTCCCAACAATATGGTCAATTACAATTGCAGTGGGCAAGGAATCGTCAAGATTAGATTGTGGATCAGTGGAAAAGTGTTGCCTCATCAGAGGAATCACGTTTTTGCTATACCAGGTTGATGGTCGTCTCCACAAACTCCGTCATCCACGTGAACGCCGGTTCAAAATATGCGCTGCAAGAATGTTGCAGGCTAATGGGAGCAGTATTATACACACATCAAATCAAGTTTTACGTCACCTCGGTTCCGAGAGTTCCGAAACCTGTACAGAAAATTGGAATAGAGATCAACATATGCATCCTTTTCGCCCTTTTTATTGCTCATGAAAACCACACATTGCATGTTGTACCACCATACTGCGAGACCTTCAGAGATGGCAGTCCAGATTGCTGAACACACCGGTACCTCTAATACCCAGTAGCACGTCCTCTTGCATTGCCACATGTCTGTAATCGTGGTGGCATACTATCCACAAGTTCATCAAGGCACTGTTAGTCCAGATTGTCCCACTCCTCAACGGCGATTCGGCGCAGATCCCTCAGAGTGGTTGGTGGGTCACGTCGTCCATAAACAGCCCTTTCCAATCTATCCCAGGCGTGTTCGATAGGGCTCATGTCTGGAGAACATGCTGGCCACTGTAGACAAGCGATGTCGTTATCCTGAAGGAAGTCATTCACAAGATGTGTACGATGGGGGCGCGAATTGCCGTCCATGAAGACGAATGCCTCGCCAGTATGCTGCTGATATGGTTGCACTATCGGTTGGAGGATGGCATTAATGTATCGTACAGCCGCTACAGCGCCTTCCATGTCCACCAGCGGTGTATGTCGGTCCCACATAATGCCGCCTCAAAACAGCAGGGTACCTCCACCTTGCTGCACTCGCCTCCTAATACGTCTCCAAGGATTGTCTGGTTGAAGGCATATGCGACACTCATCAGTGAAGAGAACGCGATGCCAGTCCTGATTGGTTCATTCGGCATGTTGTTGGGCCCTTCTGCACCGCACTGCACGGTGTTGTGGTTGCAAAGATGGAATCCTGTTAGGATTCCTCCGAGCCATAATCCATAGGTACCGGTCACCCACTGCAGTAGTAGCCCTTGGGCGGCCTGAGCAAGGCTTGTCATCGACAGTTCCTGACTCTTTGCATCTCCTCCATGTCTGAACAACATCGCTTTGGTTCACTCCGAGATGCCTGGACACTTCCCTTGTTGTAAGCCCTATCTGACACAAAGTAACAATGCATACGCGACCGATCCGTGGTATTGACCGTCTATGCATGGTTGAACTACAGACAACATGAGCCGTGTACCTCCTTCCTGGCGGAATGACTGGAACTGATCAGCTGTCGGACCCCCTCCGTCTAATTTGCGCTGCTCATGCATAGTTGCTTACATCTTTGGGCGGATTTAGTGACATTTATGAACAGTCAAAGTAGCTGTGTCTGCAATACAATATTCACAGTCAACGACTATCTTCAGGAGTTCTGGGGACTCGGATGATGCAACACTTTTTATGATGTGTGTACTATAGGAGACATTCTGCTGCTCTTGGGACCTGTGGTAGTAATCGAAGATATACTGACAGCTGTGGACCATCTGCGCCCCTTCATGCTTGATGTCTTCGCCGCCAGCAATGTCATATGTCAGGAAGATAACCGTCCATTTCTCAGAGCCAGAACAGTGCTACAGTGGTTTGAGTGTACTTAAGTTGCTGTCTTGCCCATAAAATTCGCTTGATGTGGGTCCAGTGGAACCCATTTTGGTCGTTATCAGGTGCCACACCGCTTACAGATATGAGCAGTCCGCTATTTAAGGAAATTACATGACTTGGGTGTGGACATCTGGTGCAAGAAACGTGTACAAACCTACCAACAAAATGTCGAATCCATGTTACACAGAAACGGTGGCGTATTGCATTCCAAAGACAATATGGCCGCCGGATTGGTTGTAACTTGACATCGGCTCCGTGTTTAAATGGTGTCTTTCTGTGGTAAGTGCCGCTTTTTGCAAGTGGTTTCTGCACTCACAAGCGGTGGAAGTGTCAATTATTCAAGAACACGTTTTCTCGAAGAGATGTTAAGTGTAAACAGGGCAGGGCAAATGAATTTAAGTTATGAGTGGGATCGGTCACTGCCAGCATGGAGGGATCGTAGCTGTCTTCTGTTGCTGCAGAGTGCACATCGGTGCTTGCATTGCATCAGCCGACGAGAGGAAGGCGGACCCCAGCACAGCATCAGCCGCCCGCTGCCAGCTGCACTGTCATCCCTACGAGCAGGGACCGGTGTGAGGAGAAGCGAGCCATACCTGTCATGTACAGCACTTCTTAAGGTAACTTGCCAGTGAACAGCTGGAAAAACAGTAAGAATTTTCATAAACTTTATGAGAGTCTAACTGCATAATGTGAACTCTGAATACAAAGAAATTTTAGGACAATGAGTGTGTTATAAGGATGAAGATTTTGTTAAAAGAATAATCAGAATAGCTTTGATATAAACTTTATTATATAAACATTTATGTCGGTCAATAATTTAAAATTTTTCCTGCCAGTCTACGTTTGAAGTCTATAGACTTATTAACTACTTTTCTTAGATGCCTTAAACTTTGTGCACACATCTATGATATTGTTATCTAAAAAGTAGACTACAATCAAATAATTTCAATCAATAGTTTTTATGCTATAAGTACATAAATTAGACAATCAAGATTAAGGTAATTTTTTATAATTAATAAGGGTATATTTTTCCTCCTGGTGATAGTAAGCTGGTGTCTGTAGTCTACTTTTCTCCAAATGGTAGCCTGAAATATCACAAAAAATTTCGGACCTCTAGCTCAAATAGTTTTTTTGCATAAAATAAACATGTCAGAAAATTTTATTCTTGGGAAATTCAGTTTAAAGGTACATTTCATCTGTCACTCACCTCTGTTGTTCTTAAAAACCTCCAGTTGCATAATATTCTTGGTTTGTGTGTTTCTCATCTTCTGTCTTTCTTTTCTTGCTCCTCTTTGCTATTCTGGCCTCTTTAGTTGCCTCAAGAACCCACTTTTTGCCTCAAGTAATCAATTGCCATCAGTGGTTGTCTCATATTGAAACGAGGAGTTAGTCCCAACAACTCTAAAACATCACATCTGCTAACTTCCCCATCATTAAAGCAAATAACTGCATCTAATACACCTAATCTCATGGTATTGAAACCAACAAATACAGTTTTAGGCAGGCATATTCATATCACATGATTGAAACATTCATTAACATTTTGTGTCTTTCCATGTAAGCACCATGACAATAGTTTAGTGTCACTTAGGTCCCTGTATATGGGCTTAATTGCTTCCACTACCTCAAATAGCAGGGAGTGATGGTGTGCCTAAGTCTCACCATTTGCAATTGCTTTTTTGTATCCACACCATGTGTCTACACCAGTGTCAGAGAGCATGATGTGGAGGGTCATCCGTAGAAGCTTTATGGAAAAAGGTAGACGATACTTCTTTCTTCATGGCCTCAATATTGTCTCGATTCCTTCTTATGGCTAAATCATAATAGAGCTGCAGTTTGTCCACCTCTTCCTTAGTAAGACGACCACGACCATCAATTGGTTTGCCATCACTGAGCTTTTTCCCCCTTTGTATCTTTTATTAGCTTATATAAATGGATGGCCATCCTCTTTTGGACATGACCAACACACTCTAACTTTTCAATGTTTACAGTTCTTCCATAAGGCATATTTTCCAACACATTTGCAAACCCTTTGGAATGTCCAGCTCCAAGGTACTTCACATACCGTACACCATAATTCTCTTCTGACCTTTGAAATATTCTGAGAACTCCCTCTGATTCCATTCCACCACTTTACCCAGAAAACTTCTGAACATAAACATGATCCTGGTTATTTCCTTTGCAACCATGGCAGTACTTTGTCATATGTTCTATCATCTTTCCATTTTCTAGGGATGTTGCAGTGACAACACCATTCAATGATAGGTGACCATGCTTCTGCCATGTCCCATCAAAGACGGCAACGATATCAGTGTCACCGTCATTGCATAACACAGTTTCTTCTACTGCTTTCTTCATTGACACACCACTCACTTGACCAAGACTTTCAAGAAGTAACTGTGTATACTTCTCAAATCTTGTAGGTAGGGACAAATTCATGATAGCACAAAATGTTTGAGCTGCCATTCTACCCTTCCCAATACACCTCATTCCATATGCAAGTCTGATATTTGTGTTATAAATTCTTCCTTTGCACAATCCAGAAGAATACCCAGTTTTACTTACCGCACCGAAATCACAAAACACTTGTAACTTACTAGCCACACCTTTCCTGCCTTCAGAATCTTCGACAATTTTAAAACCACCTTCTTCACAAAGGGCACACACAGCAGCATTCTTTAGAAGCGAACATAAAGCACTCAGTTCAGCAATTATGGAAACACATTCCGTTACAGCTTTTTGATCATATTTTACAGAAATGTCACTCTGGGTACTCAAATATTTTAGCTTCTGTCTCGAGGCACTTGGCGGAGTCGACATAACATCCAATTGGTTTGTGGATGTAATTACACAGTCTCTACTTTCCAACGAAGTAAACCGATTACCATAAAACTTACGTCTTCACGTTCCAAAACACTTTTTTTTGGAGGCACAACTACTTCCGAGAATGACACAGCACCATCAGCTCAACAACATACAGAAGTTTGAACACAAACAACTCTCGAAAGCCATAGATATACAAAGGAAAACAAAGCAGAGTCGGACAGCCTGTGTGCTAATAGGGCTGCCAACTGAAAAAACGATTGTGCAGTGTATCTTTTCGAAGTGACAAATTGATAATGAGGCCATTTGACATCCGACCGCAGTGGAAACACGGACGTTGCCGCATACTGACATATATTTAAATTTGTTTTTAAAGATGTTCCCAATGTCCGAATCAATTCATTTAACTACCATTTTGTTCAAAAAAACTCTAAATATTGATTTAAGATGGAAAAAATTCGATTTTTTTAAATCAGATTCACTAACAAGTGAATTTAATGTGGAGAGGTCGTCCACTGCAGCGAGTTCCACATCAAATGAACAAAGAGATGTAGTCAGGACGGCTACCCAGAAAGGAACAGTGGCACTTGACACAGATAATTTAAATGATAATGCTGAAGGGAAAACTGCAACAATTAGAGAAGCAGTGATTATACGACAGTGATACGAAGACTTGATGACATTTCTTGAGAATGAATTTTCTGGGCAAAAGATGACACAGGCAAGAGCAAGCGAATTGAAAGTGAAATTAAAGGAGAAAACATTACAATGAGCGACAGAGCAGGCGTTATTAATTGGCAGGTTGGAACAATTACAAAAATAAAACGAAAGCTCTAGGGAAAATTCACAAAAACCAGCGAAAACATATGCAAGTGCGGCGCTAACGACGCCACCTAGCAGGTATGCAGCCGAAACTGCTCCCGCAGCTAAACTCGCAACAGCGCAAACAGCGCAACAGAATATATTGTTCATAAAGTCAAGAACATATAAGGGACAAAAATAATGCAAAAAAACTAACGACTTTAATAAACCCTATTAAAGAACACATTTGTATAAGGAAGATCAAGCAAACCAATAATGTAGTCATCATGGAAACTGCTACACAAAGTAACACGCCAAAGATGACGAACAACAAAAAGGTGCAAGAGACAATGATTTGTGAACAGTCTACAGAAAAGAGACTTTTAATTATATTGTACGATACCCAGACGACACAGATGCAAAGACACAATATACATGTAGAACCTTGAATTTGAACTGTCTAAGGAAAGCTTCGAAAGCGGCTTTGCAGTAAGATTTAGGACAGCACCAAGCGGAAGAAAAGTGGTCCATCAAATTTTTGAAGGGAGCCTTGAGGTTAAAACAGCTCTCATGAAACAATAAATAGCTTATCTTGGGTTTCGTTCGGTTTTAGTGAAAGACTATCTAGTACTGAGTAATGCCAAGATCTTAGTCATTTGGCAAGACATTGCGATAAACAAGTAGTAATTTGTGGACAATGTGGGGTGAAGACAATATCAGAAAAGACTGCAATAAAACCAAACAAGTGGCAGAGTGTGCACGCCATGTAAATATTAGGGGTAAAAGATGCAGGGGAACAGATTTTACGAACTGATTATGCGTAAGCGTCTCATAACACTAGCAAACAATGAGGGCTCTAATAACACCATCAAGTACCGTTTATATAAGAAACATTAAACACCATCGAGGAGGAGGAGGGACGCCGAAAGAGCGAGAAATTTTTGGCAAAAAGTGAGCAGCAAGTACCATAGAACAGAGCATGCGGCAAAGACCAAAGTAGAGCATCACGCACATACGAAACAGCAGGAAAGAAGGGTAGGGCAAGAATTCAGAAGCAAGATCAGAAACGGATGTAGGAGTGACATATGATGTAGGCCATCAGGCGTTGGTGACACAACCTGGGCAATTGTACGTAGAATGCGACAGCACACATTCTGAGGAATACACTACACTGCATACAGAAATAAAAGAAGATTCGCCAATGCAGTATGCGAGTCTACAACGAAAACAGTAAGAGACTGAGAGTTGGTTCGTACAGGTAGCAAACACCCACTACAAAGAAGTAAACAATAAAACACAGACCGGAACAGATCCGTGACAGGTTCATGAAAGCATAGACAACATTATGCAACTTAATAGACTGGAAGAGCCGATGACGCTTACCTCAGCGTTAAGACATCTGGTAACATATAAACATCCAAAAGGGAGTAAAAGACTTTTCCCAGGGTGTATACGACCCAGGGCAACCGGGAGATCCGGGAAAAAAACGGGGGTTTTTTCATGCGGGAGAAAACACGGGATTGTTTTTAGAATTCAGGGAATTTTTCATTGTTTTAGTTTTCAGTTAAATTTTTGTAACTTTGACTGGTAAGAACCGATACTCTAACAAAGGATATTACTGTATCCCGCTAGTGCAGAATAATACTGCAGCAGTAAAACATGAATGAGAGGAAAAACAAATATAAAACTTACGTTGCAACGGGAATGCGCATATACAACAAAACAGTACTCATACAAGCGTCTGCCAACAGCAAAACATGTCGAAGGCGTTAGAAAGATTATGCAATGCTTTGTAACAACAAATTGTCTCCGATGAGCGTGACGTCACAACTGTTTACCTTAGATTCGTTTGAGCAGCTGCAAACGGGCTCATGTGCATGCGCTGTTGTGTCGCGTATGAGTAGTACCTTCTCCCGCTTCTGGATACAGAAGTGCGGCAGTTAGCCGTATATGCAGTAGCAGCAAACAGCCAGATGCTACCTGGAAAAATTTTACTAGCGCGCCCGAGCTGCCAGATTCACCCATGCGCAGCAGGCGTGGACCTAGGTGGTGGGAGGAGGGCATTTGATATTGGTACTTCGTGAATCATATTCTGTCGTGTTATAAAAATGACCATTTGTGCCAAAACAGTCTCGTTAATTTGATGTATGTTACAATAGCTGCAATGTTAGAAAGGCCTGTTTCGTTTTATTTAGCAGACAGTGACAAAATAGACGTAATCAGATCGAGAAACCACACCAGTCGTGGGTACTATTTGTATTAAGAGCTTTTTCAGTCTTAGATAACGACGTTTCGATTTTTCATGTAGCAAAACATTTGACGAACTTTGATGAGTTAACAGATTCTTTCGCAAGCCGGCCGAAGTGGCCGTGCGGTTAAAGGCGCTGCAGTCTGGAACTGCAAGACCGCTACGGTCGCAGGTTCGAATCCTGCCTCGGGCATGGATGTTTGTGATGTCCTTAGGTTAGTTAGGTTTAACTAGTTCTAAGTTCTAGGGGACTAATGACCTCAGCAGTTGAGTCCCATAGTGCTCAGAGCCATTTGATCCATTCTTTCGCAGAAAGGAAAGTACACCATCTAAAGTTGTAACAAGAATAGAGAGAAAAAATAGCTAGGACCTAAGGATTGAACAAATGTATACTGTCTTGCATGTTTCTTGTCTTTATTGGTTTTATGTATCCTATATTTAATTTTATGTCACACAAAACAGCAAGTTATTAGCTAATAGGCAATAAAGAGCGCAAATTTTCTGAAGACTTATTGTTCTTCTGGTTACAAATCATCCCACCCAGTATTAATTGCGTGTTTTTTTTTTTTTTTACTAGAGATAAGATGTCAGACCTGTCCTTAATAGTTTGATCGCATCCATTACGAAATATACACTTTTGAATTCCACAGAACGAAGTACAGTGGCGTGCAATAGAATAGTACTGTGTGAAGGGGCATGATGCTGCACTTTGACACACCTAATACAAAATAACATATGTTACATGTCCTCAAACATATATGTTTTATGTATTAGACTCTTCAGAAAGATGTGTGCTACAAAATGAACATTTTTTTTTAAAAGTCCTGCCTCAAACCGTAGCGGGAGGGGGTGGGGGGTCACTACCTGGTATTTCCCCGGTTCGGAAATATCGTATCCGGGGCTGATGTGCAGAGCAATCTTGAGTTGTAGATGGGAGCTGGGTAGTCTCCACCTGACCCGTGTTTACGTCTAAGAATTTTGCTGTTTGCTCTTCGTTTACTGCTCTCGCATCACATTAAAACAGAACGGATTTCTGTGGCCGGTAGCTATCAAGTGAATTAAAATACATTCACATAATTACGGAAGGCCAAAATGTGTTACTAGCATTAATCACCTTGCAGAACAATGAAGCTCTTTTATCGGTTTGCTACAGAAATTTGGCTTTCAATAATCTTTTCCGAATCTTTGAAACGAAGTGTTTAATTCGACACTACTGGCTAATTTAAACTGTTTGCAACATTTCAAGTGCACTTTTTCAGCTTCTAATACGTATGGCGTTATGCCATAATAAAAAACCAAACATGAGGTAATACAACACCGGTACTCCAGGAAAATTTACATCCAGAAAAGCACCCTGAAAAGCACCCTGAAGAGCCTACTTCATTTCGAGGCCTACTTCATTGGGAATCTGGACATACAGTTGTGCACTTCAAGCCGATTCATGCATTTTAGTTTGGTTCACAAAATTCCGATGCTCTTGGAGTATCCTCTGATGTCTTATTTCTTTTATGACATACTATAAGATCTTTTAATGTTTTACACGTACAAACATACGGGCTTCCTACGTCATCATAGCTACACAAGCCCAGTGATGCATATCTGGTGCTCTGACAACTGCTGGAACAAACCTGCAGGTCGTGGGAAAATATTGCGAATGGTGGTTTGAAATTTACTACTTTCAAAGTAAATTTCCTTTTACGCAAGATGAACTGTGTGCGAGGATGTACGACGAATTTCTTAAACCACAGAGTGTTTGACTCTCATTTAAAAATCAACTCTTTGATGACGAGCCAGTTAGAAGAATTTCGAGTCCAGAAGATCAGACATTTATGTCGTTATTAAAAATTTTACTGGCACATTTGTGTAATGTATCTTAAAGTGTAACATGCGCGAAAAATATCAACATTATATATGAAAGTTTAGCTCCTCTTGCAGCTTGTTAATCTTCGAGACCAATATTATATGTGAAAGCTTTGTTGTTCTTGTAGCAACACTATGTATATTAATTTAAACCATAACTTTCCTATTTGTGTGTTCGCGCTACTTGACAGTGATGTTGCTATTGGCTGACTACATCGCGTCTCCTATGCTCTGAATATCCGTTATCATCGGCTGGCGAGATCATGTGAGATGAGCTATGACTGGCTTACAAAGGTGCATCACAATCTCGATTTCGATGCTTCGGAAAGTGACATGCGGTGTTGAGTGGAATTCGAATTTTAATAATACGAAAATATGCAGTGTACATGTTACTGCACATCCCGTGAGTTTCGTTTTCCAAAGTGCTGGGAAATTCTACACCGCTGTATAAAACCATAACCATTCATAGGATTGATAAGTTTTAGTTCCAACGAAAAGTATACTGTCGCTTAACATGGAAAAAGTGTGTTTTCACCCAGGAAATCAGGGGAAAAATCCATGAATTTTTTTTCCTTGTCTGCGTATACACCCTGTTTTTGGTACCTCACTTAGTAGATAGAATCCATTAGAATCCATCTCAGAGTGAACAACATGCCGACAGAAGCTTAAAAACTGGAGAAGTTGTTCAAACAGATCTCTGCCAGAAGAAATGAGTCATTCTCCTCAGACACGTCGTAAAAGCGCTTTGGATGACGCATGGTCGTATAGCATTCGATTGCAGGGGAGGAGGGCAAGACTGTCGAATATACACCCGTCACCCCTTATGGAGATAAAGATAGGATAGCTTAATGCCATGAGAAGTGTCAGCTTATTGCATGAGGCTAGAAGAGTGGGAGAAGAGATGCAGCTAGACGTATTGTACCTCCAAGAACAGTATACGAAGGCAGGAAAGATCCCCAGAACGCCAATAACTGCCCAGGTAGTCGCAGAAGGGCAAAGTCCAATGGCAGCAGTAATAGTACTTAAGAAGGCCGTAACAATGACGAAAACATCACAATATTGTTCAGAACAAGTAATCTGTGTGGAAATGTTAACCGGAGGGAGAGTTGCATCCTGGTTTCCGTGTACTTTCAATGTAGTGATGAGATCGACGAGTATTTACTGGGACTAAAGGATATTAGCCACCTAGGACAAACTGAGCCTCTTCTGTACTCCATTGATGCAAATGCGAAGTCAGTCTTGTGGCATAGCCGCCTGACTGATGACTGTCGAAGACAGCTAGGAGAAGCCATTGTGGAACTCAACCTACAGGTACTGAATGCACTTCACAATCCGCCAACCTATGAATGGAGGGTCGGAGCAACGTCTAATATTGACGTCGCTTTAGCAAATAAGGCAGCGGCGCGCCATGTGAAAGGTTGGAAGACTGCGACTGGAATAACATAGAGTGACCACAGTATCGTACACTATGCCATCATTGGAAGGGAAATCCAAGACGCCACATAAAACTTGCGCATAAGGCCGAAATCTATTAAGAACGCTAACTGGGAAGAACTAAGAAGAGTGTCCAGGAAGTCCATCGCTGGGTGATATAATAGATGTTAAAGCGCAAGATCTGACAGTGGCTGTACACAGAACAATGGAGAAACCGGTACCTGTCAGCAGAGGTCATTCTAAAGGAGTACCTTGCATCTGGACCGAGACGCAGCGGAAATTAAGATGCGAAACAAGAAGTACCAGGAAGCTACACCAGAGCACCATGACCCAAGAAGAAAGAGTCCGTAGACAGCATACACACAGGTGTGTTAAACAACGTGTTAAGGCAGAGTTGTGGAAAACAAAAATGGAACGATGGAAACAATTCGTGGAGGCCAACTTAGAAACCGATCCCTGGGGTGTATCATATAAAACAGTCTGCGAGGAACACCAACAGTCTTATCCACGCTCAAAAGGAATAGTGGGATGGTAACAGAAAGTTGGGATCAGTCAGCTGCCCTGCTAATGGAAACACTACTTTCTGACGACGGAGAAGAAGGCAAGACATATAATCAGCGTAAGCTATGGGAAATGGTAACGTAATAATATAGACACAATACATTTGTGTACCCCTTTGCACAAGAACAAATACGGCAAATAATTTTAAGACTGCAAAAGCAAAATCGCCAGGACTGGAAGGGATCCCTGACGAAGTAATACAAGCCTTAAGTTGCCAATTAGATAGTTAATTGTGCGATCTGTACAATGAGTATCTCTTGCAAGGAAGGGTCCCTGCACTGTGGAAGAACGCTGAAGTGGTAATAATTAGTAAAGGGCAAAGAAAGATTCAATGATATACAAATCCTACTGAGCAGTTTGTCTTTTGAACGTTCTTTACAAGCTATTTAAAAAACTATTATGCAGAATATTAGAGATCACAAACTGCTACACGGGATGAGCCCTCATCAGTACGGGTTTAGAAGAGGCAAGTCAACTGAAGACCCAACTAACAAGGCGATCTCGCTAGCGACAGGTACCATTTCTATGCATTCTCTAGCAATGATGATCGATATTGCTGGCACTTTCGATAACCTATGGTGGCCGTCTTTCTTTGATTGCCTTAGGGATTTGGAGTGTTCAGAAGCACTGTATAATTGCCTGAGAGGTTGCCAAGGGCGACGTGTTTCTTTAACGTGCCCAGGAAAGAAAATAACGAAGGCAGCAGAAATTACATGACAGCGTTAACACAAGCGGATTGGTGGCATTTGCAGATGACGTACTGTTCGTTGTAGGTGGTGGCTCCAGAAGAACTACAGAAGACAAATGTAATGCGACCCTCCACGAACTTGAGGGCTGGTGTTGAAGTGCTAAACTGACACTGGCACCTCGCCAAACAACGTACCTCCTGCTGAAAGGGAACCTAATAAGAAACGATAAAATAAAATTAAATTAAATGTAAAGGTTAGGAGAAGTGCAGTAACGAGATATCTAGGGGTATTTCTGGATGAACGTCATAACTTTGCGCATCATGTAGAGAAAGAAGGCAGAAAAGGTACAAACGTGATGAATAAAATTATAACCATTGCAAATAAGCAATTTTGGCTTCCCTTGAAGACAATCACAATATACCACCAATTTATATTAGCATCAGTCGTAGGATATGGTGCGATCATTTGGGCTCATAGACTGCAGTTAATTACGCCAGCCTCAGTGGTGAGGAGAATTCAACAAGGCGAACAACTAAGACTAACGGGTGATTACTGCATTACCCCGAGTGATGCTTTTCAGTAATTCTAGCAGTATGTCCACTGGACTTGGAAATTAGGAAAAGGGGTGACTTTTACTGGCTAAAGAAAGGAAATCAAATAGAAGTAGGTACGAAGAGTGCTTGGAACTGAGGCCATCTCGAAAAAGGCAATACTAGATCGCATATTACAAGTGTGGGAAAATGGTTCAAATGGCTCTGAGCACTATGGGACTTAACATCTGAGGTCATCAGTCCCCTAGGCCTAGAACGTAGAATTAATTAAACCTAACTAACCTAAGGACATCACACACATCCATGCCCGAGGCAGGATTCGAATCTGCGACCGTAGCGGTCGTGCGGTTCCAGACTGAAGTGCCTAGAACCGTTCGACCACATCGGACGGCGTGGGAAAATGAGTGTGCCGCTTCAGGCACAGGCAGGAAAACGTACAAATTTCTCCCTAACATCATGGACAGATTAAATTTGAGATTTCTTAACCCATCAAGTGGACTGATACGTTACCTGACTGTCCATACCCTTATGTCACGTATCTGTACAAAGTCAGAAGACAATGAATGATAGTTGCATCTATGGCAGTGTGGGCACACCAGGTCACCCACTGTGGGACTGCACGCTCTATGAAGATGCAGCTGCTAATGGACATTAGATATTAAGGATACTGAATCCCAAAGCAGCACTAAGGAGTGAGTCGACCTGACGCATCTTGGGCGATACTGCAGCCGCAGTATCCAGGAAGGCCAAGGAACACTTCATGAGGCATTCAATCATAAGTCATCATGCCGCTATCCATTCCATCCAGGCTGGACAACATACTCTGCAGATGGAGAGAAGATAACTGAGGTCAGCGACCACCAAGTGAAATAGTGTCCTAAGATTCTACATTGCAATGGTGCAAGTGATCATGGAAGTGTGGACTTCACGAAGTAACAGGGATGGATGGAATTACTCGCAATAGTGGAAGCGCTGCTGAAGTGCTGCCCGACACCCAAAGAAATCCGCCAGACAATAGTTGTTAAAGGGGGTAGTATGAGGGTGGATCCAGCAGCGAAGACAACTATCTATAAGTTAAATGCACGAAAATAAATGAATAAATAGAAAAGAGCTTCTGTAGTGTCTGTCTAAATTAGTAGCTGTATAATGGGATAGAGGTTTAAAGTAGTTTTGTAGCAGGTAGTCATAACGTTTTGGCTCACCGGTGTATGTAACAAATTGGCCTGACATTTACACACAAAAGTATTATTCCATCCTCATTAATTAGACATGTAGAAATTGCGGACGTCATTGTCTCACCTTCAGAATAACGAATCCAAAAATGCCATACACTTTGGAAGAATAACACAAAAAAATAAAACCTGCATACGTGAAAAACAAAACACAATGCACCAAAAGGAGCAAGGAGGAACTGCATGACGTAATTAGATAGCCACACATTAAACAACCCATGGCCCATACTGTCATCGTACTGTATCAAGCTATTTACTTGTCTAAACAAGTAAAGCAATTTTGAATACTAATTCTGTATAATATATGATGAAAATCGGTCATCTTTATGTGTATAGAGCATAAAAGTATTTGCTTATACCCTCTAAACAGTTAGAAAAATGAGTTGAATCTGTAGTTATTCTTAAACCCAAAATGATTAATTCTACAGTCTTTATTGGACTAAAGGTGCCATAGACAGAGAAAATTATTTATTTCAGCTCCTTTTTCTTATAACTATGCAGTCAAACCAGTGTTTCGACTGAAGGCCACAACAACAACAACAACAACAACAACATGCAGTATCCACACTGTTGGTTATGCACTGCGTATTACATGTTTTATTATTATTCTTCATCACTCATTGTTCTGCAACTCTACGTACACATAGTCTTCATGTTAAAGCGTCGACATTCATTCTTCACAGTCTGCATGGCAAAACAGTGTAGTAAAACTCAGTAAAATCGTTTTATTTACCACTTAACAATATAAGCATTTAGCGGAAAATGGTCCATTTCAAATATGGGTGGTATAAGATTTTTGTGTAACGAGCATGTTTAACCTGACCAAATGCTCACTGACAATCTGCAGACCAGAACCACATGATGTGTTTACATAGTAAAATTATTAGTGCATCAAAGTTCGACGGCTGATAAGACACAAAACGCTTAAAAAAATGAAGCACCTCCAAAAATGCTTTTAATGGTCTCATAGTGGTAGGAGAAGGAAAGTCCTTAATTGCCTTCATCTTCTCTGGATCAGATAAAGTACCCTTTCGTGAAATGATGTGACCTAAAACGTTGATTCTTTACCAAACTGACTTTTCAAGATTTGCTGTTACATCTGAGCCTGAAAACTTTCTTAGTACTTTCTCCAGCAATTCTGAATGGTCTTCCCAAATGGGAGTGGCAGTCAGTAAGTCATCTACTTATAATCTCACCAGGCTGAATTGCTTAGGGCCGAATACAGTATGCAGAGCTATTATAAAGACCCCAGAAACCTGAAGGGTAGCACTTTAAATTGGTAAGTCATGCTGCTTATTTATGGGAGTTTTCAGTGAATGCTACTTGCCAAAACAAATGTCGGAAATCAATACTTGTCAAGTATTGAACACCATAAAATTTTTGTAATTGTTCCTCAAGCACCTCAGGCATAGTCCTAAATGGGCCAATTATTTTGTTTGAGGCTCTAGCATTGAGCACTAAACGTACATTTCCTGCAGCTTTTGCCAGCTAGGTGAGCTGTTATACAGTGACAGAGACGCTTCTGCAATTCCTCCATGTAATATTCTTTTGCTTTCTTGTTTTATTGCTTCCCTCTTTGCCTGCAGGGTGGAGTATGTTAAATAACGCTATGTTTTTGAAGGTGCTGCTTCCATGTTCGGTTGACAACCTTTAATAATGCCTCGCTATCAGAGAAAAAGAAAGAGCTGGCTAGTTCAAGGTGACGCATGTCATTTACACACTCCCACTCTTAAAGTTTTCTCAGGAAACATAGACAAGATGACGGCAGATTGGTGTGAGATGTTCTCTTGCGGGGAATGAGTCTGGATACTATCAGTATATGGCACCTTGATCCTTAATATTTGAATCTTTACTGACAAAATCTATAGTTCCAACGCCATCAATCATCAAATAACATTTTGCATTAGGGAGATGAATTCTTGCACCTGTTCCTTACAAGAAATCCATTTCAAGTACAAAATTTACAGACAAAACTTATGCAATAAGAAATGTGCAGTCTTCTTCAGAAATTTACCTTAATGTGTGCCTGTATTTTTATACATTGTGATTTATCACCAATAGCACCAGAAATCTCCCAGTTTTTTACCAGGAAGGTAGGCACATTAATCATCCCAATTATCCTCTTGAAAAAATTGCATCCTAAGACATTCACCATTGCTCCAGTGTCAATATATTGGGTATTGCACCTACTATTGCATTTACAGTTGCTTGAAGGATCTCTTCTCTCTGTTCCTTGCATGACTCAAGGTCGTAGCAGAGGTCATCTCGTACGTCAACACCTTTATTATACCTTAACACATTTATCTGCTCATCTAACAAGGTAGAACTCCCACTCCTTCCCATGACCTGTATTGGGGAGCGTAATGCGGTCACTTTTAGTTTGGTGCATCGGTGGCAGTGGAGGAATTTTGCTCCCTCATCTATACAATACGTGCGGTACAGTTTTGTTGTTGCTGTTGCCAACCAGGAGGTAATCTGAAGTTACAATTCCGTCTACTGTTTGGGTTTGTGTAATTAATGTTTGGTAACGGATGATTCATAAGAATTTGCTGCCACTCATTTGCAGTTTAGCTTGCCAGTTGCTCTGACGATGGTCATCATGATTCAGTTATAGCCCAGATCTAACCTAACTTTGTTATTCCTTTGTTGTCTTGGAAAATGTGAAGAACTTTGGGTGTCATGTTCACTGTTTTGGCGCACAGATGAAGCTGGCGCCGCTGTTACCGCAAAGTTCGTATTACCACCTCTGATTATTGCTGTGTCCACTGGAACACAGAGGTTGCATGTTGCCGTTGCCACATTTACTCTTAACGTCCTCCTGGATAAGATCTATGGCGACCAACATTGAACAAAAATTTTCTAAATTGCGTGACATAAACCAATTTTTTGCGAATATTGAGTGGTAATTTCGCTTTTAGTACTCCCAAGACGTGCCTATGCGAAATCAGTTCATCGCAATATTGCATTCTGTTTGTTTAGCGTTGGGAATATTTCTGCAAGCTATCCTACTTTATTGTACTTGCTTACGAAAATCTTCGTGAATAGAATGTGAATAGAACTTTGCCAAAAAACCCTGTTCAAACAGCTCATACGTGACACATTTCTCAGCAGCTTCCCTTGCCTAGGGGATGCCTTCACCCAGAATATAGACTATGGTAAATTGGATTTTTTGATAATTAGTCCAAAGCTTTGGAAAAGCGCCTTTTAAACGCTTTATGAGTACAACCAGTAGTGTATTTGTCTTGTCTGGACAGTAAAACCAAAACTGTCCAATAATACTGAAGACAATGAAGGTGCTGCCCCCATAGCACAAACTCGATGTTTGGGAGATGGACTAAACTGTTGTGTGTTATGTCTATACACTCCATCACATGGACTTATGGCGCTGTACATGTCACCTACCATATTAACTGAAGACTATGTTCTATGTACACTACTCTTGACTGTTGTCAGCTCTTTACATATACCATTCTTTTGCTCATTACTTCAGCACACCATTCAGGAAGGTGGAAGGTCCTATGTTACAATTTCTTAGAAAATCACGATTAAATTAATCTCTAGTTGTAACCTACTCACACAATACACTCACGCTAGTCATTGAACTCTCATTATTAACACAGTGTATAATCTTACTGTAATCTCTTCATCTTTCTGGTTAACCCACTTCGTACAACTGCCACAAAAAAATTAATTCCTGGACATTAAAACGTTCCTGCAACTCCTTATCTTAGTTAAGTTAGATTATCTATTTTCATCCTTAATTCCTGCACGTCCAGTTGAGTTTTAGACTGCGTCATCTTAAGCAAGTGGGTATCACATGATAATTTCTTAATTACTTTTGGAGTATTTTTGTATGCTACTTTTAACTTCCTACCCCCATGAACCATGGACCTTGCTGTTGGTGGGGAGGCTTGCGTGCCTCAGCGATACACATGGCCGTACCATAGGTGCAACCACAATGGAGTGGTATCTGTTGAGAGGCCAGACAAACGTGTGGTTCCTGAAGAGGGGCAGCAGCCTTTTCAGTAGTTGCAGGGGCAACAGTCTGGATGATTGACTGATCTGGCCTTGTAACACTAACCAAAACGGCCTTACTGTGCTGGTACTGCAAACGGCTGAAAGCAAGGGGAAACTACAGCCATAATTTTTCCTGAGGGCATGCAGCTTTACTGTATGGTTAAATGATGATGGTGTCCTCTTGGGTAAAATATTCCGGAGATAAAATAGTCCCCCATTCTGATCTCTGGGCGGGGACTACTCAAGAGGACGTCGTTATCAGGAGAAAGAAAACTGGCGCTCTACGGATCAGAGTGTGGAATGTCAGATCCCTTAATCGGGCAGGTAGGTTAGAAAATTTAAAAAGGGAAATGGATAGGTTAAAGTTAGATATAGTGGGAATTAGTGAAGTTCGGTGGCAGGAGGAACAAGACTTTTGGTCAAGTGAATACAGGGTTATAAATACAAAATGAAATAGGGGTAATGCAGGAGTAGGTTTAATAATGAATAAAAAAATTGGAGTGTGGGTAAGCTACTACAAACAGCATAGTGAACGCATTATTGTGGCCAAGATAGACACGAAGCCCATGCCTAGTACAGTAGTACAAGTTTATATGCCAACTGGGTCTGCAGATGATGAAGAAATTGATGAAATGTATGATGAAATAAAAGAAATTATTCAGGTAGTGAAGGGAGACGATAATTTAATAGTCATGGGTGACTGGAATTCGAGAGTAAGAAAAGGGAGAGAAGGAAACATAGTGGGTGAATATGGATTGATGGAGAGAAATGAAAGAGGAAGCCATCTGGTAGAATTTTGCACAGAGCATAACTTAATCATAGCTAACACTTGGTTCAAGAATCATAAAAGAGAGATGAAAACACTAAGCAGATTGAGAAGGATGTAGGTTGCAGTAAGTACTGGGAGATGAAGAAGCTTGCACAGGATAGAGTAGCATGGAGAGCTGCATCAAACCAGTCTCAGGACTGAAGACAACAACAACAACAACTTTTAACTTTGGAAGAAAGTTTTGCAAGAGTACCATTTATTCGCTTGGTTAATTCTTTATACCATTCTTATATTTGACGTGACATTCCTCAGATTTTGCTTCTGTTTGTGTGGACTGTTCTTGTACTAAAAGTTTAAAATTAGTATAGACTTTTGTGAATTGTTCTGCTAATAATTTGAAATTAATCTCCATTATATCCATAAATATGTTAAATATATCAGCCATTGGATTTGATGCTGTACCCATTAGAGAAGTACTACCAGATTTTTGCCATTGAGGTTGGAGTTCAATTTCAACAGAATCGATGCCCACATCTTTCATTGTTGGATTAACCATATTGATATCATCGACACGAAATTAGTCTTCACTGTTATTTGCAGGTGATATTTTTGTAACCTTCCCAAATTTAACCATATCACATAGAAATAATAATTATGTTTAGTTTATGAACCCTCACACTTCAACTATTTATCTACCATACACATATATTAAAACGTAAATTTAAAGTGTAGTGCATTTAAAATTAGTTGCAACTTTTGACGTTTTGCAGACCAGAGGGATACGTGATGCCATTGCCCATGTAAAATCAATGATGAGCCGGCTTTCCCTGCTGTGTCACCAGCTGTTCAGCTAGTACAGTGCCCTTGTTGCCACGTCATGAGTAAACAGTACCATGGAGCATATTGAATTAGAAGCTCAACATTCGCCAACTCTCGCTGTAAACTCGTATTTGGTGGCTCGGAAATGATCTGTAGCTGTCAGGTATTGTGAAGAAGTGTTTTGTGTTTACATCACATTAATAACAACAGCGTAATACATCTGAATAGTAGTAGGGCAAACCATGTTTCAGCACAGTTTGTTAATGCGGGTTGCCTACATTCAGGGGCAAACCCATTGTTAGCTTTTCATTGATAGGTCTGGTTCTATTGTTCTGCTAAGAAGATTATGACCCCTTGGAGATAATCCATCCTTTTGACTGACAGATCCTTAACCAATTATTTGGTTAAGTGGTTTTCCATGTCTCATCCCCCTTCCCCTTCTCTTCCACTTCTCATTTCTCCTCCTCCCCTCCCTCTCTTCCTGCTCCTACTCCTCCCTTGCCACCACTCAGGAACTACCCATGCTGGTACAAACACACTCTTGATATAAATTTGATTGACTAATTAAATAAATCTATCAATCTATTAACGCCTCCCCCTCTGGGAAACCCCCAACCCTCCCCTTCCCCGCCCCACCTGGAAATTAGTGGGAAAAGAGTTAGTTGATCGACCATTTGGGGGAAAGTCGGTTGCAGTGTATGGAATATTGTTTAAACAATTTCGACAATATAGTTTATTTATTTATTTAAAGAATTTGGTGGGAAATAGATGCCATGTATGGAATGTGTGGAATATTGTTTATTTAAAAAATTATGGGATATAAGACTGTGTATTGATACATATATTTTATTTAATCAGTTTGCCACGGACAGAGTTCCCCCACTTCATGACAGACATCATGACTGCAACCATCCCCCCTCCACCCTTGCTCCCCATGCCATAATAACTGTAATCACCAAGGAATGCAATGAAGTGCGATATAGTAGCCACCATTTGGGGTCTCCCGTGTTGTGTCTATCATCAGGGTCCCACCACGAAGGTTAAAAAAGCCCAGTGTCCTAATTACAGATCATGTTACTAAAGACCATCGACCATGGACCAGATATCGGCCTCCTTTGATCTGGCTGTCCCCAAACAAAGCATCAAGTGGCTGCATTCTGTTGGTCGGCAAATTCTAGACTCGCTCCCTGTCTCTGTCGCTCTCAAGAGGCCACTCCTGTCTTGTCTGTGTAAAGTTCTTTGAAACATTTCCTTTGTTATTGTTGCAAGTGCATTAGTAATACGATGTCGCAACATAATAATATTGTCCACTTTGGTCGCATATATGCGGCCCTTCATGAATCCCCACATGAAGAAATCAAGTGGCGTAATGGTAGGTGAATGTGGTGCCAGGCAATGGGTCCTCCGCGTCTGATCCAATGGTTGGGAAATTTCCTATCCAGGAACTTGCGAACAGCCGTTAACCAATGTGGCGAAGCCCCATCTTGTTGAAAAATGATGTTGGGTTGCAAGCATTGTGCCTGAGGGTGCACAGACTGCTGCAACATGTCCAGATACACTGACCCATTCACTGTTTGTTCAACAAAGAAGAACAGTCCAACAATCCTGTCGTGCATTAGCCCGCACCAGACTTTTAGTTTAGGGTTATCACGAACATGGTCAATGAAAACGTACAAGATTTTGCGAACCCCAAATCCGAACATTATGCCAATTAACCCTTCCTGATAGATGGAAGATCGCCTCATCCGAGAATAAACATCTTTCCAGGAAGCTGGCATCCATATCAATATGCTTCAGCTCATCTGCAGCAAATTGTTATCAGCGTGGTTTGTTGCTTGGCGTCAGATGTTGCAGAATTTGCGCTTTGTAAGCACACATACGAAGACGCTGGTGAACTACTCGCTGCAATGTTGATCGAGGTACATCAAGTTGCCTAGATGCTTACGAATTGACTTAAGTGGGCTTCTGAGGCACGTTTGTCTGATGTCCTCCACTGTCTTTTCTGAAACTCCGTAACGTGTACCACCAGAATGTTTCAGAACACTTTCTGTTGCCAGAAACCTCCTACACCATTCCTTAATTGTTTTCACATCAGGTGGATCACATTCATACACAAACGATAATTTCTTTGCACAGTAATCGGCGATTTTGTTTCTGCAAACCACCCTACTGCTTGTGGACACTGCTGTGGAGTCGCCATTTTCACTTCATGCGACCATGCTGCACTCTGGCGATGGTACTTGGCACTTCTGACGCGGGAATATCAATTCTTTGAGATGCTCTACAATGTGGTGCAGTTTTCACTGTCGTATCTACTGTGGTTTTTCTCTCCTGGGTCCTTGATATCTGGAGGTTTGAGTGGGGCACCCTGTACTGTATTCAAATTGGCTAATCCTGGAGACAAAGGGTAAACTGATGCAGTTTCGACATCAAAAACAGAGTGAAATAATCCATTGCTCTACCCTGTCAAATTAATTGTTTAACAATTTGCAAGAGTCCAATAGATCGCTTAAAACCCTTACTTCCACCTTGTGATGATCCTTCATCATAGTAAAACATATTTTCAATGTTTAAATATCACACACAGACATTATGCAAAACAATTAATGAAATCTTCGTCACAGATGGATCGTAGTGCTAAATATATCAGAGGTCTTGTACACACTGATGTTTGAGTCTAAACACCCTCCATAACATTTCCACTAAACATATCTGGGGAAACGAAAAAGATGCTAATGATCACACAAACCCGCGATCATGAAGCCCACCGTCCATTGACTGCAGAGTAGCCCTGTCTGCGCCAACTGGGAGAGAGTTATCCACACCCTCTCTCTGTTGGGTTGTACAAAACAACGATGATGGACAGAGTGTTTGGGTGCCAGACTTGAATGCACCCTGAGGGACGCAAATCTCCTTTGGACTGCAGTACCTATATGTAGTTCGGAGACGTGTTGCAATGCAATAGCAAAATCCTCGTCCTTCTTCCAGTTCCAGAATTCTCTATTTCTACTACTACCTCGTGTTGAAGGAGAAAGCTTCGATTGGCAATGACCTTACACATCGTACATTGTTGGTGGAGCTACAGTAACATGTTCCCATTTCCACCGAATGGTCAAGACGCGGTCCTGTCGCATTTATTCAGCTTAACCTGTCTCTACACAGGATGCGGAAGGTGGTAGATTAGTGCTATCTGACTTCTGCTCATTTCTGACTTAAATTGGAACGATCACAGACACATAGCTGCAGGGCGGGTAGGGCGCAGAATGAGGAGCAATTACAAGCTGCATAGGGGCTGCCTAAAAGACCACGTTGGAATTTTACTGTAGCAGATAGGTTCAAGAAAAGGTGACTCATTTCGAGATTTGAGAGTGGTACGAATATGATTCACTAGTCACTGTAATCATTAAAAGGCATCTCCATAGGATCCAATGTAGGTATGTGATTGAATGGAGAGACTTGATTGCAAATCGCAGACAGCACTTCTACCAGAAGTCGTAACGCTAGTAGCAACTCTTGTGTGTGCCTGTAGAACCAAGATTGCTTTTTATCCACAGTAACAGTAACATAGTCGTTTTGATCTTGTTTTTAATAGCGCGGTCCTTACGAAATGTATGTTACCAGTGGTAGAATACTTCTGTGGTCAGTTTCAAATGTCAGTTCTCAATAGTGTTCCTCAAAAAGAACATCGTCTTCCCTCCAGAGATTCCCATTTCAGGTACCTTGTGAGTGTAAACCAATCACTAAAAAAGAAAAATTTCTCACCATGCTAAGTGACTCTCATGATTAATTAATGAGCCTATCAATTTGATACCAGTGGCATACCACCTGGCAGGTGGATGTGGTGGCTAGGGCGCCACAGATAGGATTCTTGACTTGGCGTTTTCTTCGTGGGGACGATATCTTTTAATTATATTTGAATCTCTCGCCTATACAGGGAGAGATGACCATTGTAATAAAATCAGATGTATTACCGAGTTTAAAAAGGGTTACGTAGTAAAACCTTATACCTACAACTTTTCTGTGCTATTGCCTTAAAAGAAAGTCTGAAAATGAGGAGCTTCCTTTGACAGGGGTAGATCTTAACACTACATCATAAGCCAAAAATGAGTTTAATTTTCTAGTCCTGTGATGCAGGACATGACAGACAGAAAAAGATATTTTTTCTATATGATGAGAGAATACTTAGACGGAATATAGCCCATGCCATAGTCCTGTACATGTTTTTCACAACAAGTAACGATACTTTAGCCACGTGAAAATGCGAGTACGGTCCGATCTCCTCTATCTTCGAAAATAGCTCATATAAAATGGAGAATATATATTGTGTGTGAGAAATTCGAGGTGTATGGTCAGTAACATCGCTCCCTCAGATTGGGTGAAGTAGATTGTTTAAACTGGTGCTCTTATGTTGGGCTGGATTTGTTTAGAACTACTGTATACATTCAAGCTGCAGCTGCTCGTTCTGCAGTACACCGCGGCTGGCGGTAGCGGTGAGTCACTAGGAGTCGGGGACTGGAAGTAATGGATTAGCTGAGCCTGGACCAGGTATAGAGAATGCACTGACCTTTCTGATCTTGCCCACTGCAGCAAGGGCTGGTGAAGTGACCAGTGTGCTGGGTGAGTGCAACAGAGAGCGACATGTGTGTATTGCGTGAGAGTAGATACAAAATGATGGAGGTTTTCGCTGAATGTGTTGATAACATCCATTCAATCATCCTCGGCCGGAGTCGTGCACTCTGGGATAACACATGCGTCCACTACCGCGGCTGTGGCCGCAGCTGTGGTTTCCTTCGGTCCCTGAACTTCAGTGCTGCCTGTGTACGAATGGACGTGCGCGCTGTGTATGGATTTTAGGGAGGTGAGTGTGCGGGAAGTGCGAGTGTTTCAGCGATCTCTGACGTCTACCCACGGCAGTGCTACGGACTGGATCGTGCTTTAATTGTGTCGTGTTTAATGTTCCCCAGTACATCGCAGTGGACTCTGTTTTGCAGTGGCATTTGCTGTTGTCTCTATTCTATCTAGAGATGAGCAAACTCGTTCATCCTTGTGAACTAGTTCACTGCTGATCGTTCTTTTTTGTGAACCCTTATTTTTTATTCGTTCACCGTTCATTTGTGCTTGGTATGGTTCTCATGAAAAACTGAAAACCAGTAGTGTAGGTGACTGAAGGATGGAAGGCACCAAGAGGGAGCACTTGCCTCCCCCCTGGAGTATAGAGTTTTTATTCACTACAGAATTCTTACACACGTTTAGAAGTAATTTCTGTGATTCTGCAGAACTTCTCGTTTAGCCAACTGTAGCGTTCTGTGGCTGATCGCAGGGAAATGTAGGGTGGCGCATGGAAAACGGGCCCCAAGTACAGACTGCTCGCCAATTACGGACGATGTGTTGCCCGTTACGAGCAGATACAACAAACAGACAAATATGTAATAATTACGCAGTGAAGAAATAACAAGCTAATGCAAGCAACAATTGCGAAACAATGGATGACGATGTGTAGAGAGCTGGAGAAGAGAACATGAAAATCTCGCGCAACGCGCATGGGCTATATATAGCACATGTAGTCTTGTAAACCTGTTGGTGGCTGTTTCCCAACCTAATAGGCCACAAGTGTCTTATATAAAATTCTTCGTTTCGACTTTCACTACACAGCTATGCTACGTTGTAAACAATAATCGTTTACACCCTATATATAATTCAAGTTGTCTCTGAGTTCGTAGGCGAAGTAAAGACTTTATGGAAGCATAAAATAAAATGTGGTTTTCTCATCACACTTGCGTCACATCCTTAGTAAAAATTAGGTTTTTATGTTGCATTATTAAAGTTAATGCAGCAATAATAATAATAATTAAGTTCGCAGTACTAAAGTTTTTGGTTTGAAAGCTCCTTCTGGACAAATGTTTTTGAAATAATAAGTACATACGATTTTATGGCAATCTTCGTCTTTTCAAATGGAGAGGCACCGCTTTATCTACTGAGCCAAAATGACCCACAACTCACTTTTTTTTTTCTTCAAAGAAACCAAACTAGCAGGTAATGCAAATTGGAAACAACCGAACATAAAAATAATAAGAGCCTTCCTAAATGTATTAATGTTTTGTATATGAAAGATACACGAAAATCGTATTATATGAATTTTCTTACACCAAAAATTAAGCAAATTATTGAAAGTTAGTAGCTAAATCAAGTCGATGAAACCAAAAAATATATGAATAACAAAAAAACTTGCCTTGTTATGTCTTCTGCTGTTCATCGATATAATGAACTGACCTGATATGCCCTTTTGTTACCTGAAAAGACGTACCTATTACATACAACTTAATTTTTACGTGATTTACGTAACTATAAAATACTTTTTGATTACTGGTCGTGGACGCTGAATAGCCAGAGGCAAGTGCAAGAACAGTTTGGAACACATGTAAAATGGGCGAGCGCAGTGAACGAAACGAACAACTGGATACTGAACTAACTAGGAGCAGTCGGAAGTGGAACTGAGACAGGTGGTCATGCGAAGAACGACGAGTGCGACCGAGGGAGACCGAGACTGAGACGAGCACGCGACCGAGGCTGGAACGAGAACTGCCGAAGTGACCGCCGCGACCGAAGTGAACTATGAACCGATCGTTCCTCGTTCCTGGGAACTATAAGTAGACCGCCGCGACCGAAGTGAACTATGAACCGATCGTTCCTCGTTCCTGGGAACTATAAGTAGACCGCCGCGACCGAAGTGAACTATGAACCGATCGTTCCTTGGAATTCGTTCCTCGGTTCTTTCGTTCATCTTGGTGAACCGTTCCTTTGCACCCGTTCGTTCGCGAACTACCTATCTCTAATTCTATCACGCAGTAGGACGTTCCTCCCTCCTTCCAAATGCAGCGGAGAGAGTCAATTTAGGAAGTGTACAGTATTTTAAAAAACGCAGTCGCGAAATCAAATTCCAGATAAATCAAATTATCGTTTCCGACAGTTGTACTGCGTGCACATCAGTTTGGTGTAGGTGGGCAAGGCCGGGGTGGGTTTGGGCCACTCTCTCCCAGCCGGCAGTTGGCAGACAGTGCGCTTCGTAATTGTGGGTTTGGGTGATCGCCAGAATTTATTTCACCAGAAATGTTTAGTGGAAATATTGTGTGGAGGGGGGTGTTCATGTTCTCAAATGTCGATGCGTACAAGAACTGTAATATATATTAATCACAAAGATCTATTTGTCACGTTAGTTTCATTACTTGTTTTGTATAATGATTGCGTGTGATATTCAAACGTTGAAAATATGTTTTATTATGATGAAGGATCATAATAAGGTAGATGTCAGTATTTTAAATGATCTATTAGACTCCTATAAATCGTTAAACAACTAATTTGACACGCTAGTGCTATGGATTATTTCACTCTATTTTTTATATCGAATTTGCGTCAGCTTTCCGTTTGTCTCCAGCATTTGCTAATAGGAATACAGTATTCTGAGGAGAGATAAAAATCTACATCTTCTTGTTTGAAGAATTTGGTTTACTCAGACAAGACAGGAGTGGCCTCTTGAGAGCAACAACAGAGACAGGAAGCGAGTCTGGAATTTTCCGAGTAACAGAATGCCGTCACTTGCTGCTTTGTTTGGGGACCGCCAATTCAAAGGAGGCCGGTATCTGGTCCATGGTCGATGATATTTAGTAATATGATCTGTAATTAGGACACTGGGCTGTTTTGACCTTCGTGGTGGGGCCCTGACGATAGACACAACACGTGAGACCCCAAATGGTGGCTACTATACCGCACTTCATGGCATTCCCTGGTGATTACAGTTATTATGGCGTGGGGAGCAAGGGTGGTTAGGGGATGGTTGGAGTCATGATCTATACTCAAGTGGGGGAACCCTGTCTGCAGCAGAATGATTAAATAAAGAATATGTATCAACATATTTTGGACTTTAATTTGAATTTCGTATCATGAGAGACTTCCTCTCCAGCACAGAGAGAGTATTTCCCTACCATTTTTTTCTGGGATGGGTGGGGATGGATGGGGCAAAGGGTAGGCGGGTGGGACATCCTCTGGTGGTATCACTGTGCACTAGCTCAGTCGATCCGTGCATGTCAAGGTAAGTGCACACACGAAAATTTTGCGATCTGCAACAGTGTAATTTCGTAATTAGGACATGTAGATGGTGGATGTGAGATTTTTCCTCCACATAAAGGTGAGGGCAAGCTCCTGCGAATTGACTTTTGTAATAAATAGTATATCTAGTCTATATAATTCAGTTTCGTATCGTGAGAGCCTTCCTCCAGCACAGGCGGCAGCTTAAAGCCCATGGCAGAATCCATTTTCAGTCAGGCATTTGCCTTGGAAGACCATCAGTCTTGCCACAGTGGTAAGACTGGTTCCCGTCAGATCACCGAAGTTAAGTGATGTTGGGCTGGGCTAGCACTTGGATGGGTGACCATCCAGTCTGCCGAGCACTGTTGGCAAGCAGGGCGCACTCAGCCCTTGTGAGGCAAACTGAGGAGCTACTTGAATGAGAAGTAGCGGTTCCGGTCTCGTAAACCGCCATATGGCCAGGAGAGTGGTGTGCTGACCACATGCCCCTTCATATCTGCATCCAGTGACACCTGTGGGCTGAAGATGACACAGTGGCCAGTCGGAACCATTGGGTCTTCCACGACCTGTTCGGATGGAATTTAGCTTTTATTTGACTTGGAAGGAATTCTCACATGCGTCGGTATTCCACAGGGGTTTACCGGGTAAATGCTGCTTTGTTTGCATTTCAGTCTGACTGTAACCAACAGCGCGTGCAGGCTCGGCAGTAGCACACTATGGCACTATGGGGTGTGTGTGTGTGCGTGTGTGTGTGTGTGTGTGAGAGAGAGAGAGAGAGAGAGAGAGAGAGAGAGAGAGAGAGAGAGAGAAAAGGCGGAAAAGAGGTAGAGAGACAGAGCATGTGTTTCGATAGGAACTTCTTGGGTGCTTTTGATTGGGGATTAGCATGACATCCGATCTGTCAGTGGCAGGGCCTGAGTGGACACCTCTAGGACATGGGTGCGTGGTGTATCCACTGACAGACACATTGCTTTGTGGAGCCGCCAGTGCACTCCGACTTTGGGCAGCCTGCACAGATGGCATGGGCTGGCACTGAGTGCAGGATGGCAGATGGTGTGTGCTTCGTGATCGAAAGATTTTTTACAGTGTAATTGCGTGTGATAGGTGCTTCATGACAGTATCCCCTGTGCAGTTGGAATGACAATGCATAGCATTTGTCAAAATATTCCTTGTGTCACCTTCTATTCCGTAAATTGTTTAAATAAACAATATTGCACACACTGTCTACATTATTTGAACAATATTCCATACACTGCAATCGATTTGCTGCCAAATTCTTTACATAAACAAATAAACTATATTTCATACACCGTCTCATATCCCATAACTTGTTTAAACAAACAATATTCCACATATTGTCAAAATTGTTTAAATAATATTCCATACAGTGCAACCGATTTTCCTCCAAATGGCCAATCAATTGAGTCTTTTTCCCACCAATTGTCAGGTGGAGGAAGGGAGGGGGAGGGCTGGGGGTTTTCCAGAGGGGGATGAGTTAATTTATTGATAGATTTATTTAATTAATCAACCAAATTGATATCAAAAATATGCGAGGAGAGATCTCAGACAGGTGGAGAGTAGGAAAAGGAAGAGAAGAAGGGCTAGGGGGGAGGAGGATGGACTGGGGGAGGAGATATGAAAAACCAAGTAACTGAACAATAGGTTAAGGACCTGTCAATTAAAAGGATGGATTATCCCCAGGGGATCATAATACTCTTAGTAGAACAATAGGTTAAGGACCTGTCAATCCAGAGAGAACAATAGGTTTGTCCCACGAATGTAGGCAACCCACACTAACAAATTCCGCTGAAACATAGTTTGCTCTACTATAGTTCAGATGTACTGCACTGTTGTTATTAATTCAATGAAAGCACGAGACATTATTTCACAATATCTGATGACTTCAGAACATTTCATTGCCACAAAATACGACTTTACAACGATATCTGACGAGCGTTGACGCTTCTAATGCGTTATGCTATTTGGCACTGTTTACTCATGATCAGGCACAGGGGCACTTTACTAGCTGAATTGCTGGTGGCACGGTACAGAAAGCTCGCTAGCCATTGATATTATCTGGGCAATGGTATCACATTTCACTCTGGTATGTCAAACGTCAAAAGTCGCAACGAATTTTAAATGCACTATACTTTAAACTTTGCCTTGAAAGGAGTTCTTGTGTGCATCAGTATTCCACAGTGGTTTACAGAGTAAATGCTGCATTATTTGTGGTTCGGTCTGATCATGTGGGACAGCACATGCAGGCTCAGCAGTGTCATACTACGGTATGAGAGAGAGAGAGAGAGAGAGAGAGAGAGAGAGAGAGAGAGAGAGAGAGAGAGTACATGTTTCGATAGGAATTTCTAGGTGCTTAGCGTGACATCCTGTCTGTCAGTCGCAGGACCCAAGTGACCACCTCTTGGACACCGGCACATGGCGTGGCCACTGATGAACACATCGCTTTGGGGAGCTGCCAGTGCACACTGACTCCCGGCAGCCTGTGCTGATAACACAGGCCAGCACTGGGTGCAGGATAGTGGACAGTACGTGCTTCGCAATAGAAACATTTTTAACAGTGTATTTACATGTGAAAGGTGCTTCATGACAGTATTCCTTGTGCGACTGGAATGAGAAAAGATCACAATTGTTTAAATATTCCATATGTCACCTATTCCATAACTTATTTAATTAAACAGTATTCCACACATTGTCTAAATTGTTTAAACAGTATTCCATACACTGCAATCAATTTCCCCTCAAATTCTTTACATAAATATGTAGACTATATTCCATATATGGCCTTGTTTCCCATAAATTGTTTAAATAAACAATATTCCTCACGTTGTCTAAATTGTTTAAATAACATTCCATACACTGCATCGATTTCCCACCAAATTCTTTAAATAAATATATACTCTATATTGTCGAAATTGTTTAAACAATATTCCATACACTGCAACAGATTTTCCTCCAAATGGTCAATCAACTGAGTCTTTTTCCCGATAATTTGCAGGTGGGGGAGGGGAGGGGTTGAGCTTGGGTTTTTCTCAGAGGGGAGGTTTTTTTAATTAATTAGTCAATCAAATTGATATCAAAAGTGTGCTTGTACTGGCGAGAGTAGTTTCCAGGGTGGGTAGGGAGGAATGGGATAGGGGAGGGGCAGGAGGAGGGGGAGGTGACACGGAAAACGACTTAACCAGACAATCAGTTAAGGACCTATCAATCAAAAGGGTCGATTATCTCCAGGGGGTTACAATCCTCTTAGAAGAACAATAGGTTAAGGACCTGTCAATCAAAAGAGAACAATAGGTTTGCACCAGAGTGTAGGGAACCCCCACTAACATACTGTGCTAAAACATAGATTGCCCTACTACTCGGAATAAGAAATTTGCAGAAAGAGTGCCGTCCAGGAACACTGTTCACCCGCTCATAAGATAATATTGTGCTGCAAAACAGTTCTCAGATTTTCATGATAGAAGTGGACAAAACGCCATACCACACTGTTGTGTTGCATAAATCTCCAACAATGCAGTGGAGGAAAGCGAATGTTTTGTTCTGGGTTCAAAGAAATGTTCCATGAGATAAAGTTGAATCTAGCATGTAAAAAGCTAAATCAACAGAACTTTTAGCGCTGTATAAGCCAAAATTTCATGGTACCAAGTCGACAAACTGTTTAACTGTAAAAGGAATAGTTTAATGAAGCTTCCTCCATATCACACTCATTTACATCTGACATACTATATGGGGCTAAGTGAAAAGTAATGTGGAAAAATGCAACAAGAAGTTACAATCACTGTAACTGATATGCTGACAAAAGAAGATACCGTGAATGTTGCGCGACAGGACTGGTCTTGAGTTGTCACCTATACCAAGAAGGTAGTTGAGGAGACATAGATTCACGAATGACTATGATAAATTTTGAGTAATACGTAACTTCTTTTGTTGCCATACTAAAATCTGCATCTTTTGTCAAAACACAGCAGAGTTTAGAAATATTCATCTCACTAACTTTATAATGCAGTTAAAATTGTGACAGACTCCAGAAATAGTGTATTATTAAACTATCAACTGAGTACAAGTCAGGTCGATAGTTTATGAAACAGCCCATTTTCACTATAAAAAATTAATGTGTAACTTCTTTACTTACATTGTTGCACAACCCACAGCAATTCTCATTTCATCAGCTATCGATGGCCCTCAATAATTACATTATTTCATTGAAAGATATCTGTAGTCGTTTGAATATTGTGGTAGACATGGAAGCTTCGCATATTACACATACAGCAAAATATTTTCATTCTTATTCTCTATCATTTGCCAAAATCTTGTTTTGATATCTCAGACCATTTATGAGATACTTACATACATTACATTTTCTCGAGATTGTACAGAGGTAGCGATCCTTCTAAGTTTAAAGAATAATCCAATATTGTCTACATTTAATATGCAGCAACATGCAACCTAACACACATGAAACTCAGATTCATAGCAACACCTATTTTTCACTGCAAACTAATGATTTCTTGCAGCAGTTTACCTACTATTGAAATATCATAATAATTATAGCCATTAACGAAATGGTAGGGTTTTAATTATGAAGCTGGCCATAAGATGTATGGCAAACAAAGTATATCACAGAACAGCTTCTTCAAAATCGTTTGAGGCAGATCGCATATCGGCCATCTAGTGTGACTTACTGCTCACACAGTGAAGTGAGCCTGCAATTTTCCACGCCAAGAAGGTCTGGAATTAACCATGGTCACCTGCTGATGTGCCCAACACAAGCTGACAGCTACTTTTCCCTCCATTGGCTCTGTACTGAACTGTCAAAAGCCGCAACTTATTTTAAATGCACTGTAAGATGGAGTCCACACATTTATAAAAACAAAACAAAATCGTCAGTCCATTTTCAGTTTGTACCAACTGAAGCGCAGTCTTAGGAAGTTTTGAGTACAATGCAGTCTAGAAACGAACAATTTTAAAATCTACAAATCGGTAAAAAACGTAGTATAAGTTATTGGTTATCCACACGTAAGGTTCATAAAAACAGAATATCAGTCGCTCAACCAAAATGCCTTTACCGGAGATTCTTATGATGTAAATCCCCTCTTGCCTTTTAAGATTTGCGTTACAATTTTTGAATCTTTTCTTCATTAGGTTTCCAGTTATTGTTGTTTTTCAATTACATTTGTCCCATTTAAATTCGTTAAATGCTTGTTATGGGCTGATGTACACAGAACAAAAAGAATGAAATTCTAATGACATAAAATAAATGTTTTACAACAAAGGTCCTGGAAAAAAGATTGTCAATGGAAATGTGCCTTCAAGAGAAAGTAAAGTACATGAAAGGAAAGGTCCTCCACTTATGTGACATTTAAAGATGTGATATTTAAAGATGTGAGTAAATAAAAAGTTTTAAATACACATTTCGCCAAGTCATGAAATCTTATTCCAACAATGATGGTCTTAATTTTCATTAACTGCATAGTTGCCAATAAAATAAAATTTAATTATTAGAATCTTAAGTAACTTCATTCCTCTTTTCTCAATACAGGGTGTTCAGGCCAATGTTTGTGTATGGTTTCCATCATTGTTCATTGACTGACCATGAAATTTCGATACAATTCCCAAACTGTGACAGTGTAGGAAAAGAAAGAAAATAAAATTAGTGGACTTTGTCCTAACTAGAAATCTACTCTGTAGGCATCAGCATGGGTTTCGAAAAAGACGATCGTGTGAAAACCAGCTCGCGCTATTCGTCCACGAGACTCAGAGGACTGTAGGCACAGGTTTACAGGTAGATACCATGTTTCTTGACTTCCGCAAGGCGTTCGATACAGTTCCCCACAGTCGTTTAATGAACAAAGTAAGAGCATATGGACTATCAGACCAATTGTGTGACTGGATTGAAGAGTTCCTAGATAACAGAATGCAGCATGTCATTCTCAATGGAGAGAAGTCTTCCGAAGTAAGAGTGATTTCAGGTGTGCTGCAGGGGAGTGCCATAGGACTGTTGCTATTCACAATATACATAAATGACCTTGTGGATGACATCGGAAGTTCACTGAGGCTTTTTGCAGATGATGTTGTGGTATACAGAGAGGTTGTAACAATAGAAAATTGTACTGAAATGCAGGAGGACCTGCAGCGAATTGACTCATAGTGCAGGGAATGGCAATTGAATCTCAATGTAGACAAGTGTAATGTGCTGCAAATACATAGAAAGAAAGATCCCTTATCATTTAGCTACAATATAGCAGGTCAGCAAATGGAAGCAGTCAATTCCATAAATTGTCTCGGAGTACGCATTAGGAGTGATTTAAAATGCAATGACCATATAAAGTTGATCGTCAGTAAAGCAGATGCCAGACTGAGATTCATTGGAAGAATCTTAAGAAAATGCAATCCGAAAACAAAGGAAATAGGTTACAGTACACTTGTTCGCCCACTGCTTGAATATTGCTCAGCACTGTGGGATCCGTACCGGACAGGGTTGATAGAAGAGATAGAGAAGATCCAACGGAGAGCAGCGCGCTTCGTTACAGGATCATTTAGTAATCGCGAAAGCATTACGGAGATGATAGATAAACTCCAGTGGAAGACTCTGCAGGAGAGACGCTCAGTAGCTCAGTATGGGCTTTTGTTGAAGTTTCGAGAACGTACCTTCACCGAGGATTCAAGCAGTATATTGCTCTCTCCCACGTATATCTCACGAAGATACCATGAGGATAAAATAAGAGGGATTAGAGCCCACACAGAGGCATACGGACACTCGTTCTTTCCACGATACGAGACTGGAATAGAATGGAGAACCGATAGAGGTACTTAAGGTACCCTCCGCCACACACCATCAGGTGGCTTGCGGAGTATGGACATAGATGTAGATGTAGAAAGATAAGTTCTTTCTTTGATGCAAAACGATCAAGACCCAACATGAAGCTCAAATTGTTTCATCCTTGAACAATGGCGATTGTAGCCTGTTGATGCAAAACGTTCAACACCCAACATGAAGCTCAAATTGTTTCATCATGGAACAATGATGATCGAAATCCTGTTGAAATTGGCCTCCTGTGAAATAATGACTTACACTTTTGATTAGTTGAGGATACAGGAAAATGAGTTCCAGATATGTGTACTAAATAAAACAGCTCTACACAATTAAGTAATTACTCAAAAATGGCTTATACATGAGCCACACTTACAATATATTACCAACCAAGATGGAGACAGAGAATCAATTGACACAAATCTTGTTGTGACAAAACAACAACAGTAATCTTTTATTGTTTTCAACATTAAATGATAAAGACCTGCAAACATCACCTTAGAATTCGCAAATTAATCTCTTTACATTGTATAATTTAGTCTTATAGTGTCTATAGATATCCCTCTGATGGGGTTGAACTTACAGTATGGCCATCTAAGCCATTCCACCTCAGCCACATCCAAGGTTCATGGTCGTGGGGAAAGGAGGAGGGGTGCATAGACCAAAAAATTAGGACGCTCATACAACAGGCACTTACAGACACAACATCCAGAATAAAATTTATGGAAGAATCTTAGATTCATTCAGGGTAGATACAGGGGTCAGACAAGGAGGTGGTTTCTCATTGTTTGTATTCAATATTGTCTTGGATAAAATTATCAAACAATGGGAAGAAAAAGTAAAAGGAATTCAACTGGGAAGAACATGTGCCAAACAAGACAATCATAAAATGGCTCGCATTGTATTTGCAGATGACCTGGCAACATTCAGCAGTAATAGACAAGAAGCAGTGGAATACTTACATGAAGTCTCTGTGAAAACAGGTCTACAGATATTGTACCAGAAAACGCAACATGTGCAAAGAAAGAACAATAACCACGGCATGTACACAAAATATGGAAAGGTTAACAGAGTGGAAAAATTCAAATATCTTGGGGAATATAAACAAATAGGAGAGCAAACAAGGCATTCAACACACAAAGAACAGAAAAACTTCAGAAAGCATACAAACATGGGTGCACTACAATAAAAAAAGATTTCAAGACAGGCTAAACTCAGGCACTACAGTTCAGTTGTACTACCAGAAGCTCTCTCCATATCAGAAATGGCCACAGTCAGAGCATAAGGCATCACAGAGACACAAAAAGCGGAATGTAAAATCCCAGGAAATTTTTGAACACTAACTGGAGATGTTATATAGATGAAGAGACCTACCAAAGAATTATATAAACTCACAGGCATGATCAGAAAATGCTGACTAATATTTTATGGTCACATACATAGACTGAACAACAACAGACTCACAAAGAGGACTTTCGATATACTAAACAGTTCAGTTAAAAAACCAACTGGTTTCAGGAAATAGAAGGAGACCTAAACCAAGCAGGGATCACTATTGAAATGATAAATGAAAGAGAAAAATTCAGAAACAAAACTATGAACACGAAAAGGTATAGAAGAAAGGATGAAAACAGGCAAAATAGGAACAGAGTGAAGGAAACAGGAATGCAGCTACAGAATGAAGAGATTTTGAGAAGACAAAAAGAAGGAAACAAGGAAACAAATGAATAATCATGTAACACTGAGGTTAAACACTATTATGGAGGTAAAAATGTAGAACTACCAAAGATATAAAAAATATATATGGTAATTTCAATTTCTTGAGGGGAAAGGTGGGGAGGAGAAAGGGGGTGGTCATAATTCCTATGGAACTCTCTTGGATCTGGTGCCGGATAATGGGGCCCCGACACTTGATCAATATTCTAAGACAGGACACATGAATGATTTGTAAATAACATCTGTGGTAGACTACTTGTATTTTTCCAGTCTTCTGCTAATGAACTGAAGTTGCCACCTGCCTTACTTTCAACTGAACTTGTGTGGCTATAAATCACCTGCACATGTTGACCGACGGTGAATTATTAATAGAGGTAGTTGCATGTTCACATCTCAATACATACTCCGTTTTCCAATGAAAAAAAGTAGGCGCAGGCAAAGAAAAATAAACGTTGCAGAAAACAAAATGAAAAAACTATCAGAGAGAATAAATCTACATTAGATGGAAATATCTCTTAAATGTTCAATATACTTGCCATGGGACTAACAGATCCTTAAGAGACCTTTCTCTAACATAACAAAGTCTTCATCAGGACAGAAACACAGATAGACTTCGTAACTTACATGGCTCGCATTGTTCAGTGGCATATGATTGTATTCAGTACTATCGAAGAATAATTTCAGTTTCTTGTCAAGGCCATAATTTAATTCGTTTCTACAGGACATGCATTATGAAAATACCAAAGCATCCGTGCATAGGGTTACAATAAGCGCTAAAGGAATGACATTGATGGTCACAGGGCTAAAGGTAGGATTTATTACTGAGGAAGTTCTCCTCACCAGTAGCATTTACAAATACAAATGTTTTATTCTACCGATGAGCATTTTTACATGCAGTTGATGTCGTCAGTATTAACACAATAATAATAACAACAATAATAATATAAACTTCGACATGACGAATGTTATTAACTACAATATAATAATCCAAGATGGATACAATACATATTTGTGAAAATGTCAATAATAACAATAAGTTTCCTAACAGATCACTTACAAGATAAATGAACTACATAGTTCAGTGAATAACAAATATATAATCAAACAGATAATTAACAATAAGTACATGAAACAGTAATAAAATAGTTGCACAGTCTGGCATATGTATAGTTTGCAGTTAATGTATAGTTAATTCTCATAAAGAAAGTAGATCATGTGTCACATACACAAGGAACTCTTGAGCAGAATAAATAACTTTACATTTCATCCACCTCGAAAAACCAGTTTTAAATTTATACCAGCGCTGTGTAGGCATTTTCAGGTAATTTGTAGAAGTAGACAAGACCAATATATTTGTAACTGTTATGTGTCTTTGGAAGCCTAACATATGGCATATTAATTGCATGTCCACTTCTTATGTTACGATCATGAACTGTTCTCCTTAAGTCAAATTTACTCAGATTCTCTGAAACGAAGACAAGGCAGTTGTAAATATACTGGCTTCGCACTGTCATTATATTTAGTTTCTTAAAATAATCTCGACATTATTCATAAAGGCTAATTCCTGCTATGCACCTTATGGCTTTCTTTTGTTATTTAAACACTAATTTTGAGCGTACAGAATTGGCCCATAATAGTATTCCATAGCTCAGGTGCAAATGGAAGAACGTAAAATATTTACTGACACTGCTCCTCAGCTTGTATAGCAGACATATGACACATGCCAATTTGTCACATACCATCCCTGTGTGGGCATCCCAGCTGAGCTTTTGATCTATATAAAATCCTAATAATTTTACTGTTTTGTTACCATGACTGGGAGCATCCAGATTGAATACAACAGCTTCAATTTTACTATCATTCTTCTTTAGTACATTTGCCTCAAACCAAATAGTGCAACTCTCCATTGCCACTACCATTCTATGTGGCACATTTTCAGGATTGGTATCACATGTGATGCGTGTTGTGTCACCAGCAATAGCACTGCATCACATGATACCACTGGGGTAAATCATTTATATAAATGAAATGAAATGTCGTGTGACGAGGGCCTCCTGTTGGGTAGACCGTTCGCCTGGTGCAAGTCTTTCGATTTGACGCCACTTCGGCGACTTGCGCGTCGATGGGGATGAAATGATGATGATTAGGACAACACAACACCCAGTCCCTGAGTGGAGAAAATCTCCGACCCAGCCGGGAATCGAACCTGAGCCCTTTGGATTGACAGTCTGTCACGCTGACCACTCAGCTACCGGGGGTGGACATTTATATAAATAATGAAAACGAAAGGTCCAAGAACAGATCCTTGAGGTTCACCCTTTACAACTGGTAGACAATCTGACATTTGGTTATTTACCTTAACTAACTGTCTTCCATT
Source organism: Schistocerca piceifrons (assembly GCF_021461385.2). NCBI lineage: Eukaryota > Metazoa > Arthropoda > Insecta > Orthoptera > Acrididae > Schistocerca > Schistocerca piceifrons. The sequence continues at coordinate 666,146,561 of NC_060138.1, forward strand.
GTCCAAGTATGACTGCATTAGGCATAGAGCATTCTCTCTCACTCTGTAGTTGTAGAGCTATTTTATGAAACTACTGTGGGAGGCCATATTAAGGTCAAACAGTGTTGTACAGATAATATATCTATTTTCAAAACAGTTGTATATTTTTGCTACCATACTCCCAACTGCTTTGTCTGTAGAAAGGCTGGATCTGAAACCACACTGTGTGGAGGTGAGTATATCATTATGTTCAAAATATTTACTCATATGTTTATACATGCAGTATTCTATTATTTTTGATATTGTGGGTGTAAGTGATATTGGTCGATAGTTACCTGGAGATGCTATATCTCCTTTCTTATGTACTGGTTTAACTACAAATATTTGAAACACTTTGGATAATTACCTTCATTTAAAATTTTGATGATTATTTTAATCAGTGGGGTGACAATTTGATTTATGATATATTTAATAACATAATTTGAGAGACCATAGTAATTCTCTGCTCTAGAATTACTGAGCTTAGCTACTGATTCATTGACCATCTTCTCAGTTACGCAAGTCCAGTGAAAGCTGTCTGTCTGCTTACTGTTCATTTTTGGCAGCAGTGCCTCTGCTTCACTCAAATTCTCCATTATGCTGTTATCTGATTGAGGACTGACAAAATGTGCATTTAGAATATCAGGTGGAGTTGGAATATATACATCCAGTCAGAATATATACATCACTAAAATAATGATATGGCCATTTATACCTGACATTTCATTACACTATGGGCTTGACCTGAGGTTCTCTGGGAACCTCCTCAGACAACTTCCCATTGCATTACTCTTCTCTGACGATTTTAACACACACATGCTATTCACCTCCATCATCAGAGTTGAGTTGAGAAAGCCTCAAGTGCAAAACAGACATCTGCTTACTGAACAGTGCACAAGGATTTTGACATTGCAGTGGGGTAGGTATCACCAGTTGATATCTTTCTCCTTGCCTGCTATTGTGGCTACAGACAAGTGGATTTATATTTACATTTTAAGGACGACTTACCAATATGGATTCCATTCCTGAAAGATCAGTGCCTGACTATGCCTTTATCAATGCTTGATAGGTTGAACTTCACATTGTGCAGCCTATCAGCTGTCTATCAACAATGAGACAGCATTGGTCACATTACCAGAGCAATTTACGAATTTGATGAAGCATCCATCCCAAGATCATCCAGTCACCATAGAAGACCATCTTTCTTGTGGAGGCGCTTGGCTATTAGAGGCAGGCCAGACTCACTGTGGAAGTTCAGATCCATCCCACCAGCATAACTACCCTCAGTCTTTTGAACTGCAAGAGCAAAATTCTGGAATGTCTTAAGAGTAGAAAAGATACTTAAAAGAACTACTTAATTCCATTTTTCATTCTACACCCCTGCACAGATTTGGGATTCAACAAACAAGGATATCAAGCCGCAGTAGTACACTTCCTCTCTTAGGGAATGGTATCTTGCTGAGTATGCCGAGATATGGGTCATGCATTGGCAAAAAAAAAAAAAATTAATATACCTGCCTCAGCCAGATATCATCACTGTTCCACTCATTGTTGTATCATAGAATTGAGAACGTTTTTCTCCAGCAACAAGAAAACATACAACCACTCATTCTTCCACATAGGAACTGAAATCTGTTACTTTTCATATTATGAGAAATAGCCAGAGAACTGGAATAAATTCACTTTTTCACATTGAGTCATCTGTGCTTGGGCGCTAAAGATTTGTTTTGCCATTGGTTATCAATTACATAGGCAGTAAGATGTACAATAATGAAGTCTATGTTGGCTAGCAGCTAAAACAGCCAGACACTCTAATCAATGGAGCAGAAAAAGCATGAGAATGCCATAGAGAGTGATTCTTCTGGAAAACCTAAGAGACGGCCTTATTTTTATTTATTTTTGCTTTTTCTTTTTATTTTATTTTTAATGCCAATCTGGAATACTAGTATTGTCTTGTTGCATATAAAATGATCATTTAAGCAGATAACCCATGTGTTGTTGAAATTCCTTGTTACAGATGTTATACCCCACTGAATAATATGTGCACTAGTGACAGTAGTAATAATTTAAAATTATGACTGAAATGTACATTCCTTGTTGTGCAAAATTGTCAAACAAAATCGATAATGTGTAATAATATCATAAAGGAAAATGTGTGAGAAATAAGAATATAGGCTTTCCTTGGCATTAGGTACAAGCTTTTGATTTTAGTGGTAATGTTAATTCGTTTTAAGTTCAATCAATAATCTTCTTATAGTATTGTCATATTCCTCTGGCTAAAAAGCATCATTTCAGAGATTATTTTCTGAAAATCACGACTATTTTGAATTAAAACAATCGACTTTCTTGCTGTGGTGTATTCAATACTTAACTAAAGAAATTTCGCATTGAGAAATTACATTCTCAGCTGCCTGACTGTGAGTATTCTTCGATGTAAGTATGTTGTATATCAGTGCACACTCAGATGCAAATGTTAATCCAGTGACTGTAAGTAGAGAGGGCGAGTTTCACACAAGGTTTTAAGGAAGAAATCCCTGTTTTGGCCTCAACAAGACAGCAGGCTGTCCTGCCCCCTAGCTTCAGCCAATGCCTGTTCTCATTATAGGTAACACAATCTCTCTTAACTCTAACTTGCTTGGTTGGAACAGCAGCAAGTAGCGCCACTGCCACATCAGCTGTCCACGTGATACCTTTTTTTGTTGTTCAACTTTGCACATGTGCTTACATTGCCAACAGCACAACTACACATATAATTTTGAGCATGTGTAATTTACCCAAAATGGAGGCCTTGTGTACAAGTGCATTACTTCCTGGATTCAGTTCTGGTCTTTTGGGCTCTTTGGCAGATGACAAGCAGCTGAGGCCACACCTCTTCATAATGTATTGTGGTGTAGGTGTGCTGTAAGGGTATTTACGTACAATAATGTCTGCTTATTCCAAAGAAGGCATGATGAAATTTATAGATGATTACAGTTAGAGAGAGGTCATATGGAATGCCACTTTGAAAGATTATTTGAATAAAAATGTGAGATTTGATTCCATGAGCGTCAAACATTACATAAAACGTCACCGATCATATTACTGTAATGAATCAGCATGGGGCTGTAGTAAGGGGAGTATTCATGACATGAGTTTTGCACCTGTGATACTAGTACGAAAGGTACTTCAAGTACTATCATCTCCTGCAGATCCTGCCTCCATTGCACAGAGTACAAGATCTGTCCTTACCCATCCATTTGACTGTGAGTGGCATGCCAATGGTAGATCTTGGCATCCTGTACAGAGTGGACAGGGACCAGGGAGGACTCAGGATGTTGTATCAACCTCCCTAACCAAAACGTTTAAGTGCTGTCTTTCACCGAAATTGAGCCAGTGGGACTCACCCCACCTGTTTTGGTGAAACCTGTTTTGTCTGGTGTCAAGAGGAAACAAACGCAAAAGGATAGGGGTCAACTAATCGTCGACAGTGCAAACGGACAGTGAATGATGATAACCCTTACAGGAATGGCAGCAAGTGACAAGAAAGGACACCAGGTGCAGTCAAATGGTTCAAATGGCTCTGAGCACTATGGGACTTAACTTCTAAGGTCATCAGTCCCCTAGAACTTAGAACTACTTAAACCTAACTAACCTAAGGACATCACACACATCCATGCCCGAGGCAGGATGCGAACCTGCGACCATAGCGGTCACGCAGTTCCAGACTGTAGCGCCTTTAACCACTTGGTCACACCGGACGGCAGGTGCAGTCAGTACGTATGCCTGTGGGCCTAATACAACATATTTAAGAGGCTTTTCTTACAGCCATTGAAGGAACAAGATGCATGCAGTTGCAGATTATGGTACGCGTTGAGACAAATGATGCCTGTCTTCTGGACTCTGAGGTCATACTTGGGTCATTCCAGTGACTGCCAGCGAAAGTTGAGACCAGCCCTCTGCATGGACTTTCAACGAAGCTCACAACTTGCAGAATTTCCCCCAGAAATGAGCATGATCCTTTGCTTCCGAGTTGAGTGGAAAGGCTGAACCAGAGACTTCAAAGGTTCTGGGACAAGCTAGACTGTGACCTCCTGGACTTGAGCCACAGGATTAAGAACTGTAGGGTCCCCCTAAATGGGTCAACTGTGCACTACACATCAGAGGCTGCTACTCAGGTAGCTGACTGTGTGTGGCATGCACACAAATGTTTTTTAGATTATGTGAACCTCCATCCAATCCTGATAATGATAGCTGTAGGAAACGCAGAAGTGCCAGTGTAAGATCAAAAGAAATGCCTCCCACAAGAGAAAGTAAAGTTCTGATTGTGGAAGAACAATACACAGTGATAAAAGTGCATGGTACGAGTCTTGGCAGCTGAAAACTGAAGTTGCAGGTGACGGCCCACGACAGTGCCTTTCGAATGGCGTGCTACAGTCGATGTTCGCTAACATCCATACTAAAGAAGCAATAGCAAAAGCAAAAATCGTCAGTATAAAGGGAAGGGTGATACTGAAGACCCCACAGCTGCCCCTAGACCATTGAGGGCCACTAGAAAGAGAGGGACACTTAATACAGAGCCCTGTGGAACCCTATTCCCTTGAATATCAGGGTACTATGGGAAGTACCAAAATGAACCCAGAAAGTTTGGTGTAACAAGAAATTACGGATGAAAATCAGAAGCGGGCTCCTGAGACCCCACTCATGTAAGGTAGCAAGGATATGGTGTCGCCAAGTGATTTCATAAGCCTTTTGGGGGTCAAAGAAGACAGCAATGAGATGTTGACGTCGGTCAAAGACTGTCTGGATGGCAGATTCTAGGCAAACCAAATTATCATCAATGGAACGGCCATGATAAAGCCAGAAGGCCCCAAGACTCAAAGAGTCAATGCAGCTGCTTGCTGACTGTGCATTCAAGCAACTTACAGAGAACATTGGTAAGAGTAACTGGGTGTTAGCTGTCCATATCTAGGAGATGCTTACCCAGTTTCAGTACCAGGACGATGGTGCTCTCTCGTCATTGAGTTCGGAGCTCTCTCTTGCTCCAGATATGGTTGAAGGTGGCAAGGAGGTGACACTGATGATCCACTGATAGGTATTTGAGCATTTGGATGTGGATGCTGTCTGGCCCTGTGGCTGTATCAGGGTATGCCTAGGACACTGAAAAATTCCCACTCACTAAATGGGGCATTATAGGACTCCAGGTGGCATGTATTGAAGGATAGCTGCAATCACTAAATCCACTCTTTAAGGACAGAAAAGGCAGGATGATAGTACTCAGATGCAGAGACTCAAGTATAATGTAGAGGAAACGTTTGGCTACAACGTCTGGGTCAGCGGTAACAGCATCATTCAAGGAAATACCAAGTACACCTGGAGGGGACTGGTATACACCAGGCATCTGATCTTTGACCAGAGCTGTGAAGGAGGCATATGTGGCCCAATGGTTGAAACATACCATTCCAGCATTATTGCTTCTGTCGTTTTATTAGGTGGCAGACCCAGACATGAGATGTTTTAAGGGGATAGGATGTCAAATTGGCTGACTTGGAGCAGGAGAGGCACCACAGGACATTTTAATTTACACTGCCTATACTTTTACAAATAAATTCAGAAAGCTTTGTCAGCATGACCAAGAAGGATTCAGGATTCACACTCATAGCAGTGGATGTTCAAAAACATAACAAAATATATTTTTTTTACACGAGAAATTTCATCATTTTTTTCACTTACTATTGGCTGCATTTGTTGCTGTATTCACACTTTTCTTCATAATGAAGAGAGATTCTTTGATGAATTTTGCACAGCATACTAACCGTACTTACAAGTGCACGAAACTCTAGAACTTATTTAATATGAAAGAATGAATGAGCTGTTACATTTCAAACTTCATGTTTAGAAAAATTTATAGTTAATTATCTCAATTTTTACCACAGCTTTTAATAAACTTGGAAAATTCTAGAGTTTTGCATCAAGGAGGGTTTAATAAGCATACCAAGTCTGAATGCAATAGGATGTTTATTTTGGATGTTACATGTTCCAAGTACAGAAATTTGTGTTTTGTAGAAAATGGCTGTTAAAGTTTTTGCTTGTATTTGGCATTCTTTTAGAACTGTCCAGCATCATAAGCAGGTTCTTTTTCATTTTCTAAATCAGTTTTATTCTTTTCCACATTCCTATGATGCACTCTTCTTGATTTTATCACCTCCAGAAATGATTTATCTGCTTTCACTACATGCTCTCTATCTATCGCATACAAATCTATGATGCAGTTCACTTCGGGCTTGATTCCCATTTTCTCTAAAACATATTTCCTGCTTTGCTCACCATCATTAAAACATGAAATTGCATCATAAACACCAACAGCAAGTGCAATTCTTCTCACAATAATGGTTTTTGGCAATCTTTTCCATACACATTGGTTAAAAGTTTCGTTTGCTTTTTGGGTACCGCCATGAAGACATTTCATCAATAAGTTTTCATTTTCAAGGTTCCTGAATATAGGTTTGATGGCTTCCATTACAGCAGTTGGTAGAGAATTCCTGTTATGATATTCTTCACCTCTAGCAATTGACCTTCAGTAGCCACACCGTGATTCACTTCCTCTTGGGCACAAATTGTGGATAGAGTTATTGTCTGCGGACATTTTATGGAAGTATAAGGCCCAAACTGCTTGCTTCATATTTTCAAGTGTGGTGTATTCTTTCTTGTGGCCAAGCCATAACATGTCTGTAGCTTGTCAGAGTCTGCATCCGTCAGTCGCCTCTCCCTTTTATTCCCTTCTTGTCTCAGCCTTCTAAGTCTAGTGCCACGTCTTTTCTGTACATGTCCCACACATTCTAACATCTGCACAATAGTCTCAGCTCTATATGGAGACTTTTTGAAACTCAAGGAAAGCTTCACTACCACCATCACCAAGGTACTTCACATATTGCAGGCCATGGGAGGCAAAAGATCTCGTAAACAAGCTGACAACTCCCTACATGTCCATACCTCCACTTGAGCCCTTATAGTTCATGTTACACTCATGATCTGGAATCCCTTTCACACAACTATAACAAAATTTGCTCAACACTTCAACATGTAGTCCTTTCCCAGTGTGCACAGATGTTGTCGTAACAACATCATTCAATGAAGTGTGCCCTCTTTTTTGCCAGGTACCATCAAAAGTGGTCACTATGTCCCTGTCACTATCATTTTCGATAATAGATTCTTCTGCTGCACTTTTCATTGATTATTCTGCAACTTCTTTTACAGACCCAATCACTAAGACACAATATCTCTCAAATTTTGCTAGAGGAGGTGGAAGATTCATCACTGCGCAAAGTATTCTTGCTGCCTTCTGTCCCCTACCAATACAGTGCATGCCACATGCTACCCTCAAATACACATCATAACCTTTGTTTACGATTTTAGATGTCATGCAAAGCCGCACCAACGTTGCATTTACTGCATATCCCAAAAGTTCGTAGCAAGGCCTTTCCTGGCACTCTCATCTTCAACCACAGAAACACACTGCATATCAAAGCAATGCTTGCACATAACATTGTCCAATATTAATGGTGACAGTATGTTAACATCGACAATAATATTACATGAACCTTCAGATATGATGTGATGGATAGGAAGAAATTACAGTGATATGGGCATGTATGACGAATGGAGCAAGCCAGAATACCAAAATTGATACTGGAGTGGAAACCGGAGGGGAGGAGAAGAAGAGGATGAACTCTGATCACCTGGCTCCAAAATGTACAGCACACAATGAGGAGAATGCGCGCAGAGGAATAGGACACACAAGATGGAAACACCTGGAGGAATATTTTGAAAGAATAGTTTACGAACGTTTATTCTTTGTACAGTAATTTCCGCGAGTAAATTATTATTATGTTGGAGATACGCCTCTGTAATGAGAGAAAGCTAAAAAAAAACCTTCAGATTCACAGCCTCCATTTTCATTGGCACCAAAAACAAGTTTCCTTCTAAAAGCACTCGGCAATAGTTTGTTTACCGGCTCTGAGAGGTTGCATTCTTGAGCTACTGGTGTAACATTTATTGTTGCAACCTTTGCTGGGTATCTGTTGCCCTGGTGACGTTGTTTACGGTTGAATCAACGAATTCTAGACATCTTGTGCAATCACATTCTACAAACGACCACAAAACAACACAGCCAAATGAAAAAAATTCGAAATTCACAACACCATACTGCAGGCATTTTAAACAGAGAACAAACAAAATGAGAGATCAAAACAATGCACGTCGATATCAGCAGAGAAAGCATCGATATCAATAGTCCTTTGTTTCAAATATGACAATCTCTGGCGCAAATATAAACATTCGAATTCTACAGAGCGAAGTACACTTACATATGACACAAGAATGCTGTCCAAAGGGGGTGTGGCGCTGCATATTGGTACACTTAAGATCAAATAATGTGCCTTATAATGTCTAAAGTATATACGTTTTAAACATCAAACTATTCAGGGAGATGTGAGCTACAAAATAGGTATATTTTTGAAAAATCTAATTTCTTTAAATTTTTGATGTCCCCCCCCCCCCCAAAAGGTAATGAGGTGCTCAGTCGATGGCACTAGAGAGCCGGCCTGTGATCTCTAATGGGCTAGTCAATTTTCTGGGTCCACCAAGGTACTGTCTTCCAATTGGAGGATCCGAAGGAATAACAGATCTCTAAGTCACCTGCTGATAGAATGGGTATTGTTGCACCCTGAACTGCCACGTCAATGCTTTCATGTAGTGAGGTGCTCAGAATGATAGTGAAGGTGAAAATATACCAGTCAGCATCTGGGTGGGTGCCCACAGGAGTGACACAGAGGGAGTGACTGGAAGATTATGGAGTGGTCGCTAACACACAGGTCATTTTAAAGAGACAGAGATCGAGATCTGCCATAAGTTTTTGATGTCCTTATCACGACCAGTGGTCGTTATTCCACCCCACAGAGAGTTACGGACACTGAAGTCACCCAAGATTTGGAAAGGCGAGGGAGCTGGGATATTAATTCAGACTATATGTTCTGAGGCATTCTGCCATCAGGAGGGAGAAAAACATAACACATGGTAAAATCTTGAAATTCTCTGACTCGGGTAGTCACAGCCTCCAAAGTCGTATTAAGAGATGCAAGTTTATTGTATACAGAATCCAGAACATATGTGGAAGCTCCATCCAACACTGTATCATAATCGGTATGATTCTTAAAATAAACCTAGTAGCCACGAACGGCAGGGGTCTGCATTGCTGGAAATCAAGTTTCTGGGGGGCTATTCAGAAAGCAGGACATGAACTGAAGAGATGTCACAGCTCAGCCAGATGGTGGAAAAAACCATTACAATTCCACTGGAGACTCGTGCTGTCAGTGAACTGTGAGGGCATGAAAGGAGCAAGGAGGCAGGTAATGTCCTAGGGTCACCTGGTGCCACCAGTTGAGAGGTGGTGTTATCAACATACATAGGATCTGAGAAATGTTGTGTGGAGCGATCTGTAGCCTCAGGGGCACTGGGACTGCTGCTACAGCCACAGAGGCAGAAAGTATGGTTCTGGTGGCGAGGGGGCCACTGGAATTTCCTTCATCTTAGAGGACTTCTTTTTGTCTTTCTTTTCCTTAGGGATTTGGGTGACTGGGAGGGATTCGCTGAATTAGTTGCAGGGACTGAAGAAGAATATGAAGCCCTACAACCAGAGGACTGTGACTCCTTCCATCAATGGCTGGTATCCAGTTGCAGACTGACAGAATCCTTGGATGGTAATAGCCCTATGGACCCCTTCCTGGTGTGAGAAGCTGGAAGAGAGTGAAGCGTTTCCAATGAGAGTGAAACAGAGTTGGGGACGAGCCATTGTTACCAAAGTGGGTGTGGGGAAGGGGGGAAGCTGCAGGAGGAGATCCCCAAACCCTCAAGGGGTCAGGCATAATCGGGCAGCTCTGAGGACTTGTTGAAGGATGACCAATGGAGGAGAGTACCATCAGCAGAGAAGGCGACATTTTCATAGCTGTAGTGTGTGATATTGTCATGCATACAGGATGTAGACACTCATACTTCTACTTGGCCTCAGTTTGTACAGAGTCTTATATTGCTGCATTTTTTTTCTCCCTGAAAGACAACACTGGCTGTTGAGTAGGGAGAATGGTGCTTTCCATAGCTGATATGGACAGAGTGAGGAGTGCAAGTAATGTTTGTGTGTAATGATCATACACAATCCCTACAGATTGGGCTGCCTTCACAATGTGAACATATGAGTCAGAATTTCATACATTTGAAGCACAGCATAGGGGGTGGAACCTACAGTTTCATGTCACATTGCTACGCCATCATCCTGACCATTTCAGGCAATCAATCAGCCTCAAAGGCCAAGATGAAGGCTGCAGGAGCAACCCTATTGTTATTTGGCCCCCTATGGACATGACGGACAAAGTGTACTTCTTGTTGCTCGAAGTTGGTGCATTGCTCAACATCCGACTGCAAGAGGGGGTCACAATGGAAAATAATGCCTGAAAGTTGTCCTCAATAGTCTCTACAAAGAATGAAGACTTTGTGGCCAAAACAGAATCCCCATCTGTCCTTGTAGAAACAAGGGAGTACTTCTCTGCTTGTTGTTTAGCCTCACATTCCTCCACCAGTGTAGCCAATGAAGGAAACATTTTGCGGTCATATCTATCTGCATTGAACGAGTTCTTTCCTTCTGATGAGACTGCTAGGGCCATATGACCACCAGCAGGAGAAAGCTTCATCTGCTCATGAGCAACTCGTCATCCATGGTGCCATCTTCTCCGAACGGGGGCCCTCCCTATGGATGCCACCCAGCCTCAGCAATGGCCACCTGGCCAGTAATCTGTTGCTTTGAGCCCCTGTGCTCCAGTCATGATGGGCACATGCTCCTTGGCGTACATTGGGTGGTTTCAGCTCAGTCACCAACATTGCGACCCCTGCGTGGTCAGGGGGCTACCACCATGCAGATAGTTGATATCTCTCCTGCAACGGAATGGCTACCATGCTGGGTTTTGGGCATACCGACTAACTGGAAAGGCACAAAAGTGAAACAGGCACCACAATGGGCGACCTTCCCTGCAGAATTTGCACTTCTGAAAATTTTGGAAAAATGATGGCAGGTCAAACTAAACATTGAGAATGGTGTACTTGTTAATGAAAAAGTGTAGAGAGCACCTGAAGTGGAATGGAAAACTTGGATCCTAAACCATACAGCAGGTCCAAGCAGTGTCTGCACTACAAAGATCATCTGATGGGAAGGAGGAAGGGGAAAGGGATAGTAGAAGTACAGGCTTCCAGCACACAAAGAGAAATAGTGCTGCAAAGGCTGGCAGGCCATGGTAGAAAAGCATGTATCCACAAAAAGAGTTGTGAGCCCCCTAGGGGGTAAATGACTGCAATTGACTTGACATGACAGACAGTGTGAATACATCTTGACATGATGGTGCCGTGACAGCCAGTGTAAACTGGCCATTATTCAAGATCCCTAGATCAACGAATACAATAAGATTCTAAAATCTTGGAGGAATGGCTTTTCTACAGATGATATTTACATGCCAGCTGTTGGTTAGTTTGACATAGCAGACAGCATTTTCATCTTCCAGTGTTAGAGAATTTCTTTTGTAAATGTGTTTATAGTCCCTTATTTATGGCTCCATAAAAAATATTCCTGGATTTAGTCTTCCTTGTATTTAACTCTTGCCATAGCTTTAATGCCATAACCTGCACTAATGTGCATGTATGGGTAGTGGTGGGGGATGCATGTGTAAAGGCCTGTCCATACGCAACGATCGGTCTGCGCAGATGTATGAGCGAAAATCTGTGCATGCAATAGATCGCTGCAAATGTGGTATGTTCACATGACCCAAGTTCCAACCCACAGATCGCCTGCCATCTCTTGGGGCAGAAAAGAAATTTTAGTAGCAAGCGACCACACTCGTATAGTGAGCTCAAAGTTTATTTCAGTTATTCAGAAATGGCAGATATTCTATTACGGTCTGTGTTCACAACTTGTGAAAAACAACAAGCAAAAAAATGTCAAAAACAGAAAGCGAAATCACAATGTTCTACATAGTGGCCACTTAAGCAAAGATCGTTTTTACACATAATTTTGCTTCACGAGCTGTGGGGCGAACTCGACGACTGAGATTGAGGATAAAATCTCATTCAGAACTCTAGACAAGGATTCATAATATATCTGGAAAGTTTTACCTGTAATACTTGTGATAGCAAATTCTACAGTTTACATCCAAATCACTCTTGTTATGAACCACAAATTATGTTAGGAAGTAAAAAAGTGTAATAATAACTGTGTTCCTTAAGGCACTGTTTCAAGATGTTCCATTGTCAGCTTAACGCAATGTCCTGACTACACTCTTATTGAGATCAAATATAGGGCCTTCTTTTTTTCTATACTGTCACAGTTCACATTAGATTATGGCATAGGACAGCACTGAGTGAAAGTATGCTAGCAGTCCCCAGATCAAACAGATTTCGTTACTTTGCTTAGCTACTTGCGGTAAACAGTCCGCAACGAATGTATTCTTTTTAATTTTATACCGTTCCCTGTTTACCATAGGGTCAACCGCTCGTAATTTCTCTGTTAAAGAATTATAAACAGCTGCCTTCTTATCCCTATCGCTGTATTCCCTACTTTTAATTTTCCACGTACATGTATGACTCCTATAATTTTCGACAAATTCGGCAATGAACTATCTAGAACACTAATGTGTATCTGCCTCCTTAAAATTCACTCTGCAGACATAGAAGAGAGACACCTGAGTTAACAAACAGCTAACTCATACGTGTTTTAGCGATAGATTTGCAACTGTCTCCTGTCCAGACTCTCCAATGTCTCTATGCAGATGTGATTTGAATCCACAGATTTGAGAAATTCCGCTCAAACCTCCAATTCCAACTTCCAGATTTGCGTACATCTCGTATCTGCGCAAATTTCCTGTCCACATGCAACCGTCTATATGCACAGATGTGATGTGCACAGACATTGGCGCAGACAGATCGTTGTATGCGGACGGGCATTAAAAAAATTGATGTCTGTGGAAACCCCGCGAATTACTATAGAAACACTCTGTTTCCTTGATTGAAAGAAAGAATAAAAATCTTCGGAAAAATAAATCGTTATGTCGATGTGCTTAGCCGTGTTCATATTTAAAGGATAAATGTTTAGTTTTACTCCACGCTTGTAATTACGGGAAGCTAGGAGCAACGTGAATTTCCGTCGGAAAATCTGTAAAGCCATTAACTTTGATTTCGCTATTGTCAAAGACCTTAGGTTGTTGTTATCGTTGCCAGGATTAGGAAAGTTGTTGTATGTTGTTGTTGCAGTGATTGGCGTAATTGTATCTGACAAATCATTTTAAGAACATATTGAGTTTAAAAAATGGCGACGTTAGCATTGATGCAGCGGAGGGCAAATGTGAGTAGCAAGTGCCTTGAGAACTTGTATCAATTAATGTTTTTCCATGCGTGCCTCAGATTGAGTGTGCTGTTTTCGTGCTTAAAGTGAGTGTTACATTATGATATTTTGTTAACACATTAGCGATTGTTATATTATACGTGACCGCAGTTCTGTTGTAATGGGCATATTATTGAGTTCGTCGTTTTCAGCCTTGTGAGAACTTTGTTGCTGCTGAGCTCACTTGTGACTTCGCTCGCCACATATTGAATCATAATGATGAATAAGTCTTTTTCTCATTGACTTTTAATAAACTATTGATTGCAAGTGATTTTGCAAATTACTCTCACCGTTTAATGTTTTTTCGAGCTGATGGCCCCTACATGGAACTGATCAGCATGATGAAGACCTAGCTGAGTAAATAACGAAGTTGCACCACTCAGTGGCGTTCGAAGCATAGATCATTTTTAGATGGTTTATTTTTCGTCTGCCGACAAGTGCCAATCATCAGTGATAAGATGGTAGACGCTTTTAACGCAGAAGGCAGTAACACACAAAGTATGAACGAAGCCTATTACAGGGCTGTGCTGTTACTTTGTTACAGAAATGTCAAACTTTGAAGATAGCTTGTACATTTATTTATAAAATCTGTTTGCATAATTAACAAAGTTATTATTCCAGGTATCATTTGTTTTAGACCTTAAACAATTAGAAAACTGATTTGATGGTCAGCGATATTTCTGTTTCTTTTTGACCCTGTCACTCTGAATTTGCACGTCATATTTCATCTCACAATCAAAGCACTGCCATATGCTTATACGTCCATTTACATAGTTGACAAAGTGACTATCAAAAGTATATCAGATGCTAAGCTTGTCTCAGATGACTAGTATTGTTTACTTTTGCCACACCTCCAGCATGAAACACAGAAATGGTCTAAAGTAATGCTTTGGACTAACCCCCTCCCCTTGAATCTTGGATGAGGTGACAGACTGGTCTGTAGCACAGCCCGAGGTTAGGCTGGAAAGTGACAGTTTTGTTGTGAGTTGGCAAAGCCAACAAATGCGAAAGCAGAAAATGTGTTTGTGGTAACAAATTGACCAGTGGTGAAGTGCAATGTTTATAACTGCACCATATTGAAAAATGTAAGGTAGTCTTGTATGTAACATTTCACACATAAATGTGGGGAAGCAATTAACATGTTTGATGTTAACAAATTTCTCTTCTTCAGAAATGGTTTTCTTGCCGTTGCCAATCTGTATTTTATGTCCTCTGTACTGCGGCCATCATCATTTTGCCACCCAAATAATAAAGCTAGTCTTTTTCTTCAGGGGGATTGGTCCTAGAACTTCGAACTGCTTTTTAGTGCAGTGTGGTGCACATATACATGTATTAACAGCTACATGTGCTTTTAATTGGCTTCTGATATCATAATTTTGTTACATTATTGTTATTAGCCTTAAGTTATCACTGCCAGATAAATATAGGGATCTTCCAGAGTTCTTCATACATTAAGGTCTTCAACATGTTGCAACAAATTTGTCTCGCTTTTTTCCCCTGCATGTCAGTCTGTTTTCCATTTAGTTGTCCTCTAAAATTTTTCCTTATCAAAAAGACACCAACACAGAAGCTCCTTAGTCCTTATCGCATCCTGTAATGTTGCTGTATTGGCAGCTCACTTCCATTTCAGTTTTGTTTAAATAGTCACTGTCACATACTCAATTTATGTAATGTCTCCTATCATTTTCTCTGTGGTTTTTGTCCCTTCTTGTTATGCTCAACCTGCTTATATTATTTCCATTGCTCAGTGGGCAGCCCTTAATTTTTGAAGTGTTTGAGCACATTTGCTTCAGTTTATAAGTTGATACTGTGAGCATACACTGGTTGTAGGCTTCCTTACATTCAAAATTTACCTGTGCTTTTGAATACTACGCAGAATTTCCCAAATAAACTTCAAACCATTTTTATTCACATGTTTGTGTGTGCGCGTGCTTGCATGTGTACGTGCGTGTGTGCACGCTTTCAACTGCCTTAAGTGCAGTATACAGATTTGTCAACTTTTTCAATAACTATATGATTAACTGTTGCTATTCTGCTATTGGCATACAGTTTGTTTAATATTTTTGTCATCCTGTAGTTGATATTAAGGCCTGATGCCATATTTGCTTTCTTCAGTTCTTCCATCCTTTGCTGAATGTCTTCTGGATCTGAAAAAAAAAGGTCATCTGCAAATTGAAGATGGTTCGTATAAGATCCATGTATGTGAATTCCTACCACATCCCATTTCACTGATTGAAAATCTCTTCCAAAGCTGCAGAAAATAGTTTTGGTGAAATGGGCTTCCCTTGTGTAACTCCTTTCTTAGGTTGGCTGGTTGATTTGGGGGAGGGGACTTAACAGCGAGGGTCATCAGTCGGGAGGAAAAGGGAGGGAACCATCTTGGCATTTGCCTGAAGCAATATAGGGAAATCATGAAAAAGATAAATCAGGATGGCCAGTCGCAGGTTCGAACCATTTGTTCCTGAATGCGAGTCCAGTGTACGCGCCACCTTGTTCAGTCTCCTTTCTTAATTCTGACACTTTCATCCCCTTCATATAATCAGATGCCAGCTTTAGCTTTGTTGTATAACATTCTGTTGCTTGGTTCTCTTTCATATATGCTGGTATACATCTTTTTGCATTTGTCCCTGTGCATGCTCTTTGCGATTGCAGTGAGATGGCATTCGGTTTATGACGTAAGGACAGTGCCTGCAGTGAATTCCAATTTATGAACCGTGCCTTTAGACGAGAGTTTCAGAATCTAATACTGAGTTTTGTCCAGTGATACTGGAGTTTGATATAGCACTCGTTTATAAACATTTGGCTTCTGAAGAAACTTAAAATTGCTTGCAAATAACGTCTTCTTGCCCCATCTGCCACCTTGACATCACAACGTAGTTGACAGGGGTACCAATGCAGATATTGGAGAACTCTTGGTTTCTGCCTAACTGAATGATGCTATGCTGCATCTGTTTATACAGATGGCTTGAAAACCACTAAAAGGATAATTTACACGTATTTTTCAATGAAAGAACTAAATTGTTTGAATAGGTTAGACTCCCTGAAAGACATCAGTAAGAACTGAGCACACTGCAATCTTAGAAAGTCTGGTACGTGTAATGTTTGAAGAAACAATACAATCCTTTGTCATGTTGTACATTATTAACTATAGGCTAAATGGCATTTTCACCTTAAAAGAAAAATTTCTTAGTAGATGCTGTAAAATAGTGAGATAGATTTGCTTCGTAGTTCTCAGCACTATTAGTTCTTTCCTTGGGGAGGAGAAAGGGTTAGGTTGTGGAAGGTTAAATAATAAGAGCAGGATACTCACACCCTATGACGAGAGGGACCCACTTGTTCTGAGAATGAGGGGCAATGAAGCTCTTTATTAGGTCAGGATAGTGTCAGTTACTTTCATGTTGCCTCTTGAAGGTATGTATTGGCAAACAGTTTTATTTCAAAAATAAAACTGATAACCATTTGATTTATGAAATGTTGGAAGTGCTATAGGTTAGGTTAACCAGTGTGAAATTTGAAACAAAAAGGACTATCCTGCCTTTGATTAAAAACCCTGTGTGGAATCACTGGCAGTTAAAAGGTGGGTGCTGTCGTGATTGGTGAGGCAAAAGATGATAAAATTCTGACAACAGACTTCCTTTACAGCAACAATATGTCTTGTGGAACAAAGCCAGTACACAATATTCAGGACACACATTTTCTCTCAGAATGACAAGCAGAGAGAGTGTCATTGTGTTACATCAATGGAAAAAAAACACACAGAACCAAGCAAAATGAAGTTTTACTCTGCAGCAGATTGAAAACTTCATTCTGGAAACATCCTCCAGGCTGTAGCAACTTGAGTGCTAGTTCTGCAAGTTTCGCAGAAAAGCTTCTGTGAAATTCGGATGGTAGGAGACAAGATACTGGCGGAAGTAAGGCTGTGAGGGCGGGTTGTGAGTCGTGTTTGGGTAGCTCAGTCGGTAGAGCAGTTGCCCACAGAAAAGCAGAGGTCCCGAGTTCGAGTCTCGATGTGGCACACAATTGTGATCTTCCAGGAAGTTTCATAATAGAACCAAGCAGTTTAATAAATGTAGACTGTTGCAAAGTTTATAATGAGTCAGGTGGTTTTATACAGTTCAACATATTCCTATTTAAATTTATCTCAATTTTTGAAATGGTTACCCCAGACAAATTATTATATTGTTAAAATATCAAATTATTTCATTCTTGAAAGGGTCAGTCCATGTGAAATCAACCAGGGGTCTGGTTCTTGGTATCTCAAGAGTTGGATAACTTTTTGTACATTTATAGTAGTTGTGATTCGCAGGAAAAATCCCAAATTAAGTTTTTTTATCTTTCTTATTTGAGCTGTTGATTTTTAAAACCTCCAAAATATTTAAACTTTATAAAATCACCATATCTCAAAATCTATTTGACTTGCATCCCTAAAATTTGTACCATTTTATTACAGTTTCTTATAAGCTTTAGATGTATTTGCTAATTTGTAGTATTCATAACAAGCTGAATTTTTCCAGATTAAATTATTTTTAATATTTCAAAAATGGAATTAATTTTTTGTTTAAAAATGTGCATTAGTGTGTTTGTTAATGTGTGTGCCAAATTTCATGATGGTGTTCCAATGGGAACTTATTAAAATATATTTTATTTTACTGGTAAGTGCAGCACCTAGTGCATAGTCTGTAGGGCATTGGACTTGCTACTGGGTCATCAAATCACCCAATAAAAAATAAATTTTACACCCACCTCCTTAGATTTTCATGAAATTTGCCTCAAATGGTTCTAATACCATCCTGCAAATTTTTTTTGCTGTATCTCTTATAGTTTTTTTTTATATAAATTTTTAAAGTTTTTATGTTTTGCGTTTTCCGAAACTTTGGAAATGGTAAATTTAATTTGTATTCAAAACTTTAAAATTGCTTATCTTAAAAACTCTTTTGTTTTATAAGAATTGCAATATCTAGAGTCTCGGACCTGATAGAATGCTCAAATTTGTTTTAATTTACTCTCTTAAACATATAGGCTACTTGATAAAACAAAAATAATGATGGCTTTTTAACATGTTTGTTAATTATAGTAGATTACATTAGAATTATGTACAAAGATAGTGTACTTACGTCACTTATGTATAACCCAACTGATTGCTTGAAACATTGAATTTTTTGAGTAATTTTGTCTTTTTAATAAACATTAATGCTTATTCAAACTGTTTTTCCACTTCATCCAAGAGCTTTCAGTTCTTTTGATACAGTCTTTTTTGAAGTAATACATTCTTCCAGTGCCGCTTGATGGAGGTGCGTCTACTACACAAACTATGTGCTCCAAAGGCACTGTGCAAGAATCTTCTCTTTCAGGCCAGTAAAATGATGCAGCTGGTCCTGAAGGATGTAGAAATAGAATTTCTGCATCTTCTTCATCATTGAATATTGTTTTTACCAGTCCAAAGTACCAGTTACCATCATAATTTGCAGCCACATAGCTATTTATGGATGGTTCAACACAAACCCAATCAGAAGAAGAATGGAAAGAAAAGACTAAGGAGGGTTTTACACTATCTGTAGTCCTTCTAATTTCAAGGTTGTTTGTTGGAAGTGGTTTGAAGTTATGAAAACTTCTTGTTCCATGAATGGTTCGGGTTGCTGAAAAACGTTTTTCTAGTTTTAACCGTAGCAAATCAGCTTCTTTTTTGTCAGTAAAGTGAAAATGAATGTTTTCAATATTTTTTTCACAAAACTTGTACACATTGATTGCTGTCATTATTTGTTCTTCGTCTGAAAGCTGTAGACTGGCTTTCCTTAAAATTCTTTTAATAGTTCCTCCTAGGCCATCACAAACTGACTTCCCATGACTTGTTGCAAAAAAAGAGTGTTGGGCCTTCAAATTAAAGTCTCTCAAGTGTTCAGTCAAATTTTTAAAACTGTTTCTATTTTTGTACTGCCCAGCACAACCATTTGTAAAGTAGTGAACTGAGTCAATGTCAGTATGATGTAATGACAGCCACTTTGTAATTTCTTTTCGTACAAAGTTAACAAAACCAGTGTCATGTTCTTGGTCATCACTAATAAAACAGTGGTTGGAAACAAAAACATTGTTTTCCTCATTTCTTAGAAAAACTCCAACTGGGTGTAGAGTACAACCACCTCTATTCCAATGGTAACTTTGAATCTCATTTTGTATAATAAAGGAATAATTTTCAGTGAAATCCATCACAATAATTGCTGTTTTGGGTGGTGGGTCTTCTTTCAATCTTTTAAAGGCTGCTGATTGGGATTTTGCTATAAACGAGTGCGGGGTGAGCTTTTCCAATGACCTAACCAATAAAGAAATGTAGTCTTCAACACTGATAGACTGTTTGATCATTTCTGCCCTGTCTGTGTTAACCCACTGACTGATTACAATTTCTTCTTCTAAATCATAATCTTCACTTAGTTTTTCATTTAAGTACTCAGTTAGTGCAGTATTTGCAGGACAGCTGTCGCAATGATGTAGCATGCAGTTTTGGTTTTCCGCATTGCACACAAGCATCTTAATTAGGTCTTTATAAGCTTCTTCAATTTTCACAGCATCCAGTAATAGTTTAACATTCTGGTGGATACTGCATACACATACAGTGTGTGTGCCTGCAGCACCAGCAAGGATACACCATTTAGGTCTCAAGAAACAAAATTTTGAAAATCCTACTTCTACCTCAGGATTCTCCCATTTGAAAGAATAATAGAGTTCTCTCAAGTTACGCAAAATGAGTCTTTTTTGCATGTACACATTTTTTTGAACACGTACTTTGTCTTTTGTTCCAGGTAGCACTCTGGAACTTTCATCCTTTTCATAAAAATCTGCTACAAGTCTTACTGTATTTTCAGAAAGAGTTTTACCTTTTTTTTGGACCAGGAGTTTCCAAAATACCCTTTTCAGATTTTAGCTTTCTAGCTTGTCGCGCCATGTACTCAGTTACATTGAATTCTTTCATCACTTTATTTTGACTCCAGGAATCTGTAGCCAAGGTCAGAATCTGGATTTTTTCTAGACCTCCCAACAGATGAAATCTTCTCTTTCATAAGAGAAACCATTACATCAAAATCCTTTGCTTTCTCAACCACACTTGTATCTTCTTTGTCATCATCAGAACTTGGTGCATCATATTTTAATGCTTTTGAAACCACCTTTTTTTGCAATCTTTTCAATACTGCTAACCTTCCTTTTAAAATAAGACCCTTTACTTTGTTCTGACAAGCCATGAAGCTTTATCGGTGTTAAACCTAAATTATCAAGAGCAATGTTTGTTTGTACGAGGGATTCATTTCTGGATTCCAATGATTCTAATTCAACCATGACTTCATCATCTGTTTCACTTTCATTGACTTCAACTCTTAATTTTTCCTCACAAAAGTTACGGCATGTTGAGCAAAGCTTTTGTCCAGGTTTTATGCTAATATTTTTTGTCAGTAATTGTTTAGAAAGATCCAAGCCTACACTTCTCAACAATTTTTTGATGGGCTTTTTGTGTTTTTTTAGTGGGTCTACACATGTTGTTTGATACTTTTCAGAAACATTTAAAAAGTAGTAGCTGTGGTGTGAACATATATTCTTAAATTCGCACAGATTAATTCCAGATCGTAAGTGGATCTTTTTCTTCCTCACTCAATTCAGATACCGGTTGTAACTTTTTTGAAGGTGTGTAGGTTGTTTGGAAGCAGTCAGATTTTTTAAATAACCCTACGCTACAGGTTTGAATATCTGACATACTGATTTCACTTTTGGTCTGATTACTGTTCTGGTTACTTTTATAGGATATTGGAAAAGAATCTCTGTAAACTAAGTAACAGTACTTACTGAAAGTTCGAATAAACTTAATAAAATACTATCCATCACTATTTCACACTGTAATAATCCAAGCACTATTTAACACTGTAATAATTTTTACTTCAAAACACAGGAGTAACGTAACAAAATCCAAGCGTACATTGTTACTCCAAGAAGACAAAAACTTATTTTCAGTGTCTAAGTCACTTGGTACTTTTTATTTTTAAAATAAAATTCATATTATTTTAAAAATTAGATAACTATAAAACAGGTTAAAAAGCCAACATAATTTTTCTTTTATCTAATAGCCTATACAATTAAGAGTATTTTAAAACAAATTTGAGCTTTCTATAAAAAAAAAACACACTTGTAAATTTTTTTTCATTTGGAAGATTTTAATATATCTTTATGGTGATTTGTTTTTTAACATTTAGATATAATACACCAACTTATTCCAAAATTTCATACTGATATCTTGAGTATTCTTTAATATACAAATTTTTTTAGTTGTGAGGACACGTTTAAGTTACAATTTCTGACTGCTGAAACAACGCCAAATCTAAAAACTTTAAAAATTTATAAAAAAACTATAAGAGATAGAGCAAAAAAATTTTACAAGTGCTTTCAGGATGATAAAAGAAGTAAGTGTACCAAGTTTCATCAAAATCTGACATGGTTGGTGTCAAGGCCTGGGTGACTTGACATGGAATGACCCCCCCCCCCCCCTAAGATGTGGTAAGTCAAAAACCTCGTAAGGCAGCAAATCATTATCTTTTGTTTAGTGACAGTCAGTTTAATACAGTATTAGAATTATTCACTTATATTTAATTTCACATTTGGCTTTCCCACATTAACAGTGAAAATATTTTAACATACACAATAATAATACATGCCCAAAAGACATTTCACTAATTGACTTAATTATACCTTAATTTTACAAGTACATTAATATCAGTATTATTAATTAAATGATTATGTAGCTGTTGTTATTTAACTGTGTGATAATTGAGTGCCTTGAGAAGCGAATTTTTTTTACTCATCTTTGACAAGAAAGATATTATGGTGACCCACCAGCAATCTTATTAGACTCTAAGATTATGTATTACATTTTTCTTTCAAATGACATAACCTTATTCTCTCTAGCAGTAGTGTCAGATTATTGATGTAACAACACCTCTGCCCCCGCCCTCCCCTCACTGCCCCCTCCCCGGGGCTCACTGGTGCTTGGCAGGTTTGTGCTTGGCTACCAGGGGCCCCCAGCCTTTGCAACGTTTTTTCCCTTCCGTGCTACATGTCTGTCTTCTTGCTATTCTTTTTCCTCTCCCTTGGGCAATGTGTGTGGGGTGTTTTTGGAAATTTGTTCTGCATTTTCAGTAGCCTCTATCAGAAAAGTCTCTCCACTCTTTCTTGTTCCTTTTTTTCTTTATTTGTTCCCATTCTCCGGTCCTTCCTCTGCTTCAGCATTTGAGGTTTCTCTTTTTCGTCTTCCTCCCTGTGTGCTTCTGAACGCTGACCCACGAATCTGACATGGAACAGGTATCTGAGTAATGCGTAACTCCCAGCTCTGAGTCGACAGTTAGGGCTCGCATCTACCCCCTGGTACAGGCTAGACCCAGGGAGGGGTGATTGCCTGAGCTACTACCTTCCCAAATTGTCGATTGGTTCCTCTGACAGGTGTTTGGAAGTCTGAACTGGGGTGTGTGCGCCACCTACTGATCGGGGGAGGGGGTCCCCAGTTGGAAGGAGCATGCCATCGGAGGTGCTGGCAATCATGGGGGATTTTTTCGCAATGAACCAATCACCAACAGAGTCAATGTCTACTAAACATAAGCGGAATGAGGCTAACAATTCCGAGACCCTTCCAGTTGAACATGGTTGCTTGTGCTTTCACATACAAGGCAGTCAGTCCTTTGCTACAGTAAATCCATTTATTATTCAGAAAGGTGTTGATGCAGTTGCTGGCCCTGTGAAATCCTGCTGCCGTTAATACGATGGTACGTTGCTTTTGGAGACTACTTCTGATTCTCAAACAGAACTACTAGCAGCTTCACTCCTCCAATGCTATCCTGTTCATGTTGAGGCCCATCAAATGTTGAATTCTTCTTATGGTGTTATTTACACTAGGATACTTTATGGTCTGAGCGAGGCAGAAATCCAAACATACCTCTCTGGTCAGGGTGCCATTGCAGTCCATCAGGTGATGAGAAAGGTAGATGCATCCTTAGTACCCACACACACTCTTTTTCTCACTTTTGATAGAATGGTACTTCCATTAGAGATCAAAGCAGGTCGTTACAGCCACACTGAAACATCCTGTCGACCCCCCCCCCCTCCCCCCCACCCCAATCAAAGCCACCAAATGCATCCTGTGGTAGACATGCTCAGGAGGGCAATTGTCTGCCTCCTCCTCCCTCCTGTATCAATTGCAGTGGCGACCGAAGCACCTCCTCTCGAGATTGTTCCGTGTAGCTTGATGAGTGAGGTGTCCAAGAGATACAGGTGAAGGAAAAAGTGCCTTACCCAGTTGTTCGCAAGTTGTCAGCTAGTCAGAAACCCTGTGGTCTATCATCTGGCACTTACAGTACTGTGCATGCTACATCCCACTCCACAAATGACATGGCCACGCAGACATGCGACCTCAAACACAGCACTGTGGTTATAAAATCACCCAGTGTCATGGTAACATCCCCATCTCCTCTTCTAGCTTTGCAACAAGTCACCAAACTTTCGCCTCAAGGGGCAAAGTCACCTGCTACACAACTGGCAGGCTGGAAAGGAGAAAAGGTGTACTCCCACAAAGACTTCGTACGTCCCTACAGCCAACAAAGATCTGAATCTGCCTCTGCCAAATGGGAAGGCTCCAAGTAATCAAGAAAAGGCGAACGGTCTTCTCCTACACCGACTTGGAGATCTTCTTCAATGGTGTCACCATGTGATACCTTTTCCCGGCTGACCACCATGTCGCCAGTGCGCACCACTAGCCGTTTTTCTGCCCTGGACTCCATAGAACGACGGAAGGAGAATTCCAACACCTCTGTAGATTGCATGGAGCAGGATCCTCCAGCCTCTGTACCCTGCAGCAGTGAGTTTTTGAAGGCTGGCACTTGGCAGCCGCTGAGGTGGCACGCTTTCATTTTTTCACTGCTCCCCTTTCCTCAACATGAGTCTCCTCCAATGGAATGTTCATGGCCTTCAATCCAACAAAGATGACTTACAGCCACTCTTGGCGTAGCAGCAACCACTTGTTGTCTGGCTCCAGGAAACAAAATTGCATTTCCTCCCGATCTGCTTTGACCTTCTGCCCACTCCCTCTGAGAACAGCATTCCATCTCATGGGGGAGTTGTGCTGCTTATCCAGGATGATGATCATAGTCAACCCATCTCCCTGACTACCAAGCTTCAGGCTCTTGCAGCTGCGTTTTGCTTCCTCACCTGAACTTTTCCCTTTGTACTGTTTACATCCCTCCATAATTCAGTGTCACCAGGGCAGACTACCTCCAGCTTATTGGGCAGCTCCCTCGCCCCGTTTTGCTATTCAGTGACTAATGCGCACCATCCTCTTTGTGGTTCTCCCAGAACCTGTCCATGAGGTGCCCTCTTGGCTGACCTCAATTGATTTAACCGCATCTGCCTTAACACGGGAGCTCTCACTTTCCTTTCAGACTCCAAGCACACCTATTCCCTTTGGACCTCTCCTTCTGCACTGCCCTGCTTGCCAGTCATCTCGAGTGGCCCATTCTCTTAAGTACTCGAGTGACCATTTCCTGTGTGCTATCCATTTGCTGACTCCTATCCACCTACATGCACACCCAAATGACAGCTCTCTAAAGCTGACTGGAGGCTTCACTCCTCCTTGGTGACCTTCGATGAACAACATTTCCCCAGTTGTGATGACCAGGCAGAATATCGTACAAACATTATCCTAATTGCTGCAGAACATTCCAGTCCTCACACTTTCTCTTCACTGTGCTGTGTCCTGCTCCCTTGGTGGCCTGACGCGTGCCGCGATGCAATTTGCACACGGTGATGAGTTATCCATGTTTTTATCCGTAATCCTACAGTGGCAAGCTGCATTCATTCTTAGGGTTAGCAGATCACTAACTGCATTTCCTTCACTAGTTCTTTTAACAGTTTCACTCCCTCGTCCGTCAAGTGGGCTAACCTCTGACAGTTCTCTGGTACCAAGATCCATTCCCCAGTTTCTGGCTTGACAGTAACAGATGGTGTCATAGTGGACTCTGTTGCTGTCTCCAACACCTTGGGCCACTGTTTTGCAGAGATTTTGAGCTCCACCCACTATTATCCTGCCTTTCTCCATCGGAAACGAGTGGAGGAGGCTCGAGCAATACCCTTCTCTTCTCAGAATTGTGAGTGCTACAATGTCACGTTTATTCTGAGGGAGCTAGATCATGCTCTCACTTCATCCCGATTCTCTGCCTCAGGGCTGGATGATGTTCACATTCAGATGTTGCAGAACCTATTTCTTGTGGACAAGCACCTTCTCCTTCGTATGTACAATTGCATCTGGGCAGAAAGCATGTTTCCCAGACACTGGCATGAAGCTACTTTCATACCCATACCTAATTCTGGTAAGTACAAACACCTTCATTTTAGTCACCACCCCATTTCTCTCACTAGCTGTGTTTGCAAGGTGATGGAACGTATGATTCATGCCCGGCTGGTATGGTGGCTCGAGTCTTACAATTTACTAACCACTGTATGGTGTGGATTTTGAGCATGCCGTCCTGCAGTTGACCATCTCCTCACTTTGTCAACTTATGTCATGAATGGATTTCTGTGGAACTTTGGCCACATTTTTCGATTTGGAGAAAGCCTATGACTCCTGCTTGAAGACTGATATCCTTCATACACTCTACACTTGGGGCTGCCACGGCCGTATGTCCCATTCCCTTCAGGAATTATTTAAAAGACTGAATTTTCAAGGTATGTGTAGGTTCTGCCTTGTCGGACACCTTTATCCAGGATAATGGTGTGCCTCAGGGTTCTGTCCTGTGTGTTGTCCTCTTTGCTATCACCATTACCCCTATAGTGGCCTGTCTGCCGCCGGTCATCTCCGGCTCCCTTTTTGTTGACGATTTTCCGGTCTATTGTAGTTCACCACGAACTTGTC
The DNA here is from genome assembly GCF_021461385.2 of Schistocerca piceifrons. NCBI lineage: Eukaryota > Metazoa > Arthropoda > Insecta > Orthoptera > Acrididae > Schistocerca > Schistocerca piceifrons. Next base: position 666,172,957 of record NC_060138.1, read on the forward strand.
TTGTTGAGCAGCATCTCCAGCAGTATCTGTCGCCTTTACTCAAAGAGCATTGACAATGGCTTTCATTTTTCCACTGACAGAATTGTTTCTATCAATTTCTGGTGGAGCAATTGGTTTCTTCCACCATCTTTACATCTTGGGTCTGTTGCTTTTCTGTTAAGTGAAACAATGAATTTCCTGGGACTCATGCTCGATAAGAAACGTTCTTGGTCCTCCCACATGTCTTAGCTGGCTGCCTGCTGTATGCGGTCCCTCAATGTCCTCCGTGTCCTCAGCGGTACTTCCTGGGGAGCGGATCAGACCACCCTCATCTGTTTGTATAGGTCCCTTGTCCATTTGAAACTAGACTGCATGGGTTTTTCGTTTATGCCTCTACATCCTTCTTACTCCATCTCAATACTATTCACCATTGTGACATCCATTTGGCCACTGGCGCCTTTTACACTAGCCTGGTTAAGAGGCTGCATGCAGTAGTTTGAACTACTGCTATCATATTTCCGTGGCTTTCTCCTCAGCAGATACGCATTCCGTTCATCTGCCATGCCTGACCACCCATTCTTCTTCGCTGTTTCCTCTGATCCCCAGTATGGGGCACATTTCTATTCTCCGTTACATCTTGGAGTTTGCTTTTGGCTCTTGCTTTGGCAGCTTACGTTCATGCTACCTGCCAGTTTGCCGATGGGTGTGAATCCTTCACCACCTTGGCTTCGTGTTGCAGTGTGTGTTCACTTGATCTTCATTCACTTTCTAAGGACACTACTCCTGTCTCGCTCTATCACCTTAAGTTTCACAACCTTCACATGGAACTTTTTGATAGTACCTTTGGGTACACTGATAACTCTGAGACTGATCGTGGTGTCAGGTGTGCCTTCATCATTGGCGCCAATGATTTTTGGTATCTGCTTCCGAAACACTGCTCAGTATTCACAGCAGGCCATGCAGTACATGTGACGACACAGGCTTTTCATCTGCTCTGACTCTCTCATTGCCTTTCAGAGCCTCTGTGTGTTGTACACCGTCTATCCCTTAGAGCAACGTGTCCAGGAAGGCTGTCACTTGCTCACTCTTGATGTAGCCACTGTGATGTTTATGTGGGTTCCTGGTCATGTCGGTGTGACAGGAAACAAGGCTGCTGATGCTGCTGCCAAGGCTGCAGTCCTCGTACCTCGGCCAGCTACTACTTCCATTCCTTCCAATGATCTCTGTGTTGCCATTTGTCTGTAGGCGGTGTTACTTTGGCATCACCACTTGTCCTTCCTTCATGGGAACAAGGTCTGGGGAATCAAGCTTCTCCCAGAAGCTTGGACGACCTTCTCTCAGCCCTCTCACCATGAAGAGAGCATTTTACCTAGGTTGGTCTTTTTAGCCATCGCCATTTGTTAAGTGATGACCTCCCACCACTTTGTGCTCGTTGTCCATAACCTTCGACGGTTCACCATTTGCTGAGGGAATGCCCATTCTTTAACCACTTACATTCTCTTTTATGTTTTCTGTCTGAGTTAATGGCCATTTTCTAACGATGCTTGGGCTGTTGACCGCCTTTTAATTTTTATCTGTCATAGCAATATAGCGAAGGAAATTTAATCTTTAGTTCAGGACCTATGTTTCGCTATGGTGTATTTTATGGGCCTTTCTCCTAGTTCCTGTTTTTAGTTGTCTTTCCTTGTGTCAATTGGGCTTAATGTGTAGTCATTTTTTAACTCAATTTTTGTCTTCGTGTTCTATGGTCCTGACATGGGCGCCTATGACCCTAGTTATTTTTGTGCCCTAAAACAAACAAAAATTACATTCATTTCCAATTAGAATCTGAGGCTTTTCACAGCTCTTCATCTGATAGTATATGTATTCTTTTAGTGGCAGTTGCAGTATTGAATTTATAAAGTATGGAGTTCTTTACTGCATTAAATTTATCTGGTCTTTTACACCTACGCCTGTACTTTGCAAACCACCGCAAAGTGCATAACAGAGGGAATTTCCCATTTTACCAGTTATTATGGTTTCTTCCTGTTCTATTCATGTATAGAATGCCTCTGTGCATACTGTAGTTATTCTAATCTTGTCCTATTGATCCCTGTGTGAACAGTACGTAGAGGGTTGTGCTATATTCCGAGGGTCATCATTTATAGCTGGTTCTTGAAACTTTGTTAGTAGACTTTCTTGGGTTAGTTCATGCCCATCTTCAAGAATCTGTCAGTTCAGTTTCTTCAGCATCACTGTAACACTGTCACATGGGTCAGATGAACCTGTGACTACTCGTGCTGTCCTTCTCTGCATACGTTAAATATCCCCTGTTAGTCCTATTTGATATGGGCTTCACACACTTGAGCAATATTCTAGAATAGGTTGCATGAGTGATTTATAACCAATGTCCTTTGTAGACTGATTGCATTTTCCCAATATGCTACCAATAAATCGAAGTACACCACCTGCTTTACCCTCGACTAAGCCTATATGATCATTCCATTTCATATCCCTACAGAGTGTTATGCCCAGGTGTTTGCATGATTTGACCAATTCCAAGAGTGTCTCACTGATATTGTCATAAGATACTGTGTTTTTTTTTCCTTTGGTGAAGTGCACAGTTTTACGTTTTTGAACAATTAACGCAAGTTGCCAGTTGTTGCACCACTTCGAAACTTATCAAGATCTGACTGAATATTTATGCATCTTCTGTCAGAAAGTACTTCATTATAGATAGCTGCGTCGTCTGTATGTTGAATTGGCAGCAATGAAGGTCACAAGATACATTCTTCTGTAATTTCAAAACTGTTGTATGAAGTAAAAGTGAAGATACCTGTTAGAAGTAATTATCACAGTACATGTTACACTATTATAGAAAATGTTGTGTTATTGTGATATGGGCCTAGAAGGTTCGAATAGTATGCACTGAAGACAGTCACATAGTGACCGAAATCAATCTTTAAAATACAGGATTTCAGTCTTTAAGACTGATGCTGACATTTAACCAAAATATATCTGCAAAAAAGTTTGTGGTTACTATTGGTATTACCCGCAAGGGTTCATCATGAACAGAAAGGGTCCCAACACACTTCCATGGGGCACACCTGAAGTTACTTCTACATCTGTCAATGACTCTCCACCCAAGATAACATACTGTATCCTCTCTACCAAAAAGTCCTCAATCCAGTCACAAGTTTCACTTGATACCCCATATGATCAAACTTATGACAATAAGCGTAGGTGTGGTACTAAGTCGAATGCTTTTTGGAAAACAAGAAATACTGCATCTACCTGATTATCTTGATCCAAAGATTTCAGTGTGTTATGTGAGAAAAGTGGGAGCTGGGTTTCACATGATTGACTTTTTTGAAATCCATGCTGGTTGGCATGGAGGAGGTCATTTTGTTGGAGATAATTCATTATGTTTGAGGTCAGAATATATTCTAAAATTGTACAACAAATTGATGTCAAGGATATTGGACAGTAGTTTTGTGCATACTTCTACCACTGTTCTTGTAGACATATTTGATCTGTGATTTTTCCCAAGAACTGAACACATTTTTTTTTTTTTTTTTTTTTTTTTTTTTTTTTGAGGGCTCTTCAATAGAGTGTAGTTAGAAGATGGACTAACTCAGCCATAAATTCTGTATAAAATCTTATACGGTTTCCATCGGGCCCTGGAGCTTTGTTCAGTTTTAACGATTTCAGTTGTTTTTCAATACCACTGGCTCTTCTACTGGTTTCCCTCATCTTTGCAGTGGTAGAAGGATTCAATTGGGGCAATTTTCATGGGTTTTCCTCTGTAAAGAAACATTTGAAAACTGAGTTAAGCACTTCAGCTTTTGCTTTGCTAAAGTCTCGACACTAACTTTGGTGCCACTAACAGCCTTTACATGTGATCAGAATTTCTGTGGCTTTTGTGAAAGATCATACAACGATATTCTGCTATGGTAGTCATTGAAGGCTTCACACATTGATCTCTTGAAAGCCAACGTGCTTTATTCAGCAGCTTTCTATCTGTAGCCCTAAGCGTTGTTGTGTACCTTTCATGTATTAGCCTCTGTTTCCTTAGAAGTTTCTTTACAGTGACTGTATACCATGGAGAGTCCTTCCCATTGTGAACTGTTCTACTGAGTATGTATCTATCCAGTGCATACTCCTGTACATACTCCTCTACATACTCCTGCCCTGTTCTGAAAGTTTCAAGTTCTTCATTGAGATATGACGCTACTGAACTTTTATCTAGTTCACTGAATATTTATGTTTCTGCTAGTTTCAGTTGTCCTTTGTTCTTTGGTAATCATTGCTGCCACAGTCACGTTATGGTCGTTGACACCAATTTTGATGTGGACATCCTCAAAGAGATCTGGTCTATTTGTTGCCATTACATCCAATAACTATCTGTTCTAGGTAGTTTTCAGAGAAGGTATTTAGTAATGTTTCACAGGATATCTTATGACTCCCACAACTAGCAAAACTGTAACTTTCTCAATTGGTTGTTTGATGATTAAAGTCTCCACTGATGATTACAGTATGACTGGGGAACTTATGCACATGTGAACTGAGGTTTTATCTAACATTTTGGGTTACATCCAGAGATGAGCCTGGTGGGCGATAGAAGGATCCAGTTACCATTTTATGCCCACCCCTGATATGAGACTTGCCCAAACAGTCTCACATGCAGCTTCAATTTATGTCACAGTGGAATTGAATTTATTGCCTATTGCAATAAATATACCACTTCCATTTCCCATTTGCCCATCCTTCGATATACACTTAAATTTTCCCCAAAAATCTCATTGCTATCAATTTCAGTACTCTACTAGCTTCCTGTGTGTAATATTATGTGCACTTCATTGTGAATGCTTTGGCAGTTTACCATTACAATTTTAATGCTCTCATGCTTGGGAGGCATTTCTTTCGATCTTACACTGATACTTCTGGGCTTCCTACAGCTATGTTATCTGAATTGGATGGAGAATCACCTAACTGTAAAATTCCTTGTATGCACCCCACACACATAGTAGCAGTCTCGGATGTGTAGTGCACACCTGGCCCATTTAGAGGGACCTATGGCGCAAGTCCAGGAAGTCACAGCCTAGCTTATCACAGAACGTCAAAGTCTGTCCTCCCACTTGACTTAGAACCAAGAGGCCAGGATTAGTTCTGGGGACAATGCTTCAAATTGTGAGCTTTGTTGAAGCTCCATGCGCAAGGTGGGTCATCTCAACCTTCTCTGCCAATTGCTGGGATAACCCAAATGTGACCACAGGGTCTAGATGACAGGCATCATTTGTTCCGGCCTCTGCCACAATTTGCAGTTGTTTGCACCGTATTGTCTCAGTGGCTGCTGGAATTGCCTCTTCATGTTGAATGAGCCCCCCAGGCACATACACTGTGTGTACCTGGTGTCTTTTCCTGTTCCTTGCTGGCATTTCCCTAAGGGATAGAGTCATTTGCTGTCTATTTGAACTGCCAACAATTAATATACTCTCTACCCTTTTGTGTCTGTGTCCTCTTGATACTGGACAAAACAGGTTTCCCCGAACAGGTGAAGCAAATCCCACTGGCTCAATTCCACTTTCACTGAAAGACAGCACCTCAAACTTGTTGTTAGGGGGATCGATACAACACCCTGAGTCCTCCCATGTTTCCTTCCACCCTATGCAGAGGAGACAGGATCCCCAGCAGAGTATAGTACTTGACGTACCTTTGGTACCCTTACCACAGGTACATGACTCAAGCTCTTCCAAGATGACAACTCGTAGCACGTGCCAGTCAAGAACGGCATTCACAGTGGGCTGCATTTTATCTGGTGCAATGTATTATATGACAGTGAACATATAACTTTAAATTAAGCCTGCAGATTATCTTTTAATTTGTTGAGCTAAAAGAGTTGCTAATACCCTATAAGAATTGAAGCAAATACACAAAATGAGATTTCTACCAAAGCAATAGAAAAACCTGAGGTAGAAATTACTAGTTTCCTAAAACTTTTTGAGGTTGATTATAGTTGTTAGCAGACTAAAAAACAAAGTTCATTTATGATAAATGTAGATAATATATAGGGCTACTCCTCTTTAAGGAAAAACTAGATGTAACACAAATGTTAGAATATCTGCTACTGTAACTAAATCACAAATGCAGATTTACTACAAATTAGATTATGCACAGGACAATGGTAGCTTCTGAAAATTCTCAAAAATGCACATTTATTTGCATTGATATACAGTGAAATTCAGGGTTGATCTCTTCTTAGGCTGTAACTGTGAAGGAAAATTGCTGATTTGATATGAAATAAGCTCTGTATCTAAAACATTCGTACCATTAACTTACAAAATTACAATTTTGTAAGCTCCATAAAATTCTCAAAAATTAGAGAATGATTATTTTGAATCAGTATAGGCCTACTATTCTCTAAAATTTTAAAAGAACACACATTAGTTTACGCCTGCAATTGACAATAACAGTAAGAGTTCGTTGGGTACATGCGAAAGTTCAAAATTTCACAGTGTATCACAGTACAGACAATACAGTCAGTGCAAGGTTATGCAAAAGTGACGCAAACAGTAAAATATGCGAATCTAGAATTTCAAATTGTCACACTAATCTTGTACACACAGTCTCACAAAAAAAATTCCAAAGTCAGCTTTTATAAATAAGTAAATATACAAATCGCAAGGCTTTTTCTCTTAGCCGTGTCTGTGCCAGTGTCTACATTGGCATGTTGAAGAACACTGCAGCATGAGTTTAGACAGTCAAAAATCACTAAAATGTCCAGCACCAACAAAGCAAGTCTTCTGCGTGTGCGGCTAACAATGCAACTGTTTCTTGGTTAAGTAAAAGAAAGAGCTGGTCACAAAGATGTATAAATAGAAAGTTTAATTCTCTTTTTTCGGCTCTTGATAGCACAGAAGCCATCCACCATTTGTTGACATAGGCACGAGCAGCTAGTCCTGTAATCTGTTCAAAAGCTGCAGCATCTACACCCGCTTTAATTTTATAAACGTCAACATCCGTAAAATCAGAAACAATTTTTACTTTATCTTTGGCTTTACTCATAAGAATAAATGCATGATACTTTTCTGTCCTTGTGACTGCTGTGGCTTTAGATAATCTTTTAGCCAAGCTCCTTCTTTTATGCTGCATACTCATCACTTGTCACAGAGAAAAAGTGACTGATGGCATGTATGCTTATCACACTCAATTGAAAGGCAGGTAATATTTGATCATGTTGTACTTCCTTAGGTGACAAAGTGGCACAAATGTGCCGGTGTCATGAAATAAAATGCCTAATTTCCCAACAGAATGTTGAACTGCGCATGTTGGAGTATGACAAGTACACTGTTCCAATTTGTTAGTTGTGCTTGGTACTTGTCGTATTCTAACGTGTGCCTTTTAATGTTTTATGGGTGATTAAGCATATTAAATTGAGACCCCTGCACTTTTCTTGTCCCCCGGTCACATGTGCTTAATGTGTTATACATGCACACTGCAACCTGGTTCTCTTTCCCACGTTGCCAATTTTATCTCTGCAGTTCACCCCTACTGAAATGGTCTGCAGCTCGTGGTCTCGCGGCCGCATTCTCGCTTCCCGAGCACGGGTCCCTGGTTCGATTCCTGGTGGGGTCAGGGATTTTCACCTGCCTTGAGATGACTGGGTGTTTGTGTTGTCCTCATCATTTCATCATTATTCATGAAAGTGGCGAGACTGGACTGAGCAAACATTGGGATTTTGTATGGGCACTGATAACCCCACAGTTGAGTGCCCCACAAACCAAACATAATTATCACCTACTGAAATGAATTCCTCTCAATAGAAGTGATTATTTTGTTTGTTGTGCCTATCTGCGATCCAGCATCTCTGATATATATTTTCTGTGTTTGTTACAGTAGATGTATGCATTTGTTTTACAATGTGTGTACTGTACAGTTGTGTATTTTTTCAACATGTCAGGGCTGAAATGTAAACACACTTTCTCATTAAATGAAAAGTTAGCACTGCAACAAAGACTGGAGGAAGGGGATAGCAGTGCAACAAAGATTGGGGGAAGGGGAAGCACTCCGAAAAACTACCAGGGAACTTAGTGTAGACGTTTCAACATTGAAAGTTGGAGAAAAAATTGAAAAAATGTTGAATCATGTACAGTGACAATAGATGATGGAAATGCTGTTAAAGAGTCACAAAACATTGAAAAACTGTAAACTTGCACTGCTTGACAACACATTGTGGATGTGGTTCCACCAAGAAAGAAGGAAAGGAACCCCGATATCTGGGCTCCGTATCAAAGAAAAGGCAATAGCTTTGCACAAAAAAATAGAAGCCGGAAGTGAGTTTGCAACTAGTGAAGATTCCTCACTGGAAGACCCATCATGATGTTCAGTTCATTTGAATTTCTGATGAAAAACTATCTGCTGATGCTGAGGTGGCTAATGAGTTTTCTTTGAAGTTTCAAGACACTGTCAAAGAACATGACCTGTTACCTTACCAAGTCCATAAAGTAGATGAGACAGGCCTGAACTATAAATGCTGCCAAAGAAAATGCTCACCTAATGCTTGGACTGTCCCACACTGACTAGCAAATCACAGTGCAGTCAAGTAACACATAAGCACACTCTAAGCAAACATAACAATATTATATGTAGCAACTACGTGAGTTGAATGTCACAAACAAGTATCAGTGGAAACTTTCCATAATATATCATCTCGTAAACGACTTGAACTAGAATCCTGCAACAAACACCACTGACATTCTACTTTACCCTACTTGTAGTTTGTTAATGTCAGTAGACATTGTTCCATTTAAAAAAGTGTGTGTTTGCACAAAAAAAATATATTTTCTAATTGTTATTACAATCTGTTTATTGGCTAACAAGGGAGCCCTTAACTTGCGGTCCATGTTGTGAAAACCGAACATCAGTAGCGCTTTCAATTTCCTCAATATCTGCGGTGTAAGCTTTAGGTGATTTGCCATGTGTATTGTGTAACATGAAGGCTACACAGATTTGTTCAAAACAAATTTAGAGGAATGTTGTTGCATGGGCTGACAGTGTCCAGTTGATTTCCGCTGCACAGCTTAACTTTTTCAGAGATTCCTAATGAATGTGATAATCACCCTTCATATAGTATGGATTTAGCACCATGTGAGTGCCATCTTTTATAGGAGGCAGAATGACACGGCACAGTGATTGAGACTTCGAAATCACATGTAGGTGGAATAGTGTTAAAATCTTCATGCACCCTTTTAGATTCAGGGTTCCTTTTGTTTCCTAAATTAAATAATATGTAAGATTAATTGAATTTTCCATCAGTGCTTGGTAAAAAAATGATTATAATATTGAGAAAGAAAGAGTTCCTAATGCCCCACAAATTTTGTAAATCATTGGAAAGTGTTTTCTTTTTAATATTACAGAATTTACTTTGAAGACAAGGATTTTTTGAATCAAAGTATTTAAATCGTATATGACTGATTCATCGATGCTTCTTGGTTAATGAGTGAATGACAGTGCAGTCATTAGTAAACAGATGCCTAGCATTATGGTTAAATATTACTCAGTTAAAAGTCTGATTAGGTAAATAGCAAACAAACAGCCACATACTGTATAATCAAAATTTGTAAGTAATTTACCTGTAACACAGTTTACATTATAATGGCTGTTGTGAAAAAGAGGTATTGATAATACAAATAACTAATTCTCTGTCATTAATGTTTTTCCAACAGGTTCGCCTTCCACCAGAAGTAAATAGAATCCTATACATAAGAAATTTGCCTTACAAAATTACAGCTGAAGAAATGTATGATATATTTGGCAAGTATGGAGCAATAAGGCAAATACGTGTGTAAGTAATCTATACATTAGAGAAAGTAGATGCAAGCAAGAATAATAGTAACAGTAGCAGTGAAGTAATGTGGCCACTTGAATGGGAAATAGTGTTATCTGTTGTTTCTTCTGTATTTTCACAAAAAATTTAATTAAAATAGGGTATGAGAAATATTTTTGTGTATCACATGCTAAAAATGATGGTATTATATAAATAAGCACTAAATAAAGGTTAGTTTTTGGGGACCAGAGGTGCTTATCTTAGGCAAAGTGGGTGAAGGGATTAGATGAAATGAGACTAATCATGTTGGGAAATGTCTCAGATTTGTGGGTTACTAGAGAGCACACAAAAGGCAAATGTGCAGTAAAATATGAGAGAGAGGGAGAGAGAGAGATTTGAAAACATGAAGTTCAAAGTGTAAGCTGAAGTAGCTGTTTTTTTTAAAAGTAGCCTAGAAAAACAGAATAGAAGGTTGAATTATATGGAACTGAGCAGTTATAGAGAACAGCAAAACATGAAACAGTTATGGAGAAGAAACAGGCAGTGACAGGAACTTGTGAGTTGCAGAATAGAGAGATGTAAAAGGAAAGGGAGACAGCAACAGGATGCATAAACTTAAGTTGAATTGCCAAGAACTATGCACATGTTGTAGAGTGAGTTAATGTGTGAAGTTTTGGTGCACTAGTATTGGTAAGAGAAACAAAATTGCAAACCTTGTGAGACAGACGCAGAAGTCACAGAGGATGCTCTGGACATATATTTTGTTTGTTACTGATGGAAAAAAGTAATATGATATGATTTGGCTGGGAGGCCCATGAGCGAATTTCAGCTGCTTGGTGCATGTCTTTCAAGGACTGAAGAGCAGTATGTTTTTTATATATATATATATATATATATATATATATATATATATATATATATATATATATATATATATATATATATATATAATGGTATCAATATAATAGAGGGAAACATTCCACGTGGGAAAAATTATATATAAAAACAAAGATGAGGTGACTTACCGAACAAAAGCGCTGGCAGGTCGATAGACACACAAACATACACACAAATATATATATATATATATATATATATAAAAAAACAAAGATGAGGTGACTTACCGAACAAAAGTGCTGGCAGGTCGATAGACACACAAACAAACACAAACATACACACAAAATTCAAGCTTTCGCAACAAACTGTTGCCTCATCAGGAAAGAGGGAAGGAGAGGGGAAGACGAAAGGAAGTGGGTTTTAAGGGAGAGGGTAAGGAGTCATTCCAATCCCGGGAGCGGAAAGACTTACCTTAGGGGGAAAAAAGGACAGGTATACACTCGCACACACGCACATATCCATCCACACATACAGACACAAGCAGACATATTTAAAGACAAAGAGTTTGGGCAGAGGTGTCAGTCGAGGCAGAAGTGTAGAGGCAAAGAAGTTGTTGAAAGACAGGTGAGGTATGAGTGGCGGCAACTTGAAATTAGCGGAGATTGAGGCCTGGCGGATGACGAGAAGAGAGGATATACTGAAGGGCAAGTTCCCATCTCCGGAGTTCGGATAGATTGGTGTTGGTGGGAAGTATCCAGATAACCCGGACGGTGTAACACTGAGCCAAGATGTGCTGGCTGTGCACCAAGGCATGTTTAGCCACAGGGTGATCCTCATTACCAACAAACACTGTCTGCCTGTGTCCATTCATGCGAATGGACAGTTTGTTGCTGGTCATTCCCACATAGAATGCATCACAGTGTAGGCAGGTCAGTTGGTAAATCACGTGGGTGCTTTCACACGTGGCTCTGCCTCTGATCGTGTACACCTTCCGGGTTACAGGACTGGAGTAGGTGGTGGTGGGAGGGTGCATGGGACAGGTTTTGCATCGGGGGCGGTTACAAGGATAGGAGCCAGAGGGTAGGGAAGGTGGTTTGGGGCTTTCATAGGGATGAACTAACAGGTTACGAAGGTTAGGTGGACGGCGGAAAGACACTCTTGGCGGAGTGGGGAGGATTTCATGAAGGATGGATCTCATTTCAGGGCAGGATTTGAGGAAATCGTATCCCTGCTGGAGAGCCACATTCAGAGTCTGGTCCAGTCCCGGAAAGTATCCTGTCACAAGTGGGGCACTTTTGTGGTTCTTCTGTGGGGGATTCTGGGTTTGAGGGGACGAGGAAGTGGCTCTGGTTATTTGCTTCTGTACCAGGTCGGGAGGGTAGTTGCGGGATGCGAAAGCTGTTTTCAGGTTGTTGGTGTAATGATTCAGGGATTCCGGACTGGAGCAGATTCGTTTGCCACGAAGACCTAGGCTGTAGGGAAGGGACCGTTTGATGTGGAATGGGTGGCAGCTGTCATAATGGAGGTACTGTTGCTTGTTGGTGGGTTTGATGTGGACGGACGTGTGAAGTTGGCCATTGGACAGGTGGAGGTCAACATCAAGGAAAGTGGCATGGGATTTGGAGTAGGACCAGGTGAAATTGATGGAACCAAAGGAGTTGAGGTTGGAGAGGAAATTCTGGAGTTCTTCTTCACTGTGAGTCCAGATCATGAAGATGTCATCAATAAATCTGTACCAAACTTTGGGTTGGCAGACTTGGGTAACCAAGAAGGCTTCCTCTAAGCGACCCATGAATAGGTTGGCGTACGAGGGGGCCATCCTGGTGCCCATGGCTGTTCCCTTTGATTGTTGGTATGTCTGGCCCTCAAAAGTGAAGAAGTTGTGGGTCAGGATGAAGCTGGCTGGGTGATGAGGAAAGAGGTTTTAGGTAGGGTGGCAGGTGATCGGCGTGAAAGGAAATGCTCCATCGCAGCGAGGCCCTGGACGTGCGGAATATTTGTGTATAAGGACGTGGCATCAATGGTTACAAGGATGGTTTCCGGGGGTAACAGATTGGGTAAGGATTCCAGGCGTTCAAGGAAGTGGTTGGTGTCCTTGATGAAGGATGGGAGACTGCATGTAATGGGTTGAAGGTGTTGATCTACGTAGGCAGAGATACGTTCAGTGGGGGCTTGGTAACCAGCTACAATGGGGCGGCCGGGATGATTGGGTTTGTGGATTTTAGGAAGAAGGTAGAAGGTAGGGGTGCGGGGTGTCGGTGGGGTCAGGAGGTTGATGGAGTCAGGTGAAAGGTTTTGCAGGGGGCCTAAGGTTCTGAGGATTCCTTGAAGCTCCGCCTGGACATCGGGAATGGGGTTACCTTTGCAAACTTTGTATGTGGTGTTGTATGTGGTGTTTACCAACTGACCTGCCTACACTGTGATGCATTCTATGTGGGAATGACCAGCAACAAACTGTCCATTCGCATGAATGGACACAGGCAGACAGTGTTTGTTGGTAATGAGGATCACCCTGTGGCTAAACATGCCTTGGTGCACAGCCAGCACATCTTGGCTCAGTGTTACACCGTCCGGGTTATCTGGATACTTCCCACCAACACCAACCTATCCGAACTCCGGAGATGGGAACTTGCCCTTCAGTATATCCTCTCTTCTCGTCATCCGCCAGGCCTCAATCTCCGCTAATTTCAAGTTGCCGCCACTCATACCTCACCTGTCTTTCAACAACTTCTTTGCCTCTACACTTCTGCCTCGACTGACATCTCTGCCCAAACTCTTTGTCTTTAAATATGTCTGCTTGTGTCTGTATGTGTGGATGGATATGTGCGTGTGTGCGAGTGTATACCTGTCCTTTTTTCCCCCTAAGGTAAGTCTTTCCGCTCCCGGGATTGGAATGACTCCTTACCCTCTCCCTTAAAACCCACTTCCTTTCGTCTTCCCCTCTCCTTCCCTCTTTCCTGATGAGGCAACAGTTTGTTGCGAAAGCTTGAATTTTGTGTGTATGTTTGTGTTTGTTTGTGTGTCTATCGACCTGCCAGCGCTTTTGTTCGGTAAGTCACCTCATCTTTGGTTTTTTATATATATATATATATATATATATATATATATATATATATATATATATAGCTGAAAACAATGCTACGAATGCAAAACTTCACATATGTATTATCTGAAGTCTCCTGAGCGAGTGCGCATGCCAAGTTTCTGTCACTTCCAACAGATATTTTAGCTGCAGGAAAGTTTCAAAATGGCGTCTGTAGGTGATGTACATTACAAGCAATGTGCCGCCATTGAATTTCTCACTACAGAGAAAGAAACTGTGGGGAATATTCACAAATGCTTGTGCAAAGTCTATAGAGCATCTGCTGTGTCAACAGAAGTAGTTAGTTGCTGGGCATGGAGGGTGAGGTCATCAGAAGGCGGTTTGGTGGAAGTCCGCAATTTGCAGCGATCGTGGAGGCCATCCATGGCTGTCTCAGCTGACATGTTGCGGCGAGCTGCTGATGCCAGTCACTAGAACAGACACATTGTGACAAGGCAGTTGGTGCTGCATCTGTCAACCACCAAAGGAAGTGAAGATGCACAAGTCTGTAGACTGCTGAACACATCTCAAAACAGAGTTGAACAGTGTTACCCCATCCACCCTACAGCCCTGACCTATCCCCATCGGACTTCCATTTGTTTGGGCCATTAAAGGATGCCATTCGTGAAAGACACTTTGAGGACATTGAGGAGGTGATTCACACAGTGAAGCACTGGCTCCGCCACCAGGACAAGGATTGCTACAGACAGGCCATACATGCCCTTGTTTTGTGCTGGAGAAAGGCCATAGAACAGGATGGAGATATGTGGAAAAACAGGATGTGTAGATAAAACACCGTTCTTTTGTGTGTGTAATTCTCATTATGTTCAATAAAGAATTGTTGAAGAAAAAAAATTAGGTGCATTACTTTCTGGGCAACCATCTTAAAGTATCAGTAAATTATTGTGTCATAAATTACAGTTGAATTCATGCCATCTGTTGATGCTAATGGTGGTGATGATGTTGATTATGGATTTTATCTGACTGCCTCAGCTGACTCTTAAGAGATTCATTCTGTAAAAGCGCTGTGATTTAATCTTTGCTAACCATAAGAGAATATGTAATATGTTTGTAATTTTTCTCACTTTGCTACAGGGGAAACACACCTGAAACGAGAGGAACAGCATTTGTGGTTTATGAAGATATTTTTGATGCAAAAAATGCATGTGACCACTTATCAGGATTCAATGTCTGTAACAGATACCTTGTTGTATTGTATTATCAGGTAAAGTTTTATTTAGCTACTATAACCAAACAGTTAACTTTTCATTTTATGGAAAAACTGATATTTTCAAATTGCCTCTCTGTTACGTCATGATTTAAAATTAGTTTTTCCCAGACAAAGAATGAAAATGGTTCAATTTTAAGTTCAGTGTAGGGCAAAAATAGTATGGATGTAACAATAGAAGAATGTCCAAAGCTCTCCTAACCTGAATTGAACCAAAACTAGATCCTCAGCTTGGAAAATACCAGGGTAGCTTTAGAAAAGGTGATCGTATATCGTACAAAGTCTTAACCTGTGAAATTCAGTGTAATATAGTTGAAAAACAGTGAACTAAAGAAAAGTCACATTCTTTGATCAGAAAGTGAATAAGACATGACTGCCTGTCAATCTAAAATTTGTGGAACAGTTGAGCAAAGAATTTAAAATAGACATAAGGGAACTATGAAGTGTTTGCCTATCACCATTACAATCCAATTGAGCTCTTGAATAAAATGTGAGTAATGGATGAGTGCAGGAGAACTAAGTCACCAACTAGAACTTAGGCTCAAATGTGTGAAAGTGGATTGTCTAATATTTGAGGATTATGGCTCTGATTATTGAAGACATTGTTGAAGCAAAAAAAGAAACAATTTAAAAATTTTCAAAAACTAACCGGGAAAATTGAACTACGAGTTTGACATGAAACAAACCTTTATAACAGATTTCAAACCAGCTCTGGTTGTGACATAAAAATGGACAGTAAGAAAATATTGAAATCTTCAGAAAATACATTTCAGGTGGCAAAAAATATTTGTAACAAGGCTACAGTAATCATGAACTTGGCACATGCTACACATCAGCACATGTAACTATCCAATACAAGAGATCAGATCAGTAGAATATAAAATTAATTTAAAAATATTGGGACAAAGATAAAGAGTGCGACAAGTAACTCAAAACTCAGTAAATAAATCTGAAGGCAGATCCATAAAATCTTAGTTATAGTGTGTACGTAAAGAATACAGTTCATGAAATCCATTGAAGGAGTGGACACAAGCAGGCTAACGCACCAGATTCATTAATTCTTGAGATATACCATTACAAGAACCAACTGGTACAACAAACAGAGAAAGACCTTAAGGAATTAAATTTGCCAAATCTACAAGACTGGGATACAGTTAGCAGTGTTACAAAGAAAGGGTTTGGTGGGGAAAAAGGATGACTAAAAAACATAATCCACAGTTGTAGCCATGGAAACATATTCAGCTGATGTGCATGAAAAATCTGAGATAAATAGAAGACCAACAGGGCTGAGTTTTCAAGAGGATAAGCAACCAATTTGCAAACTGAGGAGGAGAAGATAGTAAAAATTCAGGGCAAATAATTTTTTATACTTGGTAAGCCCCATATGATTGGCTGGGTAACTCAATTCAAAGATTGGAGAAATGCAACACTATACCAAATTCAATAGACCATTCCTAGTAAAGCACTATGGTGATCAAACTAACTTTCAGTTTGATGACTGCTTTACCTTTCTCTTTGTTGCGATTGTTAGTAACCACATTGAATATCAGCATTTCATTGGAAATTGTTTGCAGCCTTCACAGCTTCTATAAAATGTGTGAAATTGTGCTGAATTTAGGTTTTAACTTCTTGCATGCAATTCGAATTTGCCAAACATTTCTCCATACCAAAAAGTTTTTGAATGTTGGATCATGGGAACTACAGTCATAAGCTGCAGGAAATTCGTATAGAGTGATTTTGAAATACTGTTTCTTGACATATCATAAATTTCTTTTAGTTTTTGTAATGATAAAATATTGTATTTAATTTTTTGAGAAAGGGCTGATTATTTCATGTCATTTATTCTGCTTTGTTTGTCTTAAATGTAACACAATACAAATTATAACATTTATCTTCTAAACCCCCACTTGTAACATGCTGATATTTTCATTTTACTTGCTTCATATACCTTATTTCCACATTAGGTCACACTTGGTTCATTCTTTACCACCTCCTCTGTATTATGATTTTCTTGTCACTAGACTTTCTTCACTATGGCAGCACTTTATGAATTTGAAGGATGCCTATTGGTGTCATGACATGTTTTCACTGTAGGCCATAGGTACTGATATTAGTGATACAGTGAGATTTTTCTGATGAGAGACCAGTATTTTAATAATTCCATCTTTGGGCTGATGACTTGTTTAATGTTGCAATGAAGATCTCTACAACATCTATAATTACACTACAATGGAAATACCATTTTACATTTTTCGTGATTGTATGCCATAAATTCATACCCCCTGAGAAGAACCCACAAGATCAGTGCAAAAAATTCCCCAATCTTACATTTCTTCCTAATAAGGTTTACCTTGATTTTATGTTCTTACTTGACATCTTGCTTGACTTCATCCCGTTTTCTTTCTATTGACATTTGACGTGAGTGAATGAGTTACAAGTGGAACAAAAGACAGATGGTTCACACTGTGCTGAAAGTGTTATAGGCCATTGTGGAGAGGTGATACGTGAGAGAGAGAATCCTGACATACCCACAATTGGCTTGGCCAACACAACTTGTAATGTTTAGCTTCACTGCACAATTATGACACAACTACTACTAGTTTTCAGCAGCAATGGAAAAACAGGATGTGAAGTGTTACGAACCGAGCCAATAAGTGATGAAGGGGCCCAGCCGCCGCCTTTCCTTTTGCCACTTAGAACTCAGTCTCGTCTTTTTGCACGTATTTCTGATGTACTGTATTCAAATATTGAATTGTGAAGAGTATGCTTGGTCAGAATCAAGAAAACATTGGCCATTTATGGCTAGTGATCTCTTAATGGCTGGCAACCGTTAAATCACCCAAGAGCCACCACACCACACTAACCCACATGAAATGAGTTTATGAGCTGGATGTGTGGAGAGGGGGCGTGGTCCTTCAATGATGGGAGTGCAAGTAAGAGTGAAAGCATTTTGTGAAGTGCTGGAAATATACTTTTCGTGGAGATCATGTGCTATGGCAGAGATGTTACATGGAAATAGACCAAGGGTTTTGCAAAAGCACAATTTAAATACTTTCATGTTCAAATCTGACATGATACAGTTGCAACAGCTACATACACTACTCCATACATACTTTACACACACACACACACACACACACACACACACACACACACACACACATAAGATCATTAACATTGGTGGAAGGCATGAAGACAAACTGAACGCAGGCAATACACCAGAGGCCACTGTGTTCGCATAACCAGTGTATGTTGCACTGTCATTGGCTACAGAACAGAAATGCACACACCCACATGTTAGATTCTGACACTTTCCACCATACTGAATAGTTTTCATTTTAGTTCACCATGTTGATCAATTTTTGCTTTCTTCCTCCATGCACAAAGGAAAAATCTCTCAAAAATGCATGTTTCGACATATAATTTTTTGATCACAGCGTATCGGAAAGTAGCTCTCTTATCTTGTACCTTGATAAAAATTTCAATTTTTGCTGAGTTTTTACTTGCTGTTATACATTTCTGGTTTTTTTTTTTTTTTTTTTTTTTTTTTTTTGAAGAACAGATGAAATTCATTAAGACAAATTATTGTATAAACATTGTATTGTATATTTAATTTCCGTCACTTATACAGATATTATACACTGTATTGGAGAGAATTACAATTTTTAATCATATATGCCACTTACATATGTTTCTGCTTATATTTTGGGTGTTTTCACGTTTTCCTCAATTCTGAATTTTCCTCAGTTTTGCGTGTTTTTTTTTTTTAAGTCTCGACAGCATGAAAACATAAAATAGGGGTTCCACTGTATTTATTTTCTCTCACAAATTGAACAATTATCGTTATACCCCATTGTTTATACTTCTGTGTTCGTACTAAACCATTCAAGTCTTGTTTAATGTGATTGTTTTTTCACTTGAAAACATAGCCGTGCTTTGCAGTGACAGATAGAAACAAAAACTATTTCCAGTCATACGAATCATTGGTCGCAACAGTCAGTATTTTGTCTGTTGCTGTGTTTCCTACTGTAAGATTATACTTGTTAAAGTAGAATATAATTTTGAAACACTTGATTATAAGATCTGGTATCATAGTGATGGATATAAAAAATACCGGTTATAATGTTATTTTGTAAATTTCAGTCCAACAAAGCATTCAAGCGCCTGGATATTGATAAGAAGAAAGAAGAGTTGGATAAGATGAAAATGAAGTATGGAATTAATACAGAAGAGAAGAAGTAATCCTACTTCAGAAGTCAGTGAAACATGCACCGAAACATTTGTGGAAAAGACTCTGTAGACCCACTGTGGGGATACATAACTGAAGAGCTATGTAGATAATTATATATACTTATATTTGTACATATCAGGGAGAGGGAGAGGGGGAGGGAGAGAGAGAGAGAGAGAGAGAGAGAGAGAGAGAGAGAGAGAGAGAGAGAGAGAGATAAATTACTACCTTAATGATGATAAATATGACATAATATTAATGACTGCTAACCAAGTTGAATTCATTTTCAGTAGTCATTTGATGGCAGAATAAGAACACTTTTGTGTATGAGTAAATTACTTCGATATACACTTTTGGAATACAATGAGACAATTATTAAATGTACTTCTTTAAGTGTAAAATCTGTAACTTTCATGTAATCTTGCTGCTATTTGTAAAATATAATATTTAAAATCATGTTCCTGAGTTTGAAGTATTTATTCCTACCTTAAGTGGTACTTAGTATGATTTTTCAATGTAATTTGGCAGATTTGAAGCTACATGACTTCACTTCATAAATTATTCCTTGTTCAATTGGTGGTTTGTGATTTATTTCAGTACATAATCCTTTTGTCACAGCTGCACTGTAGTTTGTTACTGACACTTTCGTTGATAATGGTCCATTACGGTGAACTGCTATGCCGGGCACTATGGAACATTATGGGAATGTATTATTGATGTGAGAGCTGAATACTTGGACAAATAATGAAATAGGACCAGACAGGATAGTTCACGAAGTAAGGTCATGCAAGACAGTGTAGTTATGATATTTCCCACCATTTATTCAGTGGATTTACTGCTTTTGTATTATTAGTGTTAACATAGTTACCAAAGCTTTAAATATAGATTTGTGAAATGGGAGCCTGTGTATGCTCATGCACAATGAGAGCCCGCATATAGGAAGAGTTTATAGCTTGGATTTAATAAGCTCTGTATGGTCCCTGAGTTATGTTAAATGGTGAGCATTTTAAGGATCAGTGACCAGTTCTGATTGGATAGAGGTTTGTAAAATACATTGTACTGTGTGGAAATTTTAATACTTTGAAAAAACTTCACTTATTTACAACAATCACACACACACAACAGTCAGTATCTCAATCATCACATTCATTTTGGGCCACATTCCACACAGTATACATGGCACCCCACAGCACTAAGCATTTATCCTTTCATGAAAATGGCCAAGCAATTGTTTACAAGCTGGCTGTCATGAAATTCAGTTTCAAGAATGGACTCATTCAAATCAGTGTCTGAGTAATATGATTCATCGTGATTCATATTTGTGTGACAAAGATGCAAGGGACTAATTCTTAAGGCCTAGCACATGGCAAGATGTTATTACAGGATTTTTTTGATGTGCTGACAGAGGAACTGTGGATTTTAACTCTTCAGTATATACAAAAGCAGTTGCATTATTTTTGAAAGGATATGGTTGCTTCATTGGAGACTAAGCAGATTTAACTGTTCTGTTGCTTCAAAAGGAAGCAAAATCGACTTGTTGAAGGATTGCATTGTATAGCTTGCAAGAAGGGGAAGGCTTATGAAAATGCAAGCACTTAACGGAAGGAATGAGAAGAAAAGACTGATTGTTGGGGCTGCACTAGATGACATTTGGAAACCTGAGAGCTTTAAGGTTGAAGACAGGGTAATATGCAAGACAGAGATTATTGTTGAAACTTCGCGCATAACTTAATAAAAGTGAAAATCTAAGTGCAGTGTATGTGAAGAGGTGGGGGGGGGGGGGGGGGGCACAGCAAGAAATAGGCCAGAAAGTGAAAGATGTAGAAAACTAAAATGGAGTGAAGAAAGTAGTAGTTGCTGTGAAGAATGCTGAGATTGAAGAAAATTGAGTCCAGGTGGGCGGCAAGAACCAAGGACGTGTTGTAGCGCTAGTTCCCCCCTTTGGAGTTCAGAGTAACTGGTATAAGGGAGGAGAGACCAGATGGCACGTGTGGTGAAACAGGCACAGAGGTCACAACTTTCGTGTTGTAGAGCATGCTCTGTGACAGGATTCTGTGTGGTGCTGGTATATGAGGTCTGTTCAAAAAATTATGTAACATTCGTAACTTCATGCCGATGATGTGTTGTAGCGAAATGTGGTTGGCATCCCTGCACACACTTGTGTTTAATATATAACTGCCAGAAGTTTTATTGTTGTATATCTGTTAGTTTATTGTCCAGTGCTGACTGAGTAGAACGTTTTGTAGCACATTTTGAGATGGCAGAGTTAGAGGAGCAACACACCTGCATTAAATGTTGCATGAGACACTCCAAATGATGCCAGAAGCATGTGGTGATGAATACTTTAGCCATAGTTGGTGTTATGAATAGTTCAGATGGTTTCAAAATGGCCAGACAGAAGTTAAAGATGATCTTTCTTCAGGACATCCTTTGACATCTAGCGACGACACTCATGTCAGGAACGTCAAGGAAATCAAAGACTGACTGCTGAGAGATTGCTGAAGAATGTAACATTTCAGATGGATCATGTCCTGAAATTCTGACACAACATTGTAGAATGCATCATGTTGCTGCCAAGTTCATCCCACAGCTCATGAGTCAAGACCAGAAAGACCTTCACCTCACAGCCTGTGAAGAGCTTTTGGATCGCGCAGATGAGAACGAGATGTTCCTTAAGAGACTCGTAATTTGGTGATGAGACATGGGTTTGTTTACAGTTATGCTGTTGAGACCAAGGTTCCATCTCCACAATGGACCAGGAAAATTTCTCCAAGACCAAAAAAGCTCGCCAGGTCAGGTCAATAAGAAATGGTTTATTTCAGAAACCAAGTGCCAAAATCAGAAAAAATGAGTTAATGGTGCCATATTTGTCTTTGAGGGTAATTGCACATTTCAGTGCAGAAAGCAGTCAAATATCTCCAACTGTTGTTGTCTGGCTTGACATTTAATTTCGTGTCTACATCAGAAACCAGTCAAACGACTCCGTTCAGCACACTGTAGGGACACTTTGTTTCTTTGTTGTGAGTTGGTACTCGTGTTCTGAATCAACAGTAGTCAGATATTTAAATGTTTTCATTGTCGTCACTGATCAGTTAGCTTGAGCTTTTCAAATAAGTCAGTTCTGTTTCCCAGTGTTCATAGGTTTGTGATAACAGTAAGCCTATATCAAAGTGAGATTTCTGCAAGTTCAGAAGACGAACCTCAGCACAAAAGGAAATGGGGAGTAGTAAACGATGACTCTTACAAATATAATTGTATTCTGAATGCAAGGGTGAAAGGAGAAGGTTAGGTTTCTTACTCTGCCAAGGAAGTACCTACGAAAAAGAATCCCAGCAGTGTCATTTGTAAGTGAAATGCAAATTGTTATTTAAACATTAACCAGGATGTTATTAATGAAACATGGAGATATTTTCTTTCTCTTCAAAATAAAAACTGTCAAGATATCTATATTCAGACTTTGATTGAGGTTAATGAAGTTAAGGGTAGACAGGGAAAACGATGTCCAGACAAAAGGTTGGGTAAAGAAAGTGGTAGGCATACTGAAGACAGTTTTAAAAGAAATCACTCTTACGGATATACCGTATTTACTCGAATCTAAGCTGCACTTTTTTTCCGGTTTTTGTAATCCAAAAAACCGCCTGCGGCTTAGAATCGAGTGCAAAGCAAGCGGGAGTTCTGAAAAATGTTGGGTGCCGCCACAACCAACTTCTGCTGTCGAATATATGTAGCGCCACACAGGCATGCTTTGTAGGCACAAAGATACATACTGGCACCAAAATCTCTGCGTCAGTAAATAAATTAAAAAAAAGTGGAAGACGAGCCTTTTTCCTCCGCCCAGAGTTTCGACCACTGCATTTTGGTACATTATTCAACGAAGTAAATACAAATTCTGTATTGTTGATCTTCGAATGTAACAGCATTTCAATGTACTACGAAAATCTGACTGGCAAGACTGTTTGGGATGTTTGTCAATTGGCCAACTCTACGTTCTGAATTTTTTCCTACCTGTGAGAAGAGATGGTTGCTAATAGGAGCTTTTATGAATTGTGAATCACATGTAGTATTCTCTTCGCCATAAGATTAATACGAATATAAACATTTTGCCATGTATTGTTTCGTGTTTGCTACTATCTCATTTAAATCCTGTCTGCCTAATAAACTACGAAACTAGAGTGAGACAACAGCAAACGGGGAAGAATATACATATCATGTCATGTTTATATTCGTATTATTCTTATGCCTGATAGTGATACAGTCAGAAATGAAGCACGGCAACTGACTAGGTTCTTAAATCCAAGATGTCTCTTTCCTGTGCGGAATTTAATGAACTAAAGAGGCGCCTGCAAAGATTTTGGAACGGAGAAAAATTTTCACTAAAATTTCGTTCAGAACATCATCTATCATACGCAGTCTGTTATTTGGTTCTTGTTGATCATTATCAAAGAAAGCAGTAGTGTAAGTAACAACAAATGTTTCGCTAATGAGACGACTCCTCTCTATTTTTTATTTGCAAGCTGCGGTAGCGCGCACAAAAGCAAGCCACGCCGCGAGTGGCGACAGGCCGTAAACACGCACTATCAGAATGCGACAAACAATGCATGACACAGTGCAGTAATGCATTTTCAGCTTGGTGGAGTGACGTAAACACCTATAATAAAGAGAACAGCACTTATCAGATCAAAGAAAAATAAGCAATCAATTCAAACCAGACGAAGCACGTGAAAAAGGAAGGATATCCGTATAAATACGGACGGAGCGCGTGACGCGTAGCAATGGCTACCTGGTAAACCGTAACTGCTAAGCTTACGACTCGAACCAAACTACTGCAGCTGTATCGTCATTCATTCGACCTAAATTGTGTCTCATATTACAACTAGACGAACTTTGTTTCGATTTGGAGGTGCGGCCTAAAACTTTTCTCTCCCCTTGAATTTCGAGTCTCAAATTTCAGGTGCGGCTTAGATTCGGGAAAAATTTTTTCCCTTGATTTCGAGTCTCATTTTTCAGGTGCGGCTTAGATTCGAGTGCGGCTTAGATTCGAGTAAATACGGTAATGTACAGATTGGCGGTGTACTAAAACATGTTTGCAAGAAGGTGTTTACGGAAATCCGTGGTATATCACATAACAGCTTAGAGAGAATTTGCCAATTATAACTTCAAATTACTACCCCTAAAGACATGAGGGACCAGAGCAGGAGTGGCAATGCTCTTCCTGGCAACATTTGTGTACGTATCTACAACCATTAAAAATTTGAAGTTAGAGACCCATTATGGTGGGCAACACAAAAAGTATTTGGATGCTCATTTAAATGTCACAAAACTTAATGAGATGTTCATTAATGGCAACCCTGACTTAAAGGATACTGTCAAGTACCATTTTTCCCATTCTTATTTTCATGAAAACTTTGGGTACTCATTTGGTCGACCACAGGTTGATGTGTGCAGTCAATGTGAAAGCCTAAATGCAAAATTGAAGGATAAATCATTGAATGACAATACTAAACATATGGCAACTGCAGGGCTCATTGTACACAAGAGGGGGCCAAAAAGTTTTATATTAGCGTGAAAGAAGCATCTCAAAATGATGATGAAGAAACCACCACTCTGTGTTTTGATTATATGCAAAACTTGCCGCTCCTGAATATTCCTGTTCAGGAAATTTTTTACTTGCGTCAGTTATGGGTTAAGATTTTTAGTATCCATGATTTGAAAAGCTTCTCTTCTTCTTCTTTGGCTCTACAGCTCATGATGAACCTTGGCCTCTTCTGGATTTTCCTTCCTTTTCTCTTGGTCCTTTGCCAATACTCACCAGTTTCTATACACCATCTTCCTAAGATCTTTGACTACTCCATCTTCCCATCTGCCTCTTGATTGACCACGTCCTCTGTGCCCTCCTGGCTTTCCTTGTAATATTCTTTTTGGTACTTCTGTATCATTCATGCAAGCCACATGTCCCGCCCACCTCAGTCTGGATGATTTCACTATCCTTCTGATGAGTTGGTCTTTGTATATGACATACAACTCATGGTTGTATCTCGTCCTCCATCTTCCTCTTTCACAGATTGGGCCAATAATTCATCTAAGTACCTTTCTTTCAAATGCATCCGGTGTTTCAATATCTTTAGCTGTTAATGTCCAGGCTTCAAAGGCATGTGCAAGCACTGGTCATACAAGTGATTTGTAGATAGTTAATTTAGTGGTATAAGTCAGGAGCCTTGAGGATGGAAGTTTTGTTAGGGCAAAATAGCCTCTGTTGGCTAGTATTAATCTCTGCTTAATTTCATGGAAGGTATCATTTAGATGCGTAATTGTCGAGCCCAGGTACTTGAAATGTTCAACTCTCTCAATTGTATAATTGCCCATTGTTATTGCATTTGGCATAATTTCTCTATGTGCTTTTCCAGCTGCCATATATTTTGTTTTTTGTTCATTAATAATTAACCCCATCTTCTACTAGCCTGTTCAAGAGCTGTAAATGTCTCTTCCCTTGCTTTTTGGGTTCTTACTATTATATCTGTGTCATCCGTGTAGGCCAGTATGTGCACTGATTTATAGAATATCATTCACCTATTCAGAAGGTTTGCGTTTCTCATCACCTTATCCAGGGTGGCATTAAAGAGAAGACATGCCAATGCATCCCCTTGTCGCACTCTGTTTTTAATACTCAATGTATTGGACATCATTCCTCCTGTTCTTACACTACCTTCTGTTTCGCTCATTGTCATTCTCACTAGCCTTACCAACTTTCTCGAGATTCCCAGTTCATCTAGAGCTTGATATAACTGCTCTCTATTTATGCTATCATAAGCTGCTTTGAAATCTATAAAGAGGTGATGCGTGCCAACTCCGTATTCGTTTGTTTTTTCCAGGATTTGTCTTAAGGTGATTATCTGATCTATAGTTGACTTCCTGGGAAGGAATCCGCATTGGTACGGCCCCGTATTCCTCTGTATGATTGGGAGTATTCTGTCAAATAGTACATTAGAGAATATTTTGTATCCTCTGTAATTGCCACACTCCCTCTTATATCCTTTCTTATATATGGGACACATGATACCCTCTTTCCATTGTTGGGGCATTTTCTCCTCTTCCCATATTGTGGTGACCATTTTCAGAAGGCTTCGTTCCAGCTCTCTGCCTACTTGCTTAAACAGTTCAGCTGGAAATGATCTGTCACTGCCGCCTTGTTGTTTTTCAAGTTTTTTATGGCAGTTTTCACTTCTTCTATATTTGGTGGAGTAGTGTTGTTGTCTGGGTCCTCTTCCCTATTCGTTTCTGTTGGATTCCGTGGTATAGTTATTCTAGGGTTGAGGATACTATCAAACTACCTGCGCCATCTTTCGCATATTCCCTTCTCTTCACTTATGATATTCCCTGTCTCATCTTTTTTTAAGCCTGTTTTACAACCAAAAGGCTTCTGTGCCGCATTCACCTCTCTATAGAATTTTCTTATTTCATTTTTGCTTCTCATGAACTCCATTTCTTTGACACATGCTTTCATCCATTCCCTCTTTTTTCTTTGGTGAGTCCTCTTTTCAGTCCTCTGTTTTCCTTTGTATTCTTCTACTATCCTCCTCGTACAGTGTGATTGCAGTGTCCTTCTATATGCTTTGTTCTTTTTTTCAGTTACTATTTCGCATTCAGTATCAAAACATAATGGTCTTACTTGTCTTGTCCCAATTCCAAGTATCTCTCTTGCCGATGTCTCCACCGTCTTTTTTATCGCTTCTCACTGATCTTCCATATTCTTATATTCTCCAGCATTTTCCAGAATCCGAGTTATCTTCGCTTGATACTGTTCTCTAATTTCCACTGATTCTAAAGTTGTTATATTTCTGTGACCTGGGTCGGACTCCTTTCACTGTGTTAGATATACTTGCCCCCACCCATGCCCATACCAGAAAATGATCTGTATCTATGGTTGGGCCCCCGAGACTCCCACGTCCAATAGGTCTGATTTGTGTCTCAAATCTATCAACACATGGTCGATCTGGTTTACTGTGTTTCCATCGGGTGAGTTCCATGTTCCCTTACGTATTTCTGTATGTGGGAACAGTTTCGATCCTATTACCATATTTCTAGATGTTGCGAACAGTATAAGCTTTGTTCCGTTCTCATTACTTGTTGCATGTTTGCTTGGGGGCCACTTATCAGTCTATAAATCTGTTCTTTCCCCACCTGACCGTTTAGGTCTCCGGTTATTATTTTAATATTGTGGCCTGGGCACTCATCATATATTCTTTCCAAAGATTCATAGAATACTTCTTTCTCTTCTTCTTCGGATTCTTCTGTTGGTTCGTGGACATTAATTATGGAATAGTTAAAGAATTTCCCCTTTATCCTGAGTGTTGATAATCTTGTACTAATGGGTGTAAACCCTATTACCAAAGGCTTTAATTGATGGTGTACAACAAATCCTGTCCCCAGCTCATGATTTCTTTCGCTGCAGCTATAGAATATATTTGCCTCTTTCTTTTTTAAAACTCCACTCCCTGTCCATCTAATTTCTTGGAGTGCTATTATACTTTGCTTCAGATTCATTATTTGGTCCAGCATTACTTTCAGTGCTCCTGGTCGATATAGGGATCTCACATTCCAAGTACTAATATATGGATCTGATCTACGCTTTATATTTTTCTTCATCCTTATTTTCCCTCCTTCATTTACTTGTGTTCCATCCTTTTTGTCCTTTTCCATAGCAGATCCATCTTCCTTCATCCGTCCGACTTTACTTTGTAGAAGTTTCGCAACAATTGTTTTTTACAGAGTGGGTTGTCAACCCTGCATCCAACCCCTACCAGGGGACGGGTGATTTTTAATCAGGATTTTCTTCCCTTAGCCTTTGGAAACCCAACTCCCAACTGCAAGGCAGCAATTGTTGTTTTGCTAGTTTTGGTCCACCCTGGGTATTTTATTTCCCCAGTGTCCACCATATCTGGTTAACGTTCCCCAATCCACCACCTGGGGAGGCGCCCTATGGGAGACTAGCAACTCTACATGGGTGATTCGAAAAGCAACAAGTCCAAATCTACCTTTATCACTAGGGTGTAGGTAACAAGTCTTCAGATGAGGTGTGCAGTTTTTTATTGAATTACATACAGACTGAAATATCCAGTAGAGTAAAGAGACTCACTCTTTTTAGTGATGGTCCATCAGGATAGAACGAGAACCACACAGTTGTTAGGTTTATGATGAATCTCTGTGACAAAGGGTGATTTGACAGTATCACCCACAACTTCCCTGTTCGTGGTCACTCATATTCACCGTGTGACAGAGACTTTGGGGCTATAATGCATATCGTGAAAAAAGGGGATCGAATTTATACACCAGAGCAATACATGGAGCTTATACAGAAAGCCAGTAAAACAAATAGTTTTACTGTACACAAAGTTTCCTTCCAAGATGTCGGAAGTTTCAAAACATGGTGGCATCATGAATACAAAAAGCTTACACTCAGACGAAACTTCTGGTAGACCAAAAGGAGAATTTCAAGATATCCACACACAAAAAATTTTGTCACAATAGCAATATACCTGGAAAAGTGGCAGTAAAGTCACATATTGATGGAATCATTCAGTCAACTTTCACACTGCTGAAAACAGAGCTTGTTACTGACTTACCCAGTTTGGCCTGCCCTTCAGGAAAAGTTAGTTTATAAATAATATAATATATTAGGCAACTTACACAAAAATTTCTGTTAGGTGTAATTATTTTCTTTCTTTCAAACGTTTACCTAAAATATTGTAGTGCAGTCTGAAATAATATGTTTTCTGTCCATTCTCCATTTGTGTTTAGGTGTGAGCCCTAATTCTTTCATTATTGTTGTAGGTTCCTATCAATATCCAGAAGCTGCAAGACCTACATGCCCTAAGACCTTACCTGGTGGGGTATGAAACATTTTATGACAGCATTTTACAATGGCTTTTACAGAGGCAGAATGTGCTGTGGAATTTGTTTATGAGGATTGAGTAGCTCCTACCATGATGATTGAAGTAGTTGATTATTTCATCTGTGTATTAGTAATGTAGTCTCAAGTTCATTAAAAATTCTGTCCTTTTCCAAATATAGGAGTTTTATTTGTAAATCCTAAAAACATGGAGAATTATACCATAAAACTATGTTTGCTCTACTCGTTTACTGCAGAAACCAGTTGAGTAAAATTTTTTTTGTTCCATTAACAGCAGTATTAAATAATCCAGAATATTTTTTCTTTGATACAATGATCTGCAATATGTACTACTTTCAGAAAAAAATATCGAAGTCACTACGAACCATGTAGTATGATAGTAGACAGTTTTTGTGTTTCCCAAAATGGACAAACTTGGTGCTTGACTGGTTTCTGAAATAAGTGGTCCAATTGTCAAAGCCATGCTGATAGTTTTCTTTGACTTTGAAAGATTAGTTCATAATGTATTTGTGCCACAGGGACAAACTATTAATTGATGGTACTATCAGGATGTTTGTGATGCCTGCGAGAAAATGTGAGAAGAAAATGGCCTGAAATGTGGCGAGAGAATTCCTTGCTCTTGCTTCACAATAGTGCACCTGCACATTCATTCCCGTTGGCTCATGACAGTTGCACAAAAATCGAAATTACTGTGCTGCCTCATTGTCCATACTCTCCAGACCTGGCCCTTACTGGCTTTTTTGTATTTCAAAAATTGAAAACCTCTATTGAAATGATGAAGATTAGCAGTGATAGATTAGAAAAAAGAATATTCGCAGACGGCACTTCGCGCAATTCAATATACTAAGACTACTACCGGAAGTGGAAATGGTGCTGGCAGTAGTGTATTAATTATGGTGGGAACTATTTTGAAGGAGACCATACACAATAAGTAAGCATAGAAAGTTTTTGCGGACAAAGTTCTGCAATTTTTTGAACAGACCTTGTACATCCTCTGCCTGCCTATGCCCAATAATTCGGTAGTCATGCCAATGTAAAAGGCTGAACAGTGTTTACATAACAGCTGGTATAGGACATGTCATTTCACAGGTGGCTCTCCTGGTCTAGGTGGTGGCAGGAGGGTGCATATGGAAAGTCTTGCAGCATGGATGGTATGGATGGTCACAGGGGTAGAAGCCATAGAGTAGGGAGATGGGTGCAGAAGGAGCATAAAGTCTCACAAGGATAATTCAGAGTTTGGGAGGGTGACGAAAAGCTGTTCTAGCTGTGCTGGGCAAAATCTCAGACAGAATGGGTATCATTTCATGGCAATATTTTAGAAAGTCATGGCCTTGTTGAAGTAGCTGATTAATACATTCAAGACCAAGATAATAGTGAGTGAAAGTATTGTGCTCTGAAGTAATTTTTTTGGAGGTATAGCACTACCAAGATTGGATGTGATGGCCTGGAAAGTGTGCTTTTGAGCTATGCTGGGAGGGGAGGGGGGTAATGACATCCAGTGAAGGCTGAGGTGAGAATGGTGGTGTGTTGCTGGAAAGAGTGTGCATCTGAACAAATATGTTTGCCTAGAAGCCAAGACTGTATGGGAGGGAACATTTGACATGGAAAAGATGCCAACTGTCAAAATGTAGGTATTGTTTTTTGTTAGTAGGTTTAACATGGACAGAAGTGTGTACCTGGCCTTCGATGACGATGGGATTCGGAATAGGACCATGTGAAATTTAACTGGGAAAAGGTATTTAGAGGTTCCAGGAATTTTAACTTGTCAGTCTCACCTCGAGTCCATATGGCAAAGATGTCATCCCTGTATCTAAACCAAGCCAGGGTCTGAAGGCTTATGGATCCCAGAAAAGCCCCCTCCAAGCCACCTGTGAAAAGGATGGCATAGGAAGGAGCCATCATGGTTTCCACGGCTGTACACCTGATCTGCTTGTATGTCTGCTCCACAGAAGTGAAGTAGTAGTTATAAAGTTAATTAAGGTGAGCAGCAAGGACGCCATAGGTTTGGAATCAGGTGGACATTGACTGAGGAAATGTTCAGCAGCAGACAGACAGACCATGTGTATGGGGGGATGTTGGTATAGAGGGTGGTGGCATCACTGGTGGCAAAGATTATGGGAAGAGTGGGATGGTCATGGGTTTCAGACGATCTAGGAAATCGTTGGTGTCTTCAGTACAGGAGGGAAGTCTTTGTACTGTGGGTTGCAGGGTGCTGATCAACTCAGGCAGATATGTTCGGTGGATGCTTTGAAGCCACCAACTATAGGACGGCCAGGTTAATAAGGTTTGTGGATCTTAGGAAGAAGTAAAAGGTGGGGGTGAGTGGTTTGGGTGGGGTGAGAAGGTCTATGGATTGAGGTATTAGTCATTGTGAGGGGCCTCAGGTTTTAAGGAGGGACTGCAGGTCAGTCTGAATCACACGGAGGGGATCTTGATGGCAGATGCTGTATGTAGAGGTGTCAGACAGCTGGCAAGTCACCTTCACTAACATACTCCTGTCACTCAAGTAGTGCAATGGTGGGTCCTTTGTCTGCTGGAAGGATAATAATGGAGCCCTCATCTTTTAGGGAATGCAGAGCCCGGAGTTCTGCAGAGGACAGGTTAGGATCATGTTGTAGGGTTGTGAAGCAATGCTGGATGTGAGGAATTCTGGGAAGGCTTGCATTGGATAATTTTGAAGTAGTGGTGGTGGATAAAGTTGGGATCACGGTTGAAATTGTTCAAGGCAGTGTTCAATGTCAGGTTTGCTGTTTGAAAGGTTTTGGGATTGGGTTGCAAAGTGATATTTACAGTTGACATTGCATGTGAAGGAAAGCAGGTCCTTCACCAAAGCAGCATGATTAAATGCAGGTTTAGGGCTGAAAGTGGGGCCCATGGATAATACAGGTAATTCAGAAGGGGAGAATGCTTTAGACAAGAGGTTGAGAACATTGTACTATTGTGACTGGTTCTTGTGATTATGAGTTGTTATTGGACTGGGAGGGGGAGGGGGTGGCAGTGGTAAAGGCTGTGGGATGTTGAGGAGGTTGGCCAAGCTCGCTTTATAGGAGAGGATGGTGGTTGATGGTGTGGCTGTTTAGGGAGCAGCAGGAGGACAGGAAGGGAAACACCATTGTTGAGGTAATTTAGGAGAAGGTGGGATAATTTTTTAAGGTGAAGTCTGTCATGTTGTTGCAGCTTGAAGTTGGCATGACGGACAATACCATACAAGGAAATGTAGATAACAGCAGGCTATTGTAGAAGGAAAGAAGTCTGGTGGAGTGGAAATTGGCATATATGGTATATAGGTCACAGATTAGCCAGGTACGTGCAAGAGATTGCTGTATTTGAATCTGTAAAAGAGGCAGGTGTAGAGTAAGATTAAATTCAGAAACAGGGAGTTTCAATGTTAGACCTTTGGAAGAAACTTCAAGCTACAAGCAAGATTCAAGAAACAGAATGTGGGATCTTAGTTTTGATAGTGCAAAAGCATGTTTTCGAAAATAACCAATTCACATGTGCGATGGGATTCATCATGGCAAGTGAGGATAGTTTGTAGTGTTAGGAATGGTGGAGACACAAAGAAACAAAGCAGAGGGTGGAAAAAGATAGAAAAATGGTAGAAAAGCGAGGAAAAAATTTGGAAAAATCAGAAAAATTGGTACAAAAATCATAACAGACAATGAGAATTTCTCACTAGAAAACTGGCCTATATGATATGAAAAAATGATTGGAAAAGAAAAATCAATAGGGAAAGTCGTGAAAAGAGACATAATTTTAAAAACTGGGCAGACAGAAAGAAAAACTCATAAATGAAAATGTAAACTACTTTGTTTGGCAAATGAAGTAATGTAGGGGAGAGCAGAAAAAGTCTATCAGACTGGTCTGGCGAAAAACAAAAGCACAACAAAGCAAAAGAATTATGTATAAACAAGATAAGTGGAGAGTGGGAAAGAAAATAGCTGTCAAATTTGCAAATGAATTGGTGATGATGATCGGCAGAAGGCCTTGCAGTGCAGTGAACCATAAAAAATTGTTATATGCAAATTTGTAAATAACAATGGATCCATCTACATGCATGGAAATCAGTACTAGAAAAGATGCAGGGACAAAGTGTTGGTTAATCTGGGTGGTAAAGATAGATAAACGAATGGACTACCACATAAGGTAGAAAACAGATGACAGTTTGAACAAGGCGGGCAACAACAAAGACTGACAAGAGGGTTACATAAAAAGGAACGATGGCTGCATGGGCTAATGTAACAATGAAAATAACTAGTGTTTGACAATGTAATGCAACTGGATAGATAAAAATTCTACTCACCAAGAGTTGGCAGGAGAACACATACATAAAAAATAAAAGGGTTGCACTTAGCTTTTCACTCTTATTAACTTGTACATGAAGATTTAGCAGTAATCTCTGTCTCGCATATTACCCTGTCTTTCACTTTAAACTCTCAGGTTTTCAAATCTTGTCTGGTGCAGTCCTCAACAATCAATCTTTTCTTTTCACCCCATCTGGTAAGTCTCCCCTGACCCAGGGTTCTGAGTGATTTTTCAGAACACTATCCCTTTTTTCTAAACCTGTGTGTGTGTGTGTGTTCTCCTGCTGTCAATTGGCAAGTAGTTTTTTACGTGTACAAGTACATTATATTGTCAAAAATTGATTGTCTTCATTATTATAGACAAACATGTTTGTAACGATTCATGAAATCGTTGAACCAACTCCATCGTGGAACTTTGTCAGTTAATGGATATGGAATAAATGGAAAGGTGCATGATATAACCAAGTAATTTAGATAACATTGTAGTTAAATATTTAATAAGTTTCTTATGGACAATGGGCTTCATCTCAATTTTTCTACTAACTGCTTCTTCCTAGGACAGGGCAACAAAGCCCAGAGGTCATTGTAGGTACAGAAAACTATTTTGCTATTTTTTTTACATCTTAATCTACGTGATTACTCTGCAATTCACAATTAAGTGCTGGGCAGAGGGTTCATTAAACCACCTTCAAGCCATTTCTCTAGTATAATGATGGAAGCTGAAGAAATGGATTAAAATTTGTGCTGTGACTGGGACTTATTTGTTGTGCTATCTGTCTGACAGAGGGAAGCAAATTATTGTTTGTGGGATTTTCAGTGTAGAGTTTCTGAGAGAGAGAGAGAGAGCCTGACATATTACTTGGCTCTTTCAGTTTGTTGGTTGATTTTTCTACTCTGGTGGTACAGGAATGCAGTGCACTGATAGATAATGTTTTTACAGACCAAAATAAATTTAATCAAATAAAAACTTTTCCTGTTAAGAATTATCTCTCTGATCATGATTCACAGCTAGTCAAATATATGACATAGCTCCATACTGTATTGCAAAACAGTCCTCCAAAATAGTGTGTTCAATTAATGATTTAATAATTGCAATTTTTAGGAGAGCTTGCAACTTTTAGACTAAGATGAGGTGTACAGGGGACCTGATGCTAATTTAAAATTTAACCTATTTCATAATACCGGCACTTTGTGAGTATATTTGAAAACAGTTTCCCTAAGAAAACAGTGAAATATAATTGTAAGAAACCATCTAAAAAGCCATGGCTTACTACAGGGATAAAAAAATCTTGTAAACTGAAAAGGTATATGTATCTAATAGCTAAAGCAAGTAATGATCCAGAAACAGTGATATATAAACTATGATGCTGTATTAAGAAAAGTTATTAAAACGTTCAGAAGTACATACATTACGTCTGAGATAAGCACCTCTGATAATAAAATTAAAGCAATTTGGAATATTCTTAAAAGGGAAACGGAGCAACTGAGAGCACAGGAAGACTGTATTTCTATCAAACTCATTGAAAAGTTTGTTAAAAAAAAGTCAGAAGTAGAAAAATTTTTAATTATCATATTTTTAGTGTTGTAAAGAAAACAGGATCCAGCTATTCATTAGAAAATGCAAGGCAGTACATGGAAGAGACAATACCTAAGCAACTGATGAAACTGAAATTCAACCCACCTCTCCTACTGAAATTAGGAAAATAATAAATTCACTTGAAAGTAAAAGCTTGCACAGCATTTCCAACAGAGTGCTAAAAAGCTTGTTCGCAGCAGATAAGTAGGATTCTTAGCCACATACGTAGGGCATTTTTCCAAATAGACTGAAATATGCTGTTATTAAATCATCACATAAAAAAGGGGATAGGTCTAAGTTGACAACTATTGTCCAATCACACTTCTGACAGCTTTATCCAAAACTCTTGAAAAAGTAATGTATTCAAGAGTAGCATCACATATTTGAAAAAATGAAGTACTAACAAAATGTCAGTTTGGTTTTCAGAAAGGTTTTTCGACAGAAAATCCTATATATGCTTTCTCTAATCAAATATGAAATGCTCTGAATAACCAAACATCACTCATTCGGATATTTTGTGATCTGTCAAAGGCTTTTGATTGTGTGAATCATGAACTACTTCTAGATAAGCTTAAGTATTGTGGTATGAGTGGGACAGTGCACAAATGGTTTAATTCAAATTTATATGGAAGAATGTAGAAGGCTGAAATTAACAGTACAGATAGTCTGCAAAAATCACCAGAGTCTTCCAACTGGGTAGGCATCAAGAATGGTGTCCCACAGGGTTCAGTCTTGGGTCTCTTATTGTTCATAATATATATTAATGACTTGCCACTCTATATTAATGAAGATGTAAATCTTGTTCTTTTTGCTGATGATACAAGTATAGTAATCACACCCAACAAACAAGAATTAGCTGAGAAAATTGTAAATAATGTCTTCCAGAAAATTATTAAGTGGTTCTCTACAAATGGACTCTCACTAAATTTTGAGAAAACACAGTACATACAGTTCTGTTCAGTAAATAACATATCACCATTGATAAATATAGACTGAACAGAAGTCTGTTGCTGAAGCAAAGTATTAAAGATTTCTGTGTGTGTGCATTGATAGGAAATTGAATTGGAAGAACACATGGATGATCTGCAGGAACAGTTAGGTTCAACTACTTATGCTATTAGGGTTATTGCAAATTTTGGTGATAAACATGTCAGTAAATCAGCATACTGTGCCCATTTTCATTCACTGCTTTCATATGGCATCATATTTTGGGGTAATTAATCAATCTTTGGTCATTTTCCAAATTGCATTAAAAGTGTGACAGATAGCCAACCAACATTTAAAAATAAATTAAAAGAGTTTCTGAATGACAACTTCTACTCAATAGATGAATTTTTAGACATGAAGTAGTATCTGCAAAAAAATTATATTGTGTAAAGAAAATACGCTAAACTGGCTCGTTCTACATATTACAAAATGTAATATCAATGAACCATGGAACAAGTATTAATGTAATGGACATTTTCTCTCTACAGACTCTGGGTGCACTAAAAGGCCATCTGGTGGTTGTACACACCAAAGAAACCACTACAGCCCATCTAGAACTTCATTTTATACCTATAGAGGCTGGTAAAAGGGTGATATTATGCTGGATACCAAGGCACTTGAGAATGGACTACACAATTCAGCAACAATGGGAGCCTACAACATCTCTACAGTTACACACACCAGTGCCCCTTACATGTAGAGTTGTTATCTTGCATCATTAAAGGTTTTATTTTCCTTTAATGGCTTTTGGATTGATACACAGCCATTTGTTTTTGAACTTCTCAGCACAATGTTCCACTAATTTTCCAAAAGTTAGCAGATGATAACAGTTCAGATCAGTGTCTTTCTGTACTGCAAATTATACATTTAGGTGATGGATACATACCAATTCAGTGCAAGTGTTCAGCAAGGTAATCTTGACATTTATTTGGCTGTAGTGTTGCTGCTGTTTTATTCCATGAGTATAGTGGAATAATTTTTCTGTAGTGCAACATGTAACAGGATTTTGCACTTGTTATTTTCACGCCATGGTGTATGATGTTGCCAAACACTGTGATGCATGCAGTGTGCCGTAGCAGTTAACATTGCTACCTGGCCTGCCACGTGTCACCATTTCAAACCTGACCACTAACAATTATTTGTTATATAGTAGTCTTCATTTCTGGAAGGTTCTTGAAATTTCTTATGTTTGCATATTTTGGCATATTCATTATTTGTATAAATAGCAGCTTTCTCCAATGAGGAGTTCAATTCTGTTAATGTGAGATTATTGGACTCTACCATATCCTTTGTTGCTTCTCGGAACATAACATATGTAAGCAAGGATTATGATCTTTCATCAAACGTAGAGAAAAAAATAGTCCATGTGCTCCATATGGAACCCTACTGAAGTTCTGAGGCACAGGTCAATGATGGAGAGCTTCTCATTAGAGCACCCAACAGTTGTGAAGCTTCAGTAGAAGAGGGCTACCTTTGATGCTCATGATTATGAAGAGGGTGTGAGAACATGATTAGAATTTAAAGATCTGACAGTGCTGCCATACTGAGGACCACTGGCAAGATTTAGGGTGCTCTAATTGGCTCTAATCAAAACATAATTCTGTGAGCTGTGCTGCATATATTGTTGCATAGCAGTTAGTGTTGCTGTCTGGCTTGCTGTGGCTCTCCAGTTCAAACCGAACTGCCAGTAGTAATTTCTCATTTAATGTTTACTATTACTGGAAGGTTCTTAAAATTTGTTATGTCTGTATGTTCTGGAACCCTCAATGTGTGTGTAAATAGTAGCACTCTCCATCCATGAGTTCAGTTCCATTCTGACTGTACAACTGTGTTAATAAGAAATATGCTTTCAATGCCAAACGTTGTACTTCAGTGACAACTCTTCTTTCAGGTTTGGACTTGATTGTGGTTATTACATGACAACATTATCTCTCCAAAAATTTCTATTTATTAGTATTTTAACGGAGTCCTAGACCATTATTGGATGTTTTGTTTGTTGCACTGAAGTACCTTCCTTGTCTTTCCACCATGAATTGTATAAAGTATGAGTTGTATAAAGTCCCCCTTAGATATTTTTATGATAGTCTTGTACTCTAGTTTATAAACTAATTTTGCAATATATGTTTTATTGTTCTAGGAAAGACAGTATATAAGTGTTTTAATCTCATGTTTTACATTGTAAGTTTAAATTCAGGCAGTCTGTAGTGCAGTTTCCATTTCTTCTTAACAGCCAGATAGTGTACTCAACATGGTGGATCTGCCCTCACAGCAGGGTGAGAGCAGGTGTTAATGTGTTCATGTCATTTGAGGCAAAGGGCCAATGTAGGGCTGCCTGGTCTTACCTGTTTACCCTGTGAGTGGACAGGTAGTCACTCCTTCAGCAGGATCCGAGCAGGCACACATGGGCAGGGGTTTGCTGATTATCGGGAGTTCCAACGTTAGGTGCTTTATGGACCCCCTTAGAGAGCTATCATTCAGGGCCAGAAAGAAAGCCAGTGCACTCAATACGTCTGCCAGGGGGGCCTCATCTGAGATGTGGAGGCGGCTTTGCGTGAAACTATCAAATGTGCAGGGTGCTGTCATCTAAAAGTTTTGGATTACCTCTGGCCCAAGTGACACATGTTGCATGGATTCTGAAGCCATTCTCAGCCCATACAGGCGGCTGGTGGAAGTGGTGAAGGTGGCTGGCCTCAAATGCAGGGTGCAAGAAGAGCTCTTAATTTGCAACATTGTTCTGAGAGTGGATTGGGACCTTTGGTTGGTGCCAAGTGGAGGGTCTCAACCAAAGGTGTTGTCAACCATGTGATAGTCTTGGTTGCAGACCTGTATTATCAGATAGGGAAGTGTAAGACTCTCCTTGACAGGTCAGGGGTGCACTACACAAAGAAAGCAATCATTCGGGTAGGAGAGTACTTGTGGAGTGCACCACATTGGGCTTTTTTAGGCTAGGCAGTAGTTTGAGGTACTCTGATGAATTCTTGCCACACCGTGTTCATATTAAAGACACTTTGACTGTCAAAATTTCACCAGTAAATTGTTGAAGTACTCATAGCAAAGTTCGCAAATTTACTGCTCTCTAGGAAAGTTCTCACACTCAAATTCTTCTTGGAATGCTTGTCGTTCCATTGCAGGTGGTAGAGACAGACACATTCTTGTGATCTACTTTTGAACGTAGTTTCCCAAAAACTGTTTGGGCAGGGGGGTAGTTCAGCAGACCACACCCAATGGAAATATCTTAGACCTTGTAGCTACAAACAGGCTGGACCATATCCACAGCATCAGTATAGGGATGCAGGTTGGTGATCATGACGTCATCATAGCAAGTATGGTTACGAAAGTTAATAAATCAGTCAAGAAGGCTAGGAGAGTGTTTCTACTAGAAAGAGCAGATAAGCAGTTGTTAGCATCTCACTTAGAGAATGAATTGATGTTTCTTATTTCCAGTAAGATGGACACAGAGGAATTATGGGCAAAGTTTAAACAGACTGTAAATTATAATCTAGAGAACTATGTCTGTAGTAAGCAGATTAATGACAGGAAAGACCTACCATGTTTTAACAGTGAACTTGGGAAAATGCTGAGGAAGCAAAGGCTGTTGCATTCTTGGCTCAAAAGAGAAGGTGCAAATGGTGACAGGCAAATGTTTGTAAATATTCATGTGATTGTGAAAAGATCTGTGCATGAAGCATTCAATTACCACAGTCATACCTCAGGTAAAGGTCTGGCTGAGAATTCAAGAAAATTTTGGTCCTATGTAAACTTGCTAAGCTGGTCTAAGGCTTCCATCCAGTCACTCATTGACCAGCGTGGAGTGGAAATTGAAGGCAGCAAAATGAAAGCCAAAGTTTTAAAGTTTGTGATTAAAAAATAGTTCACAAAGGAGAATCGTAAAAACACACCTACATTTGACCATCGAACAGATTCTCGTATGGACAACATAGTAATAAGTATCATTGGTGTAGATAAACAACTGAAAAAGTTGAAAACAGTTCAGTTGCCAGGTCCAGATGGAATTCCAATTTGGTTTTACAAAGGCAGCTCTACGGCAATGGCCCCTTACTGAGCTTGCACTCATCGTGAATCTCTTGCCCAGTGCAAAGTCTCAAGTGATTGGAAAAAAATGCATATGACTACTATATGAAAGAAGGGTAAAAGAATGGACCTGCAAAATTACAGACCTGTAACCTTGGTTTGCTGCAGAATTGTTACACATATTCTCAGTTCAAATATAATAAACATCTTTGAGATCAAGAAGCCTATGTCCCCTAATCCACATAGGTTTAGAAAACTGCTTGTGTGAAGCTCAGCTTGCTCTTTCCTCACATGATTCACTGTGAAGTACGGATGAAGGGCAACAGGCAGATTCCGTTTTTCTGGATTTCAGAAAAGCATTTGACATGGTACCCCACTGCGGACTGATAATGAAGGAAGGAATAGGTCCCCAGATATGTGCGTGGCTCAAAGACATCTTAAGTAAGAGAACCCAACATGTTGTCCTTGATTACAAGGGTTCATCAGAGACAAGGGTATCACAGGAGTGCCCCAGTGAAGTGTGATAGGACTCCTATTATTATTTATACACATAAATGGTCTGGTGGACAGGGTGGGCAGCAATCTGGAGTTGTTTGCTGATGATATTGTGGGGTTTGGGAAGGTGTTCAAGCTGAGTTACTGTAGAAGGATACAAGATGAATTAGACAAAATTTATAGTTGGTGTGATGAATGGCTGCTAGCTCTGAATGTATAAAAATGTGAAGTAATTCGGATGAGTAGCAAAAACAAACCTATAA
This sequence comes from Schistocerca piceifrons, assembly GCF_021461385.2. NCBI lineage: Eukaryota > Metazoa > Arthropoda > Insecta > Orthoptera > Acrididae > Schistocerca > Schistocerca piceifrons. The sequence continues at coordinate 666,213,680 of NC_060138.1, forward strand.
TGGTCAGATACAGTGTTAGTAGTGTCCTGCATGACACAGTCATGTTATTTAAATGTCTGAGCATAATGTTGCAAAGTAATATGAAATGGAATGAGCATGTGAGAATTGTGCTAGGGAAGGTGAATGGTTGACTTTGGTTTATTGGGAGAATTTTGGGAAAGTGTGTTTCATCTGTAAAGGATGTCACACATAGAATAGCCATTGTGACCTATCCTTGGTTACTGCTATATTGTTTGGGATCCCCACCAGGTTGGATTAAAAGAAGACATTGAAGCAATTCTGATGTGGGCTGCCAGATTTGTTACTGGTTGGTTTGAACAACATGCAATTATTTTGGAGTACTTTGGGATCTCCAATGGGAATCCATTGAGGAAAGACAATGTTCTTTTTGAGGAACACTATTGAGAAAATTTAGTGAAATAGCATTTGTAACTGACTGCAGGACAATTCTACTGCTGCCAACATACATTACACATAAGAACCACAAAGATAAGATACCAAAAATTAGGGCTCATATGGAGGCATATGGACAATCTCACTCTATTTGCAAGCAGAGCAGGAAAGTAAATGACTGGCAGTGGTACAGGTACCCTCCACCACACTCTGTAGAGTAACTTTCAGAGTACGTATGTAGTGTAAAAAATGTTGTATACATTGCATAGACCTAAGGATGTGGAAAGAAGATGAATCAGTAGCCTTTTGAGACAAAATAAAGGTGGGGGGGGGGGGGGAGATGTGCAGCAGAGACATATTAGAAGTCTCTGCGTAACACCTGAGATAAATTAATTTAATTGACAAAAGAAGAAAGTATAAAAATGAAGCATATGAATGGGAATACACACATCTAAAAAATGAGATTGTCAGAAGGTGCAAAATAGGTAAGCAGGTAAGGATAAAACGAAGATAGATGTTGCCTACAGGGACCTTAAAGAGACCTTTAGAGAAAAGAGAAACAGCTGTACGAATATTAAGAGCTCAGATGGCAAGCCAGTACCAAGCAAAGAAAGAAATGAAATGTGGAAAGAATATACAGAGGGCCTACATAAGAGATTCAAACTTGAGAATATTACAGAAAGAGAAGCGGAAATAAGTGAAAACAAAGTGGGAGATACGATATTATGAGAAGAGTTTGACAGAGCACTAAAAGACTGATGTTGAAACAAGGTTCCTGGAGTAGCTGATATTTCCTTGGAATTATATGGTTCCTTGCAGATACAAGTCATGACAAAATCACTGTTTGAGATATTAGATAGGTGAAATACTCTCAGAATTAAGGAAGAATGTAATAACTCTAATTACAAAGGAGGAGGTGCTGACTGGTGTGAATACCACCAAACAGCAAGCTCTTGACCCAAATTATTTACAGAAGAATGGGAAAACTTTTCAGTGCTGACCTTGGGGAAGATCAGTTTGAGTCCAGGGAAATGCAGAAACACAGGGGATGACATTGATCCTGTGACTTATGCAAGAAGACAGGGTGAAGAAGGGCAAACCAGCATTTGACATGTTGACTGGACTACACTCTTGGAAAATTTTGAAGATAGCAGAGATAAAATAGAGAAAGTGAACAGTTATTTAGATCTTGTACAGAAACCAGCAGCAGTTACAAGAATTGAAGGACATCAAAGAGAAACTGCAGTTGAGAAAGGAGTGAAACAAGGTTGTAGCCTATTCCTGGTGTTACTCAATCTGCAAATCGAGCAAGCAAAGAGAAAATTGGGAGGCAGTTAAAGTTCAGGGAGAATTGAGCAGCAAAATAATTGATGATGGTCAAAGTAGAGAGAGTATAAAATGCAAACTGGAAATAGCAAAAAAAAAAAAAAAATTCTGAAAAAGAGGGATTTGTTGACATTCAATATCAATCTAAGTGTTAGGAAGAATTTTATGAAATTATTTATCTGAAGAGTAACACTGGAAATGAAATGTGGACGATAAGCAGTTAAGAAAATGCGAGAATTGAAGCTTTTAAATGTGCTGTTTGAAATGCACCAACTGTGTAGTCAGCACAGTTTCAATACTCGTCTTTTAAATCCTCAGTTTGTCAAATGGCCATTATCGCATTACTGTAAAGTGACGAGTTTTTCAGAAATTCTTTATAAGGGCTTTCTGAACAACTTTGTAGTGCAATAATTACTAAATGATCAAATCCACACTGTAACTTTTACTTAAGCAGATTATTACGTTTTGAGACCTGAGTTTCTCCTGGCGTATACAACTTTCAAATAACTTCCGGGAATTCAGCCAGGTAACACTTTCAGCGACCGCCGATATTTCGGCGGGAGAACACCCCGCCATTTTCAAGGCAAACTGCAACGGACAGGCGGCGTACATGAGGGCCTGTCCGTTGCAGTTTGCCTTGAAAATGGCGGGGTGTTCTCCCGCCGAAATATCGGCGGTCGCTGAAAGTGTTACCTGGCTGAATTCCCGGAAGTTATTTGAAATATTACGTTTTGTCCGTAGACACACAGACTGACTCCCAACTGCTTTTAACTAACCCTATGTTTGAAAAATTCCAATGTGATAAATTAAACATTATGCTAGGATAATAGAAGAATATAGTGTGGCAGAACTGCCAGAAAATATTAGTATCGTTGCTTTTTAGTACTTCATTTTACTTACTTTGGTTGTTGACTAGTTGGTGTGATTGTTACCGTGATTGTCGAAAACGTATTTCTTTGTGTTTGCCCATCTTGTGCCAGTAAAAATATTGCATAGTGAAAGTAAATGGTGTTTTCTGTGTTATAAGTATAACACTCGCCATACTGGTGACCTCCGACGCGCAACATACGTCCGATTCGACAATGTGGCCATTTACTTCAACATCTCCACATCGCTCACCTTCCGCTCCTTTTGCACTACAACTCGATACTAATGGTGCCTCTACACAGCCTTTCCACGGTTTCCTATGCACAACGCCAACAACTGGGATAAAATTGGAAGATAAGTACAACGCCGTGGAGTTTTCTCCATCATCAACAATGCCGTTGTGGACTCTTTCAACATCGTCAGTGATGTCACATGCTATGAAATCTCTTTCTACGTTCGTCTATAACAAACCAATCATGAGTGCTGTCCCTCAATTTGTGACTCACAGTGCGTCGTAAGTACAACCTCCTGTGACATGTACGAGGTGCATTCAAGTTCTAAGGCCTCTGATTTTTTTTCTAATTAACTACTCACCCAAAATCGATGAAACTGGCGTTACTTCTCGACGTAATCGCCCTGCAGACGTACACATTTTTTACAACGCTGACGCCATGATTCCAGGGCAGCGGCGAAGGCTTCTTTAGGAGTCGGTTTTGACCACTGGAAAATCGCTGAGGCAATAGCAGCACGGCTGGTGAATGTGCGGCCACGGAGAGTGTCTCTCATTGTTGGAAAAAGCCAAAAGTCACTAGGAACCAGGTCAGGTGAGTAGGGAGCATGAGGAATCACTTCAAAGTTGTTATCACGAAGAAACTGTTGCGTAACGTTAGCTCGATGTGCGGGTGCATTGTCTTGGTGAAGCAGCACAGGCACAGCCCTTCCCGGACGTTTTTGTTGCAGTGCAGGAAGGAATTTGTTCTTCAGAACATTTTCGTAGGATGCACCTGTTACTGTAGTGCCCTTTGGAACGCAATGGGTAAGAATTACGCCCTCGCTGTCCCAGAACATGGACACCATCATTTTTTCAGCACTGGCGGCTACCCGAAATTTTTTTGGTGGCGGTGAATCTGTGTGCTTCCATTGAGCTGACTGGCGCTTTGTTTCTGGATTGAAAAATGGCATCCACGTCTCATCCATTGTCACAACCGACGAAAAGAAAGTCCCATTCATGCTGTCGTTGCGCGTCAACATTGCGCGTCAACATTGCTTGGCAACATGCCACACGGGCAGCCATGTGGTCGTCCGTCAGCATTCGTGGCACCCACCTGGATGACACTTTTCGCATTTTCAGGTCGTCATGCAGGATTGTGTGCACAGAACCCACAGAAATGCCAACTCTGGAGGCGATCTGTTCAACAGTCATTCGGTGATCCCCCAAAACAATTCTCTCCACTTTCTCGATCATGTCGTCAGACCGGCTTGTGCGAGCCTGAGGTTGTTTCGGTTTGTTGTCACACGATGTTCTGCCTTCATTAAACTGTCGCACCTATGAACGCACTTTCAACACATCCATAACTCCATCACCACATGTCTCCTTCAACTGTCGATGAATCTCAATTGGTTTCACACCACGCAAATTCAGAAAACGAATTATTGCACGCTGTTCAAGTAAGGAAAACGTCGCCAGTTTAAGTATTTAAAACAGTTCTCATTCTCGCCGCTGGCGGTAAAATTCCATCTGCTTTACGGTGCTGCCATCTCTGGGACGTATTGACAATGAATGCGGCCTCATTTTAAAACAATGCGCACGTTTCTATCTCTTTCCAGTCCGGAGAAAAAAATTCGGAGGCCTTAGAACTTGAATGCACCTCGTAGTGTGCAACAGTGCCCCTACACTACGAACCTCACAGACTTTTCGAGCCCACAGATCACTTGGAGGTCCCCATATATTGCTGATAAATCGGTTTTGGACACCTTCTCTCCCCACCCATTACAAAAACGGATGGGTACAAATTTCAGTGACAACAATTACTGGTTGGACAGTTGTTTCCACAGTCCTGGCTGCGCCTGCCGTGCTTCCTGCGCCAGCCGTGTTTAAACCAGCTGCCACGAGTGACAGCTTCATAAACACTCCGCCACTCCCATCCGCTGTGCTATCAGATCTGTTACATCCACAACACAAAAGTGAGAAAATTCCTAAATTACCAAGGTTCACGGTGGACAATCCGCATACGTGGTTTATTTTGGCAGAGACTATATTCACCGCCCTAAGCATCGATTCAGACAGTGCTAAATTTATTGCGCTTATTAATGCCCTAGAGGACCATGCTGACTGGGTACAGGACTTAGTGCTGTCGGTGGCCCCCGCAAATCGTTACGCACTGGCAAAACAACAGATCTGCGAACATCTAGCTAAGACTACGCAAGAGTCCGTTTTATACATTCTGCATGATGTACATCTCAAAGACTCGACTCCTTCACAACTGTGACGACGTATCAGAGCAGTCTTCGATAGCAAAACTATGCCAGATGAAGCTTTACTTTCTTTCTGGGTTGCAAAGCTGCCGCAAGCTATCCAACTGCAGCTCCTATCACACGACCAGGACAAGCGAAATTATTGCTAGCCAACGCCGCGTATAAGATAATCAACAGAAGAAAGTTATCTACGTGTGGCCCCCTCGATATTACGCCTCCCCCACGTGGCAGAGGCCGATCTTTCCAAAACAACAGACAGAGTACACTGGCTGAGCACCAGATTCCACACCGTCCTTCACCATCCCATACCACAGCTTCAAGTGACGTCCTTCATCCGGTAACAACACTGGATGAACACAGGATCTCTGCTGGTATCACTTCGTTTACGGTAATACAGGCAGGAATTGCCGCTCACCCTGTGCAATGCGCCCAAACACGCACGGCGGGCCGCTATAGGCGCACCGGTCCGCACTGTGACGTCAAATCGCCTAACAGATCACAAGCTAGTACTTCCGAATTATTCTTTCGGACGTTTGTATATCCAGGATATAGCTTCTCAGAAATGGTTTTTAGTGGACATGAGTGCCGATGTGAGCGTCACTCCACATTTAATGGTCGCTTCTACAATCAAGCATTCGCCTCACCAAATCAGAGCAGCCAATAACTCCTCATTAAAGGTTTATGGTGAAACGCAACTTCGCATTTACTTCGATGATACACATAATTATGAGTGGACATTTTCGGTAGTAGAAATCGACGAGCCAGTATTAGGATTGGACTTCTTAACTGCTCATAACTTTTCTGTGGACTTAATTACACCTGCCCTGTGCTCAGTGGATTTTAAACCAAAATTTTCGGCGAGATTTTCCCCGCCGACAGAATGCAGTTCGAATACGTCCTGTCAACAAGACAAAGAGACAGTTTCTATTCTATCTGAGGTGGTCAAAGCTGCCGTAGTGAACTTCGTTACGCAACGCTGTCCGAAGACAATGCAAAGCTACTTCACCATTGTGATGCCCTGACTGATGAATTGCGCAGGTTTAGAGAGGAGATCAAGATTAAAAGTAATAACACGCACGAAACTACACGGGACCTGCACACTGCACCGCTGTTTATACGCAGCCACAGTAGCGCCTGCCATGACCCGAACAGCGAAGACGGCAACCCGCCCAGCAACCCCGCACCCTGCGCTTCACCGTCCGCCTTTCATCAAAACACAGAGGCGGCAGCTGTTAGGCAGGCCGCAAAATGAGGCGCAGGCACGTGAGGTGGCGCAGGTGGGCTCACGCCAAATTCCTCATGGCAGTGTGTCACGGCGACAATCATCGTAAGTTGGATTGTAGTTTCAATACGCAGTTTCAATACTATCTCATCAAGAATGAAATTGGCAGACAGGGATGCAACGCTACAAGGCCGATTGGAACCAAGGAGAAACTAGCTGTGTTTTTAAGGTAAGCTATTATGATTAACGTATATCTCTATACATAAAAATGTTCTGTTGGTTTGTGTATAGCCACTAACCTCCGAAAGCTCTGGACCGATTGCTTTGAAATTTTGACACAACATTGCATTCTATTGCAGGATGGCTTTTAGGTACCTATTTCTTTATTATATTATATATAACCTATATACATGTAATTTTTCACGATTTTTCGTAACAATGTTTCCGCATTATAAAATTTGTATAAATTCATATATTACAGCAATATATACAGGGCGTTACAAAAAGGTATGGCCAAACTTTCAGGAAACATTCCTCACAGTCAAATAAAGAAAAGATGTTATGTGGACGTGTCTCCGGAAACGCTTAATTTTCATGTTAGAGCTCATTTTAGTTTCGTCAGTATCTACTGTACTTCCACGATTCACCGCCAGTTGGCCCAATTGAAGGAAGGTAATGACAGAAGGAAGGTAATGTTGACTTCAGTGCTTGTGTTGACATGCGACTCATTGCTCTACAGTACTAGCATCAAGCACATCATTACGTAGCATCAACAGGTTAGTGTTCATCACGAACGTGGTTTTGCAGTCAATGCAATGTTTACAAATGCGGAGTTGGCAGATGCCCATTGATGTATGGATTAGCACGGGGCAATAGCCGTGGCGCGGTACGCTTGTATCAAGACAGATTTCCAGAACGAAGGTGTCCCGACAGGAAGACGTTCGAAGCAATTGATTGGCGTCTTAGGGAGCATGGAACATTCCAGCCTATGACTCGTGACTGGGGAAGACGTAGAACGACGAGGACACCTGCAATGGACGAGGAAATTCTTCGTGCAGTTGACGATAACCCTAATGTCAGCGTCAGAGAAGTTGCTGCTGTACAAGGTAACGTTGACCACGTCACTGTATGGAGAGTGCTACGGGAGAACCAGTTGTTTCCGTACCATGTACAGCGTGTGTAGGCACTATCAGCAGCTGTTTGGCCTCCATGGGTACACTTCTGCGAATGGTTCATCCAACAATGTGTCAACCCTCATTTCAGTGCAGATGTTCTCTCTACGGATGAGGCTTCATTCCAACGTGATCAAATTGTAAATTTTCACAATCAACATGTGTGGGCTGACGAGAATCCGCACGCAATTGTGCAATCACTGAACGTTTCGGCAGGCATTGTTGGCGATGTCTTGATTGGGCCCCATGTTCTTCCACCTACGCTCAATGGAGCACGTTATCATGATTTCATACGGGATACTCTACCTGTGCTGCTAGAACATGTGCCTTTACAAGTATGACACAACATGTGGTTCATCCACGATGGAGCTCCTGCACATTTCAGTCGAAGTGTTCGTACGCTTCTCAACAACAGATTCAGTGACCGATGGATTGTTAGAGACAGACCAATCCCATGGCCTCCACGCTCTCCTGACCTCAACCCTCTTGACTTTCATTTATGGGGGCATTTGAAAGCTCTTGTCTACGCAACCCCGGTACCAAATGTAGAGACTTTTCATGCTCGTATTGTGGACGGCTGTGATACAATACGCCATTCTCCAGGGCTGCATCAGCGCATCAGGGATTCCATGCGACGGAGGGTGGATGCATGTATCCTCGCTAACGGAGGACATTTTGAATATTTCCTGTAACAAAGTGTTTGAAGTCACACTGGTACATTCTGTTGCTGTGTGTTTCCATTCCATGATTAATGTGATTAGAAGAGAAGTAATAAAATGAGCTCTAACATGGAAAGTAAGCATTTCCGGACACATGTCCAGATAACATATTTTCTTTCCTTGTCTGTGAGGAATGTTTCCTGAAAGTTTGGCTGTAACTTTTTGTAACACCCTTTATATATATATGCGCGCATATTCTAGTAGAACATTGTGTCAAAATTTACATGCGCGGAGTCCAGTGCAACATTGTGTCCAAATTTCAAAGCCTTGGAACTAGAGTTACCATATATCCAAATGAAGTAACCGAGGGTATTACAGTCTTTATGTGAACACAATGGCTTAATTTTTTAATATATAAGTATAAAAGCATATTTCTCGCTTCCTCGAACTTTCTTAAGTAACTATTCCTTGGATTAATTGTTTTCATAGATTTGAGAACATGTGAGGTCTTTATATGATATAAAAGGCTCTGTTCTGATTGACTGACTCATAACGCCCAGTCGACTATCCAACAACAAATCAATTTAAACACTGCTCATAGAACCTTGTGTCATATATATATATATTCGAACGACGAATTACAATGCAACTTACCATTTCATATGTCCGTTTCCTTGGCCACTTCCTCCCACTTCTCAGTTTTCAGCTTCGTTTTTAAGTAATCTTCATGGCTTGTATCACACAGAACTTTGCGAACACGTACAGCTTCAATTAGTTTTTCCTCCATTTCGAGCTACCAAGAGCCAGAACCACCGTGAGCCTCGCAGTAAACTGCGTACAGGAAACTGTGGTCCGCAGGGTCACCAAGCGCAGGAACTGCGTCACATCACACTGCACTCTAACGTGCGCAGGACCATTCAGTTGTGTGGTTTGCAAAAAGTCACCGTGAATCACCTTGCGTCACCTCACGGACCTGCGTCTCATCTTGCGGCCAGCCTCACAGGCGACGCCATGCATGCGCGCCCAACGATTCCTTCATGGAGTAACACCATAGTCAATGGAACACCGTCGGCTGTTGCACAGCGCAGCTCCGCGGACAACACTGCAGCTTTCACTTAACTACCGTTCAATGATAACCTGTTCCAGGTTAGTTCCCTTTCATACTCACCGCGCACCATCGATAACGTCGCTCCTTCCTGCGTCCCTCCACGTATTTCGGCCACACCTATTCACAAAATCAAGGCCATTACTACGGGCATCTGTCACAGGCTTAACACAACTGAGGGACCGCCTGTCCGTTCTCACCCCCAACGCCTCGATGCAAAACAACTTACCGCTGCCAAAGAATGTATTAATGAACTTTTACGCTTGGGTATAGTCCGCCCCTCGGACAGTACGTGGTCTTCCCCAATACATGTCGTCCCCAAAGAGGAAAATTCCTTTCAACACTGTGGAGACTATAGGCGTCTGAACGCCAGAAAAATACTTGATAACTACCCTGTCCCACACCTCCACGATTTTTCACAATCCATGTTCGGTGCCAATTTTTTCTCTGTGTTAGACTGCAAAAAGGCATACCATCAGATTCCGATGCACCAAGAATATATCCCCATAACCGTTATCATCACCCCCTTTGGACTATATGAATATTTGTTTATGCCTTATGGATTGAAGAATGCCACTCAAACCTGGCAAAGGTTCATTGACACCATTCTACGTGGCCTTAATTTTTGCTATGCCTACCTAGACGACATTATTATTTGCACCAAAACTGCAGAGGAACACAAACAACACCTCCAACAGGTTTTTGATAGATTGACACGACATGGAGTTCAGATTAATCATGACAGATCCCAACTGGAGAAGCCAGAGGTTATTTTCCTGGGACATTTGGTCAATAATGAGGGCATTCGTCTCACCTCAGATAGAGTACAACAAATACTTGACCTTCCCCTCCCTCAAACCTATAAAGAGTTACGTAGATACCTCAGAATGGTAACTTTTTTTAGACTCCACATTCCACATGCGGCATCTCTTCAAGCCCCTCTCACTGAGGCCTTAAAGGGAAAGAATACCACAGGTGACAGACGCATAGAATGGGATCAGACCATGCAGCGAGCCTTCGACTCGCTTAAGTACGCCTTGGTGAACACTATTATCCTGTCTCACCCTCACCCTAACGCCTCCCTGACAATAACCACAGACGCTAGCGATAATGCCATTAGCGCAGTTTTGCAACAGACCCTACCAACAAGTACTACACCCCTATGTTTCTTTTCAAAAAAGCTCACCGAAACGCAAAGAAAGGGGTCGCATTTGATCGTGAACTTTACGCCTTTTTGGAGGCCGTAAAGTACTTTTGTACAGATATTGAAGCCCGACTTGTGACAGTTTACACAGATCACAAGCCCCTTGTCGAGGCTCTCCGCAAACCAGCATTAGATGTACTACCCAGACGGTTCCGCCATATGGATTTGGTATTACAATATGTTTCAGACTTTCAATATATCAGGGGTAATGACAATGTTGCAGCAGACTACCTGTCACGTCTGTCCCCCCTAAGACAGCTATTGATCCTCACCGCTTACACGAGCTCCAGCTATCCAACCCAGAGATACAGCACCTTCTCTCTGACTCTGATACTTCCTTACAAATTGCTCTACTTCTCTTCCCTAATGATGATTGTTCTTTGTATTGTGACATTAAAACAGGTCATCCTCGTCCTATAGTCCCTAAAGCTCTTAGGAAAGACGTTTTCGACACAATCCACAATCTCGCTCACCCGAGCATTTGCTCGACTACGCGCCTCAGTACAGAGAGATATGTTTGACCTAATGTAAGCAGCGATTGTAACCTGTGGGCGAGAGCATGCATACCTTGCCAGAGTGCCAAAATACACAAACATACTAAGCCCCCATTAGGCAAATTTACTGTGCCCTCAGGTAGATTCCGTCATGTCCATTTGGACATCGTCGGTCCGTTACCGATATCTAACAATTTCCGTTACTTACTGACCATGATAGATCGTACCACACATTGGGCCGAGGCTATCCCCATCGTGGACATTACGGCGACACTGTAGCTAACGCTTTTGTCCACCATTGGCTTTCTCGTTTTGGTTGCCCTACTTCACTTACCAGAGATCAGGGGAGACAGTTTGAATCTAATCTGTTTAATCGCCTCTGTCAACTGTGTGGTATCAACAAATTCAGAACTACAGCCTATCACCCACAATCTAACGGCATAATAGAACGATGGCACCGTACCCTGAGGGTCGCTCTCATGTGTCATTCTTCCTCTTAGACTGAGGCACTCCCCTGGGTCCTTTTAGGTTTGAGAACGGTTTTCAAAGAAGACCTTAAAGCGTCAGTTGCTGAGATGGTATACGGAGAAAATCTCGCACTTCCGGCGGATTTTCTTGATGATCCTCCTCTACTTCCTGAGGATCAACTTCCTGAGTTGGTACGACAGGTTCGACAGCATATCACCAAGTTATGTTTTCCGCAACCTCGATCGCATGCTACCCCTCCGGTTTTCATTCACCCACACCTCAGTTCTTGTAACTATGTGATGCTTAGAGAGGACGCCGTGCGTCCAACCCTTGCTCCACCCTACACTGGCCCATACCGGGTCCTGTCACACTCTGAAAATACTTATATGATCCTCTTTAAGAGCAAACCATCTGTCGTGTCCATTGAGCGCTTGAAACCAGCATGGATCCTTAACGACACCGACATACACACTAATGAATTTGTTTTGCAAGAAACTTCAGAGGCCTGTCCTAACCCTTCTCCACAAACTAATCAAACACTCTCTGCAAGTCAAGGCCCCCCTCTTCTGTACTTCACGCCTCTGAGTGCCAGCAGTAATGAACTAGTGTTTCAAATGATCTTGAGTGACTATGATGTGGACTCTATAAAAATACAACTTGTGGACACTTTTCTTTTTTTATTTGAAATTCAAAACAATTCTGTGCCATCTGACCAGAAAGACTTTAAGCTATTACAGTGCTTCAATGTGGCTCCTGGTACTTCACAAAATGACATTTCAGCCTATACAGACTCCAATAATGTTTTATTTATAAGAGTAACCCCCCTTCTCCTTCGTCTTCCCTGAATCCTCCTACCCCTATTGCCATCACCCGTGCTGGCCGCACCGTACGGCCACCTCTCAGAGTTCAAGATTACGTCATGCCTTAAATGTTTACCTTCCCTTTATCACTTACTCCTCATCACTCCTCCTATGCGCTCCGCGCTCCTCGGGGTGGGGGGGGGGGGAGGGGGGGCTCTGTGGCAGAACTGCCAGAAAATATTAATATCTTTGCTTTTTTGTACTTCGTTTTACTTACTTTGGTTGTTGACTAGTTGGTGTGAGACATTCGTCGTGACTGTTACCGTGATTGTCGAAAACGTATTTCTTTGTGTTTTGATTTATCTTGTGCCAGTAAAAATAGTACATAGCGAAAGTAAATGGTGTTTTCTGTGTTATAAGTATAACACTCGCCATAACAGCATGAGATAAACAACAAATTTTTGGTAGTATTGGTACTGAGAAGGTGAAGGTTTTTTTTAAATAGTAACTCTTATAATTTTCTAAGTTTTTATTTAGTGAGTGCATTGATATTTTACTGTGTTAACTCAGTGTACAATTTTATTTTCTTACAGGTGCTTCTCTTTTGTTATACATTGGACCAGTTCTACACATGCATCAATTTATCAGCAGTTTCATGGCATCCTACATACATGGTGATTTGACTGCTGTCAGAGTTTAAAGCACCCCCTGTCGGTGTGATTTTGTAGACTGCAGTCACAGTGCCACCGATATCAGTGGACTCCTCCTAGGACCGACATTGGCTGAAGAAGGCAGATCGTTTCTATTCAGTATGCCATTACATGCATGGTCACAATGTAGCCAGCCTCATCGTCCAAACGTAAGCATTTTGGATGACAACCGGTGAAATTCGTATCAGTTTGTTTTCTTCAAAACCAAAATGTAGTCAAAGGCACAGTCTGTTGCATCTTGAACATAAAAAATATCATAACCAGATACAATTCGGAATCTATGGATTGAAATCGCAGGTTTATTGGAAAACCACAAGTGAGCAAAATCTTTATCAGGAATATTAGGTGTGCATTATAATCTGGAAAAATAATTTGTTCATGTGACAAGGATGGCTTATCTTCCACTTAAAGTTACAGTAGTGGATCTTTTTGCGTTGTTGTAGCTGTCTACAGATTATTATTACTGCTCACTGGTGTTGCTTTTTCAACAATAAGATGGTGATTCTGTTACATGAAGTGGTTTGCAAATGTGGCGTATATACGTGTTTCCACTTTTCATTGGTTTAGGTGTTCAAAGTATCTTACATTAAACTTTATGTTTGTTTTCCACACCTATACTTAATGACAGTCATTGAAGGTTAATCGACATTTACCTGCACAACGTTAAATAAATGCAGCAGATTTTGAGTAGGCCACCACTTGTAGAGGTGTGATTCAAGGTCTTTTTAAAAATCCAATTCTCATATTAAAAATGCAGTTGTGATTCAGAAGTGACACTTTGATATTTGACATCCATTGATTACACATTTCTAGTAATTAGGCCTAGAGCCACACCATGTTCTGAAGAGTTTAGTTTCAAAGTTCAAATACCTGTACTATGAAATTTTTAATTTATTCTACACTGAATTTTGCAGCTGTGCAAGTACACTACAAGAAACTGTAATATTATTGATTTTCTCTATTAAAAGCAACTCTCAACCTGAAGTAATACTGACCCCAGGAATAGTGTTACTTCCTTTCTAAAATCCACTGGGTAAGTGTTTAGAGAGCAGTGAAATGTACTAGAAGCTGATTGTCTGAATATCCTGCCAGTACTGCATAAATTTTCACCATTTTTAGAAAATAGTGAGTTGCTGTAAAATAAAAAAATCTGCCTTTCAGTAATTAGATAATATTTGCTTACTTACACACGTATTTTATCCACGCATCATATAACAAAAACATGTGCTTTCACCCTGTAAGTTAACCATTATGTACTCATAACCTCATTGGCAAAAACTTTACACTCTGAAGTCACACATCCTGCCACTGTAGCATAATAAACTACATTGTGAATGACATGTTTTGGAGAGATTGTTAGTGCAGCATGTCACTGAAATTACTAATTTTTGTAATACATGCATATAAATATGAAAAACACCAATTATGACCCATTAATTTTTAAGGTGGTGGTACCTTCTGACACTTATATTGGTGAGAGAAGGAAAATGGAATCACAAAGTTTGAGCATTTTTAGCTTTTGCGGCATGGTGTTTTTCCCTTCATCTCGTTTGTTTGTAAAACTTGTTTGGTAATTCCTGTAACTGAGGACAGAGTGTACAGTACTTGCCGTATTCTTTTTGAGTCAGATGTAGCTTATTTACTTGCATTTGGCATCTTCTTAGCAGCACACATCTCCAAGCAAAGAGGCATCGTTATATCCATCCCATCCTTGGATGTTAAAATCTAACCTACATCACACATAGAATAGATTCTAACCTAACCTAGCCTCTGTGATCCCATCAAAAACTGATGAATGAGATAGGACGCACAGTGACCAAGCCATCGGCCGATGTTGCTGGACAACTTCTGGTGATTGCATCTGACGACAATTGTCAGTGCCGCTGTGAATTCAGCCTTCTCTCTCTCATCTGGTACTTTCCTCTCTTTGGGGAAGTGTATGGCGGAGTGTGTACCCTTTTGGCTTTTACTCCACATGTTTACTTGTGTGTGTGATTTTTTTCTATGATTTTTGGATGTCGTGTGTATTGTGATGAATGTTCTGTGTGTGTATAGTACTTGCTTGAGGTTTGCGAGGTGATTGATTTCTAGGGGGTGAAGAAATAGAATTAGGATTTGGCGACTGGGATTTTCCCTTCGACTTAGCTGTTGAAGATCATCGGACATCTGTGCTTCTTGCAGGACATGTCATACCGCTCTAGGGAGTGGATGAGGTTATTTGCATATCTGGAAGAGTTCTCTTAGAAAGCCCTTGCCAGATCTTGGAAACACTCTTTAAGGAAGGGGATTCCAGCAGCGGCATGTAGATCGTTTGTTGGAAACCCAATATGTAGATGCAGGGACTGCCTGAGGGCAGAGTTTTGCAGCCTCTGTAGTTTGTCCAGTTGCTGCTTGGCCTCGTATCCCCAAGCAATGCATGCATATTCCATAACTGGCCTTATAAATGCCTGGTACACATTTACTCCTGTATCACAGGGAAGGGAGTTGGTTGAGTTCAGAATAGGGTAGAGGATGAACATTCTAGCACAGATCTCCCTGTGGACCTTGTCTATGTGGGGCTGCTATGTAAGATGAGAGTCCAAGGTTACACCAAGGCAGTTCTGCACCAGAGGAGTTGAGCTCCGTGTAGGTGTAGGTGAAAGGGGGGGGGGGGGGGAAGCGGCATTGAGGGGGTCTGTCTGTGTCTCCCAAACCTCCAGGTGATCAGCATAGCCTGTGTTTTCTCAGAACTGATGATGATATGCCAGTGACGTGCCCAAGTTTCTGTGTCATCTAAAACCTTCTGTAGCCTATGGATGACCAGGTCAGGTCCTTATTCCCATTGCATGTGTAGAAGGCTTGTATCAGCATATTGTGTGGTGTGCACCTGGTAGGCTGTGGTGGTGTCCACAGTGTACAAACTGTACAATGCAGGTCTCAGAAACGACCCCTGTGGCACCCTAGCATGGATACACCTTTTGGTGGAGGTGGCTGTTTGTACTTTGACAAAGAAAGTTTTATTGATGAGTTAGCTTTGTATTAACATGACTATATGCTCCCAGGGAACCCTTGTATGTATAGTACTCTTTATTTCATACTGAGTGAAAGGCTTTGGCTACATGTAGTAGCACTATCCTGTCGTTGAGGCTCTCTGTGGCAGCTTCAACCACTCTAATGATCTGTTGGGGGGAAATGGTTCTGCCAGAATCCGAATCGGACATCCGGCAGAACTTTCTCGTTGGTAATATGCTCTTATATGGGTATTAGCAGGAGGTGCTCATAGACCTTGCTGAGAGTTGGCAGGAGGCTAATCAGCCTGTAATGCTGTGGGAATAAAGGGTCTTTACCTGGTTTGTGTATCACGACCACTTCTGTGGGTTTCCATCAAGCTGGGAACTCGCAGGAACGAGTAATTTTGTTGAAGACATTTACAAGGTGTGTGATCGCTGAGGGCGGGAGGTTTTTAAGTAACTGACTGATTATACTGTCATGTCCTGGCGTCTTTTTTGTTGCAAGGGACCTAATTAGTTTTGCCATGTCTCTGGGGCAAAAAGTGGACATTCGTATTCTGCGTCTTCCTAAAAATTGAGGAAGACAGCCAGTTGACAGTGAACTACATCCTCATACTCTCCATCCTGAAATTCTGCCGCCTGGAACTGGCTCTCAAAAGCATCAGCGAGGACGTTGTCCTTGGCAGCATGGCTGTAGAGCATCCCCCACTCGCTGTGCAGTGGTGGCATCCAAGCGCATATTTTGATGAATTGTCTAGTAGCTTTCCAAAGTGTGTGATCGTCCATTTTGAGGACCGAGAGGCGGTTTCATCACTGCTGGTTTCTGTACTCATTGAGCGCTGCCTTGAGCTCGTTGTAGACGACTGAGCAGCCTTCTGCTGGCCTGATCTCTGGTGATCTTCCATTCCTTTGCTACTCTATTTTTGTGCCGAATTTGAGCTAAGGGGCGTTGTATTTGTGGGGGCAAGAACACAGCTATAGGTTCATTCAGTTTATGTTCTACAACAGGTTTCGGCTCACGAATCGTACTCGGGCATGGGTGCCAAACCACTCAGCCTTGCAGCACATTTCCCGCACTGCCACACTGTCTGAAGAAGAGCAGAAAACTGCGTTCATGCCACATTTAAATGACAGTGCAGTCGCACTGCATACTACTTAGTTTTATATAACTATTTTTGGCGCGCTGAAGGCGTAATATAATTTTTATCTGATACAAACTGTCGGCATACGGACAGACAATTTCACAGAGTTTCGCAATCAAGTTGCCACGCAAACGTGACTTAGTTTCATGATCGAAAAAATATCTTTTACACAAATATGTCGATCGGAATATTATAGCACTTTTGCAACCCCATTATGGTGACTTGCAAACTCTACCAGAGGAAAGCAATGTAAACGTCCTGTACAGTTTTGATGTAAAAATATTTATCATTAAAACTGTAATTAATTTGCAGGCCGATCAGTTGCATCTGTACATGCAGAGGGCGCTTTCAAATGAAACAGCAAACGGTGTTGGAAACGGGTCAGAAGCAGATGTACGATTGATAGTAATTCTTCCAAGGCCAATGAATTCTTCAGACCTCGCGTTTACTTCAATACCAGTGAGCTTGGTGAACTGGACTGTCTTTGTAGAATGTGTCCCTTCTACAAAGTGATTTTCTTTTTAAGTTGATCCCCATCAAATCAGAGAGAAGTTGCAATGTTTTACTGTGGGCAGCGTGCAATCAAGTCCACTTAAAATGCGAAGTTTGCACTCCAATCCGGATCATCTGATTTTCGTTCCTGCACTCCTTTTTCCTTCATAAATTCAACAATAGCGAATTTTAAATTGAAAAATCGTTCCAGGCATGCCATGTCCCTTGACTTCCAATGTACTTTGCAGTAACATTGGAAGTCCTTGCATTCATCGTTCAGTTTCAGTGAACATTGTTGCAACTGACAATGGAATAACGCGTGCGACTTCACAAATTTTACTGTTTGTACCACGAATTTCTTCACGTGCTTCAGGCCTGCAAGTTTAGCACAAGGTGCTTTTTGATGTACCGTACAGAACAATGAATCCCATCTGTGGATCATTGTCATTTTTTGCCCTTTCATTGACAACTAAATCTTTAAATCCTTGCTGCGTGGTACTGTAATGTCGTTTCTCAGAAAATATGCAGAACCTGTCGCTTATGCGAATTGAGAATTCTCTTCCCTCTCTCTTGTCATTCCCATTCAATTTCAAGGATAGCAACGATAGATCGCTAGTTTTTGTGCAAACAGCCACTGGACGTTTGAACTCCTTTCATACCCCGACCAAGTAGCGAAGGTTACACAGCGTTGACAGCACAATTCTGATGAACTCAGAGAGTTGTGCCGACCGAAAACTGCCGCATCACAATGTTGTACGAGATGTCGCGCTGTTCGGTGTACTTCCGAGAGTTCGGTACGCCGTGGCCGGCCCTGTGCTACGAGATCCCGCTTGGTATTACACGGAAACAAAAATGTGGGGTTGCCTTGCCTGTTATATAGGTCACAAAAAAGCCGAAAGAAAGTCTTGAGAAAATAAGTGGCTAATGCAAGGAAAGAAAATCACTCGCGTTCCTTTTCGCATTTCGGAGCTGCTGAACATCATCATTCAAGTGTACAGTCATGAGAGAAGCTGTTAGCTATATTACAGTTTCTAGCTACCAGCAGAAGTTAAGAGGACCTCAGATTCGGTGCTGTTGTATCCCCTCAGTTATGGACTAAAATGATTCCTACATCCTGCAACGTGATTTATAGTTGACTGGGGAAATACTCCATGGTAAAGAAAAATAAACAAAAAAAGACTTTCATGCAAACGTTGTTAATTTATTTATGTATGTAGCATAAAGGATCACCTGTAAGTTTAAGAAAGTCATTTCAGATTCGAAGAAGAAAGAGTACACATGTGATGGCGCACATCATGTAACAAATGCAACACATACATAAGAAAGGAAACACTTAGCAACTGTTAGAGCTGTAAAAAAAGTTCTACACTTTGCTCCTGATAGCAGATGGCTTAAATATAGGCTGGACTTTTTTAATACTTATAACAATGAAGCAGGTAAATTTTACGTTTTAACACCTATTGACTGTCATTATTTCAGTTTTTAGATTTCACTTCCAAAAGTATCTGAAGTAAAACCTAAAAATAGAAATACAGAACGTCGACAGGCTTACATTGTCTCTATGGTCCCCGCGAAACCGTTATGGTTTCGTTAAAAAAAATACTTCATTTCTTGCATCTATATCGCTATACTCCTCGCACATGTCCCACAGACATCTACAGCCTTGAAATTTCTCCAAAAACCTTGTCTTTAAAAATTCGTCCGCGTTGCACCCTGTCATGTATATTAAAACAGCAGGGATGACTCGTTTTTAAGGGCCAGAGGGACTCTACTCCATCAGAAATTTTATTACTACATCAAACAGTTTGAGTACGATATGACATTGATGTAGCGAGTAACACTGACCAGAGGTAATCAGACCCAGTTTGTAGTGCTCTGTTGCAGACATACGATGTTACTCTGAGCTGTCTGCAGTCGGGCCTTTCGACCAGCACCAGGGACCAGCATCAGGTAGCCCGTACTCCCACCACAAACAGCTTCCTTTTCCGCTTCGCACCTCGTCCTAGCGCGGATTCGGACCAGTTCGGGCATGTCTCCTGGCTGGACCAGCTCACGCGTAGCCCCCTTTCCCCGCCCCCAGCGAATACTGCTACCACACTCCTCTCATTGCCCTCCTAACAAAATGTAGGTCTCATTGTTTATGGTTGCTACTGTACATCGATTTTATCATCCTATATAATAAAGAACAGATTTTGCTGCTATTAAATTATATACAGTGTGCGTATCATTAATAGGAAATAAAGGAAAAAGGGCTGTAATTATCTGATGAGAACACATTTATTTCCAAGAACTGTACTGTTATTATAACTTTCCTTTACATTACATTCGTTTGGGTGCAGCAAACTCATTGACAATACCAAACTTAGCAGCTGTGTCATATTCCGTCAGCAAGGAGAGTTGATTTTGACAGTCTGCTTCACCTACACTCGACCTTAACCAGTTTTTATGATTTCTAATTTCCTTAAACTGCGCTGATATTGTCATAAAATATCCTCGCATTTGTTTCGATGTTTGGATAAGCCTCTCGTAACCCATACATCGAAAACGAAAAATTCAAAATATCGGAATCTGTGTTAGTGCTCTTCAACATTTCTTTCCACAGGAATTTGAAACAGCTATTTCGTTAACTAGCTCTGCTGTATCTATATTTGCAACGGAAAAGGCAGCATATTTTCAAAATAAGATACAGAGCTCCCACTGAACGCTTTCCTGGCAGGATATTAAAGTGAGTTGAAATGCACGTCAGATACGTTTCCAGTTTCATTGATTATTCTATCAAGTATTTGGAAGTCTAGCTTAAGCAGTCCCACTCCAGTCCTCAGATGTCTAAAATAGGCAAAAATAGGAAGCCTATCTTTAAACAGGATGATATTTGCTTCAACACCCGGTGGCCAACCTTTGAGATTCTACAATGCTGTAGCGAAGTACCAGCAAAAACTCCATTGCTGAAATGAACTGTCCGTGTAGGCAGCAGCTGTTTGAATTAATCGCACTGTTATCACATAACCGAAGTGACGCATATTCGGTCCTGCATTCCAACTTGCTGAAAGGTGCACGTCAACCAACTGAAATATTAAACCTCGTTTATGCTGGGGCAACATCTTGTAACATTGTGGCATGCAATAGTGCCGCATGCTACATGATGCACGTTGTCGCCTGATTCATGCGGCATAGACAACACCGTGCGTCATGTCGCAAGCTGCCGCCGCAATCTCCCGAGCTGAGTAGGTTCGTGTGCGACATTTTCTGTGCGGCAGCGGTAAATTCGAAAATATGGAATGGTCGGACGAGAAGTATTTAGCATTCATAGAGGACTACAGACAAGCTGAGGTTCTGTGGAACGTACGTGAAAGTAATTATAAAAATGAAGTGGTGAGAATAGACGTTACACGAAATCTCGTTTCAAGATGTGACGGAACCACTTGCAGGAAAGGACAGCTCAATTGTAAGTATATTGATTGCAATAACTATTCATATTTCTTAACTGAGTACTGTAGTATACCAATCCATGGCTGCAAAGTTATGAATAAATATATTTGAAAAATAGAAAATTTTATTCTGTTATTAGAAAGTACCAATTTTTTTTAAATTGTTGTAATGAATAGGCTGCATACAGTACCCTCTACTAAATGCTTTCGAGTAAGTATGTAATCGATACATGTAAACTGTAGTTTAAAAATACATTTCGCAATGGTGCACCACACAAACAAGTTTGTAGGAAGAAAGTAACTAAAATGTTGAGTTCATCTAGATAATTCCATTTATTTACGTAAATGAATATACATTGAAGTACGAACATAATTAATATAATCTGGTGCAGGCTGATGCTGTAGTAGTAGGGCCAGGCCGGCGCCACCCCACTCTCTATTACTGCCAGATGTATCCAAGATGGCGGCGATGATGTCATCCAAGATGGCGGCCTGTAAACTTGGGAACAGTGCACGACATTATCCGAAATGGCGGATTTTGGCGGGAAGATAGGTCAATTGGTCTACCTACACTAACTTAACCCCCCTTCCATTCCCCTCCCCCAGTAAATGGCGGGAAGTTCAGATCCTCTCAGAACAATGCAACACACTTCCACTAACCTAAGAAAATGGTGGGAAGATAGGTCACTTAGGCTACCTCCACTAACCTAAGTCATCCGATTGCCACTTCTTCCTAGGGATTGGCGGGAAATTTGAATTTTGGAAGGAAGATTGGTCAATTGCGCTATCTCTACTAACCTAAGAAAATGGCGGGAAGGAAAAGGCACTTGGACTATCTCCACTAACTTAAGTCATCCAACCTCCACATCGTCCTAGAAAATGGCGGGAAGAGGACCCAACCTATTCTGGACATAAGTCTTTATTTTACATGCACTATTTATTTAAACAATTAGAGGCAGTACCACCATAAAGTGTAGTCGCCATGGGGTCTGGAGGCCAACTGACTTAGTACATAGTACTGCCACCAGAGGGTGCTGTCATCCGTTCTGTGATGTAATCCAAGATGGCGGTCTCAGGTGGGGGGGAATGGTGGGAAAAAGTGTATGCACCATGGGGACCGGAGTCCAACTGACATAGTACATAGTACTGCCTCCAGATACTGCTGTCATCTGTTCCGTGATGTAATCCAATATAGCAGTGGAAACTGGAGGGTAACAGCATGGTCACCAAGAGGTCTGTACCTAGTTCATAGTACTGTCATCAGAACATGCCGCTATCCCTCCTATTACGTAATCCAAGATGGTGGAAATGGTGGGAAACAGTGTGGTCGCCATTGGGTCTAAAGTCCATCTGACCTAGTACACAGTACCATCACCAGAGGGTGCTGCTATCCGATCTGTGACACAACCCAAGATGGCAGTCTGGAGGGGAAAGAAATGACTCAGCCTGTGCTGGGGTGCTGGAGAGAGGAAGGAGTGTACATTATTTATGTTGGAACAATTTATTTAGCTATGGATTTGAGATAGTATATTTATCACGCTGATACAAAACAAATGCTCAGACTTGCTTTGCGTTGTACCACACAGTCTACCAACCTGTAAACTACTGCTAAATTATATGGTGCACTGTTCCGTGTGATCCTAACGGAACATGCGAGACACGTCTAACCATGCTTAACTTCCCAGAATAACTGACACAATGCCACGAAATGCGCTCACATAGCTACGAACCATTGCAAGCACATCTTACAAGGTTCTCAATCTTATACTGATATCACATGGCTATGTAAAATAAGAACCAAGTCAACCTTTGGGAAATTGTGTAGTGTCCCAGAAATAGCTAACGCTCGCTTTTGTAGGAGCTTTTGTGATGTCTCAGGTTGCAATCATGGAAATTCTTGCCCTAACAGAGCCTGTTTACCAAAATAGTGTAGAATAATGTCGAATGCATTCTTCCTTGCAGTCCTCACATGGCACTCCGTCCATCGCATGTTACCCTTCCTGCTTTCAACATACGCAAACGTTCTCACCCCTATGTAGAGACTCCTATATCCCAGCAGAAAGGATGTCTTGTGCCATGAATAGAGCATTATGATTAGCTCTTATCGAATTTACCCACTGAATCACTGATGCCGCCAGTGTGGAAGCACAAGCCACCTTGTTTTTCTTTCTGCAGACTCGACTTTCAGTGGCAAAAAATCCCCATATTACGCCAGCAGTTAAACCTTACACACTACCCTACATATCGTCAAGCACGAAAACACTCTTACTCAGTTACACTGCTCTCCCACCAACGACAGGAGCTTAAATATTAGAATGTGAAATTGATCTCCGAGCCATAAATATAGCATCGCGTGCCCTACATATCGTCAAATACACAACTACTCCTACTCAATTCCACTGCTCTCCCACCGAGGACAGGAGCTTGAATATTAGAATGTGAAACCAATTCCCGACCCATCAATATATCACCGCATAGTATGTCGATCTAGTTAACATACAATTCATATCCTGCGCCATTCAAAGTCAGCCCTTTTACATCATTCATACATATATCGTGAAGACAGACAGCACCATAGGTATACTCGCAGCACTAGATATTTACCGTGAGGTCGGGTGTTCATCCAGCCCCAACGCGTGACCAGAGCACCCTCAGTGGACCGATGTCATTCTCAGAACTGTTCTACAAATTTGGCCTCGTTTCTCCCTCGGCACAAATGTGTTACTGTTTCTGGTCCAGACCTGCTTTCTCATGTCTAGAGAACCAGCAAATGTGTCCTCTACATGCTAGATGTACACACCACAATCGATTTTCTCTCAACTAAATAAAGGCGCGAAATGTGCGGAATCAAGTCAACCGAACAGTTTACATGGGAGGGAATAACGGTCCACCACAAACACACCTCCATATTCAATCTTCTCAAATTTCCACACAATCACGAAAGCTATCCAACACATACTAAGTATTAGTTCGCTGTTCGGTCGTCTAGAGGACAACACAGTTAATTCATCTACTTTCCTACACTCCAGCAGGCCTCTCCATTTGGACAGCTCCTACAGTTAATGGGAAATGTGAATCATCCCCGCAAAGGTCACCAGCGCTGCATGCCAATCACTCACAGGTAGAATCATCATCCTAAGAAATCGCTCACATATACAGGGTGGGCCATTGATCGTGACTGGGCCAAATATCTCAAGAAATCAGCGTCAAACGAAAAAACTACAAAGAACGAAACTTGTCTAGCTTGAAGGGGGAAACCAGATGGCGCTGTGGTTGGACCGCTAGATGGCGCTGCCATAGGTCAAACGGATACCAACTGCGGTTTTTTAAAATAGGAACACTCATTTTTTATTACATATTCGTGTAGTATGTAAAGAAATATGAATGTTTTAGTTGGACCACGTTTTGCTTTGTGATAGATGGTGCTGTAATAGTCACAAACATATGGCTCACAATTTTAGACGAACAGTTGGTAACAGGTAGGTTTTTTAAATTAATATACAGAACGTAGGTACATTTGAACGTTTTATTTCGGTTGTTCTAATGTGATACATGTACTTTTGTGAACTTATCATTTCTGAGAATGCCTGCTGTTGCAGCGTGATTACCTGTAAATACCACATTAATGCAATAAATGCTCAAAATGATGTCCATCAACCTCAATGCGTTTGGCAATACGTGTAACGCATTCCTCTCAACAGCGAGTAGTTCGCCTTCCGTAATGTTCGCACATGCATTGACAATGCGTTGACATATGTTGTCAGGCGTTGTCGGTGGATCACGATAGCAAACATCCTTCAACTCTCCAAACAGAAAGAAATCCAGGGACGTCAGTTCTGGTGAACGTGCAGGCCATGGTATGGTGCTTCAACGACCAATCCACCTGTCATGAAATATGCTATTCAATCCCGCTTCAACCACACGTGACCAATGTGCCAGACATCCATCATGTTGGAAGTACATCGCCATTCTGTCATGCATCTTGTAGTAACATCGGTAGAACATTACGTAGGAAATCAGCATACATTGCAGGATTTAGATTGCCATCGATAAAATGGGGGCCAATTATCCTTCCTCCCATAATGCCGTGCCATACATTAACCCGCCAAGGTCGCTGATGCTCCACTTGTCGCAGCCATCGTGGACTTTCCATTCCCCAATAGTGCACATTATGCCGGTTGACGTTACCGCTGTTGGTGAATGACGCTTCATCGCTAAATAGAACGCATGCAAAAAATCTGTCATCATCTTGTAATTTTTCTTGTGCTCAGTGGCAGAACTGTACACGATGTTCAAATTCGTCGCCATGCAATTCCTGATGCATAGAAATATGGTACAGGTGCAATCGATGTTGATGTAGCATTCTCAACACCGATGTTTTTGAGATTCCCGATTCTCGCGCAGTTTGTCTTCTACTGATGTGTGGATTAGCCGCGACAGCTGATAAAACACCTACTTAGGCATCATTATTTGTTGCAGGTCGTGGTCGACGTTTCACATGTGGCTGAACACTTCCTGTTTCCTTAAATAAAGTAACTATCTGGCGAACGGTCCAGACACTTGGATGATGTCGTCCAGGATTCCGAGCAGCACACATAGCACATGTCCGTTGGGCATTTTGATCACAATACCCATCCATTAACACGATATCGACCTTTTCTGCAATTGGTAAACGATCCATTTTAACACGGGTAATGTATCACAAAGCAAATACAGCCCGCACTGGCAGAATGTTACATGATACCACGTACTTACACATTTGTGACAATTACAGTGCCATCTATCACAAAGCGAAAAAAGTGGTCCAACTAAAACATTCATATTTCTTTAGTATTACACGAATATGTAATAAAAAATGGGGGTTCCTATTAAAAAAAAAATTGATATCAGTTTGACCTATGGCAGCACCATCTAGTGCGCCAACCATAGCGCCATCTGGTTTCCCCCTTCAAGCTAGATGAGTTTCGTTCTTTGTAGTTTTTTCGTTTGATGCTTAATTCGTGAGATATTCGGCCCGGTCACTATCAATGGACCACCCTGTATATTTTATCCCTGTACTTACAACTAAATGTTACAATCGCAATCTCAGTTGAACGACAGTCGACAATGAGCGAAGTATTGGAAATACATCCTGCTGACAGCTCTGGAAACAGAAATAGTTCTACCTTACTAACGACTGGACATAGTCATTTCTTTTTACACATGTTGGAACACAAACACATACTTTATAATCCTGATGCTCAAGGTGATCCCATCACACATTCCCTATTACTACTACTACTACTAAAGTGCACGTCATTTATGTTGGCGGCCGAGTTTAGGTTCGTTCTGCGCATCTGACGACACAAAACACAGTCAGCCAATGAACAGAGAACGACGTTGCCAGATCTCGACTGCAGTGCAGAGCATGGACGAGTGTCTTCAGTTTTAGAAACGTTCAGTCATGAATAAAGTAATAGAACAAAAGCAATGTCTTGATAGCTGACTTTCTTTTATAGAAAGTTTGGAAAAAGCATTGTTTGTATCAATTGCTTCATATTCTATTAATTAATTAAACCAAACAAGCAATAAGACTCCTAATTTAAGCGATAGCAAGGAAAGGTGTTTGTAACAATCTCACGAACCGCTTTTTCGCAATAAAGAACAGCAGTAATTGTTTATTTCCTATTGTATTTCGATGAAGCGTGAGTAATTCATAGTCACACCAACAGTGTTTGTCAGTATTTTGCGTGAAGCGTTAGGCTCATGGCGTGTTCTATTCAGATGAGCTGCGTTAGCGCAACGGATAAGGTGTTGAGCTTCTACGCGAAAGGTTATGAGTTCAAACCTTGTGCGGTGCTTAATATTTTCATTATTCAAACATAATATCGAAGTGCCTTACTTCACGAATTATATTCGTTTGAATGCAATTTTTTGAAATTTCTAGTGCTTTGTCTCTTCATTAACCCTTTCGCTGCTGCAGACACGTGCTCCCCACATTCCGCGCTTTGACAAACTTATCATTCGATTTCACAAAAACTATTTGGCCCAAAAATTTGATTTTTACAAGTCTTCTTGACCGATACCTTCCCCCATAAATGATTTTATTTTGTTTCGATGTTCAACACAGTTATTATGCAGCATTAAATGTAGTAAACCATTGCACGAAATTTTGAAGAGTTTGCAGACGTAGAAGTCCAATGCGTATACTTTCCGTATGGTCGATTTTAGTTGCCACAATGTTGAGAATGAAATGTGGACAAGATACCTAAATTTCATATAAAATTTACTGTATAACAATATCTCACTTAATTTAAGTACCACATAGGTGTCGTATGTAATATTGAGAAATATTCCGTCTTTCGCGACTGAAATAAAAGTTTTATTTACACCAGACGCGTTTGGCTTTATTTTAAAGCACTTCAATCAATGAAAGATATGGCACATACACATTGGTACTCATGTTCTCTTTCTTATTTTTGTTCCACAGTCGCAGTTTTACCAATGGCACTGAAATATATTCCTCTTCTGCAACTGTAATAAGCGACTTATTTAGACCAGACGCGTTCCTCTCTTTTGAAGCATCTTCAGTGGACAGTATTTTGTCTCCACCATTGCCAAGTCATCTTTCGTAGTTTTGTGCTGCGGTAACACAATATTCAACATTTGTGTTGGCTGATCAGTGTTTTAGCAAATAAATGGTGTTCATGTGTGCCACACACAAAAATTATATTTGACATAGCTCAGAGCACTTCACTGATAGACGGTGTATTCAAGTCCTAATGTTTTTGTAAGTCCACAGTTTTGTTTAATGTATTTTGTCTACTTCCTTTTGATTGATTGAAGTGCTTTAAAATAAAGCCAAACAAGCTCAGTGTATATAAAACTTTTGTTACAGTCGTGGAAGACGGAATATTTCTCAATGTTACATACAACACCTTTGTGGTACTTAAATGAGATATTGTTATACAGTAAATTTAATATGAAATTTAGGTATCTTGTCCACATTTCATTCTCAACATTGTGGCAACTAAAATCGACCATACGGAAAGTATATTCTATGGACATTTACCTCTGCAAACTCTTCAAAATTTCGTGCAATGGTTTACTATATTTAATGCTGCATAATAACTGCGTTGAACATCGAAACAAAATTAAGTCATTAATGGGGGGAAGGTATCAGTCAAGAAGATGTGTAAAAAACAAATTTTTGGGCCAAATAGTTTTTGTGGAATCGAATGATAAGTGTGTCAAAGCAATCGGAACACTATGTGTCTGCACAGGCGAGCGGTGCAGTGACAAAATGGCGCACGGCGCGGATTGCAGGAAGCACGTCTTTGTAGCAGCGAAAGGGTTAATGCGGCCGTGGTGGCTTTACTTCATGAACTGCGCGCTTCCCCCTAAACATAAGCTTGCGAACTATGCTATACTATGGTGCTGCTTCTATTGGCGCGTGTGTCGTGTGCAACTGGCAACGCAGCAATCTCCCGCGTCTGGGTGGGCATGCGCGAGCCGCCAAGATAAAAGAATTGAACTATAGTACTACTACTAGTACTACTAAGTATAATACTTGGCCAGTAAATGATTGCAGACGATACAAATAATACTGAGAGAAAATCAACGATGGGTGGACATGTGTCACAAGTTTTTCTTGCATGTGGTACCACTGTGTCTTAGAAAGAGAGGCGTAATCGGCTTACAAACCGTCAGATGTAAAAAAAATTTATAGCAACAACTACTGTATTCCATCCACCAGAGAAAAATTACAAACTATAAAAGCTCCACTAATTTCTAAGTGCTATTCTATTCCTCCCGATGAGTGCATTTAGGCTAGGTGTTGGCAGATGTACTATATTTACAAGCAATTTTAGAAAACAGAACGAGAGGTTATGTCACGATCGCATGGATGTAACTGACATAAAATCGATAGAATTGAGAAAAATGATGGGGGGACAGGTAAAAATTGACCGAATATGCACCAATATGTGGGGAAATTTAGGAAGTATTTGCGTATCTTCTGGTTGCAGAGCAATTTGTACAAGGGAGCAAGTATATGGCACCAAGAGGAATCCGAGAAAACGTTGAAATGGAAGTGAAGGGAATCAGGGAAGCAGTAATTTTTTTTTCCTGTCAAGGCAGCATTATACTGTATGACTATTGAGGTACCAGTGATACATGCGAATTGACTGCTGTATTTGACGCATTTCAGGAAGACAGAGAACCATCTGCCTCCAAACTTACGTGCATCTGCGTTAAAGGATGACAGGGAGTGGACAGGGTGATCGATTGAGATGGAGCTGTAAAGATGTACGATTTAATGGTAGACTGATGATGCATTCTAGAGAGGGGGAAGTTGCTGTAAGTCAATTTTTCCACTGTTCTGTCAGGATGCATTAGTCACGTGATATAGCCTGCATTCGACTCGTATACAGCCACGTGTTCAGTATGTGATTTAAAGCACTCTCTACTTGCGATCGTTAATGGCAAACCTGTCGGTCATCAGAGGACTTCCATCTCATGTGTGACGAAACATGGCACGTTCCTCTAAACGAACTTGGATTTATGCGATGTACTCCATCCCCCTGTCGCATCTTGGGTGTAAAATCAAGACTTCAGCTTCATAACTAAGTTAGTGATAGGTGCTTGTGAGGCACTGCAAGCCCCATGTATACATTTGCATGACAGATGAGCTGTTTACAGAGTTAGCTGCGGAATGACTTGTAATTTTCACATATCGGACGCTTCTGCTATGCGTTTTTCTATTTCTCTGTAAGAGGTAGTCCCCGTTACTAACCATAATTTTTATATAGGGCTGATGCAGGCATAGTATAATTTTTGAAGCGCGGTCAGATGTGAACAGTGGATGCTATACATCTCTAGAAAGCTATATTGTGCTTGTATCACACAGAACCAATGTTTTAAGGAAGTAGCTTTCCCGTTTATCGTAGAGAAACCGAGAAGAATGACGTATGTCAAGTGCTTGAAATATATTTCTTATGTTGGAATATTAACAACGCTACATTCCATCCAACCAGTGTGCGATTTGCAGGGGGGATGGTGGGGATTCCCGCCCCCCTCCCCCACCCTCTGCCTCAGACCATCCCCTCCTCTGGTTTTAGTTTATGCATCCCAACCTTGGATGTTTATTTCCCATGCACTGGAGTAAAACTTTACATATAATTTAAATTTGTGGAGCCGTACACTGAAAGTTTTTAATAAGTCTTACTATTAATACTATTAATATGTTTCAGTTTTCTATCATCAGAATAAGTACCACTTTTCACAAATGTGCCTCTACTTTTTGAATTCCCCTCGTATATCTGTACCCGTATGTAGATGATTTTGTAAATAAGCTTTACCTATAATGTACTTTTAAAGATATAACAAGGGTTGGCTTTTCTGATAGTGCATATGCGTCAATAGTGAGTTTCGGCATTAACATCTATTTATAAATAGCTGTTTAACCATTCGTAACGCCACGGTCCAAGCTAGTAACATATATAATTCAACTAACCCCCTAAGACACCCCCCCCCCCCAGGTAAAAGCACAAATCGCACCCTGCATGCAACTGATAGGTTGGAGACGCAAGTGATCTAACATTATAGCCTGTTTTAAGTGTGGAACGTTGTAGCCTTAGGAGTGCGTATGTTTATGTTCTATCTTACCAATACCTACCAGATACTGATCCTAGACTCTGGAATAATACTTTAAAATTGACAGCTTGATTGATTTACATACAAATGCTTCGAACTCCATCCGTCTGGAGCTCCATCATGCATAAAAATCACCGGTTTCTTGTTTTCTTCACTGTCTGCTATTACATCGCAACACTTTCAAATCAGTTACTACACCTCAATAAGGAGTGCTAACCTCCTCGACATGGGCGCATCTCGAGAAACCTGGTGCACTTGAATGGGCGAGGACTCGGCAAGCTCCATTCATTCACGAGATATGGAATGTAGTGGTCTACTTCTGGTCGATTGCAGATTAAATCGGTGATGGTGCTGCATGGTGGGTTGGTCAATGACAGTGGGGGGGGGGGGGGCTGTCTTTCAGTCTCTAATTTTACCCTAAGACTGAAGGAATGCTCTGTGACTCCCTTCAGCATAGAGATAGATCACAATTAAGGACTATGCTCGAAGTGTTAGAAATATGTAGTGCGCTGTCTGATATACTTTGGTGACAGATGTGTTCGAGGATTAATAATGCATGGACATACTGTACAGTCACCTATCCACACTCGCAATGATACTTGGTAAGTGGGGATGATACTGAAACTGGAAAACATGCTGTCACATCATCAGTCAGTGTTGAAATTACTGTAAAATTGCTAAAATTGTTCACACAGTCAACTGTAATGCTCATTATTTCAGTACATTGGATGTGTCCTTTCCATCCCATCAGTCCACTGGTATGCTGTTGGCTACCACATAATGATTGACTGACATTGCTTACTTCAGATGGAGAAACAATTTTGGAGGAAGGACAACACCTTCTGGGGACAGATAGCACGAAAAAAGTGATCGTGTACATGGCTGCAATATGAGGAATCAGTTGAAACTGAACACAGAGCCATCAGCTATTCCATCACTGTGACAGATGAGTTTAAATGTAGAG
The DNA here is from genome assembly GCF_021461385.2 of Schistocerca piceifrons. Taxonomy (NCBI): domain Eukaryota; kingdom Metazoa; phylum Arthropoda; class Insecta; order Orthoptera; family Acrididae; genus Schistocerca; species Schistocerca piceifrons. The sequence continues at coordinate 666,245,224 of NC_060138.1, forward strand.
GTCGTCAGTCAGTTTCGGAAAGCAGTTTGGAAACTCTCCACAATGCCGCCAAACTCCTCCAGTTTCCTTATGTTGTAATTGCCTTTTATTTAAATTCATCCAGTGTGTGCGGCATGTTACGGTAGCCAGAGTAACAAAATGATTCACACCACGTGACATCTAGATTTTTTTGAGAAGCAATGGATCAGAACGTGTAAATGTCAGTTTAGAACCTGACACAGACCTCGAAGACGTGGGAGAAATACAAAATATATGGCAGTGTACAAAGCGTTTTACAGCAGAAAAAAACGATGTTTCAAACAACTACGCAGGGTCACAGGGAACGTCTCTTGCGACTTACAATATGGCCTATGGGGTATGGTCATCCTCCTACAGTACAGGAGATGAAACTTTAAACTGGTCTGTGCAGTGGATCAATACCTGTATATTTAACAGGAATGTAACATGTGCTCGATGTCAGCACGCATGTGGTATTTGTTTTCTATATATGGGAGGAGAGAGATGCGGTAAAAATCTTATCAAGTTCTCTATCGGATGAAGTTAGTGGAGCTTTTAAAGTTCGTAATTTTTCTCTGGTGGGTGAATAGAATAACGATGATAGAATGCTGGGGTGATAGACATGAATGATCCCTGAGGGATGTGGATCTATAGTACCTGTTTGTAGCTTGGAGAAGCACCACACTGCAGCAGAAAAATCCACGTCCTTCCCCCAGTTCCCGTACAGTCTTTTATACTACCTCGTGTTGCAGGTGCAGGCTTCATTTCCGTTGAATGGTCAAAATACAGTTCTGTCACAGTAACGCAGCTTTGCTTGCTTCTACACGGGTTGCAGGAGGTGGTAGATACAATTTTCCTCCGACCCCTACTCAGTTCTGACTTACATTGGAACAATCACGTGCACAAAGCTGCAGGGTTGGTAGCGCAGAGTCTGACGGGGCAGTTGCACTATGCATAGGGGCTACCTAAAATGAGGCGGGAATTTTACTGTAGCAGATAGGTTCGAGAAAGGTGACTCGTTTTGAGATATGAGAGTGCCAGAAATATGATTCACTTGTTGCTGTAATCATTAAAAGACTTCTCCATAGGATCCAACGCATGTATGTGGTTGAATGGAAAGACTTGATTCCAAATCATAGACATCATTTCTAGCGGATAGCGTAGCACTAGAGATCTGTAAAGCCAGTGTACAGTTATTACGATCTCAATCAGCACACCATCTACTACTGTTGTGATCCTTTTCAATCAGTCATCGCCTATAACTCAGTGGGTATATCGCAGAACCTCTGACATGGTATCGAGACTAGAATACACTACAAATACTGGAGAAATATCTAGTGGCGTGAGGGGGTTGCAAATAGCAGCTTCGTACCATATTCCTTAGCCGATTCACTTTCAAAATACAGCGATTTTATGACGAGGTTGCATTGTGGACTACATGTAACCTGACTGCTGGTCTGATAATATACACTCCAGCGATCACGGGCTCGGTATTTGTCCGGAAAAACCACGTGATTCGTAGATAATGCCATAGACGGATTTATAACTCTGATATAGCTTTTAACATGGGTACTTGTGTGCACATGTAGAACCAAGACCGCTACTGGCAGTAACACACAGCAGTTGTTGCATTGGGTTTTTAAGACGATTACGCCTCTCTTTCTAAGACACAGTGGTAGAATTCTCAAGCAAAACATACGACACATGTCCACTCATCGCTGATTTTCTCTCAGTATTATTTTGTATCGTCTGCAATCATTTATTGGCCAAGTATTATACTTAGCAATAGTAGGGGGTGCGTAATAGGGTCACCTTGCGCATCAGACTTATAAAGTATGTGTTTGTATTCCGACATTTGAAAAAGGGAATGACTATATCCAGTCGTAAGGGAGGTAGAGACATTTCTGTTTCCAGAGCCGACAGCAGGAAGTATTTCCGATACTTCGCTCATTGTTGAATGTCGTTTAACTGAGACCGCGATTGTAACATTTAGTTGTAAGTACAGGGATAATATTCTTGGGATGATGATTCTACCTGTGCGTGCTTCGCCTGCAGTGCTGAGGACCTGGGCAGGGATGATTTATGCTTCCCATTAACTCTAGGAGCTGTCTGAATGAAGAGGCCTGCTGGAGTGTCGGAATGTAGATGAATTAACTGTGTTGTCCTCTAGACGACCGAATAGCGAACTAGTACTTAGTATGTGTTGGATAGCTTTCGTGATTGTGTGGAAATTTGAGAAGACTGAATATGGAGGTGTGTTTGTGGTGGACCGTTATTCCCTCACATGTAAACTGTTCGGTTGACAGCTTCCGCACATTTCGCGCCTTTATTTAGTTGAGAGAAAATCGATTGTGGTGTGTGCATCTAGCATGTGGAGGACACATTTGCCGGTTCTCTAGACATGAGACACACCTTAGTTGAGCTTGTAAATTATAGGGATGATTTGGAATCTGCTACATCAGTGACATCAGTATTCGTGAGTGGAAATATCAGTTTTCTCTGTTTTTTATCGAGTTTCCATGTCTTCGCAGACATGTCAAGTTTCTAGTTTGTCTGTGGTTTACAGCATGCCCCACCTAGCTAATGGTTCAAATGGCTCTGAGCACTATGCGACTTAACTTCTGAGGTCATCAGTCGCCTAGAACTTAGAACTAATTAAACCTAACTAACCTAAGGACATCACACACACCCATGTCCGAGGCAAGATTCGAACCTGCTACCGTAACGGTCGCCCGGTTCCAGATTGTAGCGCCTAGAACCGCATGGCCACTCTGGCCGGCCCTAGCTAATGTTTCAGGTTTGTAGGGAATTAATTTCCAGTCTATATCTTGGAATTACGTTGTGTGAGCGATCGGTAGGATACAGCTGTGTGCTTGATATCGAGAAGTACCGCGAAAATGGTGTGATATTCTAGGAAGCCATGCAAAATTAGATATGTTCTTGTAATCCCAGGGTCTGGAGATGGGCGTAGAAAAGCGAGTAAGCAAGCGAGCAGGTCTGGACCAGAAACAGTAACACATTTGTGCCGAGGGGGAAAATGAGGCCGAATTTGTAGCACAGTTCTGAGAGCGACTTCGATCCATTGAGAGCACTCTGGTCATGCGCTGGGGGTGGATGCCTGACCATCTTCACACTAAATATCTAGTGCTGCGAGTATAACTATGGTGCTGTCTGTCTGCATGGTACATGTACGAATGATGTAAAAGGGCTGACTTTGTGTGGTGCAGGATACGAATTGTATGTCTGCTAGATCGACACGGTATGCAGTGACATATTAATGGGTTGGAGATTGGTTTCACATTCTAATATTCAAACTCCTGACCTCAGTGAGAGAGCAGCGGAGTTCAGTGGGAGTATTTCCATATTTGATTAGATGTAGGGTATGCGGTGATATATTGATGGGTCGGAGATCCATTTCACATTTTAATATTCAAGCTCCTGTCCTCGGTGGGAGAGCAGTATAATTGAGTAAGAGTCTATCTGTATTAGACGATATGTAGGGTAGTTTGTAACGTTTAATTGCCAGTGCAATATGGCGATCTACGTAAAATAGTATTTTGCCACTGAAAGTCTCGTCTGCAGAAAGTAAAAAAAAAAGTTGGTTGGTGCTTCCACACAGGCGGCATCTGTAATTCAGAGGGTAAATTCGATAAGAGCTAATCATAATGCTCCATTCATTTCACAAGACATCCTTTCTGCTGGGATATAGGAGTCTCTAGCTAGCACTGAGAACGTTTGCGTATGTTGAAAGCAGGAAGGGTACTACGTGATGGCTGCGGTTCCACGTTAGGAGCTCGAGGAAGAATGCATTCGACATTATTCTCGTAAAAAGGTTCTGTTAGGGCAAGAATTTCCATGCCTACAACCCGAGACATCACAAAAGCTCCTACAAAAGTGAGCGTTAACTATTTCTGGGACACTACACAATTTTCCAGAGGTTGACTTGGAACTTATTTTACATAGCCATGTGATATCAGTATAAGATTGAGAACCTTGTAAGATGTGTTTGCGATGGTCTGTAGCTATGTGAGCGCATTTTGTGGCTTTGTTTCAGTTATGCTGGGCAGTTAAGCATGGGTAAACTCGTCTTGCATGTTTTTTTAGGATCGTGCAGAACAACGCACAATGTGCTCTTCTGGAACGGATTTCTGCAATGTCTGTGAGGATGTCGCTTGGCAATTAGCCCTTTGCTGGAGCGCAGGTAGAGAAAGGGATCACACCAGCAGCAGTGAATACATGTCCGCGCGGCCCAGAGGATGACTTGGAGCTTATTTAGATAGACATGTGTCGTCAGTATAACAGGCGAAGAACTTTTACTGCAGAGGTGAATTTGACATGCCATTGGGAGCACTCCTGTGCTGGCTTGCATCCGGCTGGCCCTGCAGAGCCTGTTGGGGCCTCTGATAGTTGCAGTTGATGATAGTTTTTCTACGTGCACTGAATGTTTGTGCGCTGGATTATTTTTGGCTGTTTAAGCATTGCGAGCGCTACACATGCATTATCTTTTGATGGTTTAGGAGTTGTTTTGGGGTTTTTTTGTTGCGTTATTTTGTGAACAGGTGTGCAGTGCATGATTTCGACATTTGACGATTAGCAAAACATCTTAGGGATGCCACCGCCTCATGATTGAGGGCCCGAATGGGCACCTGTGCATGGCTTGGCAGCTGACGGACATGGGGACTGTTGGTGCATCCCAACTTCTGGGAGCATGTGCGGTACCATCCTGTGCGCCCCAGTGGACAGGCGGCAGTGGTCAGTGCCTGTGCTGTAGATGCATACCCAGCGTGGCTGTTGAATTACTTTGTGAGCAGGTCTGTAGGCTGTGCTATGCATCATTTGGACAGTTTATGAGTTGATTTTGTGCGTGCACGTTTGTGTACTGCATTATTTAGGAGAAGTTTTCATGTCTGTGTGCTGTGTACTGAAATTATTTCGGTAATTTAGGAGTAATTTACAGGTCTGTAGGCTGTGTGGCGTGACCCCAAGCATGTCAGAGAGTTTGTTTTGTATCAGTGTGATAAATATACTATCTCAAATCCATACCTAAATAAATTGTTCCAAAATAAATAATGTATACTCCTTCCTCCCTCCAGCAGCCCAGTGCAGGCTGAGTCATTTCTTTCCCCTCCAGACTGTCATCTTGTGTTAGATCATTGAACAGATGACAGCACCCTCTGGTGATGGTACTGTGTACTACGTCACTTGGACGCTGAACCCCATGGCGACCACACTGTTTCCCACGATTTCCCTCGCCCCCCCCCCTCCCCCCACCATCTTGGATTATGTAATGGGAGGTATGACAGCATGCTCTGGTGACAGTACTATGTACTAGGTCCAGAACTCATGGTGACCACATTGCTCCCTCCATTTTCCCCCTGCCCTCTTGGTTTACATAACAGAACAGACACCACCCTCTGGTGGCAGTACTATGTACTACGTCAGTCAAACTCTTGACCCCATGGTGACCACACTGTTTCATGCCATATTCGCCCACCCCAGACCACCATCTTTGATTACATCACGGAACAGATGACAGTGCCCTCTGGTGGCAGTAGTGTGTACTATCTCAGTTGGACTCCAGACCCCATGGCGACTACATTTGATGGTGGTGCTGTCTCTAATTGCTTAAATAAATAGTTCATGTAAAATAAATACTTATGTCCAGAACAGGTTGAGTCTTCTTCCTGCTTTTTCGTAGGACAATGTGGCAGGCAGATGACTTAGGTTAGTTTAGGTAGTCTGAATGCCCTTTCTTTCTCGCCATTTTTTTAGGTTAGAAGAGATAGTCTAATTGACCTATCTTCCCTCCAAAATTCAAATTTCCTACCAATCCTTAGGAAGAGGTGGTGGTCGGATGACTTAGGTTAGTGGAGGTAGCTCAAGTGACCTATATTACTGCCATTTTCTTAGGTGAGTAGAGGTGTGTCCTGATGGAATTTGACCTTCCCGCCATTTCCTGGGGGAGGGGAGGATGGCTGTTGTCAAGTCTACAGGCCGCCATTTTGGATAACGTCATCGCCACCATCTTGGATTTATCTGGCAACAATGGAGAGTGGGGTTGCGCTGCCCTGGCCCTACCACTTGCCATTGATATCTCTCTTGCTACTCACCTTTCCATGTGGTGTCATAAAAAAATTCTTTGAATTCCTTTTGTACTGCCGGTGCATCACAGGAAGCTCTTCGAGGTACTTTTGATAAATTCATTAAGCCTGTATAGTTGCAAGCAGCTTCTCTCTACTCTCCAAGAGTAATTATACCATTATTTACATCTTCTGTATCAAAACTATTTGGAAGTGAATGAATGGTTCTGGATGTTTCATTTTGGCATAAAAATTATGGTGATATACGTACAAGCTTTTGTAACTATTTCAGTGTTCTCAGTGTTAAGTAACAGTGCTTCCTAAACACTCTAAAAGCAGAGGACATTATTCCAAAAGCGTTTTCGACAATACTTAGGGCGCGAGAATGCCGGTAATATTGTTTCCTCCGAACTTGGTAAATGCCCAGTATATGCTTTCATTATATTTGAGGTCAATGGAAATGCTTCGTCTGCTACTAAAGCACATGGTGTCAAATTTTCTCTTCCTGGACGAGATTCTGGGGGAGGAATGTTTAATTTATTTTCCATTAACACTTTATGTAACGAAGTGTTCTTAAAAACTCCTCCATCTGATATGCAGGCTTGGCAACCATCATGTGCCTATTGAAAGCAGTAATTTGCGTCTGTCATAAGAACGATGCTAAATTATTTTGTAGTTAATATATTCACTTCCAGTACTGGCAGGGCATACAATTTGCACGTGTTTGCCATCTGTGGCTCCTAAGTGAGGGAAGTTCCACTCCACTTTGAAATTTCTGGTGACATTCTCCCATTCTTCAGTATCCCTTGGAATCTGAAAGTACAAGATTATCATTACTTTCCCTAGTTTCTCAGAATGACGACACAGAGAACACAGAAACAGAATATGAAGATGCAGGTCAGCCTTCTGAAGAAAATATGCCTCAAACACCAACCACGTCTCATGAGGAGACACAGCGTAACAGAATTAATAAACCCAAAAAAGAATAGCTCAGGAAATGGACAGGTGCTCGAGTTGAAGAAGCTTACCAGATTTTAAAAACTTAACAGAGATAAATGGAGTATGTATGGACAGTTCATCGCCAATGAAACCAGAAAATTTCCCCCGACAACGCAAACGTATGTGAAGCATATCATTGCAAAGGTGCTATTCTAAGCAGCGTTGGGGGGAGAATGAGAAACGAATTCCCAGCGTCACATCATTACCGGTTGTCGTGTCGGAAGACAGTGCTGACATAAGCTGTCCAGAAGTTAACTGCGAAGTTATATACGTTGACAGTGATATTGGTGAGGGTTCTAATGTCTCTTGAAATTTCTGGTGACATTCTCCCATTCTTCAGTATCCCTTGGAATCTGAAAGTACAAGATTATCATTACTTTCCCTAGTTTCTCAGAATGACGACACAGAGAACACAGAAACAGAATATGAAGATGCAGATTTCGTCGCACCGAGGCTTCGAAATTGCTTCACTGCCTTATGGAATGCAATGTTTAGGTCAGTGACATTATTAACTCAGATGTGAGTGACTTTATATATTTGTTGTTCTGTGTATCTCTCCGCGATATTTTCAGAAATTTTATAAATTATATAACTCAGTACATATCTCGAAATATCTCTTTTTATCTTACCGATTATCAATGCAAAGTAGTTTCAAGCCCAATTATTCCTTGGAGCGTCCATTTACTCCATGGAATAGCTTCTCTGCTATCTATGTTTTCTCTTATGGAAAGAAGGGGGGACTTCTTGCCGATTAGTCGTGAAAGAAGGAGGATGTATATGGATGTATTATTGAGCTAGTCGCCATCTTGATGAGATTCTGTATGAGAAGGAATTTAATACATGAACTAAAGTAAGTGTGTTCGCGTATTATTTAACTGATTATTATTGACAGTGTCTGCTTACTATGCTGTGTTGCACGGGATCAGTGGGGAACGTCTGATTTACACTGGACGAACCTGCCGTTTTGTATGCTCAAGATATCCAGTTACTTCAAATAAATAGGCTAACACGGTCTTACCAGCAGATCTCCAGTCTTCCCCTTGTGATCACCGAAAGTTAATAATTATTACAAATGTTTCCAGGAGATCGACTGATAATTTTCGTTGCACCGAGACTTCGAAATTGCTTCACTGCCTTATGGAATTTAAGTTACGCTCAATTTAAACAGGATAGAACAGTATTGTACTGTGTGAATGTGATAAGCCTGCTTTGTCAATGAAAATTCCCTTAATATACGCATGTTTTTACTATCCTGATCAATGAAGCTAAATCAGGCCGGTGTGAGAGAGGTTTGGAAAATTTTAGATCCCACACAAAAAAAATATTAAATTTGGCTTCACTGTGACAGGACACATTTTTGAGCATTACTTAAACATTGTGTGAATTTTATGTTGCATGTGCACGAGAGAAAAGAAGACGAGGCCTGTTCCAGAAGTCACAATTTCGGCACAACCTACGAGAACGTCGTTCAGGCCAGACAATATACAATTAAATTTTTGTAGATAGAAAATTAGAATAACTATTTAAATGTCTATCGGTTTGAATCAGATTGATTAAGTGAATGTTGAGTTGAACTTTAGACAGGAAGTGTTTATTATAAGTGAGTATTATGCAATGTTTAGGTCAGTGACATTATTAACTCAGATGTGAGTGACTTTATATATTTGTTGTTCTGTGTATTAATGGTTCTTACTAGGGCGGCTTATAAAATGGCAATGCAACAGCAGAGCGAATCACAACAGCCCTCAGCTGTTTCTGAGATTAGTGAAACATTAGACGCTAGCTAACTGAAGTAGTGCCTACCGGCAGCATTAGTCAGGCCCCACAACAAAGCATAAGTGTTTCGATGTCATCTGATCAGGACGAAATAAACCCATTTACTGTAATCATGCAGCAGTTAACACTGTTAGCCAAAAATGTAACAGACTTAACTAAAGCGCAAATAGAGACTAAAAGGGAACTGAATGAACAATTAGCAGCCAATCAAGTGAAAGTCCAGGAGCAATTAGAAGCTAATCAAGCGGAATTAAATAATAAATTAGTAGAGAGTTTTCAGAAACTTGATGATAAAGTAAATAAAACTGCGGAAGAATTGAAAATTCAGAATGAATAGACAGAATTAAAATTAGCTGCTCGAATTGAGCAAGTCACTCAGCAGTGTAATGAAAATGCGAAGAAGTTACGCCTAGAGCTAACCGAGTATGTTGCTACTAAGCTTGATACTATTAAAGAGCAGGTCGAGTCAATCCCACAGATAGTTCAAGCACAAGAACAGATGTAATGTCCTATGGCGGTAATTCCGGTATTAGTTGAAGTTCAAGATGAATTAAAGCAACAAGTAAATAAGATGTCAGCAGATATGCAGGATTTGAGACAATCACAAGACGAGATCCCGAAAGACATCCAAAATTTGGATAAATCCATAAATAATATAAAGGAGAGACAAGACGAGGTTGATCATAAGGTAAACATTCTCGCAGGAAAATTCTCGCAGTTAAGTTTGGAAAGGCAAAGCATTTCTTCAGACAATATTGAACGTACGGTCAGAGCAACTATGCAATCTATGACTGAGAGTTCTGAAGAAAATTTATTTAATAAAGTTTTTCGAGAAGCCAGAGAACAACTAGGCGAAGAACTTAAACAATGGAAATAAAACATTGAGAGATCTTTAGAAGATTTGTGTTCCACGCAAGGAAATGAACCCATAACAAGATCTATCAATGAAGCTACATTATTTAACCGATCAAGTACAGACAGGGACCAAATACTGGTCTGAAGGAGTGCAAGAACTTTTAATGCAGGAGGTATTATACCTGGAACCTTTTTCCTTTTCGCGTGGGTCTTTAAAGAAATACTTTAAGAAATATATAAACAAATCGCGGTATTGGGATAAGCCTATGCCTCTACAAGACGTGATTGGCATATTAAAATCTCGACTTCCGGCCAGCATCAGAAATAGAATGCTGTATATTAATGAGCATGACCTTGACTCTTTCATGACTACGCTTGACACTACAGATATGATGGAGGAAGATGAACATCGGCCAAGACAACCGGTTATGGAGAGGAGAGCGATTGAGGCGCCAAACGCAAACCGGAATGGAAACGGATTTAATAATTATTATACTAGGAATAGTCAGATATTCAACGGAAACAATTGCAACGGAAATGGAAATTTCAATAACAGTGCTGCGAGGGGCAGATTCAGAGACAATTGAACAGGTCGCAGATACAACCCAATGTTTGAAAATGCAAGAGATTATCAGAACCAGCAGTTTTCAAATAATAATAATGCGTACAGAAATTCTGACCCTCGATTTGAAGCAAATAACACAACCAATCATCAACAACAACCAGTCATAACAGAAGTAGTAGATGATTCAAGAGGAAATAATAATCGACATTTAAACTGAAGAGGACCGCGTTATGTTCCGGAAAGTCGGCCGGGGAATACAAGAGGGGCAAATCTGTTTTAAACGAAATTAATTCCATGGCAATGTTGAGATATAATGAAGGCGAATTAATGACAGATGAATTGACGAGAGACTTAGAGGCCTGTGTAGTCGAAGATAAAAGGGTTCCTGTGTCTGAGATCATCACAGAAGTGGGAGTAATTTTAACCAATGTTGTATTGGACACAGCTTCATCTACAGACGTAGTATCTGGAACTTTGTTTTGCAGAATTAATAATATTAAGAAAATCCCTGTCCTACCAGTACAAAATTGCCGAGTTATAGGTGCAGTGGGAGCAAAATCCCGGAATGTCAAGATACAAACGCTTATAGAGATAAAATTGGGAAATGTAGCTAAACAATGCTACAATTCCTTGTAGTGGAAAAGTTGTTAGTAGATTGTATTCTTGGCATTGGAACTTTGCAAGCCTGCAATTGCAAGTTGGACTTGGTAGAAGGAAAGGTGCATTTTAAAATCGAAGATCAGTTTGTTACACTGATCTTACTGAGAAAGGAGGCAGTGTATGAGCGATATTTCCTTGGTGCTGCTGTGCAGTTTATTTGTGCTGAAAATAATAATATGTACCGACTACCGATCAAGTCAATTCAAGAAGAGGATTTCAGACAAACAGTCAAACAGAAGATTGCTGAGTCAGATTGCCTAACGGATAGTCAGAGGGAACAATTATTCAATATATTAACAGAATGTGAGTCAGTTTTCGATGAAAAGCCCGGAATTATTAGAGGATATGTTTGTACATTACAGATTAAGCCCCATAAGACATTTTGCCGCACACACTATCCCATTCCCTGGCGATTAAAACAACCAGTTCAGGAAGAGATACAAAAAATGTTAAACTGGAATGTTATTGAACCGTTGAACAGCCTATATTGTTATCCATTGCTTGTTGTACCAAAGCCAGGAGGAAAAGTTCGATTGGTATTAGATGCAAGGGAAATTAACAAAATTATAGTACCTGTGCGCACACATCCGGAGAACATCGATGAGTTAATACAGAAATTTCAAGATGCATCCTATTTAACCAGTATTGATTTGAGAAGTTCGTTCTGGCAAGTCCAGTTAGACAAGAACTCAAGAAAATATACTGCTTTTATATATGGAGGGAGAAGCTATCAGTTCAAGGTCGTTCCGTTAGGTCTCAATATCAGCTCTGGAGTTTTTATTTCTGCATTGGACTATGCCCTAGGCCCAGAACTACATAGTCAAATAACAATTTTTGTGGATGATCTATTAATTGCCTCTAAAACTTGGGAGGAACATGTACAACTTATTAGGAGGATTTTTGCTGTGTTCAAACAAACTGGTATAACTGCAAATCTAAAAAAATCCCAATTTTCTCTACAGAGAATTAAATTCTTAGGACATATGATTAATGCAAAAGGCATTCTTCCAACAGAAGCGAAGATTAGTGCGAAAACAAATATTCCAACTCCAAGAAACAGAAGACAACTGAAAGGCTTTATAGGCTTGGCTTCATTTTTTCGTCGATTTATTAAAACTCAAGCAATGAACTCTGAAGCACTAAACCGGCTCCTGAGGAAAGATGTACCATGGCAATGGTCTAATGATTGTGAAAAGGCTTTTTGTGAAATTAAGGATCAACTGATAAATGCTCCGTTATTATACCACCCTGATATGAATGTCGGCTTCTGTTTAGCCACTGATTCATCAGATGTGGGATTAGGATCTTGTTTATTTCAAATTATGTACATCGATGGTGTAGAAACCTTTTGTCCAATTGCATTTGCTAGCAGAGTTTTATTCACCTGTGAAAGAGCATATACCACTACGGAATTGGAAGCTTTAGCAGTTATTTGGTCTTTGAAAAGGTTTAATTATTATGTATATGGCTCAAGGATAGCCATTTATTGTGACCACCAATCATTAGCCTTTTTACAAACTTGTAAGTTGCTGCATGCTCGCTTGTTAAGGTGGACACTGGCGCTGCAATAATATCAGTTTCAAATTATTCATGTAGCCAGAAAAGAAAATATTATAGCTGACGCGTTGTCAAGATCTCCAGAAGGAATAACATCTGAACTGGATGTAAATAATAAGGCAGAATTTCCAGTGCTTCTTCTTCAAGAAAATAATTACAAGTTATATTATATTCATTTATGTAAGACAATGGCTCAGCTTCAGAAGAAGGATCGACAATGGAATGCTATAATACGACAATTTAATCAACAAAATCCTATGGTCAATTTGGAATACTACCGGCTTGTGAATAATATTTTATTTTTTAAATCTGGGAAGGCTGAGAATCCAAAGTCGTGTGTCTGCATACCCGAAGAATATGAAGAACGATTAATTTGGTTTACACATTTGACCTGGGGTCATGTTGGTATTGTAAAGTGTGCTAATAAGATTAGATATTATTGTTACTTCACAAATATAAGGCGAAAAGTGCACAAAGTCATACAGAAATGTGTTCTCTGTCAAAAGGCTAAACCTGACAACAAGGGAAATAAAATTGCGCTTCACTCAATAAAACCTGAAGCACCAAGATCACTTATATCATGTGATATTTGTGGACCACTTCCTAGAGCCAGAGGTGGTGTTAAGTACATTATTGGATTTTGTGATGTGTTTACAAAATATGTTAAACTATATCCTATAAAATCAGCAACTGCAAGAGCTGCCGCAGTAAAGTTTGTAAATGACTACATTCCTCATGCAGGGATTCCAAAATCTATAATCTCTGACAATGCGAAGATATTTACTGGATATTTATGGAGAAAATTAGTATCACAACTAGGAATAAAACAGATATTTACATCTTGCTATCATCCACAAGGGATTTTAATTGAACTGGTTTTTCGAGAACTAAACAGATTCATGAGAACGTACTGTCATGATAAACAAACTACCTGGATAAACTATTTGACCGAGTTTGAGCAGATTTATAATAATTTACCTCATAGTTCTACAAACTTTACCCCGAATGAACTGATGTTCAGAGATAACGAAAGAAACTTTTGGGTAGATAACTTGCCTAAAGTCGAGGACACAAAAATGTCATGGGAAGAAAAAATTCGCAATGCCCTCATTAATATTACGGAGAAAGCAAGACAGGGAAAGGAAATCCATGACAGAAACATCAAACGGATTAAGACTTCCAATATTGGACAGAAAATTCTTTTAAGAAGACACATCAAGTCATCAAGGTTGAAGAAGACCATCAGAAAATGGAATCTAATTTATACAGGTCCATATATAATAGTTGATATACCAAATCCTGGTGCGTATTTATTAGCATATCCGGATTCTGGAAGAATAAAAGGATCATTTCCCCATGTAGACCTAAAGAGGTACTTTTAAGGAAAGTGTTTCAAATTAAATGAAATGTCTGTATGAAGTATTTGGGTGCTAAAAAAAATTGAAGTGCAAAGGACAGTATGCCTCAGCTACTGTGATAGGTTAAATGACAGCATGCCAAGCATCTGTGATGGTTTAATGAACAGTAAGCGATTGCTCCTGTGATAGTATAGGAGTATTTAGAAAAGTAAGTGGAACTGTAGCTATTGCTGCTGTGAAGACTTACGGATTATCTGTCTAAACGATGATCACCAAATAAGCTTGTGAGTATGAAATAATATACATTCAGGGAGCGTTAATCTCCAGTGAGAATAAGTTTACTGAAACTATATGATCGAATACGGCGCTTGCGTATGAAGTTAGTGTTTGTAAACTGACAATACACAGGAGAACAAATGAACCACGTTAGGAAATTAAAATCGATTGCTACTGTCCACAGATATAAAGACTCACTGTTTTTTTTTTTTTTTTTTTTTTTTGTGCGAGCTAAATTCTATTCAAGAGAATTTAATTAACTAGCTTAGTGTGAGTTTATAAAATTAGAGTTAATAAGAAAGTTCGTCATTGAATTTGTAATAATGTGTCGTTTTCCAGTTGGATTTGTTTATTGTTATATTGCATTCATATATGTTCATGAGAAAATGCGGCATTTGGAGTATAAAAGAGAAAAATTTGATCGTCAATAAATACTAAGATTAATTTCAGCTGGAGAGGTCATGCAGCAAGACTTAATTAAACGTTCTCTTTCAGCAAAATTTCATTTTAATCATGTATGAGTAAGATATAATTTTTTTGGAAATTGTCTCAAATAATAAAGTTTTTAATATTCTGACATGCTATCCACATTCGTACTTGAAACCAAATTAGGAAAGGTTCAGATCTACTTCCACCTGGAAAAGCCAACGAAAAAATAAATAAATAAATAATTAAAATCAGAATTAGAACCTTTCGGCTTACTCAAGAAGATGAATGAAATTATCCATGTTTTCAAAATTGTTTTCCGATCTGGAGTTGTGATATTGTGCAATTACAGTATCGATTAAGACACCTAGGTGTGGAAAGTATAAGACGAATGGATTTTCCCATTCCTCAGATGGAAGATTGGATGGATCAGGTCAATATTTGAGTTCAAAATGAATCTGGAGAAATTCGACTAAGCCTTCTCTTCCAGGAATCTTTAATAGTTGACCGTTCCTTAGACGAATTTTGATTATTTCATGCCACAATCCTGAGTACCTCTTCCTGAGGTTCCTTCTGGTCTCTCAAATCCGTTACGTCTCCTGTCCGGTACGCCAATGCGACGCCTGTTCTCCGTGCCGTGTCCCATGTTCCTGTTCGATCAGTTTCATCGCAGTTCAGCAAGACATCGATGAAGAAAATTTTTCAGAAGATTGTAAAAAAATTTGCATGTGCAAAGATTTTTTTTTTTGGCTATGAGGCAGATTTTATCTTTCCTATGAATTCTAGGATATCTCTCAAATTTCTAAATTATTCTGTCTTTCCTATCATCTGTGATATTTAGTTGGGGTCTAAGCCTCCAGGTTTTCCGGGGTTTCCCTGTGAAGGCCAGTTCCTGAATAGGTATACCTGATTAACAACTACAGAAGTCTATCTTCCCTGGTTGTGTACGTGGGATGCGGGTATGCCCCAGTACACGTGAAAGCAACAACTAGGTATCTAGGTAACGAAGATACCAAATCTCTTTCAATTCTTGTAATAAAAAAAAATATATCTTACTAACTTCTTAAAATTGATAGGAACGTATGTTCCACAAATTCTAACGAGTTAGCTAAGCCAATAGTTAGCTCGCAAAGTGGATACATATCAACTTTGCTCGCTGTGAGGGGCGATGTAATGTCTCTTGCAGCGGTCTCTCCGCAATATTTTCAGAAATTTTATAAATTATGTAACTCAGTACATATCTCGAAATATCTCTTTTTATCTTACCGATTATCAATGCAAAGTAGTTTCAAGCCCAATTATTCCTTGGAGCGTCCATTTACTCCATGGAATAGCTTCTCTGCTATCTATGTTTTCTCTTATGGAAAGAAGGGGGGACTTCTTGCCGATTAGTCGTGAAAGAAGGAGGATGTATATGTATGTATTATTGAGCTAGTCGCCATCTTGATGAGATTCTGTATGAGAAGGAATTTAATACACGAACTAAAGTAAGTGTGTTCGCGTATTATTTAACTGATTATTATTGACAGTGTCTGCTTACTATGCTGTGTTGCACGGGATCAGTGGGGAACGTCTGATTTACACTGGACGAACCTGCCGTTTTGTATGCTCAAGATATCCAGTTACTTCAAATAAATAGGCTAACACGGTCTTACCAGCAGATCTCCGGTCTTCCCCATGTGATCACCGAAAGTTAATAATTATTACAAATGTTTCCAGGAGATCGACTGATAATTTTCGTCGCACCGAGACTTCGAAATTGCTTCACTGCCTTATGGAATTTAAGTTACGCTCAATTTAATCAGGATAGAACAGTATTGAACTGTGTGAATGTGATAAGCCTGCTTTGTCAGTGAAAATTCCCTTAACATACACATGTTTTTACTATCCTGATCAATGAAGCTAAATCAGACCGGTGTGAGAGAGGTTTGGAAAATTTTAGATCCCACACAAAAAAATATTAAAGGGTGGTGAATTCGTTGAAGTACCAGGTACATCAAAAGAGCTCCATTAATTTTTGTGAAAGTGAAATACTTTGTACCAATTATTTAATTTCGATTAAAACTTTGTTAAAATGAAAAAAAAAAATATTTAAATAAAGTGAGTACTGAACGTTGTGTGCTTACCTTTATGTAATTCTTCAACACTGATGAAATAGCTTCACGTACTTCTGGCACTATGAGGGAAATTAGCAGAATATGATACTCTGAATAAATACGTTAGTGAATTGTACGAATCCGAAGTGGCTAAAAATCGCAATGCGATCGCCGGTCGAATTCTTCGTGGAGTACTCTCTTGGCAATCGGTACCTTTCCTTAGAATAACAGGTGTAGTTAACTGTAGTAAATAATTGAAGTCTTTATTGGACGTTCTCGTAAAATTACTGAATAATGCACCATATCTGCTGCTAGATCTCCTAGTGTACTCGTTCAAGGGCCTTATTTAAATATTCTTCTCTTCCACCATCGTTTCCTTCCTTTCCATTGTTAGCTGCATGTGCGATGAGCAAGTAAGCAGCATCCGCAATCACTTTATCACCCATTCTCCTACAAGACCGACTCAGTGTGACCCAAATTCTGTTGCTTTAATATAAATTAACGTGCCGCATGCAACATAAGCCGCAAGATGTTGCCTTTTGTAGCATATTCCAAGAAAAATCACCACATTTCCGTAGCGTGGCCGCTGTGGCCGAGCGGTTCTAGGCGCTTTAGTTCCGAACAGCGCTGCTGCTACGGTCGCAGGTTCGCATCCTGCCTCGGGCATGGATGTGTGTGCTGTCCTTAGGTTGGTTAGGTTTAACTAGTTCTAAGTCTAGGGGACTGATGACCTCAGATGTTAAGTCCCATAGTCCTCAGAACCATTTGAACCATTTTGATCCGTAGCCTGCCACAATGTTGCAAGATGTTGCCCCAGCGTAAACGAGCCTTTACACACACACACACAACATAAAGGACAAAAACAAAAATTGAGTTCACATCTATATAAACTTTGTTATTAGCTATAGTATTTCTTTGATAAGCCCTACATTTACAACTGTATAGTTACCTTGTTACCATATTAACTACCGGTATTTTTCTAATGTTTTTAAGCAATAGGACACGAACGAAGGTTATGTAACAAAAAATTCGAAGCAATCCCATTATACAGTTTACTGACTTCCTTCTCGGCCCCACCAACGAAAATTATCACCAGCCACCACTGCAGAGCAGCACTTAATCCCGCGCGCAATGACAAAAGGCGAACCTTCATATGGCAGTTGGTACGACAGTGTTGTTAACACGGCATATTGCGAAAGGGAAGTTCGTCGGTCAGTCTGACTGACTCAGTCAGTCAATCAAAACGTTTTGTTGGCCGAGCGATTTGTGCTTGTGTAGGGCCCTAAAGATTCTCCTCCTTGGTGGGTTGTATGTAATACGATGAATAATGAATGAGTGACTTAACAAAATGTGTGTTCTGTTGTTGTTACGTGATGTCCCAACTGTATTGCATGGTACCAATTATTATTGCTTTTCCATAGTAAACTGTACGAGACATATATTCTGAATGTTTGTGTATGATACGGATTGCTATTGAGTTATCAAGTGTGTTTTCAATAAGCTGACAAGATGCTGCTGTGGATGTATTATGTTCGTACATTGGTACTTCTGCGTACGCGTAACGCAGCGTCTGCTTCTGTTCGGCAGTCATCATTTTGTGTTGGTATGTGCTTTTAGAATATTGGAATCGAGAGGTATCATGTATCAGTTGTACGAGTGTTGTGGAGAAAGTGGACTAACTGGCGAAACATTTGCAATCATCGTGAGTTCCTTCATTCAACGATGTAAACGGCTTCTTACAGTAGATGACCCGAGTCTTTCAGTTGTTCTGACGATCATGTGTGTTTCGCTTCTGACTTGTACTGTAATCATGCTCCATAAACGGCATGGTCACGATAACACCTTAAGAACAAGCACATTGCTTTTTCCACAAAACGGTGATAACGGGACCACCAGAAACGTTAAGATTTCTTAGGAAGAATGAAATGTTTGGACTACGTCTATCAAAACATAAAAATGTAAATGGTGTGAAATATTGCTGTAATCAGTGCCTTTGGAGAAGGGAGTTCCGAAAAACTTAATTACGTTGAAAGTGAATAGGGGCAGTGTCGTCGCCCGATTTGCTGATCTACAGTTGGTTCAATACATGGCTGTGCCCTGTGTACAGTGAATTTATTTGCAGCCAATTCTGATAACTTTGACATTCCGAGTTGATTTCTTGGTTGTAACCGTTGGTACGAAATTCCCCAATAATTCTAATTTGTATAAGTATCGTGGGAATTTAGATGTTAAATTGATGTGACTACTGTAATCATCTAAAACAATGTCTTAGTAATTACACTTGACATCAAGAAATTAAATTCGTCAATGGAGACTGATCACTGCAATCCATCATAATGTTTCATAAGTCAATATTGCACATTAGCAGGCCTTTGTCAACCTGTTTGCAGTTGTCTCAGGAAATCTACCTCATTTCAGGGTCTCATTTTGCCCACACAAGTGGCATAAAGGTAAAAGTAATAATTTTACTGTATCATTTTTTTCATATGTGGGATTAGGCAAAGAGATTGCATTAGATCATTATACTTGGCACAGTGCAGTATCAGCTGTATAAAATTAGTTCCTCATAGCAACTCTGTTTCTTAGAGTGAATCAATGATCATCCAATATCTTTGTAATTCCTTCAAACAAGATTAACATTGTGCTTGTCAAAGCCATTAAACAGCAATCCTCCCCTCACTCTCAAATGTTTAGTCACATTGTTTTGGATTCGAGTCATTATTTCTTGGAAAAAATGCTACAAACGTTAGAAGTTCAGAGCTCCCCTCGCTCTTCCCTGCAACATATTGTGACCATCATGTGATCATGGTGTATGCAGTGGTGTCAGTTGGGTTGGAATGTGACTGTTTGTGAATTGGTAAGGCCAACAGATGCCAGTATTGGTACAAAATAATAAGTTTTGTAACCGAATAATCTGGTGCCAATGCTGAGATCCAGGTTAGTCTTCGACAATATTTGCTCCTCATTTAATATGCTTTCTTAGTAGGGGAGGGAGTAGCAGTAGTGGTGTTGGCTCTGGCCAGAATGTTCATCATGTGGTAGGCGAAGTGCAGCTCAACGTATGAGGCCATTGCACACACACACACACACACACACACACACACACACACACACACACTCTTCTCATGTACTGTATGCAAACGGTGGTATTAGCAGATTATGTTAGTATGACCAGTAATTCAACAAATATAGACATTCAAAATCAGAAGTTTCTCACTAGAGCACTGAAAAAGAAATGTTTCCTTAAATGATCAACCAAAACAGTACACGTATGGCGAGACACTGCCATGAAAGGATAAAAATTTGGCTCGAGAGACATCACTTACTTTCTTGTTTGACACAGGGCTGGAGCACCTCCCTGGCCAGAAGCTGTGATGTAACAAGCACGGCTGTCCGTGCTGGTTGTTGACATTTCTGTAACATAGAAAACATGAACTAAAGAACAGGGGTCACATAAAAATTGCATTTCAGTGCCGTAACAAGCTGTTTGGTAGCATTACCTAAAAATGAAAATAATTTTTTTCTCCGTCTTCTGTGTGTTGTGGATGATGTAAAGTCATGGGAAGTATTAGCAGTTGTTTTCTTCCTCCTCTATTCTCTTTGTTGTGTGATTAGAATAGCTAGTGGCTCCTGCAACCCTCTGATACAGCTTTCAATGAGATTTTTGCTTCCTTGTTGTGTTGTCTTACTTTTTTTCTGCCCGTTGGTCCTCTGACTGGTTTGATGCCATCTGCCATGAATTCCTCTCCAATGCTAACTCTTCACCTCGTAGTAGCACTTGAAACCTACGTTCTCAGTTATTTCCTGAATGTATTCCAATCTCTGTTTTCCTCTGCAGTTTTTAACCTCTACAGCTCTCTCTAGTACCATGGAAGTTATTCTGTGATGCTTCAACAGATATATTAGCATCCTGTCCCATATTTTCCCTTCCTCGCTGATTCTTCGGAGAACCTCCTCATTGCTTACCATGTCAGTTCACCTAATTTTCAATTCTTCTACATCCTTCTATAGCACCACATCTCAAACACTTCGATTCTCTTCTTTTTCCAATTTTTCCCACAGTCTGTAATTCACTGCCGTACAATACTGTGCTCCAAATGTACAGTCTCAGAAATTTGTTCTTCCAACATAAGGCTTATGCTTGATAATAGGAGACTTTGCTTTGCCAGGAATGCTTATTTTACCAGCTGTAACCTGCTTTTTGTGTCATCCTTGCTCCATTTGGCATGGGTTATTTTGCTGCCGAGGTAGCGTAAGTCCTCAAATTCATCTGCTTCGTGATCACCAATCCTGATGCTAAGTTTCTCGCTAGTCTTATTTCTGCTGCTTCTCGTTACTTTTTTACTTCTTTGATTTACTTTCAATCCATATTCTGTACTCATTAGGCTGTTCATTCCATTCAGCAGATTTTACAGCATTGCATATGATCACATATGTCTCAATATTAAGAACTTTCTGTGCACCTATGATGAGCAAAGACTGTAGTGCCATGCTGTGTAATGAAGAGACAGCAGTGAGAATTGTTAAAGTGTGAAGGTTGGCAGATGACTGGCGGAACAACAGGATGGACTAGCCAAGCACTGAGGACGCAAATGCATTTTTGTGCAGGTGTTAACGTATTTTGTGAGAGGTCTAACTAAACTTGTAGCATGGTTGTAAGTGAAGGCTGTAATGCACAGAAGAATATAGAAGTGGCCTTTATTTGGTAATGAGTGTCAAACAGCCACCGCTGTAGTTGATGCTGCTGCTGCAGATGATGATGATGATGATGATGATGAGTGTGTCCACCAACCATAAATTCCAGTATTGCACAGTAATTACCCTATGCCCAAGTTGAAAGAACTGACACATTCGAAATTGAAATCAACTGTCATTGGATTTATCAGGTAATTGTATTAGCAATCGTGGTAGAGTACAGGTGAAACTGTCTCATTGGAACAGTTTGATAAAACTTTTTCACGTTTCTAATATAACAGTGTAGGTCATTTACAACCCCTTTCTTGTTTCACAAGATTTCTTTGGTCACACTATAGAATCTGCTAATACTACAGTGGAACATATATGAAATTGTGTGAGAGATCATTACTTTTTAATCCTCTGATATCACAGCCCTAAAGTTGTGCATTTCCTTAATATATAAAATTTAATCAGTTCATTTTATTTTGCAGTAATTTACTAAATCATTTGTATTGTCTTAGAGTATCAAGAATAGCAGCATGTCAAAAGACCCAGTAATAAATTTCAAATGATATTTTAGATCCATATGGATGCTGACACTGCCAGTGCAACTTCCTACAGCATGTTGATATTAAGAAATGAAACTGTAAAAGTCACTATCTAATTTGTTGTGTGGAAACCTGCACCAAACAGTTCAATGAAGTGTCCGTGTGATACAGTTACTGAAACTTGCTTTTATTCAGAAGCAGGAGTGTAGAAATGATAGTAGGAGCTACCCACACATCTACAGTGTAACATCTGTGATGATGGTGGCTGGCAGGAAAATAGGTGGATGAATGCCATTCCATCTGTGTACAGTGTTGCAAGTATGTAAAAATTTCAAGTCCACTTCCCATGCTAATGAAAACAAATACTAGAGAATAGTACATGACAAAACTTACTTGGTTATTACAATAAAAAATAAAAATCAGTTTGGGTTATAGTGGTGGTGAAAACGTTAATTTTTACACTTCAACCAGGAGAAAACATCATAATGCTCTGTGAAATTGAGATAAAAAAGTTTGAGACATTCTGCAAGGTTCTATTTACCTTCAGTAGTTGCTAAATATACAAAATATAAGAAGGGGGGAGGGGGGGGGGGGGAGAGAGAGAGAGAGAGAGAGAGAGAGAGAGAGAGAGAGAGAGAGAGAGAGAACTTCCAGTGAGCAACTTTTTTTTGAGAAACATGAAAATTACTTTTGGAATCTCAAACAGCATCTTTCATGCACTGTATTAGCCATGATTAATATTTTATTTCCAGGATTTCTGCTCTCGCATGTGCTTGAACTAAGGTAGTATGTACACTCTGTTGTAAAGTATGCAAAATGTTTCCAGCATTTTTAGATGTGTTAGCTATGTACAAAGATCTTGCATGAATTCATCTTTTGATTTGGTTAAAGTTTGAAACATGCCACGATCAACAGTAATCCACTGCTTGGAAGTAATGTTTTCTGTTATTTTCTCTTCATATTCGGAAATTAAGACATCTTTAAAAAAATCTTGCATCAGTGGACTGCATGTGATTTTGGACATCCAGTGTTTCTTGCTCCACCTATCATTATTTTCAATTTTGATGAGCTGTAAAAGTACAGACAGCCCACTAGTTCCAGCTGTAATGCAGTCAGACAATTCAGCAAATTTTGGTAATCCAATTTGGACCTGTGGATAGTTTGATTTGAAAACTTTTTAGTACACTTCTTAGTTTTCCTAAAATTAACCATTTTTGAACATGCGTAGGCTTGCCATCACCATCTTTTCCCATATAAATTTAATTCT
Source organism: Schistocerca piceifrons (assembly GCF_021461385.2). Lineage (NCBI taxonomy): Eukaryota > Metazoa > Arthropoda > Insecta > Orthoptera > Acrididae > Schistocerca > Schistocerca piceifrons. Next base: position 666,268,361 of record NC_060138.1, read on the forward strand.
TTTTGCCAGACATTTGCTGTTAGTATCAACTCCAGGGAAGGTCTGAAAGCAATGCACTATAATTTTATTACCAGAAAGTTTAATAGGTAACAAAAGAAAGATCTTACCTCTTTTACCTACTTTTCTACATAACCACCAAAATACGAGGTGCATTCAAGTTCTAAGGCCTCCGATTTTTTTTCTCCGGACTGGAAAGAGATAGAAACATGCGCATTGTTTTAAAATGAGGCCGCGTTCATTGTCAATACGTCCCAGAGATGGCAGCACCGTATGGCAGATGGAATTTTACCGCCAGCAGCAAGAATGAGAACTGTTTTAAACACTTAAAATGGCGACGTTTTCCTTACTTGAACAGCGTGCAATCATTCGTTTTCTGAATTTGCGTGGTGTGAAACCAATTGAAATTCATCGACAGTTGGAGACATGTGGTGATGGAGTTATGGATGTGTCGAAAGTGCGTTTGTGTGTGCGACAGTTTAATGAAGGCAGAACATCGTGTGACAACAAACCGAAACAACCTCTGGCTCGCACAAGCCGGTCTGACGACATGATCGAGAAAGTGGAGAGAATTGTTTTGGGGAATCGCCGAATGACTGTTGAACAGATCGCCACCAGAGTTGGCATTTCTGTGGGTTCTGTGCACACAGTCCTGCATGACGACCTGAAAATGCGAAAAGTGTCATCCAGGTGGGTGCCATGAATGCTGACGGACGACCACATGGCTGCCCGTGTGGCATGTTGCCAAGCAATGTTGATGTGCAACAACAGCATGAATGGGACTTTCTTTTCGTCGGTTGTGACAATGGACGAGACGTGGATGCCATTTTTCAATCCAGAAACAAAGCGCCAGTCAACTCAATGGAAGCACACAGATTCACCGCCACCAAAAAAATTTCGGGTAACCGCCAGTGCTGAAAAAATGATTGTGTCCATGTTCTGGGACAGCGAGGGCGTAATCCTTACCCATTGCGTTCCAAAGGGCACTAAGGTAACAGGTGCATCCTACGAAAATGTTTTGAAGAACAAATTCCTTCCTGCACTGCAACAAAAACGTCCGGGAAGGGCTGCGCGTGTGCTGTTTCACCAAGACAACGCACCCGCACATCAAGCTAACGTTACGCAGCAGTTTCTTCGTGATAACAACTTTGAAGTGATTCCTCATGCTCCCTACTCACCTGACCTGGCTCCTAGTGACTTTTGGCTTTTTCCAACAATGAAAGACACTCTCCATGGCCGCACATTCACCAGCCATGCTGCTATTGCCTCAGCGATTTTCCAGTGGTCAAAACAGACTCCTAAAGAAGCCTTCGCCGCTGCCATGGAATCATGACGTCAGCGTTGTGAAATGTGTACGTCTGCAGGGCGATTACGTCGAGAAGTAACGCCTGTTTCATCAATTTCGGGTGAGCAGTTAATTAGAAAAAAAATCGGAGGCCTTAGAACTTGAATGCACCTCGTATCAACACATTTCTCTCATTGTGGTACCAGTTTCAGTATGCCCTGTACGTAGAAGTCCTAGCCATCTGCAGACTGCTGATTTCAGTTCTGCATTTGTCGCAGAGCAGTGGCTGTCCGTGAATTTCTGCATGGGACCAAGCAGATGAAAGTCCGACGGTGCAAGGTGCAGACTGTATGGTGGGTGTTGGAGCACCTTCCACCCAAATTTAACGATTTTCTGATGAACACGAGCAACAGTATGGGGGTGGGCATTGACTTGGGGAAGTTTGACGCTGGCAGCATTAATGTTGTGGCATTTGCCACGAAGGGCGTGATGCAACTTAACCAATTTTAATGTAGGCTGCAGCATTCACAGTGGTTCTGTGTTCAGCAAAATCCTCCAGTAACACACCATGCATGACTTAGAACACTGTCACTAGCCTTTCCTAGTAGATTCACTCAGTTTGAATTATTTTCATACTGGGAAACTGGCATGTTTCCACTCCGTAGAGGCCTGCTTGGTTTCAAATGTGTAGTGGTATGCCCATGACTCATCACCAGTGATGCCCTTCTGTGGTGTAAGTGATTCAAGGTTGTTGTCATTCGCTGGTCCTTGTGGTTGTCTATATGGTTGCCTATCAGGTTCTTAGGCTCCCAGTGAGCACTAACTTCATGAAATTTCAGTGTTTCGGGAACAGCATCATACACCGTACCACTGGAAATGTTGAACTGCTGTGATAAAGTTAGCAGTTGCACGTGCCCATCATTCAAAATTGTTACCTGAATGGCTCCGATGCCCTACGGGGTTGCAGCTGTTACTGGCTGCCTGGTGTGTGGTGAATAGCTAAGACTCACATGGCCCTCTTGGAAGAATGCTCATCGCCTCGAGACATTGCTACGGTCCATATGTGCCACACATGTCCCTGTGTATTTCACTTGGTTTACGCCCTTTGGCCCACAAATATCGAACCACACTTCGCTGCTCTTTACAAGTTGACAACAGTAACATGCGTGCCGTTTTTGTTTCTTAGTTCAGTCTTCTCTTGCTAGAGCTGCACATGAAAATAAAATAACGTGTAGCGCGAACTTCAGACTATATCATCGTGAAATTTCAACATTCCAGGTGCAATATCAGGGTAGAAAAAAAATTATTGTGTTTTTGCAGACAGGGACTGTCCAGGTTTAGTATGACGGTTAGAGGATACTCCTTTTCATTCAGTAATTTATTTGTTTTTATTGCCATGCGTTGCTTATTCCAAACTCTTTCTGTATGAGCACATTGCCAACTTTCGGGTAGTGATGTTTTTCCTGTCTTACTAGAAATTTGAAATTTCCTTTTAAATTGACTGATAAATCCTGCTTGTGGATCATCACAGCCACGTATTTTGTGATTTTCACTCGTTTCTCCCTGAAAGAAAGTTTCACTCAATTTGCGTCTAATTTTTTGGCTTTATCTTTGCAATGTTTCTTTGAGCTGTTAAATTTCTATTTTATTGTGGAGGATTCTCGTGATGAAGTCAGAGATGTGTTTAACAAATGTTTCTGGTCATCCTGACTTAGGTCTTCTGTGATTTCCCTAAATCGCTTCATGCAAATGCCGTGATGATTCCTTTGAAAGGGCATGGCCGATTTCCATCCCAATCCTTCCCTATTCCGAGCTTGTGCTCTGTCCCTAATGACCTCAGTATTGACAGGATGTTAAAGACTAATCTCTCCTCCTCCGAACATTCGTAAACAGAGCGTTATCAGACATGCTAAAACTTGGTTGTATTTTTCCATAAGATTGTTTATTTTCAGTTATCAGCAGTACAGGTTTTCATTCTTTGGATAGTTTCAGTCTGCATGAAGTGCAGATTTACATTCTTTCTTCAGTATCCAAGTTCAGATGAATTATCTGAGAAGTTAAGTACCAAAGACAGTCGCCCAGTATGAGTTTCTTTTTAATGCATTACAACAAAATTTCACTACTTTTTGTCCATATTCTCTGTTCTTAAGAAATAAATGAAAGATAAACCACAAGAATTAAAAAATTTAAACCTACAAGAGAGGTAAAAGTGTAAAATTTCATTGGCTTTGTAGCACTGGCAAATATTTTTGACACTGCTATGGAAAGTAGTAGCACTGCCACAGTGGACACAAAATGGCCCCAGGCACAAAGGAAGTCATTGCAACAGCCACCAACTTGACATTCACTGCCTGAAGGCCAGTCACACAACTGCAATAGTGCCTAAACTACGAGCTGGACTCTGCAAGAGCAACCCCGTTCTACAGCCATGGGCTGCTGTCATGTCTTGAGTGCATGATGGAAAATGGCACCTTGGTGCAACAAGTGGGTTACAGTTGAGTATAAATGACCTCCCACATTTGCAGGATCAGTCTGGGAGTACCCACCAGGATGGGAGGACTATGTCAGCATCATTTCGCAATAGAATGGCATACAGCCACCAAGAATACCAGCCACCATCAGACCATCTCAGAGTACTAAGGCCGTATTCCTGGACTCAACACTGGTGGGCGTCCTTTGGCATCACACAGCTGCTTGCACTGGAGGGTAGCAACTCAGGCCACAGGTGCTGCATCTGCACACTCCACACCATCCATTAGGGTGCCTAGGTGCCACACGCAGCCACCCACAGGGGTGAGATCCCACACCGGAGGCTGGCACCCACTACAAGAGTTCATGTCTCCTTCTGTCCAAGCTGATGACTCCTCACACGGACAGCTTTGAAATGGGAAGTAGGTCGCACATGCTATGTCTGCTGTTTCTAGAATTAGCAGTTTTGGGTGCATTGGTGTGGCCAAGGGGAGGCTGACAACAGAACTGTATACCATCCTAGCCACACTTGAAAGGAGCGTGCTCATCAAACTGTGATGCTACAATTGTAATCCCATGAGTTATAATAAAATGTTTAAATCTTTGAACTTGTTTGAGACGATTATGGCTTGCTGCCTCATCACATCCACTGCCACTACTCAGTTCTGCACTAAAGCAAGCCTTGCACCCCTGGTCCTCTTCAGCTTAAATTATATTAGTACATTAATTATGAAGAGTAATAAAAAAAACATTTTTGAAATGCTATTTTACCAACCCAGTAATGCAGTGCAATGACGTTTAGCGCTGGAGTCCTCAGACTGTTCTAAAACTTGGTAAATTTTGTGTAAAATGATACTACTACTATTATTTCAGAAATGCTGTTGCAGGCATGCTTGACAAGTGCATAACATGTGTTGGATGCAGCAACCTGCCCTTTCTTCTTCCATTGCTTTGCCAATTTTATTTAAACAGTTGATGTATATTGAAGTGAATGTTTTTGTTTTATTATTGTATGTTGGTAGTATTTATTTACTGTTATGGCTTAAGCATAAAAAACTAAATTAAAAATTATATGAAATAAAATAGACATGTAGCCTGATTTAAACTGGTTGTCACTTGATAGGTAGTGGGCTGCAGGGCTCCTGCCACCAGCAAGCCAGTGGGAGCCTAACAGTGTCAGCTCCCACTATGTTGCCACTTCTGCTGAGGTTTGCTGCCTGAAGAACTGTGCCAGCAAGTCATTGTCATGAGAAATTTGATGCCTTGGTATATGATGAAAGCAGTCAAAAGAGGGACAGGCCAAGGGTGCACACTCCTAGGAAACTTTCAAAAAGTGTCAGACATGACGAGTTTACACACGGTCAGTTGTGTGAATTTGTGTGTTTCATGAGGGAGCATTTTGAAAGACAGAGGGAAGGATGTATGAGTGCCTCTACTTCCTAGCTGGTTGGCCGAGGTGGTGGAGCAAATTGCAGCTGCTCTACAAATTGGTGAATGACCAATGATAAGAATCTTGTAGGAGAAATTCATGAAAGAAGAATCGGATGAGTCGTCTAAATTGGAGACACCTAGGAAGAAGAGGCTTGTCGAAAAGGGGGTCACAAATCTCTACTCTTGTTGCAGTGGACCTGTTTCGGGCTGGTAAATAGTCCCTTGTTATGAATCATGGAAAAGTTAGGATTTCACTATAAATCCATTTCTGGCCACCAGTTACTACTGGAAGGCCAAGATGTTGCAGCCTTGCAATGCTGTTTGTTTAGAGAATTAGTAGGGACAAATTTTGATGATATTGTGTGGTTTGCTGAAAGATGCATGAGTGTGAGAGACAGTTAAAAAAAAAGGCTGGATAGATGATACCATCAGCAGTAGTATGGCAGCTCCGATTGGCAGAGGAAAACAATTATACCTCATGCCAAATATTGAGAAGGTTTCATTTGTATTTGTCTGCTGTTATTCACTTCAAACAAGACCTCCAATTACCTTGAGGAGGAGATGAAGCACAATGCTTTTGTAAAATGGTTTGAAGACACTGTACTTCAAAACTTAACGAAAACCTCAAACTCTGTAATTGTCATGGATAACACTCTATATCATTCACTTATACAAGACAAGACACCCACCATGCCAATGAAGAAAAATGACACTGTTTGCTGGCTAGAGAAATGTGAGATACAGTTTTACAGTAACTTGACAAGAGCAGAATTAGTAGAACCTGTCGCAACATAAGCCAAAGGACTCAGTTTACATTGTGAATGAAATAGCCAAAAAAATATGGGCATAACAAGTTCAGATATCCACCCAATCATTGCCACTCCAATGTAATAGTACTGATTTGGGCTCATGTTAAACATCGTATTGGCTTTGGAACTAGGCAGTTGAAAGTGACACCAGAAGATTGGTGAAAGATAGTGGGTCATGTCAAGGGATTGATACAGGAAGCACAGAACAGTGAAATGTGTTACAACAGTGCACCGAAGATTTTATAATACTTATCACTAAGAGGAGCAGCGATACTGATAGTTCCACTGACTCTGACTGTTTTATGCGGTGTCTTTGTATTGGCTGATTAGTTTGTAGTGTACAGTGTACTTTAATGAATGTCTTGCTTCCATTAAATCTTGTGTTTGTGACTTTAGTTCGATCACTTTCTCTTCCTTGTTGTGAGACTAAGGAATACTTTTCAGCCAACTCCTATAATATCCTTATGCTAAGTTAAACGGCATCTTAAATATATTTCATTTTGTGTAGGTGCCAAGACGTTATTTCATGTGTGTTAGTTTTTGAGATACGCAATGATAAGAAAAAAACTTTTTACAAATGCAAAAATTTCTCCTGTTTCAATAACCAATGCAAAAACTTAATTAAAATTAAGAAAAGATTGTTTTACTTGCTTAGGGATGTGACTTAGACTGGTACTATATGTAAATTTCAGAATTATTACAGTATTTTTGTAGGAGGTAGGGATTTTAAACCTCATACGTATTAAAAGTTAAACACAATCACAGTTGTGTGAAACCTCGGTATTCAGAAGTATATACATATAGGAACACAATGCAGTACAAAAATTTAGAAGATTTGTTGCTGAGTGAGATGTTCTATTAATAAATATAAAAAGGTATTGCTGTGAGAGACAAAGTTGAAAATTTAATCTGTTTAAAAAAGAAAAAAAATGTAACTCGTTTTCTAATTAAAATTAAGAACAGATTTTTGAGATGCTGAAAGACACTATAGAGATCTACATTGTATTTGAATTTGAGATATTTTATTTGATTTTTGTGGACGACGTAAGCTGTGATGCAATTTTCTATCACCAAGGAGAGGGATGCGTTATGGTGGCCGCCTGCAGGCTGAGCTTGATGTGACAGTGCCACAGCTTTATAGCTCGAAGGTCAAGTGACAAACTATTTTAAGTCGGACTGTAATTTCCCTTTCCTTAGTGACGTTAATTGTTATGAAGTGCAATGGAATAATAGGCTTTGAATAGTTGAATCAAATTTTGAAGTCTTCCCCCAGGTAATGTAAGAGTTAGGTAAAGTAGGTCAGTATGCAGTAGCTGAGCAGAATGGCAACAGGGAAGGACTGTTGATGTTGCATGTAATATGGTCACAAGACGGAGTTAATTGGTACACAGCGTATCAGCTGGGTGTCCAAAGCACCAGTGGAGCAGACTGTCATAGGGAGAGAATGATACTGTTATTGTATTGATGGTGCAGAGTGGAGTTAGAAGGCCAAATCAAGTTCAAGAATAACTGTTCAGTACACTGGCTCTGCAAAATAAGCCCACATCTGGTCCTGAAACATGGGGTGGAACACCTTTCAACTGCAACCAGGGTAACCAGAGAAGCTGACTGTAGAACAAAAGCAGGCCAGGTGATGTCACAGTGCACTTGGGCCATCCATATGTAAGTATTACTCCTGTTCTGGTGGAGAGAGTACTCAGTTTGCAGCTGTCCATCCTGGAGGTCAGACCTCTGATGGTCTCTCTCCTGATTGCCTAGCCAACTACAGTCTGATGGAAGAACAAGTCGTCCTTGTGGGGACATAGCCATCATGACCTGCACTGCCACCACCTTGACTCTAGACTAATGGGTAACTTGTGGTCTATCATCCATCAGGCCTTCTGATTGTCTAACCAGTGGGTCCAGAGAGCAGAATATAATCTGTCATTGTGGGGACATGTCACTGCTGCCACCTATCTCTGTTTCTGAGGCAGTTTTCGATGCTGCTGGCCTCTCTGATGTTGGGAACCCGCAGCGAAACTCAGCGTTACACAGATACTGTGCAGAGTGCCTTCTGGGGCACTGTCTATAGTGCGATCAGGCACACTCTGGTTACCCAATTCCCTGAGCTGCTAGCAATGGTTGATGGAGAGCACAGATGACAATATCAGTATGGTGTGGCCAGTGACCTAGTGACTTCAGTGGGTGCTGATTATGCTGCTCTTTCTACCGGAACTGTACCAAGGTGATCCTGTGCCCTTGACAGAACTAGTAAGGCTGCCCCCATCCCCCTGCCAACTATCTTTCTGCAATTTTTTATACATAGATTTAGGAAATTTTGTAATTTGTAAGGTAGGTGTCATTAACATGAAAACTTCTACATTAAAAAAGCTATATAGATGAAAGGATGCAGACAGCAGCCATACTGTAGGATATAACCACAACGAAGGGATATGTGTGAAGAGGCGTGGTTAATCTGTGGCTCCTGAAGAGTAACAGCTTTTGTCATTCCAGAGGCAACAGTGTGCATGGGTGACTCATCTAGCCTTGTGACATTAACCAACATGTCATTACTGCACTGGTACTGTGAGTGGCTGAAAGCATGGGGAAACAATAGCAGTGACTCTTTTTCCCAAGGGCTTGCTGCTCTACTGCATAATTAATGACGGCATCCTCTTGGGTAAAATACACCAAAGGTACAATACTCCCCCTCTTTGGATCTATGGACGCAGAATACTCAGGATGTAGTCACCATCAGGGGAAAACATAACTGGCATTCTACAGCTCGGAGTATGGAATGTTAGGTCTCTCAACCCTGTAAGTATGTTAGAGAATTTAAATAGGGAAATGGGTAGGTTGAAGTTGAATATGGTGGTGATTAATGAAGTGTAGCATCAGGAAGAACTGGAGTTTTGGTCATGTCAGTACCAGGTCATTAACACAAAATCGGATAGGGGTCAAAGGAGAAGGTCCACTAATGATGATAAAACAAGAATGTGGGAAACTACTATGAGCAGCATAATGAACACACAATTTTAGCCAAAATGGACATAAAGCCAACACCTGCCCTAGCACTGATGTTATAGGCCAAGCAGCCCCAAGGACAAAAATAGAGACTGATAGATTGCATTATGTGAGAAATGAAATTATTCATATAGTTAAAGGAGCTGAAAATTTGTGATGAGTGACTAGAATTCAGTAGCAGGAACAGGAAGATAAATAAAAATGGTTCAAGTATCATGTAGGAAGATTGTATGCATGGAACAGACCTGGAAACATTGGGAGCTTTCACATTGATCATACACTGACGGAAAGGATATCGCAGCACCAAAAAATAATTATCGTAGAGTAGTGAAATTTCGGGAAGACATTGTCTAGGTAACATATTTAAGTGACTAACAACCTAAGTTCACAGGTTAATGTAAGTACGAGATAAACGATTGCAGATGTGAAATGGTGGTACGTTAATAACTGGCTTAACTGCCAGATTGTTGAATGCAAGCATGCAAATGGCATGCATCATGTTTTACAGGTGCTGGATGTTGGTTTGTGGGGTGGAGTTCCATGCCTGTTGCACTTGATCAGCCAATACAGGGACAATAATATCGGCCACGGATGATGTTGGAGTTGTCGTCTGATGGTTTCCTGTATGTACTCGATAGGAGACAGGTCTGGTGATCGAGCAGGCCAAGGCAACATGTTGTCACTTTGTAGTGTATGTGGACGAGCGTTACCCTATTGGGAAAAAAAACCTGGAATGCTGTTCTTGAATGGTAGCACAACAGGTAGAATCACCAGATTGACGTAAAATTTGCATCGGTGCATGGGATAACCATGAGAGTGTAAGTGCTGTCATATGAAATCGCACCACAGATCGGAACTCCAGGTGTAGGTCCAATGTGTCTGGGACACAGATAGATTGGTTGCAGGCCTTCGAGTGGTGTCCTGCTAACAAATGCTTGGCCGTCACAGGCAGTGAGGGAGAACCAGCTTTCATCAGAAAACACCCTCCCAGGGGGGCTCGCCACTCTTTGGTGGGTTCATGCTTGGCTACACGGGGCACAGCCTTTGCAGCGTTTTTTTCCTTTGCCTGCTGCATGTCTATCCTCTTGCTATTCTCTTTCCCCTCCCTTGGGGAACATGTTTGGGATGTTATTGGGAATGTTTTGCATTGTCTGCTGCTGATGTAAAAACAGTCTCACTTTCGTTTTTCACTTCATTTTCCTTTCTTTTTTTCTCTTCTCCTCTCATTCCTCCTCTTTGGTGTTTGAGGTTCCTCTTTTTCTTCTTCCTCGCTGTGCACTCCTGAGGGCCAGCCCGCATGTCTAACACATAACAGGTGACTGGGTAACACGTAATTCCCAGCCTGGGTTGACAGGTAGGTTCGCGTATACCCCCTGGTACAGGCCAGCCCCAGGGAGGTGTGACTGCCTGAGCTGCAACCTTCCCAAATTGCCAATTGGTCGGAGATGCTGGCAGTCATGGGGATTTCCTTACAATGAGTCAATTGTTTTCACAGTCAATGTCTACAAAACGTAAACGTAATGAGGCTAATGCTTCAAAGACCCTTCACACTGCACCACGGTTCCTCATGGTCTCACGTACTGAAGACCGTCAGTCCCTCACCATGGTAAATCTGTTTATTATTCAGAAAAGTGCTGATGCAATTTCCCACACTGTGAAATCCTGTGCTCTCGTTGATGGAATGGCACTTTGCTTTTGGGGACTACTTCAGATTCTCAAGCACAACAACTGCTTGCTGCCTCACTTCTCTGCAGCTACCCTGTTCGTGTTGAAGCTCATAGAACTTTGAATTCTTCCTGTGGTGTAATTTACACCAGGATGCTTGACGATCTAACAGAGATTGAAATCCAGTCTTAACGTCTCTGATCAGGGTGCATTGTCGTCCATCGTATAATGAAAAAGTAGATTCCTCCTTAGTGCCCACATGCACTCTTTTTTTCACCTTTGATGGAGCTTTGCTCTCATCCAAGATCAAAGCAGGCTATGAAATTATCACAGTCCAGCCGTACATTCCGAACCTGATGCGCTGCTACCAGTGTTATCGTTTCAACCACACTAGAACGTCTTGTCGACACCCAGCCAAATGTGTAACCTCTAGTGGGTATGCACACATGGGTGATTGTCCACCTCCTCCTCCCTGCTGTATCAACTGCAATGGCGGCCGTGCTGCCTCCTCTCAGGATTGTTCTGAGTATCTTGATTAGCAGGCTGTCCAAGAGATCCAGGTAAAGGAAAAAGCCCCTTACCAAGTCGCTCACAAGTTACTGGCTAGTCTGGCACCTATAGTTCTGTTCTTATTACCCCTCGCTCCATGAAGGACATGACCACGCAGACATGCGACCTCAATTTCAGGTTGTGAAATCATCCAGTGTCAATGTAGCATTGCCATCCCCCCCGTCCAAATGTGCAACCACCCACCAAACTCTCGCCTCAAGGGGCGAAGTCACCAGCTACGCAACTGTAGGCCGGAAAGGACAGAAGGAGTTCTCCCATGTAGACTTCCTCTCTACCTCCAGCCAAACACCACACGAGTCTTCCTCTAACCGGAAAGGCTTGAAGAAGTCCACAAAAGGCAAACGGTGTTCCCCTTCACCTACTCATAGATCCTCTTTGATGGTGTCGCCACAGGGTACCTTAGCCCGGCCGGCCTCTGTATTGCGGGTGCTGACCACAAACTGTTTTTCAGCATTGGACTCCACAGACTGACCGCACAAGCAAGCTGATGCTTCTGTGGCCCTATGGAGCAGGATCCTCCTGCATCTGTGCCCTATAGTAGAGTATCTACACCAGCTATCACTTGGCAGCCGTCGAGTTGACACCCCCAACATCTCTTCCTCCTCATGATTGTCCTCCAATGGAAAGTTCGCAGCTTTCTGTCTCACAAAGAGGTTTTATGGCTGCTTTTAGCATCACAACATCCCCTTATACTCTGCCTTTAGGAAATGAAATTGCACCCTCACAACTGCTTTGAGCTTTCACATTATTACGGATTCGTTTTGACCTTCCCCTTGAGATCAGTGTTCCATCTCATGGGGGCGTCATGCTGCTCATAAGGGATGACATTCATAGTCAACCCATCTCCCTGACTACCCATCTTCAAGCTGTTGCAGTTCGCCTTCCCCCACCCCCCCACCCCCTGCCCCCCTTCCCCCTGATTTGTTCCCTCTGTACCATTTATGTCCGTCCGTCATTTGATGTCACCAGCGCAGACTTCCTTCAGCTTATTGGGCAGCTACCTCCGCCATTTTTGCTATTTGGTGACTTTAATGCACATCATCCCCTTTGGGGACCTGTCAGATAGGTGCCCTCTTGGCTGACCTTCTTAACCAACTTAACCTCTTCTGCCTTAACACTGGAGCACCCACTTTCCTTTCCGACTCCTCACACACGTATTCCCATTTGGACCTATCCTTGTGCAGTGCCCAGCTTGTCCATCATCTTGAGTGATCTGTGCTTTCTGACACAAACTCAAACAACCATTTCCCATGTGCTCTCAGTTTGCTGACTCCTACCCCATCCATGTGCATGCCCAAATGGCAGCTTACTAAGGCTGACTGGCAGCTTTACTCCTCCTTGGAGACCTTTGAAGAACAAGATTTCCCCAGTTGTGATGGACAGGTGGAATATCTCACCAACGTTATCCTTACTGCTGCAGAACATTCCATTCTTCGCAATGCCCACTTTTATCTGCTCTGCGGCAGACGTTAACCTTTCCAGCACCCGGCCTTTGGTGCTGGGCAACAGTGCCTCAACAGCAGATTTAGTTATATGTTCTATTTGTGAGGGTTTTTTTTTATCGTACCATCTAAGGGTGTGCATTTAGCCTTCTCTCTGAGGTCGCCACCCTCCCTCCATTTTAACTGTCGTACTTTCTTTGCATTTGTTTGTCTGGGGTCGTCATCTTTACCCTGCATGTGTTCGTCTCGCCTTGTCTTTTTAGGATGGACATTTTAATGTGTTGGAGATATTGTGATCAGCCAGCCCAGACCATATACTCTATGGTTTTAATACCTTCTTCTACTTTTCCATGTCGTGTATATTTTCCCTGTTTTTTGTTCATTCCATGTGTTTTCTTTTTAGATGTGGTATTGGGTGTTTTGTAGCTTGAGTCATGCTTGAGTCAGGAAAAAGGGACTGATGACCCTGTAGTTTCGTCCCTTTATACCCCAAACCAACCAACCAATTGAATGCAGCATTCTGCAGTTGAACATCTCGTTACTTTGTCCCTCCATATCATGAATGGTTTTCTGTGGAAATCCCAGACCATGTTTTTTGACTTGGAGAAGACCTATGACATCTGCTGGAGAACTGGTACCCTCCGTACTCTTTACACATGTAGCTTCCATGGCCGTCTGCCCTGTTTCCTTCAGCCATTTTTAAACGTTCTAGTTTTCAAGATGAATGTGGGTTCTGCCTTGTCAGACACCTTTATCCAGGAAAACAGTGTGCCTCAGGGTTCCGTCCTGAGCATCGTCCTTTTGCTATCGCCATTAACCCTATTGTGGCCTATCTCCTGCCAGGAATCTTTTGCTCCCTTTTTGTTGACGATTGTGCCATCTATTGCAGTTCTCCATGGACCTGTCTCACTGAGCAGCATCTTCAGCAATCAGCAATGTCTTGATCATCTTTACTCCTGGAGCATCAACAATGGCATTTGTTTTTCCAGTAACAAAAATGTCTGTATGAATTTCTGGTGATACAAATGGTTTCTCCCACCATCTTTACATCTTGGGCCTGTTGCCCTTCTGTTCGTTGTAACTATGAAATTCCTAGGGCTCATGCTCAACAGGAAACTCTCTTGGTCCTCCCATGTATCTTACCTGGCAGCCCACTGTACGTGGCTTCTCGGTGTCCTACGTGTCCTCAATGGTACTTCCTGGGGTGCTGATCGAACCACCCTCCTCCGTTTGTATCGGTCCCGTGTCCGTTTGAAACTCGACTATGGGCGCTTTGTTTATGCATCTGCATGCCCATTCCTCTTATGCCGTCTCAACACTATCCACTATCACGGCATCTGTTTGGCCATGGGTGTCTTTTACACCAGCCTGGTTGAGAGTCTGTATGCTGAAGCTGCTGAACTACCACTGTCCTACCGCCGTGACTTTCTCCTCAGCAGGTGTGCGTGCCATTTGTCTGCCATGTGCGGCCACCCATCCTATGCCTCCTTCTTTGATGAATCCTTTGATCGTGAGTATGGGGCTCATCCCTCTTCTCTGTTACCTCATGGAGTCTGCTTTGGGCACTTGCTGCGACGGCTTAACTTCACACTACCTGCAGCTTTCCTGGTGGATGTGAACCCTTCACCACCTTGGCTTCGTGAAGCTGCCCCTTGTTAAACCTTGGCCTTCATTCGCTTCCTAAGGACACTACTCCAGCCTTGGTCTGTCACCTTCAGTTTCATGACCTTCACATGGAACTTAACGATATTACCTTTGTGTACACTGAGGGCTCTTGGTCTGACCGTGGGGTCGGGTATGCCTCTGTCATTGGCACCCTTGTCTTTAGATATTGGCTTCCGGCACACTCTTCAGTATTTACAAGCGAGCTCTTCGCTTTGTGTCAGGCCACAGAGTACATCTGGCGACGCAGCCCTTTCAACGTGCTCAGATTCACTCAGTGCCCTTCAAAGTCCATGTGCGCTGTACACTGCCCATCCCTTAGTGCAGCGGGTCCAGTAAAATTGTCATTTACTCCGTCTTGGTGGAGCCAGTGTGATGTTTCTGTGGGTTCCTGGTAATGTCAGTCTGCCAGGAAATGAGGCTGCTGACACTGCAGCCAAGGCTGCAGTCCCCGTACCTAAGCCTGCAAGTACCTATATTCCCTCTGGTTATCTCTGTTTGCCTTCTGTCAGGAGTTGATGTCCCTTTGGCATCGCCAATGGTTGTCTCTTCACAGGAATAATCTCCTGCTTATTAAGCCTCTCCCAGTGGCTTGAATGACCTCCTCTCAGACCTCCTGCTGGGAGGAGCTTATTTTAACTCAGCTGTGTATTGGGCACTGCCTTTTTAGCCATCGTCATTTGCCAAGTGGCGCTACCCCACCACCTTGTACACATTGTGCCCAAGTTTTAATTGTCTGCCATTTCCTGATGGAATGCCGTCTGATTTATCTGCCATTTTAGCAAGTGGCGCGTGGCTGTCGTTCGCGTTTTACTTTTTATCCACCAAAGCAATATGACGAAGGCTATTTAATTTTTCGTTTTGGACTCCCTTTTCTGTATGGTGTCTGTTTTACCCCTTTTTTCACATGCCTGTTTTTAGCTGTCTTCTATTATGTTAATTGGGACTGACGTATACTCGTTTTTTAACTCTTGTCTGTCTTTGTGTTCTATAGTTTTGACTTGGGTGCATATAACTCCAGTTGTTTTTTGCACCCTAAAGCAGAACAAAACCAAACCAATGAGAAAACACAACAGACCTCCACCCTACCCTCTAATGAGCTCTCGCTTGACACCACTGAAGTCTCAAATGGCGGTGGTTTGGGGTCAGTGGAAAGCATGCTATAGGGTGTCTGGCTTGGAGGTGTCCTTGAAGTAACCAATATGTAACAGTTCATTATGTCACTGTGATGCCATTTGATGCTCAAATTGCTGCTGCAGATGCAGTATGGTGCGCCAGATCATACGCTGAACACAATGGTCTTCTCTCTCGGCAGTGCTGTGTGACCATTTAGAGCCCTATCTTCTCTAGACCATACATTCTTGTGACTGTTGCTGCCAGTGAACATGTACAGTGGCTACATTCTTGCCAAGTCTTTCTGAAATAAAGAAGGAACATCCACTTTGTCATACCCCTATTACATGACCTCATTCAACTTCAGTGATGTGTTGATAATGGCATCTTTGTCACCTTAAAGGCATTCTTGACTAACATCAACTTACCACACAGAATCTCAAGGTGACGAATGCTCATGATCACATTACAGCAAGTATTTAAAGCAAACCTGATCTGCATCCTTATAGTGGTGGTGCTAGTGTCACTCTTATGTGACTGGCAAGAAATTTGATTAGACATCTTTCAAATGTAGGAATACACCTACCAACTTCCACTTATCTCACACAACTCCTTCTTGGTGTTGCAATTTTTTTCCTTCGGTGTTTAATGGTGAGGCAGAGATATTGAAAACAGATTTTGAACTGTTGGAGATTTCCAGGGAAACATGTGGACTCTGACCAAAATCTATTGTAGGCTAAAGCTGTCAGAGGGAGCATTAAGCAACATTGCTCTGAAATGGGGGAAAGGATACAATGAAAAACAAATGAGTACCTTTGAGAAATGAAATGGTGGAGTCAGCAGAGGATCACATAGGCAAAAAGACAAAGCCTGGTAGAAATTCTTGGATAACTCAGGAGATACTGAATTTAATTGATGAAAGGAAAAAATATGAAAATGTAGCCTAATAAAGTAATTTATTTTTGCAGATTTTAGCTTGAATTATAACACCTTGTGTACAAAATCATATGAAATTCTTTTAGAAAAACAGCTGAGATATTATTAACCTATTCAAAAAAAAATATTTTTGGTATCGATTACTTCTGTTGATGAAAGGTAATGCTCAAGGGCATACCCAGGATCTAAAATAGGAGGGGGGGGGGGGGGGGGGGGGGGGGGCACAGGTCATACTAGTCTCAGGAAACAAGGACTCAAGACAACATACAGCACTTCTTATTAAATAAAACAGTAAACCAGTGAAAAAATGCTTTTAATGAATATTTTAAATACAAGAATGCACTTGTACAATCTGAGAAAACATGCAGCATTTCTTATTAAATAAAATAGTAAACTAGTGAAAAACTGTGAATATCTTCTGGGAGGCGGGGGGGGGGGGGGGCGGGCAGCTGCCCCCCCCCCCCCCTGCCCTTCACTGGGTACACCCATGGTAATAATGCTAGAGGAGGTGTCCCTTTATGGTATCCCCTCACAAAATTTGGAAACAATGTGTTTACAATATTTTTTGACTTACTATCAGTTTGCCAAATGGTGTACAAAATGATGCCAAAAGATGGAATACAGATGTATAGAAGTATCTGATGCATAACATATTACAGAAAACATAAGAAAATATCTACTATAAAGTCATAACTTATACATATAGCAGTACATGGCATTCAGATTTTCAGAACTGTGGACCATTCTTTTACAAGACAATTGATACAAAGTCAAAACTACAACATTGCAGAACTAAACTATAGAAATAAAGGCAGAGACAAGGTAAATTGATAGAATTACAAATTGCAAGTTTACATCTATAAAGTCACACCTTCAAAAGAGGAGAGGAAAAAAATTCAGAGCCCAAGTGTGCGACAAGTGAGCCGACTCAGAAAACTCATGACAGGTACAGACCAGAACAACAAAATCATGGAGTAGGAATATAGCACAAAATCAGTCAGCCACATAAACCAGGTTATTTAAGGATATGTTGACTCATGAAAGGACAAAAAAATGAAAAAAATATTAAGGCCTAAGCTACCAATGTGGGGACCAACCCATGAATCCAAACACCACCAGGTACAAACCAGCAAAAAATTTTTCAGCACAACAAAATGAATAAAGTTCATAATCATATCAACGGGTTCAATCATATGCAAAGAGTAATTATAAGAAGCATCTAGCCTCAATCAATAGTTGCACGCTCTCTTTGAATACACACATTTAGTTGTGATGACCAGGGGTACCCAAAACAGAATTAAGCACGAGTTTGCCCACAACTCAAGTTCCAATGAGATACAATATTCTAGTACTCACGATAAATACAAGTAAGCAGAGACATAATTAGCTTTGAATGATGGCATAATCCAGTAACTTGAGAGCAATGGGCCATGTGTGGAGCCCTGTGAGACAGAGAAGTGTAGAATTCTTGCTTCAGATCTTATTTTCTCTCCTGTCATTTTTGTAATTTCTGTTATTGGTTCCTGTTTTCCAGGTATGACAGGATCCAGTCTCCTGGCATCCCTATTATCCCATATGCCCCTAATATTTCTACTGATGTTTTATAGTCTGCGCAGTCAAAAGCTTTTGTTAAATCCATAAATACTCCTACACATTTATTACTTCTGTCTAAGTTTATGACATTCTCAATTAGATCTATGATTGCATCTATAGTACATTTATCTTTGTGGAAGCCAAATTGGTTTTTACTGATTACCCAATATTTCATCAGAAATGCAAATGAAATGAGACTCTGAGCATAGCCTTGTTCAAATATTTTTGATATGACTGGTAAAAGAGCTGTGGGTCTGTAATTTTCTGGTTGATATTCTTTCCCCTTTTTATTAATTGGTTTTATCAATGCTGTCTTCAAACAGTTTGGAAAATTTCCTCCCACGACTTGTTGATTAGTTGTTTAAGTGGTTTTTTGAGTTCGTGCATACTATATTGAATTTCTATGGATGATATTCCATCAGTTCCTCATGATTTGGTCTGTTTTAGACTTTTTATTATCTGCAGTGGTTCTTCTTTTGTCACTGGAAATAGAGCATTAGTTTTTCGAATGGGATGAATATCGTATTCTGTGTGCTATTGTTTCTACAGTTTGTCTTTTCTCTTAGTTTTTAACCTATTGTGGCAAAATGGTCATTGAAGAGAATGACAGTGTTATTCTGTTCTTTTATCATCTTTTTGCTCATCATAAACTGTATTTTGCTGTGTTCCTATGGGTTTGATGGTATATGATTTGCATTTATAATAGACTGGTAAGACTTGCTTTTATTGTCAGCATTACTTACGTAGGTTTTTGCTTCTTGTTGTTGACTGCCTGCAGTACATTGGCGTATATTTTTTTGTATTTTCTGTAATAAATTTTAGATTTTTCATCATTGCTGGCTTTATACATCCTGGGCAATGTTTTTATTTTGTCTCTAGAGACTAAAATACCTTTTGTTATCCAGTTTTTGTTTTTGTTGGTGGCTTTGCTACTGGCCTTTGTTATTGGGCGTGTTATTTGAAGGTAATAAGAAAAGGTATTTATGAAGTATGTTACTGTCTGATCCAGTGTGAAATCTTTTTCCAACATTTCCCATCCTTCTTTTCTAAGTTTATGCCTAAGGGCCATCAAGTTATCGTCATTTAGGTTTCTACTTTCCCATTTTTTAGGTACCCGTTCTTTTTTGGTTGAATAATGTAAGCATATTTTTATTGCATCATGATCTGATAGGGCTATTTCTATAACTTCACTTCTGTATTCTCTTGCAAGTTGACTGGTCCAGCAGGGTACAACCAAACAGCGGCATGAGAGTGAATCTACCCACACCTTTCAGTTTCCTCCGTAAAGTTTTCGTCACACGCTCCAGCAGATAGGTAACTTCCTATCTATCATTCACATCAAATCCTGAACAATTGTTTTGTGTATTAAATATGCTGTTTAATACCTTCCTCGCATCACAGGGCATATAGTCTCCCTATTTGTATTGCAAAAACAAGTATAAATATGATTTATGCCAGATAGGATTAAAGAGTGTTCACATATGAAACTTTAATAAAATGTAAAATTGAGCTAATAAGGTGATACACACAGATATACTAAGATAATATTCCTAATTTGTACAGTATTTAATGGCATTGTTCCATTCCAAAATTGTAAAAGGATCTACACATTTAGTATCGTGTCGTATACCCGTATGTATCAAATTCTAAAGCACAAATCTATTACAAAACATAATTACATAGTTGTATGAATCAGTAAATATAGCATAGATTTAAACTCAAGCAATAGATAACACAGAACTTTAGAAATCACATTATCTTACATACTACATTCCTGACAATGAAAAGAGAACAAACCAAAAAAAAATTAGTTAATTATGAATCCCTTAATCGGGCAGGTAGGTTAGAAAATTTAAAAAGGGAAATGGATAGGTTGAAGTTAGATATAGTGGGAATTAGTGAAGTTCGGTGGCAGGAGGAACAAGACTTCTGGTCAGGTGACTACAGGGTTATAAACACAAAATCAAATAGGGGTAATGCAGGAGTAGGTTCAATAATGAATAGGAAAATAGGAATGCGGGTAAGCTACTACAAACAGCATAGTGAACGCATTATTGTGGCCAAGATAGATACGAAGCCCACACCTACTACAGTAGTACAAGTTTATATGCCAACTAGCTCTGCAGATGACGAAGAAATTGAAGAAATGTATGATGAAATAAAAGAAATTATTCAGATTGTGAAGGGAGACGAAAATTTAATAGTCATGGGTGACTGGAATTCGAGTGTAGGAAAAGGGAGAGAAGGAAACATAGTAGGTGAATATGGATTGGGGGACAGAAATGAAAGAGGAAGCCGCCTTGTAGAATTTTGCACAGAGCGCAACATAATCATAACTAACACTTGGTTTAAGAATCATGAAAGAAGGTTGTATACATGGAAGAACCCTGGAGATACTAAAAGGTATCAGATAGATTATATAATGGTAAGACAGAGATTTAGGAACCAGGTTTTAAACTGTAAGACATTTCCAGGGGCAGATGTGGACTCTGACCACAATCTATTGGTTATGACCTGTAGATTAAAACTGAAGAAACTGCAAAAAGGTGGGAATTTAAGGAGATGGGACCTGGATAAACTAAAAGAACCAGAGGTTGTACAGAGATTCAGGGAGAGCATAAGGGAGCAATTGACAGGAATGGGGGAAATAAATACAGTAGAAGAAGAATGGGTAGCTTTGAGGGATGAAGTAGTGAAGGCAGCAGAGGATCAAGTAGGTAAAAAGACGAGGGCTAGTAGAAATCCTTGGGTAACAGAAGAAATACTGAATTTAATTGATGAAAGGAGAAAATATAAAAATGCAGTAAGTGAAACAGGCAAAAAGGAATACAAATTTCTCAAAAATGAGATCGACAGGAAGTGCAAAATGGCTAAGCAGGGATGGCTAGAGGACAAATGTAAGGATGTAGAGGCCTATCTCACTAGGGGTAAGATAGATACCACCTACAGGAAAATTAGAGAGACCTTTGGAGATAAGAGAACGACTTGTATGAATATCAAGAGCTCAGATGGAAACCCAGTTCTAAGCAAAGAAGGGAAAGCAGAAAGGTGGAAGGAGTATATAGAGGGTCTATACAAGGGTGATGTACTTGAGGACAATATTATGGAAATGGAAGAGGATGTAGATGAAGATGAAATGGGAGATATGATACTGCATGAAGAGTTTGACAGAGCACTGAAAGACCTGAGTCGAAACAAGGCCCCCGGAGTAGACAATATTCCATTGGAACTACTGACGGCCGTGGGAGAGCCAGTCCTGACAAAACTCTACCATCTGGTGAGCAAGATGTATGAGACAGGCGAAATACCCTCAGACTTCAAGAAGAATATAATAATTCCAATCCCAAAGAAAGCAGGTGTTGACAGATGTGAAAATTACCGAACTATCAGCTTAATAAGTCACAGCTGCAAAATGCTAACACGAATTCTTTACAGATGAATGGAAAAACTAGTAGAAGCCAACCTCGGGGAAGATCAGTTTGGATTCCGTAGAAACACTGGAACACGCAAGGCAATACTGACCTTACGACTTAACTTAGAAGAAAGATTAAGGAAAGGCAAACCTACGTTTCTAGCATTTGTAGACTTAGAGAAAGGTTTTGACAATGTTGACTGGAATACTCTCTTTCAAATTCTAAAGGTGGCAGGGGTAAAATACAGGGAGGGAAAGGCTATTTACAATTTGTACAGAAACCAGATGGCAGTTATAAGAGTCGAGGGACATGAAAGGGAAGCAGTGGTTGGGAAGGGAGTAAGACAGGGTTGTAGCCTCTCCCCGATGTTGTTCAATCTGTATATTGAGCAAGCAGTACAGGAAACAAAAGAAAAATTAGGAGTAGGTATTAAAATTCATGGAGAAGAAATAAAAACTTTGAGGTTCGCCGATGACATTGTATTTCTGTCAGAGACAGCAAAGGACTTGGAAGAGCAGTTGAATGGAATGGACAGTGTCTTGAAGGGAGGATATAAGATGAACATCAACAAAAGCAAAACAAGGATAATGGAATGTAGTCTAATTAAGTCGAGTGATGCTGAGGGAATTAGATTAGGAAATGAGGCACTTAAAGTAGTAAAGGAGTTTTGCTATTTGGGGAGCAAAATAACTGATGATGGTCGAAGTAGAGAGGATATAAAATGTAGGCTGGCAATGGCAAGGAAAGCGTTTCTGAAGAAGAGAAATTTGTTAACATCGAGTATAGATTTAAGTGTCAGGAAGTCATTTCTGAAAGTATTCGTATGGAGTGTAGCCATGTATGGAAGTGAAACATGGACGATAAATAGTTTGGACAAGAAGAGAATAGAAGCTTTCGAAATGTGGTGCTACAGAAGAATGCTGAAGATTAGATGGGTAGATCACATAACTAATGAGGAAGTATTGAATAGGATTGGGGAGAAGAGAAGTTTGTGGCACAACTTGACCAGAAGAAGGGATCGGTTGGTAGGACATGTTCTGAGGCATCAAGGGATCACCAATTTAGTATTGGAGGGCAGCGTGAAGGGTAAAAATCGTAGAGGGAGACCAAGAGATGAATACACTAAGCAGATTCAGAAGGATGTAGGTTGCAGTAGGTACTGGGAGATGAAAAAGCTTGCACAGGATAGAGTAGCATGGAGAGCTGCATCAAACCAGTCTCAGGACTGAAGACCACAACAACAACATGAATCATGTCTATAAGCTTTTAGTTCAGTGATATTGCATAATCCAAACAGCTTCTTTGATTTAGGATACACAAGTCTGCATGCATTAGGATGCTGATTTTCAAGAATTTTGAATGGTCGTTTACAAATATTGAAAAATTTCTTTATCTCAGATGTCAACACTTTAGATTGCACTTTGGCTTTCACCAACACCAGATCTGCTACTTCAAACTTAGAAAATCTGCCTTTACCATCGTGTCTCTGCTTTCTTGTATCCCTGTGTTTTTTCATCATCTCCTTGACACACATTTTCCTTTCTAGCGGGGGCAGAATTTTACATGGTGGAAACTCAACATTCTCAGAATTAAGTTCAACTGGTCTGTGATTAAACATAATTTCACATGGTGAAAAACCTGTTGAAGAATGTTGCAAGCTGTTCATAATATCCTCAAAATCACTGACATGATGTATCCAACTGGTATGGTTCTTACTACAATATGTTCTAAACAGTCTTCCAATCTCTTTCTCATATTTTTCTGCAGGGTTACTCGATGGATGGTACACTGAAGTTAGAATATGCCTTATTTTAGTGTGAGCAACAAAATCTTTCCAAGCTTGTGATGTAAATGCAGAACTATTGTTAGATAAAATTGTTTTAGGAATACCCACATGCTGAAAATATGTGTTTTCAAACTAAGAGATGATTTACTTATTGGTAGCTTTCTTAAGAGGAAACAGCTTTATGAAGTTTGAAAATACATCAACCACAAAAAAAAAAAAACATAACAGAATCCATTCTTACATTTAGACAAAGGTCCATAAATGTCCACAGACACGAGATCTAGGTTACTACTAGGCAGTATGTTTTGCATTTGGCCTCTACTTATTTGGTTACTTACCTTCACTCTTTGACATCTGTCACAGCTGGAAATCTTCTTTTTGACTCTCCTTCCTGTGTTATAAAAACAGATGTTTTCCTGAATCTTTTGTGTACATTTGGCTTATCCACAATGATCAAAACTCTCATGAGTATAAGTAATTAAAGTATCAATACATTGTTCCAGCCAACATAGTTTCCCACCCTCCAAGTCAGTCTTATGCCTTCTGAACAAAATACCCTTGTGTACCTTGTAATATTGTGCTGTCTTGATTTGATGAAACTGAAAGTGATCTCTTACATGAAGTGTCTGACAACAGAGGATATGTTTCAGATTTTGGGTGTCCGTATTTTAAAATTAAGATTGATCAGTGGGAAGGTAACTGTTTGGTTGATGCAGGTAGCCCGATTTGTGGTATATCTGAACAATTTAGAGACAAGATCCAGTATAGTAAGAATTTTGTGGAAATGCCCCTTGTAGGTGTAAAGATAAGAGGAGCTACAGGTAAGCAAAGTGAATTGGTAAACTCTCAAATACTTTTACCTTTTAGTATAGAAGACAAGACCTTTGAACGTGAATACTTTGTGGTCCCTAGTTTAGTAGAAAATATAATTCTCGGTATGCATTGATTAGTGGAAGTTGAGGCTTGTTTTGGATGGAATGCTAAAGAATTGTTTATTTTGGAACCGAAAAGTAATATTTATGTGGAAACTAATTTCTGTATTTTAAACTGTGGGAAAAGTTGTAAATATTTGCAAAAGATTGTGAACAAAGTTGAGTACCAGGTGTTTGATGACAGTATAGATTTTGAAGAGACTGAGGATCGGTATTTTGAAAGTGTAGTAGGTTCTAAAGTAAGGGAAGCTACAACTCTTAATGATGGACAAAAGGAACAACTTAAGAATTTGTTATTGGAGTTTAGAAATGTGTTTAGTGAAAGACCAGGTAAAGTGAAAGGCTATCAGTGCATACTTTACCTTAGAGATAATCAACCTTTATTTCTCAAGCCATATAATATACCATTTTGAAGAAGGGAAGATGTTGAGAAAGAAATTCAGAAAATGGAAACATGGGATGTAATTGAGAGAAGTAAGAGTGCTTACAATAATCCTTTAGTTGTGGTAAGTAACTGAAATGGTGGAGTGAGAATTGTTTGGGACTCTAGACATCATAATCAGTTACTTATCAGAGAGAATGACCATCCTGAGAACACAAGATGAGCTGTTACACAATTTTGATTATATAAAGTACATGAGTAGTTTGGACTTGACCTCTGGATTTCACCAGATCACACTTGAAATTAATTTTAGAAAGTACACAGCATTTTTGTGTGGAGGTAGGTGTTTCCAATACTGTGTGGTGCCATTTGGGCTAAATGTATCTGTAGCTGAATTCATAAGAGCTCTGGATTCCGCCTTGGGAAGTGAAGTGAGTTCAAAATTAATTGTGTATGTTGATGAGATTTTGGTCACTGAAAAGACTTGTGAGAAACATTTGGATCTGTTAAGAGATGTGTTTTCAAAATTGGAATCAGGAGGTAGGACTCTGAAAATAGGTAAGTGTAAATTTGGCGAGGAAGAAGTTAAATTTTTAGGACATGTTATATCTGAGAAAGGAATTGCACCTGACAAATAGAAGCTTAATGCTGTTACTAATATTGCTACTCCTCGCAACAAAAAGCAGCTTAAATAACTTTTTGGGTTAACTGGATTTTATAAAAAAATTTGTAGCAGACAAGCTTTCAATGCTTCATGCCTGTGTGAACTTGTGAAGAAGAATACCATTTGCGATTGGAATCGGGAATATCAGGATGCTTTCTATGAGATCAAAGGAGACTTGTGTCAGAGTCAGATATTGTTCAGACCAGATTTCTCTCTCTTTGTATTATGACTGTTAGTAGTGATGTTGGTTTGAGTGGTTATTTATTTCGGGCAGTTGAAGTTGATGATGTTATTAAACATAGATCTCTTGCATTTGCTAGTAGAATATTCCAGAAACATGAAAAGACACACACTTTAACTGAGAAAGAACTTTTGGCTGTACATTGGGCGTTCAACTAGTTTCAAAATTGTCTACTAGATCACAAAGTTATTATCTATACTGACCACAAAGCATTATGGTGTCTCTAGGTGTGTAGGCTGTACCATAAAAGAATTACTCATTGGGCCTTGTTTTTACAGCAGTTCAATTATGAAATCAGGTACTTTAAGGGCACAGACAATGTAGTTGCTGATGCTTTGTCTATACTTCCTTCAGGGAGTGAATCGTTTAACAACTTTGGAGCAGGAGAGGAAAAAAGAGTTTAAAGTTGTGTACTTCAGTGGTGTGAAAGAGGAAAAAGAGATATTGAAAATTAGCAAATGCAGGTATCAAAATCATGATCAAATTTATAAATTGGTTAAGAGCACGTTGGGTAATAGAGGGGAAGAAAGTACTGTAACTATCTTTACAAGGTTTTATCAACTTTATTGGTATCCTAGAATTACTTTGGTTACTCGTGTTGTCAGGTAAAGATTGAACACAATGAATGGAGTCTATGCACAACTAACATCACTTGTTACAGAAGGAACACAAGACACATTGCTGTCAATATTACACTTGCTGCTTAGATCTTCTTTCACTTCATTTCACCAATTTGGATACAAATTTTGGCTAACCACAGCTAACTTATTCCAGAATGCACATTTATCTATGTTATCATTAATCTGCTCCCAAACAAACTTCAAAACGTTTTCATTTTTATTCTCTACACTACAGATAACTCACCTTTACTGTTTGGATCATTACTCTGCATGAAATTAATAGAAAACTTATTTGACTGGACTGATATTCCATGATTTTTCACTTACAGTATCACATACATTACTTATCTTACCTGTATTGCCAACATCATTCACAAATAACTCTGAAACTTCACTATTCTTAAACTCCACAAATACCTGATGCTCATCATCATCATATCCCTCCAAAATTACTTCATCAACAACATCATTAACAACTTTAGTCTCATCTCCATCGAAGTCACTTATCTCACCTACATACATTTGCAGTAAGCCACCAGTCTCAGACTTACCAAACTCATTTATTTCACAGCCCTCATTAACATCTACATAAAAAATATCACTTAGTGCAGATCCAATACAGTCATCACCTGATTTACATACGTCAATTACACTGTTTACGAACCAAGAGAATAAATCATTAGTACACACTACATAAAAATTCTCACTACTCTCACATTCAGGATGTGATTAGCACCTACATTAATATAACTAAATATAGTATCCCTAAATTTTGATCAAAACACAAATGAGCAATTTGATATTATTTCGGTTCAACTTCAGATACATGTTCCATATCATTAACACTGTTATTATTGTCTAATTGCAAGTGTAACTTGGGGGTCCTGTTCTTGTTGTGTTTCCTCGCCCCAAAGCTGTGGATCTTCACTGCAGCGAACTGCTGTTTCCCGAGTAGTTACTTCTATGAGTGTTTCTTCTATTAAATTGCCCATGGTTATCCCCATTATTGCTTTCCTGCTGACATTCAAAATTTCTCTTGGTAGAAGTTACCATTATCTCTGTTTCTGTAAATATTCCCATTGTGGTTTCTATTGTTCTGATTGTTATGATGTATACTTATTTTTACTGTCCTATCCAACCTATTAAGATATTGTAAAAATTGCTCAAGACAATCGCCAGGTCCATGTACTGAATCCTGTTGCAACCTTTCTGGTAATCTCCTTTCAAGTGCATCAATCCTAGGTCATTTCGTCAAATGGTTTGTCAAGGCATTTTAATTTTTGAAGTTGATTCTTGCAAAACTCTTTGAAAGTACTGTGCCTATTTCTGTTATTAGGGCCATTCAAAAATTCACTTTTAATTCTCTCCTGTTCAGCTTTCGACTGAAATTTATTTAAAAAACTTTTTTTCAAAACTTTGATCTGTTTCCCACTGACTTAATTTTAAATTTACCCATGATAGAGCTTCACCTTTAAGACATCTTTTAACAAATTTAATTTTTCGATTGTCTTTCATGCGCGGCACAAAACTCTCTCTACAGTGGTGCAGAAAATCCACTGGGTGTAGATTGTCTGAAGGAAAACTTTTGATAAGGGTGTTGGATCATGCAATACCATTGTTTGAATACAGATTTTTGTGACTGCAATTTTCCTGAACTGCTGAAATTTTTGATCTAAAACATTTACATTTGTTCGCATATTGCTTTCAACATTTAAACTTTTTTGGTCCAAACTGGTGATATTTTGTTCCATTTTTTGTGCTTCGGCCTACTGGTCAACTCCAACATCATTAACATTGTTCGATTGTCTTGCCGATTCACTTACTAGCTCATTTTCCAAAACAATAAATTTATTTTCTAAAATATCAGCTTTTTCATTCACACTTTTTAACCCCTCTGACAACCCATTTCTTAGCTCTGAAATCTGATTACTAAGTTGGTCCATTTGCTCTTTCACCCTGTCCATTTTACTATTGTTTTCAGTTCTTATTTCGTTTAACTGATCATTAACTGCACTAAATTTGCTATTGTTATTTGTCTTCATTTCCTCTTGTTTTGCCAAAATTAATTTACTGTTTCTTTGCTGACTACAATTTCACTCGGCTCAAACATGTCCTGACTGTACCCTACAGCTTTCACTCCTACATCACTCCTCCCCTTATCTCAATTCATTTTATTAACAAACAAATTAATGTCACAAATAATGTGTGCTTAACTTTCCTTTCTGATGTCCCTGGTTGTAGTGTAAAGTCCTCTTTCATTCGTTCCAGTCTGTCATTGTTGGTAGTACATTGTGACCGTTGATACGACTTTATTTGGCAGCCTTCGGCCTTCTTTCTTCGTGTGATTGGAAATCCATTCATATGTAAACTGCAAATGACACAAATCACACTCCCTTCTTTTGCAACAGACAAAACTTCATTATTAGTAAATTGATCTGAGACAGTGCCACCACTTGTAATCTGCCCCTCCCTCACATCATTTGTTGAGTGTCACTGTCTTTATGATTAACTCTTTTGATAAGCTTTGAGAGGTGCAAGATTTACAATAAGCTTTTTACTTATCTTCTTTTCTCATAGTTGGCTCCAGTTCTTCACGTCTAGGGGCTGATTCTTGAAACTGAAATTGTTGACTTTATAGATTCTCATGGTTCCAATTGACATAATAAATTTCGAAGTAAGACTGCACTATATTTTTTATTTTACTTGAAAATTTTATTCTCTCACATTTTTCTATATCACACTGTCTTTACAATTTCCACATCAACAAAGCCGAAAATTACATTGTTCTTCCCAAAAATAAAAACATGTCTGATCACATCAGAGGCATTCCACTACTATTTCACTCTGTAGTACTAACTATATTCCAAAGGATTTACAGATTTTCTTCACTAATGAATTTCTATCAACTTATGTTATCATGTTATAAATGAATCCAAAAATTAACATAATAAATAGTGCCAAATTGTGTAAATAATAATAGAAATTTTAAGTGTGGCAAATATTTCATAATTTCAAATGTTTCTAAAAGAAAATAATTTCAACTGTACATTCACAGCTAGTACGTATTGATTGTAATAAAGAAAATAAAGTAATTTCTTTTTTCAGATTTTAGCTTGAGTTATAACATATTGTGTACAAAACCATATGAAATTCTTTTAGAAAAACAGCTGAGATATTATTAACCTATTCAAAACTCAAAAAAACTATTTTGGTATTGATTACTTCTGTTGAGGAGCTAGAGGAGGGTGTCCCTTTACAAATGGCAATAAAAAATTTCATAAAAAGAAGAATTTATTAGCACCCGATACAAATTTAAGTGTTAGGAAGTCTTTTCTGAAGATATTTATCATGGACGTAGCCTTGTATGGAAGTGAAACATGGATAATAAGCATTCCAAAAAAGAAGAAGATGAAGCTTTTGAAATATCATGGTATAGAAGAATGCTGAAGATTAGATGGGTAGATCGAATATAGATGAGGAGAATCTGAACTGAATTGGGGAAAGAAGAAATTTAGGCACAACTCGATTAAAAGAAGGGACTGGTTAACAAGATATATCTTGTCGGGCATAAGATGGCTGCTGCGCATCAACTACAAATTTATTCTCCTGAAATAATTTGCTGTGAATCGTGGAAGCACAATTATTGGTTAGGCCTCTTAGAGGAAAAAAAACAGACTTCCAGTTGATATTATTACATCATTACACAAGAATCGCAGAGCAGTGGTTGCAGGGGCAGCAGATTTATCTGGCTTCACGCATCACATTGCCAACATGAACTATGGGGTATATGGCAAAGGTGGGAATATTATTTCCACTGATAACAATAGTGGCAATAATCCTGTGGTAAGTGCTATGCTTTGTTTGAACAGTAAAGTAACTGATACTGTAGTAGAAGATGACTCAGTTGGAAGAAAACTGACAAGACAGTAACTAGGACACTCAAAGTTTTGACGAAATACAAGCTTTAGATTTGACACAAGAGATGGCTCCACAGGCTACTCACAGTAATTTTAATGATGAGGTGAATATATGATAGAAAATAAGATGTGTGTAGATTATTAATCATTGCCAACAGATCCAAACACAGCAGTACTACCACTAGAAAAACTTCCATGGAACTTAAAAGTCCACAGACAACAGTCCATACATAGTGTATTTACACACATAAAAAAAAAGTTTTGTGTCACCTGGGTTCCTGAGGTTCGGGAACCTGTACAGAAAATTTGAAGAAATAATAATATAATCATCATTTCCATCCTTTTTAGTGCTCATGTAAACCACATATTGCATGTTGCACCACCATACAGTGAGACCTTCAGAGGTGATGGTCCAGATTGCTGTACACACGGTTACCTCTGATACCCAGTAGCATGTCCTCTTGCATTGATGCATGCCTGTATTCATTGTGGCATACTACCCACAAGTTCATCAAGGCACTGTTGGTCCAGATTGTCCCACTCCTCAATGGCGATTCAGCGTAGATCCCCCAGAATGGTTGGTGGCTCATGTTGTCCATAAACAACCCTTTCCAGTCTGTCCCAGGCATGTTCAATAGGGCTTATGTCTGGAGAACATGCTTGCCACTCTAGTCGAGTGATGTCTTTATCCTGAAAGAAGCCATCCACAAGATGTGCACGATGGGGTGCGAATTGTCGTCCATGAAGACGAATGCCTCGCCAATATACTGCCGATATGGTTGCACTGTCAGTCAGAGGATGCCATTCACGTATCGTACAGCCATTATGGTGCCTTCCATGACCACCAGCAGCGTACGTCGGCCCCACATAATGCCACCCCAAAACAGCAGGGAACCACCTCCTTGTTGCACTCGCTGGACAGTGAGTCTCAGGCGTTCAGCGTGACCGGATTGCCTCCAAACACGTCTCCGACAATTGTCCAGTTGAAGGCATATGCGACACTCATCGATGAAGAGGATGTGATGCCACTCCTGGGCGGTCCATTCGACATATTGCTCGGCTTATCCGTAACCGTGCTGCATGGTGTTGTGGTTGCAAAGGACGCCATGGACGTTGGGAGTGAAGCTGCACAGCATGCAGCCTATTGTGCATGGTTTGAGTCGTAACATGACGTCTGTGGCTGCACGAAAAGCATTAATCAATGTGGTGACGTTGCTGTCAGGGTTCCTCAGAGCCATAATCCATAGGTTGCGGTCATTCACTGTGGCAGTAGTCTTTGGGCAGCCTGAGCAAGGCATGTCATTGACAGTTTCTGTCTCTGTGTATCTCTTCCATCTCTGAACAACATCACTTTGGTTCACTCCGAGACGTCTGGACACTTCCTTTGTTGAGAGCTCTTCCTGGCACACAGTAACAATGCGTACAAATACGTACACAATCGAACCGTGGTACTGACCATCTAGGCTTGGTTGAACTGCAGACAACCCAAGCCGTGTACCTCTTTCCTGGTGGAATGACTGGAACTGATTGGCTGTTGGACCCCTTCCGTCTAATAGGTGCTGCTCATGCATGATTGTTTACATCTTTGGGCGAGTTTTGTGACATCTCTGAACAGTCATAGGGACTGTGTCTGTGATACAATATCCACAGTCAGTGCCTGTCTTCAGGAGTTCTGGGAACCGGGGTGATGCAAAACTTTTTTTGATGTGTAGAAAGCAAAAAAGTTGATTTAGGAAGGATACATCCTATGACATTAGGAAAAATTATTCACAGTCGTATCCCAAGAATCTGTGGCTACATTGTCAGTATCTCACAGGCAGGGAGAAGTCTAATAAAACTGAAGTCAGAACCCCAGCAGCAAATTACTTGCTACAGTCTGAAACAATATCTGAGTGGAATTTTGAGACGTATTCCTAACCATTTTGTGTTGGAATGAGCAATTTGAGGTGTATATACAGAACTTCCTGAAGCATAAATTACAGGATTTGTAACTTCTTACGTTTATGTCACTAAAGTAACGTGAAAGTCAAAACGTATCACTCAGAACAATGTATGTCATGTTATATAAATTTGCAGACCTGGCTGAAAATCTCCCAACTTAATATTTAATTGGGTTGACTCTCAAATCCTTCTGCAGTATGTGTATACTCATAACATGCACTGTGAACTTACTCCATATGTACGAGCACTGAAACAATGTTTCTAGGTGTTTACGTTACGGACATATAGCCAGACAGTGTCATAGTCAATATCGTTGCTGATGACGTGGTGCTCAGCGTACTAGAGAACAGTGGCACAATGCCATAGCAGTGAGGGGCATGAAGCTATGGACAAAAAATGTAAAGTGATCCTATGTAGGAAATGAGTTAATAAAATAGCAGCTCAAAACAACTGGAGCTGTAAAGAGGCTGAGAATTACTTATGCAATGCAACACACTCTCAGGCTGTTCAGTCTTTCCTTGTGACTGCAAATATTAATGTACCTCAAGCTCAACCATATGGACTTACAAAAATTACAAAGGAACTGGAGTCCCTCCAACCCTATGGACTTACAAAAACCACAATCGCAAAGGAATTGGATTCTCTCCCCAAACCACTTCCTCCTCAAAGAGCATCGCTGGAAAGAAATAGGATTGTAGTGACTTCGAGTTGTACAGTATAAGATGCATGGCCTGTCAACAAACTGCTAGTACCATTGACAGAGCAGAATGGCAGGCAGGGAACACATGTATGCCCAGCAAACAAAGGAATCACAGAGGCTATAATTATTCACACCACTTGTTAATAGACCCAAGAGGAAGTTCTGGAAATGTGATCCAAGGTAACACACAATCTACAGCATTAGAACCACAGACTGAATATACTCAGTGTTTCAGTGATCTTCTGGCTGAAAAACTCTACAACTTAATATTTAATTGGGTAGAACAAATATGAAGTGAAGTGAAGAAAACATACAGCTGTCATAAATAAATTCGTTGATTGATAATGTACTAATATCAAGTTACAGGGTTTAACATTTTTCAGTAGAAAAGTCACTCTGTTGTTTCAAGTGAAGGATGTTTAGTCAGACAGTTACAGCAGAGCTGTGTAGCTGCCTCAGCAGTATCAGAAACATGGCTCCAGCTGAATAGATAATTTTTAGTCAAAGGCTATACTTCATATGGAGCTGACCGTGATTAAGGAGGAGGAGCAGCAGCAGCAGTTCTGGCCAGAGACAATATAATCCACCAACCAATAACCTTAAATTTTTGTAATTTGCCGTTCCAAACTGTGGTTGCTAGGATTGGATTAGGGTAATATGTTAATATCTTTTGTATCATTGTACATTCCATCAAAAACTTTGTTATACAAAGATCACTGGAAGGCTTTGTTTTAACAAATAGAACTACTGTGTGTATTATGCCTAGACCATAATGATCACATTGTCAGTAAGGGCTGCACATTTAGTGACAGAATGGGCAAATCCATCTTT
Organism: Schistocerca piceifrons; assembly: GCF_021461385.2. NCBI lineage: Eukaryota > Metazoa > Arthropoda > Insecta > Orthoptera > Acrididae > Schistocerca > Schistocerca piceifrons. The sequence goes on from NC_060138.1 coordinate 666,301,763, forward strand.
GCATTGTTGAATAATATATCTTATAAATTGCTGACTCTAATGAATTACATCTCTCCAATAATGGTTATGGCCTCTGAGAGAAAAAGAAATAAGTGTCAGACCTAATGCTATGTCACCTTGTATTACAGTAATGTCTATGTGGCAAGTACTCCAAGATTTTGTAGGATCGGATCATTATCCAGCACTTACTAAGACTAGATGAGAATGTAGTTGCTATCTGTATACAAACCTCCACTGCCGTATGGAATACTGGAAAAGCAGAGTGGGTATGTTATCAAGAAATTAAGACAATTTCAATATTCCAAAGAGAATGGGGGATATGGAAAATTTGTCTCACTAATTGAACAAGAAGCTAATAGAAGGAATCCTCCCCTAAGAAGCAGCAAAAAGAGACAAATAACCAGCAGTTATCTGGTGGAACATTGACTGCTCCAGAACCATAGCAAGGAGATGATTAGCTTTAGCGCTATATAGAAAGATATCAACAACAGAAAATTTTTGAGTTATGAGCCAACAGAAGTGACGATAAAAAAGTTTTGAAGGCATGCAAGAAGGATAGATGGATCCAATACTGTGAGTAGATACGAAAAGTTACCGGCATGACAGAGGGGTGGCAAAAGATCAGATGTCTTAAAAAATGAGAAAACTACAAAATTTGCCAAGAAACAAATGCTAGAGAACACACAGAGAACTGCATAAAGATAATGACCCAGCATTATTGATGCATTTTCATTAAGACTATAAAAAGCACAAAGTACTTTCATAAGGTATTCTGCTTAAATCAATGTGTAGGTTAATTCATCAAATATATAATTAGCAATCATAAGAAGTCATACTTTCTGAGTGCAGTCGCTGAATTAAACGGTAGTAGCGATATACAGTTTAGATTACCCAGACAAGTCTCAGTTACCTCCTCTCATCGACCTATGTATGCTTTTGAATCAATAGTTTAGTGACATCTCACCAGATCGGTGGTTACCTGAAATATGTTGTATATGGTAAAAATGAATAATGATATACGGAGCAGAAACCGCAAACACCAGCATTTCAAGACAATTTGGATTGTGACTCTCAGGTACAGTTTAGACTGGCAATCATACTACTTCTGCGATCTTCACACAGGTGTGCACAAAGTAGTATTTTCTATTGACAAAGAGTATAACAACAGTACAATAGCTCACTCATGCATTCAGCTTGTGAAATATCGACACTAGCCGATAAACATAACTCTCTAAATGTAATAAGGACAAACGTGTGTCGTGTTTCAAACAGGCAAACAATTAGAATACAATATGTCTGGTGTGAGTAAGTTTATGAAGTTCAGATAATTATTCATATAGTGTATAATGCCATGAATGAATACTGTTATGATGGCACAAAAGTAATGAAAGTTCACTAATGTCATCTACTATTCTTCCGCTACCCAAAGGGACTCCAGTGATTGATACTTGTGTAATGATCTTGACTATATGTGAAGTATATATGTTTATTATCCTTCCATTTGTGACAACAAGCAACTTGTTTCCAAAAGCAGAAGCTGTTGACAGTAAGAAGCCTATACACAATGCAACATAAAAAAAGATGAATTATTTATAATCTTGTAATGGGACACGGTGTATCATACAATTAATAGCTACAGATTCATAATGTATAATATATTACAACTTAACTTGATAACATATGGAAATTCCAAATAGTCTGCTAGAGTGTTGGACAGAGTTGGTGTCTACAACATTTCCACTAAAGTGAGAGTTACCCTTAACATTTATTTCTGTAATACTTTTTTCATTGTTGTGATTTCACACCAACTCAACTGACTATATACCAGCACTCTGTGTCACTACTTTATGATTGTAAATAACATCAGCAACCTGACATTAAAAACGTTGTGGCGTCGATAGGTCACATCAACCACGTAAAGCATGATCTTTGAACTCTCAACTGCTCTGACGAGCTGTCATGTTAATATTTCAGTCAGTCTTTGTACCTTGTACAGTGTACACGTGTATCTTTCTTTGTGCTGAAATATATACATGTTTATGGGAACAGTTTGTTTCATATACGGTTGTCCATATTCCCGTTTCCCATATTGGTGACCCCGAAGTTTCTACGTCTTCCGCGACTTCTGCGCAGGCTGTGTGGAATCAACAGGTTTTACGTTCAACGACATGGCTGCCTCATCCAATGTTTTACACGAGGATTTGGAGGCTCCGCTACTACTACCAGGCCACTCCAGTCCCTTGCCAACGGTTGTTTCATCGCTAATGGACAGTGATTCATGATCTCCAACAAAGTTAACCTCTAACTTTACAGCTCTACAATGGCTGAATGGTATGCCGTTACCTCAAACAATGGACTCAGGTTTTGTGTCACGGGACTGTGCACACCAACATGTGAAAGGTGAAGTGGACGATTTCCAAGAATGGTGTAATGATCGATCGCTCTTGTAGTGTTCAAAGGGACCCAAATTTGCACACGTGCTTTGATCTCCTACGCACCGCAATGTTGGTTACTGTAGTGCTGTGTGCAATGCCGCCATTTATGCAAAATGCACACACGGTCAACTGCTATCAAGCTATCCCTGTTTTGCCTTCCTCACAATTTAATAATGGACGTTTTTATACATAAAGTTCACCAGGCTCAACCACCAGATCTGTCGCCCAGTTTCTCGACCACGTGTGTTTGAGCACACCCAATGGCTCTTCGCCATCCAGGAACATTGTACCCGACAATGTGACCGCCAGCAGGTTTCTCCAGTGATGTATGGTCCTACCACACAGGGTGCATATCCGATGTGCACAGAAAACTCTCGCTGTTGCCACACCAAGTACCAAACCACCCCCTCCCCCCCTACCCCACTCCCCCTCACTCACTGGCAGGGGGGGGGGGGGGCGATTCCAACCATACAGCCACTCGCTCCTTCTGCAGTACTGTCTGTGCGTGCCGCGCCAACCTTCTGCGTCATTTCTGAGGTGAACAATTTAAGTACTGTGCCTTTAACCTCCGGTCCAGTTTACGGGCCTACCTCACGCGCCGCTCATCCGTACGTTCCCACAGTACCGACCATGCCTGTCGTGTCGTGCTTCTGTAACTCATCAGAGACATTGCAACCAGCCGTTGTTCAGGTCGTGTTTGCTAGTAACAAACCCATGCCAGTAGTGCCGGGTTACAGGACAGCCTATCCTACTACGGGACAGCAGGCCTTCCCCCCCCCCCCTCCCTCCCCCCTGCCCCCCACAGCCGTCTGGCTGTATGCTGAAGCTACCTCCTTTATACGAGCACAACCCCATTTCATATTTTGTGCTTGTGGAACACCTTTCCGAGTTACATCAGGTGACCGACGACAACTCTAAATTTCTATGTCTCAACACACACCTCCATCACCACTCAGATTTAATTTGTGACCTCCTTTTGCCACAGCCGCTGCCAAAATATGAGTTCGCCAAGAAGACAATATTGGCCCGACCTGCCTGCTTGCCACAGGAATTAATAATCAAGATCCTGTATGAGGAACACCTGGGAGACTGCAGTCTGTCACAACTCTGACGCCGCCTTCGGGTACTTGTGAGTGAACGCATGATTCCGCATGTTACCCTGTGGGTCTGCCAAGTTACCTACTGACCTGCAGATACACCTTCTACCGCACTCCTTCGAGTCTATCGGCTCTCTCCTTTGCATCACAGATCAGCTGTATGTTCTGCTGCGACAAAAACAACCAGCACACCTCTCACCGCTGGTTGGCACTACGCCGCCTGTTTACCGGCCGTTTGCTGGCAGAGACAGGGCTCTTTGCACCACCACGCTATCTACACCACCAGGCAGTACTTCTTCACTGTCTCCTCTTTCCGAGCTCTCACGAATCGCACACGCACCATACATCCCGGTTTACATTCCGGAACAGATCAACAAGGACAAACCTCCTCCGCTGTCTGCCACATTCAGCTCATGCATACTGTTGGTACCACAAGATTTTCGAGGATGAGGCCAAGAAGTGCAGATTACCTTTCCAGCATCCAAACGCCGACCACAGCATCTAAAAGATGCCGAGTCCTGTGGGGAACTTCACAGGTGTCCTCAAACATTGCACTCCATCCACTCATCCTCTTGGCTGAGTGGTCATTTATACGTGACTGACATTTTGTCGTGGCTTGTTTTCCTAGGCAACACAGGTGCTGATGTGTCATCATACCGACATCATTGGCTCCTCCCGCTTTTTCACCGATGAAGTCGCTTCTAGGAGCTGTCAACGAATCAACGTTAAAAACTGTCGGCTCTGTTAAAGGTATGGTGAATTTATCTCCTTCTCTTCGTTTCCCGTGGACTTTTTACATCGCCGATGTTGGCGAACCAATTCTCGGTATGGATTTCTTGTCCCATTACAAACTCTCCCCGAACATAGTTCAAGGTTCAGTGCCACACCACCCTTCTGATACTCAGATACTGTGCTCAGGCACTTAGGCTCGTCGTTCTGTTTCCATTGTGACATGCAATTTGGTTCGTTAGTGTTCCACTCTCGTGGACAAAATTGTGACCTGTGTCACTAATCTACTGTCAGAATATGACACAGCGGCGCAACTCCATTGACAAAACAACGAGTTGAAACAATGCATGGCTCACACTTTTGACGAGCTCACTGCGGCTCTTACCTCGCTGCTGCAACTGCAATCCACCGTTCCTTCACCTGATCGACCTTCATCAACAGACACCAGCGCAGACACTCATCAGGTTAATTCAAAAGCATTCATTGCATGTGACGATTCACATTCAGTGATCTCTGCAACTGCCACACGCTCGTTACATGCAGTGCCATGTGTTCCAAACAGTGCTTTGCGCGCATGATGCGAACACGGTCACCGCGCAGGCAGCCGCCCCGCGTGTTGGTAATCATTCTCCCTCTCTTGCACACCAACCACGTGATTTGTCAGCCATCGCCATTTCCCATGCAACGCCAATGTCTCTCTTGCCCGTGCTGGTTACTCAAGGCAAAGCTAACAACAGACAGTCGCTGCGTGTCCTGATTCGCTTTCGAATGCGCGGTGATTACAGACGCTTAAATGCTTGTAGCATCATGGACAATTACCCAGTGCCGATCATAAACGATTTCACCCCTATGTTATCGGGTGTGATTGACTGTAAACGTGCCTATCACCAGATTCCCGTAGCACTGGAAGACATTCCAAAGACTGCTATCACCACGCCACTCTGTTTGTTCCAATACAACTTCATGCCATTTGGTTTAAAGAATGTGACACAAATGTGGCAATGTTTCATTGACTCAATCTTATGACAGTTCGAGTTTCTTTTCATACCTGGATGACATCCTCATTTTTAGCAAGTCGACTGAGGACCACGAAGATCATTTATCCCAGGTCCTCCAGACCTTGAACTCCAATGGTGTCGAGGTCAACAAAGATAAATTCTAATTGGGCCAGTCTTCTGTGACATTTTTGGGTTGCACCGTCTCCGCAGACTGAACACTGCCTCCCAAATACCGCATGCAGGCTATCACATCATTGCCATCCTTGGCTATGTACAAAGAACTCTGACATTTCCTGGGTACTATAAATTACTACCGCCGACATCTACCTTCTGCCGCCGCCGTGCATGCCCTGCTGGCAGATTCGTTGTCCGGCAAACAGACTTCGGTCCTTAAGCCGGTCCGTTGAACTGAACCTATGCTAGAGGCCTTCAGGGCTCTAAAGACAGCGTTAGTTCACGCCATCGTACTCGCCCACCTTGATCCGTCTACCGAGTTGTTCATCACTATGGATGCCAGGGACATTGCAGTGGGGGAAATATTACAGCAACGCAAAGGCAACATGGTTTCACCCCTTCATTTCTTCTCTAAAAAACTGTCTAAAGCACAGAAGAAATATTCTGCATTTGATAGATAACTTCTGGTGGTCTATGAAGCCATCAAACACTTTCGCCCTGACATTGAGGGCCGTTCTTTCTTCATCCTTATTGATCACAAACCACTGGAGGACGCCTTCTGCAACCTCCCCGAGGACCCACCCCCTCGGCATTTCCACCACTTTGACCTGGTCTCTCAATTTACTATGGACATACGCTATGTCAAAGGCACAGAAAACATTCCTGCTGATTTCTTTTCATGGATCAATACTGTCTCACGCGTCGTCGATTTATCTGACCTCGCCGCTCTCCAGGCCTCTGACGAGGAATCTCAAGTTCTCCTCATGGATCCTCAGACATCACTTGTTTACCAAACCAAAGTTCCACAGCATTTCGGACAAAGTGTGGTGCGACTCTTCTACCAGCAATCTGCGGCCGTTGTTCCCTTCCATGTTGCGCCGACAAGTCTTCGATGCCTTGCATAACCTCGCCCACCCTGGCGTCCGCCACCTCATGCCTCATCACCAAGTGTTTTGTTTGGAAAAATGTTAAGCAGGACTGTCAAAGCTGGGCACGCAGGTGCATCATTTTCTGCCAATGCAACAAAATCAGATGCCACACCTCCCCCCTCCCCCACCGGCAAGGTTGACATTTCGCAAGGCTGTTTTTATCATGTGCATATGACCTTATTGGATATATCCTCTCCACAATCAACCACTTGTCTCGTTGGGTGGAAGCTGTTCCTTTACCCAACATCGCAGCAGAAACCATTGCCAAGGGATTCGTCTCATCATGGATCGCTAGGTTCGGTTGCCAATCCACTATCACCAACGACCGGGGTACCAATACACCATCACCAACAACCAGGGTCGACAGTTCGAGTCTGCACTTTTCGCGATTCTATGTAACTTTTGCGGTATTAAAAAAATTCATACAACAGCCTACCACCCACAAAGCAATGGTTTAGTGGAACAATGGCACCTCACCCTTAAAACAGCACTCAGATGCCATGACTCTGGTCTGAGACGCTTCTTTGGGTGTTACTCGGTCTCTGTTCGAGCTTTAAACCTGACTTACAGGGAATCATCTCCGAATTCGTTTTCAGCAAGAACCCAGTTCTACCTGGGGAACTTACTGTGCCTCAAGCACCTGAGGATTTCCCCACCACTGCAGACTTTATTAGTAGAATGTGCACCCACTTTAGACACGCATGGCTACATCCGCCTGTCAGTCATTCCCCGCCAGACACTTATATGCCAACCACACTCAACACATGCTCCCACATTATGCTCAGGGACAATCCGTTAGACAACCCCTGCAACCCCCATACCTCAGCTCCTTTGAAGTACTCCGGAGGGGCGAGGCAACATTCGACATTATGGTTAAAGATTGCCCGCAGACCATTTCGCTACACAGGCTCAAGGCTGCTTTCATGGACTCCAACACCCCATTCAGAAGTTTCCATTGCCAAGCCTGATAATGAGTTAGCTCATCCCATGGTAGTGTCTTCTCCTTCTGATGATTCTTCAGCGCAGTTTGTGGGTTTCCCAAGCAAGTCGTCATCAACTCCATGCGTAGGTTTTGATGACGTTTCATATACTGGAGAGACTTGCTCCCCAACTTTCAACTCGCACTGCAATCTACCACCTAACCTCATCGACGACATGTCGATTGTCGCTTTCGACAACTGTGAACTTGTGCTCCATAGAGACACTGCAGACTCGACACTCAACGAGGAACTAGATGTCAAGATACTCGTAGTGCATAGCCTGTCCCTCCCCCGAGAGTGTGATTCATCAAGAGTTTATGCGTTCATCTCCTCTGACGGCTCGATCTGCATTAGGGGCAGGCACGCTTGCACACCGCACCCCTCCCCACACCTCTTCTCCTGGGCCGGCCGACGTATTGTCCGTCCCCGCTGGCTCTCTCATTATGATGTGGACCTGCAGCCTGTCACTGTGCCTTTGCATGCCGCCCTGACTGAGATGGAGCTTCCAGTCGTGCACCTGCCGCTTTGCACTACTCACTCCAATGCTGTCGCCCACACGACCTCCCCTCAGGCTTCACCAGCTGTATTCTGTACTGTGGAAGGGGGGTTTCTATGTGGCATTGATAGGCCACATCGACCACGTAAAGCATGATCTTTGAACTCTAACTGCTCTCTGCTCTGACGGGCTGCCATGTTAATGTTCCAGTCAGCGTTTGTACCTTGTACAGTGTACACATGTATCTTTCTTTGTTCTGAGTGTGCTCCCTGCCGCCGTTGGATAAGCAGCTGCCAGCAGCAAGTCGTATACTCCTAGCTCACTTATTTGTTACATAGTTTAATTCTTAATTTCTTTGCGTGTTTTTGGGTACTTGCTTTGTTTAATTCCTAAATTTCGGGCGTATTATAGTATTTGAGAGTTGTAGCATCGTGTTTTTGTACCTGAATAGTGTGAATTCATGTAGTCGTTTGTCTTCTGTTTTTGTTTTGAACGGCCAGTGTCGGTTGGTCACAGCCAGTGTGCTCCCTGCTGCCGTTGGATAAGCAGCTGCCAGCAGCAAGTCGTATACTCCTAGCTCACTTATTTGTTACATAGTTTCGTATAGGAGGTGTAATTTCGAGTTTTAGTTACTGTAATTGTAAATTCAGGCAGATTGTAGCACAGTCGTTAGGCATTTGTACAGGTTAGTTCATACATTCTTTGCGTGTTTCCCTTGCGTTATCTAGGCACGTACTCGTGTTTCAGTAACTGATGTTCAACATCAATTAGAATGGACAGGGACTGTGATTGCTGTGTTTGGATGAGGGCTGAGTTGGCATCCCTTCGCTCACAGCTGCAGGCGGTGCTGACTTCGGTCGCGCAGCTTGAGGCTGTTGCCAATGGGCACCACTGTGGGGAGCCGGACTTGGGTATCACGGGGATGTCAACCTTGACCCGTCTGTCCCCAGATCGGTCTGCTGCTGTGGTTGCCCCGGTTGCTGCCCGCAGTGGGGCTGAGCCCTCACCTGTGGTTGATTGGGAGGTTGTTCCAAGGCGTGGCAGGCAGCAAAAGACGTCCCTGGAGGCTGATCAGAAAGCCTCCCCGGTGCGTCTGACAAACAGGTTTCAGGTACTGTCTCTGGCTGAGCCAGATGCAGCTGCCTGCCCTGTTTCAGAGGATGATTCTCAGCCTTCAAGGTCCGGGCAATCGCAGAGGGTGGGCTTATTGGTAGTTGGGAGCTCCAATGTTACGCGCATAATGGGGCCCCTGAGGGATATGGCGGCTAAGGAGGGGAAGAAATCCAGTGTGCACTCCATGTGCATTCCGGGTGGAGTCATTCCTGATGTGGAAAGGGTCCTTCCAGATGCCATGAAGAGCACAGGGTGTAGCCAGCTGCAGGTGGTGGTTCATGTCGACACTAATGACGTGTGTCGCTTTGGATCTGAGGAAATTCTCTCTGGATTCCAGCGGCTATCTGATTTGGTGAAGGCTGCCAGTCTTGCTTACAAGATGAAGGCAGAGCTCACCATCTGCAGCATCGTTGACAGAACCGACTGTGGACCTTTGGTGCAGAGCCGGGTGGAGGGTCTGAATCAGAGGCTCAGACAGTTTTGCGACGGTGTTGGCTGCAGATTCCTTGACTTGCACCATAGGGTGGTGGGGTTTAGGGTTCCACTGAATGGGTCAGGAGTTCACTACACTCAGCTGGCGGCTACACGGGCAGGTTAGAAGGCCTTGGGAAAGTACGGGGTTGGCTGCAATCTCAAAGGGTGCACAGCAAATACAGGACGTGCTTGGACCAAGGAACAGTCGGAATTGTAGTTGTAAATTGTTGTAGTTGTGCTGGGAAAGTCTGTGAGCTTCAAGTGCTAATAGAAAGCACAGAAGCTGAAATCGTTATAGGTACAGAAAGCTGGCTAAAGCCTGAAATAAGTTCTGCAGAAATTTTTGCAAAGTCTCAGACAGTGTTCAGGAAAGATAGATTAGGCAGAATTGGTGGTGGAGTGTTTGTGTCTGTCAGTAGTGGTTTATCTTGTAGTGAAGTTGAAGTAGATACTCCGTGCGAATTGGTATGGGTGGAGGTTATACTTAACAGCCGAACTAAGTTAATAATTGGCTCCTTCTACCAACCCCCAGACTCCGATGATATAGTTGCTGAACAGTTCAGAGAAAATTTGAGTCTCGTAACAAATAAATACCCCACTCATATGGTTATAGTTGGTGGGGACTTCAACCTTCCCTCGATATGTTGGCAAAAATACTTGTTCATAACCGGTGGTAGGCAGAAAACATCTTCCGAGATTGTCCTAAATGCTTTCTCCGAAAATTATTTCGAGCAGTTAGTCCACGAACCCACGCAAATTGTAAATGGTTGTGAAAACACACTTGACCTCTTAGCCACTAACAATCCAGAGCTAATAGAGAGCATCATGACTGATACAGGGATTAGTGATCACAAGGTCGTTGTAGCTAGGCTCAGTACCATTTCTTCCAAATCCACCAGAAACAAACGCAAAATAATTTTATTTAAAAAAGCGGATAAAGTGTCACTAGTAGCCTTCCTAAGAGACAGTCTCCATTCCTTCCGAACTGACTATGCAAATGTAGACGAGATGTGGCTCAAATTCAGAGATATAGTAGCAACAGCAATTGAGAGATACATACCTCATAAACTGGTAAGAGATGGAACTGATTCCCCATGGTACACAAAACAGGTCTGAACTCTGTTGCAGAGGCAACGGAAAAAGCATGCGAAGTTCAGAAGAACGCGAAATCCCGAAGATTGGCCAAAATTTACAGACGCGCGAAATTTGGCACGGACTTCAATGCAAGATGCCTTTAATAGGTTCCACAATGAAACATTGTCTCGAAATTTGGTAGAAAATCCAAAGAAATTCTGGTCGTATGTAAAGTCCACAAGCGGCAAGACGCAGTCAATACCTTCGCTGCGCAGTGCCGATGGTACTGTTACCGACGACTGTACCGCTAAAGCGGAGTTATTGAATGCAGTTTTCCGAAATTCCTTCACCAGGGAAGACGAATGGAATATTCCAGAATTTGAAACACGAACAGCTGCTAGCATGAGTTTCTTAGAAGTAGATACCTTAGGGGTTGCGAAGCAACTCAAATCGCTTGATATGGGCAAGTCTTCAGGTCCAGATTGTATACCGATTAGGTTCCTTTCAGATTACACTGATACAATAGCACCCTACTTAGCAATCATATACAACTGCTCGCTCACCGATAGATCTGTACCTACAGATTGGAAAATTGCACAGGTCGCACCAGTGTTTAAGAAGGGTAGTAGGAGTAATCCATCGAACTACAGACCTATATCATTGACGTCGGTTTGCAGTAGGGTTTTGGAGCATATACTGTATTCAAACATTATGCATCACCTCGAAGGGAACGATCTATTGATACGTAATTAGCATGGTTTCAGAAAACATCGTTCTTGTGCAACTCAGCTAGCTCTTTATTCGCACGAAGTAATGGCCGCTATCGACAGGGGATCTCAAGTTGATTCCGTATTTCTAGATTTCCGGAAAGCTTTTGACACCGTTCATCACAAGCGACTTCTAATCAAGCTGTGGGCCTATGGGGTATCATCTCAGTTGTGTGACTGGATTCATGATTTCCTGTCAGGAAGGTCGCAGTTCGTAGTAATAGACGGCAAATCATCGAGTAAAACTGAAGTGATACCAGGTGTTCCCCAGGGAAACGTCCTGGAACCTCTGCTGTTCCTGATCTATATAAATGACCTGGGTGACAATCTGAGCAGTTCTCTTAGGTTGTTCGCAGATGATGCTGTAATTTACCGTCTAGTAAGGTCATCCGAAGACCAGTATCAGTTGCAAAGCGATGTAGAAAAGATTGCTGTATGGTGTAGCAGGTGGCAATTGACACCAAATAACGAAAAGTGTGAGGTGATCCACATGAGTTGCAAAAGATATCTGTTGGAATTCGATTACTCAATAAATAGTACAATTCTCAAGGCTGTCAATTCAACTAAGTACCTGGGTGTAAAAATTACGAACAACTTCAGTTGGAAAGACCACATAGATAATATTGTGGGGAAGGTGAGCCAACGGTTGCGTTTCATTGGCAGGACACTTAGAAGCTGCAACAAGTCCACTAAAGAGACAGCTTACACCACACTCGTTCGTCCTCTGTTAGAATATTGCTGCGCGGTGTGGGATCCTTACAAGGTGGGATTGACGGAGGACATTGAAAGGGTGCAAAAAAGGGCAGCTCATTTTGTATTATCACGTAATAGGGGAGAGAGTGTGGCAGATATGATATGCGAGTTGGGATGGAAGTCATTAAAGCAAAGACGTTTTTTGTCGCGGCGAGATCTATTTATGAAATTTCAGTCACCAACTTTCTGTTCCGAATGCGAAAATATTTTGTTGAGCCCAACCTACATAGGTAGGAATGATCATAAAAATAAAATAAGAGAAATCAGAGCTCGAACAGAAAGGTTTAGGTGTTTGTTTTTCCCGCGCACTGTTCGGGAGTGGAATGGTAGCGAGATAGTATGATTATGGTTCGATGAACCCTCTGCCGAGCACTTAAATGTGAATTGCAGAGTAATCATGTAGATGTAGATGTATATATAGATATTTATGGGACCAGTTTGTTGTGTATACAGTTATCCATATTCCTGTTCCCATAACATGTTCCATATGTAACAGCAGTTTGTGTGACTGGATCAGTGAATCTCTCCATATGTTTAAGATTCCCAACATCTACAAATTAAATTGTACATGACTTGTGTGGAAAGTTTCATAATTATAACAAGTAACATCAAATGATACCATCTTTCATATGTAGAATTTTGCTGCATAACATTATGGATTGCGTAAATATTTTATTCCTGTCTTCTCCAAACCTACTCTGGTATTGCTTCATCCCACTTTGTACTTTTAATAGTTTGTGCACAGCTGAACATATAAGACAGACAGATATGTAGTTATTAGTAGAAAGAGTTTCATAAGAGACACGCACAGATCACTATGGGGACATATGACAGAAACATGAAATGTGGAAGTAAATGTCACGTGGTTGGGGCCTCTGTGTTTTTTGCCATGCATGATACACAATAGAGAGCATAAACCCTGAGTCAGTTTATTAATGACAGTTGTACATTTATGTGATTTTGGTTTTAGCTGTGTAACCTTTCTCAGTCATAAATTTTCTCTGATTTTGGATATTCTAATCTGTGAGCACCTGGCTGAGGGTTTTCCAGTATCTCACATGGCCCAATGATGTTAACTTCATAAAATTTCTTAATCTCCCTGTTAATTGCTTTAGATTTCTCGAACTTTTTGGCAGAACGAGATCACAGATTCCAAACTGTGTCATCTTCTCTTTACTATCATGCCTCTGTTTTTTCCTACTATAATGCTGTTCCATGGTTTTCATATGTCCTCCCTCTCATCAGCAGTAATGCTTTTATATACTGGATATTCAATTAATTCATCGATCAGACTAGCAGGTTTCATATTATAAAGTATTTCATATGGTAGAGAAACAGTGGTTGAGTGCTGTAAGCTGTTTAGTACATCTTCAAAGCAACTAATGTATTCTATCCTGCTTGAATGATCTTTACTACAGTAAGTTCTACACAAGTCTCTCTGTTGAATTACATGACACAGAATAAACTGAGATTAGCACATGTTTTGTGTTTCTCCCAACACAAAAATTTTCCCATGTTTTTGAAGTGAACTGTCTCCCATTATCTGAAAGATATGATTTAGGAACACTTGCATTTATAAAGTAGTATTAAGTGATCTTTAATATGATTTTCTTACTTGTCACTTTCTTCAAAGGAAACAATTTTGTAAATTTAGAGAATAAATCCACTCCAACAAATGTATATCTGTGCACCCCGTCCCTCTCCTTTTGCTTTTGTTAGTTGCCTAAATATGGAAGTGAAACATGGACGATAAATAGTTTGGACAAGAAGAGAATAGAAGCTTTTGAAATGTGGTGCTACAGAAGAATGCTGAAGATTAGATGGGTAAATCACATAACTAATGAGGAGGTTTTGAATAGAATTGGGGAGAAGAGGAGTTTGTGGCAAAACTTGACAAGAAGAAGGGGCCGGTTGATAGGACATGTTCTGAGGCATGAAGGGATCACAAATTTAGCATTGGAGGGTAGCGTGGAGGGTAAAAATCGTAGAGGGAGACCAAGAGATGAATACACTAAGCAGATTCAGAAGGATGTAGATTGCAGTAAGTTCTGAGAGATGAAGAAGCTTGCACAGGATAGAGTAGCATGGAGAGCTGCATCAAACCAGTCTCAGGACTGAAGACAACAACAACAACAACAACAATAACAATTGCCTGAATAGGTCAGTTCCTGTAAGTCTATCTGCTTTTTAGGAGTAACATTCTGTAAGTATCCCTTACATGTTTCACAGCTGACTTTTACATGTTGGCACCTTTCACAGCCAGCTAAACACTTCCTTACTCCTTGGCAATGTTGTACAAATACACATTTTCATGAATATATTGAATATATTTTAATGACCCACAATATCAGTATTTTCTCGTGTATATATTACAAGAGTGTCAACATGCTGCTCTAGTCAACAAATTTACCAGCTGTCACTATCTGGACTATGTCTTCTAAACAAAATTAAAATTCTGTTATATACCTGGTAATACTGTTGAACTTCCTCACACTCCTCCTATTGCCCTTCACACCTTTTTCCATTGTTACAGAAAGACTTCCCACCTTGTAACTCTACTGTGATATATCTTTCATGTCTGGACATAACATAGAGATATGTGATCACAATAAACAAATATTGTGTGTGCAAGTAAATAATTTCTGAGTTTCATACACCCCTATACAATATCCAGAAGTTCCTTCTCAGCAACCATGTAATTCTTTTCAAGTTTTTGATATGTTCTTCTTGCAAAGACTATTCAATGTTGTTCTCTTTTCCCCATCAACTGTCTTTTCTTGGAACAGGTGTATTCCTAATCCAGAATCACTACCGTATGATGTCAAAGAAAAGAGTAATGAAAGATCAGACCTGTGTACTATTTTGCTTTTAGAAAGTTGTTCCTTTATCTAATCAAAAGCTACATGGCAGTCCTCCCTCCATTCTCATTTGGTATTTTTCTGTAAAAGGCAGTTTAAACATGGTGCATTGAAGGTCTATGTTTTTACGTACTGCATTTTCTATAAAAATTAGCTAAGAGACCTTAATTCTTTCTTTGACCATGGTTTTGGAAATTTTGCTGTGGCTAAGATTTTATCACTATCAGGCAAAATTCCCTCTTCAGTAATTCTGTGGCCAAGACAATTTAGTCGTCTCACAGCAAATCACAACTTTTCTAGTTTTAATGTCATTCCCCATTCTCTTAACTGTTATTAGGGTTGCAGGACAAGATGGCCTTCCTGGGTTTTCCCAGCTACCAAAATATCATCCACATAAATTAGTGGCTGTCAAACTATTTTGCTTTAGAGCGAATATTGCCATTTTAGGGCAACATATGGTGAGGGCAGGGTTTGGGAGTGAGGGGTGGGGGGCTTGGGGGTGGGGGGGGGGGGTTTAAAGGGGTCTCTCAAAGAGAAATTCAAGTTTCGCTAGACGTGGGTTTTGGTAGAAGCTTACTACTTAAACATGACCACTGACATAAATGGTCAATTCCGCCAAAAGTTTATTTCCTAAAACAAAGTCTAATTGCTTGAATAAATACTGCCACAGAGACATTTAGGCCTGATAGCACTACACTGTATTGAGAATATCTCTCATTATACAACAATGGAGTGTTTTTTTCTGGAATCAAGATCTAGTGCAATTTGATGGTATCCAGAAGTCAAACCTAAGCTAGACATATACATACTGTTTTCAAACAATGGAAAATCCATGGGGCTCTTTCACAATCTTACAATACCTGCCTGTAGCACCTTTGATTTTATTTCCAGTTGCTGGAAATTGAAAAACATTTTCCCCTCCCTTTATCCTATCCCTTAACTCTCCAGAGATTCTACTTACAGCACTTCCAGTGTCAACCATGCAATTTCCTTTCCAATTACTTGTTTGCATGCATATGTATTGACTTCCTTGCACATGCCTTTCATCTTTATTTTCTGCTTTATCTAACAAATCACTTTCTACTTTTTTAAATTCCGTATGCTCCCCTTCTTCTGTTAATTCTTCTTCTGCCAACAGTTGCAAAGCCCTGAAAGGCACATTACAGTCTATCAATTCATTATTTGTTTCAGAATTGTCTTCAGTGATGAGTCCTGCTTCAAACTGAGCTCCAGTACCAACAAAGATATGTGTGAAGATGTCCCGGACACTGATGGGACGCCAACCTTTCACCACCATATGGCCCAACAGGGAGGAGTGATGGTCTGGGGTGCCTGCTCCTTTTCATACCATGAACCCTTTGGTTGTTATCTGTAGCATGCTAATGGTACAGTGGTAGGTCAGTGAAATTCTATGCTCCAGTTTGTTGCCTTACATGGCAAGCCATCCTAGGTTTACATTTCAGCAAGATAATGCTTGTCCATGCACAGTGAGAGTTTATACTTCATGCTTGCCAAACCATACCTTGGCCACCAGATTATCTTATCCCTCCTCTGTTGAGAACATTTGGAGCATTAGGGGCAGTGCTGTTCAAACAGCTTGGGATTTTGACATCTAATGTGCCAGTTGGACAGATTTTGGCACAGTATCCCTCAAACTGGTACTGAGAAGAGTGGGAGAGAAAAGGCAGTTACTAGATGTAATAAAGAGAAGAAAAAGAAATTGGATTGGGCATATATTAAGAAAGAATGACGGACTGATAAAAACAGTTTTAGAAGGTTATGTAGAAGGGAAAAGAAAGCGAGGAAGGAAGAGATTCCAGATACTGGATGACATGATGGACGGTACAACATACAGCAGCCTTAAGAAGGAAGCAATGGATCGCAGAAAATGGAGAGGCAAAGGACCTGCTAATATAGCAGATAACTGATGATGATGATCCCTCAAATGGACATCCAACAACTATCAGTCAGTGCCAAGCCTACTAACTACTTGCTTAAGGGCTGGAGGTGGACCAATGCTTTATTAACTTGCTCAGTTTGTGAAGCTCTTTCTCTTGAATAAATCATCCAATTTTTTGGAAACTGTAATCATTTGTTTGTTTGTACATGTACATCATGTCTGCTGATTTCCATCTCATTCAGATAATTCCTTCCTGGTGCACAAGAAGGTGCTGAAAATGAAGTGGATTGATAACTGAAGAAGTTCCTGCAGAGTTGGTATGAAAAGAAATATGTCCAAAACACTGACTAGAAAAAGAAGCAGAGTGATAGGACACGTGTAAAGATGTGGGTGATTAACTGCCATGTTACTAGGGTGGGGTAAAGGATGTACTGACACTTTTAACTGGGTTACAGCATCACCCATATAAGAGTTTTAATAGTTAGTAACAAACAGTCCACATCAGTGCTTTTCCATATACTTTCTGACAATAGCAGTTCACTGGTGAATGCACTGAAATGCACTATGTCTCACTCATTTTCAGATGTTAACACCAGCATGTTTATTTACAGTGAAATGTATTTAGGAGGTTTTATATATAGTAATTATTGTAATATTTTATAGAACAACTAATTAAAGTTTACATCTGAATTTCATATCTTAAAAAAAATTGGTTGTCATAGCCTAGTTGTCTGCTAAAGTTGCACCATGAACCCAACTACGTTAGTGCATAGAATCCCACACACAGCTATTTACTGTGTGGATACTGTTTCAAAAAATATAGATACATATCATCATGCAATTTTTTTCATATTATTTTAAGTAACTTGAAGTTTCATTCTTTTCTGCATTGATGTTTTCTAAGAGAAGTCTACAACAGTGTAACATTTCCTCACAGAAAGGAGAGTACCTCAAGACTAATCTTGAGAAATCAGGTGATGTGAAACTGAACAAAAGAGTTGCAGTGAATATCTACATCTACATGATTACTCTGCAATTCACATTTAAGTGCTCGACAGAGGGTTCATCGAACCACAATCATACTATCTTTCTACCATTCCCCTCCCGAACAGGGTGCGGGAAAAACAAACACCTAAACCTTTCTGTTCGAGCTCTGATTTCTCTTATTTTATTTTTATGATCATTCCTACCTATGTCGGTTGGGCTCAATAAAATATTTTCGCAGTCGGAAGAGAAAGTTGGTGACCGAAATTTCGTAAATAGATCTCGCTGCGACAAAAAACGTCTTTGCTTTAATGACTTCCATCCCAACTCGCGTATCATATCTGCCACACTCTCTCCCCTATTACGTGATAATACAAAATGAGCTGCCCTTTTTTGCACCCTTTCAATGTCCTCTGTCAATCCCACCTGGTAAGGTTCCCACACCGCGCAGCAATATTCTAACAGAGGACGAACGAGTGTAGTGTAAGCTGTCTCTTTAGTGGACTTGTTGCAGCTTCTAAGTGTCCTGCCAATGAAACGCAACCTTTGGCTCACCTTCCCCACAATATTATCTATGTGGTCTTTCCAACTGAGGTTGTTCATAATTTTAACACCCAGGTACTTAGTTGAATTGACAGCCTTGAGAATTGTACTATTTATCGAGTAATCGAATTCCAACGGATTTCTTTTGGAACTCATGTGGATCACCTCACACTTTTCGTTATTTAGTGTCAACTGCCACTTGCCACACCATACAGCAATCTTTTCTAAATTGCTTTGCAACTGATACTGGTCTTCGGATGACCTTACTAGACGGTAAATTACAGCATCATTTGCGAACAACCTAAGAGAACTGCTCAGATTGTCACCCAGGTCATTTATATAGATCAGGAACAGCAGAGGCCCCAGGGCACTTCCCTGGGGAACACCTGATATCACTTCAGTTTTGCTCAATGATTTGCCATCTATTACTACGAACTGCGACCTTCCTGACAGGAAGTCACGAATCCAGTCGCACAACTGAGACGATACCCCATAGGCCCGCAGCTTGATTAGAAGTTGCTTGTGATGAACGGTGTCAAAAGCTTTCCGGAAATCTAGAAATACGGAATCAACTTGAGATCCCCTGTCAATAGCAGCAATTACTTTGTGCGAATAAAGAGCTAGCTGCGTTGCACAAGAACAATGTTTTCTGAAACCATGCTGATTATGTATCAATAGATTGTTCCCTTCAAGGCAATTCATAATGTTTGAATACAATATATGCTCCAAAACCCTACTGCAAACCGACGTCAATGATATAGGTCTGCAGTTCGATGGATTACTCCTACTGCCCCTCTTAAACAGTGGTGCAACCTGCGCAATTTTTCAATCTGTAGGTACAGATCTATTGGTGAGCGAGCGTTTGTATATGATTGCTAAGTAGGGTGCTATTGTATCAGTGTAATCTGAAAGGAACCTGATCGGTATACAATCTGGACCTGAAGACTTGCCCGTATCAAACGATTTGAGTTGCTTCGCAACCCCTAAGGTATCTACTTCTAAGAAACTCAGAAGTTTGGCATCAGATGATCAAAACCATTAAAAATGTATATAGCCAATGTGGCATTTTAAGAGGGAGAGCTAATTCATGGAGAAAAGCTTGTTATGTGAATTACTTTGATTGGAATCCAAAAAAGACAAGAATAAGAATGTAAGAGGAATGTGCAGTAAGGATGACAGGCTAGTAATTGCTAAAACAACACCCTATTATATGATATTTCAGTTTTGTTGATATGTTATCTATTAGACGACTTGTGTATGAACTCAGAGGTTGGCACTTTCTCTGTTGCTTCTGTACATAGTTTCTCTGACAGTCTAAAAATGGTGGTGTTTATATGTTAACTGTATGTGGGGTTTGTTATCTAGTTCAGTCAAAAAAAAAGTGTGTTCCAAATACAATGTTCTTATTATTTCAGGCAGTGAATTTGGTTTATTACTGCAGGAGAGAAAATATAAAAGTGGTGTCAGAAATTGTACACAGACACAACAGTACTAGTGGTTACAGACATTGTTGAAATTAGAATTGTAACAGAAGTAGCTATATCATTCAAGTTCTTTCAACCATTCACTAAACTGCTCACCACTGTGCTTCAGATGTCAGTGGATAATGTTGCTATGATACTGTGGAAAACCAACAGTCTCTACATCCATACAATGAAGATTTCCAGCATTCTGTATGGCAAAATAATGCTCATTGAACCAGACAGCATTCAAGGATTATTTCACTTTCTGTGACTGGGCAGTGCAACTAAGTTAAATTCCAAATCAATTGCATGATAATTATGCTTGTGTTCATGTCTCTGCAGAGTTCAACCACACACTAAGTAGTCCACCTCAACCAAAATCATTCATGTACAGTGAATTATGTTCTGTGCATATTAATATTGAATTTACCTTAAAAGCAAATACATGCTCCATGAGACTGAATTTCACCTCATCATTCAACAGAAAAAAGAAAGTATTTTTCTTCTATACATCAACCACAGTGAACTTGTGGATCAAAGGATAATTGAGCTATTTCTTGCAGAGTTGGAGCTCTGCATGATATGTGAAGAAATTACTGCAAAGGAACCAACATTTACAGAAGCTTATGAAACTGTAAGCACACATCAACTGTGTTGTACAACTAGTGAAGTCAAAACAGCCCAGCAGCAAAAGTAAATGAGAACTAGACATCAATTAGGCTCCATTCCATCAAAAATGAAAGACAAAAGGAGCCTATTTCTTATAGGTGATTACCGCACAAGGTGAGTCAACATGTCCCCAACACTCCAAGTAAAATGCAAGTAAACAAAAGTAACAATAATGGGTTCTGTCTATGTTACAGTTGTGGTGTGAAGGCTTCTACCACAGCTGAAACAAAAAAAAAGGGGCACATTGTCAATGTACATAAGTCAGAAAAAGTGGCTAGAGCAATCCAAGGTGCAAATCAAGTTGGTGTACTGACACACCCAAACAAACAGAACAATACTTCACAACAACACAGCAAAATTTATAAAATCAATGTATTTAATCCACTCAGTAAAGAAATGCTTACAATCAAGACTAACTGAATGATTTGTAAATAAAATTAGAGGCATGTTCACCATGAAGCATAGTTGACAAGAAAAAAATGCTCAACTAAACATTGCATTAGAAATCACCAATCAAAAATTTTCTAGCTGTTGTAGTCACTGAAACCCAATACATTGGCTGCTTTCCAGGAAATGTCACAGGATAACTCCCGTGTTAGATTTTTCCTAACAAAGATATTTCTTTATGTTTTTGGCTGTAGGTTCTATAAAGAGATACAATTAGTAAGTAAATTACTTCTTTATTATTACCAAAACATTATAATTACATATAAACATTAAATGAAACATATATATTGCTTTAGTTTAAAAAATTCAATAAGCAGTGGCTACACACAGTTTATCATTACATCGCAAAACTTCTCCTAACAGTACTTCGAAATAGTGACTGTAAATGAACATCCAAGCTATGATCACACCCATTTTACTAATATGAGTCAATTCCAGCTTCTTGTGATGAACACACATGGCAAGTAAGAACACTCATTGCTGTATGTTCTTTACAAATGGAACTGGGACAAAAATGGCAGTGATGCTGTGTATATCTGTTTTTTCTTTTAGGGCAGTAGTGACATCTTGCTTTTTTTTTCTCTTGATTCACTTGCTTCTTCTGCTGTAGGGAGGTTGTGGATACCTACAACAACTTTTATTTTCTCCTTCAAGTGATGTGATATGCTAGGACTTCGCATACGTTTGATCACATGTGCTTTTTTAAGCACGTTACTCAGTTCTGTTAGGAATCTTCTCCTTGGCATTAAGTCATTCATATTCATCTTGTATGTTATTTGAGCATTTATCACTTTGATGTTCAGCAAGGTGAAAAACAGCATAAGGGGCCAGTGGTTGCTTATTCTGGAAACAGAATATTCTGATTTCAGATGGTCAACAACATCTATGCCGCCTTTTGTAAGATTGTAGAATGTAATTACTTCAGATTTATTTGATTCACTACTGCCCACATCTATACTATCATCTCTGTGCATGGTAGATATCATTAGTACAATCTTTTTCTGTTTCTTGTTCGAAAAATATGAGCAAAGGAGACAATTGTTACCTGGCTTCTCTCCAAATGCGAAAATGCTGCTGTTTATTGACCTACTCTCTACAGGCAGTAGCTCTGGTGGAATTTCTCTCTTATTGGTCTGCAGAGTCAATGATTAGTGTACAGCTCATTAGCAACTGGTATAGATGTAAAGTAACTGTCCATCATCACGTTCCTGCCTGTGTTTTCAGTGGGTCAAATTATTCATAAAACCACATTCCTCGCATCATTAAGTATTTGATTTGGACCAGCAGGCTGTTTGCTTGCATATATTTCCATATTTAGCATGTAAAAAGTTTTAGCATCACAGAGTGCATGTACTTTTACTCCATATTTTGCTGGCTTATTGGGAATATACTGCCCGAATTTGCAACATCCACGGAAAGTTTCTAGCATCTCGTCTATAGTTGTCAATGCTCCTACACTGTAACTCTTCTTGTAGACATTCACAAACTCATCAAATATTTCTCTAATTGGTGCCAGATTATTTGTTTCCTTCCTCTGTGCCCTCGTAGACTTGTCACCAAATCGTACAGCAAGCAGATAATTCTTCAAAATCTGTCTGTGGGCAGTCTTGAGCACTCCATGAAAAACCTGCTGCCATTATATCTAGTTCTTGGTTTGTGTATTTTACAATGCGGTCAATTACATTGTCTGTAAAATTTACTTTCCAGCAGTTGAGAACAGTTTTCAATTTTTTTTGCTTTCTCCTTTACACCTGGAAGCTGTGTCACAATATTCTGATGAGCAGTTTTTGATGGAGGGGCTTTATGTTTGAACTATTTTGTTTTCCCATCCCTACCCTGATACGTATCACAATTTGCAGGTGTTGGGGCTACTGTAGACGCAATTTCAGAATTGCTGTCAGACTGCTCTGTTGCTGTGTTTACCACTTCATGTGCGGGCTGTGCGTGGTATCTGAAGACAGGTCTTCTATATGGAGATTTCATATGACATGAGACCTATCCTGTGTACACAGCTGCTTCATTCAATATATAAAACCAAATGAGTATACTTACTTTTTTAATAAAACACGTAATACATGCAGAATTCGTCCAGGGGAAAAAATTAACCCAATCTCACGTCACTAGTACAGAAAACATACTAAAAGAGAAGCAAGATGATGTTTCATGAATGTACTGAGCACTGTTATGCAAGAACTCCCATGTGAGAAATAATTTAACAATGCACACTAATTCAAACGAAGCTGCTAATAGCAGGCTTTACTTGTGATTAGACTATGAAAGCCATGTGGACTGAAGGTAGAAATATCAAAGAAAGAATTCCTAGTTTAACACTTCAATATCTTATAAGTTATTTTGTAATATTTCAGTAAAATGATGAATGCTAGATTTTTTCCAACACGCGAGCAATCCCAGGTTAAGGGTTTGGGGTCAGCACATGGCTAACTCATTGCTCTGGGGATGATAAGCCATAGTGCAGAATTTATTGGCACTGTGTAAGTACACAGTCTGCTGAAAAGGATGAATTCGAGGGCTAACTGAAATGAGATCCAAGAGGCAACAAATGCACAAGCGGCAGTGACTGCTTAAATGTACAGGAGAGGAACAACCTCAACCCACCTGGGTGACATGGTCAATAATAGACAGTATGTATTTGCAACACTCTTATGGGGAGGGGGGGGGGGAATGGAGAGGGCACCACAGAAGTGAAGATGAACATGTCGAAACTGTCCTTCAGGGATGTCGAATTGACCCAGGGTGGATGTGGTATCTGACTTTACTGTGTTTGAATGGTAAGCATGGGCATGTTCATCAGGAACAGTGTGAGTAGTGGCTTTAATATCTAGAAAGGTGAGGTTGTGGATCACTGAGGAGAATTAGCGCCGTAGGGGGACAGGGACAACAGGGTGAAGGGTACCTGTGGAGGTGTCACAGAGCACCAAGTGAGAAGACCCAGGTAGGCGTCATGGCTTGATAACCAATTAGGTAGTGTCATCTTGTAATAAATGGCCTATACCTGGATCATTTTGTAGCTGTGCCAGTTGATCCAAGTCCTAAAGTGAAGAGATGGTGTGTACGTGAGATATGTAGTCAGTGGTGACATTCTCAGCTACTCTGGTATGGTGGATGTCAGTGGTGTCCTGGCAAATGAGGTCCATGTGGCACAAGCAACAAGGTGAGAAGTCATTATTAGAATTATGGATGGCATCCATGAGTGGTTTGTGACATGTGTAGATTGTTACAGACCAGCCTTCTATGTCCTCATAAAAGTGACAGACTGCCTCATATACTGCCAGCAGTTTCCTACTGAAGGTGGACCACTTATGTTGTGAAGCAGTGTTGGCCTGTGCAGCTTTAAGTGCATCAAATGTATGTCACTTGTCATCAGACTGTAGCACTTTGCGAGCACCAGAAGTGTTCTTGTCTGCTGAGTCATCTGTAGAGGGACTTGGAAAAAATTAACCATTCCAAGAAAAAGACTGAGGTCACAAAACATCTTGGATAATAGTAAATGACATATAAACACGATGTGGTTGGACATGGGGTGAATATTTTTGGCAGAGAAAGTAAGGCCCCTGAAAATGACACTTGTTGCACATAACTGAGCTTTATCATGTTATATGGTGTCGCCATTGTTGGCAAGTACTATGAGAACTTGAGATAAATGGAGACCTTGCTCTGCAGTGAAAGGGGAGTAGATGAGAATATCCTCAAGGTAAGGAGAAAGGAGAAGGAACAAAACTGAGCCAATAAAATGTTGTAGCACAAAATCCTGAACGTGCAGAATTGGATAAGTGTCAAGTATTGTTCGAGTGTTGAGTTTGCAATAATCCCCAAAGAAGCAGAAGTCTCTTTCAGGCACAAGTTGTATAGGTGATGACCAATTACTGTCTGAAGGCTGCACAATACCAGAATCTAAGAGGTCTTGGATTGTGGTGTTAGTGTGCCACTGAGGTGGCAAACCTTGAATTGTGAATTGTGGTTTATTTGTCTCATAGTGTACATGATCTAAATCATTCAATTCAGGTACAGGAGACATGCCAAAATTGGGTAAAATTTCACTATACACACAGAACAGCTGTTGTTAACAAACATTTCATAATAATAATACAGTTTTACTGTATATGTGTGCAATAACATATAAAACTTAGTTACCCCTTGCTCAAATTATCATTTCATCCTCTATGAATTCTTCCACTGAATAGTAGCATTTATTTATGATCACCCCCATACACCATGGAGTTTGTGCATATAATTTCAACTGGTGTGTGGGTAGAGTAATATTATTTTTATTTCTCATGTTATATATGTGGTTAAAATTAATCTGCTCAAATAATTTTTGTCTGTTGTGTAGGAAAATTATAATCCTATAAATGTATACAGAGGGAACAGTTAGGATTTGTTGTTTCCAAAATCAGGGCGACAAGACCCTGTTTGCTGTGAAGTACACATGTACGGGACAGTTTTCTTTTGCAGTTTCAGTATTCAAGTTACACTACTTGAACTTCCCCAGAAAATTATCCTATATCTAATAACAGATTCAAAATAACTGAGGTAAACAATTTTTTGTGTTCTTAAGTTGGTGGAAGCGGGTGTTGACAGATGTGAAAATTACCGAACAATCAGTTTAATAAGCCACAGCTGCAAAATACTAACACGAATTCTTTACAGACGAATGGAAAAACTAGTAGAAGCCGATCTCGGGGAAGATCAGTTTGGATTCCATAGAAATACTGGAACACCTGAGGCAGTACTGACCTTGCGACTTATCTTAGAAGAAAGATTAAGGAAAGGCAAACCTACGTTTCTAGCATTTGTAGACTTAGAGAAAGCTTTTGACAATGTTGACTGGAATACTCTCTTTCAAATTCTAAAGGTGGCAGGGGTAAAATACAGGGAGCGAAAGGCTATTTACAATTTGTACAGAAACCAGATGGCAGTTATAAGAGTCGAGGGACATGAAAGGGAAGCAGTTGTTGGGAAGGGAGTAAGACAGGGTTGTAGCCTCTCCCCGATGTTATTCAATCTGTATATTGAGCAAGCAATAAAGGAAACAAAAGAAAAGTTCGGAGTAGGTATTAAAATCCATGGAGAAGAAGTAAAAACTTTGAGGTTTGCCGATGACATTGTAATTCTGTCAGAGACAGCAAAGGACTTGGAAGAGCAGTTGAATGGAATGGATAGCGTCTTGAAAGGAGGATATAAGATGAACATGAACAAAAGCAAAACAAGGATAATGGAATGTAGTCGAATTAAGTCAGGTGATGCTGAGGGAATTAGATTAGGAAATGAGACACTTAAAGTAGTAAAGGAGTTTTGCTATTTGGGGAGCAAAATAACTGATGATGGTCGAAGTAGAGAGGATATAAAATGTAGACTGGCTATGGCAAGGAAAGCATTTCTGAAGAAGAAAAATTTGTTAACATCGAGTATAGATTTAAGTGTCAAGAAGTCATTTCTGAAAGTATTTTTATGGAGTATAGCCATGTATGGAAGTGAAACATGGACGATAAATAGTTTGGACAAGAAGAGAATAGAAGCTTTCGAAATGTGGTGCTACAGAAGAATGCTGAAGATTAGATGGGTAGATCACATAACTAATGAGGAAGTATTGAATAGGATTGGGGAGAAGAGAAGTTTGTGGCACAATTTGACCAGAAGAAGGGATCGGTTGGTAGGACATGTTCTGAGGCATCAAGGGATCACCAATTTAGTATTGGAGGGCAGCGTGGAGGGTAAAAATCATAGAGGGAGACGAAGAGATGAATACACTAAGCAGATTCAGAAGGATGTAGGCTGCAGTAGGTACTGGGAGATGAAGATGCTTGCACAAGATAGAGTAGCATGGAGAGCTGCATCAAACCAGTCTCAGGACTGAAGACCACAACAACAACAACAAGTTGGTGGAATTTGCTAATATTTGCATTGCAAATGCAAAACTGCATAGTTTATTTGATAGGAAGTCAATATGTGCATTACAGCTTAAGTTCTTGTCCACACTTAGTCCCAGGAATTTGACCCTGTCAACTTCTTTCATAAGTTGATTCTTATGTGCATTTTAAGTTCCATACATTTTGAATGTTTGGTTTTGAAATGTACCATATGGATTTTTGCAGTGTCCAGTTTCATCCCACTTAAATGGGATCATTTTTCTAAGGTGTCCAGTGTGCTTACAATGGAGCTCAGAATTTTTTCTGCATCGTCATCTTCAATTAAAACAGAAGCATTCTCTGCAAATGGAACTGATGGGGAATTTGTATTTATGGGTAAGTAATTTTCATAGAATAGGAGCAGGATGGCCCCAAAATGGAGCCTTGATGCACACCTTGTGGTACTGTGCTCCTTGTAGAATAATAATTCACTGCATCTGAGGTGATGTTACCCTTTGTTTTCTGTTGTGTAAGTATGATGTGAGCCAGTTTAGAGCATTGTCCTTAATCCTGTATTTGTCTAATTTGTAGATATGCAAGTTGTAGTTCACTGAGTCAAATACGTTTGTGACAGCACAGAAGATAACTGCAACTTTACTCCTCTGATCCAATGATTTGAATATCTTTTCAATAAAGTTATTCACTGCATCCAGAGTGTTTTTCCTAGTTGAAATCCAGATTGGTTACTTATAATAACATCATTTTTTACAATAAAATTTTTGATCTCATTTGCAGCTACTTTCTCTAATGCTTTTGACAAGACGGAAAGAATAGGGCGATAGTTTCCCATGTCTTCCCTCAACTCTTTCTTGAACAGAGGTCTGACTTTGGTGTATTTCAAAACATTGGGAAAGCATCCCTGTTCAAGAGATTGGTTGAGTATTTTAGTTAGGGGAGGTGGTGTTATGTGACACTCTGTTTTAATCAATTTAGTGGGTATCCCATCGCACTCAGCAGAGTTTTTATTTTTTAATGGTAATATAACATTTTCCACATATTCAGCTTCTTGGGGGCCCTCAGCAGTAAGTAGCCTATGGCAGATACCATGAGTAACAGCATCTATAAATGAGAGGGGTACATGTGTAACAAGTTGGACAGTGGAGATAAGAACACACAAAACACCGTAGGTCTGATTTTCACTAACCTGTGAAGTTTGCAGTGAAGGCAAAAGAGGATCAGGAGGAGGTGAAGCTTTGGCAAAGCCATGTGGCTGCAACACGAAGAGGTATGAGACTACAGAGAGCATGCACCAGATTGGCTGATGGATTGGCAATCAACTGATGCAGGTAGTAGAGCAGAGGCTGGTGATCGTGTGACACTAAGTTGTAAGCTAGGCCAGAGAGTTGATGAGATCTACTGTCAGACGTGAGCACTTGGAGGTAGTGTAGATGGGCACATCACACTGAGTAGAAGTGGAAGGAGTTGAGGGGGTGAAGGTACCCAGAATGCATGAGCCTGATGCATGGTGAAGCAGTGTGGCTGACTGGAAGTCTGGAGAGAGGCCAAAATGTTTGAGAAAATCCATCCCAGGGATGAGGCAGATGATGTCAGCAACCTGGAAGGTTAAAGAGAATTTCAGGTCCAGCATGAGCCAGAGCAGAAAGTCTGCTGAGCCATGGACAGGTATGTCTGAGTAGTTGGCTGCATGAAGATGACACAGGAAGAAGATTGGAAGGAGCACACATTGGTGGGGTAACACTGGCATTGGCACCAGTGTCAATGGGGAAGTGGAGAGTATTGGTGGGACCGAAAATGTAGAACCTTCCTGCAGGAGAACTCAGTATGTCAGACAACTGAGTAGGGGCACAGCAGCCTACAGTGTCTCCATGAGTTGTGGTGCCTAGAAAGACTCCCAGCTGGGACCTGGCTATGCACACAGTGAATCACAAGATTGTGGGGAGTTGCTGACAGTTACATGAAACCATCATAAGTGGTCTGTGGGATGTGGCATCTGCTGTGTGTCACCTGAGCTGCTTGTTGCTCTGGGTGCTCACTTGGGCGCAGGAGAAGAGTAGGAGGTGGATAGACTCTGGCAGTGCAGGTAGTGCTGGAAGTTGACCATCAGGTGACACTGGAGGTAGCTGCAGGGAGTGCATGCTGCATGCGGCCTCTACGTGCTGGGTGAGAAGACATGTGGACAATGGCAAGAAGAGTGTTGCCCACCTTTGAATCCTTGAGGGAGCCCCCAGAGGGAAGGAGCCAGTGATGCTGAATAATACTGTAGGCCTGGTCAGTGAGATGAAGTTTCTTCTATAGAACAGTAGACTTGTGAGGTAGTTGGAGATTGTATTGCACTTTAACCAGCCAAAGGGTGCAGAGTGTGATGCCAGGTAGCTCCTCTGACATGACATGGCAGTGGAGATGGTGCCACAATTGAGATGAAGTCTCATCCTGTAGCTTTACATTGTGTATAATGTAGTGGATTGCTTCAGCAGGAGGTTGCGACAGGTATTCAGTAATGCAGTACTGAGTGGTAGCACATTTATGTTAAGAGGGCAGATCCAGCAGCAGGTCACTAATGAGGTATGGCTCATTGTGTGAGTGGCTAACCAGGCATATTAAGTGTGCATCATCGCTCAGAATTCCATGAATGGCTAACAGGTTATTGATCAAGGTGAACATTCTCCTTCCGCTGGTGAGGTGGTTTAGGAAAACATCTGACAGGTGTCTGTAATGGCATTGCAGGAAGAGATGAGTGGCAGTGCTGTGACGGAAGTTGTGATGTGGACCCAGGAAGTGGTTTGTCACTGGAAGTCTGCATGGGGGAGGGGTAGCAGTGATGTGCTGTTCACATGTGGCAAACAGCACAGTTGGTGTGGCACGTGGTTGTTGCAGATGATGCGGCCGTAGTTGCAAATGGGCAAACCGGAATGTTGTCGGTACTAGGATCACATTTCCACATGTACATTTCCACATGTACATTTCCACATGTAGTGGAAGGATGGAGCGAATCTGTGTTATATATGTTTGTCTATTGTGGTGGCACTGGAAAAGGTGAAGATGTCTCTTGTATGATGTGATACGGGATGAAATCGGGGTATTGTGGCACATCATGGAAATGTGGTGGTTCCTGCCAAGGTGACTGTGACCCAGAGGGCTTAGAGTTCACATTTGTAGATGGGTGCAGGCAATTAGGCACACACAAGTGTGGAATAAGAATAGTCTGAGTGGTAGGAATGTCACTATCAAGAAACACTGTCTGTGTGCCCATGACATAGTCCAAGTCACAAAACTGAGGCTGCCCATTGTCTAATCTTAGATATGAAGGTGTAAATGTGTCACACAAATACATGGTTGAATGGATGATGTCAGGGGTCACCAATGTGGCAATTCTATTCCCATCATGAATAGCTGGGTGGAGGAAATCACCTTCATGCAATTGTGTGCACAAATGAAGCACTCTGTTCACATAATCACTGTACAATAATAGCAGCAAACTCTTACAAAGTCCGTTGAAACTGGACTGAGTCAAAAATTATGTGCTGAAGTATCTCTTGTGAAAGTCAATAACCACATGTTCAATGTTGGTGGGCATCATGAATATATGTCACAACCTTATTTGGTCAGGCAGCCGGGCAGATTTGCTCGTGTGATGAATCAACCAGATACATTGTACATTACATGACAGAATTTATATTTTTGGGTGGGAAAAGCATTTCCAGAAGTGAAGACCATCCACAAGGAAGGTTGTATGTCACAACTCCATAATTTTTGAGGAACTGAAAGTTATTGTTGCTTTTCTTTCATACTATTTATTTATACATTTTATTGTGTATGATTAAGTGATATGGTAAGTATCATAGCAAAGCAGCATGTGTTTAGCATATTTTACAATATATATAAAGTTACCTTAATTTCTGTGTAAGAACATTGCATATCCATTAAAAGTACATCATAAAATAACATAGTATAACAAAGAATATTAATTTTCTGTTACAATGGCAAATAATGGAAACTATTAACAGAATATATTTTCAGACATACTGAGTAATACAATGTATTTATTTAATCAACCTACAAACTCAAAAAAGCTGGTTGTGTATAGGGAAAAAAATGTTTAACAGAAGAAAAATAAGGTGAACTGTTTACTCGGGAAGTTCACCAAAATTTCGTGTGTTGTACATCAAAGTATTTACACATATCCAACAAGTTCTTCTTTTTCTCTGCCAACAATCCTCATAATTGGTATAAGGATTTTTTCTCTTGAGTTGATTTCCTCTTGTTTTTAGTGAGAAGATGACATACCCAAGGAGTCCAAGGATTAATGACATTGTGTCTAAGCTGCAGATACACTGCATTTCATCATCTGCATTGATCTTCCACCATTAACAGTTGTAATTTTCAAATTTGGGTTACACTTCATAATTTTATTCATGAACATTGACAGCAGTATAGTCATTATGGCTTACTTCCTTCATAGCAAAAGGTGTACTTAAACAAGCTTTTAGATATTATGTAGTTCCATCCATTCATAGGTAATCATGATACCCATTACTCTTCTTGTTTCTCAGTTAATGCAAAAGTATAATTGCGGGACGGAAAGCTATGCCCCAAAACCATAAACGTTTGTTCTGTTGTTGTAGAATAACCTGTCAAGACAAGGTGGTAGTACAAAATTATCATTTTTCAGTTGTTCTTTTGCCCAACACAATGCTCAGACCAGATAGTTTATTCTAGTGTATAATGGTTAGGTTATAAAGATATACTGGTACAACATTCTTGTACATACTACTTCTGATGCTGTTGTTTTTTTCCAGATATGTCTTTATCAGCTGTAGAAATAAATGATTCACAGTTGCTTCTACTTTTATTGACATTTTGCTTCCAATTTGATGGATCTATTTCTCTCCCTACACTTTTATTTAATAGTGCAGTGGCCTTGGCATGAAACTTAAATCAGCCATCAGTACTAAATAAATAAATAAATAATTAATGTTGTATATCAGACTTTTCGCAATGTTGAGATTTATTCCAGTGAAATCTCAACATCGCCGAAAGTCTGACACACAATGTTCTTTATTTATTTAGTACTTCGATCACACATAGTACAATGTATGGGATGATACTGGACCCACTTCTGGTCATTACAGAGAACAGTTTTCAAGCTTATATGTATTTCTACATATTATAAGTTACAAGAGTATCTGATCTATACATTTATTGTTGTCCAAGTATTCACTAACTGATTAGAAGAAGTGGTATAGTGGATATTAATCGACAACTAATAGAATTGTTTAATTTCCAGATAGCATGTACCTTTCAGATACAAGCTTGCATAAGCTGGAGTAAATGTAAATCACATTTTAATCTAGTGTTGTAATAATGTAAGTCACATTGTTTTAACACTCTTACATTTCCAGTTGCATTTTTTTAGATGTATGTTAGCGTGTCAATAATAAACGTGCATGGTGGTGGTGGTGATAGTAGTAGTAGTAATAGTAGTAGTAGTATTTTCAGTCTTTTGAGTATTGGTTTACAACTAACTCTAACTCTGTTCCCTGTAATGATACTAATTGTTTCTTTTTTGGATTCTGAAGGTCCCCAGAGGTGCTAGTGAATTTCTGCTGAATATGAGTCCACATTTTAAATTTGCATTAAAATACTTGCAATAGGCAGACATTAGTACCTTATATTTTTGCATTTTTGAGCCTGTACTCAGCTTGTAATTAATGTGGTCAATTGTTTGTCCCATTATATGTCACTTTGAATCCAAATGCTAAGAAATTTTGTTACACCTTTATTAACAAGGAGTTGTTGGTTGGTGATGATATCTGGATAATGCAAGGAGTTGTTTTGACAATTATGGAAATTGAATGCTATGTTTTCCTGTTGTTCGTTATCATCTGATTCACTGTTGACCATTTACTTAGTTGATTTGTAATGTGGTTTACTTCACACTGGATATCTTCATTTTTTGATGCTTTTACTAATGTTTTGTGTCATGAGCAAACAGATTTTTTTGTATGATTCAGCATTTAAATCCAGATCATTGATACATACCAGGAAAAGAAGACACCCCATTACTGACCCTTGAGATAACCCAAAGGTGATGGGAAGTTCTTCTGACAGGTATTCTGAGACTACCTGTGCTTTTTCATCTACATGTCTAATACACACATTTTGCCTGCAGTCACTGAGAAATGGATGAATCCATTCACTTGCTATAGTACTTGAGCTTGTTTAGAAAAGTTATGTGGTGTACGATGTCCAAAGGTTTAATCAAGTCTAAAAATATAACTGCTGTTTGCTGTTTTGCATTGATGGCTTTTAAAATAGTGGTTGTGTATTCATAGACTGCTGTCTCAATTGATTTCTTATTTGGGAAACCATGTTGAGAACTGGCTAATACTCCAGTTTTGTTTATAAACTTTATTAACTTATTGTACATTGTTTTTCCAGTTCTTTTGAAAAACAGAATGTTACTGTAATGGGGCAGTAATTTATCATTTTATCTTTGTCACCAGCTTTTAATATATAAAGATATTTTGATATTTTCAGCTGATCAGGAAAACTGCCTGTCTCTAAAGAGCAGTTACATATATGAGTGAGGGGAGATGGCTACATTTTGGAGGGAGGGATGTAAAATTCTGCTGGGTATACCATCAATTCCTGCTGAGTAAATTGTTTTTAGATCTGTCAATGGAAAATCCAGGTTGGACTATCATTATTATCATATAATGAAGAGGATAGATTGCTACTCACCATAAAGATGACACACTGAGTTGCAGACAGACAAAGTGAAAAGATTGTTACACAGTGAGCTTTTGACAAAAGCGTTCTTCATAAAAGAAAAGTACACACACACACACACACACACACACACACACACACACACACACACACACATTCACAGAAGCAAGCACACCTTAGGAATACATGACTGCTCTCTCAGCTGCTGTGGCCAGAATGCAAGGATGCTATGTTGATAGGAGTGAGATGGAGAAGATGGAGGGATACATGGGTACGACTGGGGGGAGAGGAGTCACCAATACCTGATGGAGCATGCAGGGATTTGATGGTGGCTAGACAAGGATGTCTGGTGGAGCCCTGGGAAGCTGTGAGGGAGGGAGGGGGGAATTGGAAACAGAAAAGGATAGCAGCAGAGAGGTAAAAGTCTGGTGGCACTGGCAGAGAGCAGAACACAATTAGGGTAGGGAGCATGAACTAGGAGGAGGTGATAGGACAGAGGGGGCGGAAACTGTTAGGAGGAGGCTGCGATGGTTTCAGGAGCAGAGAATATTTTGTGAGGATTCTCCCATCTACACAGTTCCGAGAAGCTATTGGTGGAGGGAAGGATCCAGATGGCACAGGTTGTGAAGCAGCCATTGAAATCAAGCATGTTATATTCAGCTCCGTGTTGTGTTACTAGGTGGTCCACTTTGCTCTTGGCCACAGTTGGTGGTGGCCAATCATCCTGGTAGACAGCTGATTGGTAGTCATGCCAATACAAAAAGTTGTGCAATGATTTCAGCAGAGCTGGTATATTACATGCCTGCTTTCACAGGTGGGTCAACCTCTGATGGGGTAGGATAAGCCTGTGACAGGATTGGAATAGGAAGTACTGGGTGAGTGGATTGGGCAGGTCTTCCACATGGGTCTTCTGCAGGGATATAGCTCTGTGGCAAGGGGTTGGGATTTGTAGTGGCATAAGGATAGCTAGAATGTTGTGGAGGTTAGGTGGGCAATGGAAGTCCACATAAAGTGCATAATTATTATATTTATATCTTCATCTTTGTTGGATAGGGCCTGAACTTTTTGGTGTAAGATCTCCATTACTTAATTTGTGGGAATATCTACAGTATCTCTTATCTTCAGTTTAAGTGCTGCTTGTTTGGGACTGTTGTAGCTGCTGTTTCTGGCAATAAAAAATTCTTTGGATGACTCAGCTGTCTCATTTTCCTATTAACTGGGTATGCTGAACCACCTCCTGCTACTGGACTGGGTGGTGCTGATGCTGAAAGTGGCTGATCCTTGTGATTTTGTTGCAGATCCTGTTCAAGTTTCTACTGCTGTCAGAGTGGTTAGTGCTGACACTAGAACGTTTTTTCCCCCATTGATATGCGGGTATTGCAACAGTACAAGGTTTTTCAGTTACTAAGATACCATTTTTGAAAAATGAAACAAGTTCATAGTTGCACTGATTGACATCTTGATCTTTCTTCTTTTCTGTTATTGTGAAACAGTGGTCAGTTATAGTTGGCACTATTCTGATTACTTTCTTTTATTTATTTATTTATTGTTCTGTGGGACCAAATTAAGGAGAAGTCTCCATGGTCATGCAACGAGTCAGTACATGAATTTATAACACGATAGTAGAAACAGATAAAATGAAATATAAGTAACATATTCAGGTGACAATTCATAAATTTAAATAAAGAAAATCAACAATGTAACACTGGAATTTGATTAATTTTTCAGCTCTTTCAGGAGCTCCTCAACAGAATAGGAGTAGTGAGCCATCAGGAAACTCTTCAGTTTAGACTTAAAAGTGTTTGGGCTACTGCTAAGATTTTTTAGTTCTTGTGGTATCTTATTGAAAATGGATGCAGCAGAATACTGCACTCCTTTCTGCACAAGATTCAAGGAAGTGCATTCCACATGCAGATTTGATTTCTGCCTAGTATTAACTGAGTGAAAGCTGCTAACTCTCGGGAATAAGCTAATATTGCTAACAACAAATGACATTAAAGAAAATATATATTGTGAGGGCAATGTCAGAATTCCCAGACTATTGAATAGGGGTCGACAAGAGGTTCTTGAACTTACACCACACATAGCTCGAACAGCCTGTTTTTGAGTCAAAAATACCCCTTTTGAATCAGAAGAATTACCCCAAAAAATAATACCATACGACATAAACGTATGAAAATATGTGAAGCAGAATACTTTTCGTGTTGAACTGTCGCTTATTTCAGATACTGTTCTGATGGTAAATATAGCAGCATTTAGTTCCTGAACAAGATCCTGAACATGGGCTTTCCACAACAGCTTACTATCTATCCGAATGCCTAGGAACTCGAACTGTTCCATCTCGCTTATAATATGCCCTTTCTGTCTGATCAAAATATCGGTTCTTGTTGAGTTGTGAGTTAGAAACTGTAAAAACTGAGTCTTACTGTGATTTAGCATCAAATTATTTTCCACAAGCCACGAACTTATTTCATGAACTACATTATTTGATACTGTTTCAATATTACACACAAGATCCTTCACTACCAAGCTGGTGTCATCAGCAAACAGAAATATTTTTGAATCACCTGTAATACTAGAAGGCATATCATTTATATAAATAAGAAACAACAGTGGCCCCAACACCAACCCTTGGGGAACGCCCCACTTAACAGTGCCCCATTGGGACTGAACATCACTACCACTCTCAATATTGCGGAGAATTACCTTCTGCTTTCTGTTCTTAAAGTAAGAGGTGAACCAATTGTAAGCTACTCCCCTTACTCCATAATGGTCCAACTTCTGCAGTAATATTTTGTGGTCAACACAGTCAAAAGCCTTCGTTAAATCAAAGAAAACACCTAGCGTTCACAGCCTTTTATTTAATCCATTCAAAACCTCACAGAGAAAAGAGAATATAGCATTTTCAGTTGTTAAACCATTTCTAAACCCAAACTGTACATTTGACAGCAAATTATGTGAATTTAAATGCTCCTGTAACCTTGTATATACAACCCTCTCGATAAATTTAGCAAACATCGATGGCATAGAAATAGGTCTATAATTGTCAACATTATCCCTGTCTCCCTTTTTATAAAGTGGCTTCACTACCGAGTACTTTAATTGGTCAGGAAACCGACCACTCCTAAAGGAAAAGTAACAGATATGGCTAAGTACTGGGCTAACATACATACAACAATACTTCAGTATTCTGCTAGATACCCCATCATATCCATGAGAGTTCTTGGTCTTTAGTGATTTAATTATTAACTCAATCTCCCTCTTGTCAGTATCGCGGAGGAGCATTTCAGGTAACAGTCTCGGAACACTTTTTTCTACAAGCGCTATATGATTCCCTGTTGGGACTAGGTTTCTATTTAGTTCACCTGCTATATTCAGAATGTGATTATTAAATACTGCACATATATGCGACTTATCAGTAATACAGACATTCCCACTATGCACTGATTCTATATCCTCGACCTGTTTCTGCACGCCAGCCATTTCCTTTACGACTGACCATATGGTTTTAATTTTATCCTGAGACTTAGCTATTCATCTGCATACCACATACTTTTTGCCTTCCTAATAACTTTTTTAAGCACCTTACAATACTGTTTGTAATGGGCTGCTGCATTTAGATTTTGACTATTTCTAACGTTTTGATATAATTGCCACCTTGTTCTACAGGATATTCTTATCCCTCTAGTCAGCCTGTTTGTGCTAGTACCCTGTTTTGAACGTTCTAACAGAAAGCAACTTTCAAAGAGCACAAGAAAAGTCTTGAGGGAAGCATTATATTTATCGTGTACTGTATCAGCACTATAAACATCTTGCCACTCTTGTTCCTTGATAAGGTTCACAAAGGTCTCTACAGCAACTGGATCAGCTTTCCTAAAATGTAGATAACTATATTTAACATGTGTTGCAGCACAAAAATCTTTTAGAGTTAAAATTTGTGCATCATGATCTGAAGGGCCATTCACCTTTTTGCTAACAGAATGCCCTTCTAGTAATGAGGAATGAACGAAAATGTTATCTATGGTTGTTATACTGTTCCCTTGCACTCTCGTTGGAAAGAATATGGTTTGCATAAGATTATATGAATTAAGGAGGTCTACCAGCATCCTTTTCCTTGCACAATCACTTACACAATTAATATTGAAGTCACCACATACAACTAACTTTTTGTATTTCCTATAAAGTGAACCAAGAACCTCTAGCTTTAGCAAAAATGTTGTGAAATCAGAGTCTGGAGATCTATAAATAACAACAGTTAGAAGTTTAGCTCCACTAAATTTAACCACACCTGCACAACATTCAAACACCTTTTCAGTGCAGCACTTTGAAACATCAACTGACTCAAATGGGATACCATTTTTCACATACATGGCTACTCCCCCACACTGCAAAGAGCTCCTAGAAAAGCTGCCAGCCAACCTGTATCCTGGTAAAGGAAGCCTCTGAATTATCTCCTTATTTAAGAAGTGTTCAGATATACAGGTCTTCTGCCTTTTTTCTTAAATACACTTGTAAACATAAATTGTAGTTTGAACTGTTTAAGACATTATCTTTTCTATGCCATCTGCTTTCTCCTTTCTTACTCCCCTGTTCATAGTTTTCTGAGACTTAATACTAACACTTGGGATTTTTACTCTGTTCTTGCTAATGAGAAAAGCCAGTCTTTCACATATCTGTTCCCTTCCTTCTCTGTTTAAACAGAAGCCTTGTACAATAAATTTTCCTCAAGATAACCTACCTGTTTCGAAACAGTGATTTTCTTTTCTTTGCATTTCTTAAAAGGTTTACCATTTTCTTGTGATTTTCATTAAGGGTATACTTGGTTTGATGATTGTTTCCACCTGGTGAGATGAGTCTTAACTTCTCCTGTAGAAGTGATCCACTTTCACTTCCCAGGCTGTCTGCTAAAATAAGTAACTTGTTTTTCTCATTTCTGACAGTTTTACTTTGGGAGTAGATATCTGTAACAGACAAGCTATTGGACATTGTCACTTCACTCATTTGTGTCATTCCACTTTCACTATTTGTTTTTGCAAATTGTTTGTCAGATTTTTGAATGATGATGCATTCAAGATCGTAAACAAAGTCCAATTTTTGAGTCATTTCCTTAATGTTTCTCCCAAACCATGTCAATATAAATTTCACTGCATTCAACATTTGTGGAATACTGACTGTGGGCAGAAAGGAGATTAACGGATGAAGCAACATGCAGGAAGCAAGAGGCCAAAGCAGAGATTCCTGAACATAGTACTCTATTGAAACTACTTTGTTAAAGAGGAGTTCTCATAGATATATTATTCCAATTAAAGCACTGAGAAAACACAATGAAATCTTATCATTATTGAGCACTGAAGTTCTCAGAGTGTATTTTATGTACATGTATTCAGGGTTTATATGTAGATTTACACACTTCATGGATTATTTCAGGAAGTTACTACTTAGAAACTGCTTGCTGTATTTCTTCCAAAAGTCAAGAGCCTTGAAATGACAACAAGTATTTCTTCAGTGGTAACCTCTTCTCTTATGTCACTGTTCTATTACACAATCAATGGTTATTAACTGCATTAAAGTAATGAAATTTTTTTAGTCCATTTCAGATAAATTAAAAAATTGTTACAATTCAGCTCTTTAAGTAACATTTGGCTCTACAGAAGATTCAGTGCATACATATGTTCCTGATAGAAGACAAAAGTCAATTCAATAAATTAGATATTACAACATGTCATCAAGAAGCCTCATCTGACTGTTGTTGGGTTGGTAGAAATAAATAAAGAAATAAAATTTTACTGTCATTCACATGTTATAGCAATAGACAGTATCAAGTTACAAATTTATATAAATACACAGTACACACACAAAAAAGGTAAGTTCATAAAAGCTAAAACTGTGATAAGTCACAATAAATTTTCAGCAAAGTATAATATTTAAGCTACAACAACTGGAACAAGGCATCTCACATTAACACCTTAAGGAAGTTATACTGCACCCTCTAAACAATTACTACTAGGCTATCAAATTTCTACATTCACAAAATTGATTAAATGAATAAAAAGGATTAATGGATAACCAACAGTGCAACCTGTGCTTAAATAAGTTGAATGGAGCTTCTACCAATTCTAGAGGCAGCCTGTTGAACATTTCCATACCCACCATTTCATAGATGTTCAATGATTTAGGTAGTCTACTGTAACGTATAGCAATATCCCTTTTATTTCTAGCACCATGAGAGTGTAGATCCTATATAAGCTGGTATCCCAATAAGTCATTCTTTGTATAAAGGAGGACAGTGTAAATGTACAAGTTTATTACAGTTCCTATTTTTAGGTCAATAAACAATGGTCTGTGGTGGACAAGTTTTTCTGTGTAATAATCTTAATACTTTCTTTTGAAGTACCAAAATGTCCTGAACATGGTTGCAAGTTCTCCCTGTGTGCCACTAAGCTAACAGATATTCCGTAACTGAGCAGTGATGACTCATCACTGATGTCATTCGGTCAGATCCACACTCTTCCATTTATTCATTTTCTTACCAGTAGATTTCTGTAGACTGCAAATAAGGGTTCCTGAGTTCTATCCTACAAAAATAGTCCACAATTTACATGTGCACATAACATAATTTGAATAGGTTGACTAGTAATATCGTTTATTCATTAATTGCACAGCTGCAATCAATGCTGGCCAAATAAATTCTATTAATTACAGCCAGCTGCACTTACTCACATAGTAGTTTGGTTGGATTGTGTTTGGTTCTGATTACACAAACTGATTCTAAAATACGTAGTGAGTGTGACACTGTATAAAGTGTCTTTTGTGGTCACAGACCAGAGCTTAAATTACGGTATCATACAAGTCTACACACACCAACTAGTATGGAAGAAGCCAAGATAACATTTACTATGAAGTTGTCCTGACTCTTGAGATGTTTAAGAATCAGCATAAACTGAAGTTCAATATTTGTTCTCCAACTGCAAATATAGTGGAGTCCAAATCATCCTTTCGGTGTGTGATATTGCTTGCAACATTAGAGTCTGTTACCTACATTAAGTCACTGGAAATTTAGATTCCAGCATTCACATGATGAAGTCCAACACAGATGAAACTTTCTAAGATGAAATAAACAATGATCTGCTCAAAGGCAGAGTTCTTATTAAAGTAAAATCTTTACTGTCACTAACACTGAATGTGTTGCATGGAAACAATTAGGCCACTAGGCCATAATGTACTGCTTTAAATAGGCTTGCTTCCTCTCCACTATGTACTTGATACAATTTACCAATGCAGACTTCAGAAAAAGATCAATTTTTGAAAATTTAGGTTATATCTACATCAAGACCTTCACAACAGTTTTTCAGCTCTGCACGCCATTCATTTGACCTTTCAGTCACTGCTACTGTTTCAGCTGTTATGCGGTGGATAGTGTGGCCACAATTAAAAGCCAGGATGGCCGTCTCTTAAGCCAGGATTCTATGTGCAGGCAATGGGTTGTGCAACACTAACAACTTGTTGGTTGTGGAACCAGTCAGCTCAACTGAAAAAAATAATTTCTTCATTTAATAAGATTTTTTGTACAATTGCTGAAGGCAGAGACTCAATGGCATGTGTTGACTCCTAGTCAGCAGTGTCTACCTCAGTGTAGCACAAGGTAATGTGCCTGACCCTGGTGGTGTACGGTTGCCAAGCAGAAGAGTGGCCTCAATGAAGTAACAGCAGCAGCAGCGTCCAGCCTGCAGATGTGAGGCTACCATTGGTCATAAGGCATTTCTTCAGCAGCAAACACATTTGGGCTAGGCAGCCAGCATCTTTGGCAGTGGTTCAGGTGAAAGGTGTGCTGAAGTTCAAGATCTCCCTTGGAGACACCCAGTGACCAGATGAAGTCACCCTGGAGGTGACCCCTTCTTGGTGGCTCCATTCGAGCCACTGAATCATCAGATCCAGCAGTGGCTTGTAAACCATCAGCTAGTATATGAAGTGGCTAGACATAGACAAGGCTTTTTGGCTCCCATGTGATCATTGGCCAGCATAGAGTATGCCTCAGGATTGGTATTAGTCAAAAACAAGACAAGATATTGCTTAGTGTAAACACTATGTATTTCTAGTGGCTCTTCTCAGTTTTGTTGATATCGGGCCCTGCCCTCACTTACATGCAGCATCGGGCCACGCCATTAGGTAATTTAGCTTGCCACTGTGGCAGATTAGGGTCCTGCACCATGCTGTCTCACCAATACTCTGGCCCCAGTAGCAGCATTTCACAGGACTAGCTTGCTCACCTTGCCGGAGGTTGCGAAGTCTTCAAAGAGGGGTTTACTGCAATAAATCATAAAAAAGATAAATCAATCAGAAATAAATCGAACAAAGAAAATCTAAATTTTGTTTTACTGACTGATATAGTATGTCTTTCTGAAGAGGAATTTTATGCACTTTTCTTTAGTGCTGAATTACAGACAATTTTAGAAATCACTGTTTCAATTAAATTCTAATTTTACCATGAACATCTTATATCTACAGTCTGTCTACATTGGAAGGTAGGTAATAATTGCTGAGTATAACATGTGTTTAGTTATATACCATAACTTTGCCACTTTTCTTTCCTACAGACTGTTGTGAAGTTGATGCAAATAAAAATATGTGCTCCATTTTTTTTAACATTAAATGAGGGTTCCCAAACTTTCCCGTTGATGGAACACTTTGAGAAGTGCTTTCCTATCTAATCTTGCTAATGACTGCATAGTGTGGTGGTTCTTTGCTGCACATAACAACAGTTTCTTAAGTTACAGTTTTATAATAAGTTAACAGTTTCACAAGTTACTACTTGGCTATGACCCATTTGCTAATGTGCGACACATATTTTATTTTGAAGGTTAATAAAATTCTTTAAAAAATGAGAAAAAGTTGTTTTATTCAGCGATTACTTCAATTTTAAATCATAACTAATAGCATGAAAACTGTAATAAAATTTTTAAAAAATTAGTATTCTGAAAATATGGAGAAAAGAAAAATGCCACATTAGTAATACTTTTTCATGGAACACTTATTCACTTTCTGCAGAACATCAGGGTTCTGCAGAACAAAGTTTGGGAAACCCTACATTAATTGGCTATACATAACTTGAGTCTCGTTGTAAACATTGGACAGCCATTACACAAACATCAATACTTTGACTCAGGTAATTCTCTTTAGAGCACTAAGCCTCTCCCGCCAGTTGCTGTTTCACTACCCCACATCTGGAAATGCATGCTTTTGACTGTCTTTATGACACCACAGATTGTCTGTTTACCTGCCACTGATCATCATGTCACAGGCTTCTGGGCGGACATCAGATCATCTATAGTGTACTTTAAATACATGAACTTTGACTTGGCATTCACCATAAGTAATGTATGATTTCGGATCACATTGAGCCCTGACAGAGTTACTGTGTGTGTTTTTTTTTTTTACATTATCAGTAGTGAATTTAGGTTGGCTGGGGACCTGGTTGAAAAAAAAATTATGGTCATTATAATATTTTACAGAAATGCAAAATATCATATGGAAACTGACATTTTTGCTCCAACATTTACATATGATATGTGTATGATTTATTTTTCATGTCAGTACCTTTCCCACAGTAGAGGAAGGCTCACTTGTTTGCACATCAGCCTGCATCTTATATTGGAAGTGGTTATTCGTACTGGGGAGGTGTCATCTCATAATGTATCATTTCAGTGCTTTTTTACTCAATCTTATCAGTGACTGCATAGTGTGATGGCCCCTTTGTGCACATTGGTCTTAGCAGTTCCAAACATTCCTAGCTTGCTACAGCCACCTGCTAAGACAGTGATTTTTTTCTCTTCATGCACCTACTTGTGCCCGAAGCTGTTGATTCTGCTGTGCGACTGGATACCTGTCGACTATGGTCACTGGCCTCTGGTACGAAGAGGATAGGTCAGTTCATAGCGAGACTTCCACTGATGCAGCTTCACTCTCAGATATGATCTTCTCCTCGTGGAATCAGTATTGACTTTGACTCCACATTGTGATGGATGTGTCATGTGGTAAAGTGCTTTGTACCAAGCCC
The DNA here is from genome assembly GCF_021461385.2 of Schistocerca piceifrons. Taxonomy (NCBI): domain Eukaryota; kingdom Metazoa; phylum Arthropoda; class Insecta; order Orthoptera; family Acrididae; genus Schistocerca; species Schistocerca piceifrons. The sequence goes on from NC_060138.1 coordinate 666,345,317, forward strand.
TCATTGTGAAATTTAAGACTAACCCACTGGAACACTGCAGTGCTGCCCAGAGTGCACAAGTTGCAATGATGTAGCAACTGGTGGCCCCTCCATGCTGATGTCCACACGAGCCTCTGCATCTGCTGCTGCCACCATTCTTCTGGCTTGACAAACTGACACCTGATCCCCACCTGCTGCTGCCAGCTATGTGCCAGCACCAGGTTTTACCCTCTTTCTTCTTTCATCATCATGATCATGATCATCATCATCACCATCATCATCATCATCATCATCATCATCATCTAACAAAAACAATGACTCCACCCTTGCTATGGTGATCAGTCATCTCAAGCCAACATATGAGGCAGAAGTCCAAGATGTTATCTTGTGACTCCCAAACACCAAAAGGTATGAGACATTCTGGCACTACCTTGTGACGCAACTCGTGTCATCTGAGATGTGGTGCAGTGGATCTTACTTTCTCTCAGACAGTGTGGGGACTGGCAACCCTCACATTTCCTGCACCACCTTTGAAGCCTGATGGAGCCACACATGTTTTCCAAAGGTTTCCTGTGCAGCATCTGGCTGGCTCGTCTTCCAGCCCTGATACAAACAACTGTGTAATTACACACTGACCTCCCCCTCACTGACACCACCAGCCTTGCCAACAGGTTGCACGAGATGCTGGCCTCCCTGCCTGTGACCGCCACTACTGCATCCCAACTGCATCCCTACCCGGCACAGTCAGCTGGGCCTCACTCTGTCAGCCACCCCACCATGAGCTCCCTCTCACCACTTGATATGTTGCTAATGATGTCACTGGTCACTGCCCTTCCTGTCAACATGCAGCATGTTGTCCAGCAGCTGGGAGTATATCACATCCTCACTTGCTTTTGGCAATTGTGCAAGCAACTGTGGTCCATCTTGATTCTGACCTCTGCCATGCATGTAGCCCCAGCCACCAATGTAATGACTGGTACCACCAATGCAGATCCAACTGCCCTCCCGATGTCTCTCCCAACAAAGCCAGTGTCTGCTGGTACCATGAGGGCTTTGACCCAGATACTGGAAACTCAAGGGATCCCAAGTCTTGGCACCCAAACACCTACAGCCCCTGGGATTAGGTGCAACCAACTGCTACCCAGCCTCAGTGCCTGTTCGTCTGCGACACTCACTCTGCCATGCCTCTTCCCACAGTGCCTTGCCTGGGACCCAGGCGCTACCTCAGCTATCCTTGTGACAACAGCGAGTAACTCCACTTTACCACTTACAGCATACATCATTGTGTCCTCAACTTAGCGTCCAACGGGACCAACCCTGGACCTTCACAGTCTCCAGTGTCACTGATACCAGTATCAGAGTGGATTTCATTGGTCTCTACTGCCTGCACCCAGTCATTGCTGGCTGGCTTCTTGTTGATAGTGATACCAGGAGATCAATGAAGTTCATCACTCATTTCGCCGTTTTTATGTGAAGCAGGTGGCATATTCTGACCCATACACTGACCTCCTGGCGCAAATTCCTGCTCTCACATGACTATCCAGCCCGCCTTACGAGGTCTGCCATTCAGTTGTTCACTATATTGCCGTCACTTCCAGACCACCTGTCCTCTGCCAACCATGACCCTTAAAACTGGACAAACACAAAATCACCAAGGGTAAGTTTGATGAGATGCTCATCGCCTGTTAGCACAGCTAAGTTAATTTTTGGTGCCAACAATCTGGTATCCTTAGGCTGTGTCATCTCCAGCATCGGCTCATGTCCCCTGCCCAGCAAGGCACAAGCCATCATTCCAGAATGAGATTTTCACTCTGCAGCAGAGTGTATGCTGATATGAAACTTCCTAGCAGATTAAAACTGTGTGCCCGAGTGAGACTCGAACTCGGGAACTTTGCCTTTCGCGGGTGAGTGCTCTACCATCTGAGCTACCGAAGCACGACTCACGCCTGGTCCTCAGAGCTTTACTTCTGCCAGTATCTCATCTCCTACCTTCCAAACTTTACAGAAGCTCTCCTGCGAACCAGGAGAGCTTCTGTTAAGTTTGTAAGGTAGGAGAAAAGATACTGGCAGAAGTAAAGCTGTGAGGACCGGGCGTGAGTCGTGCTTCGGTAGCTCAGATGGTAGAGCACTTGCCCGCGAAAGGTAAAGGTCCCGAGTTCGAGTCTCGGTCGGGCACACAGTTTTAATCTGCCAGGAAGTTTCATATCAGCACACACTCCGCTGCAGAGTGAAAATCTCATTCTGGAAACATCCCCCAGGCTGTGGCTAAGCCATGTCTCCACAGCATCCTTTCTTTCAGGAGTGCTAGTTCTGCAGGTTCACAAGAGAGCTTCTGTAAAGTTTGGAAGGTAGAAGACGAGATACTGGCAGAAGTAAAGCTGTGAGGACTGGGCATGAGTCGTGCTTCGGTAGCTCAGATGGTACAGCACTTGCCCGTGAAAGGCAAAGATCCCGAGTTCGAGTCTCGGTCGGGCACACAGTTTTAATCTGCCAGGAAGTTTCATATCAGCGCACACTCTGCTGCAGAGTGAAAATCTCATTCTGGAAACAACCCCCAGGCTGTGGCTAAGCCATGTCTCCGCAGTATCCTTTCTTTCAGGAGTGCTAGTTCTGCAAGGTTCGCAGGAGAGCTTCTGTAAAGTTTGGAAGGTAGGAGACAAGATACTGGCAGAAGTAAAGCTGTGAGGACCGTGCGTGAGTCGTGCTTCGGTAGCTCAGATGGTAGAGCACTTGCCCGCAAAAGGCGAAGGTCTCGAGTTCGAGTCTCGGGCACACAGTTTTAATCTGCCAGGAAGTTTCACAAGCCATCATTGATTTTTTGCACCCAGAAACATTCAGGGACCTCTGTTGCTTCCTCGGCATGTTAAACTTCTTCCATCACCATCCGAGGAATGCCAGTGTTATACAGAAACAACTCACTGCTGCCCCTTGTGGCATCGAAACAAAGGGGAATGAGCTGGAGCCATGGATGCCTCAAATGGACAACAGCTTCTTTGCCATCAGGTGAGACTTGGCAGATGTTACCCTGCTCGCCCACCTTCATAATGCTGCCCCACATGTTGTCAGGTTCAAAGCAGTGAGACAGCCATTGATGCTGTCCTGCAGCAGCATGTCAAGACAACTGGCAGCCATTAGCTTTCATCTCCAACTAGTGTTCTGCCATTCAACAGCCCTGGAGCACATACGACAGAGAGCTATTCAACCTCTATGAGGCAATCAAATACATCTGACCACTGATGGATCACCATCACTTCAAAGTCTTTACTGACCTCAAGCCTATAGTTTTTGTTCTCTCGAAAGACACTGACCAGAGGTACATCTGTCAATTCCAGCAGCATTCATTCATCTCCGAATTTACTACTAAATACGTCACATTGACAGTATTAACAATTTTGTCACTGATTGCCTCAGCTGCACCTGTGCTGCCACCATGACCTTGGACAATGAGGCACCTGCCTGCCACTTCCTGGGTGTGGCTTCTTGGTACCCCCTGTACATTGGAACCTGGCTTACACTGGCTCACCATGCCCATTTCTGCCTGCTGCCTTTTGCAAGACTACATTTGACTGATTATGCAACCTGGCACACCCCAGCATGTGTGCGTCCACCATCTAGTGTTGCAGCATTTTGAATGGCCAAGTATTCAGAGGGATTGCAGAACCTGGGCGCACAGCTGTCTTCCCTGTCAGTACACCAATGTCAGCTGCCATGTATATGCTTCCATCTTACAAGACATCAGGCATCACTTTGCCCATGTTCACGTGGGCATTATTGGCCGGCTACTTTCCTCCAATGGCTATTGTTACTTGCTCACCTTGGTGGACAGGTTCACTTGTTGGCCTGAGGCAACGCCAATACCCAATGTCACTACTGCCACAGTAGCCATTGCCTTATCTGTACACTGATTTTCCATTTTGAATGCCCTCACCACATCACTATGCAGTGTTGGCTCCAGATTACATCTGCCCTTTTATGTGCACTGATGGACTTCTGTGAGGCTCACCTGCAAGTGACATTAAGCTACAGTTGAGCCACTGACAGCATGACTGAATGTCTCCACCATTCCTTGAAGGCCACCCTCACCTGCCATAATAGTATGTTGACTGCTGCCCTGCCAGCCTCCATGTCACTCACAAGGCTAATGTTGAGATGTCAGTCACTGACTTTATTTACGGCCAGTCGCAGGCCATTCTGGATAACTTCTTAGAGCCCTCTGATCTGCCTGTGGGTGGCATGATGTATGAGTTTGTCATCAGCTTGCAGGACTCAGCTGCAGCCCACCCCTCCCCAGAGCTAAGGTGAATGTGGGGCATTCATTCACAGAGACCTTGCCTTATGCACCCATGTTATGCAGCACATCGATGCACACCAGTCCCACATTTCCTGCGCTTCCCTGGCCTCCACTGGGCCCTGAAGTGGCACTCCAAGACATTTACCCTGCGTCTTTATGGCACCCCTACTAGTGTTTTGATCGACAGGCTGAAGTCTGCCTCTATGCTGTCCTGTCTCACACTGCCCAGCCACTACCATGTTCATCAACACCCTGCCGGAACATGCTGATGACATCACCTCCAGTGGCACTGGTGCCACCACTGCTGACAGCACCACCCACATTGCACCAAGCACCTCCATCACTAAAGCCCTCCCAGACAGCCTCCTACCACACCATGGCTGAGGACACTCTGAAAACCTACCATCCTATGCTGATGCCACAACTGACCCACCAGTTGTTGACAACACAGGCACAAGCATCACTGTTGCTCAACATGATCATGACACTACCCCTCTACCTCCCCCACAGCCTAAACCCATTGCAATGATTTTGCTTTGCCACTAACAACAGCCAGTTATGCCTCAGAAGTGACAATGCCACCTCCACCAGTTCCACAGCAGCATTATTTCATTTCTTTCCAGTGCTGTGTCATGAATTTTTTCTGCACCTGGCCCCACACCAGAGACACTGATGATTCATGTTCATAGTGCCTGCTGTGTGCATTTTTGGCTGTCAAATGTGGCCTCTCGGCTGTCAGTACCTCCAAGCTGTCACCTGGCCTCCACTGCCCCATGTCTGCAACCATGCTGAGTGCCTGCTCACCATTGCACATGCAGCACTGAAGACAGCCTAAGGCTGACCCATCCTGGCAGCCTCCCACTTCACCTCTCACCTGCTGCCAGCTTACCCATCACTCGTGCTTGCTGCCAGCACCGCACCAGTACTCACTGTCATGCAGTGGACTGGCACTACTGTCAACTGTGTGCCTTGTCCACCTCGCATATAGCATCCCGACATCTGGCTCTTATCTCCATCATTTGGCCAGCATCCGCAGTATCAACACCACCATCCATGGTCTCGCTGCTGGTACCCCTCCACCAGTACCATCCTTTGTTGTTACTATCTCCCTCATCAACTGAGCTCTGCTCTCACAGGGGAGGGGGGACAAACTGTGTGGTTGACCTTTGCTGCACAACAGTCTTAGTGGTTGTGTACATTCCTAGCTCACTATGGTTGTCTGTTAATTCAGTGGGCTTTTTTCTTTGCATGCCTACTTATGTCACAGACTGTCAGTTCTGCATTTTGACCAGGTACCTGCCTACTATGGTTTCTGCCTACCTGTACAAAGAGAATAGCTCAGTTCTTAGTGAGGCTTCTGCCAATCTTGCTTCACTCTCTGTCGTGGTCTTCTTCTCATGGCTTCAGCATCAGCTTAGGCCCCATGCCCCCACCATGGAGAACACACCACATGATAATGCACTTCTTAATGAGATGCTCATCACAAAGTTTTAAGACTCACCTATATTGTGCTGTCCCTGCACCTACTATGCAACCCAGTGTGTAAATAAGTGTTTCACTGTGTAAAAAGGATTAGTACAGACATGGTTACTACAAATTCTGAGCTCACCCATCACTGTTAGTACGCTCATTTGATAGCCTTGTGACTATCATTTGGATCTTGCTATGGCGATTTCTCCCATGAGAGATGATTACTTCCACACCGCACATTGGAAAAATTGTTGTTGTTCTGGTGGATACTGCGTGATGAGGTAGTGACTTTGTCTGGTGTCCACTGTTCTCACCGTGTCAGTCTTTTACCTAGTGCCATATGTCTGCAAGTGAATTTATCCCATAGCCATTAATTCTGAGACCATTCCATGGTTTGTCTTAGTAAAATTAGTTAACATGACCATGTTATGATAGTGCTGAAAATGGTTGTAAACAAGGCATTACATTTCATGAGGACATGCAGATTCACTGTATGGTTTAATGATGGTGGTATCCTCTTGGATAGAATATATTGGAAATAAAATGGCTCCCCATTTAGATCTCACTGGAGGAGAACTCAGGGGGATGTTGTCATTGGGAAAAACATAACTGATGTTCTACAGATTGGAGTGTGGATTCAAATATCTTTTTAGCATGTAGGTAAGTTAGAGAATTTGAAAAGAGAAATAGATATTTTGAATTTAATTATAATAGAAATTAATGGATTGTGGCAGCAGGAAGCGCAGGTTAGTACAGGGTTAGCAACAGAAAATCAAATATGGAGGATGGGAGTGGGACTAATAATGAGCAAGAAGTGGGAATGGGTGAACTACTATGAAATCTTCGTGAACATATTATTATAGTCAAGACAGACAAAAATTTAAGAGCCATTACAGTAGTTCAAATATATATGCCTACTAGCTTTGAAGGTGATGGAGAGATTAACAAATATATGATGAGGTAAGTAAAGTGTTCAGTTCATCAAGGGTGATGAAAACTTAATTTTGATGGGGTACTGCAATTTGACAGTACAAAAAGGAAGAGAAGCAAAAGTAGAATATAGATTGGGAGGGAGGAATGGAAGGAGAAACTGCTTGTAGAATCTTCCACAGAGTACAATGTAATCATTGCTGTTACTTGTTTAATAATCATGATAAATAAATGGAAGAGACTTGGAGATACCAGAAAATTTCAGATTTCAAATTTTTAAATGAGATTTTAAACTTTAAAACATTTCCATGGACAGATGTGGACTCTGATCATAATTTATTGGTTAGATAAAAACTAAAGAAATTACAGTAAGATAGGAAACTGGGCTGGTTATTGAGACTTTGTAAGGGAGCACTAGGCAAAGACTGACAGAAATAGGAGAAAAGAATATGATAGAAAATATATGGATAGTTCTGAGAGGTGAAACAGCGAATAAAGGAGAAATCTGAGGATAACAACACAAAATATGGAATTTAACTGTCAAAAGGAGAAAACATTAATAGTCTGACATGAAACAGTCCAAAAAATAAGACTGTCATTATATGCAAAATGACAAAGCAGGACTGATTATATGAGAAACACAAAACTGTAGAGAGGAGCATAAACACTGGAAAGAAAGATGCCATGCTTGGGAAAATTAAAGAAATATTTGTAAAAAAAAAGATAACTAGATAAGCATCTGTGTGAATATAAATATTGCATGTCGCAAGCTAGTACTAAACAAAGTAGGGAAGGCTGATGCATGGAATGAATGTACAGCATGGGAGGGCTATACAAAGAAGAGAAACTAAATGATGATGAGATGGAAGCTGTGATATTGCAAGAAGAATTTAACAGCATTGAAAGATCTAAATCAGAAAGACACACCTTTACTAGATGATATTCTCTCAGAATTATTGAGATCATCAGGAAATGAACCATGATGAAACTATTTCACCTGGTATGCAAGATATATGGGAGAGCCAAAACATTGCCAGACTTCAGGAAGTAAGTAATACTTCTAATGCCAAAGAAGAAAAGGGCTGATGACTGTGAATTTACTGAACTATCAGTTTAATTACTCATGGTCACAAATTGATGACATGAATTATTTGAAAACAAATGGAATGAATGGCAGAAGGTGACTTCAGTTAAGATCAGTCTGGATTCTAAGGAAATATAGAGACATGTGAGGTAATACTAACAATACAACTTACCTCAGAAGATGTACTGAAGAGAGGTTTCCTACGTTTATAACATTTGTAGATTTAAAGAAAGCTTTTGAGTATATTGACTGGAATGCATTAATGAAATTGAGGGCAACAGGAATAAAATACAAGGAGTAAGAGGTTATCTGTAATTTGTTCAGGAAGTATATGGCAATTATGAGAGTCAGAGGAAGTAGTTCAAAAAGAAGTGACTCAGGTTTGTAACCTATCCTCCAAGTTATTTAAGTAGCACATTTATCAGTATAGAAAGCTAAAGAGGAAATTGGAAAAAGGAATTCAGGTACAGGGAGAAAAATAAAAGCATTAATGCTAAAAATTTTATTCTGTGAAAGACAGCGAGGGATTTGGATGGTTAATTGAACAGAATGGATAGTATGTTGAAAATATAAGACATAAATCAACAAAAGTGAAACAAGGATAATGGAATGTAAGTGAAATGAATCAGGTGATGTAATACAATTAATAATTGAGACAATGCAAATATTAAATTAGATTTGCTATTTCAGTTAGCATAATAACTGACATCGACTCACATAGAGAGGATATAAAATGCAGACTGCCAATAGCAAGAGCTACATCTACATCTACATCTGCATCTATGCTCTGCAAACCACTGTGAGGTGCATGGCTGATGGTACATACCACTGTACCAGTAATTAGGGTTTCTTCCTTTTTAGTTCACATATGGAGCATGAGAAGAATGATTGTATGACTGTCTCTGTGCATGCAATAATTATTCTAAACTTATCTTCACAATTCCTACGTGTGCAATATGTAGGAGGTTGTAATATATTTCTACAGTAATCATTTAAATCTGGTTCTTGAAACTTTGTTAATAGACTTTTTTGGGATAGTTTACGTCTGTCTCCAAGAGTCTTCCAGTTCAGTTCCTTCAGTATCTCTGTGACACTCTCCCATGCATTTAACAAACCTGTGACCACTTGTGCTGCCCTTCTCTGTATACATTCAATATCCCTTGTTTGTCCTATCTGATATGGGTCCTACACACTTAAGCAAAATATTCTAGAAATGGGCACATGAGTGATTTGTAAGCAATCTCCTTTGTAGACTAATTACATTTCCCTAATAGTTTACCAATAAACTGAACATTACCACCTGCTTCACCCACAACTGAGCCCATGTGATCATTCCATTTGATTCATTCCATTTAACTGCACTTGGTACAGATCTTCGTTGTTAGTACCAGTTCAGCCTCTCAACAGGCACCAGTGAACAATGTTTATGAAATTTTCGTAATTAAACTTTCAGTTTTGTTACAAACAATTTGTAATTTAGTAGTGTGCCACTTCAGTTTCTATTTATCATGCACTTACAGAAAATTAGGTACAGCTGATGCAGATTAGCATTGCTGACTGGCATAGTGCAGATTGTCAGTTCAAACCCAGCCACCAGCAATTATTTATTTAGTATATATTGTTTCTTAAAAGTTCTTGTAATGACTTGTATCTGTAATGCTTCTTATTCTAAAATATCCAATGTAAGTATAAAAATCAGCATTCTGGAATGTTTGATGTTTGTTTAAAGAGCTGTACTCTCTGTATAAGATGTCAGTTCTGTTCTGGCTGTGCATTAATGTCAGTAATAAACATGCTTTTAGTACTAAGTGTTGTGCTTTACCGATAACTGTGCCTTCAAATGAGTGTGGTTTCAACGTATGATTATTTGGTGGAGATGCTGGGTACTTCAAGACGTCTACATCACTGTGGCTCCAATAAGACAATGTAAAAGCCATTACCTGCGTTGACAGGAACTGGAATACAAAAACAGTTCATCATTCCCATGGTCCATATATTCAGGAGATGAATGGATTCCAAGCCAGTAGTAACTCAACTGCACATCAGGCATTCATCAGTTTTTTCAGGAGATGCTGGTCAGAAACTGACTAAATGGCTCAAACACTTCAACTGAGTTGTCAAATGGCACAGAGTGATAGTGGTTCAAAAATGACCAAGAGCACCTCATTAGCAGGTATAAAGTAGTGACAGTCAACAGCAAGTTTTGCAGAAGACCAATCGAGAAACAGGGCCCAACATTATGGTGAAACAACAGCGTTATACACAAAGAATGTTTTGGCACTTTGCAGCACTGTGGATTTGCATGTGATAAAAGCAAACAAAACCTCACATCTGAGGAAAGGAGCCCACAGAAGACAGGTACAAAGTTTTCTGGTAAAGGGCATCACAACAACATCAACAAGAAATCATTAAGTGGTGCCAGAGCATTGAGAAAATGCAACATAAAAGAATCAGATGAGAGAGGTATGATGAACTCCCCAATCTGGTCCCTATGATAGTTGTGTGAGACCACCATGACCTTGCTTCTCTCGTATGCCAGATAGTAAGAGAAGAGATATGGTAATATGTGGCAGCCGGAAATGTTGAGTATGCAAAAGATACATCTACCTCTAGTCACATACTCTGCAAGCCACTATGGGTGCCTTTCACAATTATTATGCAAATGGGTCACAGTAGTATTCTATATGTGGTCTCACGTTTCTTAGAATTCTATATGTGCTCACCTTACATACTCATTCCATGTCATACTGCTTTGCAACTCTATGCCTAGATATTTAATTGATGTAAGTGTGTCAAGCAGTACACCACCATTACTGTATTCCATTGGACTGATTTCCTACTCATCTGCACTAAATTACTACTTACTACTTTCTACATTTAGAGCAAGCTGGCACTCATCACAACAAACAGAAATTCTATTTAAGTCATGCTGCATTCTCCCACAGTCACTCAATGACAGCATCTTCCTGTACACTACAGCATCATCAGCAAATAGTTGCAGATTGGTATTCACCCTACCTGTCAGATCATTTATGCATTTGGAGACCAAGCAGTCAGGAATAGCGACCCCATATGTCAGAAGGCAATAGAGAATGCTGAAGAAGACGTGTCTCAATGTTCGGTACTAATTTCCATCACCAATTGAAGCACCATGAAGAATGGACTCAGCCACCTCAGATTTATGCCACCACTGTCCAACCAATGCAGGTACAAACATCTCTGCAGAACAGCAGACATTTAGAGGATGACACACAAGTCTGCTTTCATTGTGGATGTGCTGCACTCATTTGACAACCACACAGAGGTATGTTCAGACTGCAGATCTCCTCTTGAATCCAAAGAACTGCTTCTTTGCCATCCAGGAAACAAAAACCTCACAGCAGTCACAGATTTTGTGACCCCTCAGGACATTTGTGCTCATAGTGCCAGCGATGCATAAATGCCTTATGAATTATGGGATGTCCCTGCAAGAACTGTTTCAGGGAGATGCCAAATTTTCCTGCAACAAGATCCAAGAATGATCTTTCCTTGTCCTTAAGAAGATGCTAACATCTTCACCAGTTCTAGCATTGTATGACAAGAATGCTGAGGCAAAACTTCACACTGATGCTTGTGGCTTTGGGATAGGGGTAGTTCTGGTACAAATTCAGTAAGGTGCTGAGAAGGGGGTAGCTTAGTCTTCCATAGTATTCTACAATCCGAGAGGAACTACTCTACAACCAAGAAAGAATATATTGCAGTTGTTTGGGCCATCAGCAAGTTACAGTCACACATATTTCGACGTTTCATCATTGTGATGGATCTCTATGCTGGCTGACGGGTTTGGAGGATTCATTGAGTCAATTCACAAGATAGGCACTAAGGCTTCAGGATTATGAACTCACACTGATATATAGAAGTGGACTCAAACACAAAGGTGCCAATTGCATTTCAAGGAATCCTTTGGCAGAACACAGCAGCATGGACGAATTCAAATTCATTGCTACTTCAAATAACATTGCTGCTAAACAAAGGGAAGATCCAGCAATGCTGAAAACCATAGAAGCCTTGAAGAATGAGGACCCACAAAAGGGGGATTCCAATTCATAAATGAAATGCTGTATAAGAGCAACTATGATCTGATGATGCAGGAATGGTTGTTCATCATCCCATATCATCTACGGCCAGCAATTCTGAACTATTTCAATTATGTTCCAACATCTGGTTACCTCGGATTCATGAAGACTTTAGACTGAATGAAATGTAGTTTCACTGGCCTGGTCTCTACTGATCTGTTAGACACTATGTGAACCACTGTAAGGGATGTCAACAACGAAAGCACATGCTACAGTTATCTCTGGGTCATCTGGTACAAATCTTGCCTGCAGGAGCACCATTCCATTGAGTTGGAATCGACTTCATGGGAAGATTCCTCAGGTTGACAATGGGAATTGATGGATAACAGGCTGCATTGACTAGCCCACCCACTATGGCGTCATGAAATATGAGCTGACTGTCAAAGTTTTCAAAATGGCAAAATTCCGTGTAGAAAATGTCATTTTGAAGCATGGAGCCCCCTGTGTGATGATTTCTGATTGTGGAAAAATTTTCCAGTCGAGAATAGAATCAGGGGCGATATCCCTACAGAATGACAACTGCCTGCCACCCACAGACGAATGGTATTACATAAAGAATTAATAAAACGGTAACAGATATGCTCTGAAGGTATGGTGATATTAAACAGAGGGATTAGGGCACAATATTGTCTGTCAGGACATTCATGTACAACACAGTGAAGCAAGACCCTACAGACTTCACACCTTCCTTTCTGCTCCATGGCTGCAAGGCCGAAACCACAGTGGTACACTGTTGCTGTTTCAACCAGGCAATACTCAGGATGACTACGTGAAACACCTCATCGCTAGGAAGAAAGAAGCAAGGCAGACGGCTCATATATGGACGCTGGGTGGTACCAGTAATTGAGGTACAGCTCAGGAGACTTAGTAACTATTCTTACTTCTGTGTGGGAAGTGGGATTATTGGAAAAATTGCTTAAGTGCTACTTCGTGCTGTGTCATATCCTTCGTAGCTTGTCAGATGTCACGCATGAAGTCGTAGATTATAACCCATCATCAAGAAGACGAAAGTGCAGACACATTATCTACATCCTCTGTGTGAAGCCCTGCGACAGTCCTTAGTTGTTGATCAGTGATGGGCAGTTCAAAGAAATGGAAGATCCATTTGACATTTCTGAAGCTTCAGGGAGAGGCCTACCTTGAATGATCATCATTAGTGAAGAGGATGGTACATGACCAGAATGCAAGGGTCCATCAGTGCCAGCACAGAAAGGGCCACTGACAAGATTTGGCTCCAGGGTACGGTAGTAGGCTCCAACAAGCGTCACTGTTTCATCAAGAGAGCCAGCAATCCGTGAGCTGTGGTGCATGTAGTTTGTTGTAGTGGTTAACGTTACTGGCTGGCATGCTGTGGGTCACCACATCAAATCAAACCACCAGGGAGTACAGGGTGCGGCAGAACTGACTAAGCAGTGAGTAAATCTGGATGTACACAGAAAAAATGTTTTTATTTTCTAAATTAGTTCAATATACTATTTTGTATTCATTTAGTTTTGAAAATAATGTCCTCAAGATGGCGGCTGTTAACATCAATACATTGTTGTAGACGATCTCTGAAGTTTCGATCAGCTCTTGCACACATATTGCGGGGTATGGCATTCACTTCGTCAAATAATCCGCTCTTTTAACTCTGGTAGGGTGTGAGGGCGGCTTGAAAACCTTTTCCTTTAGATATGCCCAAAGAAAGTCTCACAAATGCTGAAATCTGGTGACCGCGCAGGCCACTTGACATCACCCCTCAAAGGGACAAGGCATCCTGGAAACATTTCTCTCAAAACTTCAGTAAAATTCGCGCTGTGTGAGCAGTAGCTATATCCTGCTGGAACCACAAGTCCCCAGTCCATGTTCTTCAACAGTCTCGTCCATTCCGGGTTGCAGAAAAGTTTGCAACATTGAAACATAATGTGTGGAATTCACTGTCACGGTCACTTCTTTCTGCCTCCCCAAAAAAGTAAGGGCCTACCACGCCAAATTGTGGCGAGGCACAAGACACTGTCACTTTAGGAGGATGAATAATTCGGGGGTTATTTTCAGCCCAGTAGCGGAAGTTCTGCTTGTTCACTCAACCACTAAGATGGTAATGTGCCTCGTTACTACTGAAGAAAGCTGCATTCGGAGGGATCTGAGCAAGCATTTGCTCACACAGATTTTGACGATTGGCGTAGTCTGCTGAGCGTAATTCTTGAGCAATCATTATTTTGAAAGGATGGAACTTTAAATCGCATTGCAGAATCCTTCTCAAACTGTGGTCATGTTTTGCGAGTGTTGGTGTTGCGTAATCTGACTTTATAGTGTAGTTTCAGGCTGGTAAAACCTCCACAACCACTTAGTGAATTTGAATTAGTGGATGTTGTAGTAATCAGTAGTTTCCCTGTCGTTGACGAGTGAATGAAAGCAAGGAGGAGCGTGGCAGCAGTACTCTGATGATATCTTAGGTTATTAGTGTTTCTGCCCTAGTGGCGTTTATATGCCTGCAACGGAAGCTATGACACCTGTGATGCCTCTACCGTCGCCTGGAAACCCTGATGTCGCAGTGCCTTGCGATCTCGTCGGTACATTGGCACATAACGGTGAATGACAAACAATGGTGAATCTCTGGCCTGAAGGCAAAAATGAGTACCGCCAAAGGAGTATCTCATACGCCTTAAAAAGTGATTTGTGATCTTGTCCATGCCGAGAGCACATTTCAGCCAGCATGCAGCACGGCATGGCTAGTCTGTTGTTGCCACTGAACACGAACTCCCTGAAAGGTTTGGACAAATGCAAAGAGCGGGGAGAGAGAGAGAGAGAGAGGGGGGGGGGGGGGGAAGGAGGGGTCGTTGATTATAAGGAGTTTCAACGTTAGGCAGCTGTGGGAGACGATAGGGAACTGGCAGGCGGGTCTCGAAGGACGGCCGGTGTCCTTCCACTCAGCATGCTAACTGCAGGCTGTCGTCTCTGAAGCTTCTGGCTGCAGCTTCTGAGTGCACAGAGTGCAGCTGACTGCAAATTGTGGATGACGTCGACAATTATGGCACCTGCTGCCTGCGCTCAGAAGCCATTATCGGAGCATCACTTCCAGAATAGCTTCCTCCAGTTTGGAGCCGAATGAAGGACTTAAATCAGAGCATCTGTGACGATCTTGAATATCTATTTTTGAATCTCTGCTATTCTGTGGGCAACAGGAGTATCCCCCGCAATAGATCAAGACGTACACTACTCGTAGGAAGCAGCAAAGCGCGTGTGACTAGCGAATGTGCGTTTTTTAGGGTAATGAGACATCCTCCCAGGCGTGATAAAAATTACACGCTGTTTCGGACAGGGGAGTATACCAGACTGGATGAATTATAGAGGAAGGCATTCATTGCTGCTGTTCGCAGAGCGAAAATATGAGTATATTATAGCTAGCTATAGGAACATCCTAGAACCAATCTCGTTGCTGAAGGATTGGCCTACTAATGCGTACATGGTACTAAGATGAGCAAGGTGACTGAAACCAGGCCGGCCGGGGTGGTCGAGCGGTTCTAGGCGCTACAGACTGGAACCGCACGACCGCTACGGTCGCAGGTTCGAATCCTGCCTCGGGCATGGATGTGTGTGATGTCCTTAGGTTAGTTAGGTTTAAGTAGTTCTAAGTTCTAGGGACTGATGACCTTTGAAGTTAAGTCCCATAGTGCTCAGAGCCATTTGAACTGAAACCAGAAGTGAATGGCAACCAAAATCTTAAATTCCAATCTGAATGCATGTCACAAAGGTAGGCTGGATACTGGTGGTGTAAGTGTGTTTACAGCAGTAAATACGTGGTACTACGGCGATTCCATATCATGTGGTCCAGTTTGAGAGATGATACCCAATCGATCATATCAGATTTTGTTCAGATTTGATGTGTGGATTTATTAAACAATCAAAGGAAGATTTACAAATTTTTAACTCTCAAATTTTAATGCTTAGTGAACAGTGGCCTCTTAAGAGAAGGCTGCGCAAATGTCGCTGCATTTCAAAATATTATATTTCTAAAAATGGTTTTTCTTGAAGGTCCACAAGTATTTAGTAACTTTTCTCAATGTCACTAATTTTGCAAGAACTTTTCATTTTATTTGCACATTTACGACAAAACAGACAACAGTGGGATGCACACTGACTTGACTGTTTACCAACCGAAAACGTTGAACAACAAAGGAGTAATTTCGTGCAAAACCAAATGATGCAATTGCTTCGCCCGGCTGAAGTGTTTGCTTCACATTTATGAGACATTCTGATTGAATTTTTGAGACAAATTAGCAAATGATTATGGCACGTATTTTAGATGGCATCTTTGTAACTAAGTCATATATCGTCAGGTTCTTTGTGTCAAGTGATTCACAACACTTTGTACTCCACAGTTTCTTCACAACCATTGGCCTTGTACGTATTAGTAATATGTTATTCAAGCGCACCTTTTCCAGAGCAATTCTCACACTGATGCAGCATGCAAACATTTGATTCGGTACTGGGAACCATCAGACCCATCAAAAATGTATAGTGTGGTCGCTGTCAGTGATGCACCTAGCAAGTATCAGCTTGAAATTCTAATTAATAGTGAGCGTCCCCCCCCCCCCCCTGCAAACACACACACACACACACACACACACACACACACACACACACACACCTGTGGAGCCCAAGAGACACAACATTGTGGTCTGGGTTCGTGGCCATTTGGAGAGATGACTTAGCATTTGCCTCCACCCCTCCCCCTCCCCTCCCGCCACCATCCTCTCAGCCCTTCCCGGTTTTTCCACATAGTCTTTCACCTGCGTCGGATTTCGCTACTAACTGTGATGCGCAGATGCACAATCCTTGCACTTGAGCGCTCTTGGCGTCCATCTCAGCTTGCCCCCCCCCCCCCCCTCCAGCGGCTGCTACTAATTGTGGTACCGGTACGTTCTGCAGACAAATCTCGATAGTTGTTGCGTCTCCGGTGCCTCTCTCAACTTGGCGCCACAAGCGGCGGCTTGTATCGCTTGGGCCTAAAGCTGGCCTTGTTTGAGTTCACAGACTTTATAAAAGCCAATTTCTTATCCATCTTAGTTTCGATAAACAATGAACATTTCTTTCAAGTTGTTTAGCAACAGCCGCTTTTGTTTCTATATTTTTATTACATCAGTGCTGACAGAAACACTACCCTCCACACGAGGACAGAGCCTGTACAGACCTTTGACATACCGTTTTAAATTATTTTTATCGACCCTCTAAATTCGAAGAGGGGAGCCTCAACTGAATTCAAACTGCGGTTAAACTTCTGGCTGCACAAACTTCTCAGATGTTTACTACGGCAACCAGTTTATTACGGAGTTCCACGAGGAACAAGCTTTGTCCACCTGGACCATACTTGCTGATATTTTTTTAGCTCATTTGCCACAGTTTCAGAAATCTGTCTCAGATTATTCCAACTGTGATGAGTCTTCTTTGAAAAAGGAGTGCAGTATGATACTTGTAGACATTCAATACTTGTCAGCAAAATGGCTTTATGATAAAGACAAATTGCACTTTCATCACTGAATCTAAGGACAAATCGACTCTATAACAGTTCCTTCTGTTTAAGAGAAAATACTTCAATATTTAGCAGCCTTTGCTGGAATTATACGTCAGCAAATGATAACGTGAAGCATACGTATTACCAAAAGAGTAGTTTGCCAGATTTTCATTTGCTTAACGTAT
The DNA here is from genome assembly GCF_021461385.2 of Schistocerca piceifrons. Lineage (NCBI taxonomy): Eukaryota > Metazoa > Arthropoda > Insecta > Orthoptera > Acrididae > Schistocerca > Schistocerca piceifrons. Next base: position 666,362,865 of record NC_060138.1, read on the forward strand.
CAGATATTTAAATAAATGGTATTACGTCATCCAATAAACTAAAGTTTGATAACATTTATGAATTTGAATACTTTTTTGTGTAATATGTGCGATATCGATGGCGTCTTCGTCGCCCGCGGTAGACGACCGTTTCAACCTCCCGCCAGCGCGCTGCCGCGAGCCCCGCTCTCCCCAGCGTTCGCCTTCTCCAAAGGATGGCGCCACTGTCATGGACACCACCAGAAGATGTTTGTCTTCACATTATAGCATTCAGCTGTTCTATCGGCAAGTCCTTTATACACCGCACACCAATCTCTGCCCCAAGAATTCGGAAAATTTGCAGTGAGATTACATAGATATAGCACGATGCTAGCAAGTAAACCATTTTGTAGAAAGGACAATTCAGAAATTGATCCATCACAGCGCCACTGACGGACTCTTACCAAACTTATGTATTACTCATTTTTTAGCTTGTACATACAGGGTGTTTCAAAAATGACCGGTATATTTGAAACGGCAATAAAAACTAAACGAGCAGCGATAGAAATACACCGTTTGTTGCAATATGCTTGGGACAACAGTACATTTTCAGGCAGACAAACTTTCGGAATTACAGTAGTTACAATTTTCAACAACAGATGGCGTTGCGGTCTGGGAAACTCTATAGTACGATATTTTCCACATATCCACCATGCGTAGCAATGATATGGCGTAGTCTCTGAATGAAATTACCCGAAACCTTTGACAACGTGTCTGGCGGAATGGCTTCACATGCAGATGAGATGTACTGCTTCAGCTGTTCAATTGTTTCTGGATTCTGGCGGTACACCTGGTCTTTCAAGTATCCCCACAGAAAGAAGTCACAGGGGTTCATGTCTGGCGAATAGGGAGGCCAATCCACGCCGCCTCCTGTATGTTTCGGATAGCCCAAAGCAATCACACGATCATCGAAATATTCATTCAGGAAATTAACGGCGTCGGCCGTGCGATGTGGCCGGGCACCATCTTGCATAAACCACGAGGTGTTCGCAGTGTCGTCTAAGGCAGTTTGTACCGCCACAAATTCACGAAGAATGTCCAGATAGCGTGATGCAGTAATCGTTTCGGATCTGAAAAATGGGCCAATGATTCCTTTGGAAGAAATGGCGGCCCAGACCAGTACTTTTTGAGGATGCAGGGACGATGGGACTGCAAGATGGGGCTTTTCGGTTCCCCATATGCGCCAGTTCTGTTTATTGACGAAGCCGTCCAGGTAAAAATAAGCTTCGTCAATAAACCAAATGCTGCCCACATGCATATCGCCGTCATCAATCCTGTGCACTATATCGTTAGCGAATGTCTCTCGTGCAGCAATGGTAGCGGCGCTGAGGGGTTGCCGCGTTTGAATTTTGTATGGATAGAGGTGTAAACTCTGGCGCATGAGACGATACGTGGACGTTGGCGTCATTTGGACCCCAGCTGCAACACGGCGAACGGAAACCCGAGGCCGCTGTTGGATCACCTGCTGCACTAGCTGCGCGTTGCCCTCTGTGGTTGCCGTACGCGGTCGCCCTACCTTTCCAGCACGTTCATCCGTCACGTTCCCAGTCCGTTGAAATTTTTCAAACAGATCCTTTATTGTATCGCTTTTCGGTCCTTTGGTTACATTAAACCTCCGTTGAAAACTTCGTCTTGTTGCAACAACACTGTGTTCTAGGCGGTGGAATTCCAAAACCAGAAAAATCCTCTGTTCTAAGGAATAAACCATGTTGTCTACAGCACACTTGCACGTTGTGAACAGCACACGCTTACAGCAGAAAGACGACGTACAGAATGGCGCACCCACAGACTGCGTTGTCTTCTATATCTTTCACACCACTTGCCGCGCCATCTGTTGTTGAAAATTGTAACTACTGTAATTTCGAAAGTTTATCCGCCTGAAAATGTACTGTTGTCCCAAGCATATTGCAACAAACGGTGTATTTCTATCGCTGCTCGTTTAATTTTTATTGCCGTTTCAAATATACCGGTCATTTTTGAAACACCCTGTACTATCAGTGTTCTTTTTCTAAAAAATAGTTTCGGACTACTTTTACACAAGATATAACGTAGCGAGAATTACTGAAGTTTTCCGTATGGGAGATTATTTATTTGACTATAAAATTACGCTGTAATTAACAATACCTATCATTATAACAATCTCCAAATTGACTTCAGACCATGGCTGCTGTAGTCTTGACGCCTTCTTACTTTACTGTTAATATCAGTAGCACGATGTCTCCTCTCATAAACCAAGAACGTACGTAACCCATACGTTGAAACTATTGCAGTTGGGGATCAACCAGTTTGATCAGCGTTAGATTGGTGACGGTAGAAAGATTGAATGAAGCTCTTGTGGATCTGATAACGAGATTCATTTGCGAAATCCACGTTCACTTTCACTAGGAGATGTTGGAACACATTTCACTGCAATGAGGAGAGGAATGAGGGATGCCGGCATTTTCTTTTCCATCAAGTAATTCCGAAATCATCTTAGTATCCCTCTCTCTGGAAGAATAAAAGCCGGCCGCGGTGATCTCGCGGTTCTAGGCGCGCAGTCCGGAACCGTGCGACTGCTACGGTCGCAGGTTCGAATCCTGCCTCGGGCGTGGATGTGTGTGTTGTCCTTAGGTTAGTTAGGTTTAAGTAGTTCTAAGTTCTAGGGGACTGATGACCACAGCTGTTAAGTCCCATAGTGCTCAGAGCCATTTGAACCATTTGAAGAATAAAACGACGAAAAGAGATTTTTTTTACTTTTGTTATACCAGGATTTTCACGCCAAGTTGAGGAGTCCAACACTTCCGCTTATTCCGAGAATAGCAGTGTCCTCTGTCCGCAGAAGACGATTCTCCATCCGCTGTTTCAGACAGTTATGAAATCTGCTGGGCTCAAGATGTCCGCTTTTGCTCCTCTTTGCAGTGTAATTTGCCCGATGTTCAGATCCTCTATGGCTTTGTGAGCTTCACAGTAATGAGGACCACTGCTCGGTTTCCTTTCTTTGATCGCCAA